>NC_080380.1:135552898-137953232 GCF_014773155.1 Arachis stenosperma | reverse complement strand
CCTGAACCTTTCACTTATGTATTTTCAACGGTGGAGTTTCTGCACACCATAGATTAAGGGTGTGGAGCTCTGCTGTACCTCAAGTTTCAATACAATTACCATTACTTTCTATTCAATTCTCTTTTATTCTTATTCCAAGATATACGTTGCACTTCAACTTGATGAATGTGATGATCCGTGACACTCATCATCATTCTCACCTATGAACGCGCGTGACTGACAACCACTTCCGTTCTACTCTAGGCCGGGCGCATATCTCTTAGATTCCCCAACATAATCTTCGTGGTATAAGCTAGATAGATGGCGGCATTCATGGGAATCTGGAAAGTCTAACCTTGTGTGTGGTATTCCGAGTAGGATTCCGGAATTGAATGACTGTGACGGGCTTCAAACTCCTGAAGGCTGGGCGTTAGTGACAGACGCAAAAGAATCAAGGGATTCTATTCCAACCTGATTTAGAACCGACAGATGATTAGCCGTGCTGTGACAGAGCATTTGGACCATTTTCACTGAGAGGATGGGATGTAGCCATCGACAAGGGTGATGCCTCCATACGATTAGCCATGCAGTGACAGCGCATAGGACCATTTTCTAGAGAGGATGAAAAGTAGCCATTGACGATGGTGATGCCCTACATACAGCTTGCCATGGAAAGGAGTAAGAAGGATTGGATGAATGTAATAAGAAAGTAGAGATTCAAGAGGAGCACAGCATCTCAATACGCCTATCTGAAATTCCCACTATTGATTTACATAAGTATTTCTATCCTATTTTATTTTCTGTTTATTATTAAGTTTTGAAATCATCATAAACCAACTTAATCCGCCTAACTGAGATTTACAAGGTGACCATAGCTTGCTTCATACCAATAATCTCCGTGGGATCGACCCTTACTCACGTAAGGTATTACTTGGACGACCCAGTGCACTTGCTGGTTAGTTGTGTGAAGTTGTGAACCATGGTATTGGCACCAGGTTTTTGGCGCCATTTCCAGGGAAAGAAAGAGCAATGAATTTTACAAAATACATAAACATATGAATCACAATTTCGTCCACCAAGTTTTTGCCGCCGTTGCCGGGGATTGTTTGAGTTTGGACAACTGACGGTTCATCTTGTTGCTCAGATTAGGTAATTTTTTTTTCAAAAATCTTTTTCAAAATTTTTCTTTTCTTTTTCGTTTTTCCAAACTTTATTTTCGAAAAAAATTAATAAAAATACAAAAAAATTTAGAAAATCATAAAAATAAAAAATATTTTGAGTTTCTTGTTTGAGTCTTGAGTCAATTTTTAAGTTTGGTGTCAATTGCATGCTTTAAAAATTTTTCTTGCATTTTTCGAAAATTTCATGCATTCATAGTGTTCTTCATGATCTTCAAGTTGTTCTTGGTAAGTCTTCTTGTTTGATCTTGATGTTTTCTTGTTTTGTGTTGTTTGTTGTTTTTCATGTGCATTTTTCGTTTGTTAGAGTCCATGCATTAAAGATTTCTAAGTTTGGTGTCTTGCATGTTTCTTTGCATCAAAAATTTTTTAAAATTATGTTCTTGATGTTCATCATGATCTTCAAAGTGTTCTTGGTGTTCATCTTGACATTCATAGCGTTCTTGCATGCATAATGTGTTTGATCCAAAATTTTCATGTCTTGGGTTGACTTGGTCAAAATTTTTTAAAAATTAGTTGTTTCTTACAAGTCAAGTCAAATTTTCAATTTTAAAAATCTTATCTTTTCAAAATCTTTTTCAAAAATCATATCTTTTCCATTTTTTCCTTTTTTTTTGAAAATTTCAAAAATCTTTTTCAAAGTATTTTCAAAATCTTTTTCTTATCTTTAAATCATATTTTCGAAAATTAGCTAACAAGTAATGTGATTGATTCAAAAATTTGAAATTTGTTACTTTCTTGTTAAGAAAGGTTTAATCTTTAAAAATTCTAGAATCTTATCTTTTAGTTTCTTGTTAGTTAAGTAATTAATTTTAATTTTAAAATTAAATCTTTTTCAAACATATCTTATCTATCTTATCTTCTTATCTTTTTATCATATCTCTTTCAAAATTTTATCTTTTTCAAATTTTGATTTCAAAATATCTTATCTAACTTCTTATATTCTTATCTTTTCAAATTTAATTTTAATATCTTTTTCAACTAACTATTGACTTTTGTTTGTTTTCTTATCTTTTTCAAAACCAACTAACTACCTATCCCTCTCTAATTTTCAAAAATACTTCTCTCTTTTTCAAAAATTCTTTTTAATTATTTTTAAATTTTAATCTTAATCTATCTTATCTTTAATTTTCGAAAAACTAACCTCTTTTTCAAAATTTTCGAAATTCTCCTTCTCTTTCTTATTCTATTTAATTATTTATTTACTAACACTTCTCTTCATCTCTTATCACCTCCCCCTATTACTCTTTATACAGACTATTCATTCTTCTTCATTCTTTCTCCCCCTTTCTTCTTCTACTAACATAAAGGAATCTCTATACTGTGACATAGAGGATTCCTCTTCTTTTTCTTGTTTTCTTCTCTTTCATATGAGCAGGAACAAGGACAAGAGCACTCTTGTTGAAGCTGATCCTGAACCTGAAAGGACTCTGAAGAGGAAACTAAGAGAAGCTAAATTACAACAATCCAGAAGTAACCTCTCAGAAATTTTCGAATAAGAAAAGGAGATGGCAGCCGAACCCAACAACATAATGCAAGGAGAATGCTGGTGATTTACTAAGCCCACGTCCAAATTTGATGGAAGAAGCATCTCCATTCCTGCCATTGGAGCCAATAATTTTGAGCTTAAACCTCAATTAGTTGCTTTAATGCAACAGAACTGCAAGTTTTATGGACTTCCATCTGAAGATCCTTACCAGTTTTTAACTGAGTTCTTGCAGATTTGTGAGACTATTAAGACGAATGGAGTAGATCCTGAAGTCTACAGGCTCATGCTTTTCCCTTTTGCTGTAAGAGACAGAGCTAGAATATGGTTGGACTCACAACCTAAAGATAGCCTGACTCCTGGGATAAGCTGGTCACAACCTTCTTGGATAAATTTTTTCCTCCTCAAAAGCTGAGCAAGCTTAGAGTGGATGTTCAGAACTTCAAGCAAAAAGATGGTGAATCCCTCTATGAAGCTTGGGAAAGATACAAGAAGTTGACCAAAAGGTGTCCATCTGACATGTTTTCAGAATGGACCATATTAGATATATTCTATTATGGTCTATCTGAGTTTTCGAAAATGTCATTGGACCATTCTGCAGGTGGATCTATTCACCTAAAGAAAACGCCTGCAGAAGCTCAAGAACTAATTGACATGGTTGCAAATAACCAATTCATGTACACTTCTGAGAGGAATTCCGTGAATAATGGGATACCTCAGAAGAAAGGAGTTCTTGAGATTGATGCTCTGAATGCCATATTGGCTCAGAACAAAGTGTTGACTTAGTAAGTCAACATGATCTCTCAAAGTCTGAATGGATGGCAAAATGCATCTGATGAGCGGATAATTTATACGCTTTTTGGCATTGTTTTCAGTACGTTTTTAGTATATTTTAGTTAGTTTTTAGTATACTTTTATTAGTTTTTAGTTAAAATTCACTTTTCCGGAATTTACTATGAGTTTGTGTATTTTTCTGTGATTTTAGGTATTTTCTGGTTGAAATTGAGGGTCCTGAGCAAAAATCTGATTCAGAGGCTGAAAAGGACTGCAGCTGCTGTTGGATTCTGACCTCCCTGCACTCGAAGTGGATTTTCTGGAGCTACAGAAGCCCAATTGGCGTGCTCTCAACGGCGTTGGAAAGTAGACATCCTGGGCTTTCCAGCAATGTATAGAAGTCCATACTTTGTTCGAGATTTGATGGCCCAAACCGGCGTTGCAAATCAGCTTCAGAATTCCCAGCGTTTAACGCTGGAACTGGCATAAAAATTGGAGTTAAACGCCCAAACTGGCATGAAAGCTGGCGTTTAACTCCAGAAAAAGTCTCTACACATGAAAGCTTCAATGCTCAGCCCAAGCACACACTAAGTGGACCCAGAAGTGGATTTTTACATCATTTACTCATTTCTGTATACCCTAGGTTACTAGTTCACTATTAATAGGATGTTTTGACATTGTATCGGTACCTCATGACACTTTACACGTTTCTTTGTGTGCTTCCTACGGCATGAGTCTCTAAACCCCATGGTTGAGGGTGAGGAGCTCTGCTGTGTCTTGATGGATTAATGCAATTACTACTGTTTTTCATTCAATCATGCTTGCTTCCATTCTAAGATATCACTTGTTCTTAAACCTGATGAATGTGATGATCCGTGACACTCATCATCATTCTCAACTATGAACGTGTGCCTGACAACCACCTCCATTCTACCTTAGATTGAGTAGATATCTCTTGGATTCCTTAATCAGAATCTTCGTGGTATAAGCTAGAATTGATGGCGGCATTCAAGAGAATCCGGAAGGTCTAAACCTTGTCTGTGGTATTCTGAGTAGGATTCAATGATTGAATGACTGTGACGAGCTTCAAACTCGCGATTGTGGGGCGTTAGTGACAGACGCAAAAGAATCACTGGATTCTATTCCGACATGATCGAGAACCAACAGCTGAATAGCCGTGCCGTGACAGGGTGCGTTGAACATTTTCACTGAGAGGATGGGAGGTAGCCATTGACAACGGTGAAACCCTACATACAGCTTGCCATGGAAGGAGCCTTGCATGCTTGAAGAAGAAGACAGTAGGAAAGCAGAGGTTCAGAAGATAGAGCATCTCCAAAACCTCAACCTGTTCCCCATTACTGCAAAACAAGTACTTATTTCATGTTCTTTTACTTTTTACAATCAACCCTGATAATTATTGATATCCTGACTAAGAGTTACAAGATAACCATAGCTTGCTTCAAGCCGACAATCTCTGTGGGATCGACCCTTACTCAGGTAAGGTATTACTTGGATGACCCAGTGCACTTGCTGGTTAGTTGTGCGGAATTGCAAAAGTGTGATTGCAATTTCGTGCACCAGCATCCAACAGTACTAAAGAGGCAGTTTCTGAAGAAGCTTATGATCCTGAAAAACCCTGCAATGGCAGAGGTTAATTACATGGGTGATCCTTATGGAAACACCTATAATTCATCATGGAGAAATCATCCAAATTTCTCATGGAAGGATCACCAAAAAGCCTTAACAAGGCTTTAATAATGGTGGACGCAATAGGCTGAGCAATAGCAAGCCTTTTCCATCATCTTCTCAGCAACAGACAGAGAATTCTAAACAAAACACTTCTAATTTAGCCAATCTAGTCTCTGATCTGTCAAAAGCCACTTTCAGTTTCATGAGTGAAACAAGATCCTCCATCAGAAATCTGGAGGCACAAGTGGGCCAGCTGAGTAAGAAAGTCATTGAAACTCCTCCCAGTATTCTCCCAAGCAATACAGTAGAGAATCCAAAAGGAGAGTGCAAGGCCATTGATGTGATCAATATGGCCGAATGCACAAGGGAGGAGAAGGACGAAAATCCTAGTGAGGAAGACCTCCTAGGACATCTCTCAAGCAAGAAGGAGTTTCCTATTAAGGATCAAAGGAATCTGAGGCTCATATAGAGACCATAGAGATTCCATTAAATCTCCTTCTGCCATTCATGAGCTCTGAAGACTATTTTTCCTCAGAAGAGGATGAAGATGTGACTGGAGAGCAAGTTGCTCAATATCTAGGAGCTATCATGAAGCTGAATGCCAAGTTGTTTGGTAATGAGACTTGGGAAGGTGAATCTCCCTTGCTCATTAGTGAACTAGATACCTGGATTCAGCAAATTTTACCTCAAAAGAGACAAGATCCTGGCAAGTTCTTAATACCTTGTACCATAGGCACCATGACCTTTGAAAAAGCTCTATGTGATCTGGGGTCAGGGATAAATCTTATGCCACTCTCTGTAATGGAGAAGCTGGGGATCATTGAGGTACAACCTGCCTTGTTTTCATTACAATTGGCAGACAAGTCATTGAGACAAGCTTATGGAATAGTAGAGGACGTGTTAGTAAAGGTTGAAGGCCTTTACATCCCTGCTGATTTCATAATCTTAGACACTAGGAAGGAAGAGGATGAATGCATCATCCTTGGAAGACCTTTCCTAGCTACAGCAGGAGCTGTGATAGACGTCAACAGAGGTGAATTAGTCCTTCAATTGAATGGGGACTACCTTGTGTTTAAGGCACATGGCCATCCCTCTGTGACAAAAGAGAGTAAGCATGAAGAGCTTCTCTCAGTTCAGAGTCAAGAAGAGCCCCCACAGTCAAACTCTAAGTTTGGTGTTGGGAGGCCACAACCAAACTCTAAGTTTGGTGTTAAGACCCCATATCCAAACTCTAAGTTTGGTGTTGGAAATCCCCAACATTGACCTGATCATCTGTGTGGCTCCATGAGAGTCCACTGTCAAGCTATTGACATTAAAGAAGCGCTTGTTGGGAGGCAACCCAATTTTTATTTATCTAATTTTAATTTTATTTTATTGTTCTTCTATGTTTTATTAGGTACATGATCATGTGGAGTCACGAAAAAAATATTAAAAATAAAAACAGAATCAAAAACAGAAGAAAAAAATTTTGCACCCTGGAGGGAGGACAGACTGGCGTTCAACGCCAGTAAGGAGCATCTGGCTGGCGTTCAACGCCAGAACAGAGCATGAATCTGGCGCTGAATGCCAGAAACAAGCAACATCCTGGCGTTTGAATGCCAGGAATGTGCTCTGAGGAAAGCTGGCGCTGAACGCCAGTAACAAGCATGGAACTGGCGTTCAACGCCAGAAACATGCTACACATGGGCGTTGAACGCCCAGAGTGTGCATCATCTCGGTGTTTAAATGCCAGAATGGTGTGCAAAGGCATTTTACATGCCTAATTGGTGCAGGGATGTAAATCCTTGACACCTCAGGATCTGTGGACCCCACAGGATCATCTCAGGATCTGTGAACCCCACAAGATCCCCACCTACCTTACCCTCTCTCTCTCCATTCATGGTCATCCCTTCTGTTTTTCATTCACCACCTACATCTATCCACTCTTCCCCATAAACCCCACCCACCTTCACAATTCAAAAACACTTTCCCACCCAATCCCACCCATATAGCTGAATACACACATCCCTCCATCTCCTCCATATCTTCTTCTTATTCTTCATCTTTTCTTTCTTCTCTTGCTCGAGGGCGAGCAATTTTCTAAGTTTGGTGTGGTAAAAGCATAAGCTTTTTGTTTTCCCATAACCATTAATGGCACTTAAGGCCAGAGAAACCTAAAAAAAGGGTTTATAGCTCAGTGGTAGAACATTTGACTACAAATCAAGAGATCCCTGAGATACCTCAGGGGATAAATTGTCCTCCACACAACTATTGGGAGCAACTAAGAATAGGAACACCAAAATTACTAGGGATCATGCAACAGAAGCAAGGAAGAGATATAGAAGAGCTCAAAGAGCACCATTGGTCTTTCAAGAAGGCGCCACCTGATGAGCGGATAATTTGTATGCTTTTTGGCATTGTTTTTAGTATGTTTTTGGTATCTTTTAGTTAGTTTTTAGTATATTTTTATTAGTTTTTAATTAAAATTCACTTTTCTGGGCTTTACTATGAGTTTGTGTGTTTTTCTGTGATTTCAGGTATTTTCTGACTGAAATTGAGGGTCCTGAGCAAAAATCTGATCCAGAGACTGAAAAGGACTACAGATGCTGTTGGATTCTGACCTCCCTGCACTCGAAGTGGATTTTCTGGAGCTCCAGAAGCCCAATTGGCGCGCTCTCAACGGCATTGGAAAGTAGACATCCTGGGCTTTCCAGCAATATATAATCGTCCATACTTTGCCCAAGATTTGATGGCCCAAACTGGCGCTCAAAGTCACCTACAGAAATTCCAGCGTTAAACGCCGGAACTGGCATAAAATTTGGAGTTAAACGCCCAAACTGGCATGAAAGCTGGCGTTTAACTCCAGAAAAGGTCTCTACACGAAATTCCTTCATTGCTCAGCCCAAGCACACACCAAGTGGGCCCGGAAGTGGATTTTTCTGTCATTTACTCATTTCTGTAGACCTTAGGACACTAGTTTACTACTTATAGGATCTTTTGACATTGTATCCGTACCTTATGACCCCATAACATTTTGTACACGTTTCTTTCCACAGTATGAGCCTCTAAACCCCATGGTTGGGGGTGAGGAGCTCTGCTGTGTCTTGATGGATTAATGCAATTACTACTGTTTCTTATTCAATCATGCTTGCTTCGATTCTAAGATAATACTTGTTCTTAATCCGGATGAATGTGATGATCCGTGACAATCATCATCATTCTCAACTATGAACACGTGCCTGACAACCACCTCTGTTCTATCTTAGATTGAGTAGTTATCTCTTGAGTTCTTTAATCGGAATCTTCGTGGTATAGGCAGGACCTGATGGCAGCATTCAAGAGAATCCGGAAGGTCTAAACCTTGTCTGTGGTATTCTGAGTAGGATTCAATGATTGAATGACTGTGACGTGCTTCAAACCTGTAACCTACTGGGCGTTAGTGACAGACGCAAAAGAGGGATTCTATTCCGGTAGGGGAGGGAACCAAACCGGTGATTGGCAGTACTGTGACAGAGTGCGTGCATTAGCTTTCACTGCGAGGATGGGAGGTAGCCATTGACAACGGTGAAACCCTACATGAGCTTGCCATGGAAGGAGACTTGCGTGTTTGATGAAGAAGACAGTAGGAAAGCAGAGATTCAGAAGATGGAGCATCTCCAAAACCCCAACCTATTCTCCATTACTGCAAAACAAGTAACCATTTCATGTTCTTTTACTTTTTACAATCAATCCTGATAATTTCTGATCTCCTGACTAAGATTTACAAGATAACCATAGCTTGCTTCAAGCCGACAATCTCCGTGGGATCGACCCTTGCTCACACAAGGTATTACTTGGACGACCCAGTGCACTTGCTGGTTAGTTGTGCGGGATTGCAAAAGTGTTATTGCAATTTCGTGCACCAAGTTTTTGGCGCCGTTGCCGGGGATTGTTCGAGTTTGGACAACTGACGGCTTATCTTGTTGCTTAGATTAGGACTGTTTATTTTGTTGGTTTAGAGTCTTTTAGTTGAGTCTAGTTTCATATTCTAAGTTTGGTGTCAATTGCATGCTTTTTGTTTTTCTTCTTTTAACTTTCGAATTTTTCTTGTCCCTAGTCCCGTTTTGATTCATAAAAGTTCTAAGTTTGGTGTCCTCTTTGTGTTTTTCCTTTTTAAAATTTTCGAAAAAAATTAGTGTTTGATTTTCTAAAATTTTAAGTTTGGTGTCTTTTTGTGTTTTTCTCTTTCCTCTTTTTAAGAACCAAATCTTTTTCATAAAAATTTTTCAATCATATCTTCTTAATTGCTGTTTTCAAAATCTTTTTTTTCACTAATTGATTCAGTTCTCAATTTGCTTTGATCTTATTTTATTTTTTTATTTTCGAATTTTATTTTATTTTTCTTTTGTTTTATTTTATTGTATTTTATTTTTTTTCGGTCATTTCAAAAAAAAAATAAAAATAAACAAAATTTATCTCTTTGCAATCATTCTCATTTCCCTTTTGTCCATTATGGACTTAAGTGGAATTAATCAGTCCAAGAGGACTCTGGGGTCTTATGCTAACCCCATTACAGCTGCATATGGGAGTAGCATCTGTATACCTCCCATCAAAGCAAGCAGCTTTGAGCTAAATCCTCAACTCATTATCATAGTGCAGCAAAATTGCCAGTATTCCGGTCTTCCACAGGAAGAACCTACTGAGTTTCTGGCACAGTTCTTACAAATTGCTGACACAGTACATGATAAAGAGGTAGATCAGGATGTCTACAGACTATTACTGTTTCCATTTGCTGTAAAAGATCAAGCTAAAAGGTGGTTAAATAACCAACCTACAGCAAGCATAAAGACATGGAAACAGTTATCAGACAAATTCCTGAATCATTTTTACCCTCCAAAAAGGATGACACAGCTAAGGCTGGACATCCAAGGCTTTAAACAAGAGGATCATGAATCCCTTTATAATGCCTGAGAGAGGTATAGAGGTATGCTAAGGAAATGTCCCTCTGAAATGTTTTCAGAGTGGGTCCAGTTAGACATTTTCTACTATGGGCTTACAGAGAAAGCTCAGATGTCTTTAGACCACTCAGCTGGTGGATCTATACACATGAGAAAGACAATTGAAGAAGCTCAAGAGCTTATAGACACTGTTGCTAGAAACCAATATTTGTACTCTAGCAATGAGTTCTCTCCAGAAGAGGAAGTCATGACAGTAGTCACTGATCCTAACCCTCAAGAACAGATGAATGAGCTTAATCAACAATTGCTCCTGATGACAGAACAGTTAGCAGAATTTAAAGAGATGCTCCATGAAACTAAAGTTGCTAATAAGAGCATAGAACTACAGTTGAATCAAGCAAAACAGCAAATATCTAAACAGATAACAGAGGAGTGCCAAGCAGTTCAATTGAGGAATGGAAAGACCTTGAATAACACTGTCCAAAAGAGAAAAAAGCCAAATAAGGAACAAATGACAGAGGACAACCAACCCACTGTTCAAAATCCCTTTGAGGACAGTAAGAGCCCAGAGAGGAATATTGGCGTTCAAACGCCAGAAAGGGAAGGAAAGCTGGCGTTAAACGCCCATTCCTTGCCCAGTTCTGGCATTCAAACGCCAGAAAAGGGGGAAAAGTTGGCGTTAAACGCCCATTTTCCACCCATTCCTGGCGTCCAAACGCCAAGGGAAAATCAGACACCTGAGAGTGCTGACAGTAATCCCTATAACAAGGCTTCTTCAACCACTTCTGTAAGGAATAAACCTGCAGCATCTAAGGTTGAGGAATATCAAGCCAAGATGCCTTATCCTCAGAAACTCCGCAAGGCAGAACAGGATAAGCAATTTGCCCGCTTTGCAGATTATTTAAGGACTCTTGAAATAAAGATTCCTTTTGCAGAGGCACTTGAGCAAATACCTTCTTATGCTAAGTTCATGAAGGAAATCTTAAGTCATAAGAAGGATTGGAGAGAAAACTGAAAAAGTGTTTCTCACTGAAGAATGCAGTGCAGTCATTCTAAAAAGCTTACCAGAAAAGCTTCAAGATCCTGGAAGCTTTCTGATACCATGCACATTAGAAGGCACTTGCACCAAGACAGCTTTATGTGATCTTGGAGCAAGCATCAACCTAATACCTGCATCCACTATCAGAAAGCTTGGGTTGATTGGAGAAGTCAAACCAACCAGGATATGCCTCCAACTTGCTGATGGCTCCATTAAACACCCATCAGGCATAATAGAGGACATGATTGTAAAGGTTGGGCCATTTGCCTTTCCAACTGACTTTGTGGTGCTGGAAATGGAGGAGCACAAGAGTGCAACTCTCATTCTAGGAAGACCCTTCCTAGCAACTGGACGAACTCTCATTGATGTACAAAAAGGGGAAGTAACCCTGAGAGTCAATGAGGATGAGTTCAAGTTGAGTGCTGTAAAAGCTATGCAGCATCCAGACACACCAGAGGACTGTATGGACGCTGACATTATTGACTCTCTGGTAGAAGAGATCAATATGGCTGAAAGCCTAGAATCAGAGCTTGAAGACATCTTCAAAGATGCTCAAACTGATCAGGAAGAGCCAGAGGAGGCAAAGGAATTTTCGAAAATTCCTCAGGAGGAGGATAAGCCTCCTAAGCCTGAACTCAAACCACTACCATCATCCCTGAAATATGCATTTCTGGGAGAGGGTGACACTTTTCCAGTGATTATAAGGTCAGCTTTAAATCCACAGGAAGAGGAAGCACTGATTAAAGTGCTAAGGACACACAAGACAGCTCTTGGGTGGTCCATCAGTGATCTCAAGGGCATTAGCCCAGCTAGATGCATGCACAAGATCCTATTGGAGGATAATGCCAAACCAGTGGTTCAACCACAGAGGAGGCTAAATCCTGCCATGAAGGAGGTGGTGCAGAAAGAGGTCACTAAATTACTAGAGGCTGGGATTATTTATCCTATTTCTGATAGCCCCTGGGTGAGCCCTGTCCAAGTTGTTCCCAAAAAGGGAGGCATGACAGTGGTTCATAATGAAAAAATAAACTGGTTCCTACAAGAACAGTCACAGGGTGGCGCATGTGTATTGACTACAGAAGACTCAATACAGCCACCAGAAAGGATCATTTTCCTTTACCATTCATAGACCAAATGCTAGAAAGACTAGCTGGTCATGACTACTACTGCTTTTTGGATGGCTATTCAGGCTACAACCAAATTGCAGTAGATCCTCAGGACCAAGAGAAAACAGCATTTACTTGCCCTTCTGGCGTGTTTGCCTACAGAAGGATGCCTTTTGGTCTGTGCAATGCACCTGCCACCTTTCAAAGGTGCATGCTCTCTATCTTCTCAGATATGGTAGAGAAATTTCTGGAAGTCTTCATGGATGACTTTTCAGTATATGGAGACTCATTTAGCTCCTGTCTTAACCACCTATCACTTGTCCTGAAAAGATGCCAAGAGACTAACCTGGTTTTAAACTGGGAGAAATGTCACTTTATGGTGACTGAAGGAATTGTCCTTGGGCACAAAATTTCAAGCAAGGGAATAGAGGTGGATAAGGCAAAGGTAGAGGTAATTGAAAAATTACCACCACCTGCCAATGTTAAGGCAATCAGAAGCTTTCTGGGGCATGCAGGATTCTATAGAAGGTTTATCAAGGATTTTTCGAAAATTGCTAAACCTTTGAGTAACCTATTAGCTGCTGACACGCCATTTGTGTTTGACACACAGTGTTTGCAGGCATTTGAGACCCTGAAAGCTAAACTGGTCACAGCACCAGTCATCTCTGCACCAGATTGGGCATTACCATTTGAATTAATGTGTGATGCCAGTGATCATGCCATTGGTGCAGTGTTGGGACAGAGGCATAACAAGCTTTTGCACGTCATTTATTATGCTAGCCGTGTTCTAAATGACGCACAGAAGAACTACACAACCACAAAAAAAGAGTTACTTGCAGTGGTCTATGCCATTGACAAGTTTAGATCCTACTTAGTGGGATCAAAGGTGATTGTGTACACTGACCATGCTGCTCTTAAATACTTACTCACAAAGCAGGATTCAAAACCCAGGCTTATAAGATGGGTGTTGCTTCTGCAAGAGTTTGATATAGAAATAAGAGACAGAAAAGGGACAGAGAACCAAGTGGCTGATCATCTGTCCCGGATAGAACCAGTAGCTGGGACGTCCCTCCCTTCTACTGAGATCTCTGAGACTTTCCCAGATGAGCAACTCTTTGCCATTCAGGAAGCTCCATGGTTTGCAGATATTGCAAACTATAAAGCTGTGAGGTTCATACCCAAAGAGTACAGTTATGTGCAGAGAAAGAAACTAATTTCAGATGCCAAGTACTACCTTTGGGATGAACCATATCTCTTTAAGAGATGTGCTGACGGAGTGATCCGCAGGTGTGTACCCAGAGAGGAAGCACGAAGGATCCTATGGCACTGCCATGGATCACAGTATGGAGGGCATTTTGGAAGTGAGCGAACAGCCACTAAAGTTCTCCAGTGCGGCTTCTACTGGCCTACTCTCTATAAAGATTCCCGAGAGTTTGTGCGTAACTGTGACAGTTGCCAAAGAGCTGGTAACCTGCCTCACGGATATGCCATGCCTCAACAAGGAATATTAGAGATAGAATTGTTTGATGTATGGGGAATTGATTTCATGGGACCATTCCCACCATCATACTCAAACACTTACATTCTGGTGGCAGTAGACTATGTATCTAAGTGGGTAGAAGCAATTGCTACACCCACTAATGATACCAAGACTGTACTGAAATTCCTCCAGAAGAACATTTTCAGCAGATTTGGTGTTCCCAGAGTACTAATCAGTGATGGGGGCTCTCATTTCTGCAATAAACAGCTATACTCTGCTATGGTTAGATATGGAATCAGCCATAAAGTGGCAACTCCGTATCATCCACAGACAAATGGGCAAGCTGAAGTCTCTAACAGAGAGCTAAAAAGAATCCTAGAACGGACTGTGATAGCCCGAAGAAAGGATTGGGCAAAGAGCTTGGATGATGCTCTGTGGGCATACAGAACAGCATTCAAGACTCCTATAGGAACCTCTCCATACCAATTGGTGTATGGGAAGGCCTGTCATTTGCCTGTGGAACTGGAACACAAAGCCTACTGGGCAACCAGATTCCTAAACATGGATGCACAGTTAGCTGGTGAGAAAAGACTGCTCCAGCTAAATGAGCTAGAGGAGTTCAGACTCAATGCCTTTGAAAATGCAAAAATTTATAAGGAAAAGGCAAAGAAGTGCATGACAAGAGATTGTCAACCAGAGTCTTTGAGCCAGGACAAAAAGTTCTGCTCTTCAACTCCAAGCTCAAATTGTTTCCAGGAAAACTCAAATCCCGGTGGAGGGGTCCGTATGTGATTACAGGAGTATCACCATATGGATATGTTGAGCTTCAGGATATTGATTCTGACAAGAAGTTCATTGTTAATGGACAGAGAATCAAGCACTATCTTGAAGGAAATTTTGAGCAGGAATGCTCAAAACTGAGACTTGAGTAATTCTCAGTGAAAGTCCAGCTAAAGACAGTAAAGAAGCGCTTGCTGGGAGGCAACCCAGTCATTAGAAGGTTGTATGAATTGTTCTTACAAAGGCAAATATCACAAATGAAGGAATTCACAGAGTTACAGAAGGATTCAGCTCAAAAAGCAGAGAAAATGAGCTTACTGGCGAAAAAACGCCAGTAAGGGGCATTTTGGGCGTTAAACGCCAGAATGGGCACCATTCTGGGCGTTTAACGCCAGGTGTGCAGCATCCTGGGCGTTTTGGAAAAACGCCCAGTGATAAAGGATTTCTGGCGTTTAACGCCAGCCAGGGCACCTGGCTGGGCGTTAAACGCCCAAAAAGGGTAGCAAATGGGCGTTAAACGCCAGAATGGGTGCCATTCTGGGCGTTTAACGCCAGAAAGGTGGGGGGACCACATTTTTGTTTTCAACTCAATTTTTTTCAAACTTTCCTCTTTTTAACCATACTCTTCTACATAAATGCACTTCAACCCTTCATCATTCACTTTCAAATCTTCACAAATCAAAACCATTCTTCAAATCTATTTCAAATTAATCCCAAATCTTCTTCAAAAACTCACCCTTTTCTCAATTTCTTTCCATATCTTTTCAAATCCCTCTCTTGTTTTTCGAAAACTCCCCTCCCCACCTTATAAATACACGTTTGGGTCCCTCATTCCACCACACCATTCGAATTTTCTCTTCCTCACCCTCTCTTCTCTCTTTTATTTTGCTTGAGGACAAGCAAACCTCTAAGTTTGGTGTGCTTTTCCGTGATCACTAAGCCAAGATTCATCAATATCATGGCTCCTAAGGGAAAACAAACCAATTTAAGAGGCAAGAAAGAGAATAATCCAAAGAATCTTTGGAATGAAGAGAAGTTCTTAACCAAAGAACATGAAGACCATTATCATAAAATAATGGGTCTGAGGTCAGTGATCCCGGAAGTTAAATTTGATCTGAAAGAAGATGAATATCCGGGGATCCAAGAGCAAATTCGAAACAGAGGATGGGAAGTTCTAACCAATCCTGAAACAAAGGTTGGAAGGAACATGGTTCAGGAATTCTACTCAAATCTGTGGCTAACAGATAAGCAGAGAATGACTGGAACCGCTTACCATACCTACAGAACCATGGTCAGAGGGAAAGTTATATACTTTCATCTGGACAGAATAAGAGAAATCTTCAAGTTGCCTCAACTGCAAGATGATCCTGATTCCTTTAATAGGAGGATGGTGAGAGTAGATAAGGGGTTGGATCAAGTTCTAGAGGACATATGCCTCCCTGGAACTAAGTGGATAACCAATTCTAAGGGTATCCCAAACCAACTCAAGAGGGGAGACCTCAAACCAATTGCAAGAGGTTGGCTAGACTTTATTGGGCGTTCCATATTGCCCACTAGCAACCATTCTGAGGTCACCATCAAGAGAGCAGTGATGATTCATTGCATCATGCTTGGAAAAGAAGTGGAGGTTCATCATATGATTGCCTGTGAGATCTACACAATTGCAAATAGGAATTCCACTGTAACCAAATTGGCTTACCCAAGCTTGATCTCCTTGCTCTGTAAAGAGGCTGGGGTGAAGATAGAAGAAGATGAACTCATACCCATAGAACATCCAATCACCAAGAAGACAATGGAAGGAACAAGAGAAGCAAGGGCGTGAAATTCAAGAGATGAAACGCCAAAAGTTCTCCTCTCAAGCTGAGGGAGCATCCACTTCTCAAAATCAAGGTTGTTGAGTTCTAACTCTGTGAAAACCTCTATCATTAGGAGCCTATGTTTGCGTTTTTTTTTTATTTTCTAGTTATTTTTTTTTTTTGGTTTCATCTTATATTTATATTTAAGTCATGTTCTTAGTTCATAATTAATAAAATTTAAGTTTATGCCTTAAGGCTATGAATGTCCTATGAATCCATCACCTCTCTTAAAAAGAAAAATGCTTTAATCACAAAAGAACAAGAAGTACAGGATTTCGAAATTTATCTCTGAAACTAGTTGAATTAGTTTGATGTGGTGACAATACTTTTTGTTCTCTGAATGAATGCTTGAACAGTGCATATGTCTTTTGAATTTGTTGCTTTGAGAATGTTAAAATTGTTGGCTCTTGAAAGAATAAGGAGAAAGAGAACTGTTATTGAGGATCTGAAAAAAATCATCAATTTGATTCTTGAAGCAAGAAAAAGCAGTGAATACAAAAAAAAAAAATTCGAAAAAAAAAGAGAAAGAAAAAGAAAAAGAAAGAAAAGGAAGGAAATAAAGTTGTGATCCAAGGCAAAAGAGTGTGCTTAAGAACCCTGGACACCTCTAATTGGGGACTTTAGCAAAGCTGAGTCACAATCTAAAAAGGTTCACCCAATTATGTGTCTGTGGCATGTATGTATCCGGTGGTAATACTGGAAGACAAAGTGCTTTGGGCCACAGGCAAGACTCATACACTAGCTATGTTCAAGAATCAATATACTTAACTAGGAGAATCAATAACAATATCTGAGTTCTGAGTTCTTATAGATGCCAATCATTCTGAACTTCAAAGGATAGAGTGAGATGCCAAACCTGTTCGGAGGCAAAAAGCTACTAGTCCCGCTCATCTAATTGGAGCTATGTTTCTTTGATATTTTGGAGTCTATAGTATATTCTCTTCTTTTTATCCTATTTTGATTTTCAGTTGCTTGGGGACAAGCAATAATTTAAGTTTGGTGTTGTGATGAGCGGATAATTTGTATGCTTTTTGGCATTGTTTTTAGTATGTTTTTGGTATCTTTTAGTTAGTTTTTAGTATATTTTTATTAGTTTTTAATTAAAATTCACTTTTCTGGACTTTACTATGAGTTTGTGTGTTTTTCTGTGATTTCAGGTATTTTCTGACTGAAATTGAGGGTCCTGAGCAAAAATCTGATCCAGAGACTGAAAAGGACTACAGATGCTGTTGGATTCTGACCTCCCTGCACTCGAAGTGAATTTTCTGGAGCTACAGAAGCCCAATTGGCGCGCTCTCAACGGAATTGGAAAGTAGACATCCTGGGCTTTCCAGCAATATATAATAGTCCATACTTTGCCCAAGATTTGATGGCCCAAACCGGCGCTCAAAGTCACCTACAGAAATTCCAGCGTTAAACGCCGGAACTGGCATAAAATTTGGAGTTAAACGCCCAAACTGGCATGAAAGCTGGCGTTTAACTCCAGAAAAGGTCTCTACACGAAATTCCTTCATTGCTCAGCCCAAGCACACACCAAGTGGGCCCGGAAGTGGATTTTTCTGTCATTTACTCATTTCTGTAGACCTTAGGACACTAGTTTACTACTTATAGGATCTTTTGACATTGTATCCGTACCTTATGACCCCATAACATTTTGTACACGTTTCTTTCCACAGTATGAGCCTCTAAACCCCATGGTTGGGGGTGAGGAGCTCTGCTGTGTCTTGATGGATTAATGCAATTACTACTGTTTCTTATTCAATCATGCTTGCTTCGATTCTAAGATAATACTTGTTCTTAATCCGGATGAATGTGATGATCCGTGACAATCATCATCATTCTCAACTATGAACACGTGCCTGAAAACCACCTCTGTTCTATCTTAGATTGAGTAGTTATCTCTTGGGTTCTTTAATCGGAATCTTCGTGGTATAGGCAGGACCTGATGGCAGCATTCAAGAGAATTCGGAAGGTCTAAACCTTGTCTGTGGTATTCTGAGTAGGATTCAATGATTGAATGACTGTGACGTGCTTCAAACCTGTAACCTACTGGGCGTTAGTGACAGACGCAAAAGAGGGATTCTATTCCGGTAGGGGAGGGAACCAAACCGGTGATTGGCAGTACTGTGACAGAGTGCGTGCATTAGCTTTCACTGCGAGGATGGGAGGTAGCCATTGACAACGGTGAAACCCTACATGAGCTTGCCATGGAAGGAGACTTGCGTGTTTGATGAAGAAGACAGTAGGAAAGCAGAGATTCAGAAGATGGAGCATCTCCAAAACCCCAACCTATTCTCCATTACTGCAAAACAAGTAACCATTTCATGTTCTTTTACTTTTTACAATCAATCCTGATAATTTCTGATCTCCTGACTAAGATTTACAAGATAACCATAGCTTGCTTCAAGCCGACAATCTCCGTGGGATCGACCCTTGCTCACACAAGGTATTACTTGGACGACCCAGTGCACTTGCTGGTTAGTTGTGCGGGATTGCAAAAGTGTTATTGCAATTTCGTGCACCACCACCCTCACTAAGGTGGACTCATTCCTTAACTTTCTTGTTCTTAATTCTCTGTTTTCAATTTTTAGGCTATATGTTTATCTATGTTTTGTGTCTCTACTTCATGATCTTTAGTATTTAGTAACTATGTCTTAAAGTTATGAATAATTCCATGAATCCTTCACCTCTCTTAAATAAAAAAATGTTTTTAATTCAAAAGAACAAGAAGTACATAAATTTCGAAAATTGTCCTTGAATTTAATTTAATTATATTGATGTGGTGACAATACGTTTTGTTTTCTGAATGAATGCTTAAACAGTGCATATTTTTGATCTTGTTGTTTATGAATGTTAAAATTGTTGGCTCTTGAAAGAATGATGAACAAAGAGAAATGTTATTGATGATATAAAAAATCATAAAATTGATTCTTGAAGCAAGAAAAAGCAGTGAAAAAGCAAAGGCTTGCAAAAAAAAATGGCGAAAAAAAATAGAAAGAAAAAGAAAAAGCAAGCAGAAAAAGCCAATAGCCCTTAAAACCAAAAGGCAAGGGTAAAAAGGATCCAAGGCTTTGAGCATCAATGGATAGGAGGGCCCAAGGAAATAAAATCCAGGCCTAAGCGGCTAAACCAAGCTGTCCCTAACCATGTGCTTGTGTCATGAAGGTCCAAGTGAAAAGCTTAAGACTGAGTGGTTAAAGTCGTGATCCAAAGCAAAAAGAGTGTACTTAAGAGCTCTGGACACCTCTAACTGGGGACTCTAGCAAAGCTGAGTCACAATCTGAAAAGGTTCACCCAGTCATGTGTCTGTGGCATTTATGTATCCGGTGGTAATACTGGAAAACAAAATGCTTAGGGCCACGGCCAAGACTCATAAAAGTAGCTGTGTTCAAGAATCAACATACTTAACTAGGAAAGTCAATAACACTATCCGAAATTCTAAGTTCCTAGAGAAGCCAATCATTCTGAACTTCAAAGGAAAAAGTGAGATGCCAAAACTATTCAGAAGCAAAAAGCTACAAGTCCCGCTCATCTAATTAGAATTAATATTCATTGATATTTTGGAATTTATAGTATATTCTCTTCTTTTATCCTAATTGATTTTCAGTTGCTTGGGGACAAGCAACAATTTAAGTTTGGTGTTGTGATGAGCGGATAATTTATACGCTTTTTGGCATTGTTTTTAGGTAGTTTTTAGTAAGTTCAAGCTACTTTTAGGGATGTTTTCATTAGTTTTTATGTTAAATTCACATTTCTGGACTTTACTATGAGTTTGTGTGTTTTTCTATAATTTCAGGTAATTTCTGGCTGAAATTGAGGGACTTGAGCAAAACTCTGAAAAGGAGGCTAACAAAGGACTGCTGATGCTGTTGGAATCTGACCTCCCTGTACTCGAAATGGATTTTCTAGAGCTATAGAACTCCAAATGGCGCGCTCTCAACGGCGTTGAAAAGTAGACATCCAGATCTTTCCAGCAATATATAATAGTTCATACTTTATTCGGGAATTGACGACATAAATTGGCGTTCAACGCCAATTACATGTTGCTGTCTGGAGTTAAACGCCAGAAACACGTCACGACCCGGAGTTGAATGCCCAAAACACGTTACAACTTGGCGTTCAACTCCAATAAACACCTCAGCTCGTGGATAGATCAAGCTCAGCCAAACATACACCAAGTGGGCCCTGGAAGTGGATTTATGCATCAATTACTCACTCATGTAAACCCTAGTAGCTAGTTTAGTATAAATAAGACTTTTTACTAGTGTATTAGTCGTCTTTTGACCACGTTACATCTTTGGTCTTAGTTTTGTTTTATTCTTCATCTTAAGAGGCTATTGATCACGTTTTAGAGGGGCTGGCCATTCGGCCATGCCTGAACCTTTCACTTATGTATTTTCAACGGTGGAGTTTCTGCACACCATAGATTAAGGGTGTGGAGCTCTGCTGTACCTCAAGTTTCAATACAATTACCATTACTTTCTATTCAATTCTCTTTTATTCTTATTCCAAGATATACGTTGCACTTCAACTTGATGAATGTGATGATCCGTGACACTCATCATCATTCTCACCTAAGAACGCGCGTGACTGACAACCACTTCCGTTCTCTTCTAGGCCGGGCGCATATCTCTTAGATTCCCCAACAGAATCTTCGTGGTATAAGCTAGATAGATGGCGGCATTCATAGGAATCCGGAAAGTCTAACCTTGTCTGTGGTATTCCGAGTAGGATTCTGGAATTGAATGACTGTGATGGGCTTCAAACTCCTGAAGGCTGGGCGTTAGTGACAGACGCAAAAGAATCAAGGGATTCTATTCCAACCTGATTGAGAACCGACAGATCATTAGCCGTGCTGTGACAAAGCATTTGGACCATTTTCACTGAGAGGATGGGATGTAGCCATCGACAAGGGTGATGCCTCCAGACGATTAGACATGCAGTGACAGCGCATAGGACCATTTTCCAGAGAGGATGAAAAGTAGCCATTGACGATGGTGATGCCCTACATAAAGCTTGCCATGGAAAGGAGTAAGAAGGATTGGATGAATGTAATAAGAAAGTAGAGATTCAAGAGGAGCACAGCATCTCCATACGCCTATCTGAAATTCTCACTATTGATTTACATAAGTATTTCTATCCTATTTTATTTTCTGTTTATTATTAATTTTTGAAATCATCATAAACCAACTTAATCCGCCTAACTGAGATTTACAAGGTGACCATAGCTTGCTTCATACCAACAATCTCCGTGGGATCGACACTTACTCACGTAAGGTATTACTTGGACGACCCAGTGCACTTGCTGGTTAGTTGTGCGAAGTTGTGAACCATGGTATTGGCACCAGGTTTTTGGCGCCATTGCCAGGGAAAGAAAGAGCAATGAATTTTTACAAAATACATAAACATATGAATCACAATTTCGTCCACCAATAAACATTGCTAGAAATTATTTATTGGCAAATTTTTTATCCGACGCTAATTACGACAGATATTTCGTCAGTATTTTCAATAGATTTGTTAAGATTGCATTGATGATTACCGTTGGATTAATCCCACGGTAATTTTGGTGCTATTTTACGTGTTTAGGCGCCAAGTTACCGTCGAATTTATTTGGCGATAAATTCTATTGTAATATTTTTTAATTTTTTTGGCACAATTACACCATAATTAGTAGTCAAATTAAAACTCTTGTTAACAAAATGGTTAGCAGAAATCTAAAATTAGTTGAAATTATCAAATTATTTTATTAAAAATAAATGGTCTGAATACAACAAAATATCACAGAAGTAGAATACAATGAAATAGACAAACAAGAAAATAAAACCCCTACAGATCCCGGTAATTGTCGTCGTCGTCGTCGTGGTCCCTCTGCTGAGGTGGCGGAGTAGGTGTTGACATCGGTGTCCCACCAGTAGCGTTGCCGCTGGAACCAGCATTGCCACTTCCTCCAGCGCCGCTAGCTCCAGCGCGCATCTGCTGGTTGTACTCCAATATATGCTCTCGAAACCGATCGAGCTACTCCTCCCACGCGTGTAAGAAGGTCGTTGTACCTCTGCTCAGACTGCTTCACTTACTGGTGAAACTCCTGTGTCAACTTCAGCACCTCCTCCCTCAAATCGAGAAATTCCTGGGGATCGGCAGGGTTGGTGGCAGAGAGAGAGAGGCAGAAAAAGCTGCCAACGTGGAGAAGCGGAGGCCACTGGCGAAGAAGGACCCCAACTCGAAGCAGCATTCTTGTGGGGCTCAAAGGCGGTCTCGTACCAAATTCTATCAGGATCTACCATTGAAGTCTCGGAGCTGGCTTCGTCACTACGCGGCTGAGATTGTTGGGTCCCGACCTCCAACCTCTGCGTGTAATCCTCCTGTGTCACACACGTCATGATTAGGATAACAGTTAAATAATTGCCTTGAAATCAAATAAATTTAAAACTTAGGATTAATTTAAATTCACATAATGGGCTACTGACCGCTCGTCAGCAAATCTCTCCTTGTTGGCCTTTGAAGTATGGGTATACTCGAAGGTCTCTGCCAGTGTCGCATCATAGTCCAACGACTTAGACCACAAATTAATATATCAACCAATAAAATAAATGAACACATTAAACAACTAATTTAAGTAACTATTAGATCATTAAACAATGACAAAATTCTTATCAGTCTGCTCTTCGTCTTCATGAAGGTCGCCGACCCACCCGTATACTTTGACGACTTGGGCGAAGCCCTGTTAGTGACGTTCCTCAGATGGCGATGCTTGAACCCCTCATCATGAGTAAAATAGGTCTCCAGTTCCTTCTTGACGGCTGGCTGGACGGATCTACAACGTTAGGTGATCGCGTCCCTTACAAACATCATTCATCATCTACTTGAAATGTATAGCTGCCCGGTGGTCGTAGATCTTCTTTATCATGAGATTATGCTCCGCATCCCATATGAATTTCAACTACACAAAGTGATTCACCAATATTAGTTAGTTGGAATAAAATACAGTTCAAATACAGTTAAATAATTCAATATTATTGGGTTTTTACTGCCCACTTTTGAAACCATCGATCTTTAGCTTCAGCCAGGATCTATGTGTAGGTCGGCCACGGGTGGTCGTACATCGATTTAATGACGTCGGAGATCTCCTGTGTGCAAGCATTGAGATTGGTGCAAATTTAGTAGAGAAAATACCTAACATTAATAAACACATAGAAATGTATAAACTTAAGATTAACAAGTGTAAGATTAAAAAATTGTATGTACTCACGCATGCATGCCATCGGGCCAAATCTTTAGCCGGATGATGGGCGGTGGTGGAGGGGCATCCTACTAAGGGCACTAAAGGAATCACCCGCCGCAAGCTATGTCATCACTAGATCTGCAGAGGGTGTAACAGAAAGAGGCACGTAGTTTGGGTTTCGGACCATGATGAATTGTTGGTCTGCTGGACCCGCCTGTGATGTCACAGGAGTCAACGGGGTAGTCGAGGTAGAAGGTGATGATTGGATAGTCTTTGGGAATTCGGTGGAAGCCCACTCTCTATCACGATCACATGACCCACTCAACCTACCTCTACTACTTGTCGTCCTGTCTACACAGCGAATATATTACTAACACTAATCAAAACACAATTAAATTCATCAACTCTAAACTTATTAATACACTCAATACAGTAAAAATATTAATAACATAACAAATATCAATAAATAATAACATAAGAAGAAATTGAAGAAATAACAAATAATTATAATAAATATGAGAAAATGTATAAATAACAAATAATTATAACAAATAACCCAAAACACTTAAAATAAAAACTTTCAGAAGAAACTAATTCATGTCACAATTAACACAAATATCTATCAACTCTAAATATAATTCTAAGACTTTTGAAATATAATTTTAATTTTTTAATTTCACTCAAAATCTTATAAAAGTTTTGACAGAATCTTCCCTAAAATTCGGATTATTTCATTCTTCAATGGTTTCATCCAAACCAAATATCCATCCAAACCAACATACAAGGGATGAAATCATAATCCATCTACTAAGAGGTTTCAATCATTTTTACTAATAAACTCAAATGCACAATACATTTAATAGATATTCAAAGCAATCTAACTTTGTAAAATAAACAAACACTAAATCATATAATTTATTTTAATTTCTTCATCATCAAACCAATTTTAATAACCATAATAATCAACACAAATCTAACATAATCAACATAAATTATATTTTATAATAACTAATAATAAATACGAATAAAACCTAAATTACCATATGATAACCAAAATACAAATCCTACATTAAGTTAATCCTAAACCTTAAATTTTTATATAATAATCAAATCCTAAACAGTAAATTAACATATAAATAATTCATAAATTAATATATAAATAAATTTTAAATTATAATTTATATAAGAGGGAGATGCATAGAACCTAACGGCGATGAAGTGAGATGCAGCGGCGGCAGTGCTGGACAGCGACAATGGTGGTGCATTGCTGGACGTCAACGATAATACGGTGACAAAGAGCTGGTTGGTTTTCGTGAGAGGGAGAGGCAGCGGTGAGAGACCGGGGTCGGAACGCCGGTGGCGGAAACGAGTAGAAAGAGAAATGGAGAAAAATGGTTTAGAGAGAGAGACTTTTCGAAATGAAAGGAGAGAGCATTCGTAGGGGTGTCCATGGATCGGATCATATCCGTAGATCCGCGGTATTTATCTGCATCCGATCCGATAATTGCGGATATGATCCGATCCGCAGACTGATCGGATCGGATAGGATCTGATCCGCACCTATTAAGGATCGGATTGCGGATTTCTGTGCTGTATCTGCGGATCGGATCCGCAGATCCGCAAAAAATAATTAAAAATAAAAATATATATATATATATATATATATATATATATATATATATATATGTTAGTTACTTTGTGTTGCAGCCACCACCTAACTTAACCCTAATCTCATTTTGCACTTCACACTTCACAGAGACACAGACCACAGTTCACCCTTCGTCCCTGACTAGTGACTCCCTTCGGACCCTTCCCTTCCTTATTCCTTGCTTCCTTCCTTCACGGCGCTGAAAGCCTGAGACAAAGTGAAACCCAAATCTTCATACCCCAATCTCACTCTCACCCATTCACCTATTCTGCCCGTCTGCCGTTTACCCCGCCGTTCAACCCCTGACCCCCAATCTCTCAGACTCTCACGGTCTCACCTATTTTGTCGTTCACCCCGCCGTTCACCCTGTGACTCTCAATCTCTGAGAGTCTCACCTATTATGCCATTCAGGTTGCCATTCACCCCCGCCGTTCCTGCCTGTCCTGGTTGGCTTCCTCCTCAACATTGACAACGATGTTCAGATCCTTGAGCAGGCTGTTCAGAGCAACACTAGCAGCAGCTGCTTGGATTCTCTGCCTCTCTAGTTGAAAGCCCCCAATCTCTCACCCCTAGGCCCTAATCTCATCGCCGCATTCAGGAGTCAGGACTTTAGTCTTCAGGTAATTTTCATGAGTAACCTGTTGAATTGAAATGCTCTATTTCTCTATTTTGTGTTTGGACTCGATTTTTTGACTTATTTTCAATACATAATAGTAACCTGTTGTAATTACCCTTACTGTTATTGTGTTTTTTAAAGAATTCTGCTCATGTTATTGTTTATATGAATTATGTGAGATGCTGGTATTCTATTCTATGTTTATATGATTTATGTAATTATGTGAGATGTTTCTTGCAGGATTATGTTGCTTGAAATGGCTGATAGGCAAGCAGTTACAAACAATACAAGTGGATCTGAGGTAGAGAGCATTCCTACTCCACCAAATGTTACTGCATCGACACCTTCTGAGTCACCAAGGGGAGGAGAATCAGTGACTAATCCAGCCTCAAGTGATGCTCCTACTGCTGGGACAGAGACACAGACAGGCCAGCCAGGTAAACGAAAGGCTAGCAGGCCCCCTTCTATTGTTTGGGATCACTTTAAAAAAATGCGGAAGAAACTAAAGCTCAATGTAAACATTGCTTGAAATGGTTACAATGTCATAGTCGTAGGGATGGCACCTCTAATCTAAAAAAACACATTGGAACTTGTGCGAAGAACCCAGATAATCAAGTTGATAAAAAACAAAAAACCCTTGTGTTCACAAATTCTAATTTAGATGAGCCACCAACATTGAAGGGAGTAGACTTTAACCAGGAGCGGTGTAGGCTTTCACTTTGTAAGATGATAATAATTGATGAACTCCCATTTAAGTTTGTAGAAAATACTGGATTTAGGGACTTTTGTGGTGAGATGCAACCTCAATTTAAAATCCCAAGTCGTCAGATAGTTGCTAGAGATTGTATGCAATTGTATGTAGAGGAAAAGACCAAACTTAAATCCCTCTTAGAGTTGAACCATCAGATGATTTCCCTAACCACTGGCACTTGGACGTCTGTTCAAAACATGAACTATATGTGTGTAACTGCTCATTACATTGATGATGGATGGATGTTGAATAAGAAAATATTGTCTTTTAACTTGATTGCTGATCATACTGGTCCTACCATAGGAAAAGCATTAGAGAAGAGCCTGAAAGATTGGGGTATTCGGAAGCTTTGTACTGTAACTGTAGATAATGCTAGTGCCAACTTTGTTGCTATGAATACTTTGGTTATAATTATGCGAGAATGGAATGGTTGTACTATGTTGGGTGGGGAATTTGTCCATCTGAGATGTGCTGCCAATATTTTGAACTTAATTGTTTGCCACGGTTTAAAAGATTGAAGCTCTTCTATTGCTAGGATAAGAACTTCCTGTAAGTTTGTGAAGTCCTCTCCATCTAGATTAGCAACCTTTAGGAGGTGCGCACTTTAGGCAAACATTATTAGTCGTCAAATGATTATTCTTGATGTGCCAACTAGGTGGAATTCTACCTATATGATGTTGGAAGTGGCTGAAAAGTTTGAAAGGGCATTTGCTTGGCTTGCTAGAGAAGATGCTCATTTTGAGAGATATGTTGACGATGGGGGGGGCCTCCTACTGATGAAGATTGGAGTAGAGCTCGTATTTTCATGCGGTTTTTGCAAATTTTCTATCATGCAACTCTTTCATTCTCTAGTTCTTTGAATGTCACCTCAAATACTTTTTTTCATGCATTGTGTAAGATATTATGCACTTTGAATAAATGGATTGTAAGTGATGATTTGGTGTTGCGTGAGATGGCATCAGCTATGAAAGCTAAGTTTGATAAGTATTGGGATGATTCTTATCACCGTTACTCTTCTTCCTCTTTCACTTCAAGAGACAAAGCCAATAAACCATCTTTAAATTATCTAGTGCTTGTTGCTGTGTTCCTTGATCCCTGTTATAAGTTGGAATATATTCAGTTCACTTTGTCTGAGATGTATGGTGAAGGTGAAAAGTCTTCAAGGATCTTCAAAAAATTGAAGGATATTATTGCTAAATTGTTTGAGCAATATACCATATGGAATCCTCGCCCCCCTGAAGATACTCAAGATACTAGTTTTTCTTCCGATACTACACCAAATCCTAGTTTAGACACGAGTGACATTGATAGCATTATGATTGAAGACCCTATGAGCAAGTGGAAACAAACACAAAGGATAAAGTTAAGTGAGCTCAAGAAGAATGAGATGGATAGGTATTTGGAAGATGAAGTGGCGGAAGATTTTAGTGGATTTGACATACTAAGGTGGTGGAGAGGAAAGACTCTGAGGTATCAAGTTCTGTCTTGCATGGCTAGAGATATATTAGCCATTCCTGTTTCTACTGTGGCGTCCAAGTCAGTTTTTAGCACCGGAGGTCGTGTCCTTGACCCTTATCGTAGTGCTTTGAGTCTCACTACTGTAGAGGCTTTAATTTGTACTCAAAATTGGTTAAAACCTGCTAAGATTTTGGTTGAGCTTGATGAAGGAGATGTTGCGGTTGATTCAGGTATATAATGACTTGGTTCATTTATTTTTCGCTCTTCTTTATTCTTTATTTTATCCCATTGGCTTTGACATATTTGGTTGTTTAATTGGAAAGAATTTTCTGGAGTTACTAGTGCTGGAGATCCTGAAGTTCAAAGTCAATTACATCCTCCTGAACCATCTTAGGTATTATAAGTTTATAACTAAGTACTTGTATTAGTGTATAATAACATAGACTGTTTTTTGTTCAATTTATTCTAACATGTTTTACTAATTTTTCAATATGTATTATTTTAATAGGAATACACTATTTATGTTTGCTGCTGATGGCTGCTGCCTGCTGATTTAAGAAGGGATGGCTCAAGTTTAATTTTTAAGTAACAAGAAACTTCATTCTCAATGTTCTTTCAATAATCTTAGATTTTAGTGTCTTATAATCTTGGATCAAGTTGTTTTGTTTCTGCTGATAGTTGATAAGCATTTACAGATTTAGATTGTTTAGATTTTAGTGGGGTACTATGTTGCTGTTTTATTTTAAATAATCTTGGATCAAGTTGTTTTGTTTCTGCTGATAGTTGATAAGCATTTGCAGATTCAGATTGTTTAGATTTTAGTGGAGTACTATGTTGCTGTTTTATTTTAAATAATATTGGATCAAGTTGTTTTGTTTCTGCTGATAGTTGATAAGCATTTGCAGATTCAGATTGTTTAGATTTTAGTGGGGTACTATGTTGCTGTTTTATTTTAAATAATCTTGGATCAAGTTGTTTTGTTTCTGCTGATAGTTGATAAGCATTTGCAGATTCAGATTGTTTAGATTTTAGTGGAGTACTATGTTGCTGTTTTATTTTAAATAATCTTGGATCAAGTTGTTTTGTTTCTGCTAATAGTTGATAAGTATTTGCAGATTCAGATTGTTTAGATTTTAGTGGGGTACTATGTTGCTGTTTTATTTTAAATGAGGCTTTTAGTATTTTAGTGCTTGTTGTTTACTTGTTTTCACTTATTGGAAGTGTTTGTTGGAATATTTGTTATTATATTTACTTATCTCTTAGTTTGTATGTTTTAGTAATTTAGTTAGTAGTTGTTAAACATGTTATTTATATATTGTATTATTTTACTTTTGTTATTTAGGAAAAGATTGATTAAATTTATTTTAGGAACAAATAGGTTTAAAAGTGTGAAAGAAACATTTTTTATTGAACTTTTTACTTAAAAAGATAATTAAAAAATGAGCTTAATCTTACGGATATATCCGTAATCCGATCCGATCTGATCCGCAAATGTGCGGATCGGATCGGATCGTATCCGACACTAAAAAATGCGGATATTGTATCCGATCCGATCCGATGAGAATTGTGTGGATCGGATCGAATTTTTCGCCATATCTGATCCGATCCGATCCGTGGACACCCCTAAGCATTCGTGCTATCAATTTTAGGGCTTACCGTCGGATTCACCATTGGATAAATTCGATGGTAACTCCTTACATGTCACCAAAGTGCAACGTTTAACTAAAATTCGCACCTATTTCCTCCCATTTTCCGCCAAGTATTACCCACGAATTTACCGTAAGAAGAGTTAATTCGTCAGTAACTATTTGTCGTAACAAATTCTATCACAAAAAACTTCCATAAATCCGTCGGTAAAGCCAATGATAACTTAAGACACTAAATCTGACTATACTCGGCATATTTCTTGATTCAGTTCTCGATAACTGAAATGACCACCTTCTACTATAGCTACTTATATGTTAACATCCCCTCTAAAACTCATGGTGGCTTGGATGACAACCTGAGTTTGGTATGAAACTTATCAAACAGAGGGGAGATTAGTGGTTTTGTGAGCACATCTGCTACTTGTTCATGTGCTGGAATATGAGTTACACCGCGGAGGCCTTTAATTACTCGATCCCAAACAAAGTAAAGATCAAGCTCAAAGTGTTTCGTGCGGTTATGTAGAATAGTATTATATGCTAGCAATACTGCTGACATATTATTGCAAAACCTGTTGGGGATGAAGGGCAATGTTGTTTTAATTCTTCCAACAGTGTTTGAATCCAAATGAGTTCTGAGAAGACAACAGCCATAGCTCTAAATTTTGCTTTGGTTAAACTTCTACTCACAGTTGTTTATGTACTGAATTTCCAGGACGCTAAGTTGGAACCATAGTAGACATAATATCCTGGGACAAACTTGCGATCATCTAGGTCTGTAGCCCAATCGGAGTCTGAAAATGCAGTCAAACAAAGATCATTAGATTGAAAAAATTGCAAAGAGAATTCAACCCTACATGCTATATCTGAGCATCCTTTTTATTGCTGCCAAATATTCTTGTTTAGGAGCGTCGTTAACTGAGAAGGAAATATTAGGATGTGTGATGGTTACATATTGTAAGCCTCCAATAATTTATCAAAATAAGGTAGGATCTTCAAACGGTTCCCCAGAGTTAGATGTAAGTCTTGATGTACTAACCATCGGAGTGCACATAGGCTTGGATTCGTGCATACCTGCCTTAACTAACAACTCATGAATATATTTAGATTGATTAAGAGATATCAATGTGTCTGAGTGTTTAACAGATTCAATGCCAAGGAAAAAATTCAAATCACCAAGGTCCTTTAATAAAAAAGTTGAATGCAGTTGTTTAAGAACATTAGAGATTTCAACTTCATTGCTCCCTGTCACAAGCATATCATCTACTTAAATTAAAATATAAGTAACAGAATTATGAGTAAAGCGAGTAAAGAAATATAGATCGGACTTAGTACAATTAAAACCAGAACCTTTTAAAATAGTTGTGATTGTCAAATACCATGCACGTGTGGAGCTTGTCGAAGACCATAGATTGCCTTCTTTAGTTTGCAAACAAGGTGAGGATTTTCATCGATGAAGCCAAGTGGTTGAGACATGTAGATTGTTTCATGTAAGGTATCATTGAGAAATGCATTATGAAAATCATATTGCTTGACTCTCCATGAGGCATAGAAGTAGATGCTGATGAAGAGATATGATTTGTAAGAGACACCGCAGATGGTGGTAATACTGAAATAGATGGTAGAAATTCTGTAACATGCTCAATAGTGTTAGAGTTAGTATTAAAAGAAGAAGTAAGAAACATAGCTTGATAGGGAAATTGATTTTCATTAAAGATGACATCTCTTGAGATAATAATTTTTTCATTCTTATCAAGACACTTATAACCTTTCTGAGTTGAAATATCCCAAAAATACACAAGGTTGTGACCTCATTTCCAATTTATGTTGATTATATGCTCTTAAGTGTGGAAAGCATAAGCATCCAAACACTCTAAGCATATTGTAATCTGGAACTTGGTGGTATAGAATCTCAAATTGTGACTTATTAGCTGTTACACTAGAAGGCATTCTGTTAATAAAAAATATAATAGTAGAAAAGGCTTCATCCCACAAATTTAAAGGAAGAGCAGCAGTAGCTAACAAGGTAAGACCCGTTTCAACAATATGGCGATGCTCGCGTTCAGCAAGACCATTTTGTTGGGGTGTACAAAGGATATGTTAAACAATGATGAATTCCTTCATTGCTAAGAAACTCTTGAAAGCATTAGAAAGGTACTCTTGGCCATTATTAGTTTGAAGAGCTTTTATTGAATATCCTAATTGTTTTTCCATAAAAGACTTGTAGTGCTTAAAGACATTAAGAACCTGTGATTTGTTAGTTAAAAGAAAAATGCTTGTATGCCTAGAATATACATCAATAAAGGAGACATAGTAGTGATAACCACTTTTAGATATTAAGGATGCTGGACCCCAAACATCCGACACTACAAGAGATAATGGTGTAGTATATTCATGTGCAGATAAAGAATATGAAAGCTTATGTGATTTAGCCATAGAGCAGTACTTGCACAGAGAGTGGGAATCAATAGTTTTATTAATTGACAACTTGCACTTAGAAACAACAGATTGTACAATAGGTAGGGCAAGGTGTCCAAACCTTTTGTGATACAATTCTAAATACACATAATGAGCAACAAACACTGCAGATTTTACATTAGAATTAACAAACTTAGGTAAATCTACACATTCAAATTTATACATTCCACGTTCAGTTTTGCCTCAGAGAAGAACCTTCTTGGTAGCCTGTGATTTAACCAAGCAAAAATCAGGCCAAAAGGAGAAGTAAACATGATTGTCCCTTGCAAATCTAGATACACTAATTAGGTTGTGTAATTGAAGGCACTAGAAGCATACCATACAGTTTATATTTCTTGTAAGTAGGAGAGAATTGCATGAAAGAATTACCAATACGCTTAATGTCCATACCTGTTCCATTACCTGTATATACCTATTCTTGTCCATTGTATTCAAAAGATTGTTGAAGATTAAAAGAATCGGGTGTACAATGATGAGTCGCACCTGAGTCTGAAACAGAGTTTAGTGCAGCAATTAATGCCCTTGGATTATGGAAGGAAGGTGGTGGGGGTAAAGCATTATGCATGGTTGTGTATGGTGCATTTTGCTGATCATGTATAAATGTTTGATCAAATCGATGGTAGCAGTAACTTGTTGATGTTGAAGTTGGCATGTCTTAGCTTTAGTCTAGGATGCAAAATATGTATGGATCCTGCTCCAAAGTTCATGAGCATAATGACATCCAATCATTCAATATTTAAAGGAATCATCCAACGAAGCAAACAGCCAAGAAGTCACATTATAGTCTTCTATCCTCCATTCTTTGTTTCTTTGTTAGTAGTTGCATCTTCAGGCTTTGCAAAATGGTGAGGTATCTTTTCTTGTTGTAAATTATCTTGGAGTTCTTGTCCATAGATTGAGAGAGTTGCTAAATGACGCCAAGTAAGAAAATTCTTTTCAAAAAGCTTCTCTGTCAAAGGAGTATTGAATGGTTTTGTTACAGCAGAGTTGATGTTGTTATCTTATATGATTACAAGAGAGTTGTGATCTTCAGTATCATTGTTGTTAGTAGAATCATCAGCCATGGATCTTGAATGGCTCTTGTTACCATATAGGAAAAACAACATAATTGAGTTTATAACACTTGTTAGAACAGAATACTGAACAAAATAATTTTTAATTGTCATTTTAATTTTTAAATGGCTATACAAAATGCCTATTATAACTTGATATATCATCAAGAATTAATAATTAAATACCAATTGATAAAAATTTAATAGTACTTTTAATCAAACATAAACAACTATAGTCTAAAATAAGAAATGTACATAGAAAAAAGTTAAACAGATAAACTACTACTGTCAAATGAATCAAAACATAACCATAATCACTATGAGTCCTGACTCTTGATAGTCATCGTCGTCATCATCCCCCTAGTCCTGCTGAGGCGGCGGACTAAGTGGTGGTGCCGGTGCCTATCCTAGCTCTTGTGCAGAGGACGAGGAGCCCCTCCAGCAATGCCGCTACCACTAGTGCACATCTATTTATAGTATACTGCCATCTGTTGCTATATCCACCAAATCTGATCCAGCTCCAGCCTGAGCTTCTGCCTTAAGGACTCTGTCTCTGCATTGCGAGCATCCCTCACTATGATGCATGCGAGGAGATCGTTATACCTCTCCTCAGCCAGATGCAACTGCTGACCCTGGTCTTGAAAGCCCTGGCTAAGGTTGTGAACCTGCTCCTACAAATCAACGTCCTTGAGATCGGTAAGGATGGTAGTTGGGGTAGACAAAGCCCTTGAGGTATGAAGATTGCTGGCGAAAAACGATCCCATTCCATAGATACAATTCTTGTATGGCTTGGATGCGGTCTCACACCACACTGCATTAGGATTGACGATAAAAACAAAGAAATTGTTGTCGTTCTCTCCACTTTGCTAAGATTGCTAGGTCGTCATGGCCTCCAAGTTCTTCTTGTAGGATTCCTAGTATCGCATTATATGCAAAATTGATTAGGATGATGATTAATTGAAAACAAATATATGTTATAAAATAAACTACAATGTTTACTCACATAATAATTCGTAGACCGCTGATCGGCAAATCTCTCATTGTTCTCTTTCCAAAGTGTGAGTATACTTGAAGATCTCTGTCATCGTTACCTCATGATCCCACGATTTAGATTGCATTTATTAAAACAATATGTTAAATCAAGTGATAATTAATTTAGAAATTAAAGATAAAATGAATTTAACATACTAAAACAAGTTACATATCAACCTGGTCTTTGTTTTCATGAAAGTCACTGACCTACCAGTATACTTGGATGACTAGGTGGATACCCTGTTGATCCTGTTTGTGGCTCGGCTATGCTTGAACCCCTCATCAATCTCCTAATATAAGTAGAGGAGATTCTTAATGTCTGGGCAGAACCACTAAGAAAGATGGTTGTGCCTCTCACATATGTTCTCAAGCATCTGCTTAAGCTGCATAGTCATGTGGTGGTAAAAAATTTTCTTAATCATGATATCGTGAGTCTTCTCCCATATAAATTTCTCTCGCATAAGGAAATATTTAGCATTAGTTAATGAAAAAAATAGATAAACAAAACAGAATATAGAAACTAGCTAAAGTTTGAATAAATAGAGATTTTACTACCCACTTATGAAACCATCGCTTTCTGGTCTTAGTAGGGATCTTCTTGTAACTTGGTCATAGGTGGTCGTACATCAGCTGAATGACATTAGTACACTCCTATGTGCAAGTATTGTTATCCAGTGCAAGAAAGGGACTCGTTTGCTGCAGAAATGAGGCACTTCTATGCGCATAGCAATAGTGGTCGACAGTAGAAACAGTGAGAAAAAAAGGAAGAGAGGGAGAAAATGACGAGAGAGAAAGAGAGAGGAGAGAAGAAGAAGTTGCAGAAGTGATGAGAGAGTTTCTAAATTTAAATTTAGAAAAGTTGTACTGCCAGATTTACCAATAGATAAATCCAACGGTAAGATGTTGATCATTGTCTAAACATTGTGTTTCAATAATTCGTATTATTGAGAAAAATTTTTGATAGAAAATTCAACACTAATAAAATTAGTTTTTGTACCCTTATTTACCATCGAATTTAGTTGTGTTTTTTTACTCGTAACCGTAAAAGAATCCAGCACTAAATTCGTTGGTTGCTAAATCCGATAGTATTAAGTGCATTTTTTGTAATAACTGAAAGAAGAAAGTGACAAAAAAAAGAGGGAGGGAGGAGGAGAAATGTTGTTAGAGGAAACGAGGGAAGATGAGGAGATGAGGTGTCAATTCGGTCTTAGGTCCTAAGACTAGCTCCAAACCTACGTTTTAAAACTCCAAGTCTTCACTAGCTCCATCTTCTAAAAAGTTTTTGTTAGTCCTAGCGCATAGTAGCCATCAAATTAGAGGAATAACCTATGAGTTGACACTCAAATTATTTAACGATTCAAGCTATTTATTGGAGAATATCGGTTGGTTTCAACACCCGTCGATCAAGTCTAAACTATCAATAAATCTTAATTTATTAACTGGTTAACTGCGATCTACTATGTTAGAAGACTCAAACCATCCCTCAGCTAATTATTCATTGGTTTGGACAACTGCTAACTATTTTTATTGACCCCAACCGACCGTTAATAATTTAGGATAAAAGAGCGATAAAATAGGATAATTTTAAATAGCTTATTTGGATTGATCAAAAATTTTTTAAATTTTGTAAAATTTTTGTTTGGTTGGACTTTTTGAATAAGTGTCATTTTTCTTTTGAATTTTTTTTATCCTAATCCGTAGAATTAAGGCCCAAATCTTATGGGATTTTCTCTATTGACAACTCTACGCAATAGAAATCGGCAATGATGGAAGGAAAAAATGAATGAGAGGTGGATGTGATAGGAAAGAAGGAAGTAAAGAGGGCCAAAAAAGAAGAAAGAGAACAGGAAGAAGAATGGAAATGAAATTATGAATTATTATTTTTACTAGAGATAAGTTCTCTAAAAATTAATATTTTTTTTTGGAATGACTATTTTAAAAGTTTATACTTTATAATATTAGAACTATTTTTTAAAATAAAAAGAATTAGAAACAATTTTAATTTTTTACAAAATTTTGAGAATCAAAATAATATTTCTTTTATATTTTAATAATTTTAACCAAAAACTAAATAAATATTTAAAATTTTTTTATTAAAGTTATTGCTCCGATTTCAGGGAAAAATAATATCTTGCTTTGATACATTTTCGTTACACTTGAAAATTTATTTCTGAAAGTTTGTTTATATAATTCGTCTAAGGTAATATTTTCCATGAGTAATGTCAAGTTTTTTTTTTTAAAGCAAGAATAAACATCATTAAAAATAGTTGAGACTTCATATTAACTTTTGTTAGTTTTATGTGTTCTCAAAATTGCTTTTTAAACTAATGTCTCCTCTTTTTTCTTCTATACCAAAAGTCATTATTGCTTGATTTCACTCATTTTTCAACATCATTGATTGTGTAAAATGAATTATAACCAAATATAGTTTTGTGGCTAGGATATGATTTAAGACAAGTAAAACGACAAATGAGGGAAAAAAAAAGAGATATTATATATTGAAAGATAAGTGATAGAATGTGGCCTAATTCCATGAAAAGTCATTCTAATTCATATTATTTATGATTTTGATTGGTGCATACAGAACGGTAAGAATTTTAGCCCTACACTCTAACACAACATGCTCCAAATAAAATAGGGTATCAGTCTATTCATCAAGCTTAACTAAAAATTAGGTAAAAAATGTTGATTATTTCTAAACCCCAATTCAATTATGTTTTTGCATGTGTTCTACTTTGAATGTAAGTAATTCATAATTAGGGTGACAAAACGGGTCGAACTGTTGGACCGATTTGCTGAATTCCCTATTTAAAAGCGGGTCGAGTTTGGATTTAGAATTCGTTAAATTAAAAAAATTGCTAAATTTGCAGGTTTTGGCAGGAGCGGAACGGGCCCATCCCGCCAAACCGAAGATTTTCATTTTTTTATTAAATAAAAGAGTGATTACTACTACAAAATTAATAATTATATAATTCTTAAATATTTTTTTATTTTTTATTTTTGTTCTTTTTTTAGTTATTAACTTTATTTATTTTATTTTATAATTTCGTATATATGCTCAAATTATGTGACTTATTTTTTAAAATAAAGATGGTTCTATTGACAAATATTATTTTGAACAATTTTATTGAAGTCAAAAAATAAAAAAAGAATCAAGGTTCTGAAAACTGAACCGGTCATCGAACCGCTCTAGCTACTGGTTCACTGGTTCATAGGTTCAACCGGTTCAACCATAGTTGAATCAAAAAAACTGTTTTATAATAAAATAATAAATAAAATATAAATAAACACATTAAAATATAATTATAGTCTAATATAAATCTTGAAATATCATCCAAATTAAAAGTATTACATAAATCAAAATGTAACACCTTGATATTTTCAGAAGACTCAAAACAAAAATATTAGTGTAACACCCAAGAATGAACAAACACATAAGCATAAAATAACATGAAGTTAAATAGCAGAAAAAGCTGACTCTTACTCACTCAAACCAGAAAATTAGTTGCAGAATTTCAATTTCAATTCAAGAGAAATAAACAAACAAAACCTACCTATCAATTAGTTGCAGAATTTCCATTTCAATTTCAATTATTCAATTGAAAAATCAGTTGAAACAAGCAAACAGTTATTCAATCAATTATTCAATCACTATATCAGTTCACAGTTGAATGACTTGAATTAGAGTTCACAAAAGATATCACTATAAAAGAGACAATGGTTGCAGAAGGGGACAGAGACACCGACAGACAGAGACAAAGACACCGAGAGAAGCAAGTATGTATACCTCAAAAAACCCCTCATGTAAACAATGGAAACAATATTTATTCACGATGAGTTGCTTGTAAGAAATTAAAATGTGCATATACACAGATAGAGTAGGTAGAAAGAGATGTAGAGAGTAGACTAAAAGAGTTTAATTTGGTGATTAAACTGCAGAATTCAACAAAGTAGCAAGACCTCTTCTGCAATTAAGCTCATCGTAATCACTGAGCTAAACTTTCTCGAAACATAACAATTATCAAAATTTATCACAATCTAAACTCATATCTAACAAATAGCTCAAAACTTCAGGCCATCAACACACACCAACACAGGCAACAAAGATCAAACAAATCATCAAATTGTTGTGTGTAATAGTAACAATGCATGTTACAATTGCTCAGATACATTATTTTAACTTTGACAAAATCTTCATTCAACTCAAGAGAAGGATAATAAATCTTGAATCTTCCTCAACAAATCCAAATCAGTCATAATAGTAATACTAAATTGTACCTTCTGATTTGGCAACTAATAAAAAAAAACAGAACAAAAAGTTCAAAGTAAAAAAAAATAAAATTAACAACCCAACCAAAGAATCAAGAACAACCCAACCAAAGAACAAATCAGAATCAACAATAGGGAGGACGACGGAAGAATAAAAATAAATCAGAATCAAACCAACAATCAAAATAAAAAGTTCAGAATAAAAACATATCAGAATCAAAATCAAACAGAGGCTCCATTACAGATTCAAATGCAAGGAAGGATGACGGCGCTGGAAACGGTGAGCTGGCGACGGTGAAACAAAGCTTCGCGACGGAGGCAGGAAGCGAACTCGACGACTATGCTTCCAATGCTGAGAGTCTGAGACGTTAGCTGAGTGAGGGACCGAGTGAGCTTCGAAGCTCCAACCAGCGACGGCGTCAGGAGTAGTCCGGCGGCTGAACGAAAGGGAGGGAGTGAGTTCGCCGGCGTTGAGAGGAACGGCTAGCTCGAGGGTGATGGGAAGGACGAGGGAGGGTCTGCTGCTGCGCCATTGGAGAGAGTGTTGGAGTGAGTTAGGGTTGGTAATGGGTAAGGTTGGGGGTTACTGAATGCTAAACGGCGCGTTTTGAGCGTTTTTGGACATAGTAAAAAAACCGGCCGGGTCCCGGTTCGGTTCGACTGACCGGTTACCGGCCGGTTTAGCGGTTTAACAACGGTTTTCATTTTTTCCGATTTTAACATATAACCGAATCGTATTTCTCATCGGTTCGCGATTTAACCGATTCGACCGACCGATTCGAACCAGTTTTCAGAACATTGAAAAGAATTATATTATAATTTAATTATTTTTTATTTATATTTAATTTTTTAATTATTATTTTTTGGTTAATTTTAATAATTTTTTTTTTCAAAAACAAAAGAGTCAAGCAGGCTAACCCACCGGCCTGCCATAAAATAGGATGCATTTTAAACTCACCTTAGTTGGTGGGGCAGAACCAACTCGCCCTATTTATGGTGCGGTCCCGGGCATAAGCGGGATAAGCGGGTTGGGACGGGCCGACCTGCTTTGCCATCTCTATTCATAATGCATGCTTAAATTTTATAAAATAACAAGTAAATCATATTGAAGTGTTGCAATTTAAAATAAAGATGTAAATCACCTTTACCCAATGTGATTTAAGCTTGTTTTATGATTTATTATTATTTTTGAATCGCACCACGATGTGTATATTACTATATTTATTGGAAAACAAAAATTATACAGACAAGACAGTTTATGAATATTATAAAAAAGTGTAATTATCTAAACAAGTCTGCTACATATACAAGCCTTTTTGTCTTACAAGCTATACAAGTTGGCCCAAGTCCAAGAAAAAAATATGCGCACCACTTTATTAGAATCGAGTGTCCAACGCACGCACCTTAATCACCCTTCCACAACACGTTCACTCTTCCTCTTCTTCCTCAATCAAAATGCAAACCGTCAAGATTCAAGCGACATTCGAAACAAACTACAATTTTGCAGAAACGTTCTAACTCCTCGCGAAAAGTAGAAGAAATCAAGAAGAAAAGATACAAATCTTTATAAAAAATCACCAGAAAAAACGAAGAAACATTATTCAAGGTACTGTTTTACTGTTCTTCTAGGTTTTTTTTTCTAGATTGTGCCATGTGCCTCATCCTTAACCAGCAAAACATTAAAAGATTTCAAGAAGAAATATATTGTTTCTCCCATGTTTTGGGTGTATTTCTTAAATTCTTTGGGTGTATTTCTGTAATTCTTTGGGTGTATTTCTATAACCATTTGGGTGTATTTCTGTAATCCGTTCTGTAACCGTTTGGGTGTATTTCTGTAATCGTTTGGGTGTATTTCTGAAATTTCATTATCTTCAAAACGATTTCAAAGTTTGATTTCAAAAATCATGAAAATCGAAAAAAAAAAAAACGAAGCAAGAATATAGAGAGAGAGAAAACGCACGTAAATGACAAATAAGAAACCAGTGATAAACGCAGGTAAAACAACGAATGAAAAGGTAAAAGAGAGAACGCGCGAAGGAGATCCAACAAATTTGGCAAGAAACTCGAAAAAAGAAACAAAATCTTTTGAAAAATAGAAGTTATATATTTGCCCGTTAATTGATTTGAATTGATTTAAAAGTCTATTAAAGAGGCACGTAACATAAGCAGCGCGTTTAGTGGGTTTTGTTCTCTTCAAGCTTGTAATGCTTGTAATCGCAAAACACTTGTATATAGAGATTAATTCTTATCCAAATTAGTCTTCAAAATATTAAAAATAGACATTTTAGTCTCTAAAAAAAATTAATATACAAAAATATCCCTAAAATTTTTTCTGGCAAACAAATTTTCGGTCTATTTTTTGGCGAAATAATTACCCAAATCAATCCCCAAAAATTTTAAAAGTAAATTTTTAGTCTCGAAACAAAATTAATACACAGATCAATTCTTAACGTTTTTTTCTGTCATACATAATAGTCATCTGTCCATTTTTTAGCATAATTCACTAATAAAAAATGTTGAGTTAGCACACAAACTTGCACACATGACAATTAAGTTGATGAGACTAAAAATTAATTTTTTTTAAAATAAAAATTCTATTTGTAGTGGATGAGACTTAATAACCTGCACCAGAATTACTCTAAACTTATATGTTAGTAAAATAAAATATTTATTTTTACTTTTACTATATGTCAACCTTTATTATTATTAGCTTAATTTTATACATATAGATAATGACACTAGCATATTCATATATTTTTTTTTTTGTTAAAAATAAGTAAGATGAATAATAATATTTTAAAATTTAAATTAAAATATTTTCTTTTAATATAAATATATTTTTTTAAATAGGACATTGATGAATTCTTGTTAAATAAACTTTACAAATAAAATAATTTATTGTAATTTTAACTTTCTTATTCACATTTTTTACTCTCTTCTCCAATAGTTTTTACCGCGATAATGCATGTTGGGATGGAAATTATAATTACTCTAGAAAGGACGATAAAAAATGGTGAAAAGAGAAGGTCCAACTGTTGATAAAGGAGGTTGGTGGCGACAGTTCAACAAATACCGTGAGGAAAGGAAGGCAACGGTAGCACTAGCGGCTGAAAACGGTGGATGAAGAGACAGAAAAAGACGACAATTGGTAATATCTTGATAAAGCGTCGCACATAAAATCTCACTACACTGCTAGGTAAATTTTAGTTAATAATTTTTTTTATTTTAGAAATAAAAATTATTTTTAATTTATTTTAAAAAAAATTCTTGGGATGCAATGTGGTAAGTACGTTATATGTATATTAGACGGAAATTTTTCTTCAATAAATTTAAAAAATAATTAAAAGAACATTTATTATCAAAATTATTTTTTTTATTTTTTAGAACGAGGGAAAATTAGATGGATCCCACTATGTTTTTTGTTTTTTTGTTTTTTACATTTTTTATATTAGTTTTAAATGGTAAAAATTTGTATGTTTAGCAAATTATATTTAACAAAATTATTTTAACATAATTTAATTAATTTTAAGTTCATAAATCGTATTAATAATTACTTATTTAATATTATTTTACATTTTAAATTTAAAGTTATAATTTAAGATCAAACACAATTTAATTTAAACTCAATATAATTATTTAAACAAAATATGGGATCAAAATATCAATTAACATTTAAATTGTTATGATTTGAATTTTCAATTTATTTAGTTTTGAAAAATAATAAAAATAATTAATCTTGGAGAAATAAATAACTAAGCAAAATTCATTTTTTTAAAGAAAAATAAAAATCTACTTTTACACTGAGAAGCTATATTTAAGTTAAATATAATAAAATTTTAATTTTTTAAATATTTTTTTAGGATGAAATATATTTTTTATCTTTAATATTTGTGAAAAGTTTCAAAATCATCTTTAATATTTAATTTATTTTAATTTTTGTATTGTGTATTTAATATTTTAAATATGTTTTAATTATATTATTACCGTCAATGTTAAGATATATATCGATGTTTTAATATTAGGTTTGTGTATTGTTAATTCACATGACATCAGGGTTTAGAGTCATAGTTATTGACATATTTGAAACTTTAGAAGTAAAATTAAAACTAAAAGACAAAATTAAAATCAAATATAAACATTGAATGGAAAAATATACTTATTATCAAGTAAAATTCTTTATTAAATAAAAATCACATTAGGGATAACTTTAAAATATACTACCTTTATTTAGACTCATGGTATTACATTAACATTTTTTTATTAAAAATAAAAATGATATTATAATAGTTATAACATATTTTTGTTAGTAATTATATAAATATATTTTATGATATTAATTCTCTTATTTTTGTTAGATAATTATGTGGCGCTAGTATATACAAATTAAATTTACTTTTATTTCGAATATTTTTTTCATATTTAATTTGTTGAATTGTTTGATGTACATGCTGGAAATTTTTGCTATATTAAAGTACGTAAATGAGAGTTATTTGTTTATAACATTTAAGGATGCAAAATTTTGATTGTCATAGATTCTTGTAATTCAATGATGGAATCAATAACATGTATATTCTATATATAGTAAGTTATGAGCATCCAATGTAATCGATCTCAGATCAGCTAATTTATATAAATAATTGATATCTGCTTTTCATACATGCGTTATGACCAATTTTACTTGATGAAAATTTTGATTAATAATAAGTTTTTTTTGGGAGAATTAATAGTAAGGATCATGAGTAAAGGTTAATTATAAAGAGAGATCAAATATACTAAAATTATTAACAAGAACCATAATAAGTTTTATTTAAAGAGAAAGATCATGTTATTTTTTATTAAGTGACAATATTACTTTTTAATATAGTATCTTTTTCTCATTTATTATATTTCACTTTTTTTAAATTAAGTTCTTAAATTCATAGTTTCACTACTTTATAACATTTTTATTATATTTGTAATCTATAAATTCGATTTATTTTATTTTATCATCATGAATTGGATGAACCTTTCAACTTATTTGCAATCTCACCATTACTTTTGTGAGTTTTATTTATTTGGAGAAGTTTTTCACAAATACATAAATAATGAATAAATCTAGAAAATTTACATTCTATTATCTAACATTAATAATTTTTTATAATTAAATTTATTATTTTAACTCTAATTTTTTGAAAGATTTGAAATTTTTTAAAATTAAGATATAGATTTTAAAATTTAAAATTTAAAATTTAAAATTTAAAATTTAAAATTTAAAATTTAAAAAGGTAAGATTAAAAAAAATTTTACTCCTAATTAAATTCGATAAAAAATTAGCAACATTTTATAAGTTTTTCATTTAAAAAATTTATTTGTCATGGACAACTACGTACAGTGACGGATCCAGAAAATTTTAGAAGTAGGGACAAAATAATATAATAAAATAATAAAAAATATTAATATTAATATATTTAGATATTTAAATCTTAGAGTATATTAGCTAATTAAATTTCTAATAAATAAATATAATTAATACATCTAAAAATATAGTAATTTAATTAAAAAATATTTTTTATTTCAATATTTTGATAATATTGCATGATTAATACATTTATTATTAATACTTATGCTTAGTCAAGCATCTAATATCCGTCAAATTATATTTATATTGGTTATTTTTTATATGATACAAAAAAAATTATAACTCAATAGTTAAAAAAATTTATAAAGAATATAATTCGAACGAACTAATTTAGAATTTTTACTATTTTTTATGTTGGTGTCTGAATTTTTTCTAAAATTATTCAAGAGACAAAAAATTTGTGAAAAAAAATAAAAAATTTAAATCAAACAACCACAGTTATCTTTATACGTAGGTATAAACAAAATAATATATTTTTTCTATTAAACAAATATCAAATAATTTTTCGATATTTAATTACAAAGTTAACATTTTATAATATTACAGTAAGTTTTTTTTTTAATGAAAACAATATTATATGTATGTATAAACAAAATTAAATTAAACAAAACAATAAAAAGTAAATAAATGATATATATTATAAAAAAGTATTAAATATTAATAATCTTATTTATATTTAAAAAATTAAGCTTTAATTTTAGGCAATTAATCAATTAGATTATTATTAGTTATTACTAATATTTGTTTTGAATTTATATAATACAATAATTTTTATTATTGTATTAATATCTAATGATATAAATATTTCTTACACATAATTTTTTTTGAAATGTGGAGACAAATAAATTATTATAATGGGACAATTATCTACATATATATACCTATTATTGATTTTTTTAAAGTTCAATGGGCAATTGCCCCCACACAACAATACATAAATCCGTTCCCGACTGTGTATATAGATTAGCTCCTCAACTAATAACATTTTAAATTGATGAAATTAGTTGATCCAACATCAATTATAGCTATATATGTTAATACAGACTCTTGGCCATAATGTCTTTGTTGCAACTCTTTTGATAATAAAAAAGACAGGTTTTTGTAGAAATTGGGTTAAGGACGCTAAGCATAACTGTGGTAAAAAATTTTGATTACAATAAAAAAAAAATGATAATATTAAAGAATATGATGAGTCATTTTATAAATTTTGTATTTCTTTATTTTTAAATAAATTTTATTAGGTCTTGTATAAGAATTTTAGTTTAATTGGTCCTTTTGAATAATTAATATGTACTAATGGTCCTTTATGATAATTTTCTTCTTTTTTTTTTTTTTGTGTCTTCGACGTTTGCATTTATATATTTGGTTGTAAATTTACTCTTGGAGTTTAATTGGTTTCAATTTATTCAAACGTTTTAACTTTTAAATATGTTTCAAGTCTCTGAACGTACGTGTCACCTAATGTGGTAATATTAGGGTAACACTTTAACAGTATTAACCTTCACCCGTATAACTAAAATAAAATAAATTAAATTTAAGAGATAATTTTAAAACTTTCAATAGGTGTTAAAATATTGTAAATATACTATTTAAAATGGGATTTTTATTTAAAAATATTTTATTTTTTGAAATAAATAATTTTAAAAATTATTATGGAAATATGTCATCTAGTCTTATTTCGTTTACACTGTAAACAATATAACTATGAATAAACGAAATATGTGTATTTTTTTCAAATTTCAAATAGCTTTTTTATATTGTAAATGAGATACATTCATAATTATCTTTTACACTATAAACGAGATACATTTAATGTTATTTTTTAAATTTTATATATGTGTAGGGGTGTACATGGTCCGGCCCGGCCCATACTCGAACATTTTAGGGGTTAGTTTCGTGTGATTTCACCAATTTTAGGATCGGGTATGGGTCTCAAAAATAAACCCGATCCATGTGTACTCTAAGAAAACTAATTAAAAAAGGTATATATGTTTTAAATTAATTCCAATATTATGTTATATTAATTATAAACTTATTGTTTTATTTTTAATCACACTTGTTGAATTAGAAAATAGATAAAAAAAGTATCAAATTAGAATTTATAGACAAGTTCAAGTTTAAATATGGACATCAATTTTTGAATAACAAGTTTCTTTTTTATAAATAAGTAGATCATAAATAAGTTTATTTATAAATAAATTTTTTTATAAATTATTGTTAAGGCTTTAAAGACCGAATTTTCACTTGGTTTGGATCAGATATAATTATGGCCCGAAAAGGTTTAGGTTTCATCAGATTTAGGGTCGGGTTAGGGTCTAAAAAATAGATCCAGTGTATATTTAAGGTTGGATCTGGATTAGGACAAATCCGGTTTCACCCGACCCATGTACACCCCTAGATATGTGTATTTATAAATATAAATATATAATTTTTAAAAATAATACAAAATATTCTACCAAAAAAATAATTAAAAATATTAATAATTTAAATTGGACCAAACTCTTAAAAATAAAACGTTTTAAATAATAGAGAAGAATGAAGATAGACAATTTTAAATAACAGTAAAGATAGACGTTTTCAAAATAAATGTGTGGCTTTAAAACATTATCTTTCAGTTAGTTAAAACTATATATCTTCTGTTATTTTAAAACATTCATCTTTTTTGTTCTTTAAAACCGTCCATCTTTGTTATTATTTAAAACGTTTTATTTTTACGAGTTTGGTCTAATTTAAATTATTAATATTTTCTATTATTTTCAAAAAGAGTAAAGTATATTTTTTGTCTTTAAAGTTTGACAAAAGTTTCAAAAATATCCCTAAGTTTTATTTTGTTTCAACTTTGTCCCAAAAATTTTCGATTTGCGTTATACCCATGATAGCTATTTTTTCAAAAAATTTAAGACTAATTCAACAACAATTTCATAAGAACAACTTTCAACAAAAGTAAATCAAGCATAATTTTTATGCATTATTGTTAGATTGGTCTTAATTTTTTTGAAAATTTAGCCGTCGAGGATATATTTGACTTACTTCGAAAACTTTTGGGACAAAATTAAAACAAAATAAAACTTAAGAGTATTTTTGAAATTTTTATTAAATTTTAGGGATAAAAAAATACTTTATCATTTCAAAAATTATATATTTATATTTATAAATACACATATCTCGTTTATAGTGTAAACGAAATAACTATGAATGTAGCTCGTCTACACTAAAAACGAGATATGTATATTTTTTCAAATTTCATATATCTCGTTTATATTGTAAAAGGGATACATTCATAGTTATCTCATTTATAATGTAAACGAGATAAGACTAGATAACATATTTTTGTAATAATTTTTAAAATAATTTATTTCAGTAAATAAAATATTTTTTAATTTATTTAAATAAAAAATTTATTTAAAATGTCAAATTCCTTTTTGGTTGGGAGAGGGGAAGGAACAGAGGAAACCAAAATATTGAGTAAGTAAGTCACTAAAAACAAATGATAAGTAGATTTAGGTTTTGATTTATTAATTACTTTATTTTTAAATTTAAATTTTGATTTGTTTTTATTTTAAAATATTTTAAAATTAAAAAGAAAAAATCGATTAATCGAGCCATAAAATCACAAAATCAATTGCAGATTTGCAGTTCAACAGAAAAATTCGTCTCATGAACATCTAAATTGGGTCGGACTCATTCAGATTCGTGACCGCTTCACCAAAATTCTACATCACAAGAAGACACGTCGCCGATACACTCGTTTGACGTATCTACCGCGTGTCGATGTCGGATTCGCATCCGACACAGATATGCCGGCGCCATGAGTAAATCCGTGCTTCATAGAATAGGAATTCTGGTTAAGTTAATAGTGATTTTGAGCATTATATATGCTCGAAAAATAAAGTTGCTATTTTTATTCATCTCTTCAATGGAGAACCATCAACCATGTGTTAAAGTATTAATGGAATCTAATTGAATAAGTAGAAAACCTAGTTGGAATCTCAGTAGCAGTTTGGATCAAAAAATGTGTATGTTCTATTTCACTTAAAGCTTTTAAAGATTGTTATGTTTATTTCGGGCAATTTACGTAAATAAATAAAGTGGGAGAGTTATTTACGTAAATGTGTAAATCTGTATGTTGTTACGATTTTGTGCAAAATGGATTTATATGTAAACCGTGGCAATCCACCACGGTTTCTAAACATGCATAAACCGTGGGAGGTCACCACGGATTAGGAACAAATTTTTGTAGGAGAAAACCGTGGTAGGTCACCACGGTTTATGAAGGAAATTTGGCAAGAATAAAACGTGGGGAGTCACCACGGTTTATGAAGAAACTTGTTTGCACATAAAACCTTGTGGGTCACCACGGTTTATGTGTGGTAAATAATGGCCAGAAAACCTTGTTAATTTTATGTCCAAGAGACACAACTTATTTTTTATTTTTTTATTATTCTTGTTAAATTTTTTATAATTATATTTTTTATTATTATATTTTTCATCTCAAATTTTTTTAATGAAAAAAATGAGAATAAATTAGATTTTCATAATTTGTTCTAGTTTATCACCAAGCAGAATTACAAGAACACAAAATTTTGTGTCTCTATCCATCAGTGTCTTGTCCTGTCCTATTTTCAGTGTCTTATCCTATTTTGTTGCTGAAAACAAAGGCAGCCTAATAAATACACACTATATAGTACATTTTATAAAGAAAAAAAATCATCTATTTCTATTGAATATTTATAATAAAATTTTTTCGTTCTCTTTATGTATTATTGACTAATATATACTATAAAATTTTTACATGTATTATCAATTAGTTTTTCATTATGTTTATTCCTATTTTTCATTTTACACTATATTTAAATATTTATTATACTATAAAAAATATTAATGAACATAATAAAATAATTACTTATTAATATTTTTTAGAGTACTCATTAATATTCTTAAAATATAATAAATATTTTTTATTTTAAATTTAACAAATACTAATGTATCAATATACACTTATATGTGAATTTATTAAATCTATATAAAAGATTTAATCAATAAGCATGTTAATGAATATTAATATACCAATATTAACAAGTAATTATTTTATTGTACTCATTAATATGTTATAGTGTAATAAATCTTTATTTTATAAATGAAAAAATAAAGATGTATATAATGAGAGAGGTCACCTTAAGCTTAAACGAACTTTTGAGTAGTTTTTATAAGTTCGTCTAAGATTTTGAAAACTTCATAAAAACTAAAAAATAAAAACACAGATTCCAAATATTAATGTTAGTGTAATTTATTTTTAAAAATATTTTTTTATTTTATAATAGAAAAAAATCCAAAAATTTCATGGTGTTTATTATTAGAGTCTAATTTTTTTCTAATTTATTTTACATAACAAATTTTAAATATTTTAAATTTATTAAATTTCATCATCTTAAATTAAATATTAATTTTTATTTTTTAGTAAATAGACATCAATTTTTAAGCACTATAAAAATCATTTTCTTAGTATTATCTGATTTTTTTTATTGTACTCTTTCTATTATAAAAATAATGATTTTTATAATAAACAGCTTTGTGTCTCTTAGACATAAATTAACAAGATTTTCTGGCCATTATTTACCACATATAAACCGTGGTGACCCACAAGGTTTTATGTGCAAACAAGTTTCTTCATAAACCGTGGTGACTCCCCACGGTTTATGCTTGCCAAATTTCCTTCATAAACCGTGGTGACCTACCACGGTTTCCTCCTACAAAAATTTGCTCCTAATCCGTGGTGACCTCCCACGGTTTATGCATGTTTAGAAACCGTGGTGGGTTGCCACGGTTTACATATAAATCCATTTTGCACAAAATCGTAACAACAAACAGATTTGCACATTTACGTAAATAACTCTCCTACTTTATTTATTTACGTAAATTGCCCGTTTATTTCTTATATGTATTTTTTAATTACTATATGCAGGTATGTGTTGTGCATTCCATGAACTGACTTTAAACAAAAATTCCACTTAAAAAATAAAAAAGAAAAAACTTGATACAAAAATTATTGAAGAAGGTAAGCTCGTCAACTAAACAAAATTATTATTAGCAAGATTAATTATGGAAGCATTATTATTTAATTTACTGAATTCAATAATTATATATACATATTCTTTCTAGATAGAGCCTATATAATAAATTATATTTTCCATATAAAAAATAAGTGACTCTAGTAGTTCCGGATTCAATTATTATTGACTAATAATTCAAAGCATTATTAGGTACACCAACCTGTGATATATACCTTGAATTAATAAGGCCATCAAAATTAGAATCACGGGCAAATTTCGAAATGTAGACATTATTAATCCATATTTGAATACTCGGAGATAAGAACCACATGTTTGTTTCACTTGATAATCATTCAAATTGATTTTTAAGTTTTAAACGTGTATAATTTGGCTCTCGAGTTTATTTCACTAATCAAATTAGCCGTTTTGTTACTAACTACACCTTCCCGTATATTTTAAAGACGATACTTATTTAACACTTATTTAATATATGTGTCTTTTGTATTTAATTGTATCTTAATAAAAAAATATAGAATATTTTTTTAAATATATTTAGATACACTTAATTATTATTATATATCAACAATATATGTTTAACCTTATTCTTAACTTATATTTTTAAAATAAATTTAAAAATAATATATATTATTATTTATTAAGATAAAAAATTATTTTAAATAATTTATATAATTAAAAAATATTATAATAATTTATTTAAAAAATATTATATTTTATATATATGATATGTTTCCATGTCTTATGAAAAATTAAAATTTACATATTTATATGTTTCATCAAATTGTATGTTATATCCTATGCGTATCAATGTTTTTGATTCGTAAGTTACTAATAATATTTAATTTAGTTGATTTTATCGTAAAGTTTTGAAATTATTACTTTGGGATTGATTCAATGTACTAAACTGAGTCATCTATATCTATAAGATTTAGCAATTATTGAGAAACCAAATTAAATCTCTTAAAAAGGCCAAATTGAGTTCAACATTTTGAGTGTCATAGGAACAGATATAGAGTTTACATATAGCGGCCAAAAGTTTCAATCAAGGAAAGATAAATTCATAGGGCCTCAAATCACAACCACTGGGACATGGGAATCATACTTGAACTGTACTACACCAATAATTATTTCCTTTTCAAAACTACACTTCCGTATTCGTGAGGTGCTTTTTATAGAATCAATTTTTAGTTAGTCAATATTAAAATTTATTCGACTGAAATTTTATGAAAAGAAAATCTTTTTTAATTTAAATATTTTTTAAAATATTTTTAAAAATAAAAATAATTTTATATTTGAATATTTTATATAAATATATTTTTAATTTAATAATTGTATTTAAATATAATAATTATAGAAGTATTTTTTTATCTATTTTTATATTAAAATATCATTTTTAAGTAAAAAATATTTTAAAAAATATATATTATAGTTCTAAAATATATATTTTTTATTATTTTATTTTTATTACTAAAATTTTTTTAAACATACTAAAAAATAAAAAAATAAACTTTTTTAGTAACTTAATAACATCTAAATAAATTCTTAGTCAATTTTATTTTAGGATTTATAATTTAAAATTTAAAATTTATGATTTGTAATCCAAAATGTAAGATGAATAAATCATTTTTAAAAAATTAACTAATGTTTAAAAATATTAATTCTCTAAAATTAATTTTTCATGCATAACCACTTTAGATTGCGTCATCACCCTTCCGCATTATCATTGAAGATTTCGTACAATCCACTTTTAAGTTTTAACCAATCATTTACAAAACGGTACTAACTAACTGTCATTGTCTCATTTTCTTATTTCATCATTTTTATACTATATTTTATATATTGTTCTACTATGTAATCGACTCTCTTGCATTGTATAATGACAATTCTTTACCTTCAAGCATCCTTCTGTTTTTGTATTTCCATGGATTCCATGTAATATAAAATAATATAATGAGCAAACATGCTTGGTTTTTTTTTTTTTTTTTTCTGAATAGATAATCTCTAAACAATGTTATGCCCAAACTTATGGATGGAATAATTGAGCATCTAGAGAAAATTTAGAGAATAAATTAAACTTTATATATAATAATAATGGTATTTCTCCTTGTCAAACGAAAATATTTTTCGTAAAAAAATTAGCCAAAATCAATTAAAATTTATTATATTTATTATTTATTAATTGTTATTAGAATTAGTGAATATTAAATAAGATAAATTTTGAATTTTTTTTGTTTTTCTAGTATTACCAATAAAAAAATAGAAATTCAAGAAACCTTAATATTTGATAATGTATATATTCAAATTTAGAAGAGATTATTTTATTTTATTTTTGAAATAAAACCCTATCTAACTTCAACAAAAAATATCTTTAGAGACTGGTTAATAAACAAGGTAAACTTAATGTTATCATGTTTGACATCTATAAATATAAGTTAATATTAGAAACTGCGTGCTAAGGAAGGGATAAAAATAGTGATTTTCTAACAGTTGAATATAGAATGTATCCATTTTTATTGAACAAGAAAACATTAAGACAAGTAAAGATATCATCAATGTGAAATGTTTAATCGTTTAAGGCGCCAAATTAAAGATTAATTAATGATATCATCATCAAACATTTAATTTGTTGTGTAAAAGGCTAAAAGCTAAGGCTAACTCAGCAACAAAATGTGATCTAACAACAAGTGCATTCTCCTCTTTCATTGGAGGTATTGGAAGATGACTTGGCTGGCCATCTTTACATTCATGCATTTTTTTTCCATGATGTGATTGGTTTATAATAATCATGTGAATTCTAATGTATATTTAATACATTTTTATTTAGATATATTGATATTTCGATCAAACTAGAAAAATTGAAAGAAATAATCTATTTGAGAAGGAGGGAGTATACTATAACTTTCAAATAATATTATAGGATATTCTATATCCATGTGACTACTCAAAATATAAAATATTATATATATAATCCTAACAAATTAATTAAGTCTTACCCTCATTACCAACAAATATTAGCTCAAATATATATATATATATATATATATATATATATATATATATATATATATATATATGATTTTTCTTCAATAGATTTTGAGTTCAGGTTTTATAAATAAAAATAATTTTTACTGGGAGAAATAGTATAATCATGATACGAATATTCTTTATTAGATAAAAAGGAATTAGATAAGATTTTTATTTTTATAATCTAGAAATAAGTTATTAATGCTCATGATCAAGTGGTGTCTCCATACTCTTTCAACATTTGTAAGAGTTAATTGAATCTGTTCTTTACCAATTATACCAAGGATATTGATTTAATAAATGATTTTGGAGAGATAAAGAATAGATAAAAATTGAAAGTGATATTAGTGTTTTCTTTATGCATGGAAATTTGTTATTTTAATTCACATATAATCTATTACAAAAATGTATATGTAACTAATCTATTTTTATGTGTATTTTAATTTTATATTAATAATTAATTTTAGTATATATTTAATATAGTTGAATCGATTATATATAGTTTGTACATGTAACAAGTTGTGAGAGTAAATGCCCCATTAAAATTTAAAACTTGTCTGACGAATATATAATAATTGTTGTAAAATAAATAAGAAAAATATATTTGATATAAAATAAAGATGTGTAAATAAATAATTTTAATAATAATATCCACTACATTAATATCTCACACTAATAAAAATATATTAATATTATATATATTAATATTTATATACTAGTACTTATGGGGAGAGCAAAAAAAATAGACTTTATAATATTATAGTATATGAAAAATGAGAAAGGTAAGAATATTTGTTATTGCTCTGTGTAGGAAAGTGAAATTATATTTTACTGTTTATAGAGGTAACATGCTTGCTTTTTTAATACCTTTTTAATGTTATTCACTTTAGAGAATGTGAACCATCCATAATGAATGGGCATCCACATCATCACCTTATCACAACACTCTCCTTTGAATGACTATTTAGGATTATGCCTCGTTAAAACCTTACTAAAGAAAAATTCAGTAGGAAAAAACCTTAGTAAAGGAAAAAGAGTATAATATCCTTTGTGATAGAGATTGCCTCATTAAAAACCATGTCAAGAAAAATCTAATGGGAAAAAACCTGACTAAGGAAAAAAGAGTATAGTCTCCCCTCTTGTCGACATCATTTAATGTCTTGAAATCGGCGCATCCCAATCTCATGTACCAATCTTTCAAAGGAAGATTTTGGGAGTGACTTTGTAAATAAATCTGCCAGATTATCACTTGAGCGGATCTGTTGGATATCAATTGTCCCTTGATTTTGAAGATCATGAGTGAAGAAGAATTTGGGAGAAATATGCTTTATTTTATCACCTTTGATATATCCGCCCTTAAGTTGAGCAATGCATGTTGTATTATCTTCAAACAGGACAGTTGGAGCTATCTTCTGATCATTTAATCCACATAATGACATAATATATTGGATCAAACTCCTGAGCTAAAAACACTCACGACTAGTTTCATGAATCAATAGTATTTCAGCATGATTAGAGGAGGTTGCTGCTTCGTCTGTTTCGTGGACCTCCATGATATAGTTGTTCCACCATATGTAAACAGGTATCATGTTTGAGATCTTTCTTTATGTGGATTAGACAAGTATCCTGCATCTGCATAGCCAACTAGTTGTGACTTGGATCCATAAGGATAAAATAGTCCCATATCAACCGTTCCATGAAGATATCGAAAGATTTGTTTGATTCTACTCCAATGTCTTCTGGTTGGATAGGAACTATATCTTTCAAGTAAATTCACAGCAAATGATAAATCAGGTCGTGTATTATTAGCAAGATACATTAGCATTCCAATAGCACTAAGATATGGTACTTCAGGACCAAGGATATCTTCATTTTTTTAGGACGAAATTGATCATTTTCCACATCCAAAGATTTTACAATCATTGGGGTACTCAAGGGATGCGATTTATCCATATAAAATCTTCTCAAAATCTTCTATGTGTATGTTGTTCGTTCGATCTGTAGGCCGAGACAAAATTTAGTCCTTTCAAGATCTTTCATCTCAAACTCTTCTTTTAGAGTTTTTATAATTGTTGGAATCTCTTTAGGAGTTCCAATGATATTTAAATCATCAACGTACACAGCAATTATAATGAATCCAGATGTAGTTTTCTTTATGAAAACACACGCGCAGATATCATCATTCTTGAATCCGTTTTTGGCCAGATACTTAGTAAGACGATTATACCACATTCGTCCAAATTGCTTTAGACCATATAAAGATCTTTGCAATTTAACTGAGTATAACCACTGCAAATATTCATTAGATAGTTTAGACATCTTTAGTCCTTCAGGAACTTTCACATAGATATCACAATCTAATGAGCCGTATAAGTAGACTATTACCACATCCATTAAATGCATATGTGGTGCACGAAATTGTGATCACTACTTTTCACAAATAATCCCTAGCAATGAACCCCAAAAACTTGGTGCTCAATACCATGGCATAAACACAACTTCGCACAACTAACCAGCAAGTGCACTGGGTCGTCCAAGTAATAAACCTTACGCGAGTAAGGGTCGATCCCACGGAGATTGTTGGTATGAAGCAAGCTATGGTCACCTTGTAAATCTTAGTCAGGCAGACTCAAATGGGTATAGATGATGAATAAAACATAAAGATAAAGATAGAGATACTTATGTATATCATTGGTAAGAGCTTCAGATAAGCGTATGAAGATGCTTTCCCTTCCGTCTCTCTGCTTTCCTACTGTCTTCATCCAATCCTTCTTACTCCTTTCCATGGCAAGCTCAAGCAAGGGTTTCACCGTTGTCAATGGCTACCTCCCATCCTCTCAGTGGAAATATTTCAACGCATCCTGTCACGGCACGGCTATCCATCTGTCGGTTCTCGGTCAGGCCGGAATAGAATCCAGTGATTCTTTTGCGTCTGTCACTAACGCCCCGCCTGCTAGGAGTTTAAAGCACGTCACAGTCATTCAATCATTGAATCCTACTCAGAATACCACAGACAAGGTTAGACCTTCCGGATTCTCTTGAATGCTGCCATCAGTTCTAGCCTATACCACGAAGACTCTGATCTCACGGAATGGCTGGCTCGTTTGTCAGGCGAGCACTCGGTTGTCAGGCGATCAACCATGCATCGTGTATCAGGAATCCAAGAGATATTCACCCAATCGAAGGTAGAACGGAGGTGGTTGTCAGTCACACGTTCATAGGTGAGAATGATGATGAGTGTCACGGATCATCACATTCATCAAGTTGAAGAACAAGTGATATCTTAGAACAAGAACAAGCGGAATTGAATAGAAGAACAATAGTAATTGCATTAATACTCGAGGTACAGCAGAGCTCCACACCTTAATCTATGGTGTGTAGAAACTCCACCGTTGAAAATACATAAGAACAAGGTCTAGGCATGGCCGAATGGCCAGCCTCCCAATACATGATCAAATGATCAAGGATCAAAAGATGCAAAGATCTAAAGATTAAAATACAATAGTAAAAGGTCCTACTTATAGAAAACTAGTAGCCTAGGGTGTACAGAGATGAGTAAAAGACATAAAAATCCACTTCCGGACCCACTTGGTGTGTGCTTGGGCTGAGCAATGAAGCATTTTCGTGTAGAGACTCTTCTTGGAGTTAAACGCCAGCTTTAGTGCCAGTTTGGGCGTTTAACTCCCATTTTGGTGCCAGTTCCGGCGTTTAACGCTGGAAATCTTGAGGGTGACTTTGAACGCCGGTTTGGGCCATCAAATCTTGAGCAAAGTATGGACTATCATATATTGCTGGAAAGTCCAGGATGTCTACTTTCCAACGCCGTTGAGAGCGCGCCAATTGGGCTTCTGTAGCTCCAGAAAATCCACTTCGAGTGCAGGGAGGTCAGAATCCAACAGCATCTGCAGTCCTTTTCAGTCTCTGAATCAGATTTTTGCTCAGGTCCCTCAATTTCAGCCAGAAAATACCTGAAATCACAGAAAAACACACAAACTCATAGTAAAGTCCAGAAAAGTGAATTTTAACTAAAAACTAATAAAAATATACTAAAAACTAACTAGATCATACCAAAAACATACTAAAAACAATGCCAAAAAGCGTACAAATTATCCGCTCATCACAACACCAAACTTAAATTGTTGCTTGTCCTCAAGCAACTAGAAATCAAATAAGATAAAAAGAAGAGAATATGCAATGAATTCCAAAAACATCTATGAAGATCAGTATTAATTAGATGAGCGGGGCTTTTAGCTTTTTGCCTCTGAACAGTTTTGGCATCTCACTCTATCCTTTGAAATTCAGAATGATTGGCTTCTTTAGGAACTTAGAATCCAGATAGTGTTATTGATTCTCCTAGTAAAGTATGATGATTCTTGAACATAGCTACTTATTGAGTCTTGGCTGTGGCCCAAAGCACTCTGTCTTCCAGTATTACCACCGGATACATACATGCCACAGACACATAATTGGGTGAACCTTTTCAGATTGTGACTCAGCTTTGCTAAAGTCCCCAATTAGAGGTGTCCAGGGTTCTTAAGCACACTCTTTTTGCCTTGGATCACAACTTTATTTCTTTTCTTTTTCTTTTTCTCTCTTTTTTTTCGTTTTTTTTTCTTTTTTTTTGAATAAAAATGCTTTTTCTTGCTTCAAGAATCATTTTTATGATTTTTCAGATCCTCAGTAACATGTCTCCTTTTTCATCATTCTTTCAAGAGCCAACATTCATGAACCACAAATTCAAGATACATATGCACTGTTTAAGCATACATTCAGAAAACAAAAATATTGCCACCACATCAAAATAATTAAACTGTTATAAAATTCAAAATTCATGCAATTCTTTCTTTTTCAATTAAGAACAATTTTCATTCAAGAAAGGTGATGGATTCATAGGACATTCATAACTTTAAGGCATAGAAGACACTAATGACACTAATGATCACAAGACACAAACATGGATAAACATAAGCATAAAAATTCGAAAAACAGAAGAATAAAGAACAAGGAAATTAAGGAACGGGTCCACCTTAGTGATGGCGGCTCTTCTTCCTCTTGAAGATCCTATGGAGTGCTTGAGCTCCTCAATATCTCTTCCTTGTCTTTGTTGCTCCTGTCTCATGATTCTTTGATCTTCTCTAATTTCATGGAGGATGATGGAGTGTTCTTGATGCTCCATCCTTAGTTGTCCCATGTTGGAACTCAATTCTCCTAGGGAGGTGTTTAGTTGCTCCCAATAGTTTTGTGGAGGAAAGTGCATCCCTTGAGGAATCTCAGGGATCTCATGATGAGTGGGGTCTCTTGTGTGCTCCATCCTCTTCTTAGTGATGGGCTTGTCCTCATCAATGGGGATGTCTCCCTCTATGTCAACTCCAACTGAATAACAGAGGTGACAGATGAGATGAGGAAAGGCTAACCTTGCCAAGGTAGAGGACTTGTCCGCCACCTTATAAAACTCTTGAGCTATAACCTCATGAACTTCTATTTCTTCTCCAATCATGATGCTATGGATCATGATAGCCCGGTCTATGGTAACTTCGGACCGGTTGCTAGTGGGAATGATTGAGCGTTGTATAAACTCTAACCATCCTCTAGCCACGGGCTTGAGGTCATGCCTTCTCAATTGAACCGGCTTCCCTCTTGAATCTCTCTTCCATTGGGCGCCCTCTTCACATATGACTGTGAGGACTTGGTCCAACCTTTGATCAAAGTTGACCCTTCTAGTGTAAGGATGTTCATCTCCTTGCATCATAGGCAAGTTGAATGCCAACCTTACACTTTCCGGACTAAAATCCAAGTATTTCCCCCGAGCCATAGTAAGATAATTCTTTGGATTCGGGTTCACACTTTGATCATGGTTCTTGGTGATCCATGCATTGGCATAGAACTCTTGAACCATCAAGATTCCGACTTGTTGAATGGGGTTGGTAAGAACTTCCCAACCTCTTCTTCGGATCTCATGTCGGATTTCCGGATATTCACCCTTTTTGAGTGAAAAAGGGACCTCGGGGATCACCTTCTTCAAGGCCACAACTTCATAGAAGTGGTCTTGATGCACCCTTGAGATGAATCTTTCCATCTCCCATGACTCGGAGGTGGAAGCTTTTGCTTTCCCTTTCCTCTTTCTAGAGGTTTCTCCGGCCTTAGATGCCATAAATGGTTATGGAAAAACAAAAAGCAATGCTTTTACCACACCAAACTTAAAATGTTTGCTCGTCCTCGAGCAAAAGAAGAAAGAAGAGAGTAGAAGAAGTAGAAATGAGGAAGAAGGGAATGGCTTTGTGTTCGGCCAAAGGGGGGAGAAGTGGTGTTTAGGTTGTGTGAAAATGAAGGAGTGAAGGAGGGTTTATATAGGAGAGGGGAAGGGTAGGGTTCGGTCAAGTGAGGGTGGGTTTGGGTGGGAAAGTGGTTTGAATTTGAATGGTGAGGTAGGTGGGGTTTTATGAAGGATGGATGTGAGTGGTGAAGAGAAAGATGGGATTTGATAGGTGAAGGGCTTTGGGGGAAGAGGTGTTGAGGTGATTGGTGAATGGGTGAAGAAGAGAGAGAGTGGTGGGGTGGGTGGGGATCTTGTGGGGTCCACAGATCCTGTGGTGTCAAGGAAAAGTCATCCCTGCACCAAATGGCATGCAAAATCACGTTTGAGCCAATTCTGGCGTTAAACGCCGGGCTGGTGACCATTTCTGGCATTTAACGCCAGTCTGGTGCCCCTTTCTGGCGTTTAACGCCAGTCTGGTGCCCATTTCTGGCGTTAAACGCCCAGAATGGTGCCAGACTGGGCGTTAAACGCCCAACAGCTAACCTCACTGGCGTTTAAACGCCAGTAGGTGCGTCCTCCAGAGTGTGCTGTTTTTCTTCCTGTTTTTCATTCTGTTTTTGCTTTTTTCATTGATTTTGTGACTTCTCATGATCATCAACCTACAAAAGAACATAAAATAACAAAGGAAAATAGATAAAATATAACATTGGGTTGCCTCCCAACAAGCGCTTCTTTAATGTCAGTAGCTTGACAGAGGGCTCTCATGGAGCCTCACAGATGATCAGAGCAATGTGGGAACCTCCCAACACCAAACTTAGAGTTTGAATGTGGGGGTTCAACACCAAACTTAGAGTTTGGTTGTGGCCTCCCAACACCAAACTTAGAGTTTGACTGTGGGGGCTCTGTTTGACTCTGATTTGAGAGAAGCTCTTCATGCTTCCTCTCCATGATGACAGAGGGATATCCTTGGGCCTTAAACACCAAGGATTCTTCATTCACTTGAATGATCAACTCTCCTCTATCAACATCAATCACAGCCTTTGTTGTGGCTAGGAAGGGTCTGCCAAGGATGATGGATTCATCCATGCACTTCCCAGTCTCTAGGACTATGAAATCAGTAGGGATGTAATGGTCTTCAACCTTTACCAGAACATCCTCTACAAGCCCATAAGCTTGTTTTCTTGAGTTGTCTGCCATCTCTAGTGAGATTTTTGCAGCTTGCACCTCAAAGATCCCTAGCTTCTCCATTACAGAGAGAGGCATGAGGTTTACACTTGACCCTAAGTCACACAAGGCCTTCTTGAAGGTCATGGTGCCTATGGTACAAGGTATTGAAAACTTCCCAGGATCTTGTCTCTTTTGAGGTAGTTTCTGCCTAGACAAGTCATCCAGTTCTTTGGTGAGCAAAGGGGGGGGGGGGTTCATCCTCCCACGTCTCATTTCCAAATAACTTGTCATTTAGCTTCATGATTGCTCCAAGGTATTTAGCAACTTGCTCTTCAGTGACATACTCATCCTCTTCAGAGGAAGAATACTCATTAGAGCTCATGAATGGCAGAAGTAAGTCCAATGGAATCTCTATGGTCTCATTTTGAGCCTCAGATTCCCATGGTTCCTCATTGGGGAACTCATTGGAGGTCAGTGGACGTCCATTGAGGTCTTCCTCAGTGGCGTTCACTGCCTCTCCTTCCTCCCAAAATTCGGCCATGTTGATGGCCTTGCACTCTCCTTTTGGATTTTCTTCTGTATTGCTTAGAAGAGTACTAGGAGGGAGTTCAGTAATTTTCTTGCTCAGCTGACCCACTTGTCCCTCCAAGTTTCTAATGGAGGACCTTGTTTTAGTCATGAAACTTTGAGTGGTTTTGATTAGATCAGAGACCATGGTTGCTAAGTCAGAAGTATTCTGCTTAGAACTCTCTGTCTGTTGCTGAGAAGATGATGGAAAAGGCTTGCTATTGCTAAACCTGTTTCTTCCACCATTATTATTATTGAAACCTTGTTGAGGTCTCTGTTGATCCTTCCATGAGAGATTTGGATGATTTCTCCATGAAGGATTATAGGTGTTTCCATAGGGTTCTCCCATGTAATTCACCTCTTCTATTGAAGGGTTCTCAGGATCATAAGCTTCTTCCTCAGATGAAGCTTCCTTAGTACTGTTTGGTGCATTTTGCATTCCAGACAGACTTTGAGAAATCATATTGACTTGTTGAGTCAATATTTTGTTCTGAGCCAATATGGCATTCAGAGTGTCAATCTCAAGAACTCCTTTCTTCTGACTAGTCCCATTGTTCACAGGATTCCTTTCAGAAGTGTACATGAATTGGTTATTTGCAACCATTTCAATCAGTTCCTGAGCTTCAGTAGGCGTCTTCTTCAGATGAAGAGATCCTCCTGCAGAGCTATCCAAAGACATCTTGGATATTTCAGAGAGACCATCATAGAAAATACCTATGATGCTCCACTCAGAAAGCATATCAGAAGGACACTTTCTGATTAATTGTTTGTATCTTTCCCAAGCTTCATAGAGGGATTCTCCTTCCTTCTGTCTGAAGGTTTGGACTTCCACTCTAAGCTTACTCAATTTTTGAGGTGGAAAGAACTTTGCCAAGAAGGCATGGACTAGCTTTTCCCAAGAGTCCAGGCTTTGTTTAGGTTGTGAGTCCAACCATGTCCTAGCTCTGTCTCTTACAGCAAAAGGGAATAGCATGAGTCTGTAGACCTCAGGGTCAACCCCATTAGTCTTGACAGTGTCACAGATTTGCAAGAATTCAGCTAAGAACTGATGAGGATCTTCCAATGGAAGTCCATGAAACTTGCAATTCTGTTGCATTAGAGAAACTAATTGAGGCTTAAGCTCAAAGTTGTTTGCTCCAATGGCAGGGATAGAGATGCTTCTCCCATAGAAGTCGGGAGTAGGTGCAGTAAAGTCACCCAGCACCTTCCTTGCATTGTTGGCATTGTTGTTATTTTTGGCTGCCATGTGTTCTTCTTTCTTGAAGATTTCTGTTAGGTCCTCTACAGAGATTTGTGCCTTGGCTTCTCTTAGCTTTCGCTTCAAGGTCCTTTCAGGTTCAGGGTCAGCTTCAACAAGAATGCCTTTGTCTCTGCTCCTGCTCATATGAAAGAGAAGAGAACAAGAAAATATGGAATCCTCTATGTCACAGTATAGAGATTCCTTGAGGTGTCAGAGGAAAAGAATGGTAGAAGACAGAAGTAGAAAATTCGAACTTATCAAAGAAGATGGAGTTCGAATTTTGCATCAAGGAGTAGTGTTAGTCCATAAATAGAAGGATATGAGAAGAAAGGAAGTAATTTTCGAAAATTAAGTAAAAGATTTTGAAAACATTTTGAAAAAATACTTATTGATTCTCGAAAATCAAAAGTGAAAAAGAAATCAAGTGATTTTTGAAAAAGATTTTGAAATTAGAAATTAAAAAGATTTGATTGAAAACTATTTTGAAAAAGATGTGGTTAAGAAGATATGATTGGTTTTAAAAAGATGTGATTGAGAAGATATGATTTAAAAAAAAACATTTTAAAAAGATTTGATTTGAAAATTAATGACTTGGCTATCAAGAAAAGATATGATTCAAACATTAAACCTTTCTCAACAGAAAAGGCAACATACTTGATATGTTGAATCAAATCATTAATTGATAGCAAGTATCTTTGAAAATGGAAAGAAATTGATTTTAAAAACATTTGATTGAAAAGATATGATTTGAAAAAGATTTGATTTTGAAAAAACTTAGAAAACTTGAGAAAAATTGATTTGAAAACAAAATCTTCCCCCTTGTGCCATCCTGGCGTTAAACGCCCAGAATGGTACACATTCTGGCGTTTAACGCCCAAAACTATACCCTTTTGGGCGTTAAACGCCCAACCAGGTACCCTGGCTGGCGTTTAAACGCCAGTCTGTCCTTCTTCACTGGGGGTTTTGAACGCCCAGCTTTTTCTGTGCAATTCCTCTGCTGTATGTTCTGAATCTTCAATCCTCTGTATCATTGACTTGAAAAGATACAAATTAAAAATATTTTTGGATTTTTAATAATGAGGAAAAGAATAAAAATGCAACAAGAATCAAATAACAATGCATGCAAGACACCAAACTTAGCAGTTTGTATACTACTGACACTAATGAGAATGCATATGAGACACATAAACACTCAAGTCAAGAGAATTCAAAGATCAGAGTAAGAAATCATCAAGAATTACTTGAAGATCCTTAAGACACATGAATGAATGTATGCAATCGACACCAAACTTAAAATGAAACACTAGACTCAAACAAGAAATATAAAATATTTTTGGTTTTTATGATTTTGAAAATTTTTTTGGATTTTTTCGAAAATTAAGTGGAAAAGAAAATAAAGATATCAAAATTCTTAATGAGAATTCCAGGAATCATGCAATGTTAGTCTAAAGCTTCAGTCTAAAGGAATTAGACATGGCCAGCCAAGCTTCGGCAGGACATTGCATTCAAGAGCTAAATTGATGAAAATCAATCAGCTTTGGTGATGATAAGAACATCACCTTGAAACACTAGAATTCATTCTTAAGAACTCTGAAGAAAAAATACCTAATCTAAGCAACAAGATGAACCGTCAGTTGTCCAAACTCGAACAATCCCCGGCAACGGCGCCAAAAACTTGGTGCACGAAATTGTGATCACTACTTTTCACAAATAATCCCTAGCAATGAACCCCAAAAACTTGGTGCTCAATACCATGTCATAAACACAACTTCGCACAACTAACCAGCAAGTGCACTGGGTCGTCCAAGTAATAAACCTTACGCGAGTAAGGGTCGATCCCACGGAGATTGTTGGTATGAAGCAAGCTATGGTCACCTTGTAAATCTTAGTCAGGCAGACTCAAATGGGTATAGATGATGAATAAAACATAAAGATAAAGATAGAGATACTTATGTATATCATTGGTAAGAGCTTCAGATAAGCGTATGAAGATGCTTTCCCTTCCGTCTCTCTGCTTTCCTACTGTCTTCATCCAATCCTTCTTACTCCTTTCCATGGCAAGCTCAAGCAAGGGTTTCACCGTTGTCAATGGCTACCTCCCATCCTCTCAGTGGAAATGTTTCAACGCACCCTGTCACGGCACGGCTATCCATCTGTCGGTTCTCGGTCAGGCCGGAATAGAATCCAGTGATTCTTTTGCGTCTGTCACTAACGCCCCGCCTGCTAGGAGTTTGAAGCACGTCACAGTCATTCAATCATTGAATCCTACTCAGAATACCACAGACAAGGTTAGACCTTCCGGATTCTCTTGAATGCTGCCATCAGTTCTAGCCTATACCACGAAGACTCTGATCTCACGGAATGGCTGGCTCGTTTGTCAGGCGAGCACTCGGTTGTCAGGCGATCAACCATGCATCGTGTATCAGGAATCCAAGAGATATTCACCCAATCGAAGGTAGAACGGAGGTGGTTGTCAGTCACACGTTCATAGGTGAGAATGATGATGAGTGTCACGGATCATCACATTCATCAAGTTGAAGAACAAGTGATATCTTAGAACAAGAACAAGCGGAATTGAATAGAAGAACAATAGTAATTGCATTAATACTCGAGGTACAGCAGAGCTCCACACCTTAATCTATGGTGTGTAGAAACTCCACCGTTGAAAATACATAAGAACAAGGTCTAGGCATGGCCGAATGGCCAGCCTCCCAATACATGATCAAATGATCAAGGATCAAAAGATGCAAAGATCTAAAGATTAAAATACAATAGTAAAAGGTCCTACTTATAGAAAACTAGTAGCCTAGGGTGTACAGAGATGAGTAAAAGACATAAAAATCCACTTCCGGGCCCACTTGGTGTGTGCTTGGGCTGAGCAATGAAGTATTTTCGTGTAGAGACTCTTCTTGGAGTTAAACGCCAGCTTTAGTGCCAGTTTGGGCGTTTAACTCCCATTTTGGTGCCAGTTCCGGCGTTTAACGCTGGAAATCTTGAGGGTGACTTTGAACGCCGGTTTGGGCCATCAGATCTTGGGCAAAGTATGAACTATCATATATTGCTGGAAAGCCCAGGATGTCTACTTTCCAACGCCGTTGAGAGCGCACCAATTGGGCTTCTTTAGCTCCAGAAAATCCACTTCGAGTGCAGGGAGGTCAGAATCCAACAGCATCTGCAGTCCTTTTCAGTCTCTGAATCAGATTTTTGCTCAGGTCCCTCAATTTCAGCCAGAAAATACCTGAAATCACAGAAAAACACACAAACTCATAGTAAAGTCCAGAAAAGTGAATTTTAACTAAAAACTAATAAAAATATACTAAAAACTAACTAGATCATACCAAAAACATACTAAAAACAATGCCAAAAAGCGTACAAATTATCCGCTCATCAATATGCAGTTTATGATATGCAGATAAACTGACCAAATAACGCAATATTATCGCATACACTACAGGGGAATACATTTCTTTATAATCTATACCGGACCTTTGTGAAAAATCTTGTGCCACAAGTCGGGCTTTGTAATGCACAACTTTATTTTTCTCATTTCGTTTTCTCACAAATACCCACCTGTATCCAACAGGTTTTACATCTTCTGGTGTACGGACTATAGGTCCAAAGACTTCACGTTTTGCAAGTGAGTCTAATTCAGCCTTCATGACTTCTTCCCATTTTGGTCAATCATTTTTTTGTCGACATTCTTCGACTGATCTTGGTCAAGATCCTTACTTTCATGCATGATATATAATTCCACATTATATGCAAATATTTCATTGACAATTATCTTATTTCGGTCCCATTTCTCTTCTATAAAGACATAATTTATCGAGATCTCATCATTTTCACAATTCAGGTACCTGAACGTCTTCTAGCGTTAAAACTATATCAGAATTTTGGACAACTGCAGGTGCCTTTACTATGTCTTTCTCAACAGGAATAGTATTTACCTCTTTTCTCTTTCGAGGATTCGTGTCTTTGGAACTGACAGGCCTACCACGCTTCTGGCGTGTATTTACTTCGGTGGCAGTTTGTCCAACTGGGACATCAATTTGAATTGGGTCATTTTTTGCTGATATATAAGACTTGGTTATCCTCTTTGTATCGAAAAATGCATAAGGCAATTCATTTGCTATTCTTTGCAAATGTATAATCTTTTGAACTTCTAGTTCGCATTGCTCTGATCGAGGATCTAAATGCATCAAGGATGATGCATTCCAATTAAATTCCTTTTCAGGAAGCTTATTCTCTCCCACCTAACGTTAGAAATTTTGATTCATCAAAATGACAATCCGTAAATCGGGATTTAAATACATCTCCAGTTTGTATCTCAAGATACCTTACTATAGAGGGAGAATCATATCCAACATATATTCCTTAGAGAAGGAGGGTTGAATATATGCCTTCCTTTTAGGTTGCTGTTATGACCCTTTAAAATAAACTTTCAATTCTGATTCTGTTTGTACTCAGCAGCAGAAATTTATGAGACAATTTATTTTTGTCTCATGAATATCAGAAAACAGAATAGACCAGAGAAGAGAAAAGCTAACACCATCATGTATCTTGGTTCGGTTGCCTTGTGCTATGAAACTTACGTCCAGTCTCCTCCACAACAATGGAGGAATTTCCACTATAGTTAAAAGTATTACATACACCAATTTCACACTCAAGTTCTAACCTAACTTGACGCTGGCTATGCTAATACCTAACTCTTCACTCTTAGTGCTAACCCAACTAAGAAAGGGATAACTCACAGGTACAAGATACAAGACATTGACATACCTAAAGAAATCAGAAAATAACTTTAGGCTTTTTTCTCAAGTGTATCACTCAGTCTTTTTTCACTCATGGCTTTTACTTGAGCTTTCTCACTTATGTCTTTTCTCACAAGAAATTACAGAAAGATAAACATAGAAAAGTACATCACAATCTGTAAAACATGAAGGAGATTGACTTCATCAACAGCCTCTTCGCTATGTGCAAAACCAGATTTGCAAACCTCAGATCCAGTTCTTTAGTATTGGCCGAATGCTTCTTTGAAAGAAAGCATTATCCAAGTAGAGGAATTCTTTTCAGAACACAACTCACTGAACTCTAGTTTTCTCTCCTTGGTTCTGAATGAGTAGAAAGTCTTCTTTTATCTCCTTGCATGTTGCTGAGTCCTTCTTCCTAGGTCAACTCCTTGAACCTTGAGCTTCACCAACCCCACAAACTCACTTTTTCTCATTAAACCTCAGAGTAGTAACTTTACTTCTGACTTCTCCATCTTGACCGAAAGCTATAAAACAGCAACCACAAAAGTCTTCCAATGGTAAGCCGAATCTGAACCCTTGAAAACCAACTTGTTCTCCAAGACATATTTGAGACCGTGGATTTACAGCAGAGAAGAACAGAATTCCTCTTTTTCATATAGCTCAAAACGGAGTGGCAGAGTGTTGAAGATGAAGAGAAGAAGGTGTGTTGCATGTAAAAGGAAATGAGTTACCTTTAATCTTTTCTTAAGCTTGATTTGGTTTGAACTCACTGATTTGACATATGCCTTTCAAGCTTAATCTCTCTCTTTCTTTCTTCTTCAGTGAATGGCGTGTGGGAGAAGCTTTCTCTCTTTCTTCTGTATTTTCTGACCAAGAGCAAAAGGTGAACATTGATTTTGTGAGAGTAGGTGATAGAGGTTTGCTTGTTGAAATCAAATCGGGCTTGGATATAGATATGGTTTGCTTGACCCGTTTTGATTTCTTTGGCTTTGTTTCTCTTGGGATTCGCTTGATTTACTAGCCCCCAGCCTTGTTGTTTTATTTTGTACTAATTGGGCTGCTTAAATTTGAATTATGGCCTGCAACATATAATAACTAATTAGCAACATACAACTATTAATTAATCAACACTAATTATTTATTTTGCTAAAAATAATGTTTATCATCACTAATTGATTTAGTTAATTTCTTAACTCAACAGGAATACATATCGCACACCTGAATATTCTCAAATGGAAAATATTTGGCTGCTAGCCAAAAACTAATTGCATAGGAGAGAACTTATGGTAACTCATTGGCCTCAAACGAATAAGTGTTGCGGCATGTAAAATAGCATGCCCCCAAACCAAGGTTGGAAGATTTGTTCTCATAAGTAAGGGTCTAGCAATTAATTGGAGGCGTTTAGTAAGTGATTCTGCTAACCCATTTTGTGTGTGAACATAAGCTACTAGATGTTCAACACTTATTCCATTAGCCATACAATAAGCATCAAAATATGGGAAGTAAATTCACTAGCATTATCAAGACGAATTGCTTTGATTGGATTTTCTGAAAATTGTGCTTTTAATCGAATAATTTGAGCCAGTAATCTCGCAAACGCCAAGTTGCAAGAAGACAATAAGCACACATGTGACCATCTCGAAGATGCGTCTATTAGGACCATAAAATATCTAAAAGATCCACATGGTGAATGAATTGGTCCACATATATCGCCTTGAATCCTTTCTAGGAATTCAGGGGACTCAAATCCAATCTTTACTGGTGACGATGGCCTTAAAATTAACTTTTCCTGAGAACATGCAACACAATAAAATTTACTAGATTTAAGAATCTTCTGGTTCTTTAGTGAATGTCCATGGGAGTTTTCAATAATTCTCCGCATCATGGTTGTTCGTAGATGACCCAATCGGTCGTGCCAAATTATGAATTCATTTGGGGTAGTAAACTTCTGGTTTATAATGGCATGTGATTCAATTGCACTAATCTTGGTATAATATAACTCAGATGAAAGTGGGGGTAACTTTTCTAGTATAACCTTTTTATTTAAATCATGAGTTGTGATAAATAAGTACTCATGATTTTCCTCATTCATAGTTTCAATATGATATCTATTTCAGCGAATATCTTTGAAACTCAACAAGTTCCTCAGAGACTTGGTAGATAATAGTGCATTGTTTATTATGAATTTTGTTCCTCCCAGAAATAAAATTATAACTCTTCCGGAGCCTTTTATCACATTGTCCGAGCCAATAATAGTATTAACATATTCTTCTTTTGGCACAAGATGGGTAAAATATATATCACTTTTGAAAATAGTGTGCGAACTTGTACTATCCGCAAGGCAAACATCTTCACTATATGTCATTGCCATTCTCTTCAAAGACAAGTAATAATAAAATGAGTAGAAATATTTATGTAGTAAATTATTTCCTTGATTGAAAATATTTTTCTAAGAAGTATAGTATATACTAAAAATTTCTTTATTATTATCTTGGTACATTCAATAATTTTGAAATTCAAATGCATAAAAGTTAATAAGAAGTTTCTTACATTATTTATTCAGATGAATACTTAACAAACACACATATAAACTATTCTATTATTGATCAAATGGCCAATATTTCCTTCAGGATTTTCAAAAAAATCAGATACATCATAATGAGTGGTGGAATTTTCAGCATCATTTGAAACGAAATTTGTTTCCTTTCTTTTGTCATCCTTTTTCAAAGATACTTGATAAAGATCGACTAGGTGTCTTGGGGTACAACAGGTACGCGACTAATGGCCCTTTCCACCATAACGGAAATATTTATCCTCAGTTGATTTATTTTGCCCAATATTTCTTTCTTTATCCCACTTCTGGTGAGATCCTCTTTTTTTAACATAATTTCTTTTTCTTCCGTAATTTTTCTTGTTACTAAAACCTTGCTATTTACCTCTTCTAGGACTATGATTTGCCGCATTTACTTCAAGAAATGGGGCGGCGCCAGCTGGGCGTGCTTCATGATTTTTTAAGGGCAACTCATTGTTGCGTTCAGTAACAAGAAGACAAGAAATTAGCTCGGAATATTTTTAAATCTTTTTTCTTGATACTGCTGCTGCAGGAGCACATTCGAGACATTGAAGGTCGAGAAAATTTTCTCTAACATATCAGGTTTGAGGAAGTATCACTGTCTTTTGATGATTATACCTTTCTTCAAGGTCTTTCGACAGATCTGCAGGATCTTTTAATGTGGGATATTTATTTTTCAATCCTTTGTCAAGATGACGATAAAGGAAAATCATGGCCTTGACTTTATCTTTTTAGGATACATTATTTTCAGCCTTAATGGTATCTCCAAGATCCATTAAATCAAGATGGATTTTAGTATCTAATATTCATGATAAATAGTTGTTTCCAGATATATCAAAAGCATTAAGTTTAAAATGAGAGAGTTTCGACATAATGAAAATTTGTTACCTAGAGTCTTCTTGAAATTCGATTAAGTCTCATACTGATAACATGTTGTAAAATAAATAAGGAAGATGTACTAGATATAAAATAAAGATGTGTAAATAAATAATTTTAATAATAATATTTACTACATCAATATCTCACACTAATAGAAATATATTAATATTATATATATTAATATTTATATACTAGCACGCATTGGAAGAGAAAAGAAAATAAACTTTATAATATTATAGTATATGAAAGAAGAGAGAGATAAGAATATTTGTTATTGCTGTATGTACGAAAGTGAAATTACATTCGACTATTTATAAAGGTAACATGTTTGCTTTTCTAATACCTCTTTAATGTCATTTACTTTAGAGGATATGAACTGTCCATAATGAATGAGCATTCACATTATCACCTTATCACAACAATAATAAAAATTATTTACTCATATTGTGTTATTAAATTTGCCCCTATATATTAGACCACTATATTAAATTTGTCCCACTATATAAACCACTATCTAGTACCAAGTTTGGGTCTTTTGAAATATATAAATGGACGAACACAAAATAATAATAATAATGATAATAATAATAATGTTAAAAAGATAAAAAATAATTAATTTAAATAATTTAAATTTATTTTATTTAATATTTATTTATTAAATGATATATTAAATAAAGTGTATTAAATAAAATAAAAAAATAAATTTTGACAATTTTTACTAATATTTTTTTGTTATTAAATATTTAAAAGAATATATATATATATATATATATATCGACTAATAACCCGCAAAATTTATGGATATTTTATGAGCTTACTTATTTAGTTGAAAGTATCGTTTTTGTCCCAACGTTTGAGTAAATTTTAAAGTTGTCTCTAATATTTTAAAATTGACTTAATGTTGTTCTGCCGTTAGAGATTCGTTAACAAAATTGATGGTGGGACAAATTTGAGACGATTTTAAAACGTTAGGGACTTAAATAGGACGAAAATGTTGGGGACAAAAACGATACATAGAAATAAATTTTAGTTTATCCTTCAATAATATCAAGTTTTGACTGTACATAGTATTCAATTATTTTTTAATCACATCTAAGTAAATTACACTTAATCACATTACTTTCATTCTAAATAAATTTATTTTTTTATAATTTTACACTTAAAGTTATAAGTTAATATAAAAATATAAAATAATTTATTTAGAATGAAAGTAGTGTGATCAAGTATAATTTATTTAGATGTGATTAAAAAATAACTGAATATTATATACAATAAAAAAATTGATAATATTGAAGGATAAAATTAAAATTTATTTCTATATCGTTTTTGTCCCCAATATTTTTGTTCTATTTAAGTCCCTAAGGTAGCGTTTGGTAGAGAGACAGAGACAGAAAGACTGAAACTGAGAGACAGAGACTAAGAGACAGGGATTGAAATAAATCTCAGTATTTTGTTCGGTACAAAGTGAGAGAAAGAAATTGAAACAAGAATGAAACTCTAATTTAATTTGTACAAAGGGTAAAATTGAAATTAATTAATTGAAATGAGGATATTTTAGGTATAAAATGTTATTAAAGTTTCAGTCTTCATCTCTAAAAATTTTAGTCCCCTATGTTCCTACTTTTTGGAAGTACTAAAATACTAAAATACTAAAATTTTAGGGATAGAGATAGAACTTTTAGTACTAGTCTCTAAACCAACAAACATGATACTGAGTCTCGGTCTCTAATCCCTATCTCAGTATCTCAAAACAAACGATATCTAACGTTTTAAAATCGTCTCAATTTTATCCCGCCGTCAATTCTGTTAACGGATCCCTATCGGCAGGACAATATTGAGCCAATTTTAAAACATTAGGAACTTAAATAAGACGATTAAAATGTTAGGAATAACTTTGAGACTTACCCCAAATGTTAGAGACAAAAACGATACTTTACTCTATTTAATTAATAGGTTTTACATAAACTCTAAACATTGTCTATTTAATAAAACAAATTGTCAAGTCCAAAATGAGCTCAGCTATGATTCTCTATTAGATTAATAATAATAATAATAATAATAATAATAATAATAATAATAATAACTTTTTTTTAATAAAATATCTTGATTCAAATTAAAATTTAAAAATTACAAAAACATATGTATATATAAAGAGAAAAACTTACCGTGACAAATTGTTAATAATAGTATGAAAGCAAATATGGTGATTTCATTTCTTATAATATCACTTTCAATTTAATAAAATACTTTTTAAAAAACATTTTATTTATGAATTAGTCATATAACATTCACAGGTGAAAAAAAAAATAGATCTTTCAAAAACTCAAATATTCTTGAAACTAAAATAAAAAACTAAATCCAAAAATCAATTTACATAGAATCTTAAGTTCTTAACATATAAATATAGAAATAATTTTTAATCTCTTTTGTTTTTATCCACATAGAAAATATTGTAATATTTTAAGATTTTTTTTAAAATTTAGATTTTTTAAAATAAAAAAGTAGATAAAGTGACAAAATAAATGATTAATCACCATTAATTTTATAATTTTTATAAAATACGTGCCTGGCTATCTTAATTTAGAGATTTTTTTTATGTAAGAGAGAGTCAAGGACAAAAAAAAAATCAAACAAACAAACAAAAAACTAAGTAACCCCCTCAATCTTAGGATAAAATTAGAAGACAATGCATGTTTGATATCAAGAGCTGCAGCATTGAATATATGCAATTTATAAGATATCTCTGTCTTTTTTAGCAAGAAGATCCCTAACAGTATTGGCTTCTCTAAGAGTAAGCGTCCAGCTTAAATTATGAACATGAATCATTAGAATTCTGATGACTTCTAAAAGAGGAGGACACGAGTGGAATGACACACATCTTTCTCTAACCATCTTGATAAAACCTGTAAATCAGATTTTATAATGACATTTCTAAGATTATTTGCAGTAGTTATTTGAATGCCTCTTATAATTTTTCACAATTATGCAGGGAGGAAAGAGCAACTTTTTATATTATAGAAAAAAACTTGAATGAACCTACTATAGTGATCATGAAACATTTCGCCACATGCTGTATTATTATTGTTGGAATAGAAGGATCCGTCCACATTCAACTTTATGAAATTTTTGAGTGGAGGGTTTCATTTAACAAGATAATTACCCCTTAAACCCCAACTGCAAGGACAAGTCTTCACATTAAAGGTGTGCAGAATTTCATATGATCGAGTTTAATGGATGCGATAACAGCCGATAGATTGGTGATGATTCCTTCAAAAACAAACTTATTTTAGAAAAGTCAGAGAGATGCTATAGTGATACCAAAAAGACACACCATTCATCCCTCCTAGAGAGATTAGTAATGAGTCAATTTTGATTATTCAAAATGAAGAAATCTCCAATGTGGTTTTAATTGTGCAAACCTTGCCAGATTATCCTAGCAAAAGGATAGTCGTGAAGTGTATGAAAGGAAATTTTGTCGCTCAAATTACATCTTGGGCATTGAAAGGAATCTACTAAATGTCTTCTTTTTCTTTTCGCGTAGGTAAGAAGGGCTCCTTGTGCAGTTAGCAAATAAATAATCTGATTCTCTCCGGACTTTTCCAGCTCCGAGCAAGTTTGACAAGTTGATCTGGAGGCGTGCGAACATCCATGGGTGATTGGTAGGCAGTTTTCAAGTTAAAAGTCCAACTCAAGGATAGACTCCATGCAATGCTGTCTGGGCTATTCCAAGGAGACGGGGTTGACAAGCTGATGACTATGTTAACTAACTGATCTAGCAGCCATTCCTTCAATTTTCTCACATCTCAGTCACCTGAAACAGAAAGAAAATTATTCAGAACTAAAGATGAGTCATAAGAGCTCAGGGTTTGGGAGGTAAGATTTTCCAATCTTCAAAATTTTGGTACCTAAAGTGCTCCCAAAACTTAATCTATTTGTCATTTCATATATGCCATATCATACTCTTCTCCACATCGTTCCAAGCCGAGCAGACTCCCTTCTAAATATTAAAGTCCTTCTTTCTTCTTTTAATGTTAGGAATAATGTTTGTCTCATATTTGTATTTTGACCTCAGAACCCTCACCCGCATGTTATTCCTTTTTTTTCATCAAGCCCCATCTTATCTTCATCATGAAAGCATGGTTGAGTTTATTTTCATATATGATCCTTAGATCTCGTATAGCTTTCAGTTTTGAGACAATGTTCTGATTAAGCAAATGAATCTTCTTTGTCTGATCTATTTTTTTCTAAAAAAAATTCTTGTATTTACGATCAATCATATCACAAGTAGCAACAGGTAAAATAACAGTTTGCATAGTTTAAGTAGGATAGAAAAAAAGATAAATTTTATTAGAATTGTTCTCCCAACAAAAGATAGAGACAAAACCTTCCAATTATTGAGTCTTCTATTCAACTTATCAATAACCTCTTTATATGTATTCTTAGTGATTCTAGAATGTAAGAGAGGCACGCCAAGGTATTTTTTGAGATCATTAGTCCTTGAGAATTGTAGAGCCTCGTTGATTTCCTTTCTAACCGTATTTTTCACATTATCTGAGAAAAAGATTCTAATTTTCTCATTATTGATTTTTTGGCCTAAGTTATTACAAAAAAATTCTAAAATTCTACTGATAACCTCAACTTGTTCTAACATTATTTCAGCAAAAAAGGATCAAATCATCTGTAAAACAAAGACGGAAAAGATTCGGTCCATCCATACTAATGTGAATAGGCTTCCATTATCCATAATCAACAGCAGCACTGATGAGTTGAGATAAACACTCCATGCGTAAGTCAAAAATATAGGGAGATAAATGATCACCTTGACGAATTCCTCTAAATGAAATAAATTCTTCTAAGGTATTCCCATTCCACAAGTCTCTCATCAAAGCAGTTAAAATGTAAGTACAGATCAAATCTATCATATGAGAAGGGAAACGAAAAACCATAAGAGTATCCTTAATAAAGCCCTATTTTAATCTATCATAGGCCTTTTTCAAATCTATCATTCATCATTTTTTAATTTTTTTTTTTTTGCTCTCATAGAGTGGATAGCTTATTGAGTGATAATGATATTGTCTTAGCTATGCCTTTCCATTAAATTCTTTAACCTTTTACCCGCGTTCTTTGTAATGACTTTGTAAGAAGCATTGCAAAGACTAATAGGACTCATTTGCTTCAAATTTGTCACCAAATTTCACATATCAAAACCCACAATTTCTCAATTAATCTGGTAAAAAATAGTTTGGATGCCATCTCTTCCTGGTTTCTTGAAGCCTCCCATACTAAAAATAGAGTTCCTGATTTTAACATGAGAAACATTAGCACTTAAAGAATCAATACCAGATTGACTAAATATAGGAAAAGCATGATTAAGGTATAAGGGGTATCCGAAAGATTATATGTATAAAGCTTGAAATAAAAATTTGTATCTATCATCTCAAGACTTTGTTAATCTGAGATCTAGTTGTCATTGTCGTCTTAGAGAGCCTCAATCTTATTCCTTCTTCTTCTTGTCATGATAGTGCCATTGAAGTATTTGGTATTATGATTACCAAATTCAAGCCATTTGCATATAGACTTTTGGAACCAGAGCACTTCTTTCTGTGGAAGAATTTTTTCATATTCCTTTCACAAATTAACCTGTAATTTTTCAAGAAAGCAGTTGCTATTTACATTAAGATTTGCATCTATCTCGTGAAGCCTTCTAAGAATTTTACTTTACGTTTGCTAAATATTGCTAAAAACATTGTGATTCTACTATTTTAACACTTTTTAAAAGTTTGCAGTGCAATTAACTCAAGAGTCCTCCATATTCTAGCTTCTATTAAGAAGATTTTCAAAATATGGATGAGATATCCAAGCAGCAACAAACTTAAAAGGCATTTATTCTCTATTTGGAGAAGAGGCAAAAGTGAGAGAAAGATAAAAAGGAGAATAATTAGATTTCATCATGGATAGATGCTTAATTCTTGCTTTAGAAAAGGCTACTATTTTCTAATCAAGATTACTGAGCTCCCAGTCTAATATTTCCACAAGGGTCCTATTTCAGGTGAAAGGCCATCTATCAAAATTCAAGACCACCAACCCACAGTCTAAAATGCAAGTCTGGAAATCTGGACTAAAACCCTAAAGTGGTCCCTGAGATTGGGCGAGTTACCCATAATCGTCCTTGACTTTTAAAATTACCTAAAAATGTGCCTCACATTAAGCTCTGGGACCCATAGTTGCCCTGCAACCCTTTCCGGCGCACAGTCAGCAAACAGAGGGATGATCTGGCACCTCCCTTGCCATGCTGGAGCCAGCAACGGCAAGCTGATGTGGCAAATCTTAATTTTTTACCCAATGTGGTCCTGATGCCATTAAAACCCTAAAAGCTAAGAAGTATTATTATAACCAGTATCTCTTCTTCCTCTCTCCTTCGTCCCATAGTTCTGGTCTACCATTGTAATTTAACTGAGATTCTACTGAAGCTCTGAAGCAATATTTGGAGGTGAAGGACAAGCTAGTAGGAGCTCGATATGGTCAACAAGCAATGGCTACAGGGTGAAGACCCAAAATCGTAGCAGGTAACGCGTGTACCAGAATGGTGTGGTTACGGCTGCCGACCTGTGCTCCGGTGGTCTGGGACAAATTCCAACCCAAATAAGCCATTTTTTGGGTGCCCAAATTATAACGTTAGTTGTAATTGTTGGTTTTTCCTAATTTTTCATTCGTTCTCCAACTTGTAATTTGGTTATTGAAACATTCATTGATTGCAGACAAATGGTCAAAGATGGTGTGGTTTGTTTGTTTGGGCAGATGTTGGACAAGAGGCTGTGCCTGCAAAATCAGAAAGTGTTAACTATAATGATGAGCAGAAGATGACAGAAGGTTGGAGGTTGGAAAAATTAGAATCGGATGTTAGGAGTCAAAAGTTTATGATCAAATTATTGTTTCTGGTTGTTTCTGTAATGCTGTTGTTATTGGTAGTGGTATTTTGGAAACTTTGATCTCAATGTTGAGTGATGATGTGATTGAGTTCATATGTGTAATATTTGCATGAATGAAAAAAAGTTGCTGAACATCTAACTGTGTTAGACAAGTTGTTGGAGATATTAACTATTTTTGTACCACTAAAGGTAATATGGATATTTAGCAATAGCAAAATATAGCAATAACAAAATATATTAATCATTTTAAATCAACAAAGTCATGACTCATAAGTTTTGACTGCCTTACAAAGCCAAACGCAAGGTGCTGATAACAAAATAAACAATCCCATCTGTTTGGTAACAAAATAGTCATAAACACAAAGTGAACCTAACCGAACAACATGTTATACCAAATTACTTTCACATTGTCTTATACAAAATAACTCCCAATACAACAAGCATGTTATAGAAAAGTCTTCAATTTTTCTTTCTAGGTGCCTTGAATCTTGGAGTGGGAATGAAGTTGAGGATACTGCCAAGTCTTGCAGCTGTTCCTGAGCTAGCACCTTGCATGAGATTTACTGGCGCATGGGCAGAAGTTGGTGAGATAGATGATTTTCTCTTTGGTGGCAGCTTATCCGGTCTTGAGTTAGTGATAGTACATACTTCAGCAGCCTACAAGAATTGTAGTATATGAGAGGATGCCTTATAATTACATAACACTAAACAGTTTACTAGTTGTCATTAGATGAAAGAAAAATTGATTACCTGTTGAGACTCCTCTGGTTCAGAGTAAATTGGTTGAAACCTCCCAGAAGGTCTGGCCAGGAATGGGATTGATATGATGCTGATATGTCTCCCTATATGATTCCATAGTAATTAGTTTGTGGCAAAAATCCTCTGAATTTTTGTTTACCCTAGCTAGTGCAGCACAGGCATGCACACAGGGTATTCCTACATCCGAAACTTCAAAGAATCAAGTTAGTACTAAGTGTATGGTAGTAATGTATGAATAAATGTTACTTTCCAGATAATAAAATCTACCTGTCAGCATCCAAAATTGATATGTGCAAAGGTGCTTTCCTAGATCAACAACATGGTTCTTAGTTGTAAATCCTTCCATTGCTTGTTAAAATTCTGCCATAAGTGCCAAACACAAAAGCGGTGATGAACACGTGGCATAACCTCTTCCATTGCCAGCAACAAACCCTGAATACAAAATCATATACTATATCAGCATAATAGTAACTGACTCTAATAATTTACACATAATTGCCCTTGAGTTCTGAAAATTTACACATAATAGTCCCTAACTTCTGATAATTTACACATAATAGTCCCTGACTTCTGACAATTTACACATAACAGTCCCTGATGGTGAATAACAATGCATACAATTCCCTGATGAATAAACAACATATAACTTCAACACATGAAAGAGATAACAACGCATACAATTTTCATCTATACTCAATAATAACAATGAACCTTTTTCTAACATACCAATGAATTAGAAAATACCTTCTACATGTCAGAGATAAAGCACCACCCATGTTGTCTATAGTCTCCAAGGTCCTGGTGTAGCAACTCAAGAAACCACTTCCAATTCTCCTTATTTTCTACGCCAACAATTGCCCACGCTATGATATAGATATGGTGATTAGCATCCTGGCCCACTGCCGAAAGAATTTGCCCACCAAATTGAGTTTTCAAGAAAGCACCGACTAGTCCAATCAATGGTTGGCATCCGACTTTGAAACCATTCTTGCATCCATTCAAGCACACATACATTTTATCAAATACTGGATCAGATTCTGGTTGGGAAGTGCAACAAATTTCAACTGTTGATCCAGGATTAGTCTTGAGAAGTGTAAGACCATAATCCATCAACATTTTATATTTTTTTTTTCATCCCCGAACACAGCATTTCTTGCATCAAACAGGGCCCTTGATATTGAGTTCTTGTTCAAGGTCAAGTCAAACCTTGACTTAAAGTAAGTGGCAGCATCACAATGCTTGAAATTTGGGTACTTTCTAACCTTCTTGACTAGTTTACTGGCCACCCAATTTCTGTTAGCTGCCCTGTTCTTATCTTCCCTTGGGCATGTATGATCATTAACAAATGTCTTTAATTGCCAACAAGTATCTTTATGATCCCTTGATGCATACACCACCCATGGACATCCTTTCACCTGACATGTAGCCCTCATCCTCACATTGTCATTCTTCCTGAACCTAATCCTTCTGCCCTCTTGGATTGCGAACTCCCTAACAGCCTCCTTAAAGTCTCATTTTGTGTTGAATTTCATGCCAACTTCCAGTTGCAATTCTCCAAACCTTATACCTTCTCTAAACACAGGACAAACATCTTTGGACTCCTCATCTGTCCCCTCATCCTCTGAATTTGGGGGAGTCTTCATTTCTTCAGAATGCCATGAATTTGCCCCATCTGAGTCAGCCCCTGGATCATATGCATTATATGCATCATCCCCTGTTCTTTCCACAAAGCATAGGTCCACATCCCCATCTGAGACCTCCTCAATAAATGCATCATCCTCAATAGTAACTTGGTCTTTATGCTTAGCAAACGTAGCAGCAAGAGCATGTTTAAATCTGATGTCTTTTTTAACAGGATTAGCCTTACAAACATCATTATCATAATCATCATCATCATCAGAAGAACTATCTTCGGCCCTTGGCTTATACAAACTATCTTCATCACTATCATGTGAATCAGAGGATAGTGCATCACCTCTCTCTTGTCGTGCTTGCAATACTGCCTTTCCCTTAGCAACACTCCTCGTACAAGGCCTAAAATTATGGGTGGTTGTTGTCATTTTTTTCTTGAAGGTGGATTTGAGTGTGGACTTGGATTTTGCTGTTAACACACTTTTAGGGATAATAGGCTTGGTAGGAGGCTTCGACTTTGGCTGTAGATTAGTGGGGAGTTTTGGCTTTTCATTAATGTGAGGCTTAGGCTGTGGATTAGTGGGAGGTTTTGACTTTTCATTAGTAGGAGGCTTTGCTTAAGATTGATCATTCGGGTTGGCAAGAGATATCTCCTGACTTGGAGATTTTGAATTCGTGAGAGATTCTGGTATAGTTGGAGTTATTGGATTAATAGGAGGAGTTGGATTAATCGGAAGGTTCGGAATGTCAATTGTGTTGGCAGGTGTTGGCTTGTTTTGGGGGGATTCACTGCTGGGGTTCCTCATTTTGTCATTAGGCACAGCACCTTCTTCTTCTGCAAGAACCACTCCTGTATTGTTCATGCCCGCCTTTTTCTGCTGATCTTCTAAATAATCTGGAAATGAAACCCCATGTTCGAAATACACATCCACCAATCCATTATTCTTGTGAGCAAGGAAACACATCTCCCTAAGCTCGTCGTCACTGTTTAGATTCTTTAATCCAGTTTCTAATGTCCTCCCGGGGACTAGCCACCAACAATGAAGGATCTTGTTATATCCTAACTCCTTGCAATAATTCCTTATGAAGAAAATGTCCAAGGTATCCTCATCCAGATCACCTAGGCAAGTTAAGTTATCAGGGGTATACCACAAATTTCCTTCATCATCTTTCTCAAAGTTTCCTCCATGATGAAATATGATATCCAATAACACATCCATCTGCACCAACAAATCAAAACCATTGAATCACACACAATCGTAACAGAGGACTTCAACAAGATATTAAAATCTTATAAATTAATATCACAGTCACCACCATGCATTAACCCAATATTGAAAAAATCTGTTTCATTGCCAAAAAATAGAGCATATACACACCAAACCCTTTGCCCTAACAAAAATTCTTAAATACAATCCTTTAAGGTAATGCAGCCATGAAACTCTAGGACAACCCAACACAGTAACAATGCAATCATACACCTTCATCATATATTGATTCATGAAATAAATTCAAAAATTATTTCAACCAACACTTACCTTCAACGACCAAGAAGACAGAGAAACCACTTGCCTCCAAAGGAACACCAAACTCTTTAAATGAAGTGTGACAGTGGAGGAGATGAGGAAGACGAGGCTAACTCGCTGCCATTGATGAAGGAATGGGAAGATGAAGACTGAGGGTGGAGGAGAGGAGACGAAGTGTGAGAGTATTCAAACAAATATGCTGAAGGCAAACCGTTTTCAAGAGCTCCTTCTGTATGAACAACGTCGTTTACTTCTTCATTGGGCGCCAAATCCATACTGCGTCGTTTCAGTTGGGTCCAGCATGGCAAGGGAGGTGCCAGATCATCCCTCCGTTTGCTGACTGTGTGTCGGAAAGGGTTGCAGGGCAACTATGGGTCCCGGAACTTAATGTGAGGGACATTTTTAGGTAATTTTGAAAGTCAAGGATGATTATGGGTAACTCGCCCAATCTCAGTGACCACTTTGGAGTTTTAGTCAGAAATCTGAGTATGTCTTCTAGCAAAAATTCAGTACACCCACTTTTTTTTTTCATGATCATGGAGTATCATATTAAAGTTCCTACTAAGGCACCATGGTTAATCAATGTCTGCTACTAAAACTCACAAGTTATCCTAAAGGCTTCTATGAAGCGAACAATGCGGACTACCATAGACTGCCATTAGCAACTACGAACCAGAACTAGTACTAGAGACTCTCTTGTGAACCAATTTCATATTATAACAAAGGATATAAACCTTTCAAATACTCAGATCTAAACCCATTTTATCCTTAACTACTTTATCCTTGTTTTCACTAACATAAGTTTCTAGCAGAACTAAAAATTTGGCATCATATTCTCTTTTAATATCTATAATCAAAATAGAAAAAGTCTTTCTCTAGCCTCTAGCAATTATAAACAACTATATTCATGGATAACCAAGCAGACCGATCAAAAAGATCATGGCAAAACAAACTTATGTAGCGGCCAAATTAACACCACCACCTTAAGACAAAGAGATTAAATATTTACCACTTTGAGTTGAATCAGAGGCCTTCATATTAATATTCAGGGGCTTCACTGGTAGAACCTCATGCTTTTTACCTATTTTCACCACCACGCTGATACAAGTTCTGTGGGACAAATTAAAAACGGTCATATGTCAATTGGTTCAATTACAAGAGCATCAATTAAGAGAATAAAAGAAGGTTTTGCAAACATGGCTAAATCATTTGTTCAAGATATGCATCAAGAGTTAGCCAAGACAAACGATTATGAAAACTAAACTTCTTACTATTTTCAAGTTGCATTGAAGGCCCCAATTAGTCAAGTTGAATCAAATATGCATCACCTTATTAGTATTTATTTTAGGACTTATTTTATGTTTAATTTGCTTTTATTATTTTAGGCCTAATTATAATTTGGCCTATTTTATTTTAGTGAATTTAAGAGTTAGAATTTGAAATTAAGAGGTATAAAAATCTCAAAACTTTGTAGCCACTTTTTTTTTCAATTTTGACGAATGAAATTTTTTGAGTTTCTTTGAGAAACTTGGGTGTGGATGGAAGAGGTAGAGTGATTCCCTTAACTATTATATCAGGAAATCAAATTGAGATAGAGGAGTCCCTTTCTTTGATTTTCATCTTATCTTGGGTTTCGTTTTGTAGCAATCGCTGACTTTGTGGGTGCGAGAGTTTGTAGGAGGAATGTATTTTTCACTGTATGTTCTTCAATTTTAGACTTTACTAACTTTAATATTTCATACGCTTTCATCTGTTGCTTGTTATAATTTCTCATGCTCTCTAACATAGCAGCTTCCATGGCCTTAGTGTTAGAGTTTCTAGTTTCCGATACCAGCTTAAAAACATTCACAGAGGTTCCTTTCAAGGAGATTGGGTTTTTCTCAACAATTTTATCTATTTGTTTCTGTTTGAGCTTGAAACTTTTGTCAGATAAAATTGGCCCAGTTTTAGGCGTCGCTACATTTTTGTTTTCTTGGGAGTTCTTTCCATCTCCTGTTCTCTTTTAAATGGAAACATGTCCCAGATTTGCTTGAGTTGCTTTGCCTTCAATCCAATTTGCATGACCACCTCTTCATGCGGATTATTTTACTTAGCTTTAGGCCCATTATACATCGCTACTCTCTTTTGTGAATCTTTAGGTTTGTCATTGTTGCGTGTAGTATCAGGACTTTCCTCATATAACACATTAAATCTTGAACCTCTACGCAAAATCTTGTCTGGTTGCTCATTTATTTCTTCACTCAATTTGGGAGAATCAGCTGTCATAACTATACTCTTTCTATTTGGAACATATCTTTCCTGCTTCCTCCTATTATAATGTTTGACCATCATTCAAGGCCCAAATTCTAGGGGTCTTGGTTATAGCGAAATACATCCTTTAATTGTGTGTATCAATATTTTTGATATTTTTCTCATTGAGAATGGGATTCTGGCTGGGGTTGTCACCGTCAAACTTTTCTACTGTTTTCGATATTGTTGGATTATCCACCAGATTTTTGTTGCATAGTTCTACTCTATGATCATACTTGCCATAGTTAAAACATATGAGATGAAGGTCTTCATACTCAATATTGAAAGTGCTTCCAAATACTAAAATTCTGGGAATCAACTTTGTAGATAAGTTAATCTCCACACATATCCTTGTAAATTCGCCTCTTGAGTAGATAGAGGTGGTACAATCAATTTTTAATATGCTACCAATCGCTGATGCCACCTGCTATACTAAATGATAGTTGGATAATTCTATAGGCAAGTTGGGAATACAAATTCATGCAGCAATTCTCTTGACTTCCTTCTTAAATTCAAGAAAAAAGGATTTCCATTTCTACACTATAAGATAAGGCCTGGTTATCATCCATGGTCTGTTAAGTAGTGCATGGTTGTAATCCTCCTCATATGAAAAATGAACAAAAAAAATAGTCACAATCTATATCAATAACATTTATCTTATCTTTTTGACTCAATTTCGGTTGAGGCATTGCTCCATGAATCCCAAACTTACTCTTTTGCTAAGAACTTTAACTATCATAGCTGCTTTCTATGACTTGCACTATTCATCAAACTCCTCCTTTGATATAGGAATAACATGGCATGGTTCAAATGGTTTGTCTTCCTTATCAGTCCCTCCATCTTTTTGATATCAGTTTCTCCATCTTCTTAATACCAGCAACTTTCGGAATTGGAAGCCCCTTCATCAATATCTTTTCCATCCATATTAAAACTATTTGTGTCAGTTTCTGGTGTAAAAAGAAAGAGTTCTTGTACGATGTTTTTTGCGCTAGACGCTAGTAGAGATGTAGTACCACTTCTCTCTCTGTGATCTTTATATCCTCACCATGTTAGTTTAGATTAATATTTTTGTAAATTTTGACTTTTTTCTATTTTGTTAAACCAATTCTGTCTCTTGAGTGAAAATTTTAGCAAATTTTTTGGAGTTTTTTTCTGACAAATAATTCTATTAATTTAGGAGTGATTAACTCTTAAAGGTCTTACTTTATCAATATATATTTTTATTTTAAAAGATTTTGATCCTAATTTTTTTAATTTGAACTGTAATTACACCACCTATTAAAAAAACACTACAAAAAAATCCACCAAAAGAGTAAAATGATATACTAAATATACTGGGTTTTTTATTTTAATAAATAAATTAATTATAATAATTATCGAAATAAATAATTTAAAAAATATTTACAGAAATAAATACTCCTCTCTTATCTCATTTGCACTGTATATGAGATAATTTTACATGTATAATAAACGAGATAAGACAGGTGGACGCGGCAGTATGAACGAGATATACACATATCTCGTTTACACTATAAACGAGATATATATCTCGTATACAGTGTAAACGAGATACATGTATTTTAAAAAAATTGAAAATAATAAAAAATATTAATAATATAAATAATTTAAATTTTTAGCAGGCAATTAGTACATAAAAAAGTTGGTAGGAGAGATTAAAATGAATAAGTTTAATCAATTAGTACTCAAAAAGATTATGAGGATAGTGGAAAGAGAATTGAAACGGTTATCTTTCCACTATCTCATCAATCTCTCCTAACAATTGTCAAACGGTTATTTTTGTTTTTCAAATTTAAATCAATCCAATTGGATCATAATTTATTCTAAAATTTTTTATGTATTCTTTTTTAGTACTAATTGATCAAACATATCCATTTTAAAAAATTTTAGATTAAATTATGATCCAATTGGATTGATTTAAATTTGAAAAATAAAAATAACTTGTTTGCCAATTGGTAGAAAAGATTGATTGAACAGTGGGAAGAGAATCGAAACAATTCCACGTATATAGTGGGAGATAACGTAAGAGATAACCATTTCAATTCTCTCTTCACTATCCCATCAACCTTCTTGAGTACTAATTGATCAAACATATCCATTTTAATCTCTTTTACCAACCTTCTTATGTACTAATTAAATGTTAAAAATTTGGATTATTGATATTATTAATATTAAAATATATGCGTCCACCTATCATAAATGCGAAATTATCTCATTTACGTTGTAAACGAAATAAGAAAAAAATATTTATTTCGGTAAATATTTTTTAAATTATTTATTTTGATAATTATTATATTTATTTAATTTATAAAAATAAAAAATCCAAATATACTTCATAATACAAGAAAAATCTTGCAAACAAAAATAAAAGATGAGAATATTAAAAATGTGAATATCCGACGCTAACAATATTTATCTCCTAGTTGTGCTCACTAATGTCAGAAGTAGTATTTTTGAGCCTTCACTTGCACAACAAGTGTCTCCTACTGCTCCCTATAACTCAACTCCCCACTTTTCAATTCCTCTCTCTCTCTCTCTCCACTTGCTTAAGAGGTGGTGAAAACGAAAACCCAAGACACCAACAACCAACAACTCAACCCCAAAAAGAAGAAGTAGAAGAAGAAGAAGAAGAAACATGTCTTCCCCAAGCAAGCGGCGAGAGATGGACTTAATGAAACTGTTAATCCTCAATAATTCTCTCTCTTTCTTCTTAATTTCATTGAAGTTTCAATCTTTTTCTAATTGGGTCTCACAAAGTCTCATCCTTTTTTTTAATAGGATGATGAGTGATTACAAGGTGGAGATGATTAATGATGGAATGCAGGAGTTTTATGTTTATTTCGATGGACCCAATGAAAGTAAAATTCCATTCCTTTTCTCTTTCTTGTGTTTCTGATTAATGTTTTGGTGTTTCAGATAAAACATTCAGCTGATAAATATATGCTTTTGCTTTTTTTTTTTTTTAAAGAAATTCTTTTTAGGAGTTTTTCTCTGCTTAAAGCAATTTGACCATATATAGAACACAGCTCTTGGCGGCTATGAATTTAGATTTATGATAGCAACAGGGATGATACTTCTTCTTTCTTTCAATTGATTGTTCTGTGCATCTGTGAAGTCCGCAAATAGATATTGGAAAGCAACAAGTTTGTATTTTTGAAGGGAAAAAAAATAAAATAAAATAAAAACATAGCTTCACAAATAACAGTTGATATTGTTCTTATTGATTTCCCTTTTGCATAATTATTAAGTTCATAGTCAGAAGATGATTGGTATGAGCTAGAGTCAGTGTTTTCTTATTTTTTACTCCTTTGTTTTTTTTTTGTGTTTTTTTTTTTAGCTATACTGAATTTATCTATATATCTGCTGGTTTCCCTTTTTGGTTATTGTTATATCCTGGTTGGTATTAAATGTGTAACTTTTGAGGAAGGATTTTATTTTATTTTTTGGTTTCATTTTCAATCTTCTTTTCATCCATGTATGATGGCTTCTAGCAGGTCCTTATCATGGTGGTGTATGGAAAGTAAGAGTTGAGCTACCTGATGCTTATCCTTATAAATCTCCTTCTATAGGATTTGTCAATAAGATCTATCACCCAAATGTTGATGAGATGTAAGCATGTAGTAATGAATAATGATGTCATGGAAACTCTTTCTATTGAGTAGTTTTCCTGAGTATTAGTTTCAAGAAAGATTGCTTCTGATTTAGTCGGCTCGGATTATGACAATTTCAGGTCAGGGTCGGTTTGTCTGGATGTTATCAACCAAACCTGGAGCCCAATGTTTGGTAATGATTTCATTGAAATTTTGTGAGAAAATGTTGTGGTTTTGTACAGAATTGTATATTTTTAGGATTTTAGTTCCTTGTATAATGCATATGTCAATTTACATTCTTTTTTTTTCCAGATCTTGTCAATGTGTTTGAAGTGTTCCTACCACAGCTTCTTCTGTATCCCAATCCATCAGACCCTTTAAATGGAGAAGCTGCCGCTTTACTGATGCGAGATCGAGCTAGTTATGAACAAAGGGTTAAGGGTATTGATACTTTTTAACTTCTTATTTCCTTGAAATATGCATGTCTGGGATTAGTTTATTTGCACTTGCCCCTTAGCCTTATGCGCAACTGTTTGAATGCTGAATGGACGAATGCATAGTACATGTGCATGCACTCAAATAGTTATTTGAACTGCCTTTTGGCTTTCTCTTAGCTTTATTTGCTTATCTTAGAACAATAGCAACAACAAAGCCTTATTCACTAGGTGCAGTCGACTGCATGGATCAAACGACGCCATTGTGCCATATCATATATCATGTTCACAATGAGGTTGTTTGCATATAGATTTTCTTTTTACCACCTCGTGTATGGCTTTTTTAGCTTTTTCTCTACCTTCTGCCACTTGTCTATCTTCTATCCGATCCATCCTCCTAATTGGGTACTCTGTCAATCTTTTCCACACATATCCAAACAATCTAAGATGAGATTGTTCCATATTTTCAACAATAGATGTTATTCTAATTTTTTTCTCTTATATCCTTGTTACTTATTCTATCTGAACATGTTTGGTCGATTATCCATCTCGTCATTTCTACCACCCTAAGTTTATGCCTATTCTCACCTTTTGTCGCCCCACAGTTGGTTCTATATAACATAATTGGTCTAATGTCAATGCATAAAATTTACCTTTACATTTTAAAGGTACTTTTTGTCATATATAAATCAATCGTACTTTGCCATTTTGACCAACCTGTTTGAATCTTATAGTTTACATCCTCCTCGATTTTTCTATTATTTTATATAATATGCCCAAGATACTTAAATCTCTTTATTTGTGATAGGGTGCTTTCTCTGATTTTCGCTTCTTTGTTAGTGTTTTCCTTCTTCATATCGAACTTACTTTCCATATTTTCAGTCTTATTATGGCTTATGTGCAAACCATTCCCCTCTAAAACTTCATTTGGTGTATCTTTTTGAGACAAAAATTGGATAGATGGAGCAGGACTTAACCTTTTAATGGAACTTCCTATATATAACGGCGACATATGCTTATTTTGTAACAATTCTGTTATTATAGAGGACAAAAAATGCTTAAAGCCTTAATAAAAGATAGTTATCAAAAGGATGGTGATGGTATGTTTGGAAGGTAGTTATAAAATTTCTCAATTGATTGAGCTAATTCTTTATATTTGTCTATAAGTTGATAATAATATCATGTCCAAATGTAGCAACATGTATGTATTTCTGCATTCTGAATCGATCTTCTTTGCGAGTTTGCATTGCCACTTGTTGTATTCCCCATAGTATATGTAATGTTGATTTCTGGCCAGAATTCAACTAAATTGTAAATTTGAAAAGCAAATGAATCAGTGATTATCTCTTGAAGTGAGATTACCTCAGTCTTCTGTTGTCTATGTTTATCTATAACTTGAAGCCACTATCAATTGGATTTCCTTTTCTAGGCTTGAGTTCTTCATTGGACCAATTTATGCATAACTTAATGGTCTTTAACTTTAGAATCAATAAAGTTCTTAATTTAACACTGTGTGCTTGAATTGTTCAGAGTACTGTGAGAAGTATGCTAAAGCTGAAGATGTAGGAGCTGCACCAGAAGAGAAATCAAGTGATGATGAGGAAATGAGTGAAGATGAATATGATTCAAGTGATGAACAGGTTGCTGGTAAAGCAGATCCTTAGCTGCTTCATCTGATGCCCTGAATCCTGATATTAACTTTATATATTTATCTGTATATGATGTTCTAGTCCTGTTAATTCAACCTCACTGCAATGTAATGAACTTGGAATTGTGGTCAAAGGGGGAAATCCCCCTTATTGTTGTTCAGTTTCATGTCAATGTAAATAATGTACCATTGATTTCCTGATGCAATCTTAGTTTCTTGTTGTGGCTCTTTCAAATTGATGCATTGTGCTTTTTAGCTTAGCATGATACTACCATAATATGCACAAATACTCTTCCTGTAACTCATTTAATGCAATGTTCACAACTATTCATCTTTTGATCTTTGAAACTTATAGAAAAGTCTTCAAACAAATTGATTGACAATTGTTGTTTCTTGACTGGTGACTAGTGTCAATATAAGTGAACAAATTACTCATAATAGTCAATTGAACTCTTGCAATTCCAAGGGTTGCAACTCCCACAACATTGTCCTTAACAAATGTTAAAGGGAAACCACATCTGAAATCATGATTTTATACCTTCACTGAACATTTGTGGATCAATGTATAAATTCTAAATGATGGATACTACAATAAAGGTTTTACAATGAAGGTTTTATAATTGTTTTCATGTGAAAATATTTTTTTTTTACCATTGGATGATGGATTGAATGGTTAGATTTTGATATTTATAAAAGTGTTGTCTTTGTTTAAAGTGTGGCTAAATAAATAAATCACACTTTTAAACAAAGCATCTTCATAAAAAGATGTTTTTGCCATCTTCATTTGAGTAGTTGTCATTCTAAATACTAAGATCAGTTGTATTTTTGTTGCATGTGGTGGAAGGGATAGGCTAACTAATATATATATATATCAACCATACTAAGTGTACAATAAAATTAGCTATAAATGTGTAATGCATTTTAAAATACAAAATACATATTAAGAATAAATTAAACTACACATGTATTTATATATAAATACATGATGATTAATTTTGGTGTGCAAATAATATTTTTGTTTATATATATAGAATTTTTTTCACATTATTCACAAATAACATAATTGAAATCTATATACTCCATTAGTTTCAAATAAATGTCTCACTTTTTTTATCCAATTGTATTTGGACATAAACCACGCCTATACATTGATTTTACAATGTACCAAAAATGGTGAAAGAGATATTTAATTGAAATAGATGGATTATTAGGAAGCTGGAACGCGCAGGAAAACATGAGCTTGGAGAATTGAATCCATGAATGGACTAATATAGACCAACATGTTACTATACAAGAGTTTCAGTAGCAGCTATTTAAAGAAAAACAATTCCTGCAAGATGCAGATTTATCCATACAAAGAACTTTTGCTGACCATTGTAATAATTTAACTCATTGAGGTAGCTAGAAAAATACAATGGAGGGTTTTACTCTATATTAACAGTTATTATGTGAGCTAAAATCTACCAATGGTAAGGGCCACTGAAACTCTTCTGAAACTAGTTGAGCACTATTTTCATTATCTACCATTATCTACCATCTTTGTCTCCTTTGAAAAATTATAATAAAAAAAAAATCTATGTATGGCTTGGTCTCCTCTTCCCACAATCTGTTCTTAGTCGCTTTACCGGGTTTGCCCAGCCAACTAACCCACCAGACCCATTTGACAGCTGATATGGCTGGCTAAACCGCCCTTGCACATTTGAAGTATGTTGAAACACCCTCGCATCCTTGGGAGTCGAACCTGACCCGGGACTTCTATTCTTACCCATACTTGGCGGTGAAACAGGACCGGCGGATGTGGTCCTAGGCTTCGCCAATAATTTTTCTCTGTCATTTCTTTTCTTCTTGCATACAACCAGATCACCTGGATGAACTAATGCAGAAGAATTATTCTGCTGATATTGCTCCCGGGCACTACCACTACCGCTTCCAGGTCTCAATTCCTTCTGCAATGGATGGCCTTTGTTCCTGGCTTTTTCGCTGTTAGACCCGGAACCACGGTTCGGAGCCTTTTGTTCAGGGCATTGATCGGTTTCCACATCATTTATTGTCCTTTGCCTCTTGCTTGGGCAAACATTTCCTTGCCTAGGGGATGTTATGGCATTGGAATCAATTTGGCCGGAGAAAGAAAGGGAACCTTTTGCTTCTGCAAAGTCCGTATCGGGAAATGCAATTTTCAAAATATCAAAAAAGAGATCATGAACCTTCCTTGCTTCAGTTCTTACCTGCAAATAATCATTACAGGGAATTTTAATAACAAAGCCAGAACAGTGAATCATTTTGTACATTATTATAGAATATATAGATAGTTAAGAAATCTAACCTCATATGAGTATCCATAAAATTGCATCGCACTCCTCAACATAAACTGCACATCAAACACAAGCTCCATTACTCCATTATACTCCAATGCATCAATCTGCTGCTCAATCTTTCGTAGATCCAACAAACTGTTCCCTGATCCGCCAGTGTACCCAGAATTCTCCATCCTCTTCCACAAATCTGATAGCAAAGGTACAATTTGTTGGCCTTCCTTGTCTATTCTCCTTTGGAATTTGCTAATTACATTTTTGCACTACGAAGGCATAAGTTACATGAGTAACATTTTCACAAAGGTATGAACATGTAAAGTAGCAATAATTAACTTCATAAAACATAAGGTTTTATTAGAATATTGAAACTAAGTTAAAGTTAACTAGAGTTTCGAACTTGCAATCCCTACGGCAAGCTGTAAGAACTCCATTTTGTAAAAGCTAAACCATCACAGGTAGAAATGAAATCAATCACAGATCAGTTAAATGATACATACTCTTCTCTGAATAATTTCGGTCATCTTAGAGCCATGAGCTGAAGATCCAGCTGAGTTGATAGGCTTTCCTTCCCAACTTTCTTTAGGGTGTTTGCCACCATCCTCTGAAGGAGCAGACAAGCAGATCATACGATTAGACTTAGGTGAGCCATGTAATTTGAATGAATTAGCTGCTTTCCTTGAAGGTAAATTTTGCTTATTTTCCAATGAAGATTCATCCTTATCATGCTTGCTGGCATTGTTGTCAACAAATGATTTTGATTCTCGGTCAGTCCTTGTTTGACCTTGATATTTATTGTCTGCAATAAGAGATGATTCTCCACGTTGAAGAGGAACCATCTCAATGCCAGATTTGTCCTCAGGCCTTTCGATGACAGGACGGTGTCGAACACGTAGACTACGTTTGCGTTTGATCTTGGGTTGCTGCAGAACTTGTTCATCCTCACCTTCATCACGATCATGAATCCAACTTCTACATTGTTGATGATCCATGTGAGAACCACCAGATATTGCAATTTCCCCTTCTTCTAACTCATCTACCTGGAAAAAGCTAACAAAAGATATTTTAATTTGTAAATAAGAGAGTACAAAACCCAGAAAATAAAAAGCCATGTACCCTTTTTGAAATGGAACTTGGCTTGGCATCTAACGCAGAGAGGGAACCAAATTTCCGTGAGTAAACTGATGGTGTCACTGTATGTGTCAATATTTGACTATCTAATGATGATCCTCTCGTACCAGCTTCTTCAACTGTGTGATTTTTAGCATCTTCTAAAGATCGAGGAAGTTCATATCCAGCATTAAAAGGTGGACCATGTTCGACTTGATCTTTTTCCATGGGATTAGCTCCATCACCCCCACTATGTACTTCATCTTCAAATTTTCCTATCTCCCCTTCTTCATGTGCAGAATATCCATTTCTTTCCTCAGAGCTTTCTTCAGAGCACTCAATTATATCATCATCCTCCAACTCTTTATAATTAGGAAGCTTTTTTCCCTTGGGTCGTCCTCTTCTCTTTTCAGAACCCAATTCACTAGATTCCACACCCATACTGCCACCAAATAAAATGTTCTTTGATGGTCTTTTAGATAAAGCAGCAATAGCAGCATTCACTTCTCTTGTGCTGGTTCGAAGCCATTTAGGCACCTCATCATGCCGTGTCATCTCTTCACTCCAATCCAGTTCTTCGTCCATTTGATCAAACAGTTCAACTTCCTCTTCACTTCTAGCAATCATGCGATTAACCTCCTGTAGTGACGGAACATTATGAACAGTTTCTTGATATCTTTCCTCGTCATGTAATAAAGTCTCCAAAGTTGAACGTCTTTCTTCATGTGTTGTTCTTTGATCAAAACGTCCAGCATTAATGACCTCGTCAGCCATGTCTATCTTATATTGTTGAATATTGTTCCTTATGAGGCTCTCAATAGATCCCATATATCGATCCTTACCAGCAAGTTCATCCTCCATATCAACAAGGCCTCCACTTCTCAATTCGTTCTCTTTCTGATGGCTAGAGATCTTGTCAACAACAGCCTCCATGTAGATAACCTTGACTTCCCTTTTTTGTCCAATCCGATGAGCTCTGGCCACAGCCTGCTCCTCATTTTTAGGATTTGGATCAGGATCGTAAATGACAACTGTGTCAGCAGACTGAAGATTAAGGCCTCTCCCAGCAGCTCTTATGCTAAGCAAGAAGATGAAACAGTCTGAATCAGGCCTATTGAAGTCCATTATTGCTGATTCTCGGTCTTCCAAACTTGTTGTCCCATCAATTCTCCTGTAAACTAGTCTCCGCCATTGCAGATAGTCTTCCAAGATGTCTAGGAGCTTTGTCATGGTACTAAACAGCAGAACTCGATGTCCAGTCCTTTGAAGTTTGATAAGGATCCTATCCAAAATCCACAACTTCCCACAAGATTGTACAATAAAGTCTCTATCCATAAATTCATCAAAAAATGGGTAATTAAGCATTGGATGATTGCAGGTTTTGCGTAGCTCCATGCATCTGTTATTTAAAGTTTTATAAGGCTTTGCCTGGTAGAGTGGATTCTTCAAAACCTTTCTTCTCTCATCCTCAGGATCAACACGAAGGGTGCCAGTGGATTTAACCCAGTCATAAATGGCACTCTGGACAGCTGACATTTTACATCGTAAAACTATGGAGACCTGCAATACAGAAATGAGGGATGAATCACCAGATAAAAGATAAAAAATGAGACCAAGAGTATCAAAATCACACCTTTGGTGGTAGAGAGCCTTCAACATCTTCAACGCGACGCCTAAGCATGAAAGGCTCAAGAATCTGATGGAGTCGATGGATAATGATGACTTTCTTTTCTGTTTCAAGCCAATCATCCTCTGCATTCTGATTTGGACCTTCCTTTTGAAATGGTTTTGAAAACCAATCATGGAAGGCTTTCTTATTGTCAAAAACCTCTGGAAGAAGTAAATTTAAAAGTGACCAGAGTTCCTTCAAATCATTCTGTGGAGAAAATTATACCATTATTAATACTCTAAAGAAGATTTGTATCACAACATGTATCTATGCGATTTATCAATATAAACTGACAGCTGCATGAACATATAGCATAGCCTGAAACAGTGTAAGTGAAAAAGTAAAAAAGATCAACATCCTTAACGACTTGGTTGTGTACAGGAACACCAAGTTTGATACTGCTGACTGAAAGCTAGACAATACCATAACAATGCATATATTAAAAGAAAACAAGACAGACCTGCAAAGGTGTTCCTGTCAGAAGCAAGCGTCGTTGACAACGGTATCTGTCAAGATCGCGTGCTAGAACTGAATCCCTATCCTTCATTCTCTGTGCTTCATCAATTACGATATACTTCCAATCAACTTTTGAAAGCTTTGACCGGTCATACATGATGAACTCATAAGTAGTCACAAGGACATTAAATTTCATAGCCATAACCTCCTGCAAAAATGTAATACGAAAGGAAACTCAGAACTAAACATTTAAATAATCTTTTAACAGCAAATAGTAAAGTTGAGGTGCACATACCTGAGAAAATAATTTTGATCTTGTATCCTTTGTTCCAACATAAAAAATGCATGACACGGATGGTAACCAAGTATGCAACTCACTCTGCATGATGAACACAAGTTTTCAGGTTGCAAGATACACACAACCAAAAAACGAAGTGAGTATTGTGGAAATGGAAGAGTTTTAAGTCCCACCTTCCAGTTAACCAAAACAGCATTTGGCACTATTATAAGATGTGGGCCATAGTTCCCTTTAAATTCCATCAAGTACGCAATTAATGCCATGACCTGGACAGACAAGAAATAACAAAAAGAACAAAGAAAAACGAACAATATATCACAGTAAATATTTGTTCAGTACAGTTTAAATAACAAAACAATAAACAAAAGTCATCTTCCTTGTATTACATAAACTGCGTAAAAACAGTCATACACAATAGACATTCTTCCTATTTTAAAGGACACAGCTAGAATAATCTATTTTCACCAAGAATAAACATAATACTAACCTGAACGGTTTTACCAAGACCCATCTCATCTGCCAATATTCCATTTAATTTGTTGTTATACAAAGAAAGCATCCATTGCAAACCAACCTTCAGAATAACATGTCAATCCTTAAGAAATAACAATAAAGGCTATCAAAGCAATTACGAGGAATTTCATCAAATGTCAGAACCTACCATTTGATAGTCTCTCAATGTTCCAGCTCGTAACATGGATGGTTGTCTTACAACCCTTTCACTCACAGCATGAGCAAGGCTGTAATACCTGGTATGGCCGTAGCGATCAATAATTGTAACAAACCAGAATTAGATGTTTTATTATATGAACAATAACAGAAGGTTATAAAAGTATAGTTTAGATAAACATCAGTGTGTTGAAAATTACCAAATAAAAGATGGGAAAATAGCAGAGTTTGACAACACCAAGAATGAAAAATGATTTGACGAAAGAATAATGTTTTGGCAAAACTTGAGACAGAAAAACAAATAAATAAAACTATACAAACAAAACTCACTTGTTGACAGATGAACTGTCTCTAGGAGTATTCATCTCTATAAACTGATTTCTAATCATCACTTCCTCTCCAGCACAAGTTGCTGCGACTCTGACTTCTTCTTCACAAAGACCCTTTAGTCAGAAAACAAATAAGGATCAATCATAAAGGCGTGAAAACAGTGTTTAGATAACAACGGAGGAAATTTCATTTTTCTTTTCCAAATTTGTTTTGAATCAACAAGGAAAGTAATGAAGCATGCCTGCAATCGTGCAGCAGCTGCAGCAGCTTTTGCTGCCTCCTCCACTTCCTGTTGGCTCTTAGCAGCTGTTATCTTACTTCCTAATTTATGTAGATATTCTTCAGTCTGGGTTAAGAAAGTTGAAAGAACAGCATATCTCTCTGCAGCATCACCCGGGATACTAATCTGCTGCTCCAGCAACATCTCCCTGTACCTATCAACATCATTGTTTTTTAAGGCTTCCATCCTTTTGCTCCTGTCATCATCCTTACGTTTCGAGAATTCTCTCAACATCTTCTCGTGATACTTGGCCACCCCCCGGTTGCGAGCAGTCCGTGCGTCACGAATGCCCCAGTGTGCTTCAAGAAGCTTCTTGCGCCAATTGAATATAGATTTCAGTTGCTTCTCCCTTGAAGCTTTCTGTGATGCCTGCACTTGTCTAGCAAGTTCCATACGCTGACGTTCGCACAACTTAACAAATTTCCTATATGGCCTATCTGGCATTGCCATTATCTCTTTTTGATGTTGATCAATCTCATCCCTTAAACGTGCCTGTAGATCTAAAAGGCGAAGCTTTTTTTCTTCAATTTGCAACTTCAACACAAGATCTGGCCTAATTCTTTTCCTATCTAAGTTAACTGCCAGTAAACCCTCAATCTTCTTTAAATTTTCTGTCCTTTTCTTGTTAAGGACTTGCACACCTTCATCATAAAGAAGCTCTTTCACATCATATGCCAGTGACAAATTATTGTGGTTTAGCATCATTGATGAACCAAAGGAATCGTGTTTCCTGGTGAAGAAAGGAAAATCAAATAGTGGTCCATGATATTTTCTGGTGAGGCCCACATCCTTTGGCTGCGCAACAATGCTTGCTTGTTCAGTTTTATTATTTTGCAATTGTTCAGAAACAGAAGCTTGGGCTGCAATAGCCTTTCCCCTATCTAACACCGACTCATTACTAACAGGTATTTGTCTAATTCCATGTTCACCTTCCTGGTCCGACATAGCAGAGCAACCAACAGATTGTTGCTCTTCCTTTCCAGCAGGTTCTTTTATCACCAAAGGCATAGCTTGCACATGTATTGTTGTTGTGGATTTCTCATCTCTAGCAAAGACTTCCTGCTTTGAAGAACCCTTTGCATTAATAGATGAGATAGATTGTGAGTCCTTGGCAATGGACTCCATCTGCTTTGGCTGTTCTGCCACAGTTACTTCTGATTGGTCTTGATTTTGCCCTCCTGCAGAAGTAACCGGTTGCTGCACTTGTGAATCAAGAGGTGGTGGACTGATGGCCCGAAGAAGTTCTTGGGGAAGAGTTCCTTCTCCTTTCTACCAATCAACAGCAACAGAATACCAGTAAGCACAATCTATCTATAAATATTATACATGGAATACTCCTACTTATGAAAAATAGGCACCAATTTTCTCAATTTGGTAAACAAAAAGACTGGGTGCTTTTGCTCCTAGATTTTAAATGCAAGGATGCTCTTGACAGCATCTCATGGGGAGCTTTGCAAAGCTGACTTATGCTCTCTAAAACCTGAAAGACTAGTAAAATATCAGAGCTGATTCATGTTGACTACAGATATTTTACATTTTAAGAGCAACTTTATATATATATATATCCCAAATGATACTAGTGTCTTCTACTTATGGGATAAATTTTAGCAACTCTGAAAAAGCATTACCAAGCCAAGCCATAGTATCATACATCTTCTCTAGGCCTATACAAATAGCATGTATAAACAAGGCAACCAGCCTCAGATAGAATGAAAAGGGAAGCAGAGGTTGAACCTTCAGTCGTCTAAATGCAAGTATCTGAGCTTTAAGAACATGAAGCTGTTGTTTCGTAAATGCAGTTCTTTGTTGAGGCATCTGAGATGGTGCCCCTTGATATTTTGAATGATTTATAGAACCCCCTTCGTTTGACAGACCTCCATCCTGAACAACAGATTGATTTGATTGCCTGATGTGCTGCATCTGCACAGGTTCTGAACTAGATGATGAAGTTTTTGCATTCAAAGGATGATCTGCACCTAGGTTTAAGCTTGCAGAAGAATGCTGCGGATGCATAGAAGACATTCCATTTTTAACTGCTGGTTGCCTCAAAGAACCTTGCGAGTCTCTGCCATGAAGATTGAATTGTGGCAATGCAACTTCACTGGAATTTCCAGCAATACTGGCATTAATTGGTGGGCCAAAATGGTTAGATAGACCTGTCTGCTTTGCTTTAGCAGAACTTGATTGTGCAGAAACATCATTAGATGAATTAGTATGTGTTGTGTTCTCACTTGCAACTGTTGGAGAACTAGCCTGTGGGTTTGAAACACTGACTGGTAATGACTCAGTACCAACATTAGTATCATTTGCCTTTGGTTGTGGAACTGTTCTTGATTGCATCTGCGGAATGAGCTGAGCCATCTTAAGACATCTTGAAGGATCAGATAAATTTCTTGCCCATGCCTGCATAGCCTGATATTGAGCAGTCTTAGTAAATGGTAATGGATCCTTCAACATATTTAGCATGCTCTGCTGCGTTGGTGGTGCTTGCACAGGTGGCCTCATACTATTTCCTGGCATTAAGTGTCCAGTGGCTGGTCCTTGGGATGAAGGCTTTCCTTCACTCTTCTGATCAAATGCTAGCTGCTGTCCTTGCTCCATCTGCTTTTCCCCATGAGCAAAATGTTCAGATGAATTCCTAGAGGATGATGCTTGGGATTGATTAACAGCTTGCATAGACATAAGGTCCTGTATTTTCAGATTTCCAGTATGCATGTCCTGATCATTCACAGATGAAGGGCCTGGGATCCCCATTTTAGATTGTTTCTGTGACTGCATTGCCAAAGCAGATTTTTGTTGAGCCTGCAGAGCATATTGAAGGTATGCTTGTTGGTAATTGAGCATTTGCCGGTCAGCAACTTGTCCCTGGCTGGAGCTCTGCTGACCTAAATCAACAAATTTTTGAGGCTGCTGAGGCATGGCATTAGAAGGTGAGAAATTGTTAGTCCCAAATCCACCTTGAAGTCCTGTTTGATATGCAAAAAATGCTTCACTTCCTTCTGGTTTTTTTAGCAATTGATGTGGAAATGACTGCATAAGAGTATAGTTGAGTAAAAGTCATCGTTCAGGAAAAAAATATGATTCTTTCAAGAATGCATCAAAAGAAAAAATGTATACATGCCCTTAATAACAGAAATACTTGTTAAAATATACAAAGATACAGACAAGTAAACAAATACTTGTGAAAGTATAGAATTGGTCTACAACCCAATCTTTGACTTCACGTCTTAATAACTAAGTGGAATGGAATGATAGAAATTTCATGCAGACTTATGCAGGCTACTATTGCATCAAAATAAATATCTTGAAACCCAGCAGCATCCTTTACCAAGTAAAATACCATGAAAGCAAAAGGAGACTATAGGTGTAAGTTATGACAGATTCTTAAGTATCATTACCACATAACATACAGAAAGTCATCCATATATTGACTATTATAACATTAAGAGAAAGAAGTTGATGCAACGATGATTTTCCCATTAAGATTGCATTTGATAGAAAGCAATGAGTCAACAAGAAACAGGCTGATTCCAATTAATAACATCACACATGCTTTCACTAATAATAATAACAGAAGTAAGAAACAGCAGTAACAAAACAACTAAGCCAGAAGCTGACGAAACAGTACTTTTAGGAAGTTGGCAGGTGGGCTTGTCTGGTTGGAATCAATAAGTAATCAATGTTTTCAAACATAAACAATTTACTGAACAGAGAGAAACAAAGGGCATGGTGGAAAAATTATCATTCTTGGTTAAGCAAACAGATTAATTTTCAACAGTCACACCTGAAAGGAAAACGGCATAGAGGGGAGTTCTTAACTAACTAAAGCAGAACACAAGCCCAAAAGCTTCTAAAAGGAAAATCCCCAGAAAGGGCAGTGAAGAAAATAGCACACTGCACATGTCTATAATTGAAACATCACACATGAAGCCAAAATAAAAGGCAAGGCCAATTTAGTACAAAATCCGAAGTGTACAGAAGACTTCATGTAGACTTGTGAATAAAAAAGGAAGGTTGACTAGAGTTGACAGTGACAGCAGCACACAATTGCACCAATCATTTCTAGGTTCAGTGCATCCATTTCCATATTCTATTATATAAACAACGCTCTGAACAACTGAAAATCAATTAGCATGAAAAAAGGAAATTTTAAAAAGGAAAAAGAAAAAAAACATGCCACTAAAAAAATAACCAACCAACACAACTAACTAACTGAAGACTATTCTTCGGTATCTCAACCCAACCACCAAGTGTATTAAATGCAAAATTCTAACAGAAACTCTTTTTTTCCCCAACACCACACAACCTAGGAAAAATTAACATACTTGGTCAGAACCTGTAATCAGAGCACATGTGTGCTACCACCAAAACCATGACAGAAAACTCAGCATAACCACCAAAATCTCACTTCAACCAATCAAAATCCACACCTGCCTAGAACCTATCTTCTGCTGCTGCTGATGCAATGAGTCCAGGCTAAATTGGGAAGACGACGACGGCGATGCCGAAGCCGCCCGGCCAGCCGAGGGGTTCCGGCCCGAGCCACCGCTGCCGGCAGATTGCATTCAATCACCACAGAATTCAACACCTGCATCAATATCATCAAAATTACCAAAATTCAGATCACTTACACTGAAATCCAAAAATTAATAAATGTTGCAGCTTTGAAGAGATTATAAATGCAAAAACCTTTGTATCCCTCCAAATTTCAGGAAAGCCGCATTTTTTAACTCGTTTTTTATTCTTTCCCTCCGATCCCAACGTTCAAAAAATCAGCTGCATGCGCATTTTCTCTCTCTAGCCGCAGAAGCTACTGTTGTGTCACAAGCATTTTTCTTTCTCTCTCTAAAGTCCGAGACTTTCGGGGACCAATTGAGGACAGATCTTCCCTGCAGAGAAGCGATTTTGACGGAATCGGTGAAATCCGCTGTTTGCGTCACACGCGATTTCGGAAAAATAAAAAATCACAGTCAAACCCTAAGGAAAATTCTCAATTTTTTTTCTCTTTTTCAATATTTTTTGGTATTTTTGCTCTATTTTTTTTTTAAATTAAACAAAAAAATAAAGGGGTTTAATATATATTTTTCTTTTCTCTGACGGGTTGGGGAGTGAAGCGCTCATGTGCACCACCACAACGCCTTTTATATCCCAGAATGAAAAACTACTCAGGGTAAATGGGTCAATTTGAATTGCTCTTCACTTTTCATAAAAATTACAACTTTGTCCTAGCCCCTAAAATTATTTACCCAATTATACTACAAGAGTACAAATATACCGTATTTATTTGCATTCAATCCACAATTTGCAAATATGATCTAATCTGCATTAAATAATAAATAATATATAAATTATATTTATATTTTATTTTAATTAATAATTATTTATATATATTATATTATTTTATTTTTATTATTTAAAAATTAATTAAATAATATTTAAGAATAAATAAATTTAAAAAATTTAAAAAAATTATTAGAGTGAGAAAATAGGTTTCATTGGCTTTTTATAGTAAATTTTTTAATATATTTTTTATTTCGCAAATATACGATACAATCCAAATATTAAAAATATAAATATTAGATCTAATCTGATTGAATGAGTTTAGTGTGGATGGAATCTAGATTTTAGTTATATCTAATCTAATTCAATTTATTAACATTTCTAAAAAAACATATGTATTTAATATTTATATACAAATACATAATAATTAATTTAGTAATTAATTTTAAATGTGTACATAATATTTTTTTTTAACCAATAATTCTTTACTTTTTAATCAGCTTTTAAATATAAAAAGTTAATTATATTAAACTCTTATAGATTCACTTTTCAATTTTTTAAGAACAAACTTTTATCTTAAATTAAATTTGATCTTTATTTTTAAAATTTTGTAAGTCACCAAACTTCTTAAAATTAATTATACAAACAGTATTGTTAATAAACGTCTCGTATTATTATTATTATTATTATTATTATTATTATTATTATTATTATTATTATTATTATTATTATTATTATTATTATTATTATTATTATTATTATTATTATTATTATTATTATTATTCAACCACACACGGTTAAAAGTAAAATATTATAATAAAAATATAATATTCAAGACTTAAGATTTAGAAATTAGAGTTTACGATTTTTTATTTTTATTTAAATTGTGTTTCATTTAAGAATAAATTATTAAAATAATATTCAAAAATTTATGTTGCTTACGAAAATAATCCTAAAAAATACGAACTATAAATAAGCATTATTAAATTAAATAAGTCCAACAAGAATAATTAGATATTAAATATATATTTAAAAAAATTAGAAATCAAATTTTGAAGTGAACTTTTTGTAAATATTATTAAAAATATAAGAGTTTTTATCCTTAAAATTTTTTTATTTTATGTCAAATAAATTTTTCAAAAAAAAATATTGTAAATGACCAAGTGATTTTGAAAAATTAAAAAAAAATCTAAAGATCAATTTTATTCTATTTTTTGTGAGTATTTTTTAAATAGTTATTCAAATGATGTCACAAAAATTTAGGTCAAATAAATAAATCGTTTTTTAAGTATAAAATTTTTTTGTCACTTATAAAAAATAATATTTATTAATTATTTTTATCGTATTTTTTAATTATTCAATGACTTATTTGTCGTTTATATTTTTAAGAGTTATTTTTGTTGGTAGCATAAACTTTTGAGTACTATTTTAGTAGTTTTTTTAGTAGTTTTATTTTGTTTTAGATTTAAATATAATTATTTTTAAGTTTTAAAAATTTAGAATTTATAATTTACAATTTAAAAGTATTTTTTTTAGATTATAATAAGTGAAATATAGTACAAAAGAATCAAAATACACTCCAATTTCATAATAATCAAAATTCAATTTCACCTTTTTATGTGAGAATCCTCTTATATTAAATCAACCATGATTACCAATATCAAACTTACATATTTTTTCCTTTTATGCCAAAATAATCTAAATATACAATAAAACCTGGACTTTTATTTCTAAAAATATAGAAGAGTACTAGAATTTGCACACCAATAGAATGACTCTTGATGATAAAAGTGTTATAATATTAACACTTATGGATAATTATAACTATAAATTATGAATAAGGAAGTGGGAATCGTTACACGCCTTTTTTCTAGATATCAACACTTCCTGTTTAATATATTTTTATTTAATCATCCTCATATATCCTTTCTTATTTCTGAAAAATTAAAATATTATTATTAATTATCGTTATATTTATATATCCTTTCTTATTCCTTTTATTTGTAAGATTGTTTGTATTGTGTTTCTCATTTTACATAAAAACCAAAAAAAAATTGGGATTATTGTTTAACAAATAGATTATCTTCATATATTGAGTATAGTTTTAAAATTGAATTAAAATAGTAATCATAATAGGACTTTCAATCCTTTTTCATTTAAATAATATTCTATAAATAGTACGATATGAAATGAAATATATGCAAGAAACTATTATCACACGTAATAAATAATCATGAATTTAATATAATGATAGTGAGAGACTGAGAGATATAAATTTACGTCATATTAATAAAATAATTGAAAGGATAGTCCCTTCCTTTAAATCAAAATCAATATCAATATTTAAATATTCAATCATGTTAGATATATATTAAAATTAATCATCAAAATTAGTTACTAATATAAAATATATTATATTAAAATATAAATATATATTAAAAATAAATTAAACAATATATATTTATATATAAATATATTATTAATAACTAATTTTAATGACTAATTTTATTGTATAAATAATATTTTTGTTAAACATTTTTTGTTTTACATAATACTTATTTTATATGAATAATAAAATTTACTCTTAATGTTTTTCAATTTTGTTTCAATTTATTTCTATTCATTGTCACAGATTATATTAATATATACATAACTATAATTAAAAATTAAATAATATTTATAAGTATCTATATTTTTGTATAGTTATTTTATATCAGAATAGTATTTATTATTTAAAAAAAATACTATGTGCATAAAAAAAGATAAATTTATTATCATTTATTTATGTATAAACATATATTATTTAACTTATTTTTAATGTGTATTTTATAAGAGTGAGTAATTTAGAAGCTAATTTTTTGTGTATATCATTAGAGATATAATAATTTATATATATATATATATCTTTTTCAGCCAACCTAAATTTTTAAGAAAAGTAATTTTATGATATGATATCAGAGCTTTTATGACTAAAAAGTCTAAAGTTCGATTTATATTGAATTTAGAAGGAAAAAATAGCATAAGATAAATAATAAAAAGAGAAAAAAAATATAAAAAATTATATAAATTTAAAAAAGACTCTTACTTAAATGAACAATAAATTAAAAATATAATGATTTATATGTTTTTTTATTAACTTAAATTTTTTGAAAAAATAATTTTATGACATTTACGTATCACGATTGATTATTCAAATGAAATTTATAACCTCCAAACATTTCAATCTTTTCTTTATTGCAAAAGTAATTATGGTAGCAAACTAATTTCTTAGTAAAATATTGTGATATAACTAATATCTCGCGTGATAAGAATAGTACTAATTAAAGTTTTTAAATATTTGTTAATAAATATAAAATATATGGATTAAAATTTTATTTTTTATTTTTACTTTTAATATGTGTCTTTGCGACACAAAATAACTAAATTTTTTGAAAAATTATTATTTATCTTAAGAATATATTTAATAATATAATTATAAAAATGATTAACAAGCCTTCATTTTAATTTAAAATTTTTATTCTTATTTATAGTATCACTAAAATATATTTTAAAGCAGTTGCAGGATAACACAATATTTTTACACATTTTCTCAGAAATTATTTTTAACATAAGAAAGATATTTTTTATGATCATAAGTTATTGAGGTGTTAATCTCAAATACAACACTATTTGATTTAAAATACAAAAACCAAATTTTCTGATTTTTGTTTTAGAAATATTAAAAAAATATTTTTTAAACTGAGAACCGAATTTTTCAATTTCTATTTTAATTTTTTTTAAATATTTTAAGCTGAAATCCAACATTTCAATTTCTGTTTTTTAAAAAAATAAAAAATTTGAAAATTTAAATTAGACTCTAATTTTTGTTTCAAAAACTTTAAAACTTGGAATCAAACTCTAAATGAGACATATAAATAGATTAGATTTTACATTAAATAGAAAAATTGGATTTGATACATTTTTTTACGAATGATTAGAAAAATAAGACATATAGATAGCGAGATTTTACACTAAATAGATTTCTTTGAAAAAAAATTTTATTAATGAATAAAAATAAATTTTAAAAAAAATCAAAATTTTAGACATTGAATTTTATTCAATTTTTTGTACTTTTTAAATAGAAAATGAATTATTCTTACAAAACTTTTGGATTATATACATATATTTGTCAAATACAAAAAAAAAATTGTCACTTATCAAAATATAGTATTCTTTTTAACTATTTTTGTTGCATTTTACAATATTTTAGGACATTTATTTTCGATTTTTCGTGGGATACTTCAATCCAGTAGGTCAAGATTTATTTCATCGCGAATATGAGCTTTATTGCTAATGGATTCCTATATGCACAAGACGAAATTCGAACATCTGACACTTGTTTAAGTAGATTAGTAAACTAATCACTAGACCAACACAACTTGATTATTTAAGATATTTATATCATTATCAAAAGTTGGAAATATTTTTGTCAGCATCTTCAAAAATCAAAAGCAATCTTAAGAGCATCTTCAATAGAAAATATTTAGAGTATCACTTTTCATATTTTTAAGAAAGAAATTGAATTTGAATTAAAATCTAGATTGAAGTTTATTCATGAATTAAAACTGATATCAATTTAGAAATACAGTATCAACTTCATAAAAAAATCAATTAAAATTTGTCACTCATATAACTGTGTTGATAAAATAATTTAAAATAATATAAAATTTTAATTGAATTAATACTAAGCATTACAGAAGCAAATTTTAATTTTGGTTTTAAATTATTATTTATGACATATAATCTTATAAATATTTTTGTAAAATCCAAAATAAAATAAAAATAGAACTAGCATTAAAAATACTCTAATAGTTTATCCTAATTTATTAATCCAAATAGCACTCAACTCCAAAATTTAGTCCCAAAAATCTCTCTTGTCAAATTGCATTAAATAATAAATATCACGATTATCTCTCAAAATCTCTCTCTTCATTCATAGAACATTAAATTTTAAAAAAGTTTAGAAAACATATGTCTATTAGATCACATGATAAAGTTATAAATTAAAAAAAATATTAATAAAAATGGTGTAAAATAAAAATTCTTAATGCATTTGTAATGCATTTATTAAAGTAAAGTATTTAAAATTTTCTATTACTAACAACCTTAATTTTTGTCCTTATGATGTAGGTTAGCTAAATCCATTTTTAAATCACATCCAAATCGCACCAACTTTTTCCATAAAAAATGATACCTTACAAAATATCTTAAAAATACTAGGTAGCCAATATTTTACTTAACTAAATTCAATTAAATTAGATAATATAGTATCTTTACATTTGACAAAGTGCTTGATAAACTGATAAATACACTCAATGGTTCTCTGTTAGTGAACTTCACACCATATTTTTTTGCTTCTTTTGATTTTTCCAGAGCAATGCACTAAGATAAGAAAACTCTCTTCCTCACTTGCCATTGTGTGATAATGATCTCTTCAGCAGCTTGAATCTCACTCATATATATATATATATATATATATATATATAATTCTTCTCCTCATAAACTGTGGCCGTCAACAAGGGTTTATGCGTTTACAAAACTCTTCATAAACTGTGGCAGGTTAGAGGGTTTTATGGTCACATTTCTGCCTTCCTAAATCGTGGTTATCTACCACGGTTTATGTTCATTCTTATTCACTCATAAATCGTATCAGTCTACATAATAATGAAACAGGACATGCACGTAAGGAAATTGCAATTGTTGCAATTCAATAAAGGTTTCTCTCCTTTATTTTATTCAAGTACATTGCCCAAATTTTAATGTATTTTGATTCTGATAAGTTTTGCATAATTCAAAACTCTTTCTCTTTATCCTTCTCATCTTCTACTACTTCTTCTTTTTCTTCTTTTTCATCATCATATTTTTTTTCTTATTCATCTTTTTCTTCTTGTTTTACCTTCTCAAATTTTTTTCTTCTTTTACTCTCTTAACAAGAATAAATACAAAAAAATAAAATAAAGAAGAAAAAATACATAATGCTTTAAATTACTAGGAAGAGGATGAACCTACATTCAACTAAAAGAAAGAAATAAATAAGAAAAAAAAGAAGAAAAAAACAGCATTAAAAAAGACTTTTTTTACTTTTGTAGCAAAGTTTTGGTGTAAAAGCTAAAAAATTTATGTGTATTTGTTAAAAAATTTCGGTATATTTTTATTCTGATAAGTTTTACGTAATTCAAAACTCTTTATCTTCCTCCTCATATATTGCTGCTTCTTCTTCATCTTCTTCTTCTTATTTCATTTTCTAATAATTTTTCTTGTTTCACTCTCTTAAGAGAAATAAAAAAATCAATACTGCAAAATTACTAGAAAAAAATGAGGAAAAGAAAAAAAATGCGACAATAACAACAACAATAAAAGAAAAACGATGGAGAGAAAATACGCAAAGAAGAAAAAAGAACGCGACGAAGAAAAATAAAGAATGTGAAGAAGAAGGGAGAATATGAAAAAGAAAAAGAAAAAGGAACACGAAGACAAAGAAGAATATGTTTGCATTAGTGAAGTGCATGCGTGTACACACTGCGTATAATGAAAATAGTTTTTGTTAAATTTAGACCAAAGAAGAATATGTTTGCATTAATGAAGTGCCTGCGTGTACATACTGCATATAATGAAAATAGTTTTTGTTAAATTTAGACCAACTTAATTAGATTTAATTGTCAAAAAAACTCAAATGTGTAGCAAAATTAAAACAAAAAATAAGAACAAAGTGTTTCAAATCAAATTCAATTTAAATGGTTGTCTTCTTTCTTGGATCAAATATTTTTTTTATAAAACTTGATATTTTTTTTAATATTAAAATTGTTTTTCTTTTTCATAAACTAGCTATTGCACTATTTATTAGTTGTTACTGCTGAAATTGAATTAGAAATACTTTCTTTCTTTATGTTGATAATAAGCAGCAGTTGTCCAATCACTCATGAACCTGATTCTTAAAGCGTGTCACTTACTGTTTTGATAGTGCAATATTTTTTCAAATTTAGCTTGATATTATCTTTAGTGATATTCTCATTAATATTGTTGTTTTGCATAATTCTAACTTGCTTAATTAATTATTATTGATTGATTTCTAATTTTTTTACATCGTGGTTCACTTTTTAATTTTGTCATGGAACTAAAATCGGTATAAAACGGAGATATGAGGTACATAAATGTTATACACGAGTATAGTATTAAGAGAATTGAAATTGGACGGTCCGAATTTAAGATAGGTAATCAAACGATTCGATTAGAGAGACACAAATTGAAGCGTCCAATTTGAGTTTCCAGGCCACATGTTAAGCATGCATTCTTCTCCAACAGCAGTGTCCCTCCATAGAAACATGCCCCCTTCAATCCCCACTCTCCTTCGGAAGTCACTATCTGCAACTCACAATACCCCATTTTTTCTCTTTTTCTTTATCTTCACTATCATAATTTCTTCTTCTTTTACAGTAAAAAAAAAAATTACAATGCCAAAAAAACAAAAATATAAAGATATTGATCGTCCTGAACTGTATATTATCAATTATTTCTGCCATTCTAATTATGTAAATTTATTTTTTAAATTTTTTTGTATTTCAAAATTTATATTATTATTATTAAAAATATTACAGATTTATTATTATTATTATTATTATTATTAGAAGTTTAGGAATATATATTTAAAAATTGGTTAAAATTATATATATTTAGATTTAGTTAGTTGTAATCAATAATAATGTTTGAATTAGATTAATATGATTGGTTAGTAAAAAATATATGTTTAGAATCTTCTTGTCATAATTTTGAAGATTATATGTTTAGTTACGTTATGTATAATTATTTGTAATAATTTTGGGAATTATGGTTAATAATTAGGTTTTGTATAATATGTGATATATATTATTTGTCTACGGTAATAATTAGTTATTCATCGTTAGATATTTAAATTGATACAAATATATTATTCTAGTTGAGGATTTAATAAATGAAATATTATTAGTTAAATAAAAATTGGATTTATTTAGTTATTAGTTGTTATTAATAGTTAGGTAGTAATTATAATTATTGGTGATCTAGGAATTATTATTATCCATTGAACTATGAATATATAAATAAATAATTATGTAACAAAAGTTTGATGAAAATTTTACGTAACAGTATGTTGGAGTTAAATTAAATAATTAGTATTATTAATAATTATTAATATCCTGGATGTAAATAGTTGAACTAGCATTATTATAATAAATTAATTAGTTGTATTTATATGAGCATGCATGTTAGTTACTAAATTAGCATTAGTCTAATAAATTAGTTATTATTATTAGAGAATTATAAACTTTTATTATTGAATTAGTAATTACTATTAATTTATTAATAGTTTGTTATGTTTTTATAGAGTTTATAAAATTTGACATGTAACTACCTACTGCTTTTAGATAGATACAATCATGTCGTGGAGGAGTATTTACGGTTCACTGATTTTTATCATGTTTCTCAAATTGGAATAGTTCAATGCTAGAAATCACTAGTAAATGCTCTTGTCGAGATGTGGCATCCAGACACACACACATTTCACCTTCCTATTGGTGAGTGTGCTGTGACACTAGAAGATGTGGCTTTGATTCTCGGTCTTCCGACAAACGGTATGCCAGTGACGGGAGTGACTATGAGCAATCAGAAAGCCTTAGAGGCTGAGTGTTTGCACCATTTTGGAGTTACACCGAGAAAGTTAGACTGTAGAGGAAGCTTTATAAAATTGGTATGGCTTCGGGATTTAAAGGAGCGTTTACAGTGCGTTGATGAAGACAGTATTCAGAGGTATGTGAAGTGTCACATTATGTTGTTATTTGGTACGATCTTGTTTGGAGACAAGTTTGGGGCAGCTGTGCACTGGAAGTTTCTGCCTTTGCTTCGTGACTTTGGCAGTATCGGCCAGTATAGTTGGGGATCGGCATATTCCACTCCACTTGACATCTCACGTACTTCAAATACCTCATTCTGCCTGTCGAAGCAATTAACCTGGATGCTTCCTGATGCAAGTTGATTTGCATGCAATTTGGAGGTCACAATCTAAAAAAAAAACATGTCCAGCATTAATCCGAGCCTCCGCCTCGGATTGTTTTTGGGTGGATAACTCATTAAACCTGTAGAATGTTGCTTTAACAAGTGTAGTGATAGAGAGATTGCGTGCACCCTTCAAGACTGAGTTGATGCATTCCACTAGGTTCGTGGTCATGTGACCCCATCGGTAACCACCGTCGAATGCCAATGCATACTGTTTGCGGGGGATACGAATTAACCAGTTAGTATAAGCCTCACCCCATTCTCATAAACGCTGGTAACGCAACTCGTACTCGTAGACTGTCCTCGAAAATCCCGCGCAATAAGAAAAAACAGAGAAAAAAATAGATGAGAAACACTGTATGAAGATAACTTTGTTAATTATGAACTTTGAATTACTAGATGTTACCTATATTGACGACAAGTTTTTGTAGGTATGGTGCCTTAAACTTTCTCAAAAAATTCGATTCTATATGCCTGATGCAAAACATGTGGAAGGCTCTAGGAGGCGACCAAGCTCCGTTACTGCGGGCCACAGCTGCATTGATGGATTCGTGTCGGTCAGAGATCAGTCCCGCACCATCTCGAGTCACCACATGCTATCCCAAATTACTAAGAAAAATGTGTCATGCATCAGAAGTCTCTCCCTCCATACTAGCAAATGCAATTAGAACGATATTGTTGTTACCATCCTATGAAACTGCAACCAACAGACAACCCTTATACTTTTCGTACAAGTGAGTCACATCTACCTTGACAACGGGTTTACAATGTCTGAATGCTCTAATACATGGGTAATAACTCCAGAAGACTCAATGCAACACCCGGATATTAGTAACCAAGTCATCGCCTTGATATGCAGGCATAGTCTCAAAATAGATGACTGCTGATGACTCCTTATGACACATGGCCTCAAACCATATGGGCAACGCTTCGTACGATGCTTCCCAAACCCCACAAATTTTTTCACTGACTTTTGCTTAGCCAACCATGCTTTCCAATAGCTGATGGTGTAATTGAACTTTGACTGCACTTCCACAATAACTGATTTCACGTTTATCGAAGGGTCAGCCTCAACCAACGGCTTTATCACTTATGCAATCGTGTTCGAATCCAGCTTTGAATGATCCTGAAAAATGGTTGCTCGGGTACAAGTGTGACAACCATTATACCTCCTTATAACCTAACAGTACTTTCTACTAATCATGCTAACCCTGATAAGCCAATCACAACCTGATCCATATTGCGTACACTTGGCATAAAAGGTCAGCAGCTCCGTCTCATACACCCTGTAGTCTACACCTCTTCGGATAGTATAATCTTTCAACACCATAATAACAGCTTCCCTGGAACTGAATTCTATTCCCACAGCAAATTTACTATCGGCGACAATAGGAATTTCTACCACGACGACAGTCGTACCATAAATATTTAATAAACAAATATATTTAATAAATGAAATTAAAAGTAAAATCTATCTAACATAAATAACTATTCATATGTCAAAGCAATATCTACCGTATTAATTTATAGTTTAATATCAATATAAAAAATCAATACTCACTACAATTATATTAATATAAATAAATTTTACATCAAGTAATTATCTCAATTTTATATCACGTACCTGCATTCATATATTCAGAAAACTCCGGAGCATGCATGGCTTCCAAATCCAAAGCTCGCATGAAAGATGGCTCCTCAAATGGATGGTCGTTTGCCAATGCATTTGCCACGTCTGCCACATTTGCCTCCATAGTGCTGTCACCTTGAATTTCATCTCCTTCTGGACCAACAACTTCGTAATTGCTTTCAAACTCTTCTTCACTGTCACTATTGTAATCTTCCCATTCGATATTTTGGTCGGCCTCAGATTGCTCAAACTCAATATACAACTCAACGTCATCTGAGCGCGACTTTCAATATACACTGAAAACATCTCTTGCATGCTGGCCTCATCAGTTATATATTTGGTTTAAAATTGAACGAATCCGCCAAATACCGGTACAGGACACCTGTATAAAATGCATGATGTTTTTCTTGACACCTCAGAATCTATCTTCTCACAAATCACACATTTTAGTTCCTCAAATGATATTGTGAATGGAATAACAATATCTAATAGATTTTCACAGACAAATTTCACTCCTTCAGATATTTGTAACAAAATTTGACTAAAATAATATATTTTTAACAAGACTCTATTATCCATATTTCTCACTCACATAAATATAAACTCCACTCTCAATTTTTTCTTACTCAACCGAAACAATGGAGATACAGCTGAGAGAAGAAGAAGAACAGCTCGAAAGAAAAGACGAGATTTAGAAACTCGTAAGGCGCGCGCGCGCGCGCGCACACACACACACACATATATATATATACACTTATAAACATAAGAAATCGTACCACCCGATTTCTATTTGTCCGTTGAGATAATATGTATTATACTGAAATCAGACGGATCGATTTGCATTTCTCGAAATAAAAAAAAAATAATCCTACTGAAATCAGACGGTCCGATTACAATGTCCAAAATTCAAAATTTTCTCTCCACACAAATTGGACCATCCGATTTGTGACCCCAAAATTTTATAGCAAAAAAATTGAACGGTCCGATTTCTCTCTTATAGAATTCAAATAAAGCTGCCCCACTTTCTTGTATTGCACCCCCATCCATAACCAAGCATATCACACACACGGTTAGGGGTGTTCATGGATCGGATCCGATCTGCAAATTCGCGGTGTTTATCCGAATCCGATTCAAAAATTGCGGATATGAATCCGATCCGCAAGGCTTTCGAATCGGATCGAATCAGATCCGCACACTTATCGGATCGGATTGCGAATTTTATGTTGGTATTCGCATATCCGCGTATCCGCAAAATAAAGAAATAAATAAGTAAATATTCTTTTTATGTTTTATTTCAACTAATAATTATCATATGTTATATTATTTTAATTTATTATTTAAGAAAAGTATGTTTAATATTATTTTAAGAATAAACATATTTAAAAGTATAGAAAAAATGAATTTTATTGATATTTTTTAATAAAAATAAGCTTTTAAAAAAATTTTTGTATTTTGTGGATATATCCGATATCCGATCCGATCTGCACATTTGCGGATCGGATCTAATTTTAAAAACTGCGAATATTAGATCCGATCCGATCCGATGATTTTAATGCGGATCGGATCGAAATTTTGGCCATATCTAATCCGATCCAATCCGCGAACACCCCTACACACGGTTTCAATATAAAAAAATGAGCTCATTGTAGTTAATTATAATAAAAAATAATCAATTATATTTATCATGATAAGGTACTGAAAAACCAAATCTTAACTTAAAAGGCCTATAATGATAATTCGATCCATCTACTAGTTATTTTTTAACTAAAAGAAAAAATTTATTATTAAATATTTTTAAACGCCATTGTTTCATTCTTTTTCTCCTGGCTCTTTTTCGGTATTTTTTCCCCCTAAAAAAAAATGCTAAAATATCATGCATAAGAAAATCACACATAAATTTTTTACACAAAATGCATAAAGTTTTTAAGATAAACACAATTTAAAAAAAACATAAAAAAATTACAAAATATACAAACTTTTAAGATAAGTATAGCTTTTTAAAGAAAAATATACCAAGAAATTTATTATTATTGTTGTTGTTAGTGATGGTTGTTGTATAAGAAACATTGTTCTAGGGTTGATAAAAGGGGAAAAAATTATGGAGATAAAACTACAACATTTGTGTTTTTATAATGTTACCATCATCAAATGTGCAACCTACATTAAAAATTTATAATTATAATTGTGTTATTTAATTAAAATTTTTATTTTTTTTTTGTGCTGATCAAGGAATATATAAAATCTACATAACTCAAAATAATTTATGTATTATGATGCAACTAAAATTTTTTAACAAAAATTCATGATTTTTCTTTTTTGTTATTCAACTAAAAAATTAGTGACTTTAAAATAATTTATGTGTTATGTAACTAAAATTTTTTGTGTTTTTTAACAGAAAATTATGTGTTTTTCTTCTTTGTTATTCAACTAAAAACTTGCATACTAACAATTTTTTATATTATGCAACTAAAATTATATATTTTAAAAAATATTTTTTTTCTCATACTCCTCATTTTTCTCATCGTTGTCATCTTTTCTTTGTCTTATTATTTCACATCCTTAAAAAAAAAACAAAAACAAAAAGAAGAAAAGAAAAAATTTCTTTTGAAATAAAAAAAATAAAATAGATATATCAAAAAGAGAATGAAAAAAAAAATAAAATAAAAAAATACAGCAATAATAGAAGAAGAAATACACAGCTGATAATTTTTTTTGAATTTTAGTCAATTTAATTAGATTTAGTTGTCAAAAACATTTATGCACGCAATATCACCGAGTCCAAAATCAAATTCTAAATGCTACTATATTAATATCTTCTTTAAATTATTATTGTGAGTAAATATCATAGTTGTTAAAAGTTAAAATCAAATTGGTGATTGAATCGATTAAGCTACTGATTCACTAATTTATTAGTTCAACCGATAATAAGTCACCGGTTAAATTAGTAAAATCGGTCTTATGTAAATAAAAAATATAAAATAATAAAAAAACTTAAAACTAAAAATTTAAAATATATATCTTCACTTATATTTTAAAAACAATCAAACTTAAACAAATTATAATCAACAAGTTATAATTCAATTATCATTAAATAAGTATATAAAATTCTAATATTTTTTATATTAAAAATTTTTAAATTTTATTTTTATACTAAAGTAACTATTTTTTATTTTAATAACTAATTAATTAGTTTACATTAATTATATTGTTATATACTATATGTATTTATTAAAAAATAATATTTAATAAATATTATATAATCATAAAAAAATACTAATATTATAATTAATAGAAATATTTGATAGTTTTGTTTATGCATATTTAATAACATTAATATTAATAGTTATGAATGATAAAAAACTAATTAATTTAAATATAAATAAATATAAAATTAAAATAATATTAATAAAATTATTGTATATTTTTACTATATAATTAATAATTAACATATAAAACAATAAAAAATATTATAGTTTAATGATAAAAGAAATATGTAATAACAAAAAAAAGTCCAAATTCAAATCACATTTTCAATCATTTTGGAATACTTTAGTATTATAATTTGTTCGTTAAAGATTAACTCTAATTAAATAATTCCATAAATATCATTTTCCTTTCTTTCTTTTTGTTTTTCCTTCGTCTTCCTTTCATAAAAAATTGAGTAAACACCTAATTCGATCTTTGTCCATTTTCACGAAAGACGAAGTGATTTCTGTCCAAAAAAAAGGGACACTTCGACCCTCAACCTTTTTATTTTGGGATAATATGATCCATCTGTTAAAAAATCATTTAAATAATAATAAAAATTAGTTTTGTAGAAGTTTTATTTGTATTTTGTGGGAGTTTTAAACCTCTACAAACTATTAATAAGTTTGTTTTTGAAAAATTCCTTTACCAATGGTGGTTAAGTGAAGAAAAACTATCAATGAAAATGATGCCACAAAAAATAGTAATTGTAGTACAAATACTTTTTAAAAGAAAAAAATAACATCGAATAAGAAATGAAAAAAGAGTAATTAGTTATATTATTGAAAACAATTTTGTAAAGGTTTAAAACCTCCACAAAATATAAATAAAACCCCACAAAACCAATTTTTATTATTATTTAAATAATTTTTTTAATAGAGGGATTATATTGTCCCAAAATAAAAAGGTTGAAAGTCGAAGTGTCCCTTTTTTTTGGACAGGGATCGCTTTGTCTTTTGTGAAAATGGACAAGGACTGAATTGGGTGTTTACTCTAAAAAATTTTCACTTTTATCGCTATTATTATAATTATTTATGTTATTCAAAGAATCTTAAAATTAGATTTGAACAAAAAATCCTGATCCCAAATAACAATTCCAACGCTATATTTTATACTGCAATTTTTTTTCAAATACAGGGTGAGGGAAGAGCAGATAGAAGATCAATTCTGCAACTCAGAGCTCATCGTTTAATTCGACGGCAGAGGCACTTTTGAAGGAGGAGATGACAATTGCGAAGCGACAACAACATTGAGGAGCACCGAATTTCAACAACGGAACGAGTTTCTGGCGATGAAGTGGTGATTGATGTGTTGCCAGCAGGTAATGTGATCGATCTCTAAGAGATAGCGATGCACATGGTAGAGGTGAGGTTCCATAACTAGTGAGCGCACGAGTACAGTTGCTGGAAGAAGTTCTTACAATAGAGCTTCTCAAGGTTGGGTTTCAAAATCTCAGCATTTCAGAGATTCGGGAGATGCCATATCAGGATCTTGAAGACGAGATCCAGTGGTGGATCGTCAATACCTTCAACATCTCACACAGGATCCTTTTCACAAGTGTGCGTCAGCCGTGCAATAACACGTTTTTTAAAGGTTTCGAAATAGAAAGTCATTCAGATTGATTAAATTGTATTATTTTTAATAAAATTAGATAAAATAAATTGATTTAGCAAAAAATCAGTGAATTATAATTTAAATTCATCTAAATTAATATTTTTTATAAAAAATATTTTAATATTTTTATTATAAAAAATAATTAAAATATTCTAATTATTATTATTATTATAAAGATTTTGAAAATCTTAAATTCTAATTTTTTTGTGCCATCATAGGATTAGAATTTAGGGTTCTCAAAATTTATATATATATATATATATATATATATATATATATATGTGTGTGTGTGTGTGTGTGTGTAAAATAGGAATATTTTAGTCATTTTCTGTAAAAAAGAGTATTAATTAAGATTGGTTTAAAGTTTAATTTACCAATTTTTTAGTAAAATCAATTTGTCTGATTTAATTTTGACAAAAATAACACAATTTAATTGATTATATGTATTGAATTTTAATTATTAAAAAATATTTTAAAAATAACGTTTTAAGTGTCTTTATATAAGTGATTTCCTTAAAAATCTCTAAATATTCAACATAATGTGTGAACTAATTTCTAAATTTGCATTGTAAAAGAGATATAAAAAAGATAAAAAGTTAAGTGCCGTCAAGGTCAACAATGCTCTGTTAGGGTTTTACTCTTAACAGAATTTCTATGCTGTCAAGGTCAACTTTTCAAAAATTTTCTCACGTCAATCATAAAAGAATCTCTACCACATCAACAATTTAATACATTCTACAAGTCTACGTTCTTCTACCACACAGAAGCATGGAGGATAGGAGGCGAAACAGCCAGGAAAGGTTACCTGAGAATGAAGATGATGGTGAGGGTTTGATACAATTGGAGGAAGAAGATATAAGGAGAGGAATTTCAAACTGTATTAACAGTCTAATTGGCAAACTGTTCGATCATAAATAATTCTCTACAGGGACAATGGAGGGAGCGCTACGAGCAATATGGAGGCATTCTGACGGTTTTAGAGTTACATAGATAGGACACAACCAATTTCACTTATTCTTCGATAGAGAATGAATGGGATGCGATGAGAATAGAGAAGGGTTCACCATGGTTATTCAAGGATTACGCGCTTTATGTCCAATGGTGGAAGGAGGGGGCGAAAGTTTATGAACAGAGAATTAGTATCATCCCAATATAGGCCCAATTTTGGGGCGTTCCTGAAGCCTTTAAAACCTTAGAAGTGGCTCATAAATTGGGAGGAGGATTGGGTAAAGTGATAGATGCAGGTTTTTTTTATGTTAAAGGGCGAGAAACCAAAATAATCAAGGCCAAAGTTGAAATAAGAGGAGAGCAAACTATCAGAGACAGCCTCAGCGTGATTGGTCCAGATAAAAACAAAGTAGAGGTGGTTGTCCGATATGAGAGATTAGACACAATCTGTACATATTGTGTACAAATAGGCCATGACCATAAATTGTGCCCCAAGTTCATGGAAGATGCTAAGAAGGAAAGAATTAATGAAGATAAAATAGGAGAATGGGTGAGAGCCGATCAAGTTGAAAAAAGAGTGGAATTGTAAGACAAAGGCAACACTGAGAAACAAACAAGGCCCTAAGCCAACCAATCAGTGAGACATAAGAAACCAATGCCAAATTGCCTCATAGAGGGTTTTGCTAACCTCAGCTTCAAGAAGTCGTTGAGGAGAGCAGTAGGAAATCGAGTACACATCAATATTGGATGCAATGAAGAAAATGAGCTAGCTAGAGGTCAAGAAAATGCGACACAATTCAGTCTAATGCAACTTGGGATGCAGGATGCGAATATCTCCTTAAATGTCTCTGACTCTAGTGGAGCCCTAATGGAGAACCAAAGGGATAATGTGCCTCCAAGTCATTATGACAGTCAGTTTAAGCGGCTAAAATATTCAGCTAGGAAGAATACTGAAGGTGCTGAATCAGTGAGTGGAGTTAAAAGAAGAGCAGAAGAAACAACAGAGAGGTTATATATGGAAGTGGAGAGGGTGGAGGGTGCCAGCCGTTCAATGGCACCCCCAGCGCCATGAAGATCCTTTCATGGAACTGTCGGGGTTTGGAGAGACCCCTGATAGTCCATAATCTTAAAGGGATGTGTCAATCCTACTCCCCCAAGTTGGTTTTTCTAAGTGAAACTAAAAACCAAACTCGACTTGTTGAATAGAAACTCAGATCATGTGGATTCACCAATTTTACTATTGTTGATTCAAGTGGTCTATCGGGAGGTATAGCTCTGGCATGGAAGGACTTTATTGAGGTAAGGATAATTGCTCAAAACTCTTTTTCTGTGATTGCCACAATTAAAGATGAGAATAAGCGTATGGTGTGGGGACTGGTGGGAGTATATTTAAGTACTAATGAACAAATTAAAGTGGGGCAATTTGAGGCATTATCCGTACAACTTAAAAATTTTTAAGGAAATATTGTTATAATGGGTGATTTCAATGCAATAAAAAATAATGAAGAAAAAGAGGGAAGGATTACAAGATCAGCAACTTCCATTGAAAATTTCAACAAATTTATCAATGACAATCAATTGGTTGTTTTGGGAATGATCGGTCAACGCTTTACATAGTCAAATAGGAGGACTCGGGGTGAATTGATACAGGAGAGACTTGACAGAGTCATGGTAGGTGTGGCTTGGAGGGAAGGATATGAAGCGGCTGTTGTTAGGAGATTATCTGAAAAGGGATCGGATCATGCTCCATTGCTACTAGATGCTACCCCTCCAAGATGCTCATAAAAAAGGCGCTTTAAATTCCAAGAGAGGTGGTGTGAGATAGAGAAAGTGAAGAAGATTATAGAGGATGCTTGGTCTAATACTTTCCAAGGCTCACCAATGTTTGTTTTGGCCCAAAAATTGAAGCTCTATCATCACCGACTAGTCGATTGGCAGAAATATAACCGAACAAACTCAAGAAAAACAACTGAGGATTTGACTCAGCAGTTGGATCAGCTGAGGGAGAATGGAGTTTTCGGGGGTGAAGTGCTGGTGGAGTTGGAAAACAAATTAGAAAAAGAGTGGATAAAGGAGGAAAGTTATTGGCGAGTGAACACGATGTAAGTGGCTAAAAGAAGGTGACAAAAATACTCAATTCTTCCACAAAAAATTCCACGCCAGAAACCGGAAAAATAAAATTGGGGGGCTGGTTGGAAATAACGGAGACATTGCATCCGACCTCAAAGGTATTTCAATGGTGGCTGAAAATTATTTCAGAGAGTTATTTTTCGCTACTAATTGTGTTGATCCTAGAGAGTTTTTTAATAATTTTCGCCCTACGGTGACAGCTTTCATGAATCGTAGGCTTCTGAGACCAGTATCAATGGAGGAAACGAAGAGAGCCACTTTTAGTGTTTGCTCACAGAGTGCTCCAGGTGATGATGGATTCACTGGTAAAATTTTTTCAATTCTACTGGAACGTGGTATGCAAAGATGTATATAGAGCAGTGGCGAGCTTTTTTGGTAGAGGGAGAATCTTAAAGGGTTTCAACCATACGCAAATATGTTTGATCCCCAAAATTTCAGATGCTCAATATATGACACAGGTCAGACCTATTAGTCTATCCTCAGTATTTTATAAGATTATTTCAAAGATTCTGGTGCATAGACTGCAATATTTTATGAATGATCTTATTAGCCTTAATCAGAGTGCTTTCCTAAAGGGTAGACTAATTTTTGATAATATTCTTGTGACTCATGAATGTATGCATTATTTAAAGACCAAGAAATCTGGTTTGGTACATGAAATGGCCATTAAATTGGATATGAGTAAAGCCTATGATAGAGTGGAGTGGAAGTTTCTATGGTTTATAATGGAGAAAATGGGCTTTGATGCTAGATGGATATCTTGGATTCAAGAACTTGTTACTATTGTTTCTTACTCTATACTTGTGGAAGGAGAACCTTATGGCTTCTTTAAGCCAACAAGGGGAATCCATCAAGAAAATTCCTTGTCACCATTCCTTTTTCTCTTTTGTGCAGAAGGACTTTCCTATCTGCTACACAGGGCAGAGCAAAACAAGCTCATACAAGGCATTTAGATTCATAGAAGAAGTCCAGCAGTTAGCCACCTTCTTTTTGCGGATGACTCAATACTATTTTGTAAAGCAACAGAGGAGGTATGCAATAATATCCTAACTCTACTCTATGACTACGAAACAATCAGCAGACAAAAGGTTAATTTAAATAAATCTGCAATTTTCTTCAACCAGAACACTCCTAATACTCTGAGACAGCATTTGGCAGAGGTGATTAACATCGAACATATAGGAGCTCAGGATAAATACCTTGGTCTACCATCAGTGATACAAAGATCCAAGAAAGCCACTTTGGTGCAGTTATAGACAAGATCCGCCAAAAAGCCCAAACATGGAAGAGGCAGCTATTATCAGCTGGGGGACGACATGTCCTAATCAAGGCAGTTGGCAAAGCTATTCCTGTGTACACCCTTTCCTGTTTTCAACTACCGGATTCACTCATAGATGATATCCACAGGTTATTATCACAATTTTGGTGGGGTCAGCGTGGTTCAGAGAGAAAGATGGCCTGGATCAGCTGGGACCATATGACGAGACCAAAAAAGCATGGAGGCTTGGAATTTAAGGACTTAAAGGCTCAGAATATGGCACTGCTAGACAAACAATTCTAGCATATTACTATTAATCCTAACTCATTGCTAGCTCGCATACTGAAAGGGAGATACTATAGATACTCAAACACATTACAAGCTGTAAAAGGTTACCAGCCGTCCTGGGATGGTAGAGCTTATTAGAGGGGAGAAAGGTGGTGGAAAAATGTTTGTGTTGGAGAAAAAGGTTTGTGTTGGAGCATTGGCACAGGAGAGAATATTCGCATATGGCACGACCCTTGACTACCCCCTTATCCCTTTCAACTAAACAGTAGCAAAAGCCCAAGAACAAGAATTAATATGGTAAAGGATTTACTTACCGAGACACGAAGATGGAACCAGGATTTGATCACTGAGTTGTTTCCTTCAGCAGTCAGAAACCATATTCTCTCCCTCAGCATTAATGCGGATAATAGAGACAAAATCCAGTGGATTGGGAATAAGAGGAAGCAGTACGATTCAGCGTCGGGCTATCTTGTTGCTTACAATTTCTTCCATGACCCAATGGAGCAATTCTCAGCTGTAATGAGGAATCCTGTAATTTGGAAATCCGGGGGTTAAAAATCCCATTGAAAATACATGTATTTTTATGGAAAGCTTGCCACGGAAAGTTACCTGTGATGGAACTTCTTCACGATCGATTTTCACAACTTTCTCACTGTGCTCAAGATGTGGAACGGAGCAGGAATCAATTGTGCACTGCTTGCGACACTATGGTCCAGCAAAGGAAATCTGGAGCTCTTTTTTCATTGTACCGGTGGCTACTCAACAGGATCCTGTCGATTTCGCAACCTGGTGGCTCACGGTGGTGATATGTAGCCAAGGAAGTGAAACATCCCTCACAGCCTTTGCATGTATATGCTGGTCCTTATAGAAAGCCCGAAACCTAGAAATTTTTGAAGCTAAGAGAACAACAGCGTCATTCATAATGGAAATGGCCCTCCGATTGCAAAGAGAAACTCTTCAGAAAAGATGAAGCGTTTCAGGTATTTTTATGGAAAGCTTGCCACGGAAAGTTACCTGTGATGGAACTTCTTCACCATCGATTTTCACAACTTTCTCACTGTGCTCAAGATGTGGAACGGAGCAGGAATCAATTGTGCACTGCTTGCGACACTATAGTCCAGCAAAGGAAATCTGGAGCTCTTTTTCTGTTGCACCGATGGCTACTCAACAGGATCCTGTCGATTTCGCAACCTGGTGGCTCACGGCGGTGAGATGCAGCCAAGGAAGTGAAACCTCCCTCACAGCCTTTGCATGTATATGCTGGTCCTTATGGAAAGCCCGAAACCTAGAAATTTTTGAAGTTAAGAGAACAGCAGCGTCAATCATAATGGAAATGGCCCTCCGATTGCAAAGAGAAACTCTTCAGAAAAGATGAAGCGTTTCAACTTTACCTTCTCTTTCTTTAAGTTTAATTTTGTCTTTTAATGATATGTATATCACTATCTGAGATTCTTGCTTTTGTCCCTCTCTAGACAATGTGTCTCTTTACTTTCTAAAAAAATGCAGTTTACCTATCTTCGAAAAAAAATAATTTCTGAATTTGCACTCCTCTTCTCCAATTCACAATGTGAGAGAGAAGCAATTGAAGTTTTAGAGAGGACATCTTTGTTTGTCTCTTTTCTATCCTAGTTCTCCTATATCTTTTTGTAGAAAAAGAAGAAAATTGAACATTAATGTTGAGATTATAATTTAAAATCTTTTTAATAGCAATAGCAAGAATAATGTGATAAAAGTAAATAAATTTATGAAAGGAAGATGAAGAAAAAAGAAAAAAGAAAAGAGTATTTAGGGAATTATATTAGTAGAGTTAACATTTTGTTAATTTAGTGGAACGAAGATAAATTTTGATGGTTATTAAATTTTTTTAAATATTTTGTGATTAATTTTATCAGTGTCAAAATTTTTTATGGTAAAAAATAGTTATTTACTCTATAATTGTTTAATATTAATTGTTATGCAATGTTAGGTATAATTTTAAATATGATCCTAAAGAATACGAAAATTATTAAATTTAAGCGTTAATTAAAAAACAGCAGAAATTTTTAGAAATAAATAATTAATTATATTTTAATTAGATAATACTAATAATCATTGACTCTGAAATTGTAAAATGATAATATTAAAGAAAAAAAAATCAAATTTTATCTTATTTAATATTTATAATAATTAATGAACATTAAATAAAATAAATTTTAACTGTGTATTAATATTTTTTTGGTTACTAAATATTTTTGGTTAGGAAAAAAGGCAAAATCTTCCAATTGCTTTTGATGCATTATATGAACAACACATGAAATGAAAGTGATATACTGATACGTTTGGCGCATCACAGCATTTATGTGTTGATCCCATAAAAGGACAATATCCGAAGCTTCTTATAAGAATTAAGAAGGTACAGAATAAAAGAAAGATGTTTCATACAGTAGTATAGTGGGCCTTATTTAAAGAATATTATGATCATGTAAGGCCTGATGGAGTGGACCACATATATAGGCACATATGTGTCTAGTGTCTAGTGTGTAGTGAACAAAAACAACAAAAATAGAACATGTTATGGATGCAATGAATTTTTAGTCCCAGCAATTCAAAATCACATGTCCGACATACACAGTCGTGTATTTCATTTGAGCATAAGTGCCACTTATTATACTTAATTTGAGTTAAGCTCCATTTCGGTTTTTGAAATTGACGAGTTGTACTAATTTAGTCCTTCAGATTCCGATTATTCTAAATTAGTTCTTTAAATTTTAAAAAAATGCACCACGTTAGTTCTTAACCTATTTTTCGTCACCGGAGCACTGACGCCGTTAGTGACGTGGCCAAATTTTACCACGCTGGACACTATGAAACGGCGTCGCTCCTAATTTAGCGCTAAAAAATCTCTTTGAACGACGTCGTTTGTATGCGATGAAAAACAAAACGTTTGTATATCCCTCTTTTGTCTTCACTCTTCGTTTTCAACTCCTCCATGAGTGACTCAAAATAGGAACGGATAACTGTAATAGGATTCCTGGAGACTGTTGAATCATGAGTGAACACTGTATGGTTGTCTGAGGAGCTACTTTGCCTCTAGAAGGAGCTTCTGTTCCATCACCGAAGTTAGTGAAGAGATTAAAATTTTATTTTTTCAAATTTTAGGGAATGCGTTGATAGTTGTTGATCATAATTTATTGCTTTGTATATTGTTATTCCCTAAGGTTTGTAGTGGATTTTGTGCTAGCGTTTTATTTCGATGTTGTGTGGCACTGTTTTTATGGGGTTTGTCTTCATGCTCTGTTCTGATGGTGGATAACTGTGTTTTATTTTGATATATCTCTCTGTCATATATGAATGTAGTTGATGAAAACTATCTTAAAGGGATCATTGTATGGAACTGGTGTTGAAAAGAAATTTTTTTGAATCATGCAGATAGATGTGCACTTAGATATTATGTTCCACCATGGGGGAAAGTTTCAGAAAGATGAAAACGGGATGACTATATATTCTCCTGATAAAAAGGCATGTGTTTGTGACATTGATGTAGATACTTTAGATATTTTTTGGGTGAGAAATTATTATAAAGAACTAGAATATGATAGGCTAGGAGAATGTTGGTGGCATATTCCCGAGAGGAGTTTAGACAGTGATTTAAAAGCTTTGAATTGTGATGATGAGTTGAGAGAGATGTGTTTCATGGATGAAAAGAATGATGGGCTGGTTGATGTTTACTTTGAGCATGCAGTTTCATCACCAGAAATTCTTGAGGGAAATGAGATTGTGGTGTATGTTGAGGGTAACCATGATGAGCTCAGAGAGGTTAGTGATGAACCCGACAATGAACCCCTACAAGACAAGATCCCAAACCAAACTAATATACCCAATGCCCCTGTCGATGAGACTCCATTCACCAACAACAATGAACCAACGCATAATACCTCACCACCCAAGAGCACAAACCAACAGATCCTGGTGCTAATAACCCAACACCCAAAAAAAAAAATCACACTACCACATCCAACTCTAATCCTATCCATGCTACCATTGCAAAGCCTGTTAGCAAGACTCTTCCAGTTATTCCCAAAACTAAACCCAATTCAAAGGCCAACCCAAATCTGATATCCAATACTACATCATCCTCCAAGGCCAACGCCAACCCAAAGAATGCCTCCAAGCCCAAGTCCAAGCCCAACCCGAATTCTGTGTCCATGTCCAAAGTAATTCCAAAGCCCAAAATCACTACTAAAGCCTATAGCACAAGGTCTGCATCAAAAGTGAGGAAGGTACAGCAACATGACAAGAAAAAACAAGTTTTGAGGTTGTCTTCTTCTGAAGATGAACACACCACGGAGGACAGTTCATATGATCCTGAGAGAGATGATATCTCAAGTGATGATGATGTAGTTGGAAAAAAATGTGAGACCAAGAAAAGAGACTCTGGGTTGAAGCATACACCTACTGAGGGACTAGCAAAGTCTAAGAGAAAGTTTCTTAACGATGATGATGCATTGGTGGTGGATGATGAGGAGTGTGATGTGGACTTAAGTTTTTTAAAAGTCCCTGTCACAGGAGATGAAGACCTGGATAATGCTTTGGATCCTGGAACAGAGTCTGATGGGGCCAACTCTTGGCACTCGGAGGAAATGAAGACTCCTCCTCATTCAGAAGATAAATTTTCTGAAGAAGAGCCAGATGATATATTCTCGATATTTAGAGATGGTATTCGGTTCGGTGATTTAAAACTTGAGGTGGGGATGAAATTTAATACAAAGTTTGAGTTCAGAGAGGCAGTGAGAGAGTTTACAATTCAAGAAGGTAGACGGATTCAGTTTATTAAGAACGATGTTGTGAGATGCAAGGCTGTTTGTAAGGCTGAGGAGTGCAAGTGGGTGGTATATGCCTCATGGGATCATGAGGAGACATGTTGGCAGATAAAAAATTTTAATGACGACCACACATGTGCTAGAGAAACCACCAACCGGTCTGCAAATAGGAACTGGTTGACTAGCAAGTTAGTGAAGAAGGTTAGAAAATATCCTAACTTCAGACAATGTGAGGTAGCTGTCTACTTCAAGTCTAAGTGTGACCTGGTGTTAAATAAGAATTCAATTTCTAGAGCCTTGACAGACGCTAGAGTTGTGATATATAGAGATGAGAATGCCTAATATGCAATGGTCAGGGACTATGGAGAAACACTCTTAAAGTGTAATCCGGGATCAATAGTTAGAATTGGAACCATCCCACAACCAGATGGAGAGGTGATCTTTCAGAGGATGTATGTATGTCTTAGTGGGTGTAAGAATGGTTTTAAGGCAGGGTGTAGGCGACTAACTGGTTTAGATGGGGCATTCCTTAAAACACAAATTGGAGGCCAGATTTTATCCACAGTGGGTTAGGACGCAAATCATCACATATATGTTATAGCATGGGCAATTGTGGATGTCGAGAACACAGAGAATTGGAGGTGGTTTCTGGAGCTACTCCATGAGGACCTTGGAGACTATAAAAAAAACAAATGGTGCTTCATGAGCGACATGCAAAAGGTTAACCCTGCCCTTTCATAGTATACTATATTATTACAAAAGTTCTTAAGATTTAGCCTATTGCTAGTTAATGTAAATTGTTCATTAAGGTGTTGACATGTTAGTCTGAAAAGCTGTGTACTGACTGAGGAAAATATTTGTGTACAGTATTCTTTATGGGTAATATGACATAGGGACAGAAATAGGGAACGATTTCAAAGCCCAATGCACAAGGAAATGCTGTTCAAGCACCTACTCAAGCTCCTCCAGATACACCTACTCAGGATCCTCCAGAAGCACCTTCTCAAGCTGCTCCAGAAGTCCCTGCTCAAGCACCTGCACCAGTTGATGCCCAGGTGATTGAGATTGACCTCTCCCAACCAAACTACTCAGATGCACAACAGTCTCAACATAGTCAAGAGGTAGTTACATTTAGTTTCACAAATCATAGTTAATATTATTGTGCACATTCAACTAAATTTATGTCCTATTGAAATAGGATCCACCTGCGAGGCCATCCAAGTTGCAGACCAGAAGGAGGTCCTCAACACCACCATCAGGATCGGTCACTATGGATCCACTACAAGGAGCAAGCTCAGCCACATCTTTCAAACTGGCCAACTTCCTGAAATTTGTCCCAACACCTAGCTTCAAGCCACCAAGAAAGAAAAAATAAAGATGTACTTGATCTATGTAGCCTATTTTAGATGAAACTGTGAATCTTTTTGTGAATCATACTTTTTGTTTTGTGGCCTGAATTTATGGCAGTAGACTGTTTATATATTTGGATACAATATAACAATGATGGCACTCTCTGTCCTTTAGCATGGGTGTATTTTGGATTTAGAACTAGTCTTTACTTGTTTGGAAAAGTTGTCATTAATATGGCAGGAGTATTGTTACTTTTGTTAAAACTTATTGATATGGTTATTATTATTATGATAATTTGTTCCAACTTTAATTATGCTACTTCAGAGTTTTTTTTTGCAATTTTTTTTCAACAATTTCATTGGATGACAGAAAATAACTTGAAAATTTGAGGAGACTTTTCCTTTCTTCTACTACACATTAACCCTGAACACAGTCATACAAAATCATCTTCAAGCTTTAACTAACAACATAAAACCAGCAACAAACACTATAAACAAAGCCAAAAATAAAATGTACATTTTTTGGGTTCTAACTTCAGCCTCCATTTTTCCAATTCTCCAAGCCAAATCCACCATAACTTGGTCACCATCCACAGTAGAAATTTTCCTTCCTCTGAGGTCTTCTTCTCCAATGTCAGCTCAGACAAACAAATCACACCACCTCTTACCATTAATATTGTCGTTAGGGCACCCAAAGAATGGCTTGTTAGGGTTAGCCTCTGTTGTGGACCACCGAAGAACAGGGCAGCACCCACACCTACACCACTGTGGAACACCCGATGCTCTACTTCGACTGGAACTCCTTGTGTTGGACCGCATGGAACTCTGGCTCCCACTTGCAATCATGATGATAAACTCAGAAGGGAGTAGGAGACGAAGAACCAGAGAGAAACGAGAAGAAGAAGAAGATGATGAAGTCACGGGATGAATTTAGGTTTTAAAAAGGGGATAAGGACTAAATTGGAGCAAATCAAATTTTAAGCCACGTCATCTAATCGTTAGTGTGTCCAGCGTGGCAAATATTTGGCCACGTCACTAACGGCGTCAGTGCTCCGGTGACGAAAAATAGGTTAAGGACTAACGTGGTGCATTTTTTCGAATCTGAGAGAATAATTTAGTGCAATCGGGATCTGGAGGACTAAATCAGCGCAACTCACCAATCTCAGGGACCAAAATAGGGCTTAACTCACTTAATTTAGTACAAATCATATAATGGTATGAATACACTATTTTTAAGCAAAAATCAATTGAAATTATAATTGTCGAAAACTGGAGAATGTATCTTAATTTTTAAAAATATCTAGAGAATTCATATTCCGACAAACAATGTCATTAACATAGTAAAATAGTTGTTTAACAGAGACATAAATGGAGCCTTTGATGCCTTCTTAACTCCTCTTATAGAACATCTGCTCTAGTATCTTCTAGTATGCCTTTTGATGCAGAAAATTGGGAATTTTTTCTTTTTATATTTGGTGTAGTTTGAGTAAACCATTAGTACTTGACAAACGAGTGAAACAATGCATCAAATTCATATTTAGGCATTCATCAAATTGAATAGAAACAAACATTGCATACACTGATATAAGCAGGACCTAGATTCAGTTAAACATTGTGGGAAAACAATCTATTCCACACTAATTATGTAACAAAAACAATAACAAAGTTTATACCCAGTTGTTCACAACCTAACCAAATTACACACTAATCATAAGTTAATACGAGTCTTTCGAAACCGGTAGCTAGACATCTAAGAACTAGACGATGAAAACTCAATTTTACATGAAATTAATAGTTAAACACGGTTAAATAAGTTGACTGATTTGACTAGATTTTTATCTAACAATTCTCAGTTATCAATTTCATGTGAGACCTGAGTTTCCACCCTAGAAATTAGTAACTTAAAACAGTAAAATGTAGATATCATTCATTCACATCAAACAAGAGTAGAAGCTCTAGAGATTCTAGGAACCTTGGATAAATCTTATAAGAATTCGAATCTTGCTTCTCTAACTAAGTATCTTATGCTGCATATGGCCATTTTCAGTAGAACTCTTGCATTATGCCTAAAATTCATAAAAGATTTGAAGATAAAGCAACATTTTAAGAGAAAAAAATACCGAGAAAAATCTTTAATCTCCACAAATCAGAGTCCCAAGCAAAGGGCAGAACCCGAGCAATCTTACTAACAAACCCCATTCACAATCAAACTCAGAAAACTCCATGTGAAACGTGACGAATGTTCCAGAAAAATATTCCTACAACATGAGTGACATATTGGAAAATACAAAAGCAAAAGGAAGAATGGAACAGGCGCGAGTTGAAGAAGAAGGCAAACAGAACCATCTCTGATTTGCGAGGAGGAGGAGTTGATGTGTCTGTTGAGGATGGTGAACGAATATTCCTGTGGAGGAGGAGGGTGAGACCCCGCAGCAACGGCGACGGATTTTGCCTTCGGAGCCATATTTCAATAAATTACGATGCTGCAATTGCTTTTGATTTTAGCTGCTTATTGTTTCAATGGAACAGAGTTGCGCCTTCAAACTTCGGCTCGGGTTGTGGATCTCTTGGTTGACAAGTAGTTTTGAAATTCATGTAAAAGTTTCATTTTTTATCTTTATTACTGTTATGATTTTGGTCTTTGATGCAGTGGTGACTCTGCTTGATTATTGAGAGCAAGCTGGATGGATGATCCAGAGGCTACTAAAAGTAGTTCTTTTGAGATTCTTGTTGATCCCAGCATTCTACTTTACAGCAAATATGGTGACCATAGATGGATGATCCTATTGACTTCATTCTTGGATCTCACCAATGGTTATATCACGGTGTGTTCTTGCAGTAGCACCAAAGGGTTACAACTTACAAGGCAAGGCAAGTATATGCAACCCATTATTCATAATATTCTTGATGTCCATAATAGCATTAACTCTCTTTTATTTCTTCTAACCCTCAATATAAATAGTTGATTACACATCTTTACCAAGTCTACAGTCTTACGCTTTATAACATAATAATGTCATAACAAAAATATGTTGAGGTTTAGACTTATATTTTGAGTTGTGAGAGTTTGTTGTTTTCTAGGTCCTGAACAGCATGCTTTGGATAATTTGTTGAGTAAATGGTCAAATTAGTTCTTAAGGTAGGGTTTGGTAGAGAGATAGAGACTGAAAGACTGAGACTGAGAGACAGAGATTTAGAGATAGAAACTGAAATAAATCTCAGTATTCTGTTTAGTATAAAGAGGGATACAGAAATTGAAATAAGAATGAAGCTCTAATTTAATTTTTACAAAGAATAAAATTGGAATTAATTAATTGAAATGAGGGTATTTTAGGTATAAAATGTTATTAAAATTTCAGTCTCCGTCTCTAAAATTTTCAGTCCCTTGTATTCCCATCTTTTGGAGGTACTGAAATACTGAAATTTTAAAGACAGCGACAGAAATTTTAATACCAGTCTCTAAGCTAACAAACATGATACTGAGTCTCAGTCTCTGTCCTAGTACCTTAAAATAAATGCTACCTAAAAGATTACTGATTCTTTAAATTGATCCCCAAAAGATTTTTTTAATCAAATTCTTCCTTTAAAAATGTTAAATTACTCATGTTAGTCCTTCTGTCACTTTGTTTGTTGATAGTGTCAAAATTTGCTAATGTAACATATTAAGTGGTATTCTAATATACATCTAGGAGTTTTAATTGACTATTAACATGATTAGTTTATGAAATTAGATCAAATCAAAACCTAATTGAAGAGAAAACTTGAGGCATTGGAATTCCCTAATTTGGAGTTGATTTGATCTAATTTTATAAATTAATCATGTTAATAGTCAATTAAGACTCCTATATATTGGAATGTCATTTAAAACGTTACATTGGCAAATTTTGACACCATCAATAAATAAAGTGACGCAAGGACTAACATGACTAATTTAAAATCTTTAAAAGACGAATTTGATTATAAAAATCTTTCGGAAACCAATTTAAAGAATGAGTAATCTTTTAGGGACTAATTTGACCATTTACTCATAATTTCCTTGTGTGGTTTCTCATTTGTTGGGTTTGTCTTGATTGATAGCGGATCATAAATAATTATTATAGTTACAATTTTATTTAGGTGAATTTTATGATGCTTACCATATGGTGCTTAACTTTTACTTAATTTACTTGTTATGGTAATTTTGAATATTTAATAATTATTTATTTTTGTATTTTTAAAATTAAATATTAATTTTTAATTTTTTAAAAAATTAGACAAATATTTATAGGCACCATAATAATTACCTTTTATTTATACCACAAATATTATAATAAGTCAACTTCACAATAGAATAGGAGATAATGAATAAAATAATTTTTTAAAAACATATTAAAAGATAATATTTAGTCCTATTAAAAACAAAGAAAAAATCGTTATAAATAATTATTTTATTAATTTAAATACTATGTGGTGTATATAAAATTATTTTTTCATCATTTTAAATATCCTACTAAGTGAATTTACATACGGATTTTTTATTTTAATAAATAAATTAATTATAATAGTTACCGAAATAAATAATTTTAAAAATATTTATCGAAATAAATATTCTTCTATTATCTCGTTTATGCTATAAACGAGATAATTGTGTATATATCTCGTTTACAGTGTAAACTAGACAAGAAATGTGTATATCTCGTTTACACTAAACTAAACGAGATATATATCTTGTTTACACATGTATTTTTTTTAAATTTTGTAAATAATAAAAAGTATTAATATTATTAATAATCCAAATTTCTAGTATGTAATTAGTACATAAAAAATTATAAAATAGATTAAAATGGATATGTTTGATCAATTAGTATTTAAAAAGGTTGATGTGATAGTGAAAGAGAATTAAAACGATTATCCACGTGAGATACATTTCAATTCTCTCCCCACTATCCCGTCAATCTCTCTTAACAATTGACAAACAGTTATTTTTATATTTCAAATTTAAATCAATCCAATTGGATCATAATTTAATTTAATTGGAAATATATTTGTAACTACTCATTACTATTTACACGTGATTTATTTAATGGGTAGTAACTACCTATTACTAGTTACCTATTATTATTTATACGTGATTTATTTAATGGGTAGTAACTACCATTATTATTTACACGTGATTTATTTAATGGACAGTAACTACCTGTTCATACCCTGTCCCAACACCAAGGCCCAGGTCTAAACGAAAGGCCCAATCCAAAGATTGGCTCTCATTCGACACCGACCTTCTCTCAAGAGGTCGGATCTAACCACGACTTGCTCTAAGGAAGTCGGGAGTAAAGATTAGCTGGCAGATAACACCCATTCAAATAAGTAATTGCCCCTAAAATCTCTCAACCCACTTCCAGGAGCCATATCCCAACTTTTCTAAGATAAATGGACGGTTATCCTCTTTAAAAGGTCGAACTACTCTACGGTGGTTATTGGTTCACCACTATAAATACACTGACACCCATTAGGTATCGCTAAGTTCCAATACTCTCTAAAATTGCTTAGACCCTTGCGTAGTGTCTTTGCAGGTACCACCCCCCATTCTTTCACACATACAAGTCAGACGGAGGCTCTTAGACGCGGAACTAGTCGAAGGACTTTCTCCTTCAGACGATTGGACTAACCTAACGAGTCCAATCCACTAATCTCCGATTACCCACCGTAACACTACCCATTACTAGTTAACCATTACTATTTACACGTGATTTATTTAATGGGCAGTAACTACCCATTACTAGATAATTCCTATCATTTAAAATGGACTAAAATTGACATATCCATTTTAATCTCTTCTACCAATTTTTTATTTAATAGTTGTATGACAAAAGTTTGAATTATTGATATTATTAATATTTTTTATTATTTTTAAATTTTAAAAAAATATGTATCTCATTTACACTGTAAACGAAATAAACACGTATTACATACATCTGTCTCATCTCACTTATACTGTAAACGAAATATATACAAAATTATCTCATTTACCGTATAAACGAGATAAGAAAGGAGTATTTATTTTGGTAAATATTTTTAAAATTATTTATTTTAATAATTATTATATTTATTTAATTTATAAAATAAAAAATCCTATTACGTACAGGTGTCCTCGTGTGCACAATTCTAATTGAGTGGGTACAGTGAAAAACAAAAAGGACCGGTCAAACTTGAAAAATCAGTCAAACTCAACCTTTGAGTGAGTTTAAAATTGGATTCTCTCAATTGTTCAAAAAAATTGAGGGCATAAAGTGTGATCTCTAATTTTTTTATTACTCTCTTATATTTATTATTGGTCCCACTTACAAAATTAATAGTAAAAGATCACACTTTATCCCTTTAATTATTAAAAAAATTAAAAAAATGTGTAATGCCAATATCCACTATGCTAAATTATTTCTTATATTATATGATATATTTTTAAAAATATATTACAAACTGTTAGGTTTTTTTTTTAAAATATATCTTAATTAATAGCTTATTGAGTTAACTCTTTTTTAGTCATGCAAATTTACATTTCTTTATCCTTTTGTTTTTTAGTCTTTTTTTTTTCAAAGATAGTAGGTTATATTTCATTAATTATTGAAAAATGAAATACAAAGATGTCCAAAAGCAGGACAGCATAATGAAAGGTGGGGATTTCCCAAAAACACTACACTGAATGTATTCATCCAACGGTGCAAGGTCGAAAAACGAAAAAAATCTTAAAGAAGAAAGAATGATAAATTAAATTGAATGCAACTAAGAGCTTGCCTCATGGAGATGACGACCTAAACTGGGAGTTCTTTGGATTTCACGGAGCAACTTGACAGAGCTTGCTAGAATGGCAGACAACATTGAAGTAGAACCTTCAAAAATCAACTGGTTGCGAGCTTTCCAGCAGTTCCAGCAAATGATGGCAAGTAATTGAGGATTACGGTCATCATTCTTCAACAGGTTAAGCATCTCTGTTGATGCAATCCACCATGTCCAAAAGTCGTTAGGACTCTGAGGGGGAAGACAGTCACGAAGATAACTCTGAGACCATACATCTTTAATTCTAGAGCAATTCATGACAGCAGGGGCATATTGGTGATATAGATGGGATGCGGTGATAAATCTAAGCAAGCACCGGGAGCCGGCCATGGAGAGCTTTCCAGATAAATAGCTTAATTTTGTGAGGCAAGTTCAACTTCCATAGATCAATCCACGGATTTTTCTGTTGCATATAATTAGGGCAAAGCTCCAGAGGCGGATGGTAAAATAAATAGCCAATTCTGTAACCTGAAGCTGTATCATATTGTTTGGATTTGTTCAAATCCCATTGTAATTTGTCCCTACTCTGCTGAATTTTAACTGACAAAATCCTGTTTGCAACGTCTTGGGAAAATAATTCTTGAATAAGATTCTGATTCCAATTCCTATCTTCAGTAATTAGATCTTTAACTATTGGAACCAACTCAGCAATAGCTTGTTTATTTGGCATGTCAGAAATCATTAAAAGATACGGAGGAGGCAGCCAAGGATCCTCAAAGGTTCGGATATTCTCTCCAGTACCCACAGCCCAATTAAGACCTTTTTCAACAATCTTTCGGCCTTCCAGTATACTCCTCCATCCCCAAGAAGGTAAGACTCCAATTTCTGACGTTATAGCATTACCATTGCTAAAGTATTTACCTCTTAGGATTTTGGATAATAAGGAAGTAGGCTGTGTTATAAGTCGCCAAAACTGTTTGCCTAAAAGCGCCATATTTTGGATTCTGAGATCTTTAAATCCAAGGCCTCCTTCTTTTCGTGGGGGAGTCATAGTGTCCCAGCTAATCCAAGCCATCCGCCTTTCAAAACCTTTTTTCCCCACCAGAACTGAGAAAGTAGAGAGTGAATTTCTGAGATTAAACCATCAGGCAACTTGAAGCAAGACAATGTATAAATAGGAATAGCTTCTCCCACTGCCTTAAGCAATACGTGTCTACCACCTGACGATAGAAGATTGCGCTTCCACCCTTGGATTCTTTTCCGAACTTTTTCTTTGATCATACTAAAAGAAGCCTTTTTCGATTTAGAGACTGTAGAAGGCAAACCAAGGTATTTATCCTGAGCCCCAATATGATTAATATTCATAGAGTTAGCTAGTAGTGTACGAGTAGTGGATGGAGTGTTGTGGCTAAAGAATACAGCAGATTATTAAGATTTACCCTCTGGCCACTGATGCTTTCATAAGAATTCAATAAATGCAGGATATTTGAACATGCTTCAGGATTAGCCTTACAGAATAAGATGGAATCATCCGCAAAGAGGAGGTGGTTGACCTTGGAACATCGTCTATGTATCTGAAGACCCTGAATTAGTCTGTTTTGTTCTGCCTTGTGTAGCAAGAAGGAGAGACCTTCTGCACAGAAAAGAAAAAGATAGGGAGATAGAGGATCTCCTTATCGAATACCTCTATTTAGTTTGAAGAAACCATAAGGTTGTCCTTCCACAATAACAGAATAAGAAACAGTTGTCACTAATTCTCGAATCCACATGATCCACCGGGAGTCAAAACCAAACTTCTCTAATATAAACCAAAGAAAGTGCCATTCCACCCTATCATATGCCTTACTCATATCTAATTTTAGCGCCATTTCATTTTTGAGTCCCCTTTTTTTGTTCTTCAAGTAATGCATACACTCGTGAGCAATTAGGATATTATTAGAGATTAATCTGCCTTTAATAAAAGCACTCTGCGTAGGGCTAATTAGTCTATTCATCATACCTGAAGTCTATGTACAAATACTTTGGAGATAATCTTGTAAAAGACTGAAGATAGGTTTATTGGTCTTACCTGAGTCATATCTTTAGCATCAGAAATCTTGGGAATAAGACAGATCTGAGTGTGATTAAAATCCTTCAAAATTCTACCCCCTGAAAAGAAGCTCTTAATTGCTCGAAAGATATCACCACTAAGTATGTTCCAGAAGCTTTGAAAAAATTTTGCTGTCATACCATCATCTCCTGGAGCACTTTGAGGATGAATGCTAAATGTCGCACGTTTCACTTCCTCCATAGTCACTGGTCTTTGAAGCCTACGGTTCATGTGAGCTGTAACCTTAGGTTCAAAATCAGTAAACAGAGGTTCAGGGTTCTCATGATAACTGGAGGAAAAGATGTCCTTGAAATAAGATTCAGCCACAGAAGCAATACCAGCATTTGAAGTAGCCACTTCACCGTCACTGCCAGTTAGTTGCCAAATTCTATTCCTTCGGGTTCGATTTCTAAATTTCTGATAGAAGAAAGTTGTATTCTGATCGCCAGATTTGAGTCATTTGACTCTAGACTTATCTTTCCAATAAGATTCCTCATTTTGCAATACTTTTTCAAGTTTGTCCTCTATTTCTGAAATGATGTCGCCTCCATGAATTCCTGCTAAACGAAGTTCCTCTAATTTAGACTGTAGTAAATCAATCTCCACCTTCGAATTAGATCTGTATTCTTGCTGCCATCTGACAATCTTATGTCGACAACGCTTTAGTTTTTGAGCTAGGATATACATGGCTGAACCATCAATCTGTTCGTGCCAAACCTCTCTAACAATCTGCCTTATTTCATCATTGGAACACTATCTTTCTTGGAATTTGAATCGGCGTTTAGATCTCTCAGTTCTCGGGTTAGAGTCTAAGAGAAGAGGGGAGTGATCCGAGCCTGATTCTGACAGTCTAAGAACCATTGCATTGGGATAGAGTTGCTGCCAATCAACTCCTACCAGGAATCGGTCCAGTCTTTCCTGTATCAACTCATCACCCCTCTGTTTATTCGACCAAGTGAATGGTCTTCCGACCATACCAATATCAATCAGAGAATTATCATCAATAAAACTGTTAAATGTTTCGATAGAAGAAGGAGATTTAGCACCCCCACCTGCTTTCTCCAATTGACTAGAAATGGCATTAAAATCACCCATTAACACAACCTTACCATCAAACTGTTGCGTGACTGAAGTTAATTCAGCAAACTGAGCCATTCTATGTTGATCATTTGAACTGAGATAAACACCTAGAACACCATAGGGATCATTAGATCCAGCTATCAGAACTGATGCCGCAATGAAGAATCTACCATGCATGCTGCAAAATCTGAACAGTGCAACCATCCCTCCATGCCATTGCCAAACCCCCTGATAATCCATCCGGATCCACAATAAACCATTCCTTGAAACCACAAGATCTTAATTTTCCTTCAACTTGTCGAGATTGATTTTTTGTTTCACAGATAAAAACCAACCTCGGGGGAGTAGGATTTGCAAATCCCTTTAAGATTGTGGATTGTCAGGGGTCTCCCCAAACCCCGACAATTCCACGAGAGCAGTTTCATGTTTCTTTGGGTGCCACTTGAAGGCTGGCACCCTCCACCGTCATAGCATCAGAGACAATATCATTGAGACAATTTTTTTTTGAAATTTCTTCAGTACCATTACCTCCACTCCTCCGTTTGAAACCTATCACAGACTTTCTGGCAAGTTGTTTCAGGTTTGGCTTTTTGTTCTCCTTTTTAAGCTTGGATATGACGTTGTTATTGTGTTGGACATTATTCATAGTATAGGATATCTCCAATAGAGCATTAGAAGAAGAATTAGTATCAGTAGCCGTACCTGTATTTTCTGATTCACCCTCATTTTCTTTTCTAGAATCCGAATTAGCAGCAATTTTTTCATTATTTTGTTTTTTCTGATCATCTTGCACACTCATTTTTGAGAAACTATCAAATTAGTCTAATATCTAGTTTTTATATTAATTTAATTTAACTTTTTTATTTTACATTTATTATTTTTTAAATTAATTTTTTTTACTTTTGCATAATTATAAAATAAACATTAAATTTGTTAAATATCTATAAATTAAAAAGATAAACAAAAATATTTTTATTAATTTTAATAATTTTTATTGATAATTATATAAATCTATTAATATTAAATTTTTTAACATATAATGTAATTAATTAATGAATTATTAAAATTTAAAAATAATTTAATGTAATATAAAAAAACTATTATAAAAAAAATAAATTTTATATAATTATTTAATTATGATCGAATTAATCGATTCAACTTGTGACTTATCGATTAAACTAACAACTTAGTGATTCAATAGTTTAATCAAATTGACTGCTAGTTCAATTTTAATAATTATAAATTAATTAATACAATTAAAATTTTAGAAATAATTTTAGTGTATAATATCAATCTCATGAATCACTTTAAAAATTAACTCGATGAACGATTGTTTTTGGTGATTATCTAATTTAATGGTCTAATAAAAATCACTTATACAAAAGTATAGTGAATCGGTACTTCAATCACACACTTTACTTATTCTTTCTAATATTCTAATTTTACAATTTTACAAAAATATGTTATATTATTAATTTTATAATTAAAATGTGTAATATGTTATTTTTTATTATAATTGAATTAAAAATATTGAAATTAAAATATACTATATTATATAGTATATATTATATTATATATTATTAATTAATTTATTAATTAAAATATGTTATACTACACTCTTTTATTAAAATTGAGAAAAAATATTTTTCTTGAAAATCAATAAACACCTTTTTTTTATTTTCTTATTTATTTCTCTTCCTCTGTCTATTTTTTCCTATCATTTTCACTCTATATATAATTTATAATTTATATTTTATATTAATAATTTGACAAATAAAAATATATCACCATATTTTTTATTATAATTAAAATAAATTTTTTTCTAAAATTAACAAACATCCCTTTTTTATCTTTTTCTCTTTTTTCTTTCGTTCTGTATTTTTTTCTATCTTTCTATTTTACAAAAAAATAAAATTAACAAAATAATATAATTTAAATAAAAAAATATAATTATTATTATATACATATTTTTAAATTTTTTATTTAGTTTTAAATTTGTACCGCTTATCTTTTTAATCTATATTTTCACTTCTCTTTCTTTCAAATATTTATTATGTAACACCCTCACTATCAGAAGTCACGTTTCCGGCTGCGCTACCCTGATAGCAAGAAGTATTATGACTACTTTATATACTAAATATTAAAATAGGAGCCTGTGACTCGACATTGTATCGCTGATTTCTTTGAAAAAAACCGGAAACTAATACTTTATCTTAAAAAAATACAAGCAGACATAGATTCATATACAAGACTCCTTATATAAAATCTCATAATATAATATACATATAAAACATACAACTCCTATCCCTCTTACAAATTTGTAATAACAAAGACGAGGGAAGAAAATAATCTAATTAACACAACAGCATATAAACCAAACGCAATATAACTCTTCTTAATGCCTCTTCATCTGGTTCCTGAAAAGGTAAAGCTGTAAGGGGGTGAGAACCTAACCACATGGTCTCACCACGGAGTTTCAAAGTTGTCATAAGAAGATATTCAATAAGAAAACTGTTTCAAATTCAGTGACTATCGTTGCCTTATGAATCCTTTTAAAATCCAACAGCTAATCGTTTAAAACATTTTCAAAGAAACAATGTTTAATATTTTCAGAAATCCAAAGTCTTCCTTTTCTCACAAGCAAATCTCAATCAGAAACTAACCACGCAATCAAACAACACAATCATTAATTCAGCACCTAAGTCCATTCTCAAATGTAACACGCCAGGACAAACACAGGCAAGACAGACAAGGAAAGCACAAGTAGGAAGCAGTTACAGCAAATAGTTCAAGTAGCAGTTAAGAACAGTTTAGCAATTAGGCAAACCAAAACAAGTTCAAACCCAAGCAAAGCATACAGATGCATATGATGCATGCCTGTCCTATGGCTGATGAGACTCATCTGTCGGTTATCCAGCCAACCCGACAAGTCTGAATTGTACTTAGACTGTCCCCCGACGTGCATCCCCAAGAGTCTATGCATAGCTTTTTTTCAAATAATCAATATTACTCAATGGGGGTAACATTCCCGGGAATTTATATAGTGCCCGGTCACACACTTACATCGTAGGGTCAACAGAGTATCGAGTTTTCAACCTGGTACACGTGGTGGCAAGCCACGACACTTAATCCAGGGAACCTCGTATCTCAAGATATTTCAAATTCATAAGCCAAATAAACAATTCATTCATCATTCATCAATATCTAAGTCATTTTCAATATCATCATCATTCATCAATCCATATCCCATTTCCAAATTCATTCTAAAATCATATTTCAAATCAATCCTCATCATCCTTCTTTCCGTTAATCAACAATCTCAATCCAAAACATAATTCTTTCTTTTCTAAATAAATCAATCTTAAATAAATAACGTTTGAGAACTAAATCTTTTTAAACAATTACTTTAACCAAAACTTCCAATTTTATAAAATTTCGGCAGCATTTCCTTTAAAATTCAGACACTGCCACCCTTTTCGGGTCCCATCCAAACATTTCTCAAATCCTTTCTCAACCATTTCCAAATCTCAATCACTTTCTAAAATTCAACCAATTCCAGTATCAAAGTATTTTCAAAGCGAATCAGTGCCCATAATAAATCTCTTTTTAAAATTAACCCAGCTCAAATACTAAATCATTTATAAAGTCATTTACAAAGTCACTAACTCAAAATTAAACCATTTCCAAAGCTAATTCAGTTTCATATTCCAAATCATTTCCAAATCCAATTCCTTTATATCATCAAAAATAGCTTCAAAACCAAGAAAAGCCATTTTTTATAATAATTAACCAAATAACCTTTCAAACTAATTTCTTTTCAGCAATCACAACCTACTCAAGCAATCAAGCAATCAGTCAATCAGTCCAGCAAACAACCACATTTATAAGACAATCATAATCACAGACATATGTTTCTCACACTAATATCTATTTATAACAACTCTGTAAGATAAAATAAATTTTAAGAAAACCCCTACCTCGACTAGCTGAATTCAAGAATCAAAGGCGACAAACCCACTTATTCCAAATTAACAGCAACAGCAGCATTGGCATCAGAATCAGCAGTATTAACAGCAGCAACATCAAATTTGATGGAATCAAACGCGGAAACAACTCTAAAAAAATTCAAGGCAATACCAAAAATAAAATGGAATTAAAATTGTAACAAACAGATAAACGAGACCAAGGCAGTTCAGAGTATAAAAGTGAAACAGAGTCAGGAGACAGGCTAGACCTAGGGCAGTGACACTGAACTTGAATTGGGGCAAGTCAACAGCATCGGTAGCAACGGTAGAACTGGCAGTAGTAATTCCAGTCACCCCAGCAGCGACAACTCTTTCAGAGCATCAACCATCACAGTCCACAGTTGCAGCAGCTTAATCCTAAAACATCAACGTCTTAAACTTCTCAATCAACGGATAACATGACAATAGCAGTGGGGGTTCAGAAACAAAAATGACTTACGGTAATTAAGGAAAACAAGGAAAATGAAGCGTAGCAGTAGTAGCGCAGTGACTGCAACAGCAACAGGGAAAATGGTCTCCTTCCCCACCTCAGCTCGTGACTCCGGCGGCGGCGATGGCGGAGAGAGCAGCGGCGGCAGAAACCCCCGCAACGCCTTCTCTCTCTCCTCGCATTGTTCTGTCTCTCTCTCTTCGCATCGGATTCTGCTTGAGGCTCGATAGCAGCTCGCAGCGCCGGTTCGACGGCAACGACTCCATGGCGGTCCGACGGCGATGGTGATGACGAGGTCCAGCGAAGCTGGCGGCGCACGGCGCGACGACGGTGGCGACGCTCCTCACTCGCGCGAGCTTCCCCTGCTCCGTGACACACTCTCCTCGCTCCTCCTTCATCGGCGAAGACAGCGGCGCGACGAGCGGCAGTGACTCGCCGGCACGCTCTCCCCCTTTCTTCTCCCTCCTGATTCGCACCCTCTCCTCTCTTTCTTTCTTTCTGTGGATTTTTGGCTGCTGCTAAGTGTGGTGTTGTGAGTTTGTTTTTGGAAGAAAAGGAAAGGGGTATGGCGGCTGAAGGGAGTGGGGTAATTAGGGTTAAAGTTTTAGGAAGTGTTTAGCACATTAGGGCTTTAATTTGGGACAAATATGAAATCAATAATTTATTAATTTTAGGTAAATTGAAATTTGGTAAATTTTAATAAAATTAAAGTATATTGTACAAATTTAAAATCTAATTTAATCTCTTAAAATTACTTTAAAAATACTACTTAATTATCAATTTACTAATCAGTTTTTAATCAAGTATTCTAATTTATAATTAGAAATAATATAATTTAATTTTCTTTTTTTTTCTGAAATTTATGGGTCTTACATCCTACCCACCTTATAAAAATTTTCGTCCTCGAAAATTGATACAAAATAAAAGATTTTCATAGTACTCCTCTTGAACTTATTTAAAGAAAAGGCAAAAAGTTCTCAATATATACATATAGTTTTAGATACCAGGATTTTCATATAAAAATATGAAGGGTATAAGTATGGTGTGAAACAAGGTTACAAGATAGACTTGATGCATAAAATGATGTTTTAAACATGTGATGGTAAAACAAGGCGATAAAAGGTTACAAAATGGGTTAGGATTAAAACAACGTGCTTAACGTTCGCATTTGATCTCACACCATCTTCGGAGATTCAATTATTCAAACTTTAACTTAACTTATTCTCTCCATCCTCAATCGTACTTCTTCGAATAACTCATCTGAGGGTTTTCAACCTCATCAAACACTTTGCAAATCTTAATGGTCACAAACCCAATATCAACAAAATCCTTTCACATGAAATAAGATTCCACAACTCCCTGCAACGTCGTACATTTATAAATTTCACCTTTTGCGTCCACCAAACATACCCCAAAGAATTGATATGTTGTTTACTAAGTCCAATAGGTACACAAGATATCAAAACTAATCTCGAGTATACTCAGAAGGATAACAGACCTTAGAAAAGAAGGAAAAGTAGTAAGGATCGTGTTCGCGAGAATTTGAAAGAATTGTTGAAATCACAAGTGGACAAGGATAAATAAGTAATGAAGAATGTTGGAAAAAGGATCAACTGATAACTTTGAGGGTAACTCTTGAGTCGAAGGGATTCGATAGGATCAATAAGATGAAAAACAACACAATATTTTGAAACGAATTCAAACTGAATCAAAAAAAATATGAGGTTTACAGAAGAAGAATATCCAAACCAAAGACAAAGTTTATAGAACTCAAGAGTATGGTTTAAAAATATTTTTGAATGCATTGTTTGTAGAAAATGGAAAACTTAAGGAGAAATCATTTCATGTTCTAAAAGAGAAAATGGGTAACAAACACCCTTCAAAAGATTAATAAAAGCATAAATGTGGTATTATTTCAATATAAATTCAAGTGGAAATAGATTACACAAATTTTGTAAATGGAAAGATTAATTTGGCTAAGAGCAAAATTGTATTTTCTCTTCTTTTTCAAGCATGTATGAAAACTACAATCTTGTTGGAAGAAAACCCGACATAAAGTTTTACTCATAAAAGAAAAGATGATGCATTACAATCAAACAGGTTTAAATCACATACAGAAACTTTCAGAGTATAAGGTAAAGGAGTGTAGGCTGAATTGAAAGCGATTTTATTAAAATTTTAATAAACGGTTATATCGCCCCGAAACAAGTTCAAATCACATCAAAGAGAGGCACTGCTCAAGTAAGACAGTTCAAAGTCAGGGACAACTTTGCATAAGAATAAATCAAAACTTGTTTAAAAAGGTTTAAAACAAAACTCCAGTAATATACTTGAAGTCACAACTTTATAAGGATGTTCAATAATATTAAGATGCTAAAAAGGAACTCAATAACTTAAAAAGTTGATTCAAGACTTAAATTTCTTCAAAAGAATTCAAAACTTCTTTAAAACGGTTCAAACCACCAACAAAAAAAAGAATGGTCAAAAGTCATGAAGTATGCCGGAAGGAAGAATTAAAATGCAAATAGGAAAGAATTTTAATTTCAAAGAACTTCAATAAAAATCATAGAGGAAAATAGGACAATTGTTTACAAAATTCAAGAGAATCATCAAAAACGTAAATATTACGTCATGTTAAAACAAATTTAAGTTGAACTAGATTATGCAAGATTTGTGAAATGAAAATTAGTTATGCTAAGGATAAAATTTTCATCGAAAACTTTGAAAGACTTTTTAGATAATCAAATAAGAATTTGCATAAAAACATAAGCTAGGAAATCAAGTTGTAATCTTAAGAAGGACTTTTGAATTTAAGAACTTCGATATGAAAAATCGAGAGGAAGAACGGTACTTTTATTTAAACCGGATTTGAGCTGAGGGAAAAAAGAAGATTAGAAATCAATGGTAGTGTTTACAAAGAATGGATAATCTAAAGAAGGAATGAATTCATTTTCTCATGGAAATACAAAAGGTTTAAATAAGGTATTACATCAAAACAATCGTAGTTAAAATAAAATATGCAAAGTTTGTAAAATGAAATTTAATTGGGCTATGAATAAAATTTTATTTTATTTTGCTTTAATATTTTATTATTTATTTTTTTTATGTTTTTTTTTTATTTTATTGAGAATCTTGAAAGATGCTCGGATGTAAAATCACATAAGAGTACGTTTAAAAACTGTGATAAGGTTGAAAATAAATCAAGTTGTAGTTAATGAAGAAAATGCAAAGTAGAAATTGTTTTCTATAGAAGAATAGGTGAAGCTTTACAGATAAACAGATTTAAACCATATAAAGAAATTTTAGAATCCATGTAGAAAAGTATATGCTAAACTTAAAAGTAATCTTATCCAAAAATTTGAAGGATGATTGGGAAACACAATTAAGTAAGAAAAAGATCAATTCAAAACTTTTCCAATCCAAAATGAGCTCAGATTACGTCAAGGAGATACACAAATTACGTAGAGAAATTCAAGGTCAGGATTTTTTATGATGCCGAGAATTTGGAAGGTAATCAAGAATATGGTAAGTTTAAGGTATACATTAGACATGAAGCAAAAGTATCAATTTACATAGTTAGCTTAGTTCGAATCATAATTTTCAAGGTTCAAATCGCTCAAGATTTAAAGATCATGCATTATGCCAAAACAAGTTCAAGTTCAGATCAATGAGCACAGGATTCTTGAAGAAGAATATAATCAATGGTAAAGACATATGTTTTTAAAAGACCCAAACAAGTTCTTAAGAATACAATCAAATAAGATTATCGACGAATAATGAAATACGGTTGGAGAATGATCAATGATGGTTCAAGAAAGGAATCTGAGTCAAAGAACTTCAATGAGGATAGTAAACCAAAAAGAAACGATATGCCAACCTAAGCGACGTAAACAAAAATCATAAATCGAAACCACGCACGAAAAGAGAACCCTAGCATCCACGAACCACTTGACTCGCATTACCCATTACTTATCAATTCCTTTTCGCCTATAATAATCTATTAACTTTTCCGTTCACATGAGCCATCAACATTAAGTTGGCCAGACTTAACATCAACAAATATGCAACGGTAAGCTAACAGTGTTAATTAATAGGCAGTCATGTGCATAAAATTCTAATTCTTGTTACTTGGACAAGACCTACAACATGACAGACACTCAAAGAATGCAATGAAGCATGGTCAGTCCATGCCCAAGGCTCTAATAAGGATGAACTGCTCTGATACCATAATGTAACACCCTCACTATCAGAAGTCACGTTTCCGGCTGCGCTACCCTGATAGCAAGAAGTATTACGACTACTTTATATACTAAATATTAAAATAGGAGCCTGTGACTCGACATTGTATCGCTGATTTCTTTGAAAAAAACCGGAAACTAATACTTTATCTTAAAAAAATACAAGCAGACATAGATTCATATACAAGACTCCTTATATAAAATCTCATAATATAATATACATATAAAACATACAACTCCTATCCCTCTTACAAATTTGTAATAACAAAGACGAGGGAAGAAAATAATCTAATTAACACAACAGCATATAAACCAAACGCAATATAACTCTTCTTAATGCCTCTTCATCTGGTTCCTGAAAAGGTAAAGCTGTAGGGGGGTGAGAACCTAACCACATGGTCTCACCACGGAGTTTCAAAGTTGTCATAAGAAGATATTCAATAAGAAAACTGTTTCAAATTCAGTGACTATCGTTGCCTTATGAATCCTTTTAAAATCCAACAGCTAATCGTTTAAAACATTTTCAAAGAAACAATGTTTAATATTTTCAGAAATCCAAAGTCTTCCTTTTCTCACAAGCAAATCTCAATCAGAAACTAACCACGCAATCAAACAACACAATCATTAATTCAGCACCTAAGTCCATTCTCAAATGTAACACGCCAGGACAAACACAGGCAAGACAGACAAGGAAAGCACAAGTAGGAAGCAGTTACAGCAAATAGTTCAAGTAGCAGTTAAGAACAGTTTAGCAATTAGGCAAACCAAAACAAGTTCAAACCCAAGCAAAGCATACAGATGCATATGATGCATGCCTGTCCTATGGCTGATGAGACTCATCTGTCGGTTATCCAGCCAACCCGACAAGTCTGAATTGTACTTAGATTGTCCCCCGACGTGCATCCCCAAGAGTCTATGCATAGCTTTTTTTCAAATAATCAATATTACTCAATGGGGGTAACATTCCCGGGAATTTATATAGTGCCCGGTCACACACTTACATCGTAGGGTCAACAGAGTATCGAGTTTTCAACCTGGTACACGTGGTGGCAAGCCACGACACTTAATCCAGGGAACCTCGTATCTCAAGATATTTCAAATTCATAAGCCAAATAAACAATTCATTCATCATTCATCAATATCTAAGTCATTTTCAATATCATCATCATTCATCAATCCATATCCCATTTCCAAATTCATTCTAAAATCATATTTCAAATCAATCCTCATCATCCTTCTTTCCGTTAATCAACAATCTCAATCCAAAACATAATTCTTTCTTTTCTAAATAAATCAATCTTAAATAAATAACGTTTGAGAACTAAATCTTTTTAAACAATTACTTTAACCAAAACTTCCAATTTTATAAAATTTCGGCAGCATTTCCTTTAAAATTCAGACACTGCCACCCTTTTCGGGTCCCATCCAAACCTTTCTCAAATCCTTTCTCAACCATTTCCAAATCTCAATCACTTTCTAAAATTCAACCAATTCCAGTATCAAAGTATTTTCAAAGCGAATCAGTGCCCATAATAAATCTCTTTTTAAAATTAACCCAGCTCAAATACTAAATCATTTATAAAGTCATTTACAAAGTCACTAACTCAAAATTAAACCATTTCCAAAGCTAATTCAGTTTCATATTCCAAATCATTTCCAAATCCAATTCCTTTATATCATCAAAAATAGCTTCAAAACCAAGAAAAGCCATTTTTTATAATAATTAACCAAATAACCTTTCAAACTAATTTCTTTTCAGCAATCACAACCTACTCAAGCAATCAAGCAATCAGTCAATCAGTCCAGCAAACAACCACATTTATAAGACAATCATAATCACAGACATATGTTTCTCACACTAATATCTATTTATAACAACTCTGTAAGATAAAATAAATTTTAAGAAAACCCCTACCTCGACTAGCTGAATTCAAGAATCAAAGGCGACAAACCCACTTATTCCAAATTAACAGCAACAGCAGCATTGGCATCAGAATCAGCAGTATTAACAGCAGCAACATCAAATTTGATGGAATCAAACGCGGAAACAACTCTAAAAAAATTCAAGGCAATACCAAAAATAAATGGAATTAAAATTGTAACAAACAGATAAACGAGACCAAGGCAGTTCAGAGTATAAAAGTGAAACAGAGTCAGGAGACAGGCTAGACCTAGGGCAGTGACACTGAACTTGAATTGGGGCAAGTCAACAGCATCGGTAGCAACGGTAGAACTGGCAGTAGTAATTCCAGTCACCCCAGCAGCGACAACTCTTTCAGAGCATCAACCATCACAGTCCACAGTTGCAGCAGCTTAATCCTAAAACATCAACGTCTTAAACTTCTCAATCAACGGATAACATGACAATAGCAGTGGGGGTTCAGAAACAAAAATGACTTACGGTAATTAAGGAAAACAAGGAAAATGAAGCGTAGCAGTAGTAGCGCAGTGACTGCAACAGCAACAGGGAAAATGGTCTCCTTCCCCACCTCAGCTCGTGACTCCGGCGGCGGCGATGGCGGAGAGAGCAGCGGCGGCAGAAACCCCCGCAACGCCTTCTCTCTCTCCTCGCATTGTTCTGTCTCTCTCTCTTCGCATCGGATTCTGCTTGAGGCTCGATAGCAGCTCGCAGCGCCGGTTCGACGGCAACGACTCCATGGCGGTCCGACGGCGATGGTGATGACGAGGTCCAGCGAAGCTGGCGGCGCACGGCGCGACGACGGTGGCGACGCTCCTCACTCGCGCGAGCTTCCCCTGCTCCGTGACACACTCTCCTCGCTCCTCCTTCATCGGCGAAGACAGCGGCGCGACGAGCGGCAGTGACTCGCCGGCACGCTCTCCCCCTTTCTTCTCCCTCCTGATTCGCACCCTCTCCTCTCTTTCTTTCTTTCTGTGGATTTTTTGCTGCTGCTAAGTGTGGTGTTGTGAGTTTGTTTTTGGAAGAAAAGGAAAGGGGTATGGCGGCTGAAGGGAGTGGGGTAATTAGGGTTAAAGTTTTAGGAAGTGTTTAGCACATTAGGGCTTTAATTTGGGACAAATATGAAATCAATAATTTATTAATTTTAGGTAAATTGAAATTTGGTAAATTTTAATAAAATTAAAGTATATTGTACAAATTTAAAATCTAATTTAATCTCTTAAAATTACTTTAAAAATACTACTTAATTATCAATTTACTAATCAGTTTTTAATCAAGTATTCTAATTTATAATTAGAAATAATATAATTTAATTTTCTTTTTTTTTCTGAAATTTATGGGTCTTACATATTACATATAATTTGGAGAGAATACTAATGTTGTGATTAAAAGTTAGAATCAAGATTCAATTGTTTAAAAAAATTAATTTTGAGTTAATTTTATAACTATCAATATACATTTTTTATGCTAATATATAATATTTTTATATACGTAAAGAGAAAAAATATTTTACTTTTAAATAGCAAGCATAAAAATTAATTATTTTATTTATTTAATAAACTTAACACCTAATCAAATACAAAAGTATACACGTTAAATTCTTTTAAATTTTAGATAACGAATATTAAAATTAATGATTAATAAAAAAATAAACTCTTTTACATAAAAATAATAACTAAAAATTTTATTCTTTGATTTTTTTTTCATCTACAAAGATGTTGTTATTCTTAGCTGATAGAGACTTTGTCTCTTATAATTTTTTATAAAAATAATTTAATTTATAGTGTCATAATTAATATCATAACAAAATCAACATAATTTAAAAATATTTATATGTCTATAATGTTATTACGAATAAAAATACTAATTTATCTCTACATCATTAAAAATTTGTGCAATTTATTGGAATTGTATAATTTGTTATTGACTTCATTCGGTATTAACTTTAATACTTACTTTTAAGTTCAATAACGCAGGTTGTAATATTCAAAAGACAATCTAACTAAATATAAACTCAATAAAGTAAATTATTCAATTCATTGCTAAATTAAATAGAACATGACATATGAATTTGTTCTTATTCCAAAGACAATACATCCCTAATTATAACTTGATGCATACCATAGCACCATTACTTGAAAATACACAATATATAAATTAATCCTACGACCAAAATCACAATTATGATCTCTATGAATATAATGGTCATTAACATTTTTATAGCTCTAACTTCTGCTTTTAAAGTGCTCATTCTTCATGTCATATTTACTTTTCACTCATTACTCTCTTTTCATTCATCATGATTACTCTCAACTTCTGTTTCAGTTTCTACATTTTCATTTTTCTCATTATATTCATATCATTAATTCACTTAAAGAAATTGCAAATAACTACCCTTCTACAGAAGTTTCAAATGAATAAGATTGAAAATTTGGAACCCCCTCCTCCCCTCCCCCTCCACCCAATAGTAATAATGTTAAAGATGAAAGAATTTATAAAAGCAACTCACCTGGAATTTTGGAAATGCCGGGGACAATATATCTAGTTTTCTGAAGTTCAAAATTTTTTAACCAATGTCTTCGGTCTACAATAACATATTAGGTTTTTATTTTTATTTTTTATATTTTGCATAAACAAACTAAATTCATAGCTACCAAGTGAGTAAAAAGACACGCCATCATAATCTCTATTTTCACCATCCATCACAAAAGCGACCTTCAATCACTACAAGAAAAATATTGAATACCGTTAGATTTATTGTCAGAAACAATTAAACGGTATAAATCTCGCCGGTAAATATTTACTGTTGAATTTATTTCGTCTGACAGCAATTACCGTCAGATTCTCCGGTAAATTACCTACTCGAAAAACCAATTAGTTACCGGCAAATTTTTTTGACGATAATGTTAGTGCCAAAAAATGATGTTTCGCGCCATATTACCGTCGAATTATTCCAACGGTAATGTCAATTTTTTTTTAAATTTGAAATAAATTGTCTATTTTAATTTTAAATTTAAATTTTTTTCACACAATTAGTGGTCAATTCATAATAATGAAGAATTTTTATTTAAAATAAATAATAAATATTCAAATAAATTGAAAGCCGAGTACATCAAATAAATACAATGAAATAACAAAACAAAAAACTAATATCTACAGATCCAGGTAGTCGTCGTCATCGTCAGTCCCATGGTCCTGAGTCGGCAACGCAGAAGGCGGTAACGATGTCCGTGTGCCACCAGCAGGACTGCTACTATTAGAAGCAGTGTTGCCACGAGTAAGGTCGATGCCAGTGACGCGCATCTAGGCTTGGTACACCTCCAACTGAGCCTCCATATGCTGCATCTGCTCCAGCGACTCCCTAAACTCCAGCCTGAGCTCATTCGTAGACGTCACGCGAGTGAGTGTTGCACTGGTGAAAGTTGCGTTGGAGCTCCTGCACCTGTAGCGTCAAATCCACGCCTTCCTCGTGCTGGACGGCTTGACTGGTGGTGAAGCTTGACAACGGCCTAAACGTCGAGGTGCGGAGACTGCTGGCGAAGAACGACCCCATCCCGTGTACGCAGTTCTTGTACGGGACTGAGGCGATCTCGTGCCAAACTGCATCAAAGTCGACGACTAAAGTCGTAGAGCCATCGGCGGCGTCCTTCCCACTTTGCTGAGACTGCTGAGTCGCAGGCTCTAGTTTTTGTATGTAGGACTCCTGTGCAATTAACACAAGTTACTATGATTAATAAGACAGATATACAGTTAATCTTTAATAATTTCATTGCAGAAGATAATCAAATGTATGTTTACTCACATAATGGTCTTGAGACCACTACTCAGCAAATCTTACTTTGTTCTCCTTCAGCGTGTGGGTGTACTTGAACGTCTCTGTCAATGTGGTCTCGCAGTCCAACGACTTCGACTAATACACAGTTGAATTAAAATACAAAATTAGTAGAATGCCTAGTAATGATATGCAAAACAAATAAATAACAAAGTTATTAACAAAATTAAAGAAACTACATACCAACTTGGCCTTGGTCTTCATGAAGGTTGCCGAGCTACCAGTGTACTTGGACGACCTGGTCGATGCCCTGTTAGCTCTGTTTGTGACACGCCGATACCTAAACCCCACATCGGTCTCCCAATGAGCTAAGAGGCCCTTCTTTACCTCTAGTTGGAGCCATTCCATCTGCTGGTCCCGCCTGTGACGAACATCATCCAGTATCTGCCGGAGCCGCTGACCTATTCTATGGACGAATATCTTCCAAATGGCTAGGTTGTGCTCAGAATATGAAGTGTAGCTGCAACAAAAAAAGCTTTATAATTAGTTAAGCAAGACAGAGGATATAAACTAGTTAAAAAGGTTTGAAATAGAAACAATGAAAGTAATTACCATCCATTTCTCAAACTAGCGTTTCTTGGTCTCAGTGGGGATCTTCGTGTAGTTGGGTCAGGGTTGGTCGTACATCAGCTTGATGACATTCGTCATCTCTTGAGTACACACATTCGAATTTGGCAAAAACCTAACAACAATCCACAAACAAGAATCAACCCTAACCATTAAATCTAGAAAATAGGAATCATAATAATTAAAACTAGAAAACAATGATCAGCAATCCAAATCAACCTAAATGTACTAAACAGGAATCAATTTTGAGGAACTTTCAGCAATAATAGGAATCATAAGCATTAAAACTAGAAAACAATAACCAAAAAGTAACACTTAAATTAACTAAATTAGAAATAATTCAGGCACTTTCAGCGACAACCATAAACAAGAAATACATGAGTATTGAACGTGTTACTTATCCCATGCTACCATCAAGCCAAATACGCAATCGTGTGGTGGGAGGTGGTGGAGGGGCATCAGCTTCTGCCTCACTTCCGTGGCTGAACTCCAGGGTCACAGCATCCGTCGCTTGAGTTAGCGTCGCCGTGGATGCGGGCTGCTGAGCAGTTAGAGGCGGCATCGCCACCGTGGTCGGAGGCACGTAGTTAGGGTTAGAGACCAGGATGAATGACTGATCCGTTAAACCCGCAACGTGTGCCGTGACCAGGGTGGTCGGAGTAAAGGGAGAGGATCTAGAACTAGAAGTCCCATGGGTACCGGAAAAAACCCTCCTTCTACCCCAACCACGACTACAACCACGACCAGAAGCCTGATCAGTGATGATTGGATTTTTGACGGTTTAGAATTTCACTAATGAAATCTCGTTGTAAAGTATAGTTTCTAAACCAAACAACATTCCTTTCATACAAAAAGTTGTTTGTCACTAGTACAAACCCCTAAAATTTATAAACTGAAGTATTGGACCTCGGGTCGTTCTCCTAGGAATTACAATAAAGTGTCTTGTTATTGGTTGTGAGTTATTTTGGGGTTTTGATAAGAAGCATGAAAGATAAATGACAAGAAAGTAAACTAAGGCCTAAAAAGATCTTGGCAAGGGTTGGTGGTCAAGGATCTCTATCCTAATCACTAACCACAATATGAGAATTGGCAAGGATTAATCTCATTAAATCATCCTCTAACTAGTAGTAAAGGAAAGTCAAATGAGCTATATCAATCCTAGTCCATAAGTCCTAACTCTCCACTAATTCAATTAGTGAGAACTAGAGTAAATGGCTCCCAATCATCAATTACTTGGACATTAGTAACTCAAGAGTTCCTAAGTTACCTTTCCAAGCCAAGAGTATAAAATTCTACTCTAAAATCCAACCAAGCATTTCATCAAACACTTGGAAGGTACAAAAGAAAAGTATAGTAAATTGATAACAAGAGTAGAATCTAACAACAATTATTGAAAAGAATTAATAACAACAATCAAAAGAAACACATCTATTATGAATTACCTTGAATTGAATTGGAAGAAAGTAGAAGAAACAAAAGTAGATCTACAACAAAAACACAAGAGCAACATAAAGAAAATTACAACAAAAGAATAGAAGAAGATGAATGTAGCAACAAAAAGTTGAGAGATAGAAGTAGAAGGGGGTGAATTGAAATCTAGATCTAAGAACTAAGCCCAATCCTAATCCTAATCCTAGAGAGAAGTGAGAGCTTCTCTCTCTAGAAACTACTTCTAAAACTAAACTTAAACTAATGGTCAAAAGTTAGTTGATTCATCTTCAATCCTTGGCTTAAATAGTATCAAAAATGAGTTGGATTGAGCCCACAAGGCTTCTAAAATCGCTGGCCACATGTTGCATTAAGTGGGTCATGTGCCACCATCCGCGCAACCGCGTACCGTGCGCGTGCGCGCCCCTACGCGCGATGAAACTATGGTAAATTTTATATCATTTCGAAGCCCCGGATGTTAGCTTTCTAACCCAATTAGAACCGCATCATTTGGACCTTTGTAGCTCAAGTTATGGTCGTTTAAGTGCGAAGAGGTCGGCTTGACAGCTTTTCGGTTCTTTTATTTCTTCATGAGTTCTCCAACTTTTCATGCTTTCTTTCTTCATTCCCTTGATCCAATCTTTGCCTCCTAAACCTTAAATCACTTAACAAACATATCAAGGCATCTAATGCAACCAAGGTGAATTAAATTTATTTATTTTAAGACCTAAAAAGCATGTTTTCACTCTTAAGCACAATTAAATGAGAATATACAAAACCATGCTATTTCATTGCATAAATATGGGTAAAAGGTCATAAAATCCCTTAAATCAAGCACAAGATAAACTGTCAAAACGGGGTTTATCAACCTCCCCACACTTAAACCAAGCATGTCCTCGTGCTTAAACCAAGAATGAAGTAAGGGTATGTCATTTATTCAATGGAAACTAACTAAATGCAATCTACCTATATGCAACTATCTAAATGAATGCAATTGCTTGGTCAAAATAAATCAATTCCCAAGAAGCATATATGCACTAGGGATAAGGACTAGCAAGTCTAATCCGCAATTTAATTGAGTTATTAAATATTTTTACAAACTTGCATGAAAAGAGATGATCATAGGTGGAAACATGTAATTGAGCATCAAACCCTCACCGGTAGTGTTTGCACTCTATTCGCTCAAGTGTTTAGGGTTGATTCTCTCAATTCTCTCTTAATCATGTTTCCTAAGATTTGTTTTTCTTCTAACAATCAACAAATATTTCATGCATGCATACATATATCATGAGGTCTTTTCATAGGTTGTAATGGGGCTAGGGTCAAGGTAGGATGCATATTTGGTTAAGTGAGCTTGGAATTTGAATCTTTGATAAGCTTAAACTTCCCACCTAGCCTATGACATCCTATACAATTAAGTTCTAATCTAACTACCCATTCCTCACTTTTTCACATACTCATGTATCCCTTTTCATTTCACAATACTTATGCATTGATCTTATTGAGCTTCGCTTTGGGGCATTTTGTCCCCTTTTTATTATTTTTCTTCTTTTTTTTCTTTCTTTTTCTATTTTTTTTCTTTTCCTTTTCCATATTATTTTTCTTTTCTTTTTCTTTTGTTTTTCTCATTTTTTTCTTTCTATATACAAAAACCTCAATGCATAAGGTTTTACATTTGATCAATACATGAGTATGTACCCAATTCTCCATATTTCCAATAATAATACAAAACTACCCTTTTATTCACCCAATGTCCCAAGGTTCTCACACTTGAATGATACTCACACACACTAGCCTAAGCTAATCAAAGATCCAAATAAGGACTTTTATTGTTTTTCGCTTTAAGCTTGTAATGTGCTAAAATTAAGAACAAGTGGGTTAATCGTAGGCTCAAATATGGCTAACAAAGGATGATAAAAGGTAAGGCTATTTGGGTAAGTGAGCTAAATGAAATGATGGCCTCAATCATATAAATGCATGAATACACAAAATAATGGACATAAAGAATCAAACAAATCAAAGATTACAATTATAGAAAGAGAATAATGCACACAAGAAGGAAAAATAAGTGGTTATAAGATGTAATCACACCATTAGGCTCAAAACTCACAAGCTTGTGTTCTTAGCTCAAAAACATGATCCACAAGATATATAATTCAAGCAAGTTCTATGAAAAAGTTTTCACTCAAATCAATTGAGGTGCCCTATAGATAGAAATCCTTGAAAAATTTCATTATTTTGACTAAGCTTATTGTGTATATATATGCAAAAAAATAAGAGAATGCAAGTAAAAATCCTAAAAATCTAGAATGAAATGCAAAAGTGTTGGGATTAGAAATTTGTCACCCAAAATCGCCGAACGGTCGGACGACCTCCCCACACTTAAAAGTTTGCACCGTCCTCGGTGCACTCAAAGATGAGTAAGGGGTACGGCGACTCTCCGGATTGCTACGTGTTCTTAGTCTTGCTTCCGTTTTTGCTTGTGGTGCATTGTGCATGGAAAACAAAAATATAACACCATAAGATGAGAATATATAAAAACAAGGAAGCATACATTGTTGGAGTGAGGTAAATCACTAGAATTGAGTGAGTGAATAAGTTGTGACATGTTTGACAAATAAGTGTGTGAACTCTAAATTGCGCGGTTTAGAACACACATTAGCCTAAAAGTTATGTCACAAAAGAAGCATGCACTTTACTTATCCTAGTGTGCTTGAGATGCTTTAAGTAGGCTTGTAAGGTAAAACAAGCATTAGAGAAGCATGGAAGCATTCAAGCTAAACATATATGGATGCATATGATCATGAAATACAATGCATTAAGGTAAATGCATAACATCCATCAAGAAGTTGCCTAATTACAAAATAAGGCTCAAAGCACATGATGGCTAGCTACAACATGCAATTCAAAAGAATTACAAGCTCGAAGGCAATTCTCATCACTTGGTACTTTTCAAAAGGTAAGCATGAAAAACTCAAAACCAAGTAGCAAAATATAACCTCAATCATAGAATCCAACAAAGATTATCGAAAAACATTCATGCTAAAATAGCATTTAGGCAATAAGGAGGCAACAATGTGTAGTAAACAAAATCAATAAGCCAACACTTATAATGAAAATGGAAAAAATGAAATGAAAACTAAACTAAAGCTATCTAACAAACTAACTAACTAACTAATTAACTAACTAAAATAAATGGTTATCCATGGTGTTAGGAAGTGTTGGATGAGGGATTGGAGGAGGGAAGAAGAAAGGAGAAGGAAAGAAATGGAAAGAGGGGAAGAAGAGAAATGGATGGAAGAAAGGACATCCACGCGTACGCACGCATGGAGCGCGCGCGTCGATGGCTTATTTCGAGAGTGGCGCGTACGCGTCATGTGGATGATACGGAGTTGCCACTTTATGGCTGATTCCATATCTAACCATAGCAGAGTATAGCTGTTTATTGCAGAAATGAGTGCCCCCATCACTGATTAGCACTCTGGGGACGCCAAATCTGCTGAAAATGTTTTTCTGGAGGAATTTCAGTACAGTCTTGGTATCATTAGTGGGTGTAGCAATTGCTTCTACCCATTTAGATACATAGTCCACTGCCACCAGAATGTAAGTGTTTGAGTATGATGGTGGGAATGGCCCCATGAAGTCAATTCCCCATACATCAAACAGCTCTATCTCTAATATCCCTTGTTGAGGCATGGCATATCCATGAGGCAGGTTACCAGCTCTTTGGCAACTGTCACAGTTACGCACAAACTCTCGGGAATCTTTATAGAGAGTAGGCCAGTAGAAGCCACATTGGAGGACTTTAGTGGCTGTTCGCTCACTTCCAAAATGTCCTCTATACTGTGATCCATGGCAGTGCCATAGGATCCTCTGTGCTTCTTCTCTGGGTACACACCTGCGGATCACTCCGTCAGCACATCTCTTAAAGAGATATGGTTCATCCCAGAGGTAGTACTTGGCATCTGAAATTAATTTCTTTCTCTGCATGTAACTGTACTCCTTGGGTATGAACCTCACAGCTTTAAAATTTGCAATATCTGCAAACCATGGAGCTTCCTGAATGGCAAAAAGTTGCTCATCTGGGAAGGTCTCAGAGATCTCAGTAGAAGGGAGGGACGCCCCAGCTACTGGTTCTATTCTGGACAGATGATCAGCTACTTGGTTCTCTGTCCCTTTTCTGTCTCTTATTTCTATATCAAACTCTTGCAGAAGCAAAACCCATCTGATAAGCCTGGGTTTTGAATCCTGCTTTGTGAGTAAGTATTTAAGAGCAGCATGGTCAGTGTACACAATCACCTTTGATCCCACTAAGTAGGATCTAAACTTGTCAATGGCATATACCACTGCAAGTAATTCTTTTTCTGTGGTTGTGTAATTCTTCTGTGCATCATTTAGAACACGGCTAGCATAATAAATGACATGCAGAAGTTTGTTATGCCTCTGTCCCAACACTGCACCAATGGCATGATCACTGGCATCACACATTAATTCAAATGGTAATGCCCAATCTGGTGCAGAGATGACTGGTGCTGTGACCAGTTTAGCTTTCAGGGTCTCAAATGCCTGCAAACAATGTGTGTCAAACACAAATGGTGTGTCAGCAGCTAACAGGTTACTCAGAGGTTTAGCAATTTTCGAAAAATCCTTAATAAACCTTCTGTAAAATCCTGCATGCCCCAGAAAGCTTCTGATTGCCTTAACATTGGCAGGTGGTGGTAATTTTTCAATTACCTCTACCTTTGCCTTATCCACCTCTATTCCCCTGCTTGAAATTTTGTGCCCAAGGACAATTCCTTCAGTCACCATAAAGTGACATTTCTCCCAGTTTAAAACCAGGTTAGTCTCTTGGCATCTTTTCAGGACAAGTGATAGGTGGTTAAGACAGGAGCTGAATGAGTCTCCATATACTGAAAAGTCATCCATGAAGACTTCCAGAAATTTCTCTACCATATCTGAAAAGATAGAGAGCATGCACCTTTGGAAGGTTGCAGGTGCATTGCACAGACCAAAAGGCATTCTCCTATAGGCAAACACGCCTGAAGGGCAGGTGAATGCTGTTTTCTCTTGGTCCTGAGGGTCTACTGCAATTTGGTTGTAGCCTGAATAGCCATCCAAAAAGCAGTAATAATCATGGCCAGCTAGTCTTTCTAGCATTTGGTCTATGAATGGTAAAGGAAAATGATCCTTTCTGGTGGCTGTATTGAGCCTTCTGTAGTCAATACACATGCGCCACCCTGTGACTGTCCTTGTGGGAACCAGTTCATTTTTTTCATTATGAACCACTGTCATGCCTCCCTTTTTGGGAACAACTTGGACAGGGCTCACCCAGGGGCTATCAGAAATAGGATAAATAATCCCAGCCTCTAGTAATTTAGTGACCTCTTTCTGCACCACCTCCTTCATGGCAGGATTTAGCCTCCTCTGTGGTTGAACCACTGGTTTGGCATTATCCTCCAATAGGATCTTGTGCATGCATCTAGCTGGGCTAATGCCCTTGAGATCACTTATGGACCACCCAAGAGCTGTCTTGTGTGTCCTCAGCACTTTAATCAGTGCTTCCTCTTCCTGTGGATTTAAAGCTGAGCTTATAATCACTGGAAAAGTGTCACCCTCTCCCAGAAACGCATATTTCAGGGATGATGGTAGTGGTTTGAGTTCAGGCTTAGGAGGCTTATCCTCCTCCTGAGGAATTTTCGAAAATTCCTTTACTTCCTCTAGTTCTTCTTGATCAGGTTGAGCATCTTTGAAGATGTCCTCAAGCTCTGATTTTAGGCTTTCAGCCATATTGATCTCTTCTACCAGAGAATCAATAATGTCAACGTCCATGCAGTCTTCTGGTGTGTCTGGATGCTGCATAGCTTTCACAGCATTCAACTTGAACTCATCCTCATTGACTCTCAGGGTTACTTCCCCTTTATGTACATCAATGAGAGTTCGTCCAGTTGCTAGGAAAGGTCTTCCTAGAATGAGAGTTGCACTTTTGTGCTCCTCCATTTCCAGCACCACAAAGTCAGTTGGAAAGGCAAATGGCCCAACCTTGACAATCATGTCCTCTATTATGCCTGATGGGTGTTTAATGGAACCATCAGCAAGTTGGAGGCATATCCTGGTTGGTTTGACTTCTCCAGTCAACCCAAGCTTTCTGATAGTGGATGCAGGTATTAGATTGATGCTTGCTCCAAGATCACATAAAGCTGTCTTGGTGCAAGTGCCTTCTAATGTGCATGGTATCAGAAAGCTTCCAGGATCTTGAAGCTTTTCTGGTAAGCTTTTTAGAATGACTGCACTGCATTCTTCAGTGAGAAACACTTTTTCAGTTTCTCTCCAATCCTTCTTATGACTTAAGATTTCCTTCATGAACTTAGCATAAGAAGGTATTTGCTCAAGTGCCTCTGCAAACGGAATCTTTATTTCAAGAGTCCTTAGATAGTCTGCAAAGCGGGCAAATTGCTTATCCTGTTCCGCTTTGCGGAGTTTCTGAGGATAAGGCATCTTGGCTTGATATTCTTCAACCTTAGATGCTGCAGGTTTATTCCTTACAGAAATGGTTGAAGAGGCCTTGTTAGGGGGATAATCATCAGAACTCTCAGGTGCCTGATTCTCCTTGGGCGTTTGAACGCCAGGAGTGGATGAAGTTTGGGCGTTAAACGCCAACTTCTCCCCCTTTTCTGGCGTTTGAACGCCAGAACTGGGCAGGGAATGGGCGTTTAACGCCAGCTTTCCTCCCTGTTCTGGCGTTTGAACGCCAGTATTGGGCAAGGAATGGGCGTTTAACGCCAACTTTCCTTCCCTTTCTGGCGTTTGAACGCCAATAATATTCCTCTCTGGGCTCTTACTGTCCTCAGAGGGATTTTGAACAGTGGCTTGGTCATCCTCTGTCAGCTGTTCCTTAATTGACTTCTTGCTCTTTTGAGCAGTGGCATTCAGTGTTTTCCCACTCCTCAGTTGAACTGCTTGACATTCTTCTGTTATTTGTTTAGATATTTGCTGTTTTGCTTGATTCAACTGCAGTTCTATGCTCTTGTTAGCAACCTTAGTATCATGGAGCATTTCTTTAAATTCTGCTAACTGTTCTGTCATCAGGAGCAATTGTTGATTAAGCTCATTCATCTGTTCTTGAGGATCAGGATCATTGGCTACTGCCAGGACCTCTTCTTGTGGAACGAATTCCTTGCTAGAGTATAAGTATTGGTTTCTAGCAACAATGTCTATAAGCTCTTGAGCTTCTTCAATTGTCTTTCTCATGTGTATAGATCCACCAGCTGAGTGGTCTAAAGACATCTGAGCTTTTTCTGTAAGCCCATAGTAGAAGATGTCTAACTGTACCCACTCTGAAAACATTTCAGAGGGGCATTTTCTGAGCATACCTCTATACCTCTCCCAGGCATCATAAAGGGATTCATTATCCTCTTGTTTAAAGCCTTGGATGTCTAGCCTTAGCTGTGTCATCCTTTTTGGAGGGTAAAAGTGATTCAGGAATTTTTCTGATAACTGTTTCCATGTCTTTATGCTTGCTGTAGGTTGGTTATTCAACCACCTTTTTGCTTGATCTTTTACAGCAAATGGAAACAGTAACAGTCTGTAGACATCCTGATCTACCTCTTTATCATGTATTGTGTCAGCAATTTGTAAGAACTGTGCCAGAAACTTAGTAGGTTCTTCCTCTGGAAGACCGGAATACTGGCAATTTTGCTGCACTATGATAATGAGTTGAGGGTTTAGCTCAAAGCTGCTTGCTTTGATGGGAGGTACACAGATGCTACTCCCATATGCAGCTGTACTGGGGTTGGCATAGGACCCCAGAGTCCTTCTGGACTGGTTAATTCCACTTAAGTCCATAATGGACAAAAGGGAAATGATAATAATTGCAAAAAGATAAATTTTGTTTGTTTTTTTTTTTTTTTTTGAAATAACCGAAAAATTAAAATAAAATAAAATAAAACAAAAGGAAGATAAAATAAAATTCGAAAATTAAAAATAAAATAAGATCAAAGCAAATTGAGAACTGAATCAATTAGTAAAGAAAAAGATTTTGAAACAGCAATTAAGAGATATGATTGAAAAATTTTTATGAAAAGATTTGGTTCTTAAAAGAGGAAAGAGAAAAACAGCAAAAAGACACCAAACTTAAAATTTTTAGAAATCAAACACTAATGTTTTCGAAAATTTTAAGGGAAAAACACAAAGAGGACACCAAACTTAGAACTTTTATGAATCAAAAAGGGACTAAGAACAAGAAAAATTTGAAAATTAAAAGAAGAAAAACAAAAAGCATGCAATTGACACCAAACTTAGAATATGAAACTAGACTCAACTAAAAGACTCTAAACCAACAAAAAGAAAACAGTCCTAATCTAAGCAACAAGATAAGCCGTCAGTTGTCCAAACTCGAACAATCCCCGGCAACGGCGCCAAAAACTTGGTGCACGAAATTGCAATAACACTTTTGCAATCCCGCACAACTAACCAGCAAGTGCACTGGGTCGTCCAAGTAATACCTTGCGTGAGCAAGGGTCGATCCCACGGAGATTGTCGGCTTGAAGCAAGCTATGGTTATCTTGTAAATCTTAGTCAGGATATCAGAAATTATCAGGATTGATTGTGAAGAGCAAAAGAACATGAAATGATTACTTGTATTGCAGTAATGGAGAATAGGGTTGAGGTTTGGAGATGCTCCATCTTCTGAATCTCTGCTTTCCTACTGCCTTCTTCATCAAACACGCAAGTCTCCTTCCATGGCAAGCTCGTATAGGGTTTCACTGTTGTCAGCAGCTACCTCCCATCCGCGCAGTGAAAGCTAATGCATACACTCTGTCACAGTGCTGCCAATCACCGGTTTGGTTCCCTCCCCTACCGGAATAGAATCCCTCTTTTGCGTCTGTCACTAACGCCCAGTAGGTTATAGGTTTGAAGCACGTCACAGTCATTCAATCATTGAATCCTACTCAGAATACCACAGACAAGGTTTAGACCTTCCGGATTCTCTTGAATGCTGCCATCAGGTCCTGCCTATACCACGAAGATTCCGATTAAAGAACCCAAGAGATAACTACTCAATCTAAGATAGAACAGAGGTGGTTGTCAGGCACGTGTTCATAGTTGAGAATGATGATGATTGTCACGGATCATCACATTCATCCGGATTAAGAACAAGTGTTATCTTAGAATCGAAGCAAGCATGATTGAATAAGAAACAGTAGTAATTGCATTAATCCATCAAGACACAGCAGAGCTCCTCACCCCCAACCATGGGGTTTAGAGACTCATACTGTGGAAAGAAACGTATACAAAATGTTATGGGGTCATAAGGTACGGATACAATGTCAAAAGATCCTATTAATAGTAAACTAGTGTCCTAAGGTTTACAGAAATGAGTAAATGACATAAAAATCCACTTCCGGGCCCACTTGGTGTGTGCTTGGGCTGAGCAATGAAGGAATTTCGTGTAGAGACCTTTTCTGGAGTTAAACGCCAGCTTTCATGCCAGTTTGGGCGTTTAACTCCAAATTTTATGCCAGTTCCGGCGTTTAACGCTGGAAATTCTGTAGGTGACTTTGAGCGCCGGTTTGGGCCATCAAATCTTGGGCAAAGTATGGACTATTATATATTGCTGGAAAGCCCAGGATGTCTACTTTCCAATGCCGTTGAGAGCGCGCCAATTGGGCTTCTGTAGCTCCAGAAAATCCACTTCGAGTGCAGGGAGGTTAGAATCCACAGCATCTGCAGTCCTTTTCAGTCTCAGGATCAGATTTTGCTCAGAACCCTCAATTTCAGTCAGAAAATACCTGAAATCACAGAAAAATACACAAACTCATAGTAAAGTCCAGAAAAGTGAATTTAATTAAAAACTAATAAAAATATACTAAAAACTATCTAAAAGATACTAAAACATACTAAAAACAATGCCAAAAAGCATACAAATTATCCGCTCATCACAACACCAAACTAAATTGTTGCTTGTCCCCAAGCAACTGAAAATCAAAATAGGAAAAAAGAAGAGAAATACATAGACTCCAAATATCAAAGAAACATAGCTCCAATTAGATGAGCGGACTAGTAGCTTTTTGCCTCCGAACAGTTTTGGCATCTCACTCTATCCTTTGAAGTCAGAATGATTAGCATCTATAAGAACTCAGAACTCAGATAGTGTTATGATCTCCTAGTAAGTATATTGATTCTTGAACATAGCCAGTGTATGAGTCTTGGCTGTGGCCCAAAGCACTCTGTCTTCCAGTATTACCACCGGATACATACATGCCACAGACACATAATTGGGTGAACCTTCTTAGATTGTGACTCAGCTTTGCTAAAGTCCCCAATTAGAGGTGTCCAGGGTTCTTAAGCACACTCTTGTTGCCTTGGATCACAACTTTATTTCCTTCTCTTTTTTTTTTTCACTGCTTTTCTTGCTTCAAGAATCAATTTGATGATTTTTCAGATCCTCAATAACAGTTCTCTTTTCTCCTCATTCTTTCAAGAGCCAACAATTTTAACATTCTTAAAACAACAAATTCAAAAGACATATGCACTGTTCAAGCATTCATTCAGAAAACAAAGAGTATTGTCACCACATCAAACTAATTCAACTAGTTTCAGAGATAAATTTCGAAATCCTGTACTTCTTGTTCTTTTGTGATTAAAGCACTTTCTTTTAAGAGAGGTGATGGATTCATAGGACATTCATAGCTTTAAGGCATAAACTTATTAATTTTATTAATTAAGAACAAGACTCAAATATAGATATAAGATGAGACTAGAAATAGAAAAACAAGAACAAAAACGAATAAAAAATAGGCTCCTAATGATAGAGGTGTTCACAGAGTTAGGACTCAACAACCTTGATTTTGAGAAGTGGATGCTCCCTCAGCTTGAGAGGAGAGCTTTTGGCGTTCATCTCTTGAATTTCACGCCCCTGCTTCTTGTTCCTTCAGCAATTTGCAGAGCATGCAGTTCTGATTCTGCTGTTCTTCCTTCAGTTGCTCCATAGTCTCTTGCAACTTGTTAATAGATGCTTCTAGGTTGGACCAGTAGTCAATTCTTGGAAATTCAGGGAGGAATTCCTGCGCCCTCCTCTGATGGAGTTGTCTTGCACTTGTCCTTCATTGACTTCTTGGTGATTGGGTGTTCAATGGGTATGAACTCATCTACTCCCATCTTCACCCCAGCCTCTTTACAGAGCAAGGAAATCAAGCTTGGATAAGCCAATTTGGCTTCAGTGGAATTCTTATTTGCAATTGTGTAGATCTCACAAGCAATCACATGATGCACCTCACTTTTTTTCCAAGCATAATGCAATGAATCATCACTGCTCTCTTGATGGTGACCTCAGAACGGTTGCTAGTGGGCAGTATGGAACGCCCAATAAAGTCTAGCCAACCTCTTGCAATTGGTTTGAGGTCTCCCCTCTTGAGTTGGTTTGGGACACCTTAGAATTGGTTATCCACTTAGTTCCAGGGAGGCATATGTCTCTAGAACTTGATCCAACCCCTATCTACTCTCACCATCCTCTATTAAGGAATCAGGATCATCTTGCAGTTGAGGCAACTTGAAGATTTCCCTTATTTGTCCAGATGGAAGTATATAACTTTCCCTCTGACCATGGTTCTATAGGTATGGTAAGCAGTTCCAGTTTCTCTGCTTATGTTAGCCACAGATTTGAGTAGATTCCTGAACCATATTCCTTCCAACCTTTGTCTCAGGATGGTTAGAACTTCCCATCCTCTGTTTCGAATTTGCTCTTGGATCCCCGGATATTCATCTTCTTTCAGATCAAATTTAACTTCCGGGATCACTGACCTCAGACCCATTATTTTATGATAATGGTCTTCATGTTCTTTGGTTAAGAACTTATCTTCATTCCAAGATTCTTTGGATTATTCTCTTCTTGCCTCTTAAATTGGTTTGTTTTCCCTTAGGAGCCATGATATTGATGAATCTTGGCTTAGTGATCACGGAAAAGCACACCAAACTTAGAGGTTTGCTTGTCCTCAAGCCAAAAGAGAAGAGAGAAGAGAGGGGGAGGAAGAGAAAATTCGAATGGTGTGGTTGGAAGAGGGGAACAAAGTGTATTTACAATGTTTGTAATTGATTTGAAATAAATTTGAAAAAAAGTTTTGATTTTTTGAAGATTTGAAAGTGAATGAATGATTGAAGTGTGATTTTGTAGAAAAGTATGGGTGAGAAAAGGAAAGTTTGAAAAAATCTGATTTGAAAACAAAATTGTGGTCCTCCCACCAAGCTGGCGTTAACGCCCAGAATGGCACCCATTCTGGCGTTTAACGCCCATTTGTTGCCCCAATTGGGCGTTTAACGCCAGCCAGGTACCCTGGCTGGCGTTAAACGCCAGAAATTCTTCCTCACTGGGCGTTTTTTCTAAAACGCCCAGGATGCTGCACACCTGGCGTTAAACGCCCAGAATGGTGCCCATTCTGGCGTTTAACGCCCAAAATGGCACCATTCCTGGCGTTAAACGCCCAGAATGGTACCCATTCTGGCGTTTAACGCCCAAAATGCCTCTTACTGGCGTTTTTTTTCGCCAGTAAGCTCATTTCTCTGCTTTTTGAGCTGAATCCTCTGTAACTCTGTGAATTCCTTCATTTTTGATACTTGCCTCTGTAAGAACAATTCATACAACTTTCCTAATGACTGGGTTGCCTCCCAGCAAGCGCTTCTTTACTGTCTTTAGCTGGACTTTCACTGAGAATTACTCAAGTTTCAGTTTTGAGCATTCCTGCTCAAAATTTCCTTCAAGATAGTGCTTGATTCTTCCTGAAGCTCAACATATCCATATGGTGATACTCCTGTAATCACATACGACCCCTCCACCGGGACTTGAGCTTTCCTGGAAACAGTTTGAGCCTGGAGTTGAAGAGCAGAACTTTTTGTCCTGGCTCAAAGACTCTGGTTGACATCTCTTGTCATGCCACTTCTTTGCCTTTTCCTTATAATTTTTTGCATTTTCAAAGGCATTGAGTCTGAACTCCTCTAGCTCATTTAGCTGGAGCAGTCTTTTCTCACCAGCTAACTGTGCATCCATGTTTAGGAATCTGGTTGCCCAGTAGGCTTTATGTTCCAGTTACAGGCAAATGACGGCCTTCCCATACACCAATTGGTATGGAGAGGTTCCTAGGGAGTCTTGAATGCTGTGTCTGTATGCCCCAGAGCATCATCCAAGCTCTTGCCCAATCCTTTCTTCGGGCCATTACAGTCCGTTCCAGGATTCTTTTTAGCTCAGTTGCCACTTTATGCTGATTCCATATCTAACCATAGCAGAGTATGCTGTTTATTGCAGAAATGAGTGCCCCCATCACTGATTAGCACTCTGGGGACGCCAAATCTGCTGAAAATGTTTTTCTGGAGGAATTTCAGTACAGTCTTGGTATCATTATGGGTGTAGCAATTGCTTCTACCCATTTAGATACATAGTCCACTGCCACCAGAATGTAAGTGTTGAGTATGATGGTGGGAATGGCCCCATGAAGTCAATTCCCCATACATCAAACAGCTCTATCTCTAATATCCCTTGTTGAGGCATGGATATCCATGAGGCAGGTTACCAGCTCTTTGGCAACTGTCACAGTTACGCACAAACTCTCGGGAATCTTTATAGAGAGTAGGCCAGTAGAAGCCACATTGGAGGACTTTAGTGGCTGTTCGCTCACTTCCAAAATGTCCTCCATACTGTGATCCATGGCAGTGCCATAGGATCCTCTGTGCTTCTTCTCTGGGTACACACCTGTGGATCACTCCGTCAGCACATCTCTTAAAGAGATATGGTTCATCCCAGAGGTAGTACTTGGCATCTGAAATTAATTTCTTTCTCTGCATGTAACTGTACTCCTTGGGTATGAACCTCACAGCTTTAAAATTTGCAATATCTGCAAACCATGGAGCTTCCTGAATGGCAAAAAGTTGCTCATCTGGGAAGGTCTCAGAGATCTCAGTAGAAGGGAGGGACGCCCCAGCTACTGGTTCTATTCTGGACAGATGATCAGCTACTTTGGTTCTCTGTCCCTTTTCTCTCTTATTTCTATATCAAACTCTTGCAGAAGCAAAACCCATCTGATAAGCCTGGTTTTGAATCCTGCTTTGTGAGTAAGTATTTAAGAGCAGCATGGTCAGTGTACACAATCACCTTTGATCCCACTAAGTAGGATCTAAACTTGTCAATGGCATATACCACTGGCAAGTAATTCTTTTTCTGTGGTTGTGTAATTCTTCTGTGCATCATTTAGAACACGGCTAGCATAATAATGACATGCAGAAGTTTGTTATGCCTCTGTCCCACACTGCACCAATGGCATGATCACTGGCATCACACATTAATTCAAATGGTAATGCCCAATCTGGTGCAGAGATGACTGGTGCTGTGACCAGTTTAGCTTTCAGGGTCTCAAATGCCTGCAAACAATGTGTGTCAAACACAAATGGTGTGTCAGCAGCTAACAGGTTACTCAGAGGTTTAGCAATTTCGAAAAATCCTTAATAAACCTTCTGTAAAATCCTGCATGCCCCAGAAAGCTTCTGATTGCCTTAACATTGGCAGGTGGTGGTAATTTTTCAATTACCTCTACCTTTGCCTTATCCACCTCTATTCCCCTGCTTGAAATTTTGTGCCCAAGGACAATTTCTTCAGTCACCATAAAGTGACATTTCTCCCAGTTTAAAACCAGGTTAGTCTCTTGGCATCTTTTCAGGACAAGTGATAGGTGGTTAAGACAGGAGCTGAATGAGTCTCCATATACTGAAAAGTCATCCATGAAGACTTCCAGAAATTTCTCTACCATATCTGAAAAGATAGAGAGCATGCACCTTTGGAAGGTTGCAGGTGCATTGCACAGACCAAAAGGCATTCTCCTATAGGCAAACACGCCTGAAGGGCAGGTGAATGCTGTTTTCTCTTGGTCCTGAGGGTCTACTGCAATTTGGTTGTAGCCTGAATAGCCATCCAAAAAGCAGTAATAATCATGGCCAGCTAGTCTTTCTAGCATTTGGTCTATGAATGGTAAGGAAAATGATCCTTTCTGGTGGCTGTATTGAGCCTTCTGTAGTCAATACACATGCGCCACCCTGTGACTGTCCTTGTGGGAACCAGTTCATTTTTTTCATTATGAACCACTGTCATGCCTCCCTTTTTGGGAACAACTTGGACAGGGCTCACCCAGGGCTATCAGAAATAGGATAAATAATCCCAGCCTCTAGTAATTTAGTGACCTCTTTCTGCACCACCTCCTTCATGCAGGATTTAGCCTCCTCTGTGGTTGAACCACTGGTTTGGCATTATCCTCCAATAGGATCTTGTGCATGCATCTAGCTGGGCTAATGCCCTTGAGACATTGGACCACCCAAGAGCTGTCTTGTGTGTCCTCAGCACTTTAATCAGTGCTTCCTCTTCCTGTGGATTTAAAGCTGAGCTTATAATCACTGGAAAAGTGTCACCCTCTCCCAGAAACGCATATTTCAGGGATGATGGTAGTGGTTTGAGTTCAGGCTTAGGAGGCTTATCCTCCTCCTGAGGAATTTTCGAAAATTCCTTTACTTCCTCTAGTTCTTCTTGATCAGGTTGAGCATCTTTGAAGATGTCCTCAAGCTCTGATTTTAGGCTTTCAGCCATATTGATCTCTTCTACCAAGAATCAATATGTCAACGTCCATGCAGTCTTCTGGTGTGTCTGGATGCTGCATAGCTTTCACAGCATTCAACTTGAACTCATCCTCATTGACTCTCAGGGTTACTTCCCCTTTATGTACATCAATGAGAGTTCGTCCAGTTGCTAGGAAAGGTCTTCCTAGAATGAGAGTTGCACTTTTGTGCTCCTCCATTTCCAGCACCACAAAGTCGTTGGAAAGGCAAATGGCCCAACCTTGACAATCATGTCCTCTATTATGCCTGATGGGTGTTTAATGGAACCATCAGCAAGTTGGAGGCATATCCTGGTTGGTTTGACTTCTCCAGTCAACCCAAGCTTTCTGATAGTGGATGCAGGTATTAGATTGATGCTTGCTCCAAGATCACATAAAGCTGTCTTGGTGCAAGTGCCTTCTAATGTGCATGGTATCAGAAAGCTTCCAGGATCTTGAAGCTTTTCTGGTAAGCTTTTTAGAATGACTGCACTGCATTCTTCAGTGAGAAACACTTTTTCAGTTTCTCTCCAATCCTTCTTATGACTTAAGATTTCCTTCATGAACTTAGCATAAGAAGGTATTTGCTCAAGTGCCTCTGCAAACGGAATCTTTATTTCAAGAGTCCTTAGATAGTCTGCAAAGCGGGCAAATTGCTTATCCTGTTCCGCTTTGCGGAGTTTCTGAGGATAAGGCATCTTGGCTTGATATTCTTCAACCTTAGATGCTGCAGGTTTATTCCTTACAGAAATGGTTGAAGAGGCCTTGTTAGGGGGATAATCATCAGAACTCTCAGGTGCCTAATTCTCCTTGGGCGTTTGAACGCCAGGAGTGGATGAAGTTTGGGCGTTAAACGCCAACTTCTCCCCCTTTTCTGGCGTTTGAACGCCAGAACTGGGCAGGGAATGGGCGTTTAACGCCAGCTTTCCTCCCTGTTCTGGCATTTGAACGCCAGTATTGGGCAAGGAATGGGCGTTAACGCCAACTTTCCTTCCCTTTACTCTCAGGTGCCTAATCTCCTTGGGCTTTGAACGCCAGGAGGGGATGAAGTTTGGGCGTTAAACGCCAACTTCTCCCCCGTTCTGGCGTTTGAACGCCAGAACTGGGCAGGGAATGGGCGTTTAACGCCAGCTTTTCCTCCCTGTTCTGGCATTTGAACGCCAGTATTGGGCAAGGAATGGGCGTTAACGCCAACTTTCCTTCCCTTTCTGGCGTTTGAACCCAATAATATTCCTCTCTGGGCTCTTACTGTCCTCAGAGGATTTTGAACAGTGGCTTGGTCATCCTCTGTCATCTGTTCCTTAATGACTTCTTGCTCTTTTGAGCAGTGGCATTCAGTGTTTTCCCACTCCTCAGTTGAACAGCTTGACATTCTTCTGTTATTTGTTTAGATATTTGCTGTTTTGCTTGATTCACTGCAGTTCTATCTCTTGTTAGCAACCTTAGTATCATGGAGCATTTCTTTAAAATTCTGCTAACTGTTCTGTCATCAGGAGCAATTGTTGATTAAGCTCATTCATCTGTTCTTGAGGATCAGGATCATTGGCTACTGCCAGGACCTCTTCTTGTGGAACGAATTCCTTGCTAGAGTATAAGTATTGGTTTCTAGCAACAATGTCTATAAGCTCTTGAGCTTCTCAATTGTCTCTCATGTGTATAGATCCCCAGCTGAGTGGTCTAAAGACATCTGAGCTTTTTCTGTAAGCCCATAGTAGAAGATGTCTAACTGTACCCACTCTGAAACATTTCAGAGGGCATTTTCTGAGCATACCTCTATACCTCTCCCAGGCATCATAAAGGGATTCATTATCCTCTTGTTTAAAGCCTTGGATGTCTAGCCTTAGCTGTGTCATCCTTTTTGGAGGGTAAAGTGATTCAGGAATTTTTCTGATAACTGTTTCCATGTCTTTAGCTTGCTGTAGGTTGGTTATTCAACCACCTTTTTGCTTGATCTTTTACAGCAATGGAAACAGTAACAGTCTGTAGACATCCTGATCTACCTCTTTATCATGTATTGTGTCAGCAATTTGTAAGAACTGTGCCAGAAACTTAGTAGGGTTCTTCCTCTGGAAGACCGAATACTGGCAATTTTGCTGCACTATGATAATGAGTTGAGGTTTAGCTCAAAGCTGCTTGCTTTGATGGGAGGTACACAGATGCTACTCCCATATGCAGCTGTACTGGGGTTGGCATAGGACCCCAGAGTCCTTCTGGACTGGTTAATTCCACTTAAGTCCATAATGGACAAAAGGGAATGATAATAATTGCAAAAAGATAAATTTTGTTTGTTTTTTTTTTTTTTTGAAATAACCGAAAAATTAAAAAATAAAAAAACAAAAGGAAGATAAATAAAATTCGAAAATTAAAAATAAAATAAGATCAAAGCAAATTGAGAACTGAATCAATTAGTAAAGAAAAAGATTTTGAAAACAGCAATTAAAGATATGATTGAAAAAATTTTTATGAAAAAGATTTGGTTCTTAAAAGAGAAAGAGAAAAACAGCAAAAGAAACCCAAACTTAAAATTTTAGAAATCAAACACTAATGTTTTCGAAAATTTTAAGGGAAAAACACAAAGAGACACCAAACTTAGAACTTTTATGAATCAAAAAGGGACTAAGAACAAGAAAAATTTGAAAATTAAAAGAAGAAAAACAAAAGCATGCAATTGACACCAAACTTAGAATATGAACTAGACTCAACTAAAAGACTCTAACCAACAAAAAAACAGTCCTAATCTAAGCAACAATAAGCCGTCAGTTGTCCAAACGCGAACAATCCCCGGCACGGCGCCAAAAACTTGGTGCACGAAATTGCAATAACACTTTTGCAATCCCGCACAACTAACCAGCAAGTGCACTGGGTCGTCCAAGTAATACCTTGCGTGAGCAAGGGTCGATCCCACGAGATTGTCGGCTTGAAGCAAGCTATGGTTATCTTGTAAATCTTAGTCAGGATATCAGAAATTATCAGGATTGATTGTGAAGAGCAAAAACATGAAATGATTACTTGTATTGCAGTAATGGAGAATAGGGTTGAGGTTTGGAGATGCTCCATCTTCTGAATCTGCTTCCTACTGCCTTCTTCATCAACACGCAAGTCTCCTTCCATGGCAAGCTCGTATAGGGTTTCACTGTTGTCAGCAGCTACCTCCCATCCGCGCAGTGAAGCTAATGCATACACTCTGTCACAGTGCTGCCAATCACCGGTTTGGTTCCCTCCCCTACCGGAATAGAATTCCTCTTTTGCGTCTGTCACTAACGCCCAGAGGTTACAGGTTTGAAGCACGTCACAGTCATTCAATCATTGAATCCTACTCATAATACCACAGACAAGGTTTAGACCTTCCGGATTCTCTTGAATGCTGCCATCAGGTCCTGCCTATACCACGAAGATTCCGATTAAAGAACCCAAGAGATAACTACTCAATCTAAGATAGAACAGAGGTGGTTGTCAGGCACGTGTTCATAGTTGAGAATGATGATGATTGTCACGGATCATCACATTCATCCGGATTAAGAACAAGTGTTATCTTAGAATCGAAGCAAGCATGATTGAATAAGAACAGTAGTAATTGCATTAATCCATCAAGACACAGCAGAGCTCCTCACCCCCAACCATGGGGTTTAGAGACTCATACTGTGGAAAGAAACGTATACAAATGTTATGGGTCATAAGGTACGGATACAATGTCAAAAGATCCTATTAATAGTAAACTAGTGTCCTAAGGTTTACAGAAATGAGTAAATGACATAAAAATCCACTTCCGGCCCACTTGGTGTGTTTGGGCTGAGCATGAAGGAATTTCGTGTAGAGACCTTTTCTGGATTAAACGCCAGCTTTCATGCCAGTTTGGGCGTTTAACTCCAAATTTTATGCCAGTTCCGGCGTTTAACGCTGGAAATTCTGTAGGTGACTTTGAGCGCCGGTTTGGGCCATCAAATCTTGGGCAAAGTATGGACTATTATATATTGCTGGAAAGCCCAGGATGTCTACTTTCCAATGCCGTTGAGAGCGCGCCAATTGGGCTTCTGTAGCTCCAGAAAATCCACTTCGAGTGCAGGGAGGTCAGAATCCAACAGCATCTGCAGTCCTTTTCAGTCTCAGGATCAGATTTTTGCTCAGAACCCTCAATTTCAGTCAGAAAATACCTGAAATCACAGAAAAACACACAAACTCATAGTAAAGTCCAGAAAAGTGAATTTTAATTAAAAACTAATAAAAATATACTAAAAACTATCTAAAAGATACTAAAAACATACTAAAAACAATGCCAAAAAGCATACAAATTATCCGCTCATCAGAGATTCACCATAGCCATTGGATTGGTATGCATCATAGAATGGCTCTTCTTCATAGTGCATTGGTGGGGGTTGTTGCCATGAAGATTGATCATATGTGCATTGCTCCTCCCACCCTTGATTGTCCCATCCTTGATACACATCCTCATTGTAGCTCTCATCACCTACAACATAATTGTAATCACACTCATAGCCAAAATGAGAATTCATGGTAGCAAGAGAAAATAAGAAACAAAAACTAATAAGAAATAATGAAACAAAATACTAAGACTAGCAAAAACTAACAAGCAATCTAAAAAGCAAGCTATTCACAATATTCACATATATATAATAACCAATAACATAACACCATTGCAATTCCCCGGCAACGGCGCCATTTTGATGATTGGATTTTTGACGGTTTAGAATTTCACTAATGAAATCTCGTTGTAAAGTATAGTTTTCTAAACCAAACAACAATCCTTTCATACAAAAAGTTGTTTGTCACTAGTACAAACCCCTAAAATTTATAAACCGAAGTATTGGACCTCGGGTCGTTCTCCCTAGGAATTACAATAAAGTGTCTTGTTATTGGTTGTGAGTTATTTTGGGATTTTGATAAGAAGCATGAAAGATAAATGACAAGAAAGTAAACTAAGGCCTAAAAGGATCTTGGCAAGGGTTGGTGGTCAAGGATCTCTATCCTAATCACTAACCACAATATGAGAATTGGCAAGGATTAATCTCATTAAATCATCCTCTAACTAGTAGTAAAGGAAAGTCAAATGAGCTATATCAATCCTAGTCCATAAGTCCTAACTCTCCACTAATTCAATTAGTGAGAACTAGAGTAAATGGCTCCCAATCATCAATTACTTGGACATTAGTAACTCAAGAGTTCCTAAGTTACCTTTCCAAGCCAAGAGTATAAAATTCTACTCTAAAATCCAACCAAGCATTTCATCAAACACTTGGAAGGTACAAAAGAAAAGCATAGTAAATTGATAACAAGAGTAGAATCTAACAACAATTATTGAAAAGAATTAATAACAACAATCAAAAGAAACACATCTATTATGAATTACCTTGAATTGAATTGGAAGAAAGTAGAAGAAACAAAAGTAGATCTACAACAAAAACACAAGAACAACATAAAGGAAATTACAACAAAAGAATAGAAGAAGATGAATGTAGCAACAAAAAGTTGAGAGATAGAAGTAGAAGGAGGTGAAATGAAATCTAGATCTAAGAACTAAGCCTAATCATAATCCTAATCCTAGAGAGAAGTGAGAGCTTCTCTCTCTAGAAACTACTTCTAAAACTAAACTTAAACTAATGGTCAAAAGTTAGTTGATTCCTCTTCAATCCTTGGCTTAAATAGCATCAAAAATGAGTTGGATTGGGCCCACAAGGCTTCTAAAATCGATGACCACGTGTTGCATTAAGTGGGTCATGTGCCACCATCGGCGCGTCCGCGTACCGTGAGCGTGTGCGCCTCTACGCGCGATGCAACTATGGCAAATCTTATATCGTTTCGAAGCTCCGGATGTTAGCTTTCTAACCCAACTGAAACCGCATCATTTGGACCTCTGTAGCTCAAGTTATGGTCGTTTAAGTGTGAAGAGGTCGACTTGACAGCTTTCCGGTTCTTTTATTTCTTCATGAGTTCTCCAACTTTTCATGCTTTCTTTCTTCATTCCCTTGATCCAATCTTTGCCTCCTAAACCTTAAATCACTTAACAAACATATCAAGGCATCTAATGGAACCAAGGTGAATTAAATTTATTTATTTTAAGACCTAAAAAGCATGTTTGCACTCTTAAGTACAATTAAAGGAGAATATACAAAACCATGCTATTTCATTGCATAAATGTGGGTAAAAGGTCATAAAATCTCTTAAATCAAGTACAAGATAAACCGTCAAAACGGGGTTTATCAATCAGCAACACGTACTCTTCTTGTCGTCATGTCTGCGTATATCAAATTATCAAACAATCTCAGCAAAAATTTCTCAATAAAACAGTCATCAACGCAACAATTAACAGCAATTAACACAATTAGATAGTTCCAAACAATTCAAGCAGTCAAAATCTAATGTATTGAATCAAACATTACTTAATCAACTTAAATCTACTAAGATTAGAAAATTAACATGAATTAACTTTGAAACTAATTCAAAATTAAAATTATAATTCTACTTAAATCTAAACTAAATAAAATTAAAATAAAAATTATCAAACAATCTCAACAATAATTTCTCAGCAAAACAGTCATCAACACAGTAATTAACACAATTAGATAGTTTCAAACGCTTCAAGCATTCAAAATTTAATGTATTGAATCAAACATAACTTAATCAACCTAAATACAGTAAGATTAAAAAATTAAATTGAACAAACTTTGAAACTGATTAAAATTCTAATTCTACTCAAACCTAAACTAAATTAAACTAAAATTAAATAATTATCAAACAATCTCAGCAAAATAGTCATCAACGTAGCAATTAACACAATTAGACAATTCCAAACACTTGAACTATTCAAAATCTAATGTATTGAATCTAACCTAACTTAATCAACCTAAACACACTAAGATTAAAAAATTAAACTGAACTAACTTTGAAACTGATTCAAAATGAAAATTGAAATTCTACTCAAACCTAAACTACATTAAACTAAAATTAAATAAACTGGAAAAGGGTTGTTCATTGAACCTGTAATGAAGAACAACAAAAATAAGAAAAGACGTGGATGTTGCAGTGGTGGTCGTCAAAGTTGCTGTGGCGGCAGATGTTGGCGATGGCAGATGGTGGTGATGGCACACGGTGGTGCTCTCGATGGCGACGGGAGGGGTAAGGAACGGAGGTGGTGGCGGTGATGAGAGAGAGAGAGAGAGAGGGTGGAGATGAATAGAGGGAGTATGAAATTTGAAATGGGGGAGATGACGTTCGCACTTTCATTTAGGGCACTGTTACCATCAGATTTACCGTCGGATTAATCCGACGGTAACATTTTTTGTGTGCCCAAAATGCAGCGTTTCACTAAACTTTGTTACTGTGGATCTTTCCGCCAGTAAATCCGACGGCGGTGGCCGCACCAACAATTTCTTTTTTTCCTTCAAATATTACCGTTGACGTTACCTTTGGAAATGTTATTCTGATGATAATATTTTAGGGTTACGAATTTGCTACCTAATCCGATGCTAAATCCGATAGAAATCTTGCCGCTAACGTTTATGCACTATTTTGGGATTAGGGTTATTATTAGTTAGGGATTAGTTTGACAAAATTTCGTAAAGTTTTCATGCTGGCATCCAGTTGAGATGTATAGGTGTGTGTTGACATGAATTTTAACATGCTAGGTCAGCTTCTGTTAATCATTAGCTAGTGAAGTGATGGAAAGACTAATGTGACTAACTTAAAATATTTTAGGGATGAATTTGATTAAAAATATCTTTCAGGGACTAAATTGGAGATCGTATAATCTTTTAGGGATCAATTTGACTATTTACTCATATTTTGTATTCTAACATATATTTTATACTTGTAGCTAATTTTAGTATATACATACTACCTAATATAGTTGTATTCTGATAAAAGAGAAAATTACAAAATATATTATAAGTCCTCAAATTCATCTTCCTTTCTTATTTTAAACTCATTGATACACTATAAGAAAAATGTTGAATACTATTAGATTTACCATCAGATTTAGGACTGAATATTAGCGGCGAGTTTACCGACGGATTTACCAGAAAATTTGATAATAAATTTGTCTGATAAAAAAGTTAACATCGGATTTTATTTTCCAACGGTAAATCCGCTGGTAATAAATGAAGGTAAAAAATAAAAAACTTGTGCGAGCATTACGGTCGGATTTACCAAATCCACCTGTAACCTTGATTAGTACAACAATGCGTTTTGGCCACTTCGAAAGCATTATTGGTAGATTTATCTACCGGTAATCTTGCTCTAAATACAAATAGCAAACCCATCCTCCAGATCTCTCGCTCTCACCCCCACTCCCACACATAGAGGCACAGTGCCGCCCCTTCTCCCCCAGCCTTCTCACTCTCACCTCGGTTCATGGTGGACGAAATTGTGATCATCAATATTGGCTCTTTGGTATGTACACAAAAACTATTGTGTCTCTTGTTTAATTCACAACTCCGTTCAACTAACCAGCAAGTGTACTGGGTCGTCCAAGTAATAAACCTTACGTGAGTAAGGGTCGATCCCACAGAGATTGTTGGTATGAAGCAAGCTATGGTCACCTTGTAGATCTCAGTCAGGCGGATTAAACATTATTTATGGGTTCGAAGATAGAAATAAAGATTAGAAATAAGAAAAGGGATAGAATACTTATGCAGATTCATTGGTAGGAATTTCAGATAAGCATATAGAGATGCTGTATGGCTCAAGGACGCCTGCTTTCCCACTGCTTCTACTCAATCCTTCTTACTCCTTTCCATGGCAAGCTGTGTATAGGGGTTCACCATCAGCGGTGGCTACTTTCAATCCTCTCGGGAAAATATCCTATGCGGCTGTCACTCGCACAGCTAATCATCTGGAGGCATCACCCATGGTTGATGGCTACATCCCATCCTCGCAGTGAAAACTAATGCTCACGCACTCTGTCACAGTACGGCTAATCACTGGTTGGTTCCCGCGCCTACTGGAATAGAATCCCTTGATTCTTTTGCGTCTGTCACTAACGCCCAGTACTTGCAAGTTTGAAGCACGTCACAGTCATTCATTACCGGAATCCTACTCGGAATACCACAGACAAGGTGAGACTTTCCGGATTCCCAGGATCCTACTCGGAATACCACAGACAAGGTTAGACTTTCCGGATCCTCATAAATGCCGCCATCTATCTAGCTTATACCACGAAGATTCTGTTGGGGAATCTAAGAGATACACACTCAAGCTCTGTTGCATGTAGAACGGAAGTGGTTGTCAATCACGCGTTCATAATGAGAATGATAATGAGGGTTATCTAACTCATCACATTCATCATGTTCTTGGGTACGAATGAATATCTTGGAATAAGAATAAGAGAGATTTGAATAAAAGAAAATAGAACTTCATTAATACTTGAGGTACAGCAGAGCTCCACACCCTTAATCTATGGTGTGCAGAAACTCCACCGTTGAAAATACATAAGTGAAAGAGGTTCAGGCATGGCCGAATGGCCAGCCCTCTCCATGATCAAGTGACCGAATGAATAAAGAGTTAAAGTGGTCAAAAGATGGTCAAAAGATTAGTAAATCATCCTATTTATAATAAACTAGCTCCTAGGGTTTACATGAGTAAGTAATTGATGCATAAATCCACTTCCGGGGCCCACTTGGTGTATGTTTGGGCTGAGCTTGATCAATCCACGAGCTGAGGCTTCTCTTGGAGTTGAACTTCGAGTTATGACGTGTTTTGGGCGTTCAACTCCGGATCATGACGTTTTTCTGGCGTTTAACTCCAGACAGCAGCATGTACTTGGCGTTCAACGCCAAGTTACGTCGTCATTCAACGAAAAAAGTATGGACTATTATATATTACTGGAAAGCCCTGGATGTCTACTTCTCAACGCCGTTGAGAGCGCGCCAATTGGAGTTCTGTAGCTCCAGAAAATCCATTTCGAGTGCAGGGAGGTCAGAATCCAACAGCATCAGCAGTCCTTTTGTCAGCCTTTTTCAGAGTTTTGCTCAAATTCCTCAATTTCAGTCAGAATTTACCTGAAATCACAGAAAAACACACAAACTCATAGTAAAGTCCAGAAATGTGAATTTAACATAAAAACTAAGAAAAACATCCCTAAAAGTAGCTTGAACTTACTAAAAACTACCTAAAAACAATGCCAAAAAGCGTATAAATTATCCGCTCATCACAACACCAAACTTAAATTGTTGCTTGTCCCCAAGCAACTGAAAATCAAATAGGATAAAAAGAAGAGAATATACTATAAATTTAGAAATATCAATGAATGTTAATTATAATTAGATGAGCGGGACTTGTAGCTTTTTGCTTCTGAACAGTTTTGGCATCTCACTTTTTCCTTTGAAGTTTATGAATGATTGGCTTCTCTAGGAACTTAGAATTTCGGATAGTGTTATTGACTTTCCTAGTTAAGCATGTTGATTCTTGAACACAGCTACTTATGAGTCTTGGCCGTGGCCCTAAGCACTTTGTTTTCCAGTATTACCACCGGATACATAAATGCCACAGACACATAACTGGGTGAACCTTTTCAGATTGTGACTCAGCTTTGCTAGAGTCCCCAGTTAGTGGTGTCCAGAGCTCTTAAGCACACTCTTTTGCTTTGGATCACGACTTTAACCACTCAGTCTCAAGCTTTTCACTTGGGCCTTCATGACACAAGCACATGGTTAGGGACAGCTTGATTTAGCCGCTTAGGCCTGGATTTAATTTCCTTAGGCCCTCCTATCCATTGATGCTCAAAGCCTTGGATCCTTTTTACCCTTGCCTTTTGGTTTTAAGGGCTATTGGCTTTTTCTACTGCTCCTTCTTTTTCTATTTTTTTTTCTATTTTTTTTTTCGAATGCTTCTTCTTTTTCACTGCTTTTTCTTGCTTCAAGAATCAATTTCATGATTTTTCAGATCATCAATAACATTTCTCTTTGTTCATCATTCTTTCAAGAGCCAACAATTTTAACATTCATAAACAACAAGATCCAAAGACATATGCACTGTTCAAGCATTCATTCAGAAAACAAAGAGTATTGTCACCACATCGATATAATTAAATTAAATTCAAGGATAAATTCGAAATTCATGTACTTCTTGTTCTTTTGAATTAAAACATTTTTCATTTAAGATAGGTGAAGGACTAATGGATTTTATTCATAGCTTTAAGGCATGGTTACATACTAATGATCATGAAATAAAGACACAAAACATAGATAAACATAATAATTAAAAACCGAAAACAGAAAGAAATAAAGAACAAGGAATGAATCCACCTTTAGTGGCGTCTTCTTCTTGAAGGACCAATGATGTTCTTAAGCTCTTCTATGTCCCTTCCTTGCCTTTGTTGCTCCTCCCTCATTGCTCTTTGATCTTCTCTTATTTCTTGGAGAATGATGGAGTGTTCATGATGTTCCACCCTTAGTTGTTCAACATTATGGCTCAAATCTTCTAAGGAGGTGTTGAGTTGCTCCCAATAGTTGTTGGGAGGAAAGTGCATTCCTTGAGGCATTTGTTGATGATGAATTTCCTCATGTTCTTCTTGAGGGCCGTGAGGAACTTCTCTTGTTTGCTCCATCCTTTTCTTGGTGATGGGCTTGTCTTCTTCAATGGAGACATCTCCCTCTATGATGACTCCAGCTGAGTAACATAGATGGCATATAAGGTGGGGGAAGGCTAGCCGTGCCATGTGTGAAGGCTTGTTGGCTATTTTGTAGAGTTCATTGGAGATGACTTCATGAACTTCTACTTCCTCTCCAATCATGATGCTATGAATCATGATGGCCCGATCCACAGTAACTTCAGATCGGTTGCTTGTAGGGATGATGGATCTTTGGATGAACTCCAACCATCCTCTAGCTACAGGCTTGAGGTCCAGTCTTCTTAGTTGGACTGGCTTGCCTTTTGAGTCTATTCTCCATTGGGTGCCTTCCACACAAATGTCCATTAGGACTTGGTCCAACCTTTGATTAAAGTTGACCCTTCTTGTGTAGGGGCGTTCATCACCTTGCATCATGGGTAAGTGAAGCGCCAACCTCACATTTTCCGGACTAAAATCTAAGTATTTCCCCCGAACCATTGTGAGATAGTTCTTTGGATTCGGGTTCATACTTTGATCATGGTTCCTAGTGATCCATGCATTAGCATAGAACTCTTGAACCATCAATATTCCAACTTGTTGCATGGGGTTGGTTATGACTTCCCAACCTCTTCTTTGGATTTCATGTCGGATTTCCGGATACTCATTCTTCTTGAGCTTGAAAGGGACCTCGGGGATCACCTTCTTCTTTGCCACAACATCATAGAAGTGGTCTTGATGGCTCTTGGAGATGAATCTTTCCATCTCCCATGACTCGGAGGTGGAAGCTTTTGCTTTCCCTTTCCCTTTTCTTGAGGAAACTCCGGCCTTAGGTGCCATTGGTAATGGAAAAAAAGAAAAAAGCTTATGCTTTTACCACACCAAACTTAAAATTTGCTCGTCCTCGAGCAAGAAAGAAAAGAAAAGTAGAAGAAGAAGAAGAGAATATGGTGAAGAGGGAGAGAAGTAGGTTCGGCTATGTGGGAGAAGAAGGGGTTATTGTTGTGTGAAAATGAAGAAGAATGGAAGGTTATTTATAGGGAGAGGGGAGGGTTAGTGTTCGGCCATTTTGGGTGGGAATGGGTGGGAAATTGAATTTGAATTTTATGGAGGTAGGTGGGGTTTATGGGGAAGAGGATGTTGATGTGAATGGTGAATGGGGTAATTGGGAAGAGGAATTGAGGTGATTGATGAAGAAGATGTTGGGAAGTGTGACATGGGGAAGAGTAATCACATTCACAAAAACTAGGATTAGGAGGTAAGGTGGGAATATGTTATATGGGGATTCTGTGGGGTCCACAGATCCTGAAGTGGGGATCCTGTGGGGTCCACAGATCCTGAGGTGAAAACAAATACCATTCCTTCACCATATAGGCATGTAACATGCCTTCATGCATCATTCTGGCGTTCAAACGCCCATTGATGCATGTTCTGGGCGTTCAACGCCCATGTAATGCATGTTTCTGGCGTTGAACGCCAGTTTCATGCTTGTTCCTGGCGTTCAGCGCCAGTTTGTCCTCTCTGTGCACCATCTTGGCGTTTAACGCCAGGTTGTTGCTTGTTTTGGGCGTTCAGCGCCAGAATGGTGCTCTGTTCTGGCATTGAACGCCGGCCAGATGCACCTTACTGGCGTTGAGCGCCAGTCTGCGCTACCTCCAGGGTGAAAAATTTTTTCTTTTGTTTTTGACTCTGTTTTTAATTTTTTTGATTTTTTCCGTGACTCCTCATGATCATGTACCTAATAAAACACAAAAATAAACAAGAAACAAAATAAAATAAAATTAGATAAATAAAATTGGGTTGCCTCCCAACAAGCGCTTCTTTAGTGTCAATAGCTTGACAGTGGCTCTCATGGAGCCACATGGTGATCAGGTCAATTTAGGGTGTAGTCCCAACACCAAACTTAGAGTTTGGATATGGGGCTTGAACACCAAACTTAGAGTTTGGTTGTGGCCTCACAACACCAAACTTAGAGTTTGACTGTGTGGGCTCTTCTTGACTCTGAACTAAGAGAAGCTCTTCATGCTTACTCTCTTTTGTCACAGAGGGATGGCCATGTGCCTTAAACACAAGGTAGTCCCCATTCAATTGAAGGACTAACTCTCCTCTGTTGACATCTATCACAGCTCCTGCTGTGGCTAGGAAAGGTCTTCCTAGGATGATGCATTCATCATCTTCCTTCCTAGTGTCTAGGATTATGAAATCAGTAGGGATGTAAAGGCCTTCAACCCTTACTAGCACGTCCTCCATTATTCCATAAGCTTGTCTCACTGACTTGTCTGCCAGTTGTAATGAGAACAAGGCAGGTTGTACCTCAATGATCCCCAGCTTCTCCATTACAGAGAGTGGCATAAGATTTATCCCTGACCCAAGATCACATAGAGCTTTTTCAAAGCTCATGGTGCCAATGGTGCAAGGTATTAAGAACTTGCCAGGATCTTGTTTCTTTTGAGGTAGAGTTCTCTGAATCCAAGTATCTAGTTCACTAATGAGCAAGGGAGGTTCACTTTCCCAAGTCTCATTACCAAACAGCTTGGCATTCAGTTTCATGATAGCTCCTAAGTATTGAGCAACTTGCTCTCCAGTCACATCTTCATTCTCTTCAGAGGATGAATATTCTTCAGAGCTCATGAATGGCAGAAGGAGATTTAAAGGAATCTCTATGGTCTCTAGATGAGCCTCAGATTCCTCAGGATCCTTAATAGGAAACTCCTTCTTGCTTGAGGGACGTCCCAGGAGGTCTTTCTCACTAGGATTTTCGTCCTCCTCCTCCCTAGTGCATTCGGCCACTTTGATTAAATCAATAGCCTTGCATTCTCCTTTTGGATTCTCTTCTGTGTTGCTTGGGAGAATACTGGGAGGAGTTTCAATAACTTTCTTACTCAGCTGGCCTACTTGTGCCTCCAAGTTTCTAATGGAGGATCTTGTTTCATTCATGAAACTGAAAGTGGCCTTTGACAGATCAGAGACTATATTGGCTAAATTAGAAGTATTTTGTTCAGAATTCTCTGTCTGTTGCTGAGAAGATGATGGATATGGCTTACTATTGTTCAGCCTGTTGCGTCCACCATTGTTAAAACCTTGTTGAGGTTTTTGTTGATCCTTCCATGAGAAATTTGGATGATTTCTCCATGATGAGTTATAGGTGTTTCCATAAGGTTCACCCATGTAATTAACCTCTGCCATGGCAGGGTTCTCAGGATCATAAGCTTCTTCAGAAGCTGCTTCTCTATTACTGTTGGATGCATGTTGCAATCCATTCAGATTTTGAGAGATTATGTTGACCTGTTGAGTCAACATTTTGTTCTGAGCCAGTATGGCATTCAGAGCATCAATTTCAAGAACTCCTTTCTTCTGAGTTACTCCATTATTCACGGAATTCCTCTCAGAGGTGTACATGAATTGGTTGTTTGCAACCATGTCTATGAGTTCTTGAGCCTCTTCAGGCGTTTTCTTCAGGTGAATAGATCCACCTGCAGAATGGTCCAATGACATTTTCAAAAATTCAGAGAGACCATAATAGAATATATCCAATATGGTCCATTCTGAGAACATGTCAGATGGACATCTCTTGGTCAGCTGCTTGTATCTTTCCCAAGCTTCATAGAGGGATTCACCATCTTTTTGTTTGAAGGTTTGAACATCCACTCTCAGCTTGCTAAGCTTTTGAGGAGGAAAGAATTTATCTAAGAAGGCAGTGACCAGCTTATCCCATGAGTCCAGGCTATCCTTGGGTTGTGAATCTAACCATATTCTAGCTCTGTCTCTTACAACAAAAGGGAAAAGCATGAGTCTGTAGACTTCAGGATCAACTCCATTCGTCTTTACAGTCTCACAGATCTGCAAGAACTCAGTTAAAAACTGGTAAGGATCTTCAGATGGAAGTCCATAAAACTTGCAGTTTTGTTGCATTAAAGCAACTAGTTGAGGCTTAAGCTCAAAGTTATTGGCTCCAATGGCAGGAATGGAGATGCTTCTTCCATCAAACTTGGACGTTGGCTTAGTGAAGTCACCAAGCATTCTCCTTGCATTATTATTATTATTTTCAGCTGGCATCTCTTTCTCTTGTTCGAAAATTTCTAGAAGGTCTCTTCTGGATTGTTGTAATTTAGCTTCTCTTAATTTTCTCTTCAGAGTCCTTTCAGGTTCTGGATCTATTTCAACAAGAGTGCCTTTTTCCCTGTTCCTGCTCATATGAAAGAGAAGAAAACAAGAAAGAAAAGAGGAATCCTCTATGTCATAGTATAGAGATTCCTTTATGTTAGTAGAAAAAGAAAGGAGTAGAAGAATGAAGAAGAGGGTTTGAATTTTTGGATGAGGAGAGGTGAAGAAGAAGTGTTAGTAATTAAATAATTAAATGGAAGAAGAAAAGAGGAGGGAGAATTCGAAAATAATTTTGAAAAAGAGTTAGTAATTTTCGAAAATTAAAGATAAATGTAATTAAAATTAAAATTTGAAACAATTAGTTAATTAAAAAGAATTTTTGAAAAAGAGTGAGATATTTTCGAAAATAGAAGAAAGAGAAGTAGTTAGGTGGTTTTGAAAAAGATAAGAAACAAATAAAAAGTTAGTTAGTTGATTGAAAAAGATTTGAAATCAAATTTTGAAAAAGATAGGAAGATAAGAAGATATTTTGAAATTAAATTTTGAAAAAGATAAAATTTTGAAAAAGGATAAGATAAAAAGATAAGATAAGAGTTTTAAGAAAAAGATATTTTGAAAAAGATTTAATTTTTTAAAATTACTTAACTAACAAGAAACTACAAGATAAGATTCTAGAACTTAAAGATTGAACATTTCTTAACAAGAAAGTAACAAACTTCAAATTTTTGAATTAATCACATTAATTGTTAGCTAATTTTCGAAAATTAGATATAAAAGATAAGAAAAAGATTTTGAAAATATTTTGAAAAAGATTTTTGAAATTTTCGAAAATAATAAAAAAATGAAAAAGATATGATTTTTGAAAAAGATTTTGAAAAGATAAGATTTTTAAAATTGAAATTTTGACTTGACTTGTAAGAAACAACTAATTTTAAAAATTTTTGACCAAGTCAACCCAAAATTTCGAAAATTTGGAGGAAAATAAGGAAAAGATATATTTTTTTTATTTTTTGAATTTTTAATTATGAAAGAGAAAAACAACAAAAATATTCAATGCATGAAATTTTTAGATCAAAACAATGAATGCATGCAAAAACACTATGAATGTCAAGATGAACACCAAGAACACTTTGAAGATCATGATGAACATCAAGAACATAATTTTGAAAAATTTTTGATGCAAAGAAAACATGCAAGACACCAAACTTAGAAATCTTTAATGCATGGAAAATATGAATGCAAAAATGCACATGAAAAACAACAAACAACACAAAACAAGAAATCATCAAGATCAAACAAGAGGACTTGTCAAGAACAACTTGAAGATCATGAAGAACACTATGAATGCATGGGATTTTCGAAAAATGCAAGAAAAATTTTCAAAAGCATGCAATTGACACCAAACTTAAAAATTAACATAAGACTCAAACAAGAACACAAAATATTTTTGATTTTTATGATTTTCTAATTTTTTTGGGATTTTTATTAATTTTTTCGAAAATAAAGCTTGGAAAAACGAAAAATAAAAGAGAAATTTTGAAAAAGATTTTTGAAAAGAAAATTACCTAATCTGAGCAACAAGATGAACCGTCAGTTGTCCATACTCGAACAATCCCCGGCAACGGCGCCAAAAACTTGGTGGACGAAATTGTGATCATCAATATTGGCTCTTTGGTATGTACACAAAAATTATTGTGTCTCTTGTTTAATTCACAACTCCGTTCAACTAACCAGCAAGTGTACTGGGTCGTCCAAGTAATAAACCTTACGTGAGTAAGGGTCGATCCCACAGAGATTGTTGGTATGAAGCAAGCTATGGTCACCTTGTAGATCTCAGTCAGGCGGATTAAACATTATTTATGGGTTCGAAGATAGAAATAAAGATTAGAAATAAGAAAAGGGATAGAATACTTATGCAGATTCATTGGTAGGAATTTCAGATAAGCATATAGAGATGCTGTATGGCTCAAGGACGCCTGCTTTCCCACTGCTTCTACTCAATCCTTCTTACTCCTTTCCATGGCAAGCTGTGTATAGGGGTTCACCATCAGCGGTGGCTACTTTCAATCCTCTCGGGAAAATATCATATGCGGCTGTCACTCGCACAGCTAATCATCTGGAGGCATCACCCATGGTTGATGGCTACATCCCATCCTCGCAGTGAAAACTAATGCTCACGCACTCTGTCACAGTACGGCTAATCACTGGTTGGTTCCCGCGCCTACTGGAATAGAATCCCTTGATTCTTTTGCGTCTGTCACTAACGCCCAGTACTTGCAAGTTTGAAGCACGTCACAGTCATTCATTACCGGAATCCTACTCGGAATACCACAGACAAGGTGAGACTTTCCGGATTCCCAGGATCCTACTCGGAATACCACAGATAAGGTTAGACTTTCCGGATCCTCATAAATGCCGCCATCTATCTAGCTTATACCACGAAGATTCTGTTGGGGAATCTAAGAGATACACACTCAAGCTCTGTTGCATGTAGAACGGAAGTGGTTGTCAATCACCCGCGTTCATAAGTGAGAATGATAATGAGGGTTATCTAACTCATCACATTCATCATGTTCTTGGGTACAAATGAATATCTTGAAATAAGAATAAGAGAGATTTGAATAAAAGAAAATAGAACTTCATTAATACTTGAGGTACAGCAGAGCTCCACACCCTTAATCTATGGTGTGCAGAAACTCCACCGTTGAAAATACATAAGTGAAAGAGGTTCAGGCATGGCCGAATGGCCAGCCCTCTCCATGATCAAGTGACCGAATGAATAAAGAGTTAAAGTGGTCAAAAGATGGTCAAAAGATTAGTAAATCATCCTATTTATAATAAACTAGCTCCTAGGGTTTACATGAGTAAGTAATTGATGCATAAATCCACTTCCGGGGCCCACTTGGTGTATGTTTGGGCTGAGCTTGATCAATCCACGAGCTGAGGCTTCTCTTGGAGTTGAACTTCGAGTTATGACGTGTTTTGGGCGTTCAACTCCGGATCATGACGTTTTTCTGGCGTTTAACTCCAGACAGCAGCATGTACTTGGCGTTCAACGCCAAGTTACGTCGTCATTCTTCGAATAAAGTATGGACTATTATATATTGCTGGAAAGCCCTGGATGTCTACTTTCCAACGCCGTTGAGAGCGCGCCAATTGGAGTTCTGTAGCTCCAGAAAATCCATTTCGAGTGCAGGGAGGTCAGAATCCAACAGCATCAGCAGTCCTTTTGTCAGCCTTTTTCAGAGTTTTGCTCAAATCCCTCAATTTCAGTCAGAATTTACCTGAAATCACAGAAAAACACACAAACTCATAGTAAAGTCCAGAAATGTGAATTTAACATAAAAACTAAGGAAAACATCCCTAAAAGTAGCTTGAACTTACTAAAAACTACCTAAAAACAATGCCAAAAAGCGTATAAATTATCCGCTCATCAGTTCACTGCCACCACACGCTTGCTTCCGTTGTCGCGCCTCTCACTGAATCCACCACATCGTATGCTCGCAAATCGCATCTCCTCTAGATACACTACATCGTGTGCTCTCGCCATATTTATCGCATGCTCGCATCTCGTCGCACCTCCTCCACTAGATGTCCCTCGTGTGCTCGTTTCTAGCTGTCTTGCTCCCACTGTTTCGTATTCTGCTCATCTGCCATCATTGCACCCAACGCCTAGTGAATGCTCGCGTCTCACCACGTCTCCATCCTTCCCTCGCCTCTCTTCTACGGATGTTGATACCTGCACTGCATTGCTCAATTCTGCAGCTACAACAACCGTCAACATGTAAATATTTTTTAATTATTCTAATATTCTATATTAATTTTTAATAGTTGATTCATTGATTAGAATATGATTTAAGAATATGATTAGAATATGGAATAGGTTAAACTTAAAATGTTTAAATGGTTGAAATGTTATTGTTAATTTTATTGTTGAATTAGGTTAGAAATTGGATTTGCTAACTAAGTGACTATGAATATGCTGATTTTGTTAATTGTTGAATTGGGTTTGCTGATTATGAATATGAATTGATTGCTCTTAACTCGAGAAATTGAACAAGATAATGAAATACGTGGTTCAAATGCCAATCTAAATGCTAGTGCATCTTTTACTTTGTCAAAACATAAGGATAATAAAGTGGTATATCTTATTTACTATTCTGACTGTCAGTAAAATTGTGAATCTGAATGGTGTAGCATATTGTGATATTGTCTTTAAAACTTAAGCTACTATGCTTTCGCAATTGTACTAGTGAATTGAGATTATATGAGCAATTGCTCATTTTAAACGATTGAAATTATTTAAATACAATATTTTTCTCATAATTATAATTAACTACTTTTGTTATTTCACTCTTAGGAGTAGAAGATAAGTTCTGATCCTCAAGATAAATATCCTATTGACAGTGAAGTCCAAGCTATCTGTAGTGAAGATGGGGAATGGTATATTCAGCAATTAATTTCTTTCGATGCTTTGTTAGAAGCTGAGCGAGTTATTGAAGCTATAAAGTAGGCTATCAAACAAAAAGTTGCATAAGCGGCAACTATTGATGTCCAATCACTAAGTTTACTAGCAAAGCTTTGTATAGAACTGGATGACCCTTAGGATGTGGTAAGTTATTTAATAAGATTATCATTACCTAATGTTTCCTCTTTATCTATAAAATTTATTAGTTTGTATACATAAAATGCTTGCTACCAGTATTAACGGTGTGTTTAAACCGCTTTTGCTATCTAGATAATCTTGAGTTTGTCTCTTGCTCTCTCTCTGCCACTTCTGATAATTATTTTCTGAATGACTACCAGATCGTACTTAATTTCTAACTCCATTTTTCTTCTAATTATTATTTTACAAAAATTGAAACAAAAAAAATTATAATTTTTACTTACTATATTCATGGATTCTGTGTGTGTTGTGCTCCGTCGTCTTCAGTCTTTTCGTCGTTCATGTCGCTGTGCCAGTCGTGATGCTTCATCTCTTTCAGTCTCTGCACTTCCATCTTCCATGGAATCTAGGTATGATTTGTTCGTTCTTTGTTCTAATTCCTTGTTTGTTATTATTTTTAAAATTTTCAAGCCTTAAGATTTTTATTTATTAAATTCTGTTTGTAAACTGTGTTTACTTGCTGACACTTGTAAATTCTTTGTTTTGGTTTCTTAGGAATTTTTTTACTTTTGTTTGTAAATTTTTTTATTTGTTGAAATTTGTTGTTATATCATTAAATATTTTACCTTCCAGTTTTAAATTAGTTATTTAATATGCATGAATTATATATTAATTTTTAAATAATTTTTTTTAAAAATTTAAAATTTAAATTTACTGTCAAATTTACTATTAGTTAAAACTATAGTAGTTGTTAGTTTAATTATTAATTAATAATATATTACTGTCGAATTTATCGAAAAAATTCAATAATAAAAATTATCAGCAAAAATATTCTAATGATAATTAATTACAACTAAAAAAATTTGATAATAAATAATCAATAATAAAATTTATACCGTCGAATTTATTATGACGATAATTATTACGATGGATTTATTCTGATTTTGGTGTTCAAGAAGCTGATGTCAAAAACATCTTTTACCTGTGGGAAGTTGATGCTGCCGATAAACTATATGAAGCAACAACGACAAAGTTTTGGATAGTAAGTGGAATGGTTATAACTCTTTCTTTTCACACCATCCCATTTTATTTATTTTCTTTTATATGTTTCTAAAGAAGGGTATTATAATTTGCAGTGACAAGATGTTTTACATCTGGCATAGCTACTTCTTACGAGGGATACTATGCGAAAAACGGGTCAATATTATTAAAGGAACAGCCAATTCTAATGGAAAGGTAATGGGATTTTCTTTTAAATTTTAAATTTAAGTTTGACATGATTTTGGGTTTTCTTGTGCACTAATTTTGAAAAAGATTCTTTTTAATAATATTTTTTAAAAATATTTTTATAAAAATAAAAATAATTTTATATTTAAATATTTAATATAAATTTTTTTATTTATTAATTATGTTTGCATAAAATAAGATAAAATATTTTTTGTTTATTTATTATATAAAAAATATCTATTTTTAAAAGATATAAATTGTAATTTTTTAAAAAATATTTTTTATTTTTTTAGTATTTTTATTTTTATTATTAAAAATTTATTAAATACATTAAAAAAATTTAAAAAATCTTTTTTATTAATTTTTTTTATTAATTTAATGATATCCAAACAAATATTTTAATTTACCATTCACGTAAAAAAAAGTAAAACTAAAGGATGGAAGAGTCCAAGAAGCTAATAATCTAATATCATTGTTGTTGGTGTTGGAGGAAGGCCACAAACAGCCTTATTTTAAGGGACATGTTGAAAAAGAAAAGGGTGGAATAAGGTTAATCATAAGGCTAATTCTATAGTGTCTATGATTTGGTGCCTAAATTTTGTCTAACTTTTTTTTTTGTAGTAAATTTTAAATTTTTAAAAATTATTTATTTTTATATCTTTTAAATTAAATATTAATTTTTAACTCTTTTTAATAAATAGACACCATATTTTAAGTACCATAGCATTCACCCATAGCATTCACCTAATCATAAATTCTGCAAAGCCATCTCAGTCTAGAAATAGTTATAGTTTAGTGGTTTTTTTATAATCCATTTTTTTCAGAAAGAACTACACCCTTCGGCAGATTATGGCTATTACTCAATTCTACACCTTTTAACGATTTAGTTCAATTTTAAAATTACTACCCTTATAGTGATTTCTATAAATATATAAATATTACAAATACGTTTACAATATTAAAAATTTTGGATTCCAAACAATTTAATTAAGTAACTTGTGCTAATTAAAATTCTTTAAACATGAAACAAATAATGTTTATTGAAATCTTTTAAACATCACATGTCCGCATATAAATACCAGCTCCTCATGAAAAAATAAGTGAACAGCGTGTAGAGCTCCTTGAAATTAGAGACAAATACCTCAGCATTTTGAACTTAGCATCTATGTTTAAGAAGCTGGCACTACGTATCACCATTATCCGCAACACACTTGCGTTAAACATAATATATGATGCAAATCGAATATCCTTCCTTGACCACAAACCTTCCAGAACACAAACACTGAGCCTCGTGGAAACGCATTCAGGGACTAACAATTCTGATGAGCAAACAAATTCACTATCAATTGTACTAATTACCTGACAAATAAAGCAATAATTCATGAAATTAATTAAAACAGTTAAATCAAATTGGAAATAACGATATAATAGATAGTAGATACATACTCACCGTGGTATTTACAATAATGCTTAGAAATTGAAGCTTGGGACAATACTTGAGCAAACCTACCAACAAATGCCATTTACAAGAACATGTAACAAGCAGCCGCATTCGAATTAGATTATGAAAGGTGCATTCTGGAGTAGTAGGGAAGTCTGCCTGCACAAGTTACATATAAAAAAATAATATCATAAACGGGTAGAATTACAAGTTCACAGGTTACTATTTTACACTGGGAAATAATGTTCTTATATATATATATATATATATTTAAAACATAATTTGAAGCAAATCCTGACATTATCCCTTGTTAGAAAATTTATTCCAATTGAATCTCAATTTCTATCAAATAATAATAAAAGTACGTCAATTGCCAAGATATAACTGTATCAAGTTGCAATTTAATAATAGTGTATGCTATGTTAATATAGTGTATTCTTTTTTTTAACCAAGGAGCTCAACATAGAATTGGAGAAAAAAAATAAAAAAAACAATAACAGATTAACCACCTAACAACTTATCAAGCAACTAATATAAAGTATTCTCACCCGATAAAATATCATGATTCTCACATTTTAATTCAAATTTTAAAATAATTCAATCTTTATGAATTATTTTCTACATTTACCGCATGAATGGTCATTTATCAAAATAACGATTAGATCGTTAAGGCATCAAAATTAAACTCATAAAAATAAACTGGACAAAAACAAAAATTTTGACACCCCAGTGGTAGCAATGACATGATGCACTTGGAAAGAATTCATACCACGCAGATAGAGAGAAATTTGACGTTATAAAACTTGGCAATTGGAACCGAAACGCTCATAACATCTGCTTTGATCAAGTTGGGGAGGTTAAATTCCGTCACAAAGTGCCAAGCCTCCAGTTGACCGATCCGGAGATCCTCAAGAATTGGGCAGCCCGATAGCAGCATCTCCAAATACCGACTTTCCGTGAAACGAACTCCATCGTTAAGGTGCAAAAACTTCAGTGCAGGCAACGAAACACTCCGTACATTATCCACCGTTAATCCTCTTAGCGTCAGTGACACGAGTTTCGCGCTTGTGAGAGCCGTTGAAGGCAGCTTGACGGTAAGTGGCAGCGAAAGCTCCATGGTTTCAACGCAGTGTTGTATGGCAGTGTCGATCCAGAGATTTAGATCCCAAGGGGCGCAAGAGAGAGAAGATTGGCATTTAAGGCGGAAAGTTAGGATTGGCTGCGTCGCGTGTAGCCTAAGCATGAGTGCGTATGCGACGTTGGCAAAAGGATGGTAGTCTCCGATGTGAAGGTAGAGTGAGTCATCGAGATCGATGGCGGGGACGGAGTGCCAGATATTCCTCCACCTATTTGATAGAATGCTTGTGGCCACTGCTGTCTCGGATGGCACATAAGAAAGGATGTGACAAAGAAGAACATCAGGTAATGTGCTGATCCTGTCAATTCCTCCTCCCATTGTTTTTGTTTCCCTTAGATAAGCCAACGCACGTGTTTATATTTCACCAAGTAAACTGTTGAATCCCAAGCATCTTGCTTTTATGTTGATGGGATTGTGAGAAACTAAATAAACCGCCCAAACACAAAAATCTTTATCTTTAAAGATTAGCTCAGATTTATTTAAATTTTAAAATATTAAAATAAATTAAAATTAAATTAAATCTTTTTATCAATCCTAATAATAAGTTAAATTTAAATATAATTAAATAATTTTAAATTTAATATTAAATTGATGTCTTTCATTGAATTTAAAAGAAAATTTGATTTTTTGATGTTCCTAATTAATCTAATGTGCCTTTCAATTGTCAGCACTATTATTTTTGAAATGAACTCTTAATTTCTTTAACGTGACATAGTTAACAGGACAATAAAAATAGGATTAAAAGAAATAAAAAAATATATTTTAAAATTGTTTTATATGATACAAGAGTTTTTTTATTTATAGAGATATTATCAATTAATCTCATAAATATTCATCTGTTAATTATTAATTTTTAACTACTCAAAAATAAAAAAATAAAAAAAAGTATGTGCTGAAATAAAATGTGATAAGAATGAAGAAAAAATTTGGTCATGTATTTTGGACCTCTTTGTCATTTGGTTGTGCTTGAGCTGATGATTCATTTAATATGCCCTCCAAAAATTGGAGGATAAAATAAGTCAAAAATTCCCAATTTAGACAATTTATTGTGAAATGTTTGAGTTAGAAGTGGTTTAGTAAAGATGTCTGTCAATTGTTCTGACGAAGGAACTGGAAGCAACTTTATTTTGAGCTTTTTGTCGAACCAAGCGAGAATGAACTTCTAAGTATTTGGTGCGTTCATAAAAAATAGAATTGATTGCAATATGGAAGACATTCTGATTATCAAAGAATAAAACTGATGGCTTAATGCAATCGACACGGAAAACTGTAAAAGATTTAAAATTCATAACAACTCGTAAGTGGTATTGGCAAGAGCTCGATATTCAATTTTGGTGGATGATCTAGCCACTACTGTGGTTTGTTTCTTTGTCTTCCAAGACACTAAGGATTCTTTCAAAAAGAAGCAATAACCCGTTATAAACCGGCGAATAACTGAACAACCTGCCTAATTAGAATCACTGAAATCACTGGTTTAAAGAGTGAAATTTTGTGGAAAAAATAAACCTATGCCTAAATTATTTTTCAGATATCGTAGTACACGAATGACTGCTTTATGATGTGCTTGAGTAAGGGCAGCCATGAATTGGTTTAGCTGTAGGTGGCATAGGTAATATTCGGATGAGTTATAGTAAGATAGATTAATCGGCCAACAAGGTGGCGGTAGACAAATTGGTCATGTAAAGGAGAACTATCATCCTGATGAAACGGGTGGTGCTATATCCATTGGAACACAAGTGGGTTTGGCACCAAGTAAACCAGAATCTATCAATAAATCAAGACAGTACTTATGTTGAGACAAAGAAAGTCAACAAATCAAGATAGGATGATGTTGAGACAGAGAAATTTCACTAGTAGAATGAGTGATTTCAATCTCCAAAAAATACTTCAAGGTTCTAAAATCTTTTATTCTAAAATTAGCAGTATACATATCTCATTTTCCATAATCTTAAAAAATAAGCTATAGTTATAGACGGTCTGTTGATACCCACAAGATAAAAGAAGAACAGATAATTTTTCATACCACATTCTACTAGATTGTCGTAAACCATTCAAAGATTTGAGAAGCTTACAAAACTTGTTAGAATCCCGTGAATTGAGCACGAGAGGGAGATCCATGTAAACAGTTTCATTCAAATCCCATGTAAAAAAGTATTGTTGACATCAAACTGCTAAATAGGCCAATTCTTGATGGAAGCTAAAGCAAACACAATCTTGATAGTCGCCGATTTGACTACTGGTGAAAATGTTTTTAGGAAATCCACCCCTTTAATCTGTGTGAAACCTTTTGCCACTAAACGAATTTTGTAACGCTCAATTGAACCATTCGGTCATCATTTAATTTTATAGACCCATTTACACCCGATGGATTTCACATAAGGAGGGTAATCCTCCAAAATACATGTTTTGTTTAGTTTAAGAGTAATAATTTCATCTTTCATGGTTGTGCACCAATCAAAAAATTTATTAGCTTTTCGAAAAAATTTGGGCTCATGTTCAGAGTACAAGGATGAGAGAAAGTGACTGTATGTGAGGAGGTAAAAAAGAAAATGAGAGAAGAAATAGGATATCTAGAACTTGAATATAGAAAAAGTTTGTGGTGCATGAGAAGAGCTACAGACATAATCAAAAAGGTGAAATGGAGATCTGGTTGGCTGACTGTGGCAGAAAAGGGGGGTTGGGTGGAGGTTCATTTGGTTGTGTGACGGAATAAAGGGCTTCTTGGTTACAAAAGGGGGGGGGGGAATGGAGATTGATGGGGATGAGGTGGAAGTATTTCGATATTGGTAGGAGAGGTTGGAGAAGATGACGGCTGGGTAATAGAAGATGACGGAGGATAAGGGTGGCAACTGACAACACTACCCGAACTCATGGGTACCCATCCCATCCCCACCGCTTGAAGTGGATTTTTAATGAGCCGAGTTCTTGGGCGGAGCAGGGCATGATCGAATTTAGGTTAAATTCGCCCCTACCCGCCCTGGTATATATATATATATATATATATATATATATATAAAATAATTAGTAATATAATTAATAATATCGTATCATATTTAAATTTTTACTTTAATTTATGTTATGTATATAATGATGATTATATAAATTTAAAATTTAATTGTATTTGTTGGATTTTAATAATTATAGAGGCGGGTAGTGGCAAGGCGGGTACCTGCAGGGATGGGTTAGAATTTAACTTTTTACTACTCGCGGATAGAAGTGGGGTAGATTCGATGTGGGTTATTATAAGGCAGAGCGAGATCGAGTAGGACAAAAATCCGTTCCTATCCACCCTGTTGTCACCCTAATGGAGGAGAGAGGCTTTCGGTGGTGGGATTTTCTGGAATGTGAAGTGATGGAATGCTTGGAAGATATGCAAGAGGAGATGAAAAATCATGTGAAGGATGGAAGGATGGGTAAGTGAATGTGAATGGTCCGTTAGGGAGGTAAGGAGTATTTGTGGATAGTAGACTGATTGTGTTTGGGCTGGGCAAAACTTTTGAAAAATGTTGGGTTGTATCTTTGGTTAAAGGAAAATTGAGCTCATAAAAAATTATATTTTTGGATCCTAAAATTTTTTTCTCTTTTACAAAATAAATAATATATCATTTAAAACCATATTAATAACAAAAAAAATAGCTTTACGAGTTCTTTGATCAAATTTAGAATGATGACTCACAATATAGTAGAAATAAAGTATAAACAACCAAAAATTTTTAAGTCATTAAAATCTGGTTGTTTATTAAATAAAAGTTCAAAAGAAGTTTTAAAATTAATAATAGAAGATGAAACTCTATTTATTAAATACACTACATGATTGATTGCAAAAGACCAAAAATTAAGAGGGATGTTTGATTTAAACATAAGAGCACGGACAACATTTAAAATGTATTGGTGCTTGTGCTCGATCCTCCTATTTTGTTGGGGAGTTTCACGAAACTTTATTGATGAATAATACTTTTTGATGAGTAAAATTTACTAAAAAAAAAATCATGACCATTGTCAGAATGAAGAATTTTAATTTTTGATTCAAATTGAGTTTCTCCTAAAACAATAAAATTTTTATGTGTTGAGATACTTCACTTTTTTATTTTAACAAAATTACTCAAGTGAATCGGCTAAAATTATCAACAATAGTAAAAAAATATTTACGATATTTATAAAATTTTGTTGAAAAAGATCTCATATATCTAAATATAATAATTCAAATGCAACACTTGTTTTGTTTGTACTATTCACAAAAGAAAATTTTCTTTATTTAGAAAAATAACATACATCACAAGTTTAACTTGGTGTAAAAAAACAAAAAGATATTATTTATGTAAAATATTAAGATGTCGCCCAGAAACATGACCTAAACAGAAGTACCGTAGGTTTGAGGATATGATGGGTGTAATACTTGTGGCATTGATAGAGGCGATGGGTGGTGAATTATCGGTGAAAAAAACTTGATCAAAAATATACAATTCTTTCTTTAATCTACCCAAATTAATCATCTTCAAGCTGGTCAGATCCTACAAAAGACATGAATATTTTGAAAAAGTGAGCTCATATAAAAGTATGGAAGTGATTTTAGAGATAGAAATCAAATTAAAATAAAATTGTTGTAAATAAAGGACATTAGTGAGAATTAAAGAAGACGAAAATTGAACAACACTCCTATAAAAAGCTATAGCATGAGAATCATTAGGCATATGAATAATAATTGATTTAATTTTAAAATAAGAAATAAAGCAAAAAAAATATTTGATGCTATGTGATCAGTGACACTTAAATCAATTATCCAAGGATCAAAGAATTTAAAATTTAAGTATGTATTATGCAAAATAGAAAATGTATATGAAGAACATAAGAAATGACTACTCAATGTTGGGTTTGAAAAATGCCCAGTTTGAGTGGGGACAATGGCCTTTGTCTCATCCTTAACATATGAATGATAGTCTTCACCACTTTAAGCCAAAAGAGCCTTATGTTGTGTTGGGCTTAAATTCAAAACCGGATCTGAAAGAGAACTCGATGCAACCATCTCCTTTTGAACTTGACTGCTTGACGAGGATGGAGGTGTGATGGTGCTATTGATGGATGCAGTTCCTTTTCCGTTGAAGCGTGGCTTGCTTGGATACCTAGGATGCCCCGGCGGGTAGCCATGTTTGCCATAGCACGCGTCAATCGTGTGGCCTTGCCGCCCACAATAAGTGTAGAGTTCGGAAGAATTACTTCTGCGCCCGGTGCCGGTGGAAGCTAAGCCGCGACCTTGGCTGTATAAGGGGCGGCGAGGATCGATGGTAGTGGCAAGAATCTACTGGTTGGCTGTATTGATTTGTCTTTCATGTTGTATTACCAAAGCAAAACTTTGGTGACCGAAGGCAAAGGGTCTAGGAGCAGAATTTGTGATTTGACAACTGAAAATCGCTCGTCCAAACCTTTCAAGAAGCAGATAATGAAGTCTTGAAGGCGGTGGATCTTTGTCGGACAACTACAAGCAAGGAGAGGTCGAAAGCTTTTCAATTCCTCCCACAACATCTTTAAAGAAGTGTAAAATTATGTAACAGAGAGAGCACCTTTTTTAGGGCGTATACTTCCTCTTGGAACTCAGCAATATGCAGAAGATCTGATTGAGAAAAACGATCGTGGAAATCTTCTTTTCTCATTATTAAGAAAGGGTAATGAAGATAAAATGCAAGCTTGTTTTATAACAATCATAGTTAATCGTTGTTGTTTTAAAGTCAAATTATTCACCCGTCTAGTCAATATTTTTCCTTGTTTACTAATAAATCGACAAATTAAACTTATATTTTTATAATCAATTCGATTTCTCGATTGGATCGGGGGAAAACGTCTATGAAAATATTATTTGGATTTAAGAAAGAGTCACTTAGATTTATCCATGCTGCATATAAATCACTTATGTATTCCTCTGAATTATGTGTATCAATTATTGGAAATATTCCTCTAATGAACTCCTTGAGAACTTCTATAGTAAAAAAATTTATAGAATTGTAATCAATCAAATATTGGAAAGCCTGGTATTTATTATCGGTTAGAATTGGACCATAACGAAATTTTGGTCGCACTATAATATTAGATGGGGGAGGGAGATTAGAACTAGAGATTGATAGAAAAGTAAAGATATGGACTTGTATCAGTAGAAAACAGAAAATATCTATTCTAGTTCTACTATTAACTGCGGGTTTGAATTTAAATGAAAGACAAACAGACAAAGCAGAGGTAAGATAGATAACACTTTGTGTGATTGAGGGACTAAATCTCCATTTTGGTCTCTGAAATTGACGCGATTACCCATTTTGATCCCCGAAATTTAAAATTACCTATACTAATCCTTCATATTCAAGTTTGGGCACCAATGTGGTCCATCGACTCTTTTCGGTGATGACTAGATAAACGGAATGCTGAGATAGCACCCTCCCTGCCATGTTGGATGATAAGTAAACAACTTCGTTTACCCTTGTGAAGGTTACAGAAGGCTTAGAGAAGGGGGTTGAATATATGGCCTTCTTTTTCTTTGATTCACAAATCCTTTGTCACTTAACTTAAAATTGATTTTAGTTTGAACTGTACAGCAGAAAATTTAAGAGACAATTTCTTTTTGTCTCATAAATATAAGAAAACAGAACAGAGAGAGAAAGGAAGAAGTTGACACAGTCATGTATCCTGGTTCAGTTGCCTTATGCAATACAACCTACATCCAGTCTCCACCACAATAGTGGTGAAATTTTCACTATAGTCAAAGTATTATATACATCAATTTCCTAGGGTTTACATAATCCTATATGGACTCCCAAGTTTCTTCCTAAACTTGACTTAGTTATGCTAATACCTAAACTCTTTACACTAAGTGATTACCCAACTAGCAAAGGGTACCTCACAGGTACTTGACACAAGACAGAAAATTAGAACCAAAGGAAATCAGAATCCACCCTTAACTTTTTTCTCAAGTGTTTCACTCAGCTTTTTTACTCTTAGATTTTTTCTCAATGTCTTTCTCTCAGTCTTTTACCTCTCAAAGAAAATACAGAAAGATATATATTGAAATTGAAATACAAACTGTAAAACATGAAGGAGATTGATGCATAACAACTTAAATACTATGAACCGAACCCAACAACATATCTCAGGACTTCATTATTCATCTTGGCGGAGTGTTTCCTTTAATGTAGGTGCAATGCTTCCAAGACTTCTAACTTAGTAGTGAGATCTCACATTCAACTCTCTATTTGAGTTCTCTCTCCTTGCTTGACTCAAAAACAATTTTTTTTCTTTTTATACCTCTTGCAGAGTCACCCTTTTGGATTTCTTCTAAATCAACTTTTTGAACTGTGTGCTTCCTAAACTTGTCATCTCACTTTCTTCAATTAACCTCCAAATAAAAATTTTAAAGCTGGTCCTTTTACTTGACCGAAGACCTTAGAGCAGCAAACAGAAATTTTTTAGTAGTAAATCCAAATCCAAACCCTTGAGATAGGGAGGGTGCCATCTTAGCACTCCATTTGCCTAATCACCGCCGGGAAGAGTCAAAGAACTATATTAGTGTCCGGACTTGAATCTGAAGGACTAGTATAGGTAATTTTGAATTTTGGGGACCAAATTAAGTAATCACGTGAATCTCAAGGACCAAAATGAGAATTTAGTTGTGATTGAGGGTAACATTTTGTGAGATTGAGGGAGATATTGAGTGAAAGAGCCTGAAAAGTACTAAGTTATTGCATCTTTTCCAAGATGAAGAGAGGGGATCATTTGTAGGTGGAGCTGGAATTAAGTTTGTCAAAAAGCTATATTTGTTCTTAGATATTATGGCCACGGTGAAAGCACGTGACTAGGAGTGGTAGTTGTTTGCAGTGAGTACTGGAGAAATAAGAATTGATGTAGAACTCTCACTTGGATGTATATAATAAGGACTGTTTGGATTTTGAGAAGGATTTGGAGTGTTGTCATCCATTGTGGAAACTTTGGTACTGAGATTTGAGGTTTTCACTATTAGTGCGTGTCAATAAAACTATAAGTGTTTTGATACCATAACAAGAAAATAGAGATAATATTAAAAAAAATAAAAAATATGTATTAAAGTTGTTTTACAAGATACAAGAATCATCTTATTTATTTATAGGGATATTACCAATTATTTTTTTAAACATTCATCTACTAATTACTAATTTTCAACTACATAAGAAAATAAAGAAAGCATATGCTAAAATAAAATGGATAAGAATGAAGAGGTTTGGTAATGTATTTGCTAAAATAAAATGGATAAGAATGAAGAGGTTTGATAATGTATTTTGGTGAATAGATCCTCTCAATTGTTAAAAAAAAATTGAGAGTGTAAAGTGTGATCTCTAATTCTTTATTGCTTTTTCTTTCATATTTATTTTAATAATGGGAGATCACACTTTACTCCCTCAATTATTAAAAAAAATTGAGAGGATTCATTTTCTGTATTTTGAGTCTTTATCATCTCTTTATTATTTGGTTGTGCTTTGGCTCATTTAATAATAGTATAATTATTTTAGTATTTAGAATCTTAAATATGACAAGATTCTTATATTTTTTATTTAAATAAATTAAATAAATATTTTATTTATTAAAATAAAAAATTATAAAAATTATTACAAAATATATTTTTATTCTTATCTTATTTACCGTGTAAACGAGATATGTGTATTTGTAAATATAAAAATATAATTTTTAAAAATAATAAAAAATATTAATAATTTAAAGTGGACCAAACTATTAAAAATGGAGCCTTTCAAAAAGATGGGCGATTTCAAATAATAGAGAAGATGAACGATTTCAAAATAACAGAGAAGATAGGCGGTTTTAACTAACTAATTAATGGGCGATTGACGCATCACGTAATTTGAAACTAACCATTTAAAATCAACACATTATTTTTTTAGAAACCAACTCATTTAAACTAATAATAAAAATATTTAGTGTTAATTTATTTTTTAAGTATATTTTATTAAAAAATATACGTTAAAATTTAGTTCCTAAATTAATTACGGAATATTTGTATATATTTATACATATAATAATTAAATTGTCGTAATAAAATTAAAAAAAATCGCAATAAATAAATAATTAAAATTTTTTTTATCAAAGATAAGAGACTCAAATCCGCAACCTCTTAATTGAGTATGAGAAGATTATGTCATTTGAATTATTACTCATTGACAAATAAATAAATAATCTAAATTGCTTACAATAATATAATAATTTTTTATGAAATATTAAATATATATTTTTCTATAGAATGAGTAGTAATTTGTTTTATTATTGGCATTGTAACGTATTATTTTGTGAAATTGGTTTTATTATGAAAAAAAATAGACATGATCGCATGAAGGAGATGTTGCTTTAAAAGAAGGAGGTGTAATAAAGTGATTGAGTTGAGTCAGATACAAATTTATAATAAAACAGCAAAGTAGCTTCAGAAATTTTGATAGGATTTGAATTCTCTAAAATTTGAATTTTATTTTAAAGAGTAAAATATGATTTTTTATCATTGATTTTATAGGTGGGACTAAAAATAAATATGAAAGAAAAACTATTCAAGGATAGAAGATCATACTTTACTCTTTAAGATAAAATTTAAACTTTAGAGGATTCAAATCCATTTTGATATAGCCTAAAAATTTGATTTATTTTTTTATGTATTATTTTTTATTATTATTTTAAATAGACGATTTCAAATTACATGATACTACTAATTGTCTATTAATTAATTAGTTAAAATCCTTTATTTTATCTGTTATTTGAAACCGTCCATCTTTTCTATTTTAAAACGTTTTATTTTTAAGAGTTTGATCAAATTTAAATTATTAATATTTTTTATTATTTTCAAAAATTATATTTTTATATTTACAAATATACATATCTCATTTACACTTTACACAGTAAACAAGATAATTATATAGGTATATTTTTTTAAATTTCATCTATTTTATTTATCGTGTAAATGAAATATATTCATAATTATCTTGTTTATAGTGTAAATGATTTAAAATTGGAGGACATATTTTCGTAATAATTTTTATAATTATTTATTTTAATAAATACAATATTTATTTAAATAAAAAATTCTAAGATTATCATTCTATTTTTTATTTTTAAAATGACAAAAATAATCTCTTAAACACGTGTCAAAATACTTCAAGAGATTCAAGTCAACAGATTCAAGTGACTTGACTTGGCATCAGGGGCGGAGCCACATATAACCAAAGGGGGCAATGGCCCCTCCCAAACTTTAAATTTTCTTTATAAATTGTGTACAAATTTTATTTTAGCCCCCCTTAAAAATTTTATTTTACTCTTTTTTTATTACAAGATTAATTTTTGGCCCCTCCCTCAACTTCAACCTAGCTTCGCCCCTGCTTGGCATGGTAAAAAGATAAATGACTTGGTCAAAGAAGATAAAATCACTTAAAGGATCTATTTGAATAGGGGAGTGTTAGAGAAACAATAAAAATTTTGAAGAACATGAACAACTATCAATCAAATGAAAATATACTACACCCTAATTTAATGTTACTAATTAAATTTACTCTTTTAACTTTATTAATTTATATTGTTTACACATTGTTCAAAAATCTTGTTTATTACCTATACTTTTCCATTTGAATAATATTATTCAATAATGGGAGTGAATCCTTTTCAGTGAACAAAAAATTGGATACCAAATGGTATCCAGTAGAAGATCTCACTTTTTATTGCATTTTTTCTTTCATTTATTTTTGATCCCACTTGTAAAATTAAAAATGGAAGATTACACTTTATTTTTTTATGATATGGTAACGAATTTAATTTAAAATGGAGAGGATCCATTTTCTTCAATAATATGGTAACGAATTTAATTCGAAACAAATGTTCAAACGTTTAATAGTGTATTGATAGATTAATAAAAATAACTGATTTTCAAAACTTAATTTAAACATTCATTTAAATTAATTAAAGGTAGGAAATTGACAATTTCTTTCATTGGATTTAATTCCTTGGAAATTCTTAAAGGATATTGGGCTTGTTTAGGTGTCGTTATCTTAATTAAAAAAAGTATAGTGTGTAAAAAAGTATATATCTTTTTTCAATGAAAAAAAATTATTTTTATTTTTTCGTGTGTAAAAAAGTATATATCTTTTTTCAATGAAAAAAATTTATTTTTATTTTTTAGTGTGTTTGACAAATTCTAATAGTAAAAGTATTAGAAAAATAAAGAAATATTTTTTGAGAAGCTGTAATTTATATTTTTTTTAAAAGATTTTTTTTCTTAAAAAAAGATGTTTTTCATGTAATAAATAAATAAAAAAATATTTTTATATTGTTATACCTAAACATAATTGATAAATAAAAAAAATCTTTTTACATGAGATATACAAACATAAAATTACTTTTATTTTCTTATAAAATCTTTTAAAAAAAAAAAGATATCTCAAAAAAAGATTTTTTTTTTAAAACTCACCAAGCAAGTCCATTATAGTATATACTATATAGTACTTTCCCATTTCCAAATAAAAGAAAACGAAAGCATAAAGAATATATGAGTAAAGGACAAATAGATTCTTGACTTTTTTTTATTCGTAGACATTTAAATTTTCGAGAATTTAAAAATATATTTAAGTCTCTGGCTTTTTCAAAACCTAGACATATTAATCTCTCATGTTCATTTGGGTTTGTCAGACTCAACGGAAAAATCAAACGTGAGTCTCGTTGTTTATTGATACGAATGCATACGTGAAAGAATTTTTAAAATTGAACAAATTAGACTCAGGAATCGATATATCCAGATTTTGAAAATGTCATAAACTTAAATGTATTTTTAAATTCTCATAAATTTAAATATCCACCAAACAAAAAGTTAGGGATCAATTACTCCTTTTCTCATAATATATATATTATTGTAAGCTTCATCAAAGACCTGCCATTAATTAACAATTTCCGCTACAATAGGATGGATAGCAAACTGAATTTGACAATTTTTTGTTACAACAGTATTGTAACAGCTATGTTGATCCATGTAACCCCATAACAAATCAAGCTTTGTTCTAGTTTGTATATGAGCTCACATGAAAAGCATTAATCAACTGCCACTGGCTGCATCTTTGCAGCTTCATCACGAAGCTCTTGGAACAGCACAGACGAAAGGTATCGTTCGCCAAAACTTGGATGGACAGTCTGAAATTCAAGAAATCAGTTATCAACAACCTATAATACATGAACACTAACACGAACACTACGTCTTATAAGACACGGCATATATATAAAATATATAGTATTTTTTAGATAAATTGAAATAATATTTTAGTATTTTATTGATATTAAAATATAAATTAATTTTTAAATTATTTTTATTATATTTTTTTAATTATATAAAGTATTTAAAATATATTTTGTTTTAATAATTAATAATATATACTATTTCTAAACAAATTTTAAGGATACATGTTAAGAATAAGACTGGATATACTGACACGTGATGATATTTAGGTGTGTCCAAACGAGTTTGAAAAAGAATTTTTTAATTTTTATTAAGATACAGTTGTACACAAAAGACATGTGTGTCGGTGTCGAGTTTGAAATGTGTCCGACATAAAGACACCACGAATCAAAAAAAGTGTCAGTGATTCATAGTCACCAACCAATACATACAAGTTTGCTGCCTAAAATCGTGGTGCTAAGCATTTTTAACCACTATATTAACGTCTCTTGTGATGGCACATTAATCAAGCTCTCTTAATGTTATTATAGTTTTAAAGGAAAATTTCATTACCACAATAAGTTTGCCTTTGTTCTCAGGCATACTAGCCAATCTTAGAGCTGCAACCGTATTAGCTCCGGATGAAATACCAACCTGCAAATAATAATTAGGAACAATAAAAAAAGAAGTTGGAAAATCAGTTACGGTTATTTAAAGAAAAGATGCATGTCTTAGACCTGAACAAAATGGTTGAATGAATAAAGTTTGAAACTTGTCATTGATTATAATTCCATGAAGTATGCAAAAATTGTCATTCGAAAAAGTTACCATGAGTCCTTCCTTCAAGGCCAGCACCCTGGCCATGTTGACTGCATCTTCACTGCTAACCTACCACACATGTTTCAAATGACAGTTAGGAGAAGCATAATATTTTCAAGTTAGGTGAGCAAATTAAAGCAGTGTTTTTCCATTTACCTCAAGAACTTTCTCCATTACATCCATGTCCAATATGTCTGGTTTGAATCCGACCCCATTACCGGTAATATGATGTGGACCTATATAGAAGAACAATATCAAAGTTAGTGATTCCATAGATTTGAAAAAAGAAACAATAGATAAAGATTTCTCAACCTAATTCAGTAAATATCATAATCTTTTTAGATCCTAATTTTGATTACTTTTTACATTTACATTAGTTCATCACTACAACAATGCTAGAAATCACAATTAAGTATTGAGTATTGACATTGAACTCAAGTCCTTATGAGGAAAGATGACTACTCGCATAAATGGTTTGACATGTTTGACTAAATTGCATAATATTGTATCTGTGAACATCTTAGCTATTATCGTCACATGAAAACATCCTCTTGTAAGCAATCACCATGAAAAAAATAGGTACAAAATCGTCACTAAGACAAAGAATACTAAAGAAAAAAGAGCATGATCTTTACCAGGTTTACCACCATTTAGGATATTGCTTTCAGCTGGCTCCACTCCATATATCTATGCAGTTGAAAACATTTCCAGAATTTAATGAGCTTATCTAACAAACAGAACAATGTTCAGTTTGTAGTTTGAACTGTGAACTGAGAACATCACCTTAACATTAGGATTTTTGGATTTAAGATATTGTCCAACACCAGAGACAGTGCCTCCACTACCTATTCCCATAACAAATATGTCGACTTGTCCATTCGTATCCTCCCATATCTCAGGCCCTGTGGTCTCAAAATGCACCTGATTCCCAGTTTCTAAGTCAATTATACTCAAACTCACTATTACAAATAATGCCAAGGACTTCAGAACTATCCAACATTAAATTTGAGAGCAACCAAGCATAGCATTGTGCAACTTTTCCTAAGTAAGATTCTGCTTTTTATCGAATTGATTCTAGGTAGAACTGATTCTGAAGTAAAGTAATTTATATTTGGTAGTTCCTCTATGAGTGATTCTTACAGGAAGCAATTTTTTTTACCTATCCCCTAATCAGATTCTTAAAGTGAAAAACAGACATCCTTAAAAACAAAAAAAGGATTCTAATTTTGAAGTACCTTGGTATTGGCAGGATTTGAAAACTGTTGCAGCATGAAAGCATTTGGCGTTTGTTCAAGAAGATCATAAGCCTTCTTTACTGTCCCCCCCATTCCTTTGGTTGGATCAGTTAGGATCAGATCGGCTCCGAAAGCTCTCATTGTCACCCTTCTCTCCAAGCTTGTGTAAGAGGGCATGGTCAATACCATCTTGTATCCTTTCATAGCAGCCATAAATGCCATGCTGATACCCATATTCCCAGATGTAGGCTCAATCAAAGTTGTCTACACCATAAAATCAATGTTGTCTACATGTGAATATTCAACTAGGCAGATTCAATAACCATATTATTCCTTCTGTTTCAAAATAACTGTCACGTTTGTCTAAATTAACAGTTATTCTTGTAATGGGGTAGCATCTTTCTAAAACATGTTCCTAAATCCTAATTTCTAAACAAAGAAAATGTTTGGACTTTTTTAATGTTTTCAAAACATTGAATGCATGCCAACATTTTCTTTGTTTAGAAATCAGAAGAATAATTGGGATAAATTTTAGAGGCTATACCATTGATCAAGGGAAATTGAAGTCCAAAATCAAATTCAGCTAACCTTTTCAGGGGATATCAGATTCTTTTTCTCAGCATCTTCAATCATTGCAAGTGCTGGCCTGTAGGAAAAAAAAGAAGACATGGGTTGTTTCTGATTACTGTTAACTTGTTAAGAATGACATAGAACATGATTAAATTGAAAATAGAGGCAACAAAAAATATAAATAAAAAGAAAAAAAAGGGTCAACTAACCTGTCCTTGATGCTGGCAGTAGGCTGCATCATTTCTTGCTTGACAGCAATATAAGCCTCACATCCTTCACTCACTTTGTTTAGATAAACAAGTGGGGTTCTCCCAATAAGCTGAAAATTTCATGAATTTTGTAACACTTTTAATGATAATAGTAATAATAATAATAATCAAATTAATAAACATTATCTATATCACATAGGATAGCCTAGTATTCTTCATCATCTACCAAAAACAACACACTAGTTTAGTTAAAAAATGTTAAAACAAAAAAAGCAGTAAGCAACTTCCTTTCCACTTTTTGAAGGTGAAGAAAGGGGTGGACACGTGGCACGAAATGAAGTGAAATTTGAAGATATATAGATACATATATACACAGATACCTGGGAGACATGTTTCTTGATGTTGGTTCCAGGAAGATCCTTTGGCAAATCTCTGAGTCTCTGAGCAAAAGAAGCAGAGGAAGAAGAACCAGCAGCAGCAGTGCTTGTTGAGAAGAAGAGGTTCCTGATAATGGAGTTGTGGTGGCATGGAGCAACACCATATGACCTTTGCTTCAGTAAGGTCCTTAGGGAGGCCATTACTAATCTACTACTAAGAATGTTGAGGTGAAGATGTTCAAAGTGAGTTCCATTCTATACAACTTTATATTATAGGAAACATTTCAAGTACATCAAAATTACCAGTGCACCAGTTGTTTTAACAGTTAATTTTGATTAATATATACTATATATATTTTTTATAATTTAAATCAATAGTTAAAACAATTGGAGCACCTCAGTACACTTGAAATGTTTCCTATATTATATACACTTTCTTAGTTTCTTATTTATTTATTGAATTATTGTCAATTATCAAAATGTCCGGCTCTTTGTGCTAGAGAAAATTTAGGTTGTAGGGATGCTACGTTACTTGTGGGATTTTTAATGGGTAAACTATTTATAGTACCATAAAGTTTTTACTTTTTAATGACTACAACAATATTAAAAGAAACGAACAAAACTTTAAAAATATAATAAAAATAATATAATATTAAATATATTTTAAAAACATTTTATTCGCAACCAAATTTTGATCATTTTTTATTAGAATTATTAGTAGCGAGACATTATTATATATCTTATGATCAAAAGTTTAAAAACAACTAAAAATATTAGAAATCATATTTTGTTTTGATTTTTTGTGTGTATTTTTTTAAATAGTTATTCAAATAATTTTACAAAAATTCGAATTAAATATACAATTTTTTATTAAATAAAAAGATTTATCACTAATAAAAAATATATTATTTTTTATTATTTTTTTGTAATATTTTAAATTATTCACAGAGTTTATTTATCGTTGATATATCTTAAAAATTATTTTATAAATAATATAAAATTAAAATTATATTATGTTAACCTAGTAATATTTTGACATTCGTTTTAGTTATATTTAATTAATATTTTAAAAACTTTTTCAATCATTATTTTTTAATCATTAGTTTTAATTATATTAAAAATTTATTATTAGTCAATAAATTATTACATACCATAGATTTCGAATCTCAAAATTTATTTAAGCCAACAAAAAATATCATCATTTAAATAACTCAAATTAGTTACGTTTCCATCATTATTGTTCGTCTATTTGTTAAATTATTAGGCCTTAGCCATCAAATGCTATTTTTCATGAACTGTGTTTATATTTATCAATTTATTTGAAAATTTTTAATGATATAGAACTGAATCGAATTTCAATATTTGGAATAAATTAATAAAATTATAAAATTAAATTTTAATATTTAAAATTTTTATCAAATAAATTAAAATTTTATAATAGACATCTTTATTTTTTATGAATATAACATCATATTTAAATAATTAATAAATATACTTATTCATTAAATTATATAAAATAATTAAAAGAGTTGTATTTTTCAATTAAATTTTTCTTCAACTAAAATTTGTTTAACTCTTTTGAAAAAAAAAATATATATATATATATATTGCATCCTTATAAAGTAGAGATAGAAATCTACAATTAATGAAGATGTTGACACAAAAATAAAATAAATATTTTAATTTAAAGTTTAACAAAAGTAAATTCATGCAATATAAATATTTGTTTGTCAAAATAAAAAATACATAATATCAATCTATTTCAAAAAGTACATAAACTTTGTGATTAAGCATAAAACCTGTACAGAATATCTCTAGTACGATCTAGGAGGAGGATCGGGAACCTGCGGGTTGAGTCGGGTGTTGAATCGTCCAGATGGAGAGGAGGGGAGGTACCTGCAAAGACACTCCGACGCTCAAGTCAGAATGGATCTAAGAGGTGTAAGGTGTGAGGAATGAATGAATACCTGGAAGGACTTGGGTCCTTTATTTATAGGTGTTTGGTGATTTATCTTTATCTTATCTTATCTGGCTAAGATAAGGGTGATGTTTGAATTTGAAAGTTAGTTAGCGAGTCGGGTTGGCCCGCTTTGCCCGGATTCGGGGTCGGTCGCGGACCCGGGGCCCATGAGTTGGGTCCGTAACAGTTGCCCCCCGTAGCGGGAGAGCGACTGTGGTCGGTTTGTCGCTAGAAGTTTTTAAGACGTTTCCTGTCGTGCATCCGGTGTCGGGTCGATCGTTTTGTTTGTGATGGGGAAGTCGGTTTGTCGGTCTCGTTTGGTAAAGGACTCGTCTTGACCGTATTTTGGGTCTTTTGACGTGACCCTTCCGTGCCTGCTGCACCCGTCGCGTCTTTTGAGGTGTAATTGATTAGTTTGCTTTTCCGAGGGGGGCATTTATTGAGGAGGTGTTTTCTCTTTTTTGCCCCCACCAGTTTTTATTACGTCCAGGGTCAGTTGTGTCCTTTCGTCTTTTTGAAACCGTTTCGTTTTGGCTTTTATTTCCCTCGTCCGTTTTTTCTTTTGAAAGAGAACTTCTTCATTTCCTGAGAGAAAAACTGCTTAGTGGATTTTGCTTTCTGGTGCTGTTTCTGCTTCTCCTCATTTTCCTGTATTTCTTCAAGTTTTCTTCTACCTTTACCAGGTTGATTTTTTCTTTTCTGTTATTTCTTCCATACGTTTGTTTGTGTGCCTGTTTCTATTTTTGCCATGTTTTGTTCTGCCTGCTTCCCTTTTTGTTTTGCTGTGTTTGGTGTTTGAGTTTGGGGAAGGGGCTGAGCACCGCCATTTTTTTCTGCTTTGCTTTGTAGTGGTGTTTAGGTTTTTTGTTTTTCGTAATTGTGTCGAGTTGGTAGGCTGATGGTGGTGCTCCTCCCTGTTTTAGGTATGCAGCGTCGGAGAAATGAGGGTGTGGGTGCCCCCATTGCCCCTTCCAGGGGCGTTCCCAATCGCTATGGTTGGGTGACCAGCGATGTGTGGGGCGTTCCGTCGCGGATGACGGAGGGTGATCTCCAACGGCTCCGCGATCAAGGGGCAATTTGTGGTGGCGGTGAAGAGGAGGGGCGATACGAGCTCGTGCTCCCTGATGCGGATGAGCGCGTCTGCTATCTAAACCTCCGTTCTCCCACCGTGCCGGACTGGATGTGGGTCTATGAATCCATGTTTACTCGGCTCGGGGTGCGGTTCCCCTTCTCTCCGTTTGTTCAGGGTTTACTTAGTCGGTGTTCTATGGCACCGTCTCAGCTTCACCCGAATAGCTGGGCAGCCGTTCGGTGTTTTGAGTTGGTGTGCCAGTATCTCGATCTTCCGGCTTCGGTTCTCGTTTTTCTTTTCCTTTTCTTGTGCACTCTTCCGACTAAGGAGGGGAAGCATAAGAAAGGGTATATGTCTTTCCGGGCTCAGCCTCATCGTCGGATTTTTGGGTTGTTTGAGGATTCCTTTCACGGGTTTAAGTGGGAGTATTTTAAGGTGCGTCCTGTTGAGGGGCACCGCCCGTTTTGGCTTACCCTGGAAGGCGAGCGCCGGTTTCCGACGTACTGGAATTTTGGCGCCGGGCCGTCGGTTCTGACTAAAGTTTCTTATGATGATTTGTCTCGGGAGGATAAGGATGTCGCCAGCGTTTTGTGGCGCTTGTGTTGGCGAACGTCCGTTGAATCCTCGAGACGTTATGGGGGATCCCGAGGCTTGTCGGACATATATTGGTGTGTATCCTCTTTTTTTTTTTTTGACTCCTCTTGTTTTTTCTTTCAGTTGAGATGGCGGGCGGGCTAACTACTTTGGCGAGGTTGAAGGCCGCGTTGGTTCGGGAGGAAGGGTCGTCGTCTCCTTCGACTCCTGTTTCGGGCCCGGCCGTGGATTCTCAGGCTATTCCTCAGGGGGTAGTCCCTTCGGGGGCGCCTACTGGCGTTGAGGTTCCTCCCGGCTCGCCTGAGGTTGTCATGATGTCGGCTGCCGAGGCTTCTCGGAAGAGGAGTAGGACTGAGGAGCTGGGTAGTGAGACCTTTGAGGAGGAGGGCTTGGTTCCTAGTGTGATGGACCGTCGTTTCGACGCTACGGGCTTTATTGATCAGCACTTAATGGCTGGGACAGAGTCGTTCTTTGATGGTTGTGACGTTGCTGGCCAGGCTAAGTCGGTTTACCGTGCCCTTCTCCGTTCTGCTGTGGTTGTTCAGAAGGCTGAGCCTATGATGGCCCAAGTGGGTTTGTTGGAGAAGAAGCTTCGGCAGGCTCAGGCTGATGCGACCAAGTTAAAGGAGGAGCTTGAGACGGCCAAGACTGCAAAGGAGAAGGCGGAGAAGTCGTCGGAGGATGCCGGGGCGGAGATTCTCTGACTTGCCGGCATTGAGACTTCGCTTCTTTCTCAATTGGCTGAGGAGCGGAAGCGTTCTTCAGATGCGAGTTCTCAAGCTGCCTTACTTCTCGTTGAGTCGGAAACCCTGAAGGCTGAGGTTGAAGCTCTGAAGAAGGAGAAGACGGCTTTGTTGGCTGACGCTAGGGATGCCGTTGCTGCTACCGAGGAGACGATGAAGGCGCAGTTTCTTGTGGTGGCCCCTGGCGTGGATGTGTCTGTGACGGGAGCTTTCAAGACCGTCCGTGATGGTCGGATTGTTGATATTGAGTAGTTTCTTTGTATTTTTAGTTCTGAACTTGTTTAAGTTTTTTCAAGTGGCTCGAGGGCCGTGACTTTGTTTTGTATGATATTTTTGACCGTTTTTGGGTCTTCGTATGATTTGTTTCGGACCGTTTTATTTGGCCGTTCGGGCTTTAGGTATTTTTGTTTATCATAACCGTTCGTTTGGTCGGTTTTTTGGATATCCGTGTGTTCGGCCTGGGGGGGTGATCAGTCCTCCCGTGGTGGCCGCGTCTTTGTTTTTCGAGAAACGGTAGTGGCTCCTGATGGAGATGAATAACTTGTAAAAGAAAAAAGGTTTATTTGAATGGTTTGGGCCTCGTTAAAACCCTTCGTGAGGGAAAGAGTACCCGAGTTTCTAAAAGATAAAATAAAAGAAAAAACAGAAAAAACAAATGGTGACTTTAAAAAAAAATAAGGGGAGACTCGTTTAAGTATAGTATCTTCGTAGGTTGGCTGCGTTCCAAGTTCTTGGTATTTCGCTGCCGTCTAGTCGTTCGAGTTTATACGCTCCTCTTCCAATTACGGCCTTGACTCTGTATGGTCCTTCCCAGTTGGGGGCGAGCTTTCCTTCTCCTGGGGTCGGAAGGCCGATATCGTTTCGTCGTAGGACGAGGTCGTTGTCCGCGAATTCTCGTCGGATGACGCCGTGATTGTACCTTAGGCTGATCCTTTGTTTGAGTGCTAATTCTTTGACGTGGACTATGCTTCTTTCTTCGTCTACGAGGTCTCGTTCTGCTTTTTTGTCGTTACCTCCAACCGTTTTTCTGGGGCTGGGGTCCCCGATTTCCACTGGGATTATTGCTTCTACGCCGTATGTTAATCGGAAGGGCGTTTCTCCCGTGCTCGTTTGGGGTGTTGTTCGGTACGACCACAGGACTGATCCCAACTCATCTGCCCATAATCCCTTGGCTTCGTCAAGTCGTTTCTTAAGTCCTTTAACGATAATTTTGTTGGCAGATTCTACCTGTCCGTTTGTTTGGGGATGTTCTACCGAGCTGAAGCGATGGGATATATGCAATCCTTCTAGGAGTTCTCTGAATTTTTTGTCTGTGAACTGGGTTCCGTTGTCGGAGATGATGACCTCGGGGATTCCGAACCGGGTAATGATCTGTCGCCAGACGAATTTCCGGCATTGGGTTGCCGTGATGGAGGCCAGGGGTTCGGCTTCAATCCATTTGGTGTAGTAGTCTATGGCGACGATAAGATATCTGAGTTGGCCGGGTGCCGTGGGGAAGGGCCCGACGAGGTCGATTCCCCAACTGCCGAATGGCCGTTCAGCCGATATAACACTAAGTTGGTGTGGGGCGGCTTGGTGGATATTGGCATGCCTTTGGCATTTGTCGCAGCTTTTTGTTAGTTGTATGGAATCTCGAATGATCGTGGGCCAGAAATAGCCGGCCCTGATGATTTTTTGGGCTAGCGTTTTTCCTCCGATGTGGTGACCGCAGCAGCCTTCGTGGATCTCGCGGGGTATGTATTCCGTGTCTCCGGGTTCGACACATTTAAGTAGGGGCTGCGAGAATCCGCGTTTGTATAGTTGTCCCGCTATGATTGTGTAGTTGGCGGCTTCTCTTTTTATTCGCCTCTCCTCTTTCGGTTCTGGTGGTAGGACTCCGTCGCGGAGATATTGCAAGATAGGGTATGTCCAAGACTCCCGGTTTGAGGATGTTAGGTGTGCATTGATTTCTGTTGATACGGAAGGCGACTTAACGACCTCTTGGATTAGCGATCTGTTGCCGTGTCCTGACTTCGTGCTGGCTAGCTTGGAAAGTAGGTCCGCCCTGGCGTTTCGCTCCCTGGGGACGTGCTGTATGGAGACGTTTTCGAATCCTTCTTTTAATTCACTTACTTTATTGAGGTATTGTTGGAGCAGGGGGTCTCGGGTTTGGTAGCTCCCATTGATTTGGGAGCACACCACCTGGGAATCGGTGTTAACTTCGAGTACCTTGGCGCCGACTTCCCGGGCTAGGTTTAGGCCTGCCAAGAGGGCCTCGTATTCTGCTTGGTTATTGGATACTGGAAAGTCGTATCTTATTGAGTGTTCAATTGTGATCCCGTTTTGATTTTCGAGTATAATTCCGGCGCCTCCGTGAGTGGAGTTTGATGAGCCATCGACGTGCAGTTTCCATGGTTCGGGTGTTAGTTTGGTCGGAGTCATTTCAGCGATGAAGTCGGTCAAGGCCTGTGCTTTGATGGCGTTTCGGGGTTCGAACCTGATCTGGAATTGGGATAACTCGATGGACCATGCTAGCATTCTTCCTGCTAGGTCGGGTTTTTGTAGTACCTGTTTGACCGTTTGGTCGGTTCGGACCGTTTGGTCGGTTCGGACCGTTATGGGGTGGGCCTGGAAGTATTGTCGTAGTCGTCGGGATGCCGAGAGGAGTGCGAAAGCCAGTTTTTCTAATCGCGAATAGCGGGCTTCTGTGTCATGTAGGACCTTGCTTATGAAGTATATGGGTTTTTGTTCCTTTTTCTCGTTTTCCCGGACGAGTGCTGCTGCGATTGTTTCTTCCGTTATGGAGAGGTACAGGTATAGTGTTTCCCCTGTTTGAGGTTTTGCGAGGATTGGAGGTTCCGTTAGGACCCTTTTAAAGTGTTGGAAAGCTTCTTCGCATTCTTTCTCCCATTTGAAGGGGGTTCCTTTTTTCATAAGTTTGAAAAAAGGGGTTGCCTTTTGGGCCGATGCTCCGAGGAACCGGGATAGTGCGGTCAGTCGGCCGGTGAGTTTTTGGATTTCTTTGAGGTTTTTGGGACTTGTCATCTCAAGGACGGCACGGCATTTTTCTGGGTTTGCCTCAACTCCGCGTTGCGTGATCATGAAGCCGAGGAATTTTCCTGCTTCCATTCCGAAGGCACACTTTGTAGGGTTGAGTCGCATTTGGTGTTCTCGCAGGGTGTTCATTATTACCCTGAGGTCGTCGGTTAGTTGCTCACCGGATTCCGTCTTGGCGAGCATATCGTCTATGTAGACTTCAATTTTGTTTCCGGCTAGGCCTCGAAATATTTTGTTGACAAGTCGCTGGTAGGTGGCTCCGGCGTTTTTCAAGCCGAAGGGCATTACTTTATAGCAGTAGGTTCCATCTGGGGTGATAAATGCTGTCTTTTCTTCGTCTGGTCGGTGCATCGGGATCTGGTTGTAGCCTGAATATGCGTCCATGAAGCTGAGGTATCGGTGGCCGGATGCTGCGTCCACTAGCCCGTCGATGTTTGGTAAGGGGAAGGCGTCCTTTGGGCATGCTTTGTTGAGATCCGTGTAATCAACGCACATTCGCCACTTCCCGTTAGATTTTTTTACTAGTACGACGTTGGCCAGCCAGGTCGTGTAGGGGAGTTCTCGGATAAAGTTGGCTTCAAGCAGGGCTTTCACTTGTTTTCGGACCTCGGCGGCTCGGTCTGGTGACATTTTCCGTCTTCTTTGCGCCACGGGTTTGGCTAGGGGGTCTACTGCCAGATGGTGGGACATCAGGTTGGGGCTTATTCCCGGCATATCGGCTGGTGTAAATGCGAATAGGTCTCTGTTTTGTTTCAAAAGTCGGGAGAGTTCTTCTTTGAGGTCGTATGGGAGGTTTCTGTTGATGAACGTGTATTCTTCTTTGGTTGGCCCGATTTGTAGCTTTTCCATGTCTCCTTCTGGTTCCGGTCTAGGTTGGCCGTCTAACCGTGCGTCTAGGTCGGCGAGGAATATTCCGGCTGCGTCCCGGGATTTTTTTCTTAGGGCTAAGCTATTGTTGTCGCATTCGGCTGCGACTTCTCGGTCTCCGTGAATGGTTCCGATGGTGCCGTCGTCGGCCCTAAATTTCATGAGGAGGTATTTGGTAAAGATGACTACCGAGAAGTCGTTGATCGTTTTCCTCCCGAGAATGACGTTATAGGCTGTGGAGTCTTTTAGGACGACGAATTCGGATAAGATCGTCTTTCTCTGATTGCTTGTTCCTATGGTGATCGGAAGAGTAACTGAGCCGTCTGGTTTGAGGAAGTTGTCTCCGAGGCCCGTGACGCCGTGGCGGTGCGTTTGGAGGTTGTCGTTGCGGAGCCCGAGTTTGTCGAAGGCTCCTCGGAAGAGGATGTTGGAGTCGGCACCGGTGTCCACCAGTATTCTTCTTACTAGTCCTGTTCCGATTCGAGCTGATATGACGAAGGGGGCGTCTTCGGCCGAGGTGCCGTGTTGGCAGTCCTCGGGTAAGAAAGTTATCGTGTTGTCGGTAATGTTGACTGGGTCGTGGTGCTTGACGGCCATTATCTTGAGGTCTTTTTTCATTGTTAGTTTTGACTTATTCGACACGTCCTTGCCCGTGATGACGTTCACTATGATGGTCGGATCTTCTTCGGGGTTTTCCCTGGGGGGTGGTTTTTGAGTTCTCGGGTTGCGTCCTTCTCTTTCTGGTGATTTGTCTCTGTCGACGCGCCTTGGTTCTCTGATGATTTTGACGAACTCTGGGAGTTTGCCGTCTCGTATGGCCTGCTCAAGGGCGTCTTTAAGATCGTAACAATCTTGTGTTTTGTGGCCGTATCCGCGGTGATAGTCGCAGTAGAGGGCTTTGTTTCCTCCTGTCCTTTCCTTGAGTGGTCGAGCCCTGGGGATGATGCCTCGATCTGCTATTTGGTGGTATACCTCAGTAATTGGTGCTGTTAGGGGGGTGTAATTGGAGAATTTTCCTATTCTTGGTGGTCGGGAGGTCGGTCTGAGGCGATCTCGTTGGTTCTCTTTGGGTGGTGCGTTATGACGGGGAGTCGGGTTGCCGTGTTGGGTGGCGACGTGCTGCCGTTTGTTGGCAGCGACGACCTGGCTGACTTCCTCGTCGTTGATGTAATCTTTGGCGACGTTCTGGATTTCGTGCATGGTCCATACTGGTTTGGTGGTGAGATGTTTGCGAAAGTCTTCATTCATGAGCCCGTTAGTTAGGCAGAGGCTGGCAACGGAGTCCGTGAGTCCGTCGACCGTCAGGCATTCGTCGTTGAAGCGGTCAAGGTATTTTCTCGTGGATTCTTCTTGCTTCTGTGTGACCCCTAACAGGCTGATGGGGTGTTTGGCCTTCGTGATTCGGGTTGTGAACTGGGCCATGAATTTTCTTGTGATGTCGTGGAAGCTGGTTATGGATCCGTTCGGGAGGGCATTGAACCATTTGATCGCTGGTCCGGCAAGGGTTACTGGGAAGGCTCTGCATCGGACTGCGTCGGATGCTCCTTCTAAGTTCATTCTGGCCTCGAAGGCCGTTAGGTGCTCCTGAGGGTCTTTAGTTCCGTCGTACTTCATGTCGGTGGGTTTGTCGAACCCTCTAGGGAGTTTTGCTCTTAAGATTCCTTCTGTGAAGGGTGTAGCTCCCATTATGGTGTGGTCGCTTCTCGTGCGTTTGGTGCTTCGGTATCTCCGGTCTTCGTCTGAATCGTGTTGACAACTTAGATCCCGAGAAGCGCTGCGATGGTGTTTTTTGTTGTATCGTCGTTCGGGCGATTTCTCGCGTCGGCGGTTGCGTGAGGTGCTGCGATCATCTCTCCTATTGTGTTGCCGGATTGGCGACCTGCCGCGGTGGGATTTTGACCTGGAAGTTGCCTGGCTTCCATACTCGTTATTGTGTTTTTCTCTGTTAGTTAGTTTGCCTTCAAGTTCTTGGACCCGGAGACAGAGATCCTGGATGATTTGTGCCGCTTTGTCCCTGGCTTTCTCAGGATGTTGTGGGTCCGTCGTGACGTGTTCGTTTGCGTGGTGGATGGTGCTTGCTATTTTTGCTTGGTTTGTGGTTTCATGGTGTTCTGAGGTCGGACGACGCGGTTGGGAGTCGTCCTGGCTTGATGGGTTATCCTCCAGGATGCCCTCCATCCGGTTCGACTGTCGCAGGTCCCCACAGACGGCGCCAATGTACAGAATATCTCTAGTACGATCTAGGAGGAGGATCGGGAACCTGCGGGTTGAGTCGGGTGTTGAATCGTCCAGATGGAGAGGAGGGGAGGTACCTGCAAAGACACTCCGACGCTCAAGTCAGAATGGATCTAAGAGGTGTAAGGTGTGAGGAATGAATGAATACCTGGAAGGACTTGGGTCCTTTATTTATAGGTGTTTGGTGATTTATCTTTATCTTATCTTATCTGGCTAAGATAAGGGTGATGTTTGAATTTGAAAGTTAGTTAGCGAGTCGGGTTGGCCCGCTTTGCCCGGATTCGGGGTCGGTCGCGGACCCGGGGCCCATGAGTTGGGTCCGTAACAAAACCAATCTAACTTGTTACACAATATCATTTTAAACATAATTCTTTTGAATATCTAAAAAAGATATCGATAAAAGTAAGATCCTTAACAAACTACTTAATAGCTTCAAAAAGTTTATAATCTTATACACTCAAATTACGAATTGCTTTAAATAGCTTAAAAATTCTTCAACGTTGAGACTAAGATCTTGTAATGATAATAACTTGTGCAATTTCTTTCATTAACAGAAAAAATTTTAAGTTCTGATGAATTTTTATCATCCACTTTTTATTTTTTATTTTTGGAAGAAATATAAGTAAGATAATAATAGATGGAGTTATAGATGGAATTGTTGAAACATTGCCATTTTTATATTCAAAACTATTGAAACTCTTCAAATAAATCTCATTATTTACTTACATCTCATTAATATTATTAATATTGATGTCCTTTTCACTTGACCATCTTTATAATCTTTCTTTTAGCCGTTTCATTTTAATATCTAATTACTATATTTTTTTCATATATCTCTCTAAGAATGTCTAAATAATAAAGATATTTTTCTCTAACTGCTTAATTTAAGATTAGACAAAAAATAAAAAAATAATTATAACCTACTATATATTCAAAACATGTACATACAAATGTTAACAAAAAACTAATATTAAATAGAAGTGTCATACATATTTTTATTAAACTTTTTCATACTTCTAAAATAATTTTAAATATCTTAGTAATTTCATTCCGTCCTATTCTATTTTTATATTTTAATTATTTTACTTGTATTATTTGTTCTTTGAGAATCTTTAAACGATTTCATACTTTAGTTTTATTACTCAAAAAAAAATTTCATTGATCTCTTGTGCTGTTTTTTTATAAACTTCTGCTGAAAATGTTTTATCTTTCTTTTGTCTCATATTCTTTTTTGTTTTCTAAAAATTTCAAATAACAAACTGTTCGTGGTCCATCTAAAATATGCATCAAGTTCATTTATTTTCTCCTTCATCAACATCAACTACTTTTTGAGTATTCATATTATTATCCATAATAAAATTAATATCATAAAATACACTAATAATTAAAAATATAAATTAAAAATAAACATCAAACGACACATAAATTAAAGGTCATTGCATAAATAAATAATAATTCAAACGATACATAAAACTCAAATTCAATACAAAAAGTCTTAATAATAGAGTTTCTCAAAAAAATATAAAACTCATTCAATAATATAATTGTCGTTTTACATTTGTGCAGCTATAAAATCTCTCAAAATTTCTTCTATTTATTCACTTTTATCTCTAGCAATTTTAATATTTGTAGAATTTTATTTAGACATACTATTAATGAGATTTTTTTTCAATTTGTGCAATAAATTTTTCGTCTGGATCAAAATTTACTAAAAAATTATGCAAAATACAATAAACTATAATAATTTTACTCAGTGTTTATATCATATTTAGTCATCACTCATTTTTGTTATGATAAAAAAATTATTTTTACAATTTCAAAAGCTCTGTTAATTATATTGCAGAGTAATAAATATTTTAAATTGAATATTTTTTTTGAATTTTTGAAAGAGTATTATGAATATTTTTTAAATAATATCGAGTATTTTGATATAATATAATAAAATTAGTTCTCAGAGAATTGATGCCAATACTGAACTTCCTTTAGTTCTTTCTTTCTTTCTTCCCGCTGGCCACTTGCAAAAGGCTACAATAGTCCAAGTTAAAGTTGGCTTGAATTTGGGGTATGTGACTTGAGAATGATCCAATTGAATTGCAATAATGATCTGATTCACTATTTTCGGAAATGGGGTCACCTTTGACACCAATCTCAACATATCCATCATCCATAGGATGAATCATTCTATTGGATCCTAACGAGCTAGTAATTAAAGAAATATAAATTTAATTTTATTATAGCAGGTTTTGAATTATTAACTTTTTATAATCTTATAAAAAAGTAATTAACTTAATTAGCAGATGACCCTTTTGAAAATTTAAACCATTAATATAAAATATAAAAAATAAAAAATTAATATATATATATAATATTCAAAAATACTATTTGTACATTAAAATTAGTCACCAAAATCAATCGTTAAATATATATAAATACATGTATAATTTAATTTATTTTTAATATGTATTTTATATATACTAATAACTGATTTCGATGTATACCTAATATGATAATATAATATTATATCAAAATATTCAATTTAAAAGCTAGTTTTTGTTACCAATTTGATCAGATCACATTTTAATTAGAATTTTATTTCACGTAAAGACTATTTTCACTATGTGAGCACGAAACAATTTTAATTCTTTAAATTTGTTGAATGAATTCAATCTTCTTACGCTCCTACGGTCCTACCTCATATAGTTATATACACTTATGAAGTTATTATTTATATATGTATATATGGACCACATGCTGGCTTATGTCAACCTCAAGCTTAAGATAGAGTAATTTGTATATAGACATGGTTTGGTTCATGCATTTGTGTGATTGAAAAAGTTTAGCCTTCACTACCAGTTACGTGGTTCTCTGCATGCGCCCATTGGAGTGGAGGCAGGGCCAAATTAAAATTCTGAAAAATAATAATAATAATAATAATAATAATAATAATAATAATAATAATAATAATAATAATAAAAAACTAAATTGAATTGGTAGAGTGGTCAACTTATTCATTCGTTTAAGCAAATACAGCAACTCATTAGCCAAAAGCAGACCTTTAAATGAAATTTAGATTCGTGACTGATTAATCTTTAGTTTGCCAAATTGAAAATAGTGTGGTCAACTAAATAATAATAATAATAATAATAATAATAATAATAATAATAATAATAATAATATATTTATTTATTTATATGTTTCTGGGTTAAAAGAGCATCTTCTTGCTTTTGCAGCCCTTAAAGGCTCAAAGTACAAGCTGACAAAGATTGATATATAAAATTGAATGGTGAATATGATTATTTTAAGGAAAAGTACAAGGAACCAAAAGCTTATCAGTCAAAAGCTAAACAAAACTACATTAATTCATATTAATAATTAATTAATTTTAAACTTTTTAAATTTAAAATTTAAAAAATTTTAAATTAATTAACTAAACCTAATTAAAACCTATAAAAACCTTTCTCTTTTCTCTCACATTAACTTATCCACCTCCAACAATCACAAATTCGAAAAATATATAAAAGAACATCCATTTAATATGAAAAAGAAACATTCTGATACTTAGTAGAAGAAACATCCATATATATTAATTCGTAGAGATTTTGAATTCATCCAAAGGTATTTGGCTGGGTTTTGGCTGATATGCTTTTGGTTCCCTAGCTTTACTCTTATTTTAATGTTACATTACATCAACAACAATTTCACTCCCTGTCGCTTGCATATATGGGGATACTAGGGGTGTGCATGGGCCGGGTGAAACCGGGTTTGATGTGACCCAGACTCGATCCGAAATATATACCGGGCCTATTTGTTAGACCCGAATCCGACTCTAAACCCAATGAAACCTATACACTTTCGGACCACGATTATACGGGGTAAAAACCGGGTGAAAACCGGGCCGTTAACATTATATTACCTTGATACCTTCTTGTAAGTTAGTATGTAGAAATATCCAAATTTCCAAGACTCCAACTATTATTTGACATGGTAAAATTCACTTAGAAAAATATAATAAGAACTAATTTTTCTCTAAAATTAAAGCATAACCATAATTAATACTAATATTGCCTAATAACACCAAATATTTAAATCAATACAAATAACACAAGATTATGCATTAGTCTAAAGTCTTATGCATTTTAAATATAAAACATTAACTTATAGTCTTATATATAATGACTACTAATACAAAATATTAAGGTTTACAATACTTAAATTTCACATAATAATAGCTATCATCCATCACTAATAACACAAAATATTAATTGTGTATGATGACCGGGCCACCGGGCCGATTTCGGGTGACCCGAGCTATGGCCCGGACCCGACCCGAAATAATGACCAGGTCTATTTTTGAGACCCATATCCGGTCCTAGACCCGATAAAATCACACCAAATTAACCTCAAAAGTGTTCGGGACCAGACCGAGTCTTCGGATCGGATCGGGCCATGCACACCCCTAGGGGATACGATACATCCATATACAAAGAAATTTAGACAAAAATCTCAAAAATAATAAGAATTAGTCTTGATCAATACGTTTGTTCTAAAAAAGTAATATATATTAATAGATGTTAAAATGAAGTTGACCTTTGATGAATTTAAAACAAAAAAGAAACCTTAAATACCATTTAAGAATTAAAATTTATGAGTGAACTAAATCTTTTTAACGGCATAGATTAATTTTTAGATAATATTTTTACCAGTATAAATCAGGAATAGTGTTCTTAATAGAGACTAATTTGGAGGATATTATTTTTATTAAAGACTAGCTAGTGTACTAATGCACTGATGTGCCGGCTAATCAATCCTTTTATTTATAAATATGGATTAAAAAAAAAGTATTTTAAAAATAAAAATGTGTATATTAAACTGTTATCCAAAATTTTTTTTCAACAAAAAATAAGAAGACTCAAACCCGCAATTTCTAAATAAATATAAAAAAATTATGTCATTTGAATTATATAGTTGGTTTGCTTAAATTGTTATCTAATTGCTATTATATATAGTAGATTATTGATCATACCGGTATCGTTTTCATTTGTGCCATTTTTTCTTTGAGAGGGAACCTAAATGATTGGCTTCTAATAATTCTATAGTCCCTGTCACTTGTATGCATCATAATTTGACTGTGTTTGTCTTTGCATCATAAACCGTTTCGAAAATTCTTTTGTCAATTTGACAAAGTCGGACAGAAAAGAATATTAGGCTTAATATGCTATATAACCTTATTAATTATTAAATTATCATATGGCATACATTAAGGTATGTTTAGCTTACGGAAACGTCTTTTATTTGTATTTTTATTTTTACTTTTTAATATTTTCTACTTTTATAATTTTGTCAAAAAAAAAAACATTAGCGTTTATTAATCAATTCATCTTTTTTTTTTTTGTCAAAAGATATAAATTATTCAGTATACTTTATTTGATCTAACCTAATGACTTAATTATTTTTCAATGGGTATAGGAGATTGGTCATGTAACATGTTATACATATAGATCACCATTAAATATCAAAATTGGGAGATGATGTTTAGGGTGTCTTTAATTTAGATTAAAATATTTTTTATTCGAAATGAATTGAATTGGGCTGTGCCTCGCTTGCTCTTATTTTACGTTGTACAATCTATTAATTAATGGACTACCTTTTCTTAATTTGGGGCCTTTGAAGCTTTAGTTATTTTTTGTCCGTACCATACTTCCATAGTTAAGCGTATTAAATACAAGGAATAAATGGGCTGGATTTTGTTATTCTATACTTTATATATCGTTTTTCATTAGACCAAAAAAAAAAATAATACTATTATACAGTTTATACTAGATATAGAGACATTTTTAATTGGCACCTCTAATAAAAATAAAAAATGAGACAATTATATTCAAACTACTTTAGAAATTCTATAGGAGGGATGAATCTACCAATATATTGATTTTTTTTTTTTTTTACCAAATATAGAAGACTCGAACCCGCAACCTCTTAATTGAGTATGGGGAGACTATGCCATTTGAACTATTACTCATTGGCCTACCAATATATTGATTATTCTATACAAATTAAAGAACTCAAATTCTAGATACTTTTGGTTAGGAGTAAAAAAGTATTGATAAATATAACCCATATATATATACCAATTCAATTTATTGTGTTTGTAATTTCAGATTTGATTTCCTTTCTTTTTATGGCAAATCTAGACTAAACCAATCCTATTAAGATTCAGTTGATTAATGATTTTTTGTTTAGGAAAAAAAAGCTTTTATCATTATTGACAGGGAGAATTCAATCATTCAACTTCAAGTGTAAAATTATCATTATACTCATGCCCTCTACATTATTACATAGGGTTCATATTCATTTGAATCTACTTTTCCTTCAATGTTTTCATCTCTATCTATCTTCTTCTTCTTAAATATTCTCAACTTGCATGGATCCAAGTGAACACAATGCAAAGAAGTGGTTTTCGATAATTAGCTGTAGTGTAGTAATTTAGAAAAGACTTCTGTAAGTTCTTGGAAGCTTTGATTCTCAAAGACTTGGCTAAAACACAGGCTTGATGAAAAGACTCAGTGCTTAGAAGTATTCTTGGTATCTCTCCATCATTTTAACTGGAACAACCATTGAAAGGTGATCTTTCTTAACATTTTATTTGATGATGCCCATAAATACTTTGAATACTTTAATTTAATAAAAAATGTACTAGATAGTATTCTGCATTTGAAGTTGGGTTGCAAATTAAATATACAAAGTGCCAACAAGGTAAGTGTAAAATGCCCCCAATTATATAGCAATTTGTTTGACTTTGTAATCCTAGAAAACAAGAGGGATGTATGTGAAGAGGAATTGTTATGATTTTGGTTGGCAATAATGGTGTGCATGAGCACTACAAAATTAAAACTTGGTGGTTATATATTATGCTTGTAATAGTGTACTTAGACTTGCTACCTATCTTGCTATTATATGCTAAGTGTTTGCAAACTTATTAAGAGTTATATATATGCACCTTAGCAAAAGCATCTACTCTAGGATTTGGGTTAATGTTCCCTGAAAATGTTCATGAACCAGCCTTAATTAGTTTTCAATTTTCGGATAATTTTGTTGAGCTGATGGTTGGTTGCTCTCCTATATATACTATTGTTTTCTAAACTTATTTAAACTTCTGAAATCTTTCTAAGTTTGAATTCTTAATTTCACTGCAGCCTGCTGGTTTGGAGCTAGTGGATATAATGGCTGTGTATCAAGTAGGAGATTATTTTATTGCTTTGTCGAAGTGATTACTACAATTGCGAGATTATTTTATTGCTAGTATAAATGTGACTATGACTATGATGACCTCAAATGGACTCTTTTTGTACTGGAACATTGTAACTAGATTTTATCGCTAGGAGTAAAGTATTATTTTTTCTTTCTAACATTTTAATCATTTTATTTATATTCCTAACATTTTAAAATCATATTAATGTTATTTTTACATTAATTTTGTAGGGGTAAACGTGAATCGAATCGAATCGGATATAGACAAAATCTCGATCTGATCCGCACTAAAATTATCGGATCTAATATCTATAATTTTTAATCTTGGATTTAATCGGATCGGATCTCGAATATATCTGCAAAATATATAAATATTTTAAAAAGCTTATTTTTATTTAAAAAATATCAATAAATACTATTTTTTTTACTCTTTTAAATATGTTTACTCTTAAAATATTATTAAACATACTTTTCTTAAATAATAAAAATAAAATAATACAACATATATGATAATTATTAGTTGAAATAAAATATTAAAATAATATTTACTTATTTATTTATTTTTGCAGATCCGTGGATATCCACATAAAATCCGCAATCCGATCTGATGACGTTGCGGATCTGATCCAATGTTCTTGCGGAACGGATCGATATCCGCAATTTTTTGATCGAATTCGGATAAATTCAGTATGCAGATCGGATCCGATCCATGAACACCCACCCTTACGATTTTGTTAAAATTCTTTAACGGAAAATACACGTAGACAAGAATATTCTTTTTTTTTTTGGGGACGCTGTCACTTTAAGAATGCCAAAAAGATCTTTGTCACCACCAAAGAGTTTCGACGTGAATCCTCTGCACAGCAGTCTTTGTTAATGCCAAAGACGAAGACGTCATGACATGGATCAAAAGAGATCGTTGCAAGAACATTCGACCATTGTCCAAAAGCATAATCCTAAGAGATGCTTCCGCCACATAGTTTCCCAAACCCAAGCCCAGCAACTCTTGCTAGCCAAATTGAAGAATCCCTTGCCCCCATGACCTCCTTCTTCCAATCCTCTAAAGAGGAAGCTCAACCCCAATGCTTTTGCTAAAAACTTAGTCCCTACTAGATCCTCTAAACCTTTTATTTTTCTTGTTCCTGGTCTTTTTATTATTCTCCTTGATGATGAGCTTTTGCGTCCTTTGCCACATGACAGTGTTCGAGAAACCGTTCTCCTAGAGAGGGAGTGGCAGCGCCAATTCCATCGAGTTATAAACACACTTTCAGAGAACGCGATTGGGGAACTAGAAAAAATATGAGAATTTGTGATTTGGGGTTCGCGATTGGTGCTGCTTCACCAATGGGGTGTATATTTTGTATGGTGATGGCGCGACGGTAGAGTGCAAGAGAGAGTTTAGAAAGGGTTTTTTTTCTGCTAAGTGTTCAAAACTTCGCAGATAGAATAAAGAGTTGAGAGAGGTTTTTTATTGTTAAAAGTATTTTAAAAAATATTTTTAATATAGTTAATGGTAGAATTAACAGTAGGATAACATTGATACGATTTTAAAATGTTAGGAAAATAAATAAGACGATTAAAACGTTAGAAACAAATTTGAGACTTATCCTAAACGTTGAGAATAAAAATGATACTTTACTTTACAGTCAATTATTGATTATTAATTATGTTATCTTCTTTAACTGGTTAATTTCACATAATGTATATTAATAATATTAAGTCTGTTTTCTAATGCAAATATGTAAATTTGATCAATTATCGGCATGAGAAAAAAAAAGGTGCAAATTGAACTGCATAATTTTCATTATTTTTTTAATAAAAAATGATAGAAATCATCAGAATTTATTATTTTTTACTATCATTTTTAGTCATCAACTCAATTCTTTTAGTTTAGTAATGATTCTCTAGTATTCTTCCTTTTTAACTTCACATAATGGATTGTGGCGGTACTAAACTTCTAATTTAAAAAAAAATGCACTAAATTGCGGCAGCTCTAAACCGCCACAAATCAATTTATTATTTAGTGATGGCTATGCTAATAATTGCTGCTAACCACCACAAATCCTAATATCCGCAACTTAAAGGTAGCGATCCTTAAGCAGGTGGTAATCATTTTGCTAAAACCGGCACAAAACCCTAAAAAACCATCATTAATTCCTGTCTCCCATGCAGTGATAGGTAAAAGTGTAAAACCCATATACATGCACATGATTGAAAGCGGAAGCCCATCCCTACGCAATAAAGATTCTGCCACATACTTTGACTATCACAATCCCTAAGTCTCAAGGCAAAATTATTCCATTCCTAACAGATAATCCATGCACCTTACGAGCTTAGTGTTGTTTTTTTTTTTTTTAATTTTCAGATCGATATATAAAACATGCATCTCAAATATCAGACATGTATTTATGATTTATTTTTTAATTCATTTTGAATTGCTCTACCCATGATGCATATATAATCAGGTTCTGCACGTAATAAATGGGTACAAATCTACTAGCCTACTGCCCAACTACTATAAATTAATCTTGCAAAGGGTTGGAACACATCCATTGGTGCCATTTTTCACAAAACTGTCACATTAATCTAGCTTATGAAAGATTTCAATATAGTTTGTCCTACAAAATTAAAATTCATTTTAAATAGTTTAAAGTTAAATATTATATATAAATATATAAATGATCATTTACATAATATAAAATTATTTTTGTATAAAATAATACGTAAAAATTATAATATAATTTAATATATTTGACTAAGTTACTAGTATTATAAAAAAGAGTAAAGTATATTTTTTGTTCTCGAAATTTGACAAAAATTTTAAAAATACTCATAAGTTCTATTTTATTTCAATTTTGTTCTAAAAATTTTCGATTTGTATCAAATATACCCCTGATGACTAATTTTTCAAAAAATTTAGAACTAATTTAAAAATAATGCATGACAATTATGTTTGATTTGTTTTTGTTAAAGCTAAGGTTGTTCTCATATAATTACCGTTGAATTGGTTCTAAATTTTTTAAAAAATTAGCTGCTAGAAATATATTTGATATAAATTAAAAATTTTAAGATAAAATTAAAACAAAATAAAATTTAGAAATATTTTTAAAATTTTTACAAAATTTTTCAGAAACAAAAAATATATTTTATCTTTGAAACAAAATATACTCGTATATGTAGTCACTATAAGATTAACGTTAGAAATAATGGAGTCCCATTGTTGAATTCATAAAAAGTAAATAATCTGGTCACTTCTGGGACGAATAATAATATAATAAAACCACGTATTCAATTTTGCATGCAAGTATATGGATTATGGAGCATAACCTGCTTCCTCTGAGGTATCTGTGAATATTCACGTGCTCATAAATGATCACTAAATAAATTTCAGATTCAACTAAAATTTTTTAATAGTAATTTTAAATATTGGTAAAAAAAATTTCTAAAACAAATATAATTTATTATTTTTAGTTAATATTTTTAATTATTAATTTAATTTTATTAATTTAATAATTTAATAACATATTTTTAATTTATATTTTTAAATATTATTAATTAATTACAGAATAAAAAAATAATAAATAATTCTCCTCCAGTATTTTTCTGTTCCTAATATAATAAGCCGACGCACCAACTAGCCTGTTACTGTTGCAATTATTCAATTCACAGGGATATATAGGTGTGGAGGATAATAAAGAGATAGTTAGCTAGAGAGCATAAATAAAATATAATAGTATTTTTTTTTATATTGATTAAAAGAAAATCTCATTATATATACTATTAGTATATATAGACTACTCTTCTGAAGAAAGTCATGAGAAGAAGAAAGTAGTAAGAATATTATCATATATGGAGGATTTGAGAGAGCCAGTGAGTCCAACGGGACAATTCTTGGAGAGCGATTTTCTGAGTTTATGCATTATTGGTGTCTTAGAATTTCAAGTTCCAATTCATAATTTGCCAATTGTGTCTCTTGTTAGAGATGCTTTTCAATCCATTCCTCGCTTCACTTCCATAATGGTCAGCTCTCTCTCACACTCAAATATACATACACACAACTCAAAGTTTCGTACAATTATTGATGAGCATAATTTCAAGTTGATATATATATATATATATATATATATATATGACAAATGTTATATAGGGGCTATTTTTTTTTATTAATATTAGTTAATATTTTGTGTTAATATTTTATTTTGTATTATTAAAATTTATTATTTAATATTTAGTATAAAAATATTTTTGTTAGTAAAAAATGATAAATTTTATTGATCATATAATATGTTCATATCTTATGCTTGTCATCTCACAATATTTTTTTGAGAAAGTCTAGGGATCAGTATTTTTGTTAAAATCTGGTCAACACTTAACCATCAAAAGAAAAATGATTAATTTTATACTATTAGAAGTCATCTCACACCATTGAAAATATTGATGATGGCTAATTGATGGCTAAACATCACAAATTCTGCTGGCCCTATCACTAGCGTATTTTTTTTTATGGATTTATAACCATCTTTCAAAATTAATTTTTTTTAAAAGGTTAATTTAATTACTATTAATTTTTATAATTTCACTAATTTTTTATTAGATTCTTATAATTTAAAAATCTATAATTAAGTATTTATACTAGATAAAAATTTATAATTATATCTTTATTGATTGTTTATTTTTAAGAAAGAATAATAATTTTAGAATATTCTATCATTCATTGTACAAACAAAATTTATCTAACCTTGTTTGAGTACACATAGGTTGTTGACGAAAAAGGAGTGAAGAGATGGAAAAAAGTTGAGGTAAAATTTGAGGAATGTAATTGAGCCAAAGTTTAGTGATGGCATGTCAATGGAGAAGCAATATGGTGAATACTTATCAGGCATAGCAATGGAGAAGTTTCCAAAAAACAAGCCATTATGGGAAGCTCATATAATCAAATACCCAACAAAAAATGCTGCCGGAACCCTAATCTTCAAATTCCACCATGCAATTGGAGATGGTTACACTATCATGGGCCTCCTTCTTTCTTCCCTTCAAAGACATGATGATCCTTCACTCCCATTATTATTTCCATCAAAGTCATCATCATCCTCTAATAATAGTAACAAATTGTTCTTACTTAAGATATTGCCTAAGCTTTTCTCTATCACTTTCAATTCCATTGTTGATTTTGGATGGAGTGTGATGAAAAGCACTTTTTTGGAAGATGATGAGACACCAATAAGGTCTAATGTTGAAGGAGTGGAGTTTCTACCAACTACCATATCACATATCTCATTTTCTATTCATCAAATCAAAGAGATTAAATCTAAACTTGGAGTGGTAAGGATGGTTAATTATTATATTAATTCCTTTTCCTAATTATTTATTTTGTTTTTCTTAAATATTCAGATTTTCTTTTTTCTTTCTGTGAGATCTATATAGGGTTTCTTATTAGCTTCCCTTCTAACATATATAGTAATCTAATGTTTGGGTAGATAGATGGGAATGCATCATATTAGGTGGTTATTAATTAATGCATGCATGGATGATTTATTTTAGAAAATTAATATATAGGAAACAAATATTTTATCGGACAATTTTTCTAGTGTTAATTTTTTTTTTAACTTTTATTGTTTTAGAAGATTTAAAATTTAAAATTTAAATTATTTAAAATCTAATATCTAAAATTTAGAATATAAAATTTAGGATTTAGAGATGAGAACTGAAGAGAAAGAAGATCATAACTATAAAAATGAAAATATAATTTCAAAAAAAGTTGGCTAGAATTGAAATGTTAGTTTATAAAAAAGTTATTTTTTAGTAGAATATTATAAGTTTATTTAGGCGTTATTTTTTATTTTTTTATGATATTTCTTTAAAAGATCTTTTATAAAAGTAAAAGTGATTTTATGTTTAAATATCTCATGTAAAAAGATATTTTTATTTATCAATTATGTTTGGATAAAATAAAATAAAAGTACTTTTTTATTTATTTATTATGTGAAAATTAAAAAAAAAAGATGTAAATTATAGCTTATCAAAAAAAGATATTTTCTTTTTAGTACTTTTACTTTTACTGAAATTTGTCAAACACACTAATATATATATAGTCAACATAAAAATACTAGCTAATTCAACATAGTTAAAGGCGGCGGTTTGAAAATTATTTTTGTATTTATAATGATTATAAAGAATTTAATTGATTTTTTTGTTTGACATAATATTATTATTATTGCAGACTATAAATGATGTGATTACTGGAATAATCTTCTACGGGATTCGATTATACATGCAAGATATGGATTATAAATCAGGAAAAATGAAATCAACAGCAATGGCAATAGTGAACACAAGGAATGTTAAAGATTATCACACAGTGCAAGATATGCTAAAGACTAATGCAAAGGGTGTTTGGGGAAACCATATTTCTTATATGCATGTTTCAGTGCCAAAATTACAAGACTACCCAATTTCAAACCCACTCCAATTTGTTAAGAAAGCACACAATTCCATCAAGAGGAAGAAGAATTCTTTTGCTACTATTCTAACCGAAAAGCTTCTTCGGATGGAACATAAGTTAAAAGGCTCAGAGGTAAGCTTAACTTTTTTTTTAAAAAAAAATATATTAAATTTGATGACCCTAAAATCTTATATTATATTATTGAAGTTTATAACTAAGTTATGAAAAAATATAACGAACTAATTTTTAGTCAATTAATTTTTCAAATTGTAAATTTTTTTTATTTTTTGAAAAAAAAATAGAATTTATAATTTAGAATTTATAATTTAAGATAAATATAATAATTAAAAAAAATTATTAATATTAACTGAAAAGAAATAATTCTGTAACATTACTTTTAGGTTATTATCTATCACACATTTAGATTGAATCACATGCAATAAAATAAATGTTCTTATTTTTTCTAATGGATTTTATATTTATATATATACTAGCTAGTTCAATAATAGATTTATGAAATGACCTACCTAACCAAATTAATGACCATGTTGCTCCATCATTTTAATTAATTTGTCGTGATAATATAATGTTACAGGAAGTGTCTAAAAATATACATAGGACACTAAGAAATTCAAGCTTATTGATTTCCAACATGGTTGGACCAATGGAGCAAATGGCTTTGGCTAATCATCCCATAAAGGATCTCTTCTTTACACTCTGTGGTTTGCCTCAGGTAACTTATATATACTAACTTTCTTCCTCTCTATCAAATAACAATGAAATCTTAATTAATTATATGAAAATTGACAAAATAGTAAATTTATATAGTGATCTCTCCTTAAGTTAAATAATAATATCTAAATAAGTCATATAATACTGTTTGATTTAAAAAGAGATATGTCGGTTCACATATCGATTAAGAAAATTTTCAGGTATTTCTAAAATATCGATCTTTTAGTATTTGTTTGGGTATTATTATTTTAATTAAAAAAAATTTTAATGTAAAAATATATTTTTTATTTTTTAGTGTGTTTAGTAAATTTTTATTTGTAAAAGTAAAAATACTAGAAAAATTAAAAAAATATCTTTTTTAAGAAGCTGTAATTTATATATTTTTTTTAAAGATCTTTTTTAAAAAAAAAATATTTTTCATGTGATAAATAAATAAATAAGTACTTTTATATCGTTATACCCAAACAAATTTGATAGATAAAAAGATATTTTTGTATGAGATATCCAAACATAAAATTACTTTTATTTTTCCATAAGATCTTTTAAAAAAAGATAACTCGAAAAAAAAATATTTTCTTAAAAGCTCACCCAAACAAGCCCTTAATAGTTTTACTTTTTTTAGTCATTAATCTCAATTATAAAAATATATATAAAATATATATTAATTAAAATCAATAATTAAAATTATTAGAATAATATCGATATTTTAGGAGCATTTAAAATTTTTTTATAATTTATTATTTTAGCTAATTATATAACTTATAAAATAATATAATAATGCATCATTGTAATAAAGGAAAACCTTATCCAACCCATTTTATAAATAAATTGTATCAAGATAACAAATAAAATAATCTTATATATATGCATGCCCTGAAAAATGTTATTATTTTTGCAGAGTCTTGTAGTGACAATTTTGAGCTATATGGGGATGTTAAGAGTGACACTTGCAACAGAAGAAGGGTTCATAGATGAGCGAAAACTTGTTTGGAACCTCCACAAAGCCTTTGAGGAAATACTTCATGAAGCAGAAAATGTGTAGTATTCCTATAAGAAGCACCAGCCTTAATTAGAGAGACTCAATAATCAATTAATCACAGTGTGATGCTATATATATGATTATTCATGAAGAGATTTTCTATGTGTCAAAGTACTTTAAGGAAAGAATAAAAAGGATACCTAGGTTTGGACCACAAGGTTATTTTACTAGTGTTTTTTTCTTAATATATAAATATTTGATATATAAAAGGAAATTTCACTTCTTTCATCTGTTGCATTCCATCATCTTTTATATATATATATTCTACATGAGTAGTAATTGATTTTTAGTTCGTTTCATTTTTTCAGCTTGTTGTAGCTAGCATTTACCATTAGTTTTCTTTTTTATCATTATTGTTTCTAAGCAGTATTGTAATATTGTTGAGTAATATATATAATTCGATTATGAGAAATAGAAAACAAAAAATATTAGAAAGATAAGAATGTGTTAGGGTTGGATTTTATTTTTAGTATTTTATGATTTTCTATTTTTAAAAGTTTGTAAAGAAAAAAAAAGTAAAATTAAGAAAATTTTATTTTTTATTTTTTCTTTTTTCCTAATGAAATTTTGAAATAAAAAATATTTAGAATAAAAATAGAAAATAAAAATAAAATGAAATAAGTTTCCAAAGATGATAAAAGCATAAATTTCGTTGAACTTTGATATAACGACTTTGAATTTGTTTAGATGTCATTTTCAGAAAAGATATTTTTTTAAAATTTTTTTAATAGATTTTTTATAAAAATGAAAGTGATTTTATGTTTGGATATTTCATGTAAAAAAATCTTTTTATTTATTAATTGTAATAGATAAAAAGATTTTTTTATATAAGATATCCAAATATAAAATCACTTTTACTTTTGTAAAAGATCTTTTAAAAAAATATTATTAAAAAAAATCTTTTTCGAGAATGATGCCCAAACAAGTCCAATGTTTGGGTAAAATAAATAAGATAAAAGTATTTTTTTATTTATTTATTATGTGAAAAGATCTTTTTTAAGGAAAAAAATCTTTAAAAAAAATATGTAAATTGTAAGTTTTCGAAAAAGATATTTTTTATTTTTCTAATATTTTTACTTTTACTATTAAAAATTTGCCAAACATACTAAAACTAAAAAAATTATTTTTCATTAAATTTTTTTTATCGATTTAACGCCCAAACAAGCACTTTTTTATTTTTAATCATTCGTGAATACTCTTTATAAGACACCAGACGAAATAATTTTTTTTATTATTATTATTAAGTGATTAATTCAGTACTATTACTAATTTATACGTATCAATATAATATAAAATGTAGAAAAATGAAAACTTGTCATGTAGATTGTATTTAATTTTATTAACATTTATTTTTTATTTATTTTTAAAAATTATTAGATTATTATATATACAAAAACACCTTTATAAATAATAAAAAAACAAATATATCTTTATAATTATTTTTATTAAATAATTAAATAATTTTTTTTATATGATAACAATATCCTTCCATGAAAATTAAAATAAAATCAATTTAATAATTTTAACAAAATAGAAAAATCAAAATCAAATCAGTTTGTGTTTGTTCTTCTTCATTCAGTATCAAAATTCATTGTTGCCCCAAAAATATAAACCAAACTCTATTCCAAGCAAAAACTTAGAACCATTCCACTTCTCTCGTCGTCTGTCTCTCCCTACTCGTCCTTCTAGCGGCATATTGTTTTCCTAACCCAGTAATCTTGTCTCCGATGTATGTTTCCTAACCTCGCGTATTCGTGTTGTCGCTTTTTGTATGGCGTTGTCCCGTCTTCGTGTTGTTGTCGCTACTTGCTCAAGTTGTGAAAAAATCTATATTATAAATTTTAAATCCAATTCAAATAAAAACATTTAAAAAAATTAATTTTAAACAAAAAAAATCCAAACCAAATTATATCAATTTTGGCTGTGTTTGGTTTAGTGTTAGAAAGAAGCGAAGCATGTTTGAGTGCATTGAACGCTTCCTCTTTATGTTTGGGTACTTTCTTTTCTTCAAACGCCAACGCAATTTTACGTTCTTAACGTGCATTCACAATAAACGTTTAGAAAATCACGTTAGAATTAAATTTATTTTTTTCTTATCAATTTTACTCTTTATTTCCTTGCTTATAGTTTCTTTAGTATTCAAATATTTTAAATATATAATTATATTTTTTAGAATTTGACTATTACTCCTTAAAATTCAATAAAAATACTTTAAGTTTTTAATTTTTTTTAAAAAGCAAGAAAACCAATTCAAATAAACACCAAATATGTTAGAATGGCTAGATACATTTACAACCCACACAATTCTCTTTATAATAGGTATGTTTTTGAGTTTTGAAATAATTTATTAATTTAAATCCACACAAATATCTCTTTTTATAAATTAAATTTAAATTTCTAATAATTAATTATCTAGAAAATAGGTATATTAATCTTAAATAACAAAAAATAATTTATAATTGTTCTCTTTTTATATTATATATATGATGATGGTTATATAAATTTTGAAAGTTAATTTTATTTATTGAATTTTAATAATTATAGGAGCGGGTAAGGACAAAGTGGGTTAGAGTTCAACTTTTTACTACCTGCGGATAGGAGTGGAGCGGGTTCTATGTGGGTTATTGTAGGGCAAGCGGAGTCGGATAGAGCAAAAACTCGCTCCATTGTCACCCCTACCTAAGATACAGATAAAGTCTAAATATAAAGACCAAATCCACTTTGCAGATGTGCTCGACCTCATGGGGACCGACCTGGTGTGCAGAATGCCTGAATCTTAACTGCATATACAAATGTGCTCATATATTCAAATATGAGATCTCAACACCCCTAAATTAAAAAAGATAACTACCTACCAGAATAGGAGAAGAAGTTACAAGAGTGGCCACTAGGTCACTCGTCCATTTATTTAACTCTCCTTTCTTAGGAATTTCTCAACTCTAATCTATATAAAAATCTGTCCTAAATCCTTGCTTGCTTAATCATACGAATCCCTTGCAAGTACCACGCCACACACACACACCTTCTCACGAGAAACTCAGATGGATCCATCCCTCCATGAGAAGACATCATACATTGCACCTGAAGGTACCTGGGTCCCATGTTCAGGCCCAAATCATCTTGATTTTAGGTAAGTCTTGAAACAACTACATTTATTATGTATTAATAATTTACCATGTCAAATTTATATTTTACACCGGAGAAAATGACCTCTCCTACGAGATGTCTAAGTGACACTTTTTTTCCTCTATTTCTAAATAAAAAAGTTATTCGTACACTAAAATCAGCAACTAATGTACTTGTATATAAATACATGTGTGGTTTAATTTATTTTCAATATGTATTTATATTCTAGTATGTATTTTATATGTTGTGACTGATTTTGGTGACCGATTTTAATGTATACGTAGCATAGAATATTTCTAAAATGTTCGCTCTCTTTTTCTGTTAGAGTTAAATAACATACACTTTATTCTATTTAATTAAAATATTTTTTAATAATTATTTTTTATACAAAATAGTAATAATTATTTTATTATTTAAAAAATAATAATATAAAATATATAATTATTATTGTAATAGTTTTTATTTATTTTTAATATTTTAATTTGTTACAAAATACTTAATTCAAAATTTTTTATATACTTCATGATTAATAAAAGTATTAAAAATAATTAAAATTTATTACATGAATGGTAATATATATCTTATATTCTTGTTAAATTTATTGTAATAGTAAAAATAATAATATAAAATATATTAATTATTTGGGAGTAAAAGCTACAACAAACGTTCTCTTTGATCAATTTAAGATACATATAAAAAAGCGTTGCTTTATAAATTAAATAGGCAACATTTATAGTATTTATCTATTATACTTTCTAAGAGTTGCCTTTAAATGTTTAATGAACTTTCCATTGTAAGTGTTGTCTAAAATTATTTCACTAAATTTTTATTTTATTTATTTTTTAAAATTACTCTTCTCCTCCTAAACTCAACCAAAATTAAGAAAAAAGCACAAAACACATCAACCAATAATTGATTCATCACATTCCTGGCTACCATTACTTAGAAACAAAACTCAAGTCTCGAACCATACCATTTCAGAATCAAAATCCTAACCCTAACTCAATTTTTCCCTTTAACGAAATTGACGCGCGTTCTGCATTCCTCTTTTGCTTCGCCGTGGTGCCGTGCTCTGTCCATCTCAGGCGAGTCGACAACTCTCCGCCGTTCACCTCTTCCTCTCAAGCCTCTCGCCTCTCGCCTCGGTCCTCAGGCATCTCTTCCTTGAAGGCGCCGTCGTCCTTGAAGGCTTGCATAGATCTCTCAGGCATGACAAAAATTTCTTCCAGATTTTACATAATTAATTTGGTTGAATCGTTGAAATAACAAAACTATTCAGAGACTTGTTTTCTACTTCTTCTTCTTCGACTTCTTCAGTGCTCCATGGTCCACACTTCAATCCCGCGGAATCAAGCCATTTTCTCCACTTCTTAATTTGAAGCCTGAAAAAGCAGTAATCCTCATAATTGATCGAGACTTATGCATGTCACCAATTTCCAATTATGTGGCTTGAAATGGTCCTGTGATGACAGGGAACTTGCTTCTAGAGGTAATGATAATCAGGTATGCTTCTATTAACACTAGTGTAGATTAAAAAACAAAACATGATTGAATGTAATGATTTATTATTATATGAGCAGCTATTGGTATGGAGTTAGCACTCTCAGCAACCGGCATTGAGACTCACGGAGCACACAGCTGCCGTGAAGGCTATAGCATGGTTGCCTCACCAGAGCTGTCTCCTTACTTCCGGCAGTTCCACCGCCCATAAGTGTATCCGTTTCTGGAACACTATAAATGGCCATCAGTTGAACTTTGTTGACATTGGAAGCCAGGTTTCTTTCCTAAACTGTCTATTGAGACATGAATGAATAATGTACAATGGTTCTATAATAATAACAATAACAATGTTTGACTAAGTTTGCAACCTTGCTTGGAGTAAAAATGTGAATGAGATAGTAAGCACTCATGGAATTAGATCATGGTGTGAAAATATCCATCACTAGCAAGGGTAATGTTTTACTCGATTTATTATGGCAGAGGAGAATTTCAAGTAATAGAAATATTGAATTTGATTATTAGGTTGCAACTCTAACTGGCCACAACATGAGAGTTCTTTACCTTGTAATGTCTCCTGATGGTCAAACAATAATCACTGGTGCAGGGGATGATGAGACATTGTGCTTCTGGAATATCTTCCCATCCAAGAAAACACCTGTAAGCACTTATGCAGTGTCAAATTTATATTTGGCTTAAACACACTTATTGGCAAGAAAAATTTCAAGAAAGACCAATTAAACTGGAAAAGGAGATTGGAATCCAAACAATGCCATAAGACTCATGAAAACTATAGTCGATTTGAAAAATCTATGTCTTGTTACATTGGGTTATCTAACTCAATTGTGAGATTTCACATTTGTAGGATTTGCTAAAGGTATATAAAGAGACCAGAAATGGAATGTTAGGACTTGATTACTCCACTAAGTTCTCACCATGGCTTACATTTGGAAGCTTGTCTCCTCGTTTAATTGTTAACAAATTTGCTTTCATTATTCAATATATTGGCATAAAAAATTATTTGCTTGTAACCATTAAAGATGCTGTTTGATATTTAAGTTAACTTGAATTTGGTAATGATTAAGAAAGTGCAGTTGTGAATGCAATTGTGCCGCTTTTAAAATATGAATAAGTATATAGCTGAAATCTTCTTATTTATGTAATTATTTGTTTTGACATCTCAAATTATTGCTTTGTTGAATAGCTGAACAACCAGGAGAATTATTCTTACATGGTGGTTATATCTACTAGTTCTTCTTCTTCCTATACAAGGGTTCAGATCAGTATTTTTTTTAGGGGTTTTATAAAAAGCAGGTTTTACTTTCATGCTTTTTCTTCATCTAATTTTTTCACTTATTTTCCTATGCATATTTAGAAGTGGTCTAAATTATTAGAGTTAATTAGTGGGTTGAAGAACATGTCTCAGTTTGTATAAGATCTCTTTTCATAAATATATTTAACAAAAATGTAGTGCCACTGCCACCTAAAGAGAGTTTTGTCACTCATCCTTACAAGAGCTCAATGTAACTAATAATAATAAATAGCATCCTTGTAATTATTTTTAATATGTAATTAGTCTTGCTTTATTTGTGTTATTTTGTGCATGCAGTGATTCAAAGAAGTTTAATTTATATATGAAAGTTAGTTAATCAAGTAGTATTGGCTGCAAATTCAAAGAAATTAAAGCACTAACTAGTTGAATTGCTGATACATGTGGCAGAGAAGTATGACAAAATGGCAAGAGATATTGGGATGTCTTCTACAAGTACCAAAAGGACAAGGTATAGGGTTGTTTGCTTATTATGTTTTATTTAGTTGATACTAGGTAAAAATATTATTTTTTAATTAGAATTAGCTATAAGCATTTTTGCCATTGGTTTTATTGTTTTCGGAATTATAAGCATTTCAGAGCCCAAGGGTACCTAGTTTGCACCACCATTAGTTTCATTGTTTTCGGAAGCTTATTATGTTTTATTTAGTTGATACTAGGTAAAATATATTTTTTAATTAGAATAGCTATAAGCATTTTTGCCATTGGTTTTATTGTTTTCGGAATTATAAGCATTTCAGAGCCCAAGGGTACCTAGTTTGCACCACCATTAGTTTCATTGTTTTCGGAATTATAAGCATTTCCATTCATGTCCATTCCTGTCATGGCTTGCAAGTGAGCCTTTTATTAAAATTTAATTAGGGAATTATATTGTGCGATTCTACATGGACATTTTTATAGCATATAGTATCTGCAAAGCCTATGTGTGCAGAAAATTTAATTTCTAAGCTAGATGAGGTGATATATACTCCATTATTTCTTTCATCCATTTTGTTCCTGTAAGCATTGCCCTATTAACAATCCCCAAAGAAGAAAAGTGAGCTACAAGAAGATTTTTGTCTACTTAGAATTTTCTGTTCCAAACAAAGTATACACAATGAATAATAAAAGGATTAGCATTACTATTATATTATCAAATCTATCCCTAGTCTTAGCTGCTTCCTTTCTCTTGCTTGTGTCTTCAAAACTTCCAGCAGCAGCACACAAACAACGCCAATCCCATCTTTAGCCTTGTTGAAATCCATGATGAGTTGATGAGAATTGACTAAGGTAGGGTTCTTATTAGAAAATTAGGAATTTGGAAAGAAAAGGTAAAAAGTGTTATCACTATAAGGGTGGCATGCTAGTTTCTACTTTTGAAAATTTTGTTTAAAGACAAATTATAATGGCCTTCACTAGACTCTTGTAGAAACTATTTTTGTGTGTCATTATCTCAATTGCTATATCTCTTTGTCTCTATCTTTATGATCTCTCTTTACACAATCCAAGCATTTTCCATAGGATAAGAATTTGAGTTACTTGAGAATTTGATAAGAATTTGTATATCTAATGTTATTCTTCTAATTTGATGCCTTGGATTTATAGGTTAGTTCGGAGGAGGGTATTGAAACAAAGAACCTTGCTTCGGATATTGCTGATATTTTCATAAAAGAAAAATCCTCAAGTTCTCCCACTATTACTTGTAATCAAGATGGTGGTTTCTTGTGGAAGGATGATTTTCTAAATAATTCAAACTCTATAAAGGAGGACAAGGTTGGTTCTTTGTCTTTCACCATAACCAGTGCGACTTCATGTCAGCCGAATGAATTGAATAAGAAATCAGTTATGAGTGATGGGATGAATTCGATTCAGAGGTCTCCAGAACTGAAGAGTCATGTTGCAAAGCCGGCAGCTCGGACCAAACTTCCTTTTAAAAAAGGATATAGTCAAATGAATTGGCTTAAGCTTACTCGGACACATCCTGGCCTTGCAGGTTCTCTTACTTAATCTATTGCCTTAGTTTTTTATTTAAAAAAATAACTCTACTTAGTTGTAGCTTTGAATGATAAGAATACATGAAGCTTATGGTTGATTATTATAGCTGAATTTAAAATAAGTTGCACAACAATTGATGCAAATTTCTGATTAGTGTAGCATTATTTCAGAATCATTCATAGGATATATTTTGACTTCAAAGCAAGACCGTCTTTTATAGTCAAAAGTCAAAAATTGAGAATGTTCTAAGCCAAAATCCTTCACAACTTGTTCCCAACCTTCTTCCAACCAAATTTCATCTTCATTCTTTTGAATCCAATATACTCTTTGTTTAAGAGTGTTTGGTAGCTTTAACACTATAGGATTTGATACTCCTCTCCAATATTCTTTCACAAAAGCTTTAGGAATTTTCTGAAACCAAAGCAAGCATGTAAATAATAACTAATTAATATTATCTGTATATTATGAATGGGAACAGAGAATAATATAAAATTAACGAGGAAAAAAAGAAAAAGAAAACTTACCAACTCATGCTGAAATCTTTGAACAAGAATTTTAAAGAAACTTCTTTCATGTAAAGTCATTGTGAGTAGTTAAAAAGAAGAAGTAAAAGAAGTTAGGTTGAGTTGAAGAAGATATCCAGAAGACGAAGAAGAAGATCTAAATCTTCTTTTCTCTTTGCTATACTTAATAAAGTTCAACATAAAATCATGACAGTGCATCAATTGGAAGATAGAGAATGATGATGGAGACAAGGGCTATGCATTGATGATGAATTTCTTCATCATATTCAGATCTTTATTAATTGTGTACCATACTACCATTACAGAACAACTACTCCTCCAAATCAAATACTATAAATAGAATCGAAAGAATTAAATTCACAGCTTGATTCATTAATGACATCAACATCATATAATCACTTTAGTTATACGCCAGTCATGATTTCCATATTAATAGTAAATAGCATTTTTATATAAATATATATATGTTTTTAGCTAGCTATGGCCTAGCTGCCTGTGAAAAGATCCAAATCTTCTTTTCTCTTTGCTATACCTAATAAAGTTCAACATAAAATCATGACAGTGCATCAATTGGAAGATAGAGAATGATTATGGAGACAAGGGCTATGCATTGATGATGAATTTCTTCATCAGATTCAGATCTTTATTAATTGTGTACCATACTACCATTACACAACAACTACTCCTCCAAATCAAATACTATAAATAGAATCGAAAGAATTAAATTCACAGCTTGATTCATTAATGACATCAGCATCATATAATCACTTTAGTTATACGCCAGTCATGATTTCCATATTAATAGTAAATAGCATTTTTATATAAATATATATATATATTTTTAGCTAGCTATGGCCTAGCCGCCTGTGAAAAGATCCAAATCTTCTTTTCTCTTTGCTATACTTAATAAAGTTCAACATTTTGTCTTTGCTATACTTAATAAAGTTCAACATAAAATCATGACAGTGCATCAATTGGAAGATAGAGAATGATGATGGAGACAAGGGCTATGCATTGATGATGAATTTCTTCATCAGATTCAGATCTTTATTAATTGTGTACTATACTACAATTACACAACAACTACTCCTCCAAATCAAATACTATAAATAGAATCGAAAGAATTAAATTCACAGCTTGATTCAAATGACATCAACATCATATAATCACTTTAGTTATACGCCAGTCATGATTTCCATATTAATAGTAAATAGCATTTTTATATAAATATATATATGTTTTTAGCTAGCTATGGCCTAGCCGCCTGTGAAAAGATCCAAATCTTCTTTTTTCTTTGCTATACTTAATAAAGTTCAACATAAAATCATGACAGTGCATCAATTGGAAGATAGAGAATGATGATAGAGACAAGGCCTATGCATTGATGATGAATTCAGATTCAGATCTTTATTAATTGTGTACCATACTACCATTACACAACAACTACTCCTCCAAATTAAATACTATAAATAGAATCGAAAGAATTAAATTCACAGCTTGATTCATTAATGACATCAACATCATATAATCACTTTAGTTATACGCCAGTCATGATTTCCATATTAATAGAAAATAGTATTTTTATATAAATATATATATGTTTTTAGCTAGCTATGGCCTAGCCGCCTGTGAAAAGATCCAAATCTTCTTTTCTCTTTGCTATACTTAATAAAGTTCAACATAAAATCATGACAGTGCATCAATTGGAAGATAGAGAATGATGATGGAGACAAGGGCTATGCATTGATGATGAATTTCTTCATCAGATTTAGATCTTTATTAATTGTGTACCATACTACCATTACACAACAACTACTCCTCCAAATCAAATACTATAAATAGAATCGAAAGAATTAAATTCACAGCTTGATTCATTAATTACATCAACATCATATAATCACTTTAGTTATACGCCAGTCATGATTTCCATATTAATAGTAAATAGCATATATATATATATATATATATATATATATATATATATATTAGCTAGCTATGACCTAGCCGCCTGTGAAAAGATCCAAATCTTCTTTTCTCTTTGCTATACTTAATAAAGTTCAACATTTTGTCTTTGCTATACTTAATAAAGTTCAACATAAAATCATGACAGTGCATCAATTGGAAAATAGAGAATGATGATGGAGACAAGGGCTATGCATTGATGATGAATTTCTTCATCAGATTTAGATCTTTATTAATTGTGTACTATACTACCATTACACAACAACTACTCCTCCAAATCAAATACTATAAATAGAATCGAAAGAATTAAATTCACAGCTTGATTCAAATGACATCAACATCATATAATCACTTTAGCTATACGCCAGTCATGATTTTCATATTAATAGTAAATAGCATTTATATATATATATATATATATATATATATATATATATATATATTTAGCTAGCTATGGCCTAGCCACCTGTGAAAAGATCCAAATCTTCTTTTCTCTTTGCTATACTTAATAAAGTTCAACATAAAATCATGACAGTGCATCAATTGGAAGATAGAGAATGATGATGGAGACAAGGCCTATGCATTGATGATGAATTTCTTCATCAGATTCAGATCTTTATTAATTGTGTACCATACTACCATTACACAACAACTACTCCTCCAAATCAAATACTATAAATAGAATCGAAAGAATTAAATTCACAGCTTGATTCATTAATGACATCAACATCATATAATCACTTTAGTTTTACGCCAGTCATGATTTCCATATTAATAGTGAATAGCATTTTTATATAAATATATATATGTTTTTAGCTAGCTATGACCTAGCCGCCTGTGAAAAGATCCAAATCTTCTTTTCTCTTTGCTATACTTAATAAAGTTCAACATAAAATCATGACAGTGCATCAATTGGAAGATAGAGAATGATGATGGAGACAAGGCTATGCATTGATGATGAATTTCTTCATCAGATTTAGATCTTTATTAATTGTGTACCATACTACCATTACACAACAACTACTCCTCCAAATCAAATACTATAAATAGAATCGAAAGAATTAAATTCACAGCTTGATTCATTAATGACATCAACATCATATAATCACTTTAGTTATACGCCAGTCATGATTTCCATATTAATAGTAAATAGCATTTATATATATATATATATATATATATATATATATATATATATATATATATATATATATATATATATATATATTTTAGCTAGCTATGGCCTAGCTGCCTGTGAAAAGATCCAAATCTTCTTTTCTCTTTGATATACATAATAAAGTTCAACATAAAATCATGACAGTGCATCAATTGGAAGATAGAGAATGATGATGGAGACAAGGGCTATGCATTGATGATGAATTTCTTCATCAGATTCAGATCTTTATTAATTGTGTACCATACTACCATTAGTCCATTACACAACAACTACTCCTCCAAATCAAATACTATAAATAGAATCGAAAGAATTAAATTCACAGCTTGATTCATTAATGACATCAACATCATATAATCACTTTAGTTATACGCCAGTCATAATTTCGATATTAATAGTAAATAACATTTTTATATAAATATATATATGTTTTTAGCTAGCTATGGCCTAGCCGCCTGTGAAAAGATCCAAATCTTTTTTTCTCTTTGCTATACTTAATAAAGTTCAACATAAAATCATTACAGTGCATCAATTGGAAGATAGAGAATTATGATGGAGACAAGGGCTATGCATTGATGATGAATTTCTTCATCAGATTCAGATCTTTATTAATTGTGTACCATACTACCATTACACAACAACTACTCCTCCAAATCAAATACTATAAATAGAATCGAAAGAATTAAATTCACAGCTTGATTCATTAATGACATCAACATCATATAATCACTTTAGTTATACGCCAGTCATGATTTTCATATTAATAGTAAATAGCATTTTTATATAAATATATATATGTTTTTAGCTAGCTATGGCCTAGCTGCCTGTGAAAAGATCCAAATCTTCTTTTCTCTTTGCTATACTTAATAAAGTTCAACATAAAATCATGAGAGTGCATCAATTGGAAGATAGAGAATGATGATGGAGACAAGGCCTATGCATTGATGATGAATTTCTTCATCAGATTCAGATCTTTATTAATTGTGTACCATACTACCATTACACAACAACTACTCCTCCAAATCAAATACTATAAATAGAATCGAAAGAATTAAATTCACAGCTTGATTCATTAATGACATCAATATCATATAATCACTTTAGTTATACGCCAGTCATGATTTCCATATTAATAATAAATAGCATTTTTATATAAATATATATATGTTTTTAGCTAGCTATGGCCTAGCCGCCTGTGAAATGGTCACAAGATTATAGTTATTTAATTAATAGCTACATATAGGTAGCATGACTTATGCATATAGCAGGATATATCATGGTGCCCCTAATTTAATAAAAGCTTAGTTAAGCCTCTTATACTTTTGGAAAATTTTCAGGTGTTACAATCACTTTACTGATACATTGGTATGACAAGTACTATTAGGTAGCCAATTAAAAAGTTGTTGTGTATAATATTGTGTAAGCTGGTGGTGACTTCTTTGACTATAACCCATGTCCCATGGTAATGCAAGTACCAAGTTTTGTGACTTCTTTGACTAGCTATAACCTATCTTCTATCAAAAGATTCTTTAGATATTTTTATTCTACTAATCAATATTTTTTGTTTTTACCTTATATTTGAATTAACACTAATCAACTTTCTTTTTTCTTTTTACACTAAAAATATTAGCCTTCTACCATTCCCTATTTGTATTATGTTATGAAAGCAATGGGACGCTTATTAACAAAAGAAAGAAATAAATAAATAATGGTTGTTTGAGTTCATAAATCAAAAACCAAAAGCTATACAACTCCAAAAAGAAATAACAAAAGAAAAATGTGTAAGACGTAACATTTTGCCTCTCAATAATCTTGTAAATCTTTTGTCTTTTAAAAAACACAGATTTATACAGAACACATATGATTAGAGGATTAGGAAGCATGAACAAATTAAAACTAACTGAACTGTCCCATCTTCGAAACTATAGTTAAATTCAGCAATGATTAATGTAAGCAAATTAAAGAGAAGAAAAAGAAAAATAAGAAACTCAATCTATATCTCTCCCGTATGTGTTTTTGTTCCATATACAAGTTGATGGACTTGGCTGTGTTTTCATTCTCTGCTGCTTCTTTGTTACATTATTATTTTCTTCTTGACGAGGACTACTGTTTAGAATGCTATTATTTTCTTTAACCACATCAACTTTGACTATGTGATGATCTGAAGTCCCTTTGGAAGAAAGCACAAGACAGGACCCTGCTACGAACTTATATGTTGAATCTGATGATGATAATATGTAATCTACCCTTGTTCCATACTTACATGTCCCTTGCACACCTGCATTATAATTTTGAGGATTAAAGAGTTTTCAAAATTGATGAAATGTATGTCACATAATTAAAAGCTTAAGGTATTCTTGTTTTACTTTGTCCTTTGGCAATCATCACAACAGATTCACATTCCCGTGAATAGTCCTTAGCATCCGTGTAGTGCTTACTCTTTAGATATTTCATCACTTCAACCTTTGGTATTGGTTTTCCAATCTCTTCAGAGTACTGAAAAACAAAACAAAGGGAAAAAATAATATCAATTCATACATAGGACTAACTTGACTTAAGTTTGTGTCATTACTCTTAGTTTTCTGTTGAGGTATATCCTCTGCAGTTACTCGGATTGCATTAATCTGCTTCATCCTCCAATTCTCATCAAGATGATCAAGATGGGTGCAGTAAAAGTTCATTTCACCAGCTTCAAGTACATCGATGGTGGCCTTCAGAACATTCCTGTTGCCAACAAAATTAGTCACATTCGCACTTGTTGCTCAATCATATTCTCTAATCTAATCTATTTCTAACCCACCAGAATTCAGAGTCTTAATAAAACTCCCTTAAAACTCCATATAATTTTAGAACACCAAATCACGTGTTAACTTAATTAACTCGTTTATCTAAATTGATTCTTAAATATGTGTTGGTTCCTTTCTTTTATTTAGTTCTACCTTTCTTATTTTTTGAATTAACATTGACGTACAATTTGTTAAAAGTAATACCATATCATTTAAAGAAATAATTTAGCAATGGAAATTATGTTCTAAATCGATAATCATTCATGAAAGTATCTGTAATTAAATTTAAAAGAATACGGTGAAAATTTAAAAATATCAACAACAAACTTGGATTCTTATTTTAAACTTTTATTTTCTTACCTTTAACATTTGTTTATTTATTATTTTGTTAATAAATTTTTTGCTAAAAAAATGTGTTAATATAAAAAAATTGTAATATTAAATGATTAATTCATTCAAAAGTAAATCTAAAGAATCATCAACAAAATGAATTTGTTATTTTTCCAATTATTTTTGTTTATTAGAATGAATTTATTATTTTTCTATGAGCCGTTCACGAAGGGCAAAACTCCAGGAAACTCAACTCATCGTTCTTTGGTTAACGGGAGATCAGGTTCTTGTCTATCCTTGCTCTGCAATTTATTAGCGCCACCACATAAGCTACCTTGACGATCTCAGCCATCAACATATTTAATTCAATATCTTCACGGTTTGAAATCATGTCATACCAGTATATCAAAAAAGTACACTGATACATTAGAAAATCTTCCTATAGTATATAGTAGTAACTAGAATTGATCCATGATGATGCTACTACTGAATAATATATAGAAAAATTTTCAAGTGTACTATCATATCGATTTTTCAGTAATTTTTAACCGTTGATCTTAATTATAAAAAATATATATAATATATATAATTAAGATCAACGATTAAAAATTACTGATATATCAATACGACAGTACACTTGAAAATCTTCCTAATATATATATCTTCATTAGATATATATAACGAGGACCCTTCATTAGATATATATAGTACTAGTGGTGCCATTATAAAGAAAAAAAGAACTTCAATGTGAAGAAGGCATCAATGCACCGTGCAAAAGTTAGTAAAAAATAAACAACTTTGAGTGACACCGGGCGCACTAGTTGAGGGTTGGAAGTTGGTCTAATAACTGCAGTAAGCACAGTACAATAATAATAAGGTAAGTGTATGTATATGTAGGTATGCGTATTTAGGTTAGTAGGTTAGGGATATATATTAATATATGTATGTATGTTCTATTTTGCTGTCCCCACCACAGTATGCTACTATAGACGAATTTAATTTATGAGAGGAATTAAATCATGATGCAGACTAGAGATTCAAATAGGAACGTACATATATATATAGCTATTAAAGATTTTGTGGAAATGCTCAATGGTGTTGACCATATTATATTTGAGGTATGCGTCTATTCACTATGTAAACATGGAGTAGTCTGTGGTGGGGCAACAATCTTTAGAAAAAACAATTAATTAATTATTTAATTTTCACCGAATGTAATAAGAATAGGAAAAAGTCTAAGATTCAGCAATTTTATTGAATTTTGGCCAGCATGTAATTAATAGAAAAAGGTGAGCTATTGGATAAAATTTTATATCAATTTCACACCATTAAATTATTATTGATGGCTATTTGATGGTTAACAATTACAAAAATTATTTGCTCTCTAGCATTGCCCAAATATAAATACACATACATATCAAGTAGTGAGGCTATAACGTATTAATGATCTTGAATATTACGCGGTAAGATAATATTTTATTTAGATCCAAAAGATGTGACATTTTATAATTAATATTATGTTCATTTTAATGATTCGAATAGAAAAGTTCTCAAACACTGACTATATTTATTTATATAGCTGGGACAATGCGCGTGCAAACTTTCTTAAGTCATAGAAAATTATGAACTTAACTAGATTATGCAACAATCATAATAATTCTAAGTACTAAAGGAATTTTACACAAAAATACTAATTATATGTATATAACTATATATATATTGGAAAACTATATGATAAAAATTAAGGAATAGTTGATAGGGAATAATACAAATTAAATCTGCTAACACCGATGAAACAACTATATATTTGTACTTCCTCGTTAACAACAAAGTCTCACAATCACATGAGTAGTGATTAAATATGGTTAAAATGTGGCTAATTTTTTTAAATGTGAAAAAAAATTTTGATGTAATACTCAATTATTAAATTTTATGATATTTTTTAAAATATTTATATTTTGTATATTTTAATACATCATAAAATTTAATAATTAACCAAAACTTTATTAATATCTAAAAAAATAAACAAAAAAATGATCTATATATCTCAAAAAATAATAATTAAAAACTGTTTGATCATTTATTTTGTTAAAAACTCTACACTCTAGAGTATTTAAGAATGAGTGAGTGAAAAAAAGTGAGCTACATAGGAGAATGAGCTACAACTTGAGAAATTGTCTCATTCCATTCTCACATTTAGGCGCTGCCAACATTAATTTACACATGTAGATAAATTCATCTGTCTACATAGTAGAATTTGCCTGCCTATAATATATAGACTTGTTTATTGTGCTCATCATGCATGTCCGCATCATGTCAAATAAATGTGGATAATTAATTAACAGCCAGGTCGAGGTTCCCATGCATATTCATCTAAAAAAGGATATAATAAAGTAGTATGATATTTTGGGTGGGTTAAAATGATAAATATTCTGGGTTTAATTTGAGTTTCTACCAAATAATATTGTTTTTTAATAATATTATTTTTTTTCACAAAGTCATATAAAGAAAATAAAGTAATTTACTTGAATAAAATAAAAGAGAAAAACGTTTACTCAAATGCAATAATTACAATTTCTTTACTTGCGTGTTCTTATTTATTATTATGTAAACCGTGGTAAGTTACTTTCTCTTTTATTTATGAAAGGATATATAAATGCAAAAATCTTTGTTAACGTGCGCAACGCCTTTCATGGCTCCACCACCACCAAAGGCTGAAAACCACCTCAAAGACTTTCTCGAATTCTCTCTCAAGCTCTCAGTTGCAAATTTTTCTTGGATTCTAATTATTTATATAAAATTAAATTAATTAAAAAATAAAAATATACTAATACAATTTAAATCATATTAAAACATAAAAAAGTTTGCTGAGTTTATAAATAAATTTTACTTAAATAAATAAGTTTAGTCAATATGATAGGTGAATTTTGTGCAAATTTTATGAAAACACGATAAAAAATTAAACCCTAAAAAATAACATGATTTTTTTTAGAATTAAATTTTTTTTATATTTTATAATAGAAATAAAAATCTGATTAACATTGAGTTGGTACAATATATTAGATAATTTTATAATATATTAATTTTATCTAATATATTGTACCGCGGTTTATGCACATTGCGTCTCATACATAAACCGTGCTTACCTATCACGGGTTATGTGTAAATGGATGTTCCACCAAACAAATGGACAAGCCGAGGCGGCCAACAAAGTCATACTGGCAGGGCTGAAAAAAAGACTACAAGATACAAAAGGAGCCAAGTGTTATGGGCTTACCTGACGACGCCACAATCTGCCACTGGAGAAACACCCTTCTGACTTGTCCTTTCTAGATTTACTACTACTATACCTATTATTCATTTGTTCAGTTTCAAGTCTTTCATGTTTGATAAATATGTGATTCAATTATTTAGGGCTTTTTCTTATGGGAAAAAGGAGAAGTTAATGGATCCATGAAGAAAGTGGGTGAACATTTTTTTGAATCAGCCAAAATTAAACCCTCAGAATGGAAGAAATTGTGTAACAACAGGGTATTACTTTGTCTTACTATTTCCTATGCTTCCATATATACTGTGTGATGATATATTATGTATAGAACAATTTTATGTCTTACATTATCAAGTATGAGGAAATTGAAAATTCTGTATTACTTGAGTGACTATTACTGAAAACCCTTGAGGATTCTGTGATCTTGTTCTTTATTTAAAAAGCAATTAGCATGTATGTTTAGTCACTTAATCTTTTCCAGCAATCCAGCTGTAGGTAACTTGAGAAATCAACAGAGTCATAGACTTCTACAACTTATCTTTAGTTTCTTATGTTCCAACTTATGATTAAGGTATCATTGTTTAGACAATACTTAGCAACAGATGATTAGAAGGCACTAATCCTATCTAAAGAAGACCATAATGTCATCTGTGAAGGTAATAATTTTAATGTAATTATGATATGAGTTGTGAATGTTGTTGTTCCATTTTATCAGTGAAATTTTTTGTAAATTGTTATAGTTACTTCCATTGCATTCCATTCCATTTTCTCATCAAATACTTCATCCTTACATTTATTGATATGCTATTTATTTTGAATTGGATGATGATGCCAATGGGTCATGTAACAATTCATCTTAGTTCTCTTTTCCTTTAATGTATTTTATTTATTTATTTATTTTGCATTATGTGTTTATCATTGAGTAGAGGAAGATGGTCAGTATTTATTACGTGCTTTCTGTGTAAAGCATATGGTTTTCTCTTTGTTTTTAATTTTCTTTCTTAGCACGTATATATGTTTTTTTATTTTTTATTTTTTATTTCTAACAAGTTCTTTATGTTTGCTGTCATAATATTTTAATCTGGCAGTCATTCTTAAAATTCCATAAATTCCATTCATTCTTATGATTGGGAGTACCACAATGAGCAGCACTGAAGCATTAAAAGCAGGATTATGTGAAAAGGCATTAATAGTAACTCATTATTATCTTGATTTGCGATGGCCAGCATTAGTACTTTAATTAAGGTGAGGAGATAGATTTGTTGTTAGATAAATGTCTCATACAATGATCTTTGTCTTTCTGAAAGCATTTTATGGTGGCATTAACACTCTTTAAATTGACATTTGTCATTTGAATTTGATGTTTTTCCTTTCTTTTAACAATTCATAAATAATAGATGAGACTATTGGACATCAAGACCAATTTTTGGTCTAACTTTTAATTTCTGACATTAAACGTTTCGTAAATTAATTAATACTTGACCATCTGTAATTCATTGTTCAATCTTATTTGGTAACAAAGGATACAAAGAGTGGCGTGTTCTATTGTTCTAATAATTCCACCACTTTTTTCATGTCATTACATCCATAATTATATTGGCGGCCGTAGAAGATTTGCTTTATTTTTTTCTTAGTAGATAGTCGACATTGTTTATTTCCAGGAACCAATTCTAATTGCTCAAAGTTATTATTTGTTTTAATTTCTTTTTTTTTGGTGTTAATTGTCTGTTGTGTGATTGTAAGAGATGTGATTTAATGTTTCAATGTTACCATTTTTGTGTATATGCAAAATGGCATGAAAATCTATGTTCATTAGTGATGTTTTAACTGGACTGAGTGAAAAAAAAAAAAGAAAAAGAAAAATAATTAAGCTCTTTCATTTTCTTTTTTGCAGCTTCGATGCTTCTATAGGCAGTCATCACTATGTGAAAACTTAGTGCATAGTGTGCATAATTTAATTATAAGATTTTCTTCCTAAAATTTATGCAGGTAATTTTGGTTTTTTCTATGCTATATATATTTTGGGAAGATGTTCTTTTTTACTTATTTTTTTTAAAAGAAAATAATCTTTTTTGCCCCCTCTTGACTTGTGCTTTATGCATTGTCTCAATTCAAGATTGAATTCCAAATCTAAATGCATATAGTATTAGATTATATTAATTTTGTGATAGTGTGATATTATTGGTATTTTGATTTCTTTTGTCCTTTGTTAGTAAAATCAAAATTAGTCTTCTAATATAATTCCTTTTTATGGAGACAATATGTCATTACTTTATGGTTGGGGACAATATTTTTTTTTTGTTTTTTTGTTTTGTTTTGAGTTTATTTTTCTTTTTCCATGATTACTTTTAGATGGGGTGTCATTGGTGCAGTATGAGTACTGCAAATGCACTTGAGTGTGATACTGTGTTTCATTTATATGTTTATATTTATTTCTTAGTAAAGTACCTTGCTTTAGTTAGGGTTTTTCGTGCCATTGTGGAATCATTTCTAAGCTTCACTCTGTCGTATTTTTTTAAAGCTGCAGTTACATTTGGTTTAGACAATTCTTAGGCCTGTTATAGAACTTCAACGAAACTACTTGGATTATTATGCTGAAAATAGAGAAGAGAAAATGCTTATTCCACAGGCTGTTATTTCTTTCCTCGGAAATATCCGCAGGTCAATTTTCTCTTATATTAAGGAAATATCCTCTTATATTTATGTTGTGTTTATGTTAAACAAACTTTCAGCAAAAAAACGCCACCATGAATCTGTGAATTTTCAGGATCATGTGTTCTCTCTATAGGAAATGGAATATGTGCTGCATGGAGTCATTGCTTTGGGGATAATGGCTGCTGGTGGTGTGCTCTCAGGAGGGAATCCAGCATCACATGTTTTACAGATTAAGAAGCAAGGTGATTCTGCTGATGCCAAATTAGTTGTCACACTTTAAATTATGACAAGATGATTGTTTTAAGTATAATTATGTAATTCCTTTTTTTGTTAACAAAATTTTGGCAATTGTCTAAAGCATGATTTTTTTTTAGGATTCAATTTCTGTAGAAACTTTTTTCTTTTGGTTTAAAAATATTTTAAGAGTTTAGCTAAAAAAGTGTATTAAAGGTAGTTGTTAAATTTACAAGTACTAAAACTTAATTTTATTTTAATAAATGTATTACAAACTTTAACGCTTTATTTGTCCATAAAGATTTTTTTTGTCACCACCTTAACATTTAATATAAACAAATTAATTGTGGGATCAAAATCAATCTTGAGTTGTTTTTGTATCAAAATCTGAATAAATATGATAAATGACATGAGATCCAAAAAATTTATTAAATATTTTTTGTATTTTGGTTCACTTCAATAAGCGACCATAGAATTTGAAACTTTTTGAGTTTGAAATTTGATTTTAGCAAGCTTAAACTCTAACCTATTATGACTGGAGTTGCTCCAGTAGTACTAGAAGTCTTTTTTTTAAGTGGTTATTAATGTGTTATTGTCCAAGAGGTAAATATATGATTTTTGGTTCTACAATTTTGCTAATTTATTAAGATGGTTATTATTTTGACAATCTAAAAGTTTTTCCAATAATTTCTGTTGTACTAATGTAAAAATTCTACTTATTTTTTTAAATTAATTTTTTTGTGCACATTTTCTTAGTGTTATTTATCTGTGACGTGTGTGTGTTTGATATGCAAAGTATCATGGATGACATCAACTACTTTTCCATAGATGCTTATTCTGAACTGTGAAGTCCTTGCTAAATTTTTAAGAATGCAACTTCATTTGGAATTCCACGATATTATCCTTAGGTTCTTCAAATCTTACAAAGCTAGATAAATAAATAAAAAAAAAACTATGTTAGATAACACACATATTATGAAACTAAAGAATTTTTTAAAAAAAATATACCCACCTATTTTTAAATTGGATGACATTTACATCTTCAAGATTGAAGAACATCTTTGTGCCATACATAAAATTTTATAAAATAATCTTTTCTGAAAAATTTAATTTAATACAAAATGAGTAAAAATTCACATAAAAAATAAGTAAAAGCTCACATATAAAAACATATTGTTAATAAATTATGGATAAATATTACCGTTATATAACTTCACTCTAACAAATTGTAAGACGACAACAGCTCCATTCTTATTGTCGGATTCCAAAAAAGCATTTAATTCATGTGCATAGTTGCCAAAAAGTGCACATTCTATTATTTTTTTATATCAAATAAAATGTTTAATGTTAAATATATTTTTTTATAACAAAATAAACAAAAAATAATTATAACTCAAAAAGTAATTACCAATAAAATAACATCAAATAATTAATTATTTTAAATTTGTAAGAAACAAACCACGAAAAGAATGCTTTTTATTAATTTTTTTTTTAAATTTGAATACTTTTTCTTTCAAAATTAATCCGAAGCGATTTTTTCAAAAAATTTAAATACGTAGACGTTTAAAAACGATGTCTTTGAATCCAAAAAATTATAACGAAGCTTAATGTTAGTTAAGATACATTTGTTACTTATTAATAATATTAATAAAAATATTTATAATAAAATAAATTAAAATAATAATTTAAAAAGATGAGATTATAAAAAATTTTATATTTATAAAAATAAATATATAATTATCCATCATCAATCTTTAATTCAATAATAGTGTACTTGGTAGATTTGTCATCCTTTTCAAGAGTTCTCTTACTCCCAATTTCAGCAAGATATCCAACAACATCTGAAATAATTTAAAATAAAAAAAAATTATTGTCAATAAATTTGTTAAAAAAAAAACACAACCGAAATTATCAATAAAACAAATAAATTTATAAATAAATTATACTTTTCTAAAATAACAAACTAACTAAATACATACGTGCAATCATACCCAAGAGCATCCAAAGTGTCAAAACTCACAAACTTAAATCCATATTGTGGGATACTTGACGATTCTGGAAGTCTGTGTACTTCAGTACGCCTGGTAATTTCCGTATGACAATGGAGGTAATTTTGTGAATTCCAGCCATTGGAATAAGTAGAGAGATTTTGGATATATGTAAAGAGATTGATGTACTTTAAATCGTGGTACTTTACATCTCTCATGACTTATACTTTTATAGTTGATTCATAACTTAAAATTAAAAAAAAAATAATCTAAGAACAACAATCTAAAATTTAAGAAATAACAACTTAAATAAAATAATTTGAAATTTAAAAAATAAAAACCTAAGTAAAATAACCCAAACAAATAAAATAATTTAAAATTTAAAAAATAACAACCTAAGTAAAACAACCCAAACTTAAAATTTGAAAACAACAACCTAAGTAAATAATAATTTATAATTAATAAATATAATTCTAAAAATTTCTAGTGACAACACCTAAGCAAATAAACTCCCAGACTCAACGTATGAGCGCCACGTCAGCATATGAACTCCCCATTTGTATATTATAAAGATTATAAAGATTAATTTCCTAAACTATCTAAACTATTAATTATGTAGAGTATTGAATTTGATATTTAATTATATAGAGTACTTGATTTGATATTTATTAATTTTTTAAATTATATGAAAAAAATTAATTAACTTAGTATTATTCATTTGTCACATAATTTTATATTACTCAAAGTATAAACGGTAGTAGTAGCCAACAGGATTTTATATAAATTAATCTTTTTATAAATAAACTATATAAATACAATAAAATAATTATGCACACATAACAACATTGGGGTCATTGAATCGGAGTAATAATACAGTATATATAATTCATGTTTTTGTTTTTCACTCATTAGATTTGATACTTATCTAGTTATTATTACTATAGCAGTTGATGAAGAGCATGTGATGACAATAATATAATGCAATCCTTCAAACATAGCTATATATTATTTTTGAAATTTTATAATAATTAAATAAATTTTCATAGAAAATTTTTTTATCAGAAATTCAGTTTTGCATATAAAATTATAAATGTTAGCAGTTATTGGGTTTGAATCAACTTATTCAGCTGCACCATGCATGTCATCAATGCTGTGGACCTTCCCTTCTAGCTTTTCTACAAAGATTTGATTCTGTTGTCATTTGCATCACGCAAATTATCTAAACACGACAATACTAACAAGTTTTGCGTCTGTCTAAAATCAGTTCAAGTATTTTGAGCTTATCTAATGTATCATTTAATTTAAAACATTAAATTAAATTGATAAATGATCTAACAATTTATATTTAATTTATTTAAATTTATTAAAAATTACATCAAAAGATTCAAATCTTTTGATAAGAAATAACAACTTAAATAAAATAATTTGAAATTTAAAAAATAAAAATCTAAGTAAAATAACCCAAACAAATAAAATAATTTAAAATTTAAAAAATAACAACCTAAGTAAAACAATCCAAACTTAAAATTTGAAAATAACAACCTAAGCAAATAATAATTTATAATTAATAAATATAATTCTAAAAATTTCTAGTGACGACACCTAAGTAAATGAACTCCCAGACTCAACGTATGAGCACCACGTTAGCATATGAGCTCCCCATTTATATATGAGCTCCCCATTTGTATACTATAAAGAAAAAGATAAAGATAAAAAATTATTTAAATTTATTAAAAATTACATCAAAAATTCAAATCTTTTGATATTTTAAAATTCTCCCCATATAAAATTTGACAACTAAATTATAAATTAGTTATTGTGCATTTTCAAAAAGCTCAAAAGAGTTGAGCTTATTAAAGACAGACCCGATAAAAAGATCTTTTTGTATGAGATATCCAAACATAAAATTATTTTTACTTTTTCATAAGATTTTTAAAAAAAAGATAACTCAAACAAAGTTTTTTCTTAAAAACTTACCCAAACAAGGTCTATATAAGTCATAAGATATGAAGCAGAGAAACCGTAGCCTACAACACCAAGCAACTTCTCTGTTGGTTTGGTAACAATGGAGAGTCCATGGGACACTGTGATACGAGACATGGATCTCTTAACGGAGATCCTTCTCCGATTGCCAGTGAAACAAGCGATTCAATGCAAATGCGTGTGCAAGAAATGGTTGTCAATCATCTCCAACCCCAAATTCCGTTATTCACACACTTGTCGTTTATATTCCAAGTACAATAACAAACCTCCACCCACTGCTCTGTTGGTTCAGAATTTCGGAGACACGAAGGCCAAAAGAGCTTCTATTGTTCCCTTCCACACCAATAATAACAACGCCAACAAAATCTTCTTCCACCTTGATCTTGATCGACGCAAACACATGTCTTCTACTATTATACACTCTTGTAATGGTCTGTTACTATGTAATGTTACACCCACACCCCATTCTGGTTTAACAACTTTTGAGTCTTTTGTGTTACGACTAGAATCCCACTTTCGCATATGCAACCCAGCCATCAGCAATGACCACTGCGTTTATCTAGATTACCCCCTTGGCGATGTAGATTCCCCATACGATCATGATATCTACATATTTGACCCTTTAGACTTGAAGGCTTATCTTGTTTTCGAACCTCTAAAACAACCTCTTTCTTACAAAGTTATTTTATTTGGTGAAATGGAAGCTCCGTTTGGACATTATTATAGTCGTCTCAATCAACTCAAACCCCGAATTGGGATTCGTTTGTATTCCTCAGAGACGTCTTGTTGGAGTAGTGTTGTTTGCAATCTTCCTAATGATTTACGTGTCCCAGAGGGAGTTTATTGCAATGGTGCTGTTCATTGGTTTCGTTTAGATGATGACAATTCCGTTTATTTCGATGTCAATCGGCTTTGCTTTGATAAATTGCCTGCAGTCCCTGCATGTGTTGACTCAAATTCAGAGCTCTTGGGTGTTAAGTATTTAGGAGAATGTAAAGGGAGGCTGCACTTGATTCTATCTGATAGTTTGGAGTTTGATATTTGGGAATTAGAGGAAGATTACTCTTCATGGGTTGCCAGATACCGTGTCAATCTTAATCGCATGCATGATGGGGAATCGGCCTTGTGCTGGAATCTTTCAAGTAATCCATTTTGTGTGTTAAGTTTTGTTCTTCGCCAAGAAGAAGAGGAGGAGGATTCCATGCTTGTGTTGTTCCAAGATCGTAAAATAATGTCTTATAGCCTAAAAAATTATGGTTTGAGGGTTCTTTGTAAATTAGATAGAGTGCCTAGATCTGTTCATCACTACTTTGAGACTCTGTTATCTATTGGAAATTAATAGAGTTCGATGTAGAGCAAGTGCATTATTAGTTCATCCAACATTGGAGCAGTGATAGATGTAAAACTTCTTCCGTATGTTCTTCAAATAATAAAAAAATAATTTTAAGGTGGTTTTTGTTCTATTCTTTAAATGTAGAAAGTAATCGGTGTTTCTGTGTTTTCTCTATGCCCTTCAATTTATGAGCAATATATAACAACTTCTCACCAATTCGCAACACTTATTACGCAATGAGCTCCACTACCACCCTCCTTCTTCTTCTACTACTTCTGGTGCTGCAAAATTACGAATTTGCCCATGGAGGAAAGCGCAAGGAGCCATCTTTCCCGCCCGCCGATCTGTCGAAAATGGAACCGTCTCAGATCAAGGAGGAGATGATGAAGCGCCACACCGGTCCAGTCATCGGCTTCGTCAAGCTCCGCTTCGGACTTCGCCGTACTCCGGTCAGCCACATTTCTGTTTCTGGTTAAGGCTATTCTTATCTTGGTGTAAAACAGGGCTCCAATTTTAGCTATGATTTTATCGGGAAATTGGCTGTTTCTGCATGTTTATTGGTTTTTGATGAATTTCAGTTAGAATTTTGGTTACATTATATAATTTAAAACCTCTTGAATTTGAAATTTAAGGTTAGCACGCTTAAATTCCTATAGGTCAATGTGGGATTATAAAGGTGAGTAAGTTTGAAGTAATTTTTAGTTATAAAGACGAGCGTCTTATTAGTAGATCTTAATAAAGAGTTTTTGTGAATTATTTTGATCAAAGATGAGAAGTATGTCATAGAAGAGAACACTTATATACCAAATCAAAAGGTTCATACATAGAGAGCAAGCACAAACATAAAAAACTTATTTAATAACTTATATAAAGAGATTCAACACTTTTTTTACACTTACTTTTGTTTGAGGATAATTAAACTTTACATATAAGTTTTAATTAAACAAAGATATTAAAGGTTAAATTTATGATTGTTTCTTAGAAAAATAATTGTGATATATATAAATTTTAATTAAACGAAGATAACATTTTTTTGTTTAACATAAGCTAGGTGCAAGTTTGTGGTGTATTATATAAAGTTAATTGAGCTTAAATATAGTATCCAATTATTAGGATTTGAACATTTCGTAAATAATATAAATCTCTACATTAATTTAATGTATTTTTTCGTTAAGAGGGGTTATCATTGTATACTTAATTAGAAATTTAAATAGATAATAGATTTAATTAAATAAATATATAACACTAATTAAATAAGGTACCAAAAATATATTATTATACTTTTTATACAATTTACGTATATTGAATGAACAATTATAAATAGGATTTTAGAACTAAATGTTTGTTGCAAACTATTTTATTTAGTACAAAATAATTATGGAATTATATTTTGTCAATTTTAAAAATATTTTAAATTGAATTATTACTTTGTAAGGAAGCTTAAAAAAAATGTGTTAGGATTGGATTTTATTTTTAGTATTTTATGATTTTCTATTTTTAGAAGTTTGTAAAGAAAAAAACGTAAAATTAAGAAATTTTATTTTTTATTTTTTATTTTTTTCTTCTCTTAATGAAATTTTGAAATAAAAAATATTTATAATAAAAACAAAAAATAAAAAATAAAATGAAATAAGTTTCCAAAGATGATAAAAGCATAAATTTCGTTGAACTTTGATATAACGGCTTTAGGTTTGTTTAGATGACATTTTCAAAAAAGATATTTGTTTTAAAAAAATAGTACTATATCTCTTTTTTTATTAATTTAATGTAAAAAAATTATTTTTTTTATCTTATCAATTTGATGTCGAAAGAAAATAATTTTTTTATTTGATATATATTTTTATTTTTTGATATGTTTTTATCTATTAACAATTGAATGAAAAAAATTTTATAAATATTTTGTTAACTTATTTTTTTTTAAATTACTTTATAATAATTATTTTTATTTTCTAAAATATTAATTATGTAGAATATTATATTTGATATTTGAGTACATAAATATTTACTTTGAAACTAAATTAAATTATTAATTTTGTCTACTACAATATTATTTGTTTTGAATATTCTAGCTTTTCTACAAAGAATTGATTCCGTTGTCATTTGCGTCACGCAAATTATCTAAACATGACAATACTAACAAGTTTATGTGTTTTTCTCTATGTCGTTCAATTTATGAGCAATATATAACAACTCCTCACAAATTCGCAACACTTATTACGCAATGAGCTCCATTACCACCCTCCTTCTTCTTCTACTATTTCTGGTGCTGCAAAATTACGAATTTGCCCATGGAGGAGAGCGCAAGGTGCACATCAGCGATGACCTTGATGACGTGTACGATGACGAAGAGGACGAGTCTTGGAAGGAATGGGGCAAGAAGAAGGAGCCATCTTTCCCGCCCGCTGATCTGTCGAAAATGGAACCGTCTCAGATCAAGGAGGAGATGATGAAGCGCCACACCGGTCCCGTCATCGGCTTCGTCAAGCTCCGCTTCGGATTTCCCCGTACTCCGGTCAGCCACATTTCCGTCTCTGGTTAAGGCTATTCTTATCTTGGTGCAAAATAGGGCTCCAATTTTTAGCTATGATTTTTATCAGGAAATTGGCTGTTTCTGCATGTTTATTGGTTTTTGATGAATTTCAGCTAGAATTTTGGTTACATTACTGATTTTGTCCGGTCAATTTCGTTTTCTTGAGTGAAATGTAAGCTGGAATTGGAGTTTAGTGAAAGTGACCTTCTAGAGTTTTAGTGCTGAGTTTTACGTTATTGTTAGGGTTTCTTTTTAATAAAATGAAATAAAATATGTTTCATTTTATTTTTTGAGTTGTGGTTGTGATTATTTCAAGCTGTGGTTTTTTGTGATGGATTTTGGTGGAGGATGATTGGCTCTTGCACATGTATTGTTTTTGCTCATACTTCATTTAAGGGGAGAAAGAAGTTAAAAAAATTAAGATATAGTTTGAGTTGAATTTGTGATTTAATGTGATCAATTGATTCTAGTGAATTTCAATGAGCACATTCGCTCATGGCCATTTATTAATTTTTTCATTTGAGCTCTAGTTGAGTTTAAGTTTTGGTTACTCTGTTGGATTAGGGTCCTTTAAGTTTAAAGTGAACAAACTTAGTAAAGTGATAAAGTGAGGAGTAACCGCTATTGGATTGATAACTTCTATTGCAATGGGTCTTATCATTGGGATTTGCTTCCCTTGCCATGTAGCCTTCAAGTGACTGCTGTAAAAGTGATGGGTAATTGAATTGTCGGCCGTCGAGCATGTTAAGGTTGCTTCAGCATTATGTTTGTCTTATCCATTCTGGAAACTGTGTTCTGGGATGGGGAATATGGATATCTCTGGTGCTTTTTTTTTTTTGGATAGTTTATGGTGCTTTCTTTTGGTGGAGCCTTATTTTCAACTTCTTCTTAGTAGTTTATTTGATTTATCAAGATGGTGTTTGATTATCAAATTGGTCCTTATTGGCAATTTTCTTTGTGATAGAAGAAAGAGTTTTTGGTTTGAACATTTTTCGTTAATGTTAACGCCCTTAACTGATTGCCATGCTTGATTTTAGGACATGGTAGCGGAAATCGCCATGAAATGGTCACAAGTTATGAGAACTGGAGGCATTGGTATAAGGTTCATGGGTGTTGATACAAGTACAATCATGTTCAACATGGAAAGCATCAAAGGCATGGATGAGGTACGCCTTTGCATTTTACCTTCTTTTCCCTCTACTTTGAAATTTTAAAGAATGAAGAATGGAAGCGGCTTGGCTTATCAATTTTGACAACAACCCTATCTATCTGCTATTATGTTCATCTCCTGCCTTCCCATTTTATGATTTACTATAAATCATGTTGAATTATGATCCTTGTACCTTGCTTTTATTCTCCTTTCATTCAAAAAGCAGTTTTAGATTCAGCCTTGAGATAATTGTTATTTGTTAGTGATGATTTTCTGCTGATATTACAGTTGAAGGACTTTATCTTTGACCAATCAGAGGCATATGAGATCAAAATCGGGAATGATGTTTTTCGAAGACCTGGAGATCCACCTTTAGAAGAGGTTCTTCAGAACCTTCAGAAAGAAAAAACCAAAGCGGATAATGCTGGTCAAGAGGAAAATGATGGGGATTTGAGAACAGAGTTGTAATTCATTTCTAGGGATATGATTGTCTTCCAAGGTTTAGTAACAGTTTTGTGAATTTTGTAGTTTGACATAAAAAAACACTTTCTTCCTCCTCATTTTAAGGTGATGAACTGCTTCTAAAGGATAATGTAGTAATCGCCTTTTCAGCATTTGTGTAAACCAAGAGAAACTCAAACTACTGCATTGATGAGACGAAAGAAACAAAGATATTCAAATTCCCCTTGGTGAAAAGTGAGTCCCCTAATAACCTATCAAACCATATATGACTATTCTACTTTATCTTATCCTATTCCTTCCTTTCGTTTCAAAATAACTATATTTTCACCGTTTTAGTACATTGAAAAATATATTTAGACACAGTTGTATAATTGTGTTTAGCAATGTTGATTTTTATCAAAATTCAAGTGACATTTATGTTAAAATGGAGAATATACTACTATTTCTAATCACGAAAGATTTGAATGTTGATAATGCTAACTATATAAGATATGAACGAACTAATACATGACTAGAATTGTAAGTATTCAAATCTTTTATGGTTGGAAATGTAAAAAATTATAGTTTATTCTAAATTGGAGAGAAACATTACAATTATAAATATGATGATGCAAAAGCTTAGAGACAGAAGGAATTTACCATTGTTTTGCATTAATGGAATGTAATTAAATGAAATGATATAATACAATGATAGACAATCTAATGAAGTGGAACTACTATTTCAGCTTCTTACTGAAGTCAGACAGCTCAAGAAGTGTAATCCTGGGGCTAGCTGCTGCTTCATCTCTCTCTTTCTGAGTGTTGAACCCCCAATTAACTAATCCAAATCAACCAAATTTAGCAAATATGTTATTCTAAAACAAACAACAATACAGAAGATAGAAACTCCAAAATGTATAAGATTGAAGTTATAGGGGTCACATGCACTAACATGATTCGATAGTGTAAATCTTCTTATAATTTTAGCTTATACATCAATAATTTCTGTTATATTCATACCATTGGATGATCTTAGTGTGAAAATAAACTTGGTGCACTAAAAGAGACACGGAGAAAGAAAATTGCTACCTAGATACAAATTCCAATTGTCCAACTCTGGTTCTTTAATGACATTTTTTAAGGTTGTAAGCCTATCTTCCACAAAGCTGCAATTTTAAAAAAAGAAAAATATTAACCTTAGTAATTTCTCTTAAACCATGTTAACATGCAAATACAATGTTCTTAATAACCTGAAAGGCAAAATCTTACTGTAGGGTCAGTCCTTGGTGCTCTGGCATCTTTTGAAGCTTCTTTAGCACTTCTACCTTAGGACTTCATAGAAAAAATAGTAATAAAAAGATTTTAAAAAACACTAACAAAACAAAGAAAGCACATGTTGGTTGTTAACAAAATACGGGTGTCAAAATAGTATCTGCTACAACATGATTTTGATATTCATACAAGATACTAACCCAGTTCCTAAACCATATATTCTTTCTGGTGGTAAAGTGATTCCAGCAAGCTCTTTCAGTAAAGCATCAGCAAAACGGCCCTATAGCCAAAGAAGGAAAAAATGCAAAGTAAGAAGAGATCATAGCAATGTGAAATTTCATATAGGACTAGAATTATGTATTCTTAAGGATTATTACCTGTTTTGTGGTGACAATGTAAACTTTTGAGCTTGCAAATCTTAGTGCATCAGCAGTACCAGGATAGAATCTATAGGTATAAAACACAATCACCAATAAGCAAGAGTTCAAAAGTCAAAAACACAATCACGCGAACCCTTTTTCTAAAATCCAAAAATCAAATCTCAGTTGTTTTTGTCTGGTGTATCGAATAGTACAAATATACATGCATCATACCTTAAGATTTTAACATAATTCTGGACAGTACTGACAGATAACTTCTATTAAATCTATCCTGTTAGATCATCTTGGTGAATTGAATACTAAGTTTAACTCGGCACATTTAAGACATTCCCTTAATTGAACTACCTGTTTGCTCCCATCCAACCAGAGAAATCATTCTGCAACCAATCATCTCTGACCTTTCCAAAAAGATCTATCAGTTCATCTCTATTCTCATCCCATTCTTCCATCACAATAGGCTTCAATTTGATCCATGTCTCCAATATACCCTCAACTGTGAGCCCTTCTGCAACCTTTCAAGAAGAACTATGACATAAATCAAGTGATACTACACTTGTCAATTCATAATAAAAAGGTTAAATTACACTGGCATTTCTTCATTTAAGTTATAAAACGCCTGGTGTAAGCATGATATTACTTAATCTCAGAACAGATTAGTGTAATTTAAGATGACAAAAATCAAGGTGATTTTAGGCTTAATATATACAGACCGAAGATTTTCGAATTGATGGAACTCTGGTCTCAAGCAATAATCTCACAAGTAAGAGAGTCTCATATCCAGTTTCCACCACTGGCCTCACCTGACATGAAAATACTACAAGTTCATAAGAAAAGTAGTAGAACTCAAATGTTTTATGAACACTGCAGAAATTGTGTTGAGATTTTAGCTTTGCAATCATTTCTTAAGTAGCAAACCAGTCATTGTTAAAATAAATAACTAATCATTTGAACATCTATTCATTAATTTAACCAAGTGCTTCCTTCGTTTAATTTATCATTTTTTGGTTTACATACATTGATCCAATAATATGCCAAGAAGTTATAGTGACAGATAAAGAAAGACAAACGGAGCACTTCGTAAACATAAATTAAGCATTGATAAGTGAGCATTGTTTGTTGAGAAGTGTAATTAATTAACAATTTAGAAGTTAATTATTTACTGTAATCATCTGTTGAACAATCCAATCTTCAACGGTTGGATCCACACCATCAAACAATGCTGGCCATCTCAACTTGGCTGCCTACAAATTTATCGAAGTGATCACAGCTTAAGTTTAATACATTATACATTATGACATTAGAATCTTATTGATATTTTCCACTAACTGGATAACATTAACAGAAAATTTGAAACATTAGTAAAAGAAGATAGAAATCCTAGAACTAGAAGAACATATATACAATGAAAATGTTGGAAATACTGTGTATTTCTCTTCCATTATTTTAAGAGAGAGGGAGGAAGAGAGAGCATGAACCTTGACGGCAGAGATAGCAGTCTCTCCACAAGTATCACACAGAACTCCATCAAAGTCTAATGCATAAAGATGACCCATTTTTCCTAAGTTCCTTTCAATCTTGCAATGTCTATCTTTATGTATTTTATACTAAGATAATAATATAAATTTGCATGGTACACAATACCCGCCATCCAAAACAGGATTGAAAATCTTTGGGGCCTAGCTTCCATTAAAATTATGACACGTGAATGTCTACCATTTTTTTTGTTTATTTTTCATTTTTGTCTATTTAATAATAATGCCAATAGTTTCTTTCTTTTGTCATTTAAAGTTTTTGTAAATGACACTTTTAATACACTTAACATGGTTGTAATTTTTATGAATTATGTCTGTTCTTTAAAAACTTATCTAAGTAAAAAAATTCGCCTTGATGCCCTTGAAAAGGTGCTATGCTTAGGTGGCTTAACAAATTCCAAACTAAACACACTTTAACAGTGTAAGATTACATTTTTTGATTTGCATCTTAGATCTTTAAAGGAAAGGCCTATGGTAATATCTAAGTTTGAGTGAAAAGAGCTACCGTTACCTTATTAATTAAGCTCATCTACAGCATAAATGAATTTATTATAGACATGATATATAACTGAATATAATAATATTGTTTGATCTATATAGTCGACTTTATCTTGATGGAATTTGTTGTTTAAGTTTTCGTGCATTACAATATAATTTTATCTATGCATTAATATTTTTACCATTTTGCATAACTTTGATGGAGACCAAAACTGCCTTCTAAGATGGAAGATGTGTAGTAAATCCTCGAAAAATTTCAGTACCTTTTTTCAGCGTAGTATTACCACAAATAATATTTGCTTTCGAAATAGTCATTCACATATGACTATGAGTGGCGTCGTATTTTTTGGAATCTTCCACATTGATCTTGCAGCTTCATTTGAGGCACATATTTCCTCTATTTATTTCCACATTGTGATAACTTAATATATTTAGCCACCCAAATAAAAGCAAACTCATGTGTAAACTCAACACATTGCCTTCATCCAAGAGTGTAGTGTAAACTCAACACATTGCCTTCATCCAAGAGTGTAGATCTATCTTTTCTTATTGAACATAACATAATGAAAACCAGTTTTGAGTTTCAATAATCAACTGTCAATTTATTGTGTGTGTATATACTATATTACTATGTACTGAAAAAACATTTCTCTATATAACATTAGAGGATACAGTTACAGCAGCCACTTTCTTTTAAATGAGATGGTAACAAAATGTTCAGTTCAATGCTGACACCTGAAAAAGTGAAAATTCAATGAAGGCAACAAACAATCATTTCAACTTCTTACTGAAGTCCGACAGCTCAAGAACTTGAATTCTGGGGATAGCCGCAGCTTCTTCTCTCTCTTTCTGAGTGTTGTAACCCCAGTTCCCTGATCCCAAAAACAATTACACTTATCAGGCACACTCGACCATACGTATCACGATGTCATGTAATATTTTCCCATGAGAGAATCCATTCCAATTATAAACTGGTTAAGAAATACAAAAGGAAGCTACCTAAATACAGATTCCATTGATCTAACTCAGGTTCTTTGATGACATTTTTTAAGGTAGCAAGCCGATCCTCAACAAAGCTGGTTAAAAGAGTTAATTTCATGTAAGCAATAATAGAGTTCCAGTAGAAATAACAATAACCAGAATGATGTATAATTAGTTCTAGTAGCACAATATCTTACTGAAGTGTGAGTCCTTGGTGCTCTGATCTCTTTTGAAGCTGCTTCAGCACTTTCACCTTAGGCCTACCGGTAAAACCAAAGATGGTGCAAGGAAAGTGAATTTCCTTTCAAAAAATAAAGCAAGAGAAAAGAAAGAAAAAAATGTTAAAGCATCACTGGACATTATTTTAGACGAATATATACTACACTAACCCAGTTCCTAGACCATATATTCTTTCAGGTGGAATTGTCACCCCAGCAAGCTCTCGGAGTAAAGCATCGGCAAAACGGCTCTAAAATTACAAAAGAAATGATAAAGATACAAAATGAACAGGGGACATGATGTAAAATTGCAAAAGGTGCATAAGTCGTATTAGGACAACATTATCTTCCTTTCTCTCTTACTCTTTCATTCCAAAATAATTATCACCTTGAAAATTCGGTACATTAAAAATTGTATATATTACTTGCAATTTATATCAAGATACATTGACTTTTGAAAGTAAAAATATTATGGAATGGAGTATTTTTCATTAATACTGAGACAAAAGTATCTGTTGACGGGATTATCATCCCCTAGCTAGGGTAAAAAAGAAGGTTGGATGCTGACCTGTTTCGTGGTGACGATGTACACTCTCGAGCTTGAAAATTTTAATGCATCAGAAACACCAGGATAGAATCTATAGACAAACATCACGAATTAGTAGTAGTAGATCTCCTTCATGTGATATAAATATGCTAAACTAATCACAGCTCAGAAGGTTTAATTTGGTTACCTATTTGCACCGATCCAAGTAGCGAAATCCTGCTCCAACCATTCATCTCTAACCTTTCCAAAAAGATCTATCAAGTTTCTCTATTCTCACTCCACTCTTCCATGATAACAGGCTTCAACTTGGACCAATTTTCCAATATACCCTCAACCGTGAGCCCCTCTGTAACCTTGCAAAAAAAGTAGGCATCAGTCAAAAGCAGATGCAAATTCCACGGATAAATGCTAAAGATCAGAGATAAGACATTGTACTCACTGAAGACTTCCTGATGGAAGGTATTCTGGTCTCTAACAACAATCTCACAAGTAAAACATTTTCATATCCAGTTTCTACGACCGGTCGGACCTATAACACAGACAACTATGGAAGTTCATCTTCAGAATGAAAATTGGTCTATTTATTCACCATATTCAAAGCAATGTTTTTGAAAGCTCAATATTTTGAGTCAAATATTCACAACATCATATGCAAGTAACTAAATCTTTACAAAAAAAATTATTAAAACCGGAAAATGTTCATATTTTGAGGGAATAAAACTTGATTAACAATAAAAAAGGCAACAAAGTTAGCGAGAAACAGTGTGTTGTTTAATTAGCTTAGTTTTGAAACAATTTTATAATCAATGTCCTACTGAAATCTTAGAGGAAAAATCAATTACTTCCTCAAAGAAGTGAGCTTCACACATGCATTGCACCTCATATAATTTGAGGCCTCTGTTGTTATTTCCAAATCGTATAAGTTGATAAGCAGTTAACAGTTATTCAGAACCAAAACACATAACATCTAAACTATAAAGCAATTTAGCAAAAAACGAATGCATAAACATAATAATTAACTAATTAATTTAAAAAAAATGCATAAGAACTTAGAAGTAAGTAGTGAATATGAGATTAATTACTGAATGCATCTGGTCAACAATCCAATCCTGAGTGGCGGAATCCACGCCATGAAACAAAGAAGGCCATCTCACTTTCGCAGCCTGAAAGGTATCCTAGTTAATGAAAAAGTGAAAACTTGAAATGAAAAAACAAGTAAGAGAGAAAGGAGAGAGCATACTCCTTATGAGAATCATGTTTTGTTCTCTGACCTCTGAAATCAATAAATGCAGAGGTGAATGCCAATGCTGATCCAGCCTGAATTGCAGTTTTGATGCTCCGTTACGGGAAGGAAGTGTTCAAATGAGTGAAATCAATTCAGTATTGTAGATGAAATACGGGGCACTGGACGTGATACGAATAGTTCACTCTAATGGCAGAATTGAAGAGATCACCACCAATGGCAGAGTTGAAGAGCTCACTACTCGCACCATCAAGGCTGCTGACGTCATGAGAGCTCATCCTAACCATGTCATCAAAAAATATTCTTCTTCCAACCTCCTCATCGTTCCTCCCCACGCTGACCAATACGATGCAGCAGCAGATCAGCAGCTCTCCACCCCCACTCACACAAGCACCAGCAGCACCTCCAGAGAGTAAGACGGCTGCTGGTGCTTGTGTAAGTGGGGGTGGAGAGCTACTGATCTGCTGCTGCAGCGTGTTGGTTGGGAGGGAGAGGCAGGGGAACGAGGAGGTAGATGTTGCCGCGACGGAGGTCAGCGTGGGGAGGATCGATGAAGAGGTTGGAGGAAGAATATTTCTTGATGATATGGTTAGGATGAGCTCTCATGACGTCAGCAGCCTTGATGGTGCGAGTAGTGAACTCTTCAATTCTGCCATTGGATGATTGGAGTGAACTATTCGTATCACGTCCAATGCCCCGCATAGTAGGATGCATGATATGCATCTCCTTATGCTCTTCATTATTAAAACTACGTTGGAGAAGAAGATGGGGTAAAAGTGGAAGTTTGTGTTATTATTTATGAGAAGAAGATGCAGACGTATATATAGAAAGTAGAGTAAGCAAAGGATGAAATGGGAATGGCCGAATGGGAATGGGAATGGGAGCTTCATTCTGCTTTTCAAAGTTTTACTTTTACTCTTTTGTTAACACCCTATTCTGTGTTACTCATTCTATAAACTATAAAGTTCTTATTGCTCCCAGCACCCCACATTTACACCATAATAATAATAATAATAATAATAATAATAATAATAATAATAATAATAATACCCTTCCAATATTAATATTTTATACACATATTAACACCTTATTTTATATTCCTATACATTTTTCGTATAGAAAATTTTTAAACATTCTTAAAATATTAATATAATTTTAATTGTTAATGTCAATTAATAAATAATGTATATTTTTTATAATTAAAATTAATGGTTAAAATTGCTAATACATATATATTTTAAAAATATTTAAAATTTTTCCTATCATATAATATAATCATCATAACAAAGTTTATCTCTTCTTCTAAATAATCAGATAATATAATTATATATAAGGTTTAACTTAATTTTACATAAACCATATATATAGTCAAATTAACAAAAGTGTAGCCCTAACTATTTGAACTAGAAGTGATACAAATATAAATATATATAATTAAAAATTTAATTTTGATATATTTTTATAGAAAATTTTGACTAATTATGACTTAAAATTTTTTGTTATCAAACTTTTTTCCATCACAATATATAATGTGAGTGAGGATGTCAAATTCAAAATAAACGGCATTTATAATTAAAATCTTATCGTAACGGATAAGGTTAAAAGGGATTCTAGCTGTATTGAAAGAAAACCTAATAAATTAATACATGGAGAGATCATTTTTATTTTCTCACAAAATCTTAAGAGTGATAAAAAATAAGAAAATTTAAAAAAATAAAAACTCTAATCAAAAGTGAACTGGTTATAAAACCTATTGCACATAGACAATCTTAAAAATGGAATCCGAGATATGATGCTTAAATAACTCAAACAAAACCACTTGTGCCCGCTTGGACATTGTACTTTGGAGGATTTGGAAGAGTCAAAATTGTTGAATTGTCCTCAATAACCTCTGGTGAATGGTGACATATTCCTTCTCTCATGTTAAGATAAAGGAACCTTAATTATTTTCCCCCATAAGCCAATGGTCACGGAAAAAAATAAATTGAAAACTAATTATAAATAGAGACATGGTCCCAAGAGCATTCTCTGCTTAATAGGGTGATAAAAGAAAAAGAATGGTTCCAAGAGCATTTCCTATTTAATCTATCATAATTAATAATGAGAATCATTTCTGGGTCAACTTACACAAAGTGCATTTAGAACAATACCTAAATTCAGGAATTACAGTTGGAAATGTGGACAAGATAAGGTGTATAATATCATAGATTAGTGGACATAAATTTTTGACAAGTATATTATCATAATTTCCTAATCATGTGCTTGCTTCTGTAATAAAATTAACGTAAATTATATATATACTTTAAATCTAGCTTAAGCTTATGTTAAAATTAAATTATTTATTTACGTTAAAGATATAATAATTTATATGTCATTTTTTATCAACTTAAGTTTTGAAAAAAGTGGTATGTCAAAAATTTGTTACATTATTTCTTCCCTGTACATTTTTCATCATGTAATATTCTCTTCTTCATATGATTTTTTATTTTCCTTTTGTGCACATGCTGTATTTTGGAGTATATAAAAGAAAAGTGATTATATCTTAGCTTCTCGTGCTAATTAGTAGTTCATATATACATTATTCCCACTATTGATCATCCATATTTAATTAGTATATGCATGCATATGTGCACATATTTCATCACATTATTTGTCTGTGTCTTATTCATGTAAAATTACGAACCATCAGAGGATACTAGTATAGGCCGAAGTCCCCCCCAAAAATTTCAATAACTTAATATAGATCCAAAAAATTTTGTATAATATTCATTTTATAAAAATAGTATTGTATTTATTTTGGTCTTGCTTTGTTGCTTTAATCATAGATTTTTTGGGCGTTGAACTTTTGCATGCACAAGCCAAGGTTGTAATTTAATTTTCCAGAGCTTATCAATTGACGCGGCTTTTCTCTCTTGCTAATTAAGATTGCTAAGATTCTCACAAATTTAAACAGTAAGCTTTGATTTAATTGCTAACATTCTCTCTCTCTTTCTTTCCACCACCCCAACTCCAATTCTTCATCTTTTATATGCTGTACCTTCTCTTCCTCCATTTTCTCTCCAATTTCATCCAATTGAAAATGCAAAAATACAGCATGAGGGGGCAAGAAATGTAAAGGAAACACATTAAGAAATCGCCAGAGTTTAAGGGCTCCAACACAAGACAAAATACATAAAGCACTAAGTAACTAGCACAATTATGTATGATAAATGCAGTTGAATGGAAACCACATGATGGACAACCAAAAGCTTAACCTTTCTTAGGTGAAACATCACTTTTTCTTTGATGGATGCCATTCGATCAATAGAGTAAACTAAAGTACCAATATTTGATCTGATTTAGCTAAGCACAAGTTTAATGTTTTATCCAGGTCTCATAAAGATGAGGAATAAAGATAGATTCATGATGTTTTTTATTATTAATTTTACATAAAAATAATTACAAGTGGGTTTTTTATTAAAAAATATTATGATAATAAAAAATAAGAAAATAATATTGTATCTATTTTGATTGAATGTCAAAAATAAACAAAGTTGTTTTACTAGTGTTGAATATGGTATTCAAGTGTTAGTTCATCATTTTAGTCACTGTCAAAAAGATACTACATGGGGATGCTACATCTCGATAAATAAGTGCCCTGTACAAAAATTGGACCCTAACTTATTATATACAAGCATGACAAAAACATATTATTTTTTTCTCTTTTATTTGGGTCATTAAACAAGTAGGATAAGTCACAATTGGGGCCAACATTAGACATCATATTAGGTCCCCGCCCTCTCAATGTTTAACTTAATGGAGGAGTAGAATTTAAAAGGTCTAATTCATGAAAACTAGTGCAGTTCCATATTCGTGCAAAAGGTCTAATTATTTAGTGTCAAGTTTTTTTTTATTCTATTTTATTTAATTGGTTTAAAATGACAGCAATGCTTTATTATGATATTGAAGTGTTTACTCTTGCAACTTGCAAGTGTTCTGTTATATAAAAAGTGAAACACAATTTGGGAGATATTATTTACATATCAAAATTAGACTATACTTTTTTTTGGAATTAATGAGAAAAAAAAGCATAATAATTAATAAGGCTTTGCTTAGCATTATAAAATGTAAGTCGAAGGCCTTGTTCGTCGGCATGAAATTTTAAGCTTTTTCTTCTAAACACTAACAAATTATTAAAAGGAAATAACAAAATATAATAAATTAATTATATTACGTGTATATTAAAAATAATCTGTTAGGAAATTATTTAAATTCCTAACTTATTTGTGGGTAATACATATATCAATTATAATCACAAATGATGCTATTTTAAATTAAATGACTTATATAATGATGATCTCAATTATTGTTATAAATGCTAATTGAATAAGTCATTGTTACTTTTGATTTGGAATTAAATGAGAATAAAACCGGATATTATCTTTTGTTCCTTAGATAATTATCTTTTTGGATTTTAGATATGTTATCTTTTGGGCTTTAGATACTATTTTATTTGGGCTTAAGGGTTTAATGGGTGCCATGCTCAAATATAAATAGACTTTCAGGGTTTCGGTCCCCAATATACTAAAGCCGCCTTTGTTGCTCTTTCCCCATCAAAAGAGTTACAGTTCAGCCGCCTAGGAATACAGAAGGCTTTGGTTGAGAAAGATCGAAAGAACCACAAGATCCAAATTCTTCCGATCGTATGATTCGTGTTTATGAATTCCGCATTATGTTATATTTTTGGTGATTCAATATGGATAATCTGAGTTATTAAAATTAATTATTCCAACAAGTAGTATCAGAGCATCCAAAATTGAGTCATTGAAAATATTAAGTTTTTTTTTCCACGGGATCAAAACAAGTTTGCTTGTTGCTTTCTTTTTGGATCGAATTCGATTTTCTGGATCCGGTAAATTCATTATTTGTTTTAGTGTGTATACATTGACTTTATAAATTGAAGTGCCCTCTTTATATGTTGATTTATTTGTTAATGTATTCTATACATGTGAATGTAATGAGCCTTTGACACATGATCGAACAACATATGTGTGTGGATAATGATTATTCATGGATTCGTTCTTTTTTTTGGAGAGAACGGTTGAATATAAGTTGTCGAAAGTATATATGAAATTAATCGTTAATTTCTTTATATATATATAATTGCTTGATATGATTCTTTTAGCTTTTTATAAAATTAAGAATTATAATGTATATGTCACTTATGCGAATATTAATCTATCTAAAGGAAGATTTATATTTGGCCAAGTTATGTGTATATATTAATAATATTTGAATAAAAAAATTATTATTATTTTTAAATTGTTACATAAGGAAACTAGTAACAATTTGAATTATTATATCCACATATTTTATAAAGACTTGGTTTTGGAATAAATTGATTGAACATTATGCTGCCAAAGTAGCCTCTTTTGTGAAAATTGGTTTATTCAAAACATAAGAAATATGGTGATATGTAATTCATGCGAATATTGGTCGGCCCAAAGGAAGACCTATATTTGGCCGAATTACATGCACATATTAATGGTAAATAAATATTTGGGTAACTAAGAATAAAGTAATACTTCTTATTTATGCGAACAATAATCGGCCCAAAGGAAGTTTATTGTTTGGCCAAATAATAAGCATTGTACACTTTTGTTTATTTTCTATTAATTATGCGGACAATAATCGGCCCAAAGGAAGGTTATTGTTTGGCCAATTAATAGAAAATATATGCGGTAATAAATAGGTTGCAAAGTTTAAGTCTCCATGTGCGCATTAAGTCTGTCCAAAGAAAGGCTTCATGTGTGACAGGAATTTTGACAATATTTGATTACTGCAATGAGAGTATCACTTACAGTTAATTTTTCTATCCAAAGATTGAAAATTAATGTTGTACTAAGATATCTCAATATGGATTTTTTTCCCATTAATTAACTAATGTTTACTGCATGTTCTTTTGTTCTAATCCAGAAACTATGGCTTCAGCTACTAATGTTTCTGCACAAATTAGCAGTATCCCTATGCTGAATGGTTCAAACTTTAAAGTTTGGAAGTATACCGTGGAGATTGTCCTCGGTTGTATGGACCTAGATATAGCACTTCGAGAGAAGAAACCCACTTCCACTCTGGAAAACCTCAATGAGGTTAAAATAGAGAAGTGGGAGAGATCCAATCGAATGAGTATTATGATCATGAAACGCTCAATTCCTGAGGCATTTCGGGGCTCAATTACTGAGGATAAAGATGCCAAACAGTTCCTAAAGGATGTAGAAAAATTCTTTACTAAGAATGAAAAGGCGGAGGCAAGTAGTCTTTTGAACAAACTTGTCTCCATGAGGTATAAAGGTAACGGGAACATAAGGGAGTACATTATGGAAATGTCTCATCTTGCTTCAAAATTGAAAGCACTAAAGTTAGAGTTGTTTGAAGATTTACTCGTGCATTTCATTTTGATTTCCCTTCCTGCACACTTTAGGCAATTCAAAGTGAGTTATAACGCTTTGAAGGACACTTGGTCCTTAAATGAGCTTATATCTCACTGTGTGCAAGAAGAAGAGAGGCTACAGCAAGATAAGACTGAAAGTGCTCACATAGCTTCATCTTCTCAGTATAAAAGAAAGCGTGATACTACTGCGGATGTGCCTTCTCAGCGGAAAAAGGCTAAGAAACAAGATCAAGTTTCAACTTGTTTCCTTTGTAAGAAGGTGGGACACGTGAAGAAGGATTGTACCAAATATGCCACCTGGCGTGTGAAGAAGGGTATAATTCTCACTTTCGTTTGTTTTGAGGCTAGTTTAAGTTATGCACCTGTTGATACTTGGTGGGTAGATTCTGCTGCTACTACTCATGTAAGTGTCACTATGTAGGTTGCCTGTGGAGCCGATCGTCAAGTGATGCTGAAAGATACATCTACATGGCAGACGGCAATATAGTTGCAGTCGAAGCTATAGGAACCTTTAGATTATGTTCCACGAGTGGATTTTATTTGGATTTATTAGAGACATTTTATGTACCGTCATTTAGACGAAATTTGGTTTCTGTTTCTCGTTTGGACAAATCAGGTTATTTTTGTTCATTCGGAGGCAATAAAGTCAGTCTCTTTTATAATTCGAATAATATTTGCTCTGGTCATTTGGTGGATAATCTATATAGGCTTAACTTAAATTCCTATAATAATGAAATACTGCAAATGGGTACAAAACAAAAACTAAATGAGAATTCGGCATTGTTATGGCACAAATGCCTAGGCCACATCTCTAAACAGAGAATTCAGGGGCTCGTGTCGGATGGAATTCTTGGACCCCTAAATTTGGCAGACTTTGGAGTCTGCATTGAGTGCATAAAGGGGAAAAGGATAAACGAAAGGAAATTAGGTGCCGAGAGAGCTAGAGATGTCTTAGAACTAATACATACCGATATATGTGGCCCGTTCCCTACTGTCTCTTGGAATGGACAACGGTACTTTATTACGTTCATAGATGATTACTCTCGTTACGGGTACCTATATTTAATTCATGAAAAGTCTCAAGCCTTGGATGTTTTCAAGTCTTTCAAAGCTGAAGTTGAACTTCAACTTGGAAAGAAAATTAAAGCTGTCAAATCTGATCGTGGTGGTGAATACTACGGAAGATATGATGGCTCAGGTGAGCAACGTTCCGGGCCTTTTGCTCTGTTCCTAGAGGAGTGTGGTATTGTTCCGCAATACACCATGCCAGGTAAACCTAGCATGAATGGTGTTGCAGAGCGAAGGAACCGAACTCTTAAGGACATGGTGAGAAGTATGATTAGTCATTCTTCCCTGCCTGAATCACTCTGGAGAGAAGCATTAAAGACCGCAGTGTACATCCTTAATAGGGTGCCAAGCAAAGCAGTTAACAAAACCCCATATGAAATTTGGACTGGAAAAAGGCCAGTATAAAGCATCTGCATATTTGGGGATGTCCAGCTGAGGCGCGACCTTATAGGCTGCATGAAAGAAAATTGGACTCAAGAACAATTAGTTGCTACTTTGTTGGTTACGCTGAGCGCTCACGGGGGTACAAGTTTTACAATCCTGCATCAAGGTCTATTTTGAAACAGGAAATACGAGATTTCTTGAGGATGTTGAGTTTGGGGGGAAAGAGATATTAGAAATGTTGCTTTTGATGAGGATTCTGTAACTGACAATGATCAGGTCTTTGTACCTATTATTGTTCAAGACACAGTTATAGTACAAGAGCACAATGAGAATCCTACTGTAGATCCAGTTACAGTACAAGAGAACAATGAGAATATCGTTGTTGCTCAAGATACTATTACAGCACAGTAAAATAATAAGAATCCTCCTCAATCCCAATCCATACAGCAAGCTCAACAACCTCAAGAAGTGTCATTAAGGAGATCCAATAGAGAAAAAAGAAAATCCATCTATGATCTCAAACAAGCTTCCTGTTAAATGGTATCACAAGTTTAATCAAGTCATTACCTCATATGATTTTGAGGTAAATATTATAGATGAATGTGTATACCGCAAGTTCAGTGGGAGTAAATATATCCTTTTGGTCTTATATGTTGATGACATTCTACTTGCTAGTAACGATATAGGCTTGTTGCATGAAACTAAAAAATTTCTATCGGACAAATTCGAAATGAAAGATCTTGGTGATGCCTATTTTGTATTAGGAATCGAGATACTAAGAGATCGCTCTCAAGGTATTCTTGGATTATCACAAAAGAACTATATCGATAAGGTTTTAAGTAGATATGGCATGGAAAGTTGTAGACCAATGGACACACCCGTAACTAAAGGAGACAAGTTCAGTCTCAAACAATGCCCTGAAAATGATCTTGAGAGGACAGCAATGCATGATAAACCTTATGCATTAGCACTAGGGAATTTAATGTATGCTCAAGTCTACATACATCCCGATATATCATTTATAGTGGGAGTGTTAGGTAGATACTTGAGTAATCCGGATATGGATCATTGGATAGCTGTTGAACGCATAATGCGTTATCTAAAGAGAACAAAGGATTACATGCTTATTTATCGGAGATCAGAAAATTTGGAGATCATTAGGTACTCTGATTTCGATTTCATGGCATATGGTTGCGAAACTTTGTCACTAAGCTTCATATAGTAGATGACATTGAAAGGGCCATTAAAGATATTTTGTGACAACAAGTCAGTAAGTACTATACTCCAATAACAATAAGAGCTTGACAAAATCGAAGCATACAGACATCAAGTTTCTTAGTTGTCAAGGAGAAAGTTTAAGAAAAACAGATTTCCATAGGACATATGGAAACAGAGTATATGCTAGCAGACCCATTACCAAGGGATTGAACCCTAAAGTTTTTCATGAGCACACTGCTCGGATGGGTGTCAATATTTATGATGCCTTGATTTAGTGGGAGTTTATTTTATGCTATATGTCCTATGACAGATATTGAGTTATTTTTCTGCAAAATTAAGTTGATGGTTTATTTCATGTTATATGAAATGTTCATTTTGCAATATTTGTATTGTGTTTGATCTGAATAAAGTTGGACCAGCTGGAAATAGACATGCATGAGATCACTTGGCATGTAATTTCCATATTACTCATCCAAATTTGATCTATGTCGTTAAGTATATTAGGATGGTGATTGGCGTGGTTTAGTCACGGCATTTAATGTGATAAAAGCTGCGGTAGTTCCATATCTAATGTATGAGACGAACCAGATTGTTAAAGTAATGAAAGAAATAGCATTCAGATGCGCGCATAAAGTTTATAAAATGTGATTATGTCAAGAAAGAATATATGTATAGCCCAAGTGGGAGATTGTTAGGAAATTATTTAAATTCCTAACTTATTTGTGGGTAATACATATATCAATTATAATCACAAATGATGCTATTTCAAATTAAATGACTTATATAATGATGATCTCAATTATTGTTATAAATGCTAATTGAATAAGTCATTGTTACTTTTGATTTGGAATTAAATGAGAATAAAACCGGATATTATCTTTTGTTCCTTAGATAATTATCTTTTTGGATTTTAGATATATTATCTTTTGGGTTTTAAATACTATTTTATTTGGGTTTAAGGATTTAATGGGTGCCATGCTGAAATATAAATAGACTTTCAGGGTTTCGGTCCCCAATATACCAAAGCCGCCTTTGTTGCTCTTTTCCCATCAAAAGAGTTACAGTTCAGCCGCCTAGGAATACAGAAGGTTTTGGTTGAGAAAGATCGAAAGAACCACAAGATCCAAATTCTTCCGATCGTATGATTCGTGTTTATGAATTCAGGTACGCTTCCGCATTATGTTATATTTTTTGTGATTCAATATGGATAATCTGAGTTATTAAAATTAATTATTCCAACATAATCATCAAATAAAATATTCATATAAAACAAATATTAAAATATAAAATAGGTATAAAAATTAATTAAATAATAAATATTTATATATAAATACATGTATAATAAAAAAATACGATACTTTGCTTTTTTTTTTTTAAAGGAATTTAGCATTTTTCATGTTAAGGTATTATTGTCAAAATAGACCATTCAAAATAGAATAAAAGTAAGAATTTAAGCATTCAAACATAAATCATAATAAAATTTAAAAGTAATAATACAAGTGTTGATCCACCATGTTTGAGTGATTAATTTTTGGGTTAATTATTCCGTTAATTTTTATAGTTTTATTAAATTTATAATTAGATTTTTATATTTTTTTAATTAATTTTTTATACTCTTTTTAGTTTTAGGTCATTCTTATTATAAAAAATATTAAAATTAATTGAATATTTTTTGTAAATTAAAGGTATTTATAATTAAAAATTTAATTAAATTTTTAACCGTATATTTTTTAGAAAAAATATTTTGTTAATTTTAATTTTTTAACAAAATTAAAAAAATATAAAAATTTAATTAAAAATTTAATATAATTATAAAGACTAATAGAATAATTAAACCTTAACTTTTTTTTAAATATATCCATGAATATCATATGTTAATATCTACTAAAATCTAAAACTATTTTATATTATCAATAAATCACATTAAAAATTTTGAATAACCTTTACATAATAAAATTGAAAATAACTATAACAACTAATATGGTAGTATATAAATAAATTATACCGTGAAAGTTTTATTCCATAAAAGTATTCAAACTAAAGCATGTTTACATCATTTTTCTATCTATTTTGATTTCTTCCTTTTCAATGGAAAATGAGTCAAATGACTAGTGCAAGTGGGAGGATGTATCTTTGAATCGATAAAATAGTGTACGACTTGTTCCTTTTTCATTTGGGGCTACTCTCGAAATAATTAAAAGATAAATTTAGATATCGTTACTTTTGTTATCTGTATAAAAAAGACTTAAGACTTAAGAGTTAAATACGGAGATATTTCGTACTCACTAGGAGACAAACAATAATATTTTAGGATCATGTTATGTAGGCATAGAATGATAGAAAGATTGCACACAAATTGGTTATTTATACGTGAATACAGAATAATTTATATAATTATATTTATAATAAAATATAGCAATAATTGAGTTTTTGTGTTGATAAAATATTTAATTATTTTACTTTAAAAAGTTTATTTATTCTGCTATGAAAATTTTGATTATTTTAAAGATTTAACTAAAATATATCTTTAAAGAGAAATGTTATTTATATACTAAAATTAGTCATTAAAATTAGGAGAAAATGCCATTCCCCTCTTCTGAGAGATGTTAAAATGACACTCCCCTCCCCTTTATTTATAAAATATACATTCCCCTCCCCTATAACCTTTAAAAAAGCCCCTCTTTAATCCATTTTAAATTTTGTGTTAACTAGTGCTAACTTTATTCATTTTTTTTGAAAAACAAAATTATTTTTACAAAAATATCCTTTAGTAAAAAATTTTATTTTTTTGTCATTAAATTTTGCTTACTAAAATGTCCTTTAATAAATTATTTTTTTATTGATTAAATTATATTTTTACTAAAATATTTTTAAAAAATTAATAATTAAATTATTTTTTCTAATATACCCTTCAATAATTTTTTAATTATTAAATTGTAATTTTACCAAAATTTTTTGTTAATAATTATTTTTATATTTTACTATTATTTTAACATTAAATAAAAAATTTTACCACTGCTAATATGTATAATAATTAATATTGATAAATAATTTTTTTAAATGAAATATTCTGTTAACATTTTTAACTAAATGGATTAAACTGTCCATTTTACAAATAGAGGGGAGGGGAGTGTTATTTTAGTATCTCTCAGGGGAGGGGAGTGTCATTTTCCCTAAAATTAGTCATCAATGTATTTGTGTATAAATATATTTGTGATTTAATTTATTTTTAATGTGTATTTATATTCTAACATGTATTTTATACTGATAACTGACTTTAGTAACTGATTTTGGTATATACGAAACATATAACCCAAAAAATTTCATGTTAAACTTAGTAACAAAACCATATATATTATGAGTAATTAATTCATTTTATATGCTATTAGTCATTGGCTCATTGTAATTTCGTTATTGATACAATTTTTTTATAATAGACACTAAAAAAAATATTTTTACTCTAATTTTTTATAAAGTAACTCCAAATATAATTTCTTTGCTTTGTATATTTTTATGAATTTATAGAAAAAAATAACATTATTAAAATAACAGTGACATTATTCATTTTTTAGACACTATTTTAATATTAGTATTTTTTAATAATTAATATGTATTTTTTAATTAAAAATATTCTAAATATGTAATTAATTATAATAATAATATTTTTATATATTTAGTATACAAATATAATTACTTACCTTAAATTCCTTGCAGTACCCATATACTTTTTTCATGAAATTGTGTGAAAAAAATGTTAGAAGGTGAGTTAGTGGGTTGGAAAGCAAGCATGAGTTTTATGAAGCGTGAACTCCACGCACACACAAAGCTCCTGGCCGACCCACCAAACCCAAAAGCGTGAATTAGCGAAAATTCTAGTTCAATGGTTACCACGCGGTGTTTTCTTCAAATTAAAAATAAAAAATTTATTTTCATAAAATTATGAGTAATTATCTTGATTAATTACTAAAACTTTTAAAATTGGATACTAATTTTTTAAAAATTTAAATTTAATGTATTTTTAATGTAAAAATTGTTTTACAAATATATTTAATTATATAATTTATTGTTAAAAATAATTATAATTGTATATTATATAAAATATTTTATATTATCAATATATTAAAATTAAATTTATTTTTTAAATATTAAAATATATAAAATAATTTTTAACAGTTTTTTTTATTAGATAATATTATATTTTTTTTCAATTTGATTAAAAATAAAATTTATAAAATTTATAAAATTTTAAAATAATTATTTTAATTAAACAAATTAAATTAAGAAAATTATATTATTTAATAAAAATTAAATTAAAAAAAATTATATTTGAAAGATTAAAATATTTAATATTAAAAATTTGGGAGACTGATATAAATTACTCTAAAATTATGATTAAAAAACTTCGCATTTTGCAACAAGAACTGTTACCATTCTCTCTCTTTTTCCACCACCCCAACCCCAATTCTTCATCTTTTATATGCTGTACCTTCTCTTCCTCCATTTTCTCTCCAATTTCCTCCAATTGAAAATGCAAAAGTTAATTCATGATGTTTTTTATTATTAATTTTATATAAAAATAATTACAAGTGGATTTTTATTAAAAAATATTATGATAATAAAAAATAAGAAAATGATATTGTATCTATTTTGATTGAATGTCAAAAATAAACAAAGTTGTTTCATTAGTGTTGAATGTGGTATTGAAGTGTTAGTTCATCATTTTAGTCACTGTCAAGAAGGTATTACATGGGGATGCTACATCTCGATAAATAAGTGCGCTGTACAAAAATTGGACCCTAACTTATTAGTTATTATATATAAGCATGACAAAAGCATATTATTTTTTGTCTCTTTTATTTGGGTCATTAAACAAGTAGGATAAGTCATTATTGGGGCCAACATTAAACACCATGTTAGGTCCCCGCCTTCTCAATGTTTAACTTAATGGAGGAGTAGAATTTAAAAGGTCTAATTCATGAAACTATGAAAACTAGTGCAGTTCCATATTCATGCAAAAGGTCTAATTATTTAGTGTCAAATTATTCTTATTCTATTTTATTTAATTGATTTAAAATGACAGCAATGCTTTATTATGATATTGAAGTGTTTACTCTTGCAACTTGCAAGTGTTCTGTTATATAAAAAGTGAAACACAATTTGGGAGATATTATTTACATATCAAAATTAGACTATACTTTTTTTTGGAATTAATGAGAAAAAAAAGCATAATAATTAATAAGGCTTTGCTTAGCATATGATTATAAAATGTAAGTCGAAGGCCTTGTTTGTCAGCATGAAATTTTAAGCTTTTTCTTCTAAACACTAACAAATCATTAAAAGAAAATAACAAAATATAGACGCTTGACAAATTTATATTGGAACTATTTTATAAGTGTAGCTTGAGAAATTAATTTCAAAAGTGAAGAATATTTAGGACTATATTATGTTAAGACTATTGTATAACTGTATCTGCCATTGAATAAGTAATTCTGTCAATAAATTTACAATACTACAAAAAAAATAATAAAATTTGGAGTCAAGTAAACAAATGGAGAGAGACGTAAATCAGTATCCAATATTGAAAGGAAGTAGACTCTAACCCAATATACTTAAATCAGTATATTGCTAAGGTCACGGGATATGCAGCAGCAGAAGGAGAATCAATTCCTTTTTTGTGTACCCTTTCCAAAAATAGCGTAACATGAAAAAGCATGCTGCATGCGAAAAAGGACTTTGCATGAAAATAGAAAGAAAAAAAATTGACCTTCACGATTTTTGTTGAAGCCAGTTGTCAAATATCCAAAAGAGGAGTGAGAGTGTCTTGAAACCTATATGGATATATCTGGAAAATTTTGTATAAACAGTTGATGAATATCAAACATGATAACATGGCCTCTCTGGTTGCTGCACTTGACGCCTTCCCAGTTGCAACATTAAACCCACCTTTCAGAGAAAGCAGAGCTCGTGACTAGAAATATGCCAAACTGTTACCATTATTAATGGTGTTCGTATTTGGAGAGCTCATGACTAGAAATGAAGAAGAAAAACAAAAAAAGAATATGAAGACATAGAGTACATTTCTTAGTGAAAAAATATGATTAATTATTAGTTTAATTTTAAAATATGTGTCCTCAATTAGATTTCTGCTATGTATTTAGCCCCTCTCAATGTCCAATTCTTACTTAAATATCCGATAAATTATAATGTGTTCTAATACTGCACGATGTGGTGGCCGAAGTCTGAATGTTTTAGATAATTTATTCATTAATTTGATTTGATCTTGATGATAATTTTTTACTTGGTGAATTATATGGTACAGATCAAGTTGATATGGAGAGAGATTGATGCAGTGAGGAATTGACACTTATGGCTGAGATGAGCAGTAATTTGTTGGCAGTGAGTGACTTGGTGGTTGTGAGCCGTGAGGCTTCCATATTGGCTTGAAGGGTGGATCTCGATCATGAGCCTTGTTTTGTGTGGGTCAGCATTTTATTGGGTATGTAACAATGGTTGCTGCAGAAACACAATAATGGGCCTTGAATTGTTTGCAAGGTGGGGCAATATCCTCTTTTTGTTAGTTCTTCATAAATAGGTTTATGGATAAACCCTTAAATTAAGTATAATTAAAAATCAACACATTGTTACTGCTCAAAAAAGAAAAAATATCAATACATTATTGTTGTGTGTGATAAAATGAAGATAAAAATCTACAAATTAGTTATACTAACATTGTTTCATGTCTATCTCCATAGGAGACATAGATACAATTACACATGTATATTATTTGGTTAGTGAAATATTAATTTTTGAAGAATATGGTTATACACAAACATACATAAAATTCATGTATTTAGTGTCCTTAAAAATAGACGAGACATTGAGACACATTAAATAAGGCACATATTTTACATTTTTATCTATAGTTATTTTTTGGGTTAAGTATGATTTTGGTCCCTAACGTAAAGGTCGAAAAATTTTTTCGTCTCCAGCCTTTTTTCGCCTACAAAATACTCCCGAAAGTTTAACTTAATCTTAAAATAGTCTTTTTTACCAAAACTTTTTATTTTTATTACCAAATTATCCCTAATTAAAAAAATATAAAAAGAAAAGAAAAATGGGTTAAAGGGCTGGGAAGCTCTTCACACGAGGGGTTCAGGGAAGAAGCGGGATAAGGGAAGGTGGGGAAGGAAAGGAGAAGGAAATCCGCCGCCGTTGCTCCTCGCCGCAGTCGCTGTTCGTCATCGTTCGGCCGCTGGATCTCTCCGCTGCTTCTGCTTGATCTCGCCGCTGCTCTGCTAGTTCGAGGCAAGAACAGGAGAAGGTTTCAGTGGTTTTATGATGGTGGGTGGTGGAGAGGCCGACGATGGCAGTGGAGCTCAAAGAAAATGGCGCAAACTGAAGGTGAGCCGAGGGAGGAGAAGAGGCTTCGTGCTGTGACAGTGGCGCTAGGGTAGCACGAAGTAAGAAGAAGAAAAGGGTGGCGGCGCTGTGATGGCTGATCAGCCAGAGAGGACAGTGAACAGAGGAGAAGAGAAAACAGGAAAGGAAGAAGAAAAGAGAAAGGAAGGTGGTTCGGGTAGCTTGCCGACTTCTGCTTCTACTTCCATTCTTCTTCTGCTTCTTTCTTAGAATATCACTTTTATCCTGAACCCTAATTTCTTTTTTCTCCTCCTTTTTCATTCTCTATCTAGAGCTTTCATCCTCCTCCTCTTCCTTCTTTCTTCCTTTTCTCCCTCTTCCTTTGCCATTGTCGCTTCTCTCCGCCCTCCTTTCTTCCTTCTTCTCTTCTCCCACTCTTCCTTCCTTCTTCTGCTTCTCCCTCTACCTTCGTGTGCATTTTCTCATTCTCTTCACGTCGCCCTCTACTTTTCTCTTCTCTCCTTTGCATCACCTTTTGCGTCACCATCGTCGTTATCATCACATTTTTATTTCGTCTCTGTCATTATTTAGCTTCACCTTTCTAGATCTATGAATTTATATCGATTTCACTTGCCACCTGTTGTCTGTCTTTGTATCCACGACTACAACTTTCATCATCCTTCTCACTTTTGTTTTTGTTTTTTTTTAAGAATTAAAAGAAAATTATTTTTTTAATTTGAATTATTTAACTGATGTTTGAATTAGAGTTGTTGATTTTGATAATTTGAGTCATTGGGGATGAGAAATTAGTAATGAAGACAATGGTAGTGGTGAAAATTAGTGTTGAGGGCGGTGGTACCGTGGCGGTGGTAGAAATCAGTGGTAAAGTGATTTTGACTGAGGTAATTTGACTTTTAAGTTAGATAGATGTGTCTTGTATATTATTACCAAACATAATATAAAATTTGTGTATTTTTATGTCTATGTGCCTTTGTGTTTCTGTCTATTATTTTGTGTCTATTGTTACTAAACGAAGCATTATGGATAAATATTGTTAGTTTTATTTATTTTGATTAAATTTTGTTTATCAAAATACCTTTTAACAAATTATTTTTTTGTTGATTAAATTGTATTTTTACCAAAATATTTTTAATTTTTTTTAATGATTAACTTATTTTTTTTAAAGATACATTTCAATAATTTTTCAATTATTAAATTATGATTATACCAAAATTTTTATTAACAATTATTTTTATACTTTACTATTAATTTTTCGATATCGATGTATATTATTTTAACATTAAACTAAAAAAACTTACCACTATTAATATGTATAACAATTAATATTAATAAATAATTTATTTCATACGACTATTGAAAATTATTAATTTTATAAAAACTTAAAAAACAAGTCGAGATGAAAAATCTCAAATTTAAAAAATTAATATCTCATTCCTTTACATATTTACAAAATAAGTTCCTTAATAATTTAAAAAATTATTGAAGGATATCTTAAGAAAAAATAATTTAATCATTAAAATTTTTTTTAAAGAATATTTTGGTAAAAGTACATTTAATCAGTAAAAACAATAAATTGTTAAAAGATATTCTGGTAAATAACATTTAATTACAAAAAAAATAAAATTTATACTAAAGGATATTTTTATAAAAAATATTTTTTTTTGAAAAATGGATAAAATTAATGTTAGTTAACACAAAAAAATTTTAAATAGATTAAATATAAATTTTTTTAAAAGTTAAAAAGAAGGAGAGTGTATATTATATCATTATGTTATAGTATAACATATTTTATGATATAATTTTTTATTTGAAGTCTTATATAGGTTATGTTAGACCAAATTATAAAATAAAAAACTTATTTATTATTATTATCTGAATTATCTAAAAAATTATTTAAAAATTAATTAAAATCATTACCCCCGTAATTAATAAATTTATCACATGATGTGGGCATGATACAGCCCCCAATCTTAGGCATTACACCCATGTTTCACACACACACAATACACTCACACACACTACCATAGGTATCATGGGTTCTTAAACCAACAACCAGCCTCAGCTGAAATTTGAACCTGGGTGCAGCGTTGTATGAGGCGGACAGGTATGCCAACTATGCTGGGCCTCAGCTGCCAGTCTAATTCTATTCACCTAGTAAAAAAAGTTATCATTTACAAAAAACGTCTAGCCCAATATTAATACAAATATAATAACGGAGCCCACTTCCATCCGTCCTTCTCCTTTGGAGTTAGACGGCTCGGCTAAACCAAGCTAGGAGAACTGACCAGTATCAGATTCTGCTCCCTGAAGCCACACACCAAAAGCACGTGTGATGTGCTTGATCCACTTCTATATTTCTGTACTAATTTAGCTCTTTATACGTGTCAGCATGAGATAAATAGAAAAAAAATATCTGTATATCTGTATGAATTTAGATCTGTACACTATATTCCTGCAAATTACTGTTCTAATTATTTAGTGTCAAATTATTTTTGTTCCATTTTATTTAATTGGTTTAAAGTGACAGCAATGCTTTATTATGTTATGAAGTGTTTACTCTTGCAAGTGTTCTGTCATATAAAAATAAAAAGTGAAACGCGGTTTGGAAGATACTATTTACATATCAAAATTAGACTATACTTTTTTTTGAAATTATGAGAGAAAAAGCATAATAATTAATAAGGCTTTCCTTAACATATGATTATAAAATGTAACTCGAAAGCCTTGTTTGTCAGCATGAAATTTTAAGCTTTCATTTTTCTAAACGCTAACAAATCATTAAAAGGAAATAACAAAATATAGACGCTTGACAAATTTATATTGAAACTATTTTATAAGTGTAGCTTGAGAAATTAATTTCAAAAGTGAAGAACATTCAGGGCTATGTTATTTTAAGACTATTGTATAACTATCGGCGATTGAATAAGTAATTCTAAATTTACAATACTGCAAAAAATTAATAAAAATTAATGAACTGATTCTACATGTCTGATAGTATCCAACAGAATCACCTATAGCTAATTTGGACAAACCAACCAATAACACTGCGTAAATGAAGCACAAGAAGCAACATTCAAAATACTAAATGTGGGTTTGGTTTTGGCCGATTGCGACAAATAAATATGTACCGGCAAGAGAATTTACATAGGAAAAAATACATCTTAGTTCTATGCTCCCACAATGTTTATATACGCTATAATATCACTATGTATCAAATCAGTGTTAAAGCTAACATCCCTATGTTTATCAGCTTGTTAAGTCCTTCATGTGAAGAAGTGTTGCCACTTAGTTCTCCAGCATTCACATATTGACTTCTTCCAGTGCCAGTATTTGCAGACACATTAACTGACCAACCATCTATGTAAAACAAATTTTAAGGCTGAATAAGCATTACAATAATAAATAACATAGCCCCAAGCAACGAAAAATACAGCTAACTTTATCATGGCATTCTATAATTCTCATTCTTTCCGCCAGAAATTAATTAAAAGAAAAGTTTCAATTAGTTAGCAATAAAGGTTTCATTTGAACTACAACCGCTAACAGATACATTATGATTAGGCCTTAAGCTATGGCTACAAGACATTGTGGGCTTTAATAACAAGAAAATTTCTTGGTTGGAATGGAAAACGAACAACTTAGGAGCTTCACGGAAAAATAATGAAAATAAGGGAATACAACTAAATGTCAGCGAAAAAAAATAACAAAAGGCAATAAACTCTGGAATTTAGTTTCTATATAAAGAAAAATAAGGTTCAAGTTCAGATAACATCAGCTATCAAGCAAGTATTATTGGATCTGAATGAAACAGATCACTGAAGACAGCAAAAAAAAAGGGCACAAATGTCACTTTAAGCTTCTGTGATTTCAGAATTGACATTAAGGATATGAATAAAAACACATCGGCCCCAAACACAAATCATAAAGAAACAAATATGAAAACTCACGAATACACACAAGCAACGTAACTTGAAAAGGAGGAGGAGGAGGATTTTGTTGGTGGGGGCACACGCACACACAACATTCACATACAAAGGAACTGGATTTCCTTATATGATACTTCACTATCACATCTAATTATATTATAGGGGAAAGCCATCAAAGCATCATTGAGTTCTGTTCACCATTTTCATCGACATTCCATAAGTGAGATTTCAAGATATAGATTTAACATATGCAAATTATGGTCTAACAGAGATAAAATAGTAACCCAGAACAGTTGCACACCTACAGCACCATTGACAAGATCCCTCTTCATCCTAGCGTTCTGCACCAACTGCTTAACACCAATGTAGACTCCTCCTATGGCAACAAAGGTCAATGCATAGTTGCCCATCATCTTGAAAGTTCTTATGAGGCCTGGAAGAGCAACGTTTCTCTCAACACGAGGAACATGATTCCAGGTGGCAACAACAGTACCCAGATGGTGCCAGAAATTAAACCAGTTGTTGCACCCTTAATAGTTTTCATCAATGCAGAGTTGTAGGCAGCATACTCCTTATGAGAATCATGTTTTATTCGCTGACCTCTGAAATCAATAAATGCAGAGGTGAATGCCAATGCTGACCCAGCCTGAATTGCGGTTTTGATGCTCCCTTACAGGAAGAAGTGTTCAAATGAGTGTAATCAATTCAGTATTGGTGAAAAAAAATTCATTGCTCAATTACCTCATCCAACATCACAATTCACAAGCAGCAAATACATTTCACAACTAAAGCAAAATCAAATTACCAGAAATGAAAATCCAGATAGCTACGCACAACAAAATCTAGGGTAAGGGCTTAAGAAGAGAACGAAACCGAACCTCCTTGAACGTGTGAAACTGGGCATCTTGCCGGCAAAGAAATGCAAGTAAACGACGAGAGCGGTGCCGTGAGCTTCAGCAGATCATAAGGAAGTAAGGAACCAGTCAAAACGATCGGCGCAAGCGAAGAGGCGGGAGAAAGGAACAGCAGCTGGCGACGGCTCAACCTCCTCTGGCTCCTCGATCTCCTCCTCCACCTCAACCTGTTGCGACGCCGAAGTCTCGGCACCGGGATCAATATACAGAGACGGCGACTCCGGCGGCTCCGAAACCTCAGACACCGGAGTGAGAGACTGTATGTGCGGCGGGGACCAACCGAACAGCTCTCTCGACACCATCACGCCCTCCGATCCCTACTAGAATTGAAACCAGTGACAGATCCACCGTTATTCACAAGGCAAAATTCGATTCGAGAAAACGACGTGGAGGAACTGGGTTCTTCTTCTTTGCCAGATACAAATAGGCGCAGGGGGGGGACGATTCGAACAGAGCTTCGTCTTCTTCTTGGCCAGAGACTACACGAACATAGCTTGAGAGAAAGAAGAGCAGAGTGGAGACGACACGAAGAGAGCTTCGGACATAGAAGAGCAGAGAGGAGACCGAGTGACCGACTGACGGAGACTCTTCTTCTTCTTCTTTGCCCAAACTGGAAGAACACTTTAGATCAAACACTTTTTTTTTATTTTTTTATTTTTTATATTTTTTTATTTTGAATTTTTAAATTGTTTCAGATTTAAAATTACAAAACTAAGGCTAACTAAATTTTGACTAAATTAAAAAAATTAAGATAGTTTTTTGTTCAAAATAAAATAAAATATTTAAGTTTTTTTATAAAATTAAATAAAACAATCATTTTTGTTAAAATATAAAAAAATTAATAAAAGTATTGATATAATATATATTTAAAAATTACTTAGTGACGCAAAAAAAATATAATTCACATGTCATATTTTAAGTTGTCGATGTTTTTATTGTATCGTTATGTATGAATTTAACATCGTATCAAAATATTCAGGTCCAGAGATAGAAAATTCGCAAATAGGGTGTTACTTGGACCGTCCTTAATATCACGTGAAATTGACTGTTCCACTTTTTAACTAACTTACTATTATGATAAATTATTTTATATAGGATATAATTTTAAGTATTGTCGTGAAAATTGGATCGAAAATAAAAAAAATTTGTTTGATTAACCAAAATCCAATTATTAAATCAGTACTATTTATTAAGATAAAATTTGATTATAAATAATTGATTAACTGATCAAATTGATCTCATTTTATAGCGGTTAATTGATTTAAAATAAAATATTTTTTTTAAAAAATTATATATTTCATATATATAAATATATTGTGTTATTATATTCGGTTCAACTTCAATTAAATCTTTAAACTTTTGAACTTTTAATTCTACTAGTTTGATCACTGATTTAATTTTTGAAACTTTAGTTTTAAGAAAAAATATTTTAATAATGCCAATAGTTTCTTTCTTTTGTCATTTAATCTAAGTTTTTGTAAATGGCACTTTTAATACCCTTAACATGGTTGTAATTTTTATGAATTATGTCCGTTCTTTAAAAACTTATCTAAGTAAAAAAAATGCCTTGATGCCCTTGAAAAGGTGCTATGCTTAGGTCTTAGGTGGCTTAACAAATTCCAAACTAAACACACTTTAACAGTGTAAGATTACATTTTTTGGTTTGCATGTTAGATCTTTAAGGGAAAGGCCTATGGTAATATCTAAGTTTGAGTGAAAAGAGCTACCGTTACCTTATTAATTAAGCTCATCTACAGCATAAATGAATTTATTATAGACATGATATATAACTGAATATAATAATATTGTTTGATCTATATAGTCGACTTTATCTTGATGGAATTTGTTGTTTAAGTTTTCGTGCATTACAATATAATTTTATCTATGCATTAATATTTTTACCATTTTGCATAACTTTGATGGAGACCAAAACTGCCTTCTAAGATGGAAGATGTGTAGTAAATCCTCGAAAAATTTCAGTACCTTTTTTCAGCGTAGTATTACCACAAATAATATTTGCTTTCGAAATAGTCATTCACATATGACTATGAGTGGCGTCGTATTTTTTGGAATCTTCCACATTGATCTTGCAGCTTCATTTGAGGCACATATTTCCTCTATTTATTTCCACATTGTGATAACTTAATATATTTAGCCACCCAAATAAAAGCAAACTCAGTTATATATGTGTAAACTCAACACATTGCCTTCATCCAAGAGTGTAGATCTATCTTTTCTTATTGAACATAACACTTACATAATGAAAACCAGTTTTGAGTTTCAATAATCAACTGTCAATTTATTGTGTGTGTATATATACTATATTACTATGTACTGAAAAAACATTTCTCTATATAACATTAGAGGATACAGTTACAGCAGCCATTTTAAATAGAAAGATTGTGGTCACAACAAACTGACTTTCTTTATAAATGAGATGGTAACAAAATGTTCAGTTCAATGCTGACACCTGAAAAAGTGAAAATTCAATGAAGGCAACAAACAATCATTTCAACTTCTTACTGAAGTCCGACAGCTCAAGAACTTGAATTCTGGGGATAGCCGCAGCTTCTTCTCTCTCTTTCTGAGTGTTGTAACCCCAGTTCCCTGATCCCAAAAACAATTACACTTATCAGGCACACTCGACCATACGTATCACGATGTCATGTAATATTTTCCCATGAGAGAATCCATTCCAATTATAAACTGGTTAAGAAATACAAAAGGAAGCTACCTAAATACAGATTCCATTGATCTAACTCAGGTTCTTTGATGACATTTTTTAAGGTAGCAAGCCGATCCTCAACAAAGCTGGTTAAAAGAGTTAATTTCATGTAAGCAATAATAGAGTTCCAGTAGAAATAACAATAACCAGAATGATGTATAATTAGTTCTAGTAGCACAATATCTTACTGAAGTGTGAGTCCTTGGTGCTCTGATCTCTTTTGAAGCTGCTTCAGCACTTTCACCTTAGGCCTACCGGTAAAACCAAAGATGGTGCAAGGAAAGTGAATTTCCTTTCAAAAAATAAAGCAAGAGAAAAGAAAAGAAAAAAATGTTAAAGCATCACTGGACATTATTTTAGACGAATATATACTACACTAACCCAGTTCCTAGACCATATATTCTTTCAGGTGGAATTGTCACCCCAGCAAGCTCTCGGAGTAAAGCATCGGCAAAACGGCTCTAAAATTACAAAAGAAATGATAAAGATACAAAATGAACAGGGGACATGATGTAAAATTGCAAAAGGTGCATAAGTCGTATTAGGACAACATTATCTTCCTTTCTCTCTTACTCTTTCATTCCAAAATAATTATCACCTTGAAAATTCGGTACATTAAAAATTGTATATATTACTTGCAATTTATATCAAGATACATTGACTTTTGAAAGTAAAAATATTATGGAATGGAGTATTTTTCATTAATACTGAGACAAAAGTATCTGTTGACGGGATTATCATCCCCTAGCTAGGGTAAAAAAGAAGGTTGGATGCTGACCTGTTTCGTGGTGACGATGTACACTCTCGAGCTTGAAAATTTTAATGCATCAGAAACACCAGGATAGAATCTATAGACAAACATCACGAATTAGTAGTAGTAGATCTCCTTCATGTGATATAAATATGCTAAACTAATCACAGCTCAGAAGGTTTAATTTGGTTACCTATTTGCACCGATCCAAGTAGCGAAATCCTGCTCCAACCATTCATCTCTAACCTTTCCAAAAAGATCTATCAAAGTTTCTCTATTCTCACTCCACTCTTCCATGATAACAGGCTTCAACTTGGACCAATTTTCCAATATACCCTCAACCGTGAGCCCCTCTGTAACCTTGCAAAAAAAGTAGGCATCAGTCAAAAGCAGATGCAAATTCCACGGATAAATGCTAAAGATCAGAGATAAGACATTGTACTCACTGAAGACTTCCTGATGGAAGGTATTCTGGTCTCTAACAACAATCTCACAAGTAAAACATTTTCATATCCAGTTTCTACGACCGGTCGGACCTATAACACAGACAACTATGGAAGTTCATCTTCAGAATGAAAATTGGTCTATTTATTCACCATATTCAAAGCAATGTTTTTGAAAGCTCAATATTTTTGAGTCAAATATTCACAACATCATATGCAAGTAACTAAATCTTTACAAAAAAAATTATTAAAACCGGAAAATGTTCATATTTTGAGGGAATAAAACTTGATTAACAATAAAAAAGGCAACAAAGTTAGCGAGAAACAGTGTGTTGTTTAATTAGCTTAGTTTTGAAACAATTTTATAATCAATGTCCTACTGAAATCTTAGAGGAAAAATCAATTACTTCCTCAAAGAAGTGAGCTTCACACATGCATTGCACCTCATATAATTTGAGGCCTCTGTTGTTATTTCCAAATCGTATAAGTTGATAAGCAGTTAACAGTTATTCAGAACCAAAACACATAACATCTAAACTATAAAGCAATTTAGCAAAAAACGAATGCATAAACATAATAATTAACTAATTAATTTAAAAAAAATGCATAAGAACTTAGAAGTAAGTAGTGAATATGAGATTAATTACTGAATGCATCTGGTCAACAATCCAATCCTGAGTGGCGGAATCCACGCCATGAAACAAAGAAGGCCATCTCACTTTCGCAGCCTGAAAGGTATCCTAGTTAATGAAAAAGTGAAAACTTGAAATGAAAAAACAAGTAAGAGAGAAAGGAGAGAGGGTACAGTACCTTGAGAGCAGAGAGAGAGCTCTCACCGCAGCTATCACAGAGGATTCCATCGAAGTCCAAAGCATAAAGCTCCCCCATTTCACTCTGCATCGTTGTTATGCTCCTTCCTCACTCTTCACAACTCACAATTCAACGCTCCGTTCCTTACGTCCCTGATGTAGCCACGTGTTTGCTAATCATTTTTATTTATTTCTTTGTTGTATATTATAATATAATAAATTTATTTATGTGTTCATTTAAAGCTTGTAATAACTTTTTTATATTTAATGCATATTTCCAAACTTATTTTTGTATCAACCTTAACTATCAAATGGAATTGATTAGAAGTGCGATGATTTTATGGGATAAAAATATATGATAAATTTATTGTATAATTATATATCAAAGAGGATAATTTACTTTCTAATTTCCACTAAGCAATTGCTTATATAATTTGATTTGTATCACTCAAATTTTTCATCGAATTAAACATAAATAATTAATTTTAGGTATCTATAGTTTAATTAAATTCTCGATTAGCAACTTTAACTTATAAAGTTTGTAAATAGCTTCAATTAGATATTGAGTAACTATTGTTATTTTTTTTTTTTTCTTGAAAAGGGAATATTCAATTGGATGTTGCACTGGTACAATTTATTTTTTAAAATAAAAAACTATATCTACAAGTTTTTGGTCATGGACTAGAAACCCAAATCAACTGGCCCATAATGAATTCTGACGCAGGCCGAAATAGACAATCATAAGCCCAAAAAAATGGAGAGAAAAGTGGCTCTTCCCGGGAACAACGTTGTTTGATTTTGGCGCCATTTCCATTCCTTTCCCTGCAGTGTGTTGTATTGTAATATTGTATTTGCCATTTGATTTTGCTCTCTTCACTCTTCATTCTTCACTGTCACATTGCACCAAACAACTGCGTGGAAAAAGCCAGGCGCCTTCACTGAGTCGTGCTTACCACGCGCACCCAATTGGATCTGCTCGCATCTGTATTCTCTGTTTTCTCGGTAAAGACCTTTCTTCACTCCACAGTCCTTTTCTCTTCTTTTAGGTTTAATTAGGGTTTTTTCCTCACTTTCTTAATCTAATTGGATTTGGTTTGTTCTCAATTTCAGTTAGTGTTCATATTTGTCTTTAGAATATTCTATGACATATTTTTCCTTTCAAATCAACGAAAATTAATCAATTTTGCATTGTAGTTTGTGAATTTTGAAAGCCATTTATTGAACCGAAGCTTTGATATCACTCAAGTTCAATTTCACTGTATGATAATGATGATGCTTTCATAAATCTGATTAATATATCCATTAGAGTTAGTGTTAAGTTCTATCAGGCTGTGTGTATGTGAACTCCAGCACAATGGATTATTGTTTATTGACTACCAATCCTAAGAGTGCGTGGAATCCGTTACAATTTGTTTTTTCAAATTTTGATTCCAAATTGATGATTCCATTGTTGATTTTATCAGAAGAAACATGAATTCAGGAAGCTGCACAAATTCCCAGAAGAACTACAAGGTCTTTAGCTTCGTCTTCTGCGTCGACTTCTAATAATGCATCTTCTGCAAAAGTAAATAGCCTTGAACCTCTAACAATCAATGACCTTTTAGTTGGAGGAGACCCTATTAGCCTAGATGAATTGTTTTCTAATTTCCCCGGTAGAAGTAGCCAGATTCTCGAGATTGTAAGTCTTTTGGGGCCATTGAACACTCCAATGCTTCCTTTGTTTGTGTATGGTGGTGCTTCCACTGGAAAAACCAGTATCATTCTTCAATTATTCCGGCATCTCAACAGGCCTCTTGTTTATTCTAGCTGCAGGACGTGTTATAATCAGCGTATCTTGTTTGAGTCTATTCTAAATCAGTTGCATCTCCATAGAAAAAGTTCTGCTAATGGCTATTCAAATGCAAAGCGCTGTGAGAGACCATCGGATTTTATTAATTTTCTTACGGAAGCATTGACCGATGCCATAAACAATCTGAAGGAGAAGTCGGAGAAGTTGATATCAGGCAAGACAATGGCACAAGGGGGGATTGGAAACATGATCTACTTGGTATTTGACAATTTTCAGCTTGTTAGAGAGTGGGATAAGAGCTCTACTTTATTACCCTTTCTGTTTAATCTCTATGATCTGCTGAAGATTCCTGAGGTGGGTCTAATATTTATCAGCAATACTTCTCCAGATACCTTTTACTCTTCTAACATGGGTTATGTGGAGCCTATCCCTGTATACTTTCCTGATTACACAGATGCTGATCTTCGCAAAATATTGTCGAGAAACCAAGCAGACTCGAAGCTGTATTCTTCATTCTTGGAGTAAGACATCTTATTACTATTACTTTCCTTTCTCAGATTTACATAATCTCATAGTGAATTTTTGTTTATTTTTCATGCAGTGTGGCTTTAAGGTCTTTCTTTAGGGTTACTAGGCAGGTTGATGAATTGTCCACTGCCTTCAAACCACTATATGAAAAATATTGTGAACCTTTACGCGATAAAAGAGTCTTTCCTAATGGAGACAAAGACATGAAGAGAAAGTTATTTAGTCATATCAATCCTCACATCACGTCCTCTCTGAATGAGATATTTAAGGTTTCATCTCATCCTTCAGCTGAAGTTGAGAACTCCAAAGAGGCAAATCTGAAGGTGAATCAAAAGAAACTGGAGCGACGTGAAGAAATTGCCAAGCTAGACTTTCACATGTCTACGAGTGCAAAGTATCTTCTTATTTCAGCATTTCTTGCTTCCCGAAATCCAGCTACTCTTGATGCTTCACTTTTTGATTCCAAAGGAGGTTCTGATAATCGAAAGCGAAAGAGGAAGTAAGCATGTTGATTTGTTGGTTGATGTGTAATTTACAAAAATTAGTTCTCTAGCCATAGCATGATTCTGCTTTTGTTCTCTCTCTTTTTTCAAGCAGTGGATGTTTAACTTTTTAGTCTATTGTTCTTTTTTGTGTGTAGACCCTCTGAGAAGGTGCCTGAAAGAAAGGAAAGTTTAGAAGAGGAGTTACTAATGAAAGGACCTGGAAGTTTCCCACTGGAGAGGTTGTTAGCCATCTTTCAGTGTATTGTATCGGTCGCAGAAGATCCGTCGGATGAGGACAAACAAAGCGGCGAGCTGATGTCTGATGTTCTGTTGCAGCTATCCAGTCTCTGCAATGCTAAATTTATATTTAAAGGAAGAAGCTGTCCAATTGAAGGCTCAGTTCGGTATCGGTCAACTGTATCAGAAGACTTGGCTTTGAAGGTAACCTCAGTTCCCACGTAACACTCCCACAAAATTCTTGGTTTATTTATATGACATTTGGAAAACAAATGAAGAATAATATTTTCATTGTTGTTTAAGCAGGTTGCAAGGAGCCTCAAGTTCCCTTTATCAAGTTATTTGTATAAAAGAACCTAGCAATCTTTGACTTTGGTTCTTCTGCTTCACAAATCCTGGTTATCCATTTTTCTCTGATAGAATCTGTACAACCTATGATGCTGCTATCTGCAGTTATCCTCATGAAATTGCCGGAATTATCCCTATGAATTGTAACATTGGATGGATTGAATAATTTTCAATGCACATGGAATTTCCAAAAATTAATGAGAATCCTCTTCCTGGTATGGATTTGAGAACACTAACCACTAGTGTTGCAGCATATCATTTTTGTTTGATAGTTTTTGCTAACAAGTGCCCTTACAAAATTTTGAAGTTTGCATTGTTCTCAATTTAACATTACAAGACAAATTCATAACATAGTTACCTTTCTCTTCTTTTTTGTTTATGTCATTCAGGGAATTGCATTGATAATTACGGTTCTTCAGATTGTCCGCATGCCAAATCTCAAGGTAATTTATACTTTGTTATTTTTTCACCATTTCTGATTTCTAAAAGGCTTCTTTTGCAAAACCTTATACTTTGCTTTTTCATGATATTCTTTAATTCTAAGCATAAGAAGGAAACATTAATGCCGCATCTTCATAAATACAGTACTGAACTCTTATTATGAATGAAGACTCTGACATCTATACTTATTTCTCTATAAGGTTGGAACTGTTCTTCTTAGTTGCGCCTTTCTATATGACATCTTCTGGGTATTTGTCTCTAAGTGGTGGTTCCATGAGAGCGTAATGATAGTGGTGAGTGTTCCCTTCTGTTTCATTCTCTACTAAGCTCGATTTTGGTCTCATAAACATGATGCGTTTCTTCCACTTGAATTAATGAAACATTTTCACTTCTGTACAGGTAGCTCGAGGCGATAGGAGTGGAGAAGATGGTATCCCCGTGCTGCTTAGCATAATTGGTTTTGGGGACATAATCTTACCGGGGCTTCTAATCGCATTTTCACTAAGGTCGAAACGAAAGTCATATATATTCGTCTTCCCTAGTTTAAACACTTTAATCACTACATAAATGAAAAGAATCCCTTGTCTCATTTTAGTGGTTCCTGGACTTAATTATTGTACCGATAAATTTACAGGTATGATTGGTTGGCAAAGAGGAACCTTCGGTCTGGATACTTCGTGTGGGCAATGAGTGCTTACGGTTAAGGTATGCTATTTCTATGTTTGATTCTTGGTATGACTTTAGTTGGTAGGATGTGTCAAAGGGTAATTTTCCATAAAAACTTTTGGACTTTATTTACTTTGTTACAAAATTGAGCCGGCTCACTTTCGGACCAGAATTAGGATGTAGATGAGAATTGAGATCACTGTTTGCTTGGTGTCTTTACATCATTCCCTTGAACTTTGATCTGCAGGTCTCCTTATTACATATGTTGCTTTGAACTTGATGGATGGGCATGGTCAACCAGCATTGCTTTATATCGTCCCGTTTACTCTTGGTTAGTACAATTGTTATTTCAACATGTTCAGGTGGCTGTCGAAGGCACCTTCGAGAACTAATGTTAAACTTTATGCATGTTTCTTACTACGAGTTGTCATCTTCGAGAACTAATGTTAAACTTTATGCATGTTTCTTACTACGAGTTGTCATCGTGATTTACAAAAACTTGTATTGTTTTTAAAACCTTGGTTTTCTTCAAATGCAGGCACATTTTTGTCATTGGGAAAGAAGAGAGGTGAACTCAATCTTTTATGGACAAGAGGGGAACCAGAAATGCCTTGCCCTCATAACCAAGAGTCTCAACAATGAACGAAGTGATAATAGGCATAGCAATATAGTGTACCATAGGTGTTAGTTTAATAGGAGACCGATAGAAACTCTAGGAGACTATGTAAACATTTGGAACTGTCATAACAAAAATTTCAACCAAATCATGTTATTAGCATGTACTTATAGTTATATCAACAGCTAAGACTTTAAGATACTATTACTTTTGTTAGATTAGATTTTTTATTTTATTTTTTTCTTAGATAGAAGATGGTATGAGATAAGAAGTAAGAAGATTTAAGAGCTTCCTCTTTGGCAATTGTTTTTTGCCTTAGGGAACATAATGTTCTTTTGTAATTATGTTCTGCAAGTTTGCTTATATGAGGATGTGGCCAAAAATGATGTCTTTGTCAAGCAAATGGCAATAAGGCAAGAGACATCACAGACAACTCTCAATGAAGGGGCCCGGCAGAGGATGGTGACAAGGGAAAAAGAAAAACAGAAAGAAAACGAAAATGAAAACTGTTGTATGAAGATGAAAGACTATGGTTATGTTACTTATAACTAAAATTGAAATTGAAGTTGGATAAATTTCATTTTCCAAGTGTATTCTTTGATGAAATATCATTAATGTAGGCTTGGCTCATGTCCCTTGTTTTACTCATTTAAGTCATTTTCTTCCTCTATTTCTTCCAAGATCCCAAGTCACCCTTTAATGAAGTAGTCTTACTCAAGTTGTAAATATTTGATTATTTAGAAGAAAAAGGAGAAAATCATCAATATAACCGAATATCACATGCAATCATGAACCAAATGGGTAGCAAAAGGAAAAACCATCTTCCAAATGATCAATACAAGCCTCACAAAATCAGAAATATTATCTGAGGAAAGAGAATCAGAATGGATAGAAAGGGTATCACCATAAGTTGGGATCACCGGATCAGTATCAAATCCAGACCCATGAATTGCACTCTTCTCTTCAATCTCATCTTATATGGAATGAGTTTTTTTTTTTTTTGGACGGTTATGGAATGAGTTTTAAATCATTACTTATGTGAAGAAAAAAAATTACTCCAACAACTACAGAGTCTGAGTCACATTAGGAGTACAAAAATGAATATATGATCACAACCCAATTTTTAACAATTTGTCAACATAGAAATGGATCAGAGTAAGAAACTTCTTTCAAAACTCAAGCAATCAATGCACAAAGATACAACATTATTACATACAAGCCCATCCTACTATTTATTTTCTATTGGCACAAGAGGCAGCCTCCAGCATCAAATTGTGCCTGGGGCCAAGGACCAATAATGAATAAAATTCAACAGTTAATTAGAAAAACAAATAAATAACTGACATGCAGCACTTTCCTAAGGCTTGTCAGCACCTCTCAAAATTGTTCAAGCCACAGGCCATTTGTGTGGGGGCTTGTAAGGATCCATTTTCCACTGATTCCTTCTTGTTTGTGTGACAGTATCATGAGGTCAAGTCCTCTGCATAGATAAATTTTTAATTAGTGTAGTGAATCAAAAGACATAAGTGGATGAAATGACATTAAATACTATTATTTTTATAGCATGTTATATCAGAAAACAGAAAGCAATAATCATGGCAAAGTGGTGTATTAACTACACACTGAATAAACTAGAGAGTTATTCAGGGAAACAATAAACAAGTCAAGTTACTAAATTCATCATGCCAATTCAAAAGGGTAAGGAAAGAAATCTCTCTGGCAATAATGCCCCATATCATGGTTTTAAAAGATGATACACATGGAAAGATATATAGCTTAATCTCCCTGTGGCTTGAACAATTTTGAGAGGTGCTCAACTAGGACGAAGTTATACCATTTCATCGGTCTAACAACAACAAAACGCATTAAGTAAAACTCATGTAAAGGGGATCGAAAAATGCTCAGTTACCTGCATCATTTCCATTAATAAAAGACAAAAGGTCATCGACTGAACGATCATCCACATTCTCTTCTTCAACTTCAACATTCTGAAACATGTGCCCGACCAAATCTTGTTAAACATCAACATTTTACAATTAAAGAATCAGGACATTAAAAAAGGTACAAGTAATTAAATAATACTTTACAAATTGGACAGTGTGCTTGCACTGTAATGTGATGAAAAAAATAAGAAACAATATTTACACCTTTAGCCTCTCATGCTCCTTCAGCTCTTTCTTTTTCTTAGCATACAAGCGGTTCAAAAGCCTGATCCTCGGATCAGCAGTTGTGTTTTTCAAGGGCTCCAATTTCTCTTCCTGGATCAAATAGAATGTCTAAAAACAGCAAAACTGACATGGCCAGGCTGCAGGCTCTGGCAGGCCACCTGACCTTTTTCCACCCCTAAGTACGACGACCACTTAACTATTTTTTAAGGATTCAATTTCTTTCTTATTAATAATTTACTAGGTTTTTTGTTGAAAAAAAAAATATAAGTATATCTACAAAAACATCTATTAATTAAACGGTAAAAAAAACCTCAGCTGTGCAATTTACCAATTTATTCTTTATCACTTGTTTGCATCATGTCATCATCTTTGATCTCGCTGTGTATAATTGAAGAATGCAATCCTTCTAGCTCTACACCGTTTTGATGAGAAAAAACATAACACCGCCCAATTAGCCTAGTTAAACACATCTAAACTAAAAATGATTTGAACTTATTTGATTTGTCGGCATAGTTTTACCTGTAAATCCACTTCAAATTATCGATCATAATAATTGGATCAAACTAAACAATCAGATGAAAATTAGTTTTATATGAATACACCGTAATTTCACACAAAATTTTTCTCTAGAACAAGGACAAATTTCCTTCGTCTATATCATATCATATATCGTGTATATAAGTAGTAAAAACAAGAAGATAATTAATACACGGTAGTTTATAGTGCTTATATTGTGGCTACAGAATTTTTAATAATATTTAAAAAATATTTGCTAAAATTAGATCATTTTTTATGTATTTTAATAATATTTTTTATTTTTTAAAATAAAAAAGAATTTATGTCATACAAAAATTAATTTTAATAGCATTCTTTAAATGTTGCTAAGATTATATAGCCATCCTAATCATACCCACCATAGCATATACTAATTAACATATGTAAAATTATATAAATCATATATATTAGAAACATATATTTACATGTCATACTAAAGTTAATTAATTTTATGCATGTGCTTAATATTCCATAAAGAATGAATGACTGAGATTAATGGAGGTTCATCATTATCTCTCTAGTCACCAAGGTACATAAAACTTTCCAAAAAATTTGAAAATATGTGGCGACATTGGCAAAATACAATGAAATATGCCGTGACGATTTCAACCGCTACAAAGTGACAAACTGAGTGTGATTTAGAACAGCTACCCAATTGGTAGTATAGCTAAGTTTTTATAACAGGAGAGTGTAGTATAGCTAAGTATATATTAGTGTAAGGTTCAATACTGTGTTATGATGAATATGTATATTTTGTCTTTTGTGTACTCAACAAGTACTCTCTCTTCTTCTCATTCTTCACTTTTTCTCTTCTCAATCCTTCATGATGATTAAGATCCTTCATTATACATTCTACATTCTATGGTGAACAAAAACAAACTCTAAAATAAAAACAGGATTTTATTTATTTAGATTTTGATGAGTTAAAAAAAATGTTTACATGCTTCTAAAATATATTTTTGTTGTATATTAAAGAAGTATTTTTGTGGAACACAGTTCGACAATAAAATATTTAAAGCTATATATAAAATAACTAATAAATAATTCTATCATGATGAAAATTAATATATAGAAATATGCTCAAATAGTGTGGTCTGTGGTGGTTGTCGAAAAAAAAAATAGTTAAAATCCATAAATATCATATATGTGCATATAACTGGTTTTATTTTCCATACAAAATATTTTTTTTTCTAGGTCTACTAAATACACTTTGTTAGTATTATACAATTGATTAACCAAGTCTTCTCATAAAATAATGATTAATATTGAATTGATGTTATAATATCTACGTCATTATCTGTATGATACATCTTTCTCTGTCACGCACAAAATAGCCCAGCAATGATTTCCAACTTTCCAATGTATATTGTATCTATTTTTCTTCAATTTGCTGTCCTATATTATATCAACCATATTATTATTATTATTGTAGTTGATCTTACATCATTATTATTCTTACGTTAGTTTAAATAAAACAATCGTGGACCTAAAGAATATATATAATTGTTTGGCTATCTTAGTCATTGTTGGCAATATGTTGAGCATATTAATGTAAGATTCTCACTGTCATTTCATATGAAGCCCTTTTTCTTTACCTTATTTATTCATGCATAGATATTAATTATTATGAGTCTCTTTTTTCAATTGGTGTTGTTTCATTAGCATTTTCTTTCGTGAGATTCTAATCTTTAACGCTGGCTTGTGAATTGCTTGTTTCTTTTAGTCCCAACACGAAAAAAGGAGAAAGAAAAGAGAAAGAAACATGTATACTCAAAATATGAAATGATAAGTGACATCTTAGTAGCAAATAAAGTTACCTCTTTTGTTTGTTATAAAAATGTCCCATGATGACATAAAATCGAAAAAAACAATGTTTTGATATATATGATAAAGTAATCATAAGAATATATTAAGTTTGGTTAATGACATTGAAAGGAGTGAAAACCAATAAATTTGAGCTATATAACTAAACATTATAAATGGTTCATGAATAATTAAGATTAAAATTTGTTATAATATCATGTAATTATTGTTTGTTGTAATCTTAACCATTGGTATAAATAAAATTATTTAACGGATCAAATTTATTTCTATTATATATATCTTTAAAATATTTACTTTATCTTTATTATTCATCACTATTTAGTATTCAATAAAATTAAAATAATTATTTTGAATTAATATGTTCATTCAGTTCATATACTAATAAGACTACATTTGTAATTGCACTTATAAAGTATTATCTGGATTATTTTTAAAATATATATTTAGCATGAAAATTTTTTATTCAATAAATTGATAAAAAAAGTTTTTAATCAAAATTCATATGTTAATATTCATTAATACAAATTATATATATTATAAAAATTTTACAAAACTTGAGAAAGTTTAACTATTTTCTTAAAATTTTGTGTCAATATTTCTTAACACAAATCATTTAAAATTTGTTGTCGCTAGGTTATTCTTTCAAAGTCTTTGTATGATCATTATCAATAATATTATAATATAGTTGCTTAGTTTAGAGAAATGATTAGGAATATTAAATATATAGTAACTCTAGTTATCCTTCTAATTTGATAAAAATAACATTGTTAAGATTTTACTCAATTTATTAATGTATGTTTCTCTTTCCTTATCACTAATTTTTTTATTTTTATTTTTTTCATAACTAATTAATTATAATATTAGTAAATCATAAACTATAAAATATAGAACCAAATTATATTACAGTACAAATTATTCATTTTATCAATCTATATAACAAAATTATTCATAAATATTATTATTAAGATTTTTTTATAATCAAATGAATATTGTTTATTAAGTGTGAGATGTTTGTGAATCACATCACATTAATTATACCAATACTAGGTAATTAGATGTTTAACAAATATTTTTTATTTCTAAAAATATAATTTATGAATTGTATTGTCAATTTCCATCTTTTTGATAAATACTATTCTATCTCATATGTGTGTACTTTGCACACTTGTATCCAATATCAAAATAAAAAATGAAATAAAAATATGTAGTCTTTTTTTAATAAATTAGTACGTAAACTAACTTTTACTATTAAAAAAATCACTTTTTCTATTTTAAATTATTACAAATTTAAATTATTGCCTATTATTCATCAAAATATAATTCTAATAATTATTATATTAAATTTATTATCGCAAAATATTAACTAATCAATAAATGCTACAAAAAAGATAAAAAAATAAAAAGAAATTATTATTAATAATCCAAAAAGCAGTAATATATATGATTTAGGTGGATACTAGCATGATTTAATGATCATTTAAATTGATAATAATATCCATAAAATGGTTTAATTCAATGATTTATCTTATTAAAATAAAATTAATTATGAAGAGTATGCTATTAAACATTTGTATTAAAGAATTTGTTAGTTGATCAGGTCTGGTTAAATAAAGAATATAATTTGTTGTTGTAGTTGTAGTAATACAACTGTTGTTACGGTTAATTAATTGTTGTTATTATATATTATTAATTAATTGTTAGTATATTTTAGTTTTTTTTTTTCAAAAATAGAATTATCTAACAGGTGTGAGTACATATTTTTAGTGATTTAGCTTTTATGTTAAACATTTATTAAAATATATTAGTTTTTATTATTATTAATGATAAGTATTTATTTTTAAAAATATTTATTTTACGTAAAATATTAGAAGTTGCAATTATTTTTAATTTATATTTGTAGTTATTTTAGTTTTATTTAAATTATTTATTAATAAAATTGAATTATTATTAATTGTTAGTACATATTTTTAAGATTTTGTGTTGTATTTTAACTATTTATTAAAAAAACAAAATTATTATTATTTATTTTTAGTATATATTTTTACTAATTTTAGTTTTGTTGAAAATATTCATAAAAAAATACAGAATTAGCATTATTAATGGTTAGGATATATTTTTAGTCATTTATATTTTATTTTAAATATTTAATTAAAAATAAGTATTATTAATTATTAGCATATGTTGTTATGTAAGTTTAGTTTTACTTTAAATATTTAATAAAAGTAATATTATTATTAGTTGTTATTGTGTGCAATAATTAGTGTACAATTTTAATAATTTTAGTTTTATTTTGCATATTTATTATAAAAATAAAATTCTTATTAATTTTTAATATATATTTTTTAATATTAATTATAAAAAAATAATCACTAGTAAATAAAATAGTTATCATTAATTGTTAGTATATTTTTTTAATTATAGAATTTAGAAAAGACGAAGATAGAAAAACTTAGATATTTTAAACGTACTGAGGACCACATTATAAAATACTTTCAGCATCTTGTATTAACAGCAGTGGTTAATAATTAACCATTAATTTAGTAATTATCAATTATTAGAGTTTACAATAATTTAATATTCGCTATTGTACTTATTGATTATTGATGAGTTTGGAAAACTCCAAATTAATATTTGTGATGACTAAACATTATTAAAATTAATTAATTGCAAAATTATTAATCTGAATTTTTTATTCAACATATATTGATTAAATAATTTTGCTGCAGGTCTTATTGGGCCGAAATAAAAAGAAAATGGTGCCAGCCCGATTTACATTCAGCCTTGGTTTTGATAAATAAAATACAAATGGTTGTTTTAATGTTACTTGGGCCTAAATGGTTTTGGTTGCTCTAAGCCCAAGCAGGTTACATGCTTTCCATTTGTTTTATGAATGCTACAAATCTTATCAGGAAAGCAAATGCTTTTATTTTGGGCCAAGAACAATCATTATTTGCAATCAAGCCCAAAAAGTATTAATGCTTCCATGCTTTGCCCGAATCCATGAGGCATATGAAATGCCTAATTACTTCCAACGGATTCCATTGCTTGCTAAGAATGGATTTCAAATTTAATATGCTAGTTTTGGAACTATGAGAGAGAAATTGACTTTGATTTGATGGGAATCATTATGATTAATGTTGCACGCCACCCAGGGAAGTAAAAGCAAGCTATCTTCATTTAATTTGTTTTTGAAATGCTTTTCTTCACTTTCTCTGTTCTCTCTCATCTCTTTCTTCCTCTCTCTTCGGTTAATACACAGGAAACCATGGAAGCTACTTGGTGCTACCTAAAGGAAAGAAAAGCAAGGTTGAAGACCATCGAGTTGATGGCACGAAAAAGAAAAAGAAAAGTATGCTGTGGCTAAGATTTGCATCACTTATGGTAAGATTTTGTGATGAGATCCTGGCTTCTCCATACCCAAAAAGAAGAAGAAGATTCGGCCAGTTGGAAAGATCCTTGGAGGCATGGCTTATCTTTGATTCTGCTCAACCACCACAGGGAGTAGCTAGAGTGGCGAAGTGATGGTTGAAGGCAGAGATTGAAGCAGATGAAGTCATCATCATCATGAAGCATCAAGGGCCAGAAATCCATCTTGGAGAGGAAGCCAAGGATGGAGCGCCCGGATTGATGAAGAAGGATGAACAAGGAAGGACTAGAGGTATTTGCATGTTGGTTTTTGCATGAGTTACCTCTTCTCTCTGTATGGCCGAACCGGTTTTTGTTGAAGGAAAGGAAGCTGAGCTCGGGTTTGTGTGTCAAACCGTGAAGGCTTCACTTCTCTATAAAAGAGGTGAACAGTCATGATTTGATTCAAGGAGTAAGATTTGAGAGTGCAAGGCACAGAGTTCTCAGAGCTACCTAAGCTAGCAGTTCTTCTTCTCCTTCAATGTTTTCTGTTGTGTATTTTTCTGTTTAATTTTGTCATGTCTTGAGTCTCATGGAAAAAGGCAAACAGTGAGGTTTGTATGAAAAAGCCATAGAGCGGAAAAAGGCAGAGAGTGCAAAATTAAAAGAAAAAAAGCCATAGATGTCTTAGAGTTCCTTTGTACATCTGTGTTGTGTTTCATGATTCTGTGGGAATCCCCTTGTAAGTTGGGTTAGCACTTTACAAGTTGTAATCTGGAGGATTATAGTGAAATTCCATCATTGTTGTGATGGAGACTGGATGTAGGCTGCACTGCACTTAGCAGCTGAACCAGGATATATCTGGGTGTTATCTTCTCTCTCTCTCTCCTACTTCACTTCTGTTGTTTTTATTCAAGATGCAACTTCAAAAATGTCTCATGCCAAGTGACGAGACAAAATGAAAATGTCTCGTGACTAGGGAAGAGATAAAACAGAAAAGTCTCATCTAAAGTCCAACAAGTGTCAGCAAGCAAAAAGGGGCTAAGATTCAACCCCCGCTTCTCTTAGCCACTGAAACCATCAATTGGTATTAGAGCTTGGTCTCAAAGAGATCAAGCTTTGCAGTTTGGAGTAAAGATCCTAATGGCGGAAAGCAGTGGCACAAATGTGGTGTCTTATAATCTGACAGAAGGACAATCAAGCAACAGACCTCCTCTTTTCAATGGGAAAAATTATACCTATTGGAAGGAGAGGATGAAGATATTTGTACAAGCTGTAGATTACAGACTTTGGAAGATCATCTTGGAAGGTCCTAAATTTCCGACTACCACAAATGCTCAAGGAGTAACCTCCCTTAAACCGGAAGCAAGCTGGACCGAGGAAGATAGGAAGAAGGTGGAATTAAATGCCAAGGCAACCAATCTGCTCAATTGTGCTATCAGCTTTGAGGAGTACCGACGAGTATCACGATGCACAACGGCAAAGGAAATCTGGGACAAGTTGCAAATCACTCATGAAGGAACTACCATTGTAAAAAAGACTCGGACAGACATGTTAAACAGGGAATATGAAATGTTTACAATGAAGGAAGGAGAGTCCATCGATGAACTGTTCGAACGGTTCAATGCCATCACTATTGGCTTAGATGCTCTTGGAATCACACATTCAGAATCTGTGCTAGTGAGAAAAGTGTTGAGGTGTCTCACAAAAGAGTGGGAAACAAAAGCCCTAATTATTTCTGATAGTAGTAACTTAGATTCCATGACACTTGATGATTTGAGAGGAAACTTACTTGCTTTTGAAAACTCCTATTTGAAAAAAGATTCAAAAAGAAAGGAATTGCATTTTCTTCTGTGACTAACCATCTGGATGATGAATCCAGTGATAACTCTTCTGAAAATGAGTTTGTGTTGTTTGCAAAAAAATTCAGGAAAATGGCAAAGCTCAAAGGCAAAGGCGGCAGCTCCAGGAGGACGAAGAAAGATCTTAGCAAAGTAACCTGTTTCAACTGCAAGGAATTAGGGCACTTCAAATCTGACTGTCCCAAGTTGAAGAAGGAAGAAAAGCCAAGAAAAGGAAAGAAGAAAGGACTAATGGCTTCATGGGAAGAGTTGGAAAATGACTCAGATGATGATGATGAGAAATCAGAAACCAAGTCCCAACAGTGCCTTATGGCAGATCATGTAGATCAGGTAGTCTTTCATAACCCTAACACTGAAGATCTTCATCTTATGATAGACCACCTTTCTGAAAAAATAAGATGCTTTCTGTTGGAAAATCAAGAACTTGAACAACAAGTCACCATTCTTCAAGCTGAAAACAGTTTTCTAAAAGAAAAAGTAAGAGAGGCCGAAACTGTTTGTGATCTCGTTGAAGAGAATAAGCAGTTAAGAGCCCAAATTAAAAGTTGTGAAAGTGATCATTCAGTTCTTGCCTATGTGAATTGTTTTAAGCAAAATGAAGAGTTGCTTAAAGAGGTTAACAGACTTAAAGAAGACTTAGCCAAGTTCACCCAAAGTTCTGAAAATTTAAATCAAATCTTGGCTAGTCAGAAACCTCTTTATGATAAAGCTGGTTTGGGTTTTTGTAAATCTGAAAAATCACATTTTGAAAACATTGCCTCATCTTCAAATGATGCAAAGTATCAAGACCCAACTTGTTTTAACAAAACAGCAACTCCAAGATTTTGTAGACTATGCAATCGAAATGGACACTTTCCCATTCAATGTTTCTTTGGTGAAAGAATGATTGGTGACAAGGTTTATAAAGTTGTTTTTGATTACAATGGCTTAGGACATAGAAGATGGTTTAACGTTAAAGGATCCAAAAAGATTTGGATACCTAAGGGTTCTTAAGCATTGTTTTGCAGGTGTGCCTAGCATCCAAAAGAAAAGAGAACACATGGTACATGGATAGCGGATGCTCTAGGCATATGACCGGAAAGACAGCCTTCTTCATAAAGCTTGATGAATATGATGGAGGATTTGTCACATTCGGTGATGATGCTAAAGGAAAAATAGTTGCTGTTGGGAAAGTGGGTAAAAATCTCTCATCTTGTATAAATGATGTCCTTCTTGTACATGGATTAAAACATAACTTGCTTAGTGTTAGTCAATTGTGTGATTTGGGTTTTGAAGTTATTTTCAAGAAATTTGTTTGTTTAGTGGTTTGTGAGAAAACTGGGGATGTTCTCTTTGAAGCCAAAAGATGTAATAATGTGTATGGATTAACTCTTGAGGATTTAAAGGAACAAAATGTAACATGCTTTACCTCTCTTGAATCTGAAAAATGGCTTTGGCATAGAAAGTTGGGTCATGCTAGCATGTACCAAATTTCTAAGCTAGTTAAAAAGAATTTGGTTAGAGGAATTCCAAACATCAAGTTTGATAAGGATCTTACTTGTGATGCTTGCCAATTGGGCAAACAAGTAAAATCCTCTTTTAAATCAAAAGATGGAATATCAACCAAAAGGCCATTGGAAATGTTACATATTGATCTTTTTGGTCCTACTAGAACTCAAAGTTTAGGAGGTAAACACTATGGTCTTGTGGTGGTTGATGATTACTCTAGATTTGGTTGGGTACTATTCCTTGCTCATAAGAATGATGCATTTTATGCCTTCTCCACCCTTTGTAAGAAAATTCAAAATGAAAAGGATTTGAAAATTGCCCATTTGAGAAGTGATCACGGAAGAGAATTTGAAAATCAAGATTTTGAAAAATTCTGTGATGACTTAGGAATTTCTCATAATTTTTCATGCCCTAGAACCCCCCAACAAAATGGGGTGGTTGAAAGAAGGAATCGAAGCCTTCAAGAAATGACTAGGGCCATGCTATGTGATAATGAAATTCCCAAATTCTTATGGGCTGAAGCTGTAAACACAGCTTGTTATATTTTGAATAGAACAATCATTAGAAAAGGGTTAAAGAAAACTCCTTATGAGCTATGGAAAGGAACCCCTCCAAATCTTAAGTACTTTCATGTTTTTGATGTAAATGCTTTGTACTTAACAATAAGGAAAACCGTGGAAAATTTGATCCAAAATCCTATGAAGGAATGTTTGCTGGATATTCCACCACAAGCAAGGCCTATAGAGTTTATCTCAAAGAACATAGGACCATAGAGGAATCCATACATGTTACCTTTTGTGATTCTAACTTAATTCCCAGTATTGTAAAGGAAAATGATTCAGATTGTGAAGAGGAAGGAACAAGTAAAGGAAATTCCAAAACTGTGGAAAATGAAGAATCTGTCAGCCCTGTTTTATCTCGTCAGATTGAAGGAGAAACTTCCACTTTGTCTCCTGAGCAGACACGAGAAACTGGAACAGTGAGACCATCAGAAGTTCATCAAAGTTCAACATCTGTCCGAAAGCCCAGAGAATGGAAGTCCATGAGGGGCTATCCTCATGATTTCATCATTGGTGATCCCTCTCAAGGTGTAACCACAAGATCCTCCACCAAAAGGCAAACCGAATCTAGCAACTTTGCTCTCTTGTCACAATTGGAACCCAACAATGTCAAACAAGCTCTTGAAGATCCATCATGGGTCAAGGCCATGCAAGAGGAGCTTGCTCAATTTGACAAGAATAAGGTTTGGAATTTAGTACCTCATCCGGATGGTAAGAAGGTAACGGGTACTAAGTGGGTTTTCAAAAATAAACTTGGGGAAGATGGACAAGTTGTTCGTAACAAGGCTAGATTAGTGGCCCAAGGTTACGATCAAGAAGAGGGAATAGATTTTGATGAGTCTTTTGCTCCGGTAGCTAGAATGGAAGCAATTAGGTTGCTTCTTGCCTATGCTGCCCATAAAGGTTTTAAAATGTTTCAAATGGATGTTAAATGTGCTTTCCTTAATGGCTTTATTGATAGAGAAGTGTATGTGGCTCAACCCCCCGGTTTTGAACATAAAGATTTTCCTAATCATGTTTTTAAACTTTCAAAGGCTCTTTATGGCCTTAGACAAGCTCCTAGAGCTTGGTATGAAAGACTTAGTGCCTTCTTATTAGAAAATCATTTTCAAAGGGGAACCACCGACACTACTTTGTTCATTAAAATTTCTAATGATGACATTCTTCTTGTTCAAGTTTATGTGGATGATATTGTGTTTGGATCAGCCAATGAGACCTTGTGTGAAGAGTTTGGAAAACTCATGACTAGTGAGTTTGAAATGAGTTTAATGGGAGAGCTAACTTTCTTTCTTGGCCTCCAAATAAAACAAACTCCTAGTGGTACATTTATTCACCAAGGCAAGTATGCAAAAGAATTAATAAAGAAATTTGGTTTAGAAAATTCCAAACCAATGGGAACACCAATGCATCCTAACACTAAACTTGATAAAGATGATGATGGCCTAGATGTGGATGAGACACGGTATAGAGGAATGATTGGTTCACTAATGTATCTTACATCCTCTAGACCGGATATTGTTCAAAGTGTGGGTGTATGTTCAAGATTTCAATCTCACCCAAAAGAATCCCATTTAACGGCTGTTAAACGCATCATTAGATACATTAAGGGAACATGTGATTATGGTTTATGGTATCCAAAATCTGATGATTTTTGTGCAGTAGGGTTTTGTGATGCAGATTATGCGGGAGATCGAGTGGATAGAAGGAGTACTTCGGGCATGTGTTGCTTCCTTGGAAGCTCACTCAACATGTGGTCAAGCAAGAAACAAGCCACAGTGGCTCTATCCACGGCTGAAGCTGAATATATATCCGCATCTGCTTGTTGTTCGCAATTAATTTGGTTAAAAACTCAATTGGAAGATTACAAATTAAAGATCAATAGCATACCCTTATTTTGTGACAACATGAGTGCAATAAATATTTCAAAAAATCCTGTTTTGCACTCAAGAACAAAGCACATTGAAATTAAATATCATTTCATTAGAGAACATGTGCAAAAGGGAACTATTGATATTCAATTTGTAAAATCTGAAGACCAAATTGCTGATATTTTTACAAAACCCTTATGTGAAGACAGATTCTGCACCTTAAGAAACAATTTGGGAATGATAGAATTAAGTTCTGTTGAAAATTTGTGAATTTTTTGATTCTGTTTGGTTTTGTCTCGCAGGAAAGCAGGAGACAAATTTCAGGATGTGTTGAATAGGCCATGATTCAGGGGGAGGCTGCGCAGACTTTAATGGGCCCACATAATCAAGTTTGACCCTCATTGAATTTTTTAATGACTCCTCATTTTATGATGATCAAATCTTTTGAGTGTCATTTCAAATCTCATTGGAAGTAGTTAGTGTCAAATCAAAATCTTTCTCTCTCCGTCTAATCCCTTGAAATAAGGAAACCACCTTTTCAAAACCACTTGGTTAATAACCGCACCATTATGGTTATTAACTTCCCCCCATCATCTCTCTCCAATCTTCATTAATTGCACCACTAACCTCCTCTCTCCTCACTTTCACTCGGCACTCACCCTTTCATATTCAACTTCATTCATTCTCCATAATGAAAAAGAAAACCGCTTCAAGAAAAAGTGGAAGAATCAATCTCTCTCAAAAACCGTTCACTCCACAAACACACACTCATATTCACATTCACTCTACATCCTCTTCCTCTCCCTCTCAATCGACCAAACCAACATCCACCATGAGAAAGAAGATTGCTCACAAGAGTTCTGGCCGTGGCAAAAATAAGGAGCCCAGTGTTGATGAAGAGTCGTCTCAGACATCACCCGTTCCATCTCCACCACCACGATCACCCAAGAGGGCAACACCAACACCATCAAGAAAAAGCTCTCAGAAGCCCAAAGGTTTCGTGTTGCGTGAAACCAGGGAACCAGCGAATCTTGAATCACTGGAATTCAAAAACAGGTTTCACAAGCCTCATTCTCATTTTGATCCATCCAGATTCCTGACATGTGCATTTTATGAATTCCATCAAGAAATTCTGGAAAAGAGGCATATCTGTCTTTCCTACCTGGTGAACCTTGATTATCTGTCAACAAAAGGAATTATCTTGCAACCTCTGTTCGATAATCTCAAGTGGACACCTCTGTTGCACATTCACAAGATGGTATACCCAAAACTGGTTCGGCAATTTTATGCGAACCTCAGAATGATTGATGGTGCTCTCCATTCTTATGTGAAACGTGTGCACATGGTTCTGAACTCAGAAACCCTGGGTGCAGCCCTCGGGTACACGGACGAGGGACCAAAAGCATACATGAATGACAAATGGGATGATCATGTTGGGATCGGTTACAAACAGGTTCTCAGCCATATTTGTGCAAACATGTCTGGATTAGATGGCACGGTCCCTACTCATAAAGCTCTTGGACCCACAAATTCATTGCTACATCGCATCATTACCCACATTCTAACTCCACAGAGTGGTTCTCACAATAGGGTAACTGTATCTGATTCTTTAATCATTTTTGCCCTTGTTACTTCTACTCCTATTTCATTTGCTTATCTTATGATCAGACATATGTGGGACTGTGTGAGAAGTACCAAAAAGGCAAATTTGCCTTATGGAATGTTTCTCACGTGTGTTTTTGAGTACTATAAGGTAGATTTAACAAATGAGTCTGTGGAGAACAAAACTTCCATGATCAAAGGTGGTGGCGCGGTAAAAGGAACAAAGAGCAAGAAACCAATGCCAATGGACAGTGATATAGAAAGCCAGTTTGAATCTTCTAAGGCAACTGAGTCATCAAGGGAAATCCTCACTGAATTCTCTAACATGTCCACTCTCATGATTCAATTCCATAGAGCTGCTCGAAAGCTAGCCTATGAAAATGAATGTGCATGGGGCAGATGCAAAGAGCGAGTGGGTATGATGCTGGAAAATCTGGAAAAGGATTTGGGTGCTGGCAGTGAAGAAGATGTTGCAGATTCTGATTACAATCTGTCTGATGATTAGTATTTATTTTATCTTATTTGATATTGGCTTAAGTAGGCTCAATCCTGTTTTGTTTTTTGTTGTATGAGCGTAACTTCAAACTCCCTGCTCTGTGATACTGTCAAACACTCATGTTATTTTGCTGTCTTATTATGTTTATACTGTGGTATCCTTCATATTTTGTGCAGGTATTCCCCCTATGATGACAAAAGGGGGAGGAAAATAAGTTTCCAAAATTGAAAATGGAAACAAAGAAAAACAGGGGAAAAGAAGAATAGGAACAGAAATGAAATTTTCAAATTTGAAAATTCATGATCTCTCTTGTTCAAAAAGATGCATATTTGGCTTATCATGTTTTTGATTTGGCATCTGGTTTACTGAATTTGGCTTATCATGTTTTGATTTGGCATCTGGTTTATAGTTATGCTTTATTTTTATGCCTGAATGTTGATTAATTATTGATAGCCTTATTGTCTTGAAAAGGTATTTTTGGCAGTTTCTTTAAAATGTATAAAGCATCAAAAACTGCCTTATTTTGCTTTACAAATATTTTCCTTATGTTATGTCACTCTGATATGTTGAACAGGAAATATTTTTTGGTTTGTAATTTGTTTGAGCAGAAAATCAATCATGATAACAAATAAGTTTTTGATTATCGCTAAACTCTGCTCATAAATCAAGCATTCAACATTCTCAAATAAATATGTTGAATAACATTGTTATTTTGAAAGCTTGATTAAATTGTTACAGGTTTCTGCTTCCCTTGGTATAGTAGCACACATTGAGGGGGAGCCATGTAACACTTTGAGAAGGAAGAAACTCTATCTTCAAAGGGAGTACTTGTACTCTAATCTTTAATTTCCTTCCATATTCAATTTTAATGATGTTTGTCATCAAGGGGGAGATTGATGAGTTTGGAAAACTCCAAATTAATATTTGTGATGACTAAACATTATTAAAATTAATTAATTGCAAAATTATTAATCTGAATTTTTTATTCAACATATATTGATTAAATAATTTTGCTGCAGGTCTTATTGGGCCGAAATAAAAAGAAAATGGTGCCATCCCGATTTACATTCAGCCTTGGTTTTGATAAATAAAAATACAAATGGTTGTTTTAATGTTACTTGGGCCTAAATGGTTTTGGTTGCTCTAAGCCCAAGCAGGTTACATGCTTTCCATTTGTTTTATGAATGCTACAAATCTTATCAGGAAAGCAAATGCTTTTATTTTGGGCCAAGAACAATCATTATTTGCAATCAAGCCCAAAAAGTATTAATGCTTCCATGCTTTGCCCGAATCCATGAGGCATATGAAATGCCTAATTACTTCCAACGGATTCCATTGCTTGCTAAGAATGGATTTCAAATTTAATATGCTAGCTTTGGAACTATGAGAGAGAAATTGACTTTGATTTGATGGGAATCATTATGATTAATGTTGCACGCCACCCAGGGAAGTAAAAGCAAGCTATCTTCATTTAATTTGTTTTTGAAATGCTTTTCTTCACTTTCTCTGTTCTCTCTCATCTCTTTCTTCCTCTCTCTTCGGTTAATACACAGGAAACCATGGAAGCTACTTGGTGCTACCTAAAGGAAAGAAAAGCAAGGTTGAAGACCATCGAGTTGATGGCACGAAAAAGAAAAAGAAAAGTATGCTGTGGCTAAGATTTGCATCACTTATGGTAAGATTTTGTGATGAGATCCTGGCTTCTCCATACCCAAAAAGAAGAAGAAGATTCGGCCAGTTGGAAAGATCCTTGGAGGCATGGCTTGTCTTTGATTCTGCTCAACCACCACAGGGAGTAGCTAGAGTGGCGAAGTGATGGTTGAAGGCAGAGATTGAAGCAGATGAAGTCATCATCATCATGAAGCATCAAGGGCCAGAAATCCATCTTGGAGAGGAAGCCAAGGATGGAGCGCCCGGATTGATGAAGAAGGATGAACAAGGAAGGACTAGAGGTATTTGCATGTTGGTTTTTGCATGAGTTACCTCTTCTCTCTGTATGGCCGAACCGGTTTTTGTTGAAGGAAAGGAAGCTGAGCTCGGGTTTGTGTGTCAAACCGTGAAGGCTTCACTTCTCTATAAAAGAGGTGAACAGTCATGGTTTGATTCAAGGAGTAAGATTTGAGAGTGCAAGGCACAGAGTTCTCAGAGCTACCTAAGCTAGCAGTTCTTCTTCTCCTTCAATGTTTTCTGTTGTGTATTTTTCTGTTTAATTTTGTCATGTCTTGAGTCTCATGGAAAAAGGCAAACAGTGAGGTTGTATGAAAAAGCCATAGAGCGGAAAAAGGCAGAGAGTGCAAAATTAAAAGAAAAAAAGCCATAGATGTCTTAGAGTTCCTTTGTACATCTGTGTTGTGTTTCATGATTCTGTGGGAATCCCCTTGTAAGTTGGGTTAGCACTTTACAAGTTGTAATCTGGAGGATTATAGTGAAATTCCATCATTGTTGTGATGGAGACTGGATGTAGGCTGCACTGCACTTAGCAGCTGAACCAGGATATATCTGGGTTATCTCTCTCTCTCTCCTACTTCACTTCTGTTGTTTTTATTCAAGATGCAACTTCAAAAATGTCTCATGCCAAGTGACGAGACAAAATGAAAATGTCTCGTGACTAGGGAAGAGATAAAACAGAAAAGTCTCATCTAAAGTCCAACAAGTGTCAGCAAGCAAAAAGGGGCTAAGATTCAACCCCCGCTTCTCTTAGCCACTGAAACCATCAATTGGTATCAGAGCTTGGTCTCAAAGAGATCAAGCTTTGCAGTTGGAGTAAAGATCCTAATGGCGGAAAGCAGTGGCACAAATGTGGTGTCTTATAATCTGACAGAAGGACAATCAAGCAACAGACCTCCTCTTTTCAATGGGAAAAATTATACCTATTGGAAGGAGAGGATGAAGATATTTGTACAAGCTGTAGATTACAGACTTTGGAAGATCATCTTGGAAGGTCCTAAATTTCCGACTACCACAAATGCTCAAGGAGTAACCTCCCTTAAACCGGAAGCAAGCTGGACCGAGGAAGATAGGAAGAAGGTGGAATTAAATGCCAAGGCAACCAATCTGCTCAATTGTGCTATCAGCTTTGAGGAGTACCGACGAGTATCACGATGCACAACGGCAAAGGAAATCTGGGACAAGTTGCAAATCACTCATGAAGGAACTACCATTGTAAAAAAGACTCGGACAGACATGTTAAACAGGGAATATGAAATGTTTACAATGAAGGAAGGAGAGTCCATCGATGAACTGTTCGAACGGTTCAATGCCATCACTATTGGCTTAGATGCTCTTGGAATCACACATTCAGAATCTGTGCTAGTGAGAAGAGTGTTGAGGTGTCTCACAAAAGAGTGGGAAACAAAAGCCCTAATTATTTCTGATAGTAGTAACTTAGATTCCATGACACTTGATGATTTGAGAGGAAACTTACTTGCTTTTGAAAACTCCTATTTGAAAAAAGATTCAAAAAGAAAGGAATTGCATTTTCTTCTGTGACTAACCCTCTGGATGATGAATCCAGTGATAACTCTTCTGAAAATGAGTTTGTGTTGTTTGCAAAAAAATTCAGGAAAATGGCAAAGCTCAAAGGCAAAGGCGGCAGCTCCAGGAGGACGAAGAAAGATCTTAGCAAAGTAACCTGTTTCAACTGCAAGGAATTAGGGCACTTCAAATCTGACTGTCCCAAGTTGAAGAAGGAAGAAAAGCCAAGAAAAGGAAAGAAGAAAGGACTAATGGCTTCATGGGAAGAGTTGGAAAATGACTCAGATGATGATGATGAGAAATCAGAAACCAAGTCCCAACAGTGCCTTATGGCAGATCATGTAGATCAGGTAGTCTTTCATAACCCTAACACTGAAGATCTTCATCTTATGATAGACCACCTTTCTGAAAAAATAAGATGCTTTCTGTTGGAAAATCAAGAACTTGAACAACAAGTCACCATTCTTCAAGCTGAAAACAGTTTTCTAAAAGAAAAAGTAAGAGAGGCCGAAACTGTTTGTGATCTCGTTGAAGAGAATAAGCAGTTAAGAGCCCAAATTAAAAGTTGTGAAAGTGATCATTCAGTTCTTGCCTATGTGAATTGTTTTAAGCAAAATGAAGAGTTGCTTAAAGAGGTTAACAGACTTAAAGAAGACTTAGCCAAGTTCACCCAAAGTTCTGAAAATTTAAATCAAATCTTGGCTAGTCAGAAACCTCTTTATGATAAAGCTGGTTTGGGTTTTTGTAAATCTGAAAAATCACATTTTGAAAACATTGCCTCATCTTCAAATGATGCAAAGTATCAAGACCCAACTTGTTTTAACAAAACAGCAACTCCAAGATTTTGTAGACTATGCAATCGAAATGGACACTTTCCCATTCAATGTTTCTTTGGTGAAAGAATGATTGGTGACAAGGTTTATAAAGTTGTTTTTGATTACAATGGCTTAGGACATAGAAGATGGTTTAACGTTAAAGGATCCAAAAAGATTTGGATACCTAAGGGTTCTTAAGCATTGTTTTGCAGGTGTGCCTAGCATCCAAAAGAAAAGAGAACACATGGTACATGGATAGCGGATGCTCTAGGCATATGACCGGAAAGACAGCCTTCTTCATAAAGCTTGATGAATATGATGGAGGATTTGTCACATTCGGTGATGATGCTAAAGGAAAAATAGTTGCTGTTGGGAAAGTGGGTAAAAATCTCTCATCTTGTATAAATGATGTCCTTCTTGTACATGGATTAAAACATAACTTGCTTAGTGTTAGTCATTGTGTGATTTGGGTTTTGAAGTTATTTTCAAGAAATTTGTTTGTTTAGTGGTTTGTGAGAAAACTGGGGATGTTCTCTTTGAAGCCAAAAGATGTAATAATGTGTATGGATTAACTCTTGAGGATTTAAAGGAACAAAATGTAACATGCTTTACCTCTCTTGAATCTGAAAAATGGCTTTGGCATAGAAAGTTGGGTCATGCTAGCATGTACCAAATTTCTAAGCTAGTTAAAAAGAATTTGGTTAGAGGAATTCCAACATCAAGTTTGATAAGGATCTTACTTGTGATGCTTGCCAATTGGGCAAACAAGTAAAATCCTCTTTTAAATCAAAAGATGGAATATCAACCAAAAGGCCATTGGAAATGTTACATATTGATCTTTTGGTTCTACTAGAACTCAAAGTTTAGGAGGTAAACACTATGGTCTTGTGGTGGTTGATGATTACTCTAGATTTGGTTGGGTACTATTCCTTGCTCATAAGAATGATGCATTTTATGCCTTCTCCACCCTTTGTAAGAAAATTCAAAATGAAAAGGATTTGAAAATTGCCCATTTGAGAAGTGATCACGGAAGAGAATTTGAAAATCAAGATTTTGAAAAATTCTGTGATGACTTAGGAATTTCTCATAATTTTTCATGCCTAGAACCCCCCAACAAAATGGGGTGGTTGAAAGAAGGAATCGAAGCCTTCAAGAAATGACTAGGGCCATGCTATGTGATAATGAAATTCCCAAATTCTTATGGGCTGAAGCTGTAAACACAGCTTGTTATATTTGAATAGAACAATCATTAGAAAAGGGTTAAAGAAAACTCCTTATGAACTATGGAAAGGAACCCCTCCAAATCTTAAGTACTTTCATGTTTTGATGTAAATGCTTTGTACTTAACAATAAGGAAAACCGTGGAAAATTTGATCCAAAATCCTATGAAGGAATGTTTGCTGGATATTCCACCACAAGCAAGGCCTATAGAGTTTATCTCAAAGAACATAGGACCATAGAGGAATCCATACATGTTACCTTTTGTGATTCTAACTTAATTCCCAGTATTGTAAAGGAAAATGATTCAGATTGTGAAGAGGAAGGAACAAGTAAAGGAAATTCCAAAACTGTGGAAAATGAAGAATCTGTCAGCCCTGTTTTATCTCGTCAGATTGAAGGAGAAACTTCCACTTGTCTCCTGAGCAGACACGAGAAACTGGAACAGTGAGACCATCAGAAGTTCATCAAAGTTCAACATCTGTCCGAAAGCCCAGAGAATGGAAGTCCATGAGGGCTATCCTCATGATTTCATCATTGGTGATCCCTCTCAAGGTGTAACCACAAGATCCTCCACCAAAAGGCAAACCGAATCTAGCAACTTTGCTCTCTTGTCACAATTGGAGCCCAACAATATCAAACAAGCTCTTGAAGATCCATCATGGGTCAAGGCCATGCAAGAGGAGCTTGCTCAATTTGACAAGAATAAGGTTTGGAATTTAGTACCTCATCCGGATGGTAAGAAGGTAACGGGTACTAAGTGGGTTTTCAAAAATAAACTTGGGGAAGATGGACAAGTTGTTCGTAACAAGGCTAGATTAGTGGCCCAAGGTTACGATCAAGAAGAGGGAATAGATTTTGATGAGTCTTTTGCTCCGGTAGCTAGAATGGAAGCAATTAGGTTGCTTCTTGCCTATGCTGCCCATAAAGGTTTTAAAATGTTTCAAATGGATGTTAAATGTGCTTTCCTTAATGGCTTTATTGATAGAGAAGTGTATGTGGCTCAACCCCCCGGTTTTGAACATAAAGATTTTCCTAATCATGTTTTTAAACTTTCAAAGGCTCTTTATGGCCTTAGACAAGCTCCTAGAGCTTGGTATGAAAGACTTAGTGCCTTCTTATTAGAAAATCATTTTCAAAGGGGAACCACCGACACTACTTTGTTCATTAAAATTTCTAATGATGACATTCTTCTTGTTCAAGTTTATGTGGATGATATTGTGTTTGGATCAGCCAATGAGACCTTGTGTGAAGAGTTTGGAAAACTCATGACTAGTGAGTTTGAAATGAGTTTAATGGGAGAGCTAACTTTCTTTCTTGGCCTCCAAATAAAACAAACTCCTAGTGGTACATTTATTCACCAAGGCAAGTATGCAAAAGAATTAATAAAGAAATTTGGTTTAGAAAATTCCAAACCAATGGGAACACCAATGCATCCTAACACTAAACTTGATAAAGATGATGATGGCCTAGATGTGGATGAGACACGGTATAGAGGAATGATTGGTTCACTAATGTATCTTACATCCTCTAGACCGGATATTGTTCAAAGTGTGGGTGTATGTTCAAGATTTCAATCTCACCCAAAAGAATCCCATTTAACCGTTAAACGCGCATCATTAGATACATTAAGGGAACATGTGATTATGGTTTATGGTATCCAAAATCTGATGATTTTTGTGCAGTAGGGTTTTGTGATGCAGATTATGCGGGAGATCGAGTGGATAGAAGGAGTACTTCGGGCATGTGTTGCTTCCTTGGAAGCTCACTCAACATGTGGTCAAGCAAGAAACAAGCCACAGTGGCTCTATCCACGGCTGAAGCTGATATATATCCGCATCTGCTTGTTGTTCGCAATTAATTTGGTTAAAAACTCAATTGGAAGATTACAAATTAAAGATCAATAGCATACCCTATTTTGTGACAACATGAGTGCAATAAATATTTCAAAAAATCCTGTTTTGCACTCAAGAACAAAGCACATTGAAATTAAATATCATTTCATTAGAGAACATGTGCAAAAGGGAACTATTGATATTCAATTTGTAAAATCTGAAGACCAAATTGCTGATATTTTTACAAAACCCTTATGTGAAGACAGATTCTGCACCTTAAGAAACAATTTGGGAATGATAGAATTAAGTTCTGTTGAAAATTTGTGAATTTTTTGATTCTGTTTGGTTTTGTCTCGCAGGAAAGCAGGAGACAAATTTCAGGATGTGTTGAATAGGCCATGATTCAGGGGGAGGCTGCGCAGACTTTAATGGGCCCACATAATCAAGTTTGACCCTCATTGAATTTTTTAATGACTCCTCATTTTATGATGATCAAATCTTTTGAGTGTCATTTCAAATCTCATTGGAAGTAGTTAGTGTCAAATCAAAATCTTTCTCTCTCCGTCTAATCCCTTGAAATAAGGAAACCACCTTTTCAAAACCACTTGGTTAATAACCGCACCATTATGGTTATTAACTTCCCCCCATCATCTCTCTCCAATCTTCATTAATTGCACCACTAACCTCCTCTCTCCTCACTTTCGCTCGGCACTCACCCTTTCATATTCAACTTCATTCATTCTCCATAATGAAAAAGAAAACCGCTTCAAGAAAAAGTGGAAGAATCAATCTCTCTCAAAAACCGTTCACTCCACAAACACACACTCATATTCACATTCACTCTACATCCTCTTCCTCTCCCTCTCAATCGACCAAACCAACATCCACCATGAGAAAGAAGATTGCTCACAAGAGTTCTGGCCGTGGCAAAAATAAGGAGCCCAGTGTTGATGAAGAGTCGTCTCAGACATCACCCGTTCCATCTCCACCACCACGATCACCCAAGAGGGCAACACCAACACCATCAAGAAAAAGCTCTCAGAAGCCCAAAGGTTTCGTGTTGCGTGAAACCAGGGAACCAGCGAATCTTGAATCACTGGAATTCAAAAACAGGTTTCACAAGCCTCATTCTCATTTTGATCCATCCAGATTCCTGACATGTGCATTTTATGAATTCCATCAAGAAATTCTGGAAAAGAGGCATATCTGTCTTTCCTACCTGGTGAACCTTGATTATCTGTCAACAAAAGGAATTATCTTGCAACCTCTGTTCGATAATCTCAAGTGGACACCTCTGTTGCACATTCACAAGATGGTATACCCAAAACTGGTTCGGCAATTTTATGCGAACCTCAGAATGATTGATGGTGCTCTCCATTCTTATGTGAAACGTGTGCACATGGTTCTGAACTCAGAAACCCTGGGTGCAGCCCTCGGGTACACGGACGAGGGACCAAAAGCATACATGAATGACAAATGGGATGATCATGTTGGGATCGGTTACAAACAGGTTCTCAGCCATATTTGTGCAAACATGTCTGGATTAGATGGCACGGTCCCTACTCATAAAGCTCTTGGACCCACAAATTCATTGCTACATCGCATCATTACCCACATTCTAACTCCACAGAGTGGTTCTCACAATAGGGTAACTGTATCTGATTCTTTAATCATTTTTGCCCTTGTTACTTCTACTCCTATTTCATTTGCTTATCTTATGATCAGACATATGTGGGACTGTGTGAGAAGTACCAAAAAGGCAAATTTGCCTTATGGAATGTTTCTCACGTGTGTTTTTGAGTACTATAAGGTAGATTTAACAAATGAGTCTGTGGAGAACAAAACTTCCATGATCAAAGGTGGTGGCGCGGTAAAAGGAACAAAGAGCAAGAAACCAATGCCAATGGACAGTGATATAGAAAGCCAGTTTGAATCTTCTAAGGCAACTGAGTCATCAAGGGAAATCCTCACTGAATTCTCTAACATGTCCACTCTCATGATTCAATTCCATAGAGCTGCTCGAAAGCTAGCCTATGAAAATGAATGTGCATGGGGCAGATGCAAAGAGCGAGTGGGTATGATGCTGGAAAATCTGGAAAAGGATTTGGGTGCTGGCAGTGAAGAAGATGTTGCAGATTCTGATTACAATCTGTCTGATGATTAGTATTTATTTTATCTTATTTGATATTGGCTTAAGTAGGCTCAATCCTGTTTTGTTTTTGTTGTATGAGCGTAACTTCAAACTCCCTGCTCTGTGATACTGTCAAACACTCATGTTATTTTGCTGTCTTATTATGTTTTACTGTGGTATCCTTCATATTTTGTGCAGGTATTCCCCCTATGATGACAAAAGGGGGAGGAAAATAAGTTTCCAAAATGAAAATGGAAACAAAGAAAAACAGGGGAAAAGAAGAATAGGAACAGAAATGAAATTTTCAAATTTGAAAATTCATGATCTCTCTTGTTCAAAAAGATGCATATTGGCTTATCATGTTTTTGATTGGCATCTGGTTTACTGAATTTGGCTTATCATGTTTGATTTGGCATCTGGTTTATAGTTATGCTTTATTTTTATGCCTGAATGTTGATTAATTATTGATAGCCTTATTGTCTTGAAAAGGTATTTTTGGCAGTTTCTTTAAAATGTATAAAGCATCAAAAACTGCCTTATTTTGCTTTACAAATATTTTCCTTATGTTATGTCACTCTGATATGTTGAACAGGAAATATTTTTTGGTTTGTAATTTGTTTGAGCAGAAAATCAATCATGATAACAAATAAGTTTTTGATTATCGCTAAACTCTGCTCATAAATCAAGCATTCAACATTCTCAAATAAATATGTTGAATAACATTGTTTTTTGAAAGCTTGATTAAATTGTTACAGGTTTCTGCTTCCCTTGGTATAGTAGCACACATTGAGGGGGAGCCATGTAACACTTTGAGAAGGAAGAAACTCTATCTTCAAAGGGAGTGTACGCTAATCTTTAATTTCCTTCATATTCAATTTTAATGATGTTTGTCATCAAGGGGGCTTGATGAGTTTGGAAAACTCCAAATTAATATTTGTGATGACTAAACATTATTAAAAATAATTAATTGCAAAATTATTAATCTGAATTTTTATTCAACATATATTGATTAAATAATTTGCTGCAGGTCTTATTGGGCCGAAATAAAAAGAAAATGGTGCCATCCCGATTTACATTCAGCCTTGGTTTGATAAAAAAATACAAATGGTTGTTTTAATGTTACTGGGCCTAAATGGTTTTGGTGCTCTAAGCCCAAGCAGTTACATGCTTTCCATTTGTTTTATGAATGCTACAAATCTTATCAGGAAAGCAAATGCTTTATTTTGGGCCAAGAACAATCATATTTGCATCAAGCCCAAAAAGTATTATGCTTCCATGCTTTGCCCGATCCATGAGGCATATGAAATGCCTAATACTTCCAACGGATTCCATGCTTGCTAAGAATGGATTTCAAATTAATATGCTAGCTTTGGAACTATGAGAGAGAAATTGACTTTGATTTGATGGGAATCATTATGATTAATGTTGCACGCCACCAGGGAAGTAAAAGCAAGCTATCTTCATTTAATTTGTTTTTGAAATGCTTTTCTTCACTTTCTGTTCTCTCTCATCTCTTTCTTCCTCTCTCTTCGGTTAATACACAGGAAAACCATGGAAGCTACTTGGTGCTACCTAAAGGAAAGAAAAGCAAGGTTGAAGACCATCGAGTTGATGGCACGAAAAGAAAAAGAAAAGTATGTGGCTAAGATTTGCATCACTTATGGTAAGATTTTGTGATGATCCTGGCTTCTCCATACCCAAAAAGAAGAAGAAGATTCGGCCAGTTGGAAAGATCCTTGGAGGCATGGCTTGTCTTTGATTCTGCTCAACCACCACAGGGAGTAGCTAGAGTGGCGAAGTGATGGTTGAAGGCAGAGATTGAAGCAGATGAAGTCATCATCATCATGAAGCATCAAGGGCCAGAAATCCATCTTGGAGAGGAAGCCAAGGATGGAGCGCCCGGATGATGAAGAAGGATGAACAAGGAAGGACTAGAGGTATTTGCATGTTGGTTTGCATTGAGTTACCTCTTCTCTCTGTATGGCCGAACGGTTTTTGTTGAAGGAAAGGAAGCTGAGCTCGGGTTTGTGTGTCAAACCGTGAAGGCTTCACTTCTCTATAAAAGAGGTGAACAGTCATGGTTTGATCAAGGAGTAAGATTTGAGAGTGCAAGGCACTCAGAGCTACCTAAAGCTAGCAGTTCTTCTTCTCCTTCAATGTTTTGTTGTGTATTTCTGTTTAATTTTGTCATGTCTTGAGTCTCATGGAAAAAAGGCAAACAGTGAGGTTGTATGAAAAAGCCATAGAGCGGGAAAAAGGCAGAGAGTGCAAATTAAAAGAAAAAAAGCCATAGATGTCTTAGAGTTCCTTTGTACATCTGTGTTGTGTTTCATGATTCTGTGGGAATCCCCTTGTAAGTTGGGTTAGTTATCTTCTCTCTCTCTCCTACTTCACTTCTGTTGTTTTTATTCAAGATGCAACTTCAAAAATGTCTCATGCCAAGTGACGAGACAAAATGAAAATGTCTCGTGACTAGGGAAGAGATAAAACAGAAAAGTCTCATCTAAAGTCCAGCAAGTGTCAGCAAGCAAAAAGGGGCTAAGATTCAACCCCCCCTTCTCTTAGCCACTGAAACCATCAATTATAATTATTCTTCAAAAATGTCTCATGCCAAGTGACGAGACAAAATGAAAATGTCTCGTGACTAGGGAAGAGATAAAACAGAAAAGTCTCATCTAAAGTCCAGCAAGTGTCAGCAAGCAAAAAGGGGCTAAGATTCAACCCCCCCCTTCTCTTAGCCACTGAAACCATCAATTATAATTATTGAATGTTCATTATGATTTTTATTGTTAAAGTATAAGATATTTATACAATACACTTAAATCAAATAGACCCATACAACAAGTGAGGTTTGTACTTTAGTACTATGATAGGTAAAAAATATTTCTTATATATTAAATTATTACATTTTGAAATAGAAGAAATTTATTAAATAAAATATTTGTCATTTTTTTCAATGCTAGCTTGATGATCTATACCTCGAAAAAGTATAGTTAAGAGTTAAGACTGTTATATGCTGTTAAACAAAGAACCACAATAACACATAAATACTCTTATATGTATGACAAAATAACAATAACACATAAATACTCTTATGTGTATGACAAAATTAGACTATTGTAAGAAATTTATAAAATAACATAACTTTTTATTTTATACACTTATTATACTTACTAAAATTATTTCACTTCCTCAAGATTAAGAACAATTTAAGCTCTTTTTCAAAATAAAAAATATTTTTTTTGACGCAACACTATTGTTTTTTATAGTTAGTTTTATATTTTTTATTGAATAAAGTATCGTTTTTGTCCATGTTTGGATAAGTTCTAAAGTTGTCCTTAACGTTTCAATTGCACTATTTAAGTCCCTAGCATTGACTCAATGTTGTCCTGTCGAATGTCGATAGTAGGGCTGGAAGCGAGCCGAGCTGAGCCGAGCTAGACCAAGCTCAAGCTCGGCTCACCAAAATTGAGCTTGACTCACGGCTTGACTCATCAACAATCGAGCATATTTCTTAAGCTCAAGCTCGGCTCACCGAAAGCTCACGAGCTGGCTAAAGCTCACGAGCTGGCTCAAATAATAGAAACATAAACACAAAATTTATAATTTTATATCAATAAATTATAACTTATATATTTTAAAAAATATTTAAAAAGAACAATTTTATATATTGTTTATCTATTAATAAATATAAATTTTTTATTTATGTCCTACATCAAAATTATATGTAATAAATAAATATAAAATTTTAAATAATTAAGATCATTAATATATATAATTATATATTACTATTTTATATGTATATATATAATATTAAAAGTATATACTAGATGCATATATATATATATATATATATATATATATATATATATATATATATATATATCGAGCCAACTCACAAGCTAATGAGCTGAACTTATCCAAGTTCAAGCTCGGCTCTTTAATTTATGAGCTCAATTTCAGATTTAAGCTTGGCTCACCAGCTCACGAGCTTAGTTTATCGAACTATTAACGAGCCGAGCTCGAGCTGGCTCATGAGCTGGTTTGACTCACTTCCAGCCCTAGTCGATAGGATCAATTAATAGAATTGACGGCGGGACAAAATTAAGACGATTTTGAAACGTTAAGGATTTAATAGGACGAAAACGTTGAGGGATAAAAATAATACATAGAAATAAATTTTAGTTTTATCCTTCAATAATATCAATTTTTTAGTGTACATAGTATTCAATTATTTTTTAATCATTTTTAAGTAAATTACACTTAATCACATTACTTTCATTCTAAATAAGTTTATTTTTTTTATAATTTTATACTTAAAGTTATAAGTTAATATAAAAATATAAAAAATTTATTTAAAATAAAAGTAGTGTGATTAAGTATAATTTACTTAGATGTGATTAAAAAATAATTGAATATTATATACATTAAAAAATTGATATTATTAAAGGATAAAATTAAAATTTATTTCTATGTATTGTTTTTGTCCTCAACGTTTTTGTTCTATTTAAGTCCCTGCCATTTCAAAATCGTCTCAATTTTGTCCCACCATCAAAATCTGTTAACGGATTCCTAATGACAGCAAAACATTGAACTAATTTTAAAACGTTAGGAATTTAAATAGAACGATTGAAATGTTATAAATAACTTTTAAGATTTATCCCAAACGTTAAAGACAAAATAATACTTTATTTTTTTTTATTTGAACAAATACAAAAGATTGTTGACATTTTTAAAAAATATCATTATTTTTTTACTTTTTTTTCTGTAACACACTAGTAACGTCTTGACTAGCTTTTATTTTTAAATTTGTTTAATTAATGCCGTTTTTATTTTCATAATTAAAGAAAAAATTAAATCACACAACGAAAATCTTGTTTTTCTATTATAAAATTTTTTAAAATTTTTTTCCAGGCAAAACGACATCCTTCTTTCAATTATTAAAAGTAATTTTGCTATGCCCAAAACGTTATTAACATTACTAGGAGTAAATGGAAGATAATGGCATGTAAATTTCTGTGATGTGTGGGTCCCTTTGCCTCCTTCTTTTGTTGCTGTGTTTATCTGAAACAGAGATGGAAGAAGACTCTGCTACTATTGTAGTCATAGTCAATACCTAATAATCTTACTACACCGGATCAATTAAACTCCTTTTTCACGTGGCAACAATCAAGACTTGTAGCCACTAAGATGATTCCATGGAAGGCCTTATTATCCCTTAATTTTCGGATTCCAGACTCCTAGACATGCAACGCACTCCTCTTTACTGGTATGGGTTCCACAGACAAGGCTATTGATTTCTTACCTCCTATTGTCCCCTCCTCTGTATATATTCACTTAATTCAAAACATATATATATATATATATATATGTACACTGCAATTTTTTGTTTTTATTGTTTTTTAGTTTATTTAAGCCATTTAAAAAATATATGTAAACTATTTTATAAAATCATTCAATTATAGGATTTTATATTATAGAAATTAATTATTTTTATTGATGTTATTTAAATTATTTTTTATTAACAATAAATATAAGTTCAATTATAACAAATTAGTCATTTTAGTACATATCAATTAAAATAAAAATTAATTTAACTTACTAATTATTTAATATACGACTATAATTAATTATAGTGTAAATATATGAGGAGTACAAGATGTAACCATTTAACAAATATTTTTAATTTTTCATTTTGTAGTAAATGATCTAGGTAACAGTTGATGTTAAATACTTATATAAAACCGTTTATATCATTAATACATCCAAATTCAATTTTTTATGTATATATCACTTTGAGTCCTATGTCAAAATATTTACATTATACAAATTGAACACACCACGAATGGTATCAAAGAATCGAGTTGTTAAATCGAATTAATAATAGGAACTCAATTCAAGAGATTGAATAAATAGTCGAATTTATTTTTGAAAAATTAATCATTTTTAAATTTATTTTTAAAAGATTTTTTTAATGAAATTTATTTTTTAAAAATTTTAAGTTAGTTACATTAGTTATTTCATCACTTTTATTTTTGACAGAGTTTAAATTTATTAATGTAATACATCAAATGACACTATTATAACCATAATACATACCCAGTTATCTTAATTGATGAGTAATATAATATAAGTTTATGCAATTAGATTAAATCAATCACAAATTAAGGAAGATATTAAGACATTAAAATCCCTTTGTTTGTAGTTGATTTGATTTTATAAACTTATCAAGTTAGTTATTAATTAGAATTATTAGGTATGTACTATAGTGTCACTTAACATGTTATATAAACAAATTTTGATGCTATGAATAACAAAAGTGACCAAAAAAAAACTAATTTAACTAATTTTAAAAGACAAATTTAATTAAAAAAAATTTTAAGACTAATTTAAAAGATGAATTATTTTTTAAAGATAAATTTAATTATTTACTCCCATAAATTTTATTATAAAAGAAAACCTACTGTATAATTTGCATTAAGTTAGGCATAAAATAATGGAAAGTTTTGAACAATAATGAACAATAATATAGACCAAGAATTAACAAAGTAATGTTGGAAGTTGCATTGGACAATAACTTTTTTTTTGTTCACTAAAAATATTTAGGTTTATAGGAAGACTGGTGGGCGGTGTTATATATCAAGAAAGTCATGAATATATTTTATTTCTTTTTATAAAAATGTTAATTATTAAAGTGTGGCGAAAAGTTGAAAAAAGCATGACGATAGCTTTTCACCACGTTTTTTAGATTACTGCCACGCTTTTGAAAGGGTTATCTCTGTTAGCATGGCGGTTGCTCTATCGCCACGCTTTTGATAACCTATCGTCACGCTTTTTTTGTCACTCTTTTTACATATTGCCACGCTTAAAAGCGTGGCCGTATGTGGGAGATATGACCACGTTTTTAAAGAATGACAATATATGAGATATGGCCACGCTTTTAAAACGTCGCAATATGAAGATATACAGCCACGCTTTTAAAGCGTGGCAAAAAGGGGTTCTTCGAAGCTTTTAGGGTTCTGGTCTCCTAGGTTCTTTGAAGAGAAGGGGGGTTTTGAATGATGGAGATAAGCATCATTTTGAATAAGGAAGTAAAACTTAGCGTTTTATTTTATTTTGTACGAGGACCTTTTGGCCACGCTTTTGAAGCGTGCCAAAAGAGTTGTAAGAAACGGACACGTTTTTAAAACGTCATAAAAACTTGGCTAAATCTCGAATTAGTTGTCTCTCTCATAAAAGCGTGGCCATAGACTCCTTTCGCCATACTTTTTAAGCGTAGCAAGAAAAAACATGGCCAAATCTTTTTAAGCGTAGCAAGAAAAAACGTGGACAAATCTCTAGTCGATCGCCACTCTTGTAAAATGTGGCTATTGACCACTTTTGACCACGCTTTTAAAACGTGACAAAAAAAAGTGTGACCATAGACATTTTTCTTGTAGTGGTCGAACTAAAACTAGTTGTGAATTCAAAAAATACTAAAAATAAAAATTATTTATAGGTTATAATAATTTACATTAAATTGTACGAATATTTATGATATTTTCTCTGTATAAATAAAAAAGTTCGCAAATCTTATATTATATCATATATTTATGTTAGTCAATTTTAACCTAAAAATTTATATACATTTATCTTTAAGTAAATTTGGTAATTAAAAATTATTAGATAATAATTTAATTAATAATTATATTACATATATGTAAAAAATTAATCATCAAATTAATTACAAAATACATGCTAAAATATAAAATATATATTACAAAAATTAAATAATATTATGTATTAAATACAGTAAATGCATACTAACTATTTTTCAAAAATACTATTTATATATTAAAATTAACTACTAAAATATATATAATTTAATTTATTTTTAATATATTATATACTAATAATTAATTTTAATAATTGATTTTAGTATATATTTAATATATTTATTATTTTTAATATGTATATAATATTTTTTTATTTAACCAAATAAGTAATATTATCAAATATTTTTAATTATTAATTTTATTTAAAAATTTTACATAAAATAATTTTACGTTAATCTGGAAGAGTGATTAAGGAAATAACGCAACTATATGGGGGTACATAGGTGAAGATTCAAAGGGTCCTAACAATTATTCGAAGTGAACGAAAAAACTGAACAAAAATATAACGTGCATAACACACGTATTTATCTCCAATTATTCACTACTGGCAAGAGGATCGTATTGATTCACATGGGCCAATTAGGATAACAGAATCTGTCCCTGAATACATGGATTTGTCTCTTCTTTTGAATTTGTGTCAGAGGGATATACACAATTTATGATTATGTCCGTGATAAAACACTTTACAATAATAAAAATTCAAAACAAACAACTCTTACTTTGTTTTGTTTCACAGAATGTAGGAAACAGGGAATAATACTCTGCTCCTTATGTTCCCTTTTCTATTTTTCTAATGGTCCTAATTGAAACGTGTATATTCAAATCTTATTCTGAAAAACCATTACTTTAAACCTAATTGAATTCAGTGAAGAAGTGATTTCAGTGAGGATGTGTCTGTCATTTTTTGAGTTTTAATTCAAATAGTGTTTATCTTAAGAAACTAAATAAAATATTTAACACAATAATTAAAGAAGTTTGATTTAATTTTCTTTTATTATTATTATTAATTCTGTCATTTGTCGGCAAATTTTCAGGTTGAGAATAGACTGTGGTAGGTTTAAATTGGGACACTCTGTGCACACAATAGATATTTTGTCTTTCAGATTAAAATATCTATGATAGTACTCATCAATCAATACCTGTGTTAAACAGAAAAATATAGATGATTTTTAAAATTTATTGTATTGGATTATCACTTTTAGTTATTAACCAATTTTTTTAGTTTAGTAATCAAATTACATATCTTAGATTCTTAGTTCATACTTTAAGTTTTAAATATCAATAATTAATTAATAACCAAAAATAATAAATTTTAATAATTTTTTAATATTTCTCAAATATGAATTGATTTGATCTATTTAATAGTTTATATTAGTGGATAATTATATATTAAGTTATTAACTATACATATACCTTCAAAATTAAATTGCCCCACTATTAAGAGCTAATTAAATTTGAAATATTTGAATTTGATTATTAAAAAAATGTTAAAAACTAAACAAAAAAAATGATAAGAAATTAAAAGATGTCAATCTATTTATTTTACAGACTAATATATTTAATTCATATTTAGTAAAACCAAAATTGTCAAACGCCTTATTTTGACTAGTGTTATCTAAATCATTTTCTATTATTAATAGACGTGGGCTCCATTATAATTAATTAGTCATTTTAATATATATTAATTAGAATAGAAATTAGTTTAACTTGTTACTTATTTAATGTATGGTTATAAATATTTATAATAAGAGTACATAAAGAATACATAAAATATAACTACTTAACAAATATTTTTAATTTTTTTTATTTTTTTAAAAATAATTAAATAAGTTAATACATATATTCATCTATTTTGACAATCTTATTTATCAATATAAATTTTGTTTACAATGGTATAGTATATCTTTGTATATTTATTTTTCATTTTTTTCTTCCTCATGTTTTAAATAAGTTAATTAACCTTCACCAATTGTAATACTACTTGATGTAAGGTGCAGTGTTGAGCGAATTGTATTTTTTAGGAAAAAGAGTCATATATTTAAATAAAATAATCATAATTATTGAGAATCGGACTTTGTGAAAATATGATATGATTAAAATTGATTAAGATAAAGGATTTATCCTAAGATGATAGAACATGAGACTTCTGTATCTTACGCAAATATAGAATTCGGTGATAAGAATGATACAATAACTATTTGTTCCAACTAAAACTGTTCTTTCTATATTATTAGTGTTTTTTATATAATTATTATTTTATTATTAATTTAAACTTAAAAAAATATTATAATATAATATTAAAATTTGTATGATTAAAAAAATTTAGAATTTAATTTTTGTTGAATAAAAAAATTTATGTATAAACAAATAAAAAAATTTATTTAAAATTTTTTTATTTAAAGAGACATTTATAATATAATTCTACATATTAAAAACATAAAAATAGGTAAAATATGAGAGTTTAAATTGTTTGAAACAAATACATAAAAAATTTTATATTTAAAAAAAATATATAGAGATAGATTCACTTAGATTAGATAATATTAAAAATTTTAAATCAACTCTATTTAAGCAAACTGAGTTGATTTTACTCTTAAATTAAACATAGTATGGTTATATTAGACATAGTATAGTTTTAAAAACTCTAAACATCTGTTTTACCCTCATTAGCATTTATTTAATTGAGAAACTTTTTTAATGTTCTTAAAATGTCATATTTAAAAAAAATGCATGATGTTTAAATAATTTGAGAATATGTTTATCAAGAATAAAAAAATTAACTTTTTATAAATGTATTGTGCATGACATTAATATTCATTATCCATTTATCATACTTTAATAAATATCCATATAAAGTGTTGCCTATGAGTAAAAATACTACAATATTGTTATTCTTAAAAGAGACATCGTGAGAGATAAGCGGAATTGGAGTCATCACTAGCCATCACATTTCACCAAGAATGAGACTAGTATCCAATCAACATTCATAAAAGCGTGTTGTTTATTAATTTAGCAATGTTATATTATCAATACATTTTTTTTAAATATTCGGTCGACAAAATTATTTTTATTCTAAATTTTAATCCAAAATATTAGTTAATATTGCTAAAAAGTGTTAGTCTCTAATATTTTTTTATTAATTTCTCTTTGTTCTAAATTATTATATTTATTACTCTTTTTTTCTCATTATTTTTTAAATAGGTCCTTTTTATTCATTTTATCTTATACATTCAATTTAAATTTTAGCTTAAACTTAAAGTTTATATAAAAATAGATCTGATCTTATATATTATATTCAAAAACAACAAATGCATATTTAATTAGTGTTTAACATAAAAAATTTAATTTTGATATACTGTATAAATAAGTTTTACACGTGTATCTAATTATGTAACAATGCACATCAATAAATAATTATTTTTTATATTGATCGCATGAATATTCATTCAAAAGAATAGATTTTAACGTTTTATACTATTAGTACATGAAAATTAAATTCTAAAATAAAATGAGTACAATTTTTTTTCCATTTCATAATGAATTGAAGAAAAATCCTAATGCCTGAGCTTCTATTTGTTTAAAAATATAAGAGAAAATTAAATTTTGATAATAAATAATAAAAATATACCCAAATTAAATAAACTTGTTTATATGTTAGTTTTAAGGGACGTATTGTCTTCCAATAATTTATTATTTGTGTGACTGGTAAGCTAGCTGGACTCAAGTAGTGTGGAATTGTGGAAACAAGGCAGAAAAAGTTAGTACATATGCATATTTTTGTTGTGTGTAAACTATCGAAAAAATGGTATCTGAAAATTTGCGTTGTGAATTAAAATAATTTTAAAAAATATTAATAACAAATAAATTTTTAAAAAATTTAAAAATATGATAAAAAAATTAGATATTAAATATATATTTAAAAAAATATATTTTGATGTAATTTTTTGTAATTAATATTAAAAAAAAGATTTTTTTTATTATTAAAATTTAGTAATTTTATGTTAGGTAAATTTTTTTTTTATTTTTTTAATTATGAATTACTATATTTTTTGAAAAATAAAAAGAAAAATTTAAAAATTAAATTTTATTTCAATTTTTTTGCGTACTTTTTAAATATTTATTTAAATATTGTCACAAAAATTCAGATCAAATAGATAAATTTTTTGTTAAATATAAAAAAAATTTTGCCACTTATAAAAAATATAATATTCATTTATTATTTTTGTCATATTTTTAAATCTTTTAAAAACTGTTTGGTTGATAATATCTCTAAAAAAATTTTTATCGGCCACTAAATCTTTGGGGTAACAAATAGATGATTAGCCCTTTTTTTCCCTGAAAACAATAGAAAAATAAAGTTCAGAAGGGAAAGGCTTACTCGTTTCCCTTAATTGGAAATAAGCAACCCCATTGACACTTCAATTCAGTGCGCAAACGAAGCATTATTGCATGATTGCTTCCCAACGGAACGTTATCATTCATTTCCACAAAAGGAAAAAAATAAAAAAAGTATCACCAAATTAAAAAAAAAGTTCAATTTAACTGGATACAAAGAAACACGATTTAGAGTAGGGTGGAATTTGTTGCTTTTTTACATTGGCTAATTTAAGTTCCACATCACTACTATTCATTATGCAACTTATTAATTAAAAACATCAACTATAACTTAAAGAGAGAGGGGGCCTAAAGAAGCCTTAATTAACCTAAGATGCCCATATAGGAACATTGTTAAAAAAAACCTACTCAACCACATAACATAGTGTTCATATTTTTTCTAATCATGCTACTTCAGTCTTCATTCATTCAGTTCTGACCATTGCTCCATTGCTTGTGTCCGGGGACCCATTTTGGACATTTTGGACTAAAGAACCTTTCAACCACCCTTGAGTTCAATAGCTCCAGCACAGGTGGAAACTTAACACACCTAGGTGCCTTATATTGGTTAATTGATGCACCTAAGCTTATGGCATAGTCCATGAGCTTATCAAAGGTTCCTTGCTCCACAATCCTTATTTCGAGTGGCCCAATCGACTTGTCGGACACACGTCCTTGCCGGTACACACTGTTGAGGGACTCCTCTACGGCAAGACAGCAATCCTCGTACACGCACGGTGGGATTGGTGTCGCACCGTTTAGAGCAAGTTCCCAATAGAGCACATAGTGGCCCGGGATGGTTGTGGTGTCCGCATAACTGGTGTATTCGACCACGGTCGCATCGAAGGGGAGGAGGTGTGTCACGGCATTTTTCATGGCATTTTGGAGCTCCGTCTCATCGGTCTTGTCGGAATCTATGCTTAGGACAACATTTTTCCGGCAGACGAAGTTGAATTGTGGCGCCTTGTTCTTGAATCCGGACACCCTTAGGACATCACCCACTCTATACCTATAGAGGCCTGAAATTGTCACAAGTATATATGAATTAACCAAAGATATGCGTTTGCTTTACCGTTACAAGAATCACTTAAAAATAAAATATTTTTTCAATATCTAATTTAACGTGATAATACAAAAAACAAAAATTTTAAATATTAGAGTGTGAGTTGCGCAAAATAATTCAATAACGGTAGAATGATGAGTATCGATTTAAAAAAAGGGTATTGAAAAATCATTTCTGTTTTTTATATCAGTGTTGTCGTGTAGTGCAAAAATATGATTTTTTGGGAAGAGACATAATCATGCCCAAAGTAAAATGGTCGTTAGACATTTATGATGTATCCAACAAAAAGACTGCATATGTTTATTGAACAGGACAATAATATAAAGTTATTTTATTTAACTTAATATTATAATAAGTTTATATATATAATATTTAAAATTATATATAACTAAAAGGCCATAAAATTCTAAAATATAATGGAGAGAAGATGATGTACAAAATTAGAAACTAACCGGCAAAAGTTGTGACCACAAGCTCGTATTCTTGGCCAAGCTTAACATCCACAAGCTCCACCAGCTCCTGTTGCTCCTTCTCATTGAGCGATTTTGGCATGTGAAGCGAACCGGTGACCTCGTCGCTCCGGTTAACCGGCAAAAACTCATAGTAGCACATTGAAGGGATGAGGGTGTAGGACACCTCACTTGGTTTGCAAAGAGGATTTAGATTCACACCAAAGTAACACTCACTTGATGCATACATGGTACACACAAGTGGTAGCCCATTGCTATAGTAATCCAATGTTGGTATATATTGTGACATAGTTCCTGTCACAATAACATCCACATACTTTGTGTTGGGCCACAATCTCGTGATAATCCCTTGCCATGAACTCTTACTACACTCACTCTCGATAAAATCCGCAAGATACGGATTGGGTTTATCAAGAATCTTTTTCACGGCGTCTCTGACTGTCTGGTCAGAGATGATATTGGGATTTAGAGATCCGGTCCTTATGTCGTTACAAAGTAGGACCCAATGTTTCTCAAGAAACCTTATGGCCCTAATAAAAGCGGAAGCAAAAACAGCTCCAACCCTCAAAACTTCTTTGTTTTGGCAAAGGCCACAAAGAAGTTGTGAGTACATGCTTTGGTAGGAATCAGGGCAAAGGACGGTTTCATTTGGGCTTGTGTAGTTAGTGTATGGGTCATAGGGTCTGTCCTTAAAATAAGGGCTCTTGTAGTAGCTTGTGAGGACTGGCCGAGCCACGTACTATCCCCCCAGGTGTCCAAGACTCGGATTTTATGAACATAAGGTACATGCCTTTGCCCTTTTCTAGGTCAGGCACAAATTGACTCATTATTGGCATTAATAGGCTATAAAGCAAGCACCTTCTTCCTAGCTCTTCTTCAATTGTTGGCATCAGCTTTCTCTCTCCTCCTGATGTCCCAGAGCTACACAAAAAAGAAAAATAAAGTTGTTGTTATTTGTGTGTAGAAAATTTTCCAAAAGTTTCTAACATACCATTTCATTAATTTTAACCATTAATTTTAATTAATATATTGTATATTATTTCTTTTTAATTAATATCGATAGCTAACACTATTGAAACACCAATATTTCAATAACATCTGAAATTTGTCAAGTAACAAAATTATGGTAATTTTAGTGTATTTGTTAAACTAAAAAAAATATTTAAAGGTAAATAACAAGAATATATAGTGCAAAGAATTAGAGTTAATTTTTTTATTTAATGTATTAAAAGGACCCCATGTAAACTTTAATAGGAATTAAAATTACTAAAATTACATAAGTGTCTGTTTCATTTAAAATTAAAAGCAAAAACTTAATTGAGAAAGCAATTTTAAAGGAGAAGTCTCTTTAAGTGACTTTCCACTAAAAGTGGCTCTCAAATTTCTCAATCTTTAAAAAGAAAAACATAATAATAAGAACAAACCAACCAAACACTAAAAAAAAAATTTAAAAAAAAAATAGAAATATGAATAGAAGAGTTTTAATTTATTGGCACCTAGTGAGAAACTCTGAGATAGGCTTTGAGGTGAGTATTGGAGAAGTGTCTCCATTGGCTATGCGAAGAACATCTTGTTGGATGTCCTCGTAAGTTATGACGGGGAGAAGCTTCTTGAAGGTGTCCCGGTCCGTGCGGCCTTCAAGGCCATGCCGGCGTAGATACTCTACACCGACATTACGGGACAGGATCTCATCGAGGATGTCTTTCTGCACAACGTCGGCGTTTGCAGTGACATACTCGATGAAGTCCAGGACCCTCTTGTTCTCACCCGCCAGGTCATACTCTTTTGGTGCCTCAGGCATGGTAACCAGTTCGTTGTTTATTAAGTGGGAAGAAAATAGAAAGAAAAGGATAAGGAAGAAAATGACGAGAATGAAAGTGTTTATGTTTGTTAATGGTGGGAGTGAAGGGGTGAAGAGGATGAGAGGAAAAGAGGGTATATATAGAGAGAGCGAGAGGCACATGTCATGCTTTTGGAGAAGTAAGAAGCTGAGGGGACCATAATACACACGATGAATATCCGGTGGAATAATATCGAATGTATATTCAAATAAAAAATATAAGAACTAATTTTTTGTTAGCTAATATTAAACCAATTTTAATATTTAAAATAAATAAAATAATTTTAAAAGATTTATTAATTTTGGCTGAAAAAAAAGGTATTTGTCATTATTCAAATTATTATTGTAATAAGTTTGTAATGAATTAATTAATTAGTTCAATTCACCACTCACATGAAGACATATAGAGATTTACAGTTGTTAATCGTGTTCAAATTAAAGAAGATGGCGTAAGTTCACAGAAAATTCATTATATTGTATAATGTATATCTACTATATCTACTATCTACTATATAGTATAATGAGTATTAAAAAATGTTGTGTGTACCAATGCTTTTTTTTTTAAATGATCTTTATCGAGTACATATATATTCATATAAAAATACATTTATTATTTTTATTATTATATATTATCATAATATTATTTTTTAAAAATATAAATTAATAAAAAAAAGTATATAAATATAGTTATATTTTTATCACGTTCTTTAAATAAGAGTTTTTCTTTAATTTATTTAAATATTTATATATATATATTTTTTATTTGTCTTATATTTTTTTAGGAATAATAAGGATCGAACTTTTAAATTTTTCTAATAATAGAAGCTTTAATATTATATCAAATATTATTATTTTAAAAAATTTAAATTAATAAAAAATATATAAATAATTATATTTTTAATACACATTTATTAAATAAAAAATAAATTAATAGGATTGTTAATAAACTATGAATATATAATGCTTATACAAAATTCTATAAATGTGGATAAACATCTGCAAGTTCGTAACTTAATTATTATTATTTTTTTTTTACGGAATAGAGTGTAAAATATAGACAAACACGTGGCATCCTCGCTACTCTAATTGGTATTTGATACATTTACCGCCACAGGCTAAGCTATGTTTAATTTGGCCATATCAAAAGTCTCTGATATTATACTGGTTTATGCGCCTTGTCAAATATTCCTGTGTCTAAATTCAACTCATTACTCTTTAGTAATAACAAACAAATAACTTTCCTTAATTATTAACGGTCCCAAATTTACATTTTGCATATGAAAGAATTGATATTGGGAAAAAATATATGCCATGCGAAATGTTTAGTCCTCAAAATAAATAAAATTATTTGAAATAAAGAAACACTAATCTTAAAAGAATTGAAACATGGTTATTGCAAGCACCAGATACCTCTGTAAGATCATCTGGCAAATTAAATATGCCGCGTAGAGAGAGTAAGGTAGATATTGAAAAAATATGCACCAGTTTCTATCGTTCTTCTATCAGTTCATCTATATTCTCTGTGATGGTGTCGAGGCCTCACCTCGAGAGAGTAAGACGGCTGCTCCTTGTGTGAGTGGAGATAGAGAGCTGCTGTGCTGCAGCGTGTTGGTTGGGAGGGGGAGGGGGAGGGAGGGGAACCAGCAAGTAAATGTTGCCGCGATGGAGGTCGGCCTCGGGAGGAATGATGACGAAGTTGGAAGAAGAATATTTTTTGACGACATGGTTAGGATGAGCTCTCATCACATCAGCAGCCTTGATGGTGCGAGCAGTGAGCTCTTCAATTCTGCCATTGGAGTGAACTATTCGTATCACGTCCAATGTCCCGCATGGTATGATGCATGATATGCATCCCCTTATACTCTTCATTATTAAAGCTACGTTTGTGTTTATGAGAAGAAGATGAGTAAAAGTGAAAGTTTGTGTTTATGAGAAGAAGAGAAGTGACCTATATATAGAGATGGGAATGGTGCTTTTTTTTTTTTTCTCTACTGCCAGCCCTGCCTTTACTTCCAATCCAAATCCTCGGGTGTGAAGGTTTTATTCCCTTAGTTGGGTTCAGCTCTATAGGTCGAAGCAGGTTGATTGGTACAGGGCTACGGCCTATCTGCTCTCTCAAGTCTAATACGCCCAATGTTTCCAAATTAGTCCAACTTCGTACCTTTCCGGCATAAACCGTATATACAAATGGGGATGGGAATGCAGATAATATTTTGTTTCGCATTAGTAAGAAAAGGAAAAGGATGTTGTCTCATACTCATAGACTTCTCCTTTTATTTGCGGTGAGTTCTTTCGTGCCGTTCCAAATTTGGAAATGCTCAAATTTCCATTAGAATATAGATAAGTGTTATTATGTGGGTCCAACAAAAATAAAAGCTTTTAAATGGAGTTAATTATCTCTTGAAGGACTGGACAAATAGCTTTTGTAAAAGTATGAGGCATTAATATATTAGCCTACTGAAAGTCTAAAATGCTTTAGTGTTCTCATTACTTTGAAAGACTATTTAAGGGTCATCTTATTAAATAATTAAAAATATTTTTTTAACTTAAAAAAATATAGATAATAAATTAACTATTTCTATTAATCTGGCAATACATACAATATTAAATCTATTGCTTTTAATATGTCAGATTAAATTTTAATAATTAATAAATATTTATATATACACATTATATTTTATCACTTTAATTAATAATAATATATAAGTTTATATATATAGTGTAACACCGTAGTTTTTCACATAATTAATTTTGAAAATTTTGTGACGATTTATCTATTATTATCTGTAATTGAATTTTAACACTAAAACTATAAGCAAGACATAAAATTCGGCTAACATATACGAATCTGATAACATAGCAGATTCTTGTGTGTATATATAGTACAAAGTCTAGAGTTTTATAAATTTACTCAAAAGTAGCGCTTAATAATTGATAGTATTTAGACCTACTAAAAATTTAGTCGTACATAATTATAATATTCATATTTATTAAGGTGTAATTTTTTATTTTTATCATATCTAAATTATAATATTTTTGTTTATTTTATTGAATGAATAATAAATCTAATTAAATTTTTTATAATAACTAGATAGAAGACATAAACTATATATATATATATATATATATATATATATATATATATATATAATTGATAATTTTTTGTATATAAGTTATAATTTATTTATATAAAATTATAGATAATGCTATGTCATTTAAGCTAATCCTATTTACCCTATACACAAAAATAAATATCAGTGATTGAGTAATATAATTTTTATTTAAATAACAAAATATAAGTTTATTAATTTGTGTATTTAGTCTTATTTTTATAGTTAGACACTACAAAAATTAGATTTGTAAAATCTTTTGTAGTTATATTAACAAAAATATGAAAATGAAAGGAAATTTGTGGTTCATTACAGCCATCAAAAATGAAAATAAAATGTATTACTTTTGCAGACTAGGAAAATAAGATTAATATACAAATTGATCATATTTTTGTATCCTTATTTAAATTAATAAATAAAAAATTTTGATTAAATAAAAAAACTTTGAGTACCAATATAAATTTTTTTTATATTATTAATATATTATGGTTAAATTTTTATTGTCTCCTGCTCATATTACTTTTATTAATCATTATATGCTAATTGAGTAACTTAAGATTAAAATTTAATTATAAAATTACTAAATTATTATTATTGTTTATTTTAATTTAACAAGAGAATACACCTAAAAAAAGTTAGAATAATTATTTTAAGAGTAAAAAATACCAATTATATCAGTATTTAATAATTAATTATTTATTAAAATATATTGTGTAAAAACTAAATATAAAAATGTTTAATATATTATATTCAAATGAAAAACAATTGGTCAGAAGCCTTTTTCTATAAGAGAGAATCTGGTTGCACGCATGTTGGAGAAGATGATGCAGACGTACACACCTGACGGTCCCAATAACCTACACAACCCCCTGACCACACATTTAATTCACTCCACTTGCATTATTAAATCACCATTTGGCCCCACCCTTCATCTCATCTCGTTATTATATCCTATCACAATCTCAACTCTATCACGTGATACAATAAGTAATTGTTTGTAGAAGAATAATTTTTCGATTTTAGTAGTTTTTCTTTTTATAAAATGTTGTTCTTAATTCTCTAAATCTTATATTATGCATAGATCAATTAAACATAAAAAGATGAATAAGTTAAAAATAATACATATATAATTTAAAGGTGAGTTCTACCCAACCCCCTCTATTTTAACATGTAAATTACCCCTCATGACGTGACATGCTTTAATTGGATGCTTAGTTTTAGTTTGAGTTAATTTAACTCAATAAGAGTTAATATGTTAACTAAAGTAGGGTAATTTTGTAATTAAATATTTTTATAAGAGAGATAAATATATAATTTCTATAAACATTAAAAAATAAAGTTATATTTTTATCATTGTGTAGAAATTCAATTTACCCCAGTCCCATTTCTCTCTGAAATTGAAAGAAAAAATCAACTCATTGGGTGTTCCATATTTTGATGAACCAGGAAATAAGGGTGTGTTTGGCAACCACGTTCAAAGAGAAGAAGTATGTTTAGATATCTTGAAAGCTGTAATTTTTGGTTTGGCAAATTTTTGATTCATGAACGCAGAAGTTATTTTGCATTCAAAACCACATTTTCAAGAAGCAACAATTTTAAGCTTCTGCGTTTCACCAACGGGCTTTAGCCATCAATACTCCATCTTTATTTATTTTTTACCAATTTTATCCTTTATGCATACTATTGTATTATTTATATTATTTTTGTTTATATGAACTATCTTTTTCTATTATTTACTATTTTTTTATTAATTATTTATTTGATATTATACACTTTTATAATTATAATTTTTTTGTATTATTTTTATTTTTTAATATAATATATTGATCCTATTAAGAAAGTAAATTAAACAAAAAATTAATTGTAAATAATAATAATAAAAAATTATAACATACTAAAAAAGAGTACTAAGAGTACTAAAAATATACTGTATAAAAAATATCATAAATTTTTTTTTGATTTATTTCAATTACTACCAAAATAAATATTTAATTTTTTTATTATTTTTAGTACTCTCTAAAATTTATATTTTGTTAGTTTTAATTAAAAGTATATTTTGCCAATTTTTATATATTATTTTTATCTTAGTGTATAAATATTAATTTTATTATAGAATTAATTAATAACATCTATTCAAATATCTAAATTAAAATAATATACAAAAATTATTTAAGTTGATGTCTATTTTAGTAATTTTGTATCTAAAAGTGATTTTGAATAGTGTAATCCAAACAACATTTATTTTACTATAATTCATTTTGATATAAATATTGCCAAACATAAATCACTTAATACAAACTTACTTTTCATCAAAATCAAGTTTGCAAAATTAATTTTATTCAAACTCCCGTTTGCAAACTGTAATCCAAACACACACAAATATTTAGAGAAAATAACTAATTAAATGGCCAGGGAAAAAATATTTGAGTATGTCAGAACACCGTGAGACCATCTCGACCACAAGGTTGTAGCGCGAACGACCGTTCAGATGGCATGCCCTTTGGAACAATTAATCACGCTCTGACCTCACAGTCATAGTTCAACCAAAGTCTTGTTAGAACTCAAGGATACAGATGTACGAGCCTATAGAACAGATCCTCTTTAAGTAAGGTCGTGTTCTATGTTTTGTGTTCTTTGTGTTTAGTTATAAAAACTGCTTTTGTTTGGTGAACCTAGCCCAGGTGAGACTAAGTTTACGTTTGCAAAATTCAGAAAATCTTAAAATTTAAGAACGTGAAATCGATTATGATGGCTTTTTATGATGATAGTGTAGAAGGGGAAGACGAAAAAGAAAATGAAAATAATGATGATGATGATGATGATGATGATGGTGATGGTGATGATGATATGGGATTTCTGGATGGCATTGAAATTAAATTTGGAGGTATTTAATTACATAATCACCCACTTTGGGCTATAATTTAATTATCAATAATTTAACCATAGTTAACATAGCAACCAATTAAAAGATGACATGTCACAGAGGGTAAATTACATATTATTATAGGAAGGGTAGGCTAGAATTTACCTAATTTAAAAAATATGTTAGCTGATGAGTTTCAGTGATATTAGATTAAAAGTATATTTAAAAAATATATATATATATTTAATATAATATGTATATAATTTAAAAATTTGGTACCAATAACAGAATAAAAATTTAAAAGTGGAAGTTTGTGTTATTATTTATGAGAGTTGCATAGGTTAAACGATATCCTGTATTAGAAAATGCAACCTTATACATACTCATTGACCCCATTCTGCACTTCTTATTACTTAGTACACTCATGTATATAATAGGAGGACTTATCTGTATCTGTATCTCTTATACTCTTTCTTCGTTTTTGGAAAAATCTTAATTTATTATTTAATATATTGAAAGCAACAATATATATATCAAGCTAATTATTTATATTATTTATTTTTTAATTAAACATACATGGCTTGAAAGAGTATATTATTTATCAAATCTATTTATTTTATACATTAAAATTATTTATTATATATTTATATATAAATATATGTGTTGTTTAATTTTTTTCAATGTATATTTTTCCCTTAGCACTTTAGTAGGTACACTCCATGGAACGAAGCTACCACAATATATTATTCATCACTTTAGTAACACCACTGTCACATTCAATCAATTAATTTACCATGCATATATAACATTAATATGAACGTATGTGATCGTTTGGGTATCCATATATATATGGCTATTTCATTTCTATTTTAATAATATTGTTTTTTTTTTTACACAAAGTCATATAAAGAAAATAACTATAAATATTGATTTATTTATTAAGTATATTTTAATAGAAATGATCAAATTACAGGCAATGACTATATAAATACAATAATTTTAAATATATTGTCATGTGAATTTAATGACTATTAATATATTATCTATAAATTATTTATTGGATATGTTTAATTTTAACTATTAAAACTAATTTAATGACTATAAATATATTCTCATATTTTTATATAAAAATTTGATTCTCATACTAAAGAAAAAATTTAAAAATCATCAGAATTTATTATTTTTTATTAATATTTTTACTTTTTTAGCTATCAATCTAATTTTTTAGTCTAACAATTTAATAATATACTGTCAGCTCATATTTTAAATATTATTAACTAACTGGTAACTAAAAATAATAAATTATACTAATTTTTTAATAATTTTCCGAAATTAAATATATAACATCCATGACCTTTTTTATTTTATATAATGTGACGCTAACAATCTCATATAAACATAAAATACTATAACTTACCTAGTTAATGACACAACAAATAAAAAATTATCATTTATATTAATTTTATGGATATCTTACACATAAACATTGCTTTTCTAAAAAGGCTAATAATAATATTTTTTTCCTCAAAAAAAAATACTATTAGCAATTTTATTGATATCTTATTTAAGCAAGTCTCTGACTTATGTCATTTGGTAAAAATAAATCAATTTGATAAAAAAAATTAAATAGAACAGATTTATAACCAAATTCTATTAAAAATATTTATGTAATTTTACATTTTAAATATTTTATTGAAATAAATTACCAATTTTTTATTAGCCTTATAACTAATAAGTAATATACCTGAATATCACCATTTTTTGCTCTATTAATAAATTAATTTCTATTAATAAGTTAGCTAGCAATTTTTTTAATTAAAAGAAAAGGGAAAAAAAAAGAGTTAGCTAGGCACGAAGGTAAAAGAGAAAAGAAGGAAGGAAACATAGTTTGCAGAAAAAGATGTGTGGGTCACAGAAAGAGAAAGAGAGAAAGTGAAAGGGAATGGGCCGAATGGGAATGGCAGCTTCATTCTGCTTTTCAAAGTTTTTATTGCTTCCATCACCCCACATTTACACAATAATAATAATAATAATAATAATAATAATAATAATAATAATAATACCTGTACAAGATGTCTCTGGTACGGGTTGAGAGATGGATCGAGAACTTGCGGGTTGAGGCAGATGCCGGATCACTTGACTGGAGCAATGGGGGGAGGTACCTGCAAAGACACTCCGACGCTCAAGTCAGAATGGATCTAAGAGGTATAAGGTGTGAGGAATGAATGAATACCTGGAGGGACCTGGGTCCTCTATTTATAGGTGATGGTAGTTATCTTATCTTATCTTGTTTGGCTAAGATAAGGGAGACGTTTGAATTCAAAAGTTGGTTAGGAGCTCTAGAGGGCCGGTTCCGGGCCTTCTAGAAGGGCGAAGCGGGTCGGACCCGGGTAACCGGTTTCGAGGACCATTCCGGGCGTAGGATCCGTGGGTCGGATCCGTAACAGTTGCCCCCGGAGCGAGAGAGTGAGGGTGCTCGGTCTCATCGCTGGAGGAACCTTTTCCTCGCCGTTTTGTGGTTTGGCAAGGAGATCGTTTATTTGGTTTTTCCAGTCGAGGTCGAGGATTTGGGGAGTTCCTGGCCGTTTCATGGTCAAGCGAGGAGCACGTTGTTTGGGCGTCTCATCACATGCCGGATTTGATGACCGTTCCGAAGAAGGGTCCGGAGATCGGGTCTGGAACAGTTGTCCCCGGAGCATGAAAGTATGCTTTCTTGGTCTCAATGCTAAGTCGTTGGGAATTCCGATTCTCTGTAGTTTGGGAGACTGTGAGGGGCTTGAAAAGGGCGTGACATCATCCTGCATTTATTGGTAGGATGTTGGTTAGTCTGGCTTTCCGCAAGTTGGAAGATCGTCAGCTCATGCTTGTTTTGTGCGGCCTTTTTTGAGTCGTTATTGCGAACTTATTTTAGGCCTCTTGGTGGGCCGATTTCAAGACTTTGCGGGTGATCGATTCAGGAGTCACTATTTTTGTTATTTGGATATCCGTTTTGTTATTTGGATATCTGTTTTATTGGCTTCGGGGTGATCGATTCCCGGGTAGCCGTTCACTTATTTGGATATCCGTTTTATTGTTTGGATATCCGTTTTGTTGGCCTCGGGGTGATCGATTCCCGGGTAGCCGTTCATTTATTTGGATATCCGTTTTTTTGTTTGGATATCCGTTTTGTTGGCCTCGGGGTGATCGATTCCCGGGTAGCCGTTCATTTATTTGGATATCCGTTTTGTTGGCCTCGGGGTGATCGATTCCCGGATAGCCGTTTACTTATTTGGATATCCGTTTTATTGGCTTCGGGGTGATCGATTCCCGGGTAGCCGTTCACTTATTTGGATATCCGTTTTATTGTTTGGATATCCGTTTTGTTAGCCTCGGGGTAATCGATTCCCGTGTAGCCGCGTTTGGTTTGTGCCGTCGGACGGGGCAATGCTTTTGAGAAAATGAATTCTATTTATGGTTTGGGCCTCGTCAAAACCTCCCAATGTGGGTAGGAAAGAGTGCCCAGTAAGAAAATATACGATTAAACGACTTAAGCAATAAATGCAAGTAAAAAAGGCAAAATATAAAGGGTAAAGAGATAGTCTTAAACGACCTCAATCTTGTTGCTTTGGAAGGATATAGTAGCACCGTAAGTTGGTGGAATTTCAGGATCTTGGAAGCTTGGTCCCGTCTAGTCTTTCGAGCATGTAGGCTCTTTTTTCGATTACCGTCCTAATTTGGTAGGGACCCTCCCAGTTGGGCGTGAGCATCCCTTCTCCGGGAGTGGGTGGACCGATATCGTTTTGTCGTAAGACGAGGTCTCCTGGTCCAAAGTCTCCTCGTACCATGCTGCCATTGTACCTTAGACTTATTCTTTGTTTTAGGGCTAGCTCCCGTAAGTGTGCTATGTTCCTGACCTTGTCTGCAAGGTCCCACTCTGCCTCTTTGTCGTTTCCTCGCACGGTTCTGCGCGGACTTTGGTCTTGGCGTGCATCGAGGTCGGCGAGGAAGATGCCTGCTGCATCTCGGGATCTCTTGCGGAGGGTCGAGCTGGTGTTCTCACACTCTACCGCGACTTTCCGGTCTCTGTGTATTGTGCCGATAGTGCCGTCATCGGCTTGGAACTTCATGAGTAAGAATTTGGTGAAGATGACCTCCGAGAGGTTGTTAATGGTCTTTCTCCCGATGATGATGTTTGTAGGTGGTGGAGTTCTTGAGGATGACGAACTCGGACGTGATTGTCTTCCTCTGGCTTCCCGTCCCTATGGTAAGGGGAAGAATGATGGAACCGTCTGGCTTGAGGAAGTTGTCTCCGAGTTTCGTGACACCGTTGCAGTGTGTTTGGAGATTTTCGTTGCGGAGCCGGAGCTTGTTGAAGGCACCTCGGAATAGGATGTTGGAGTCTGCGCCGGTGTCCACCAGTATTCTTCGAACTAGTCCTGTTCCGATTCTCGCCGAGATGACGAAAAGTGCGTCTTCGGCCGAGGTGCCGTGCTGGCAATCCTCGGGCAAGAAAGTTATCGTTTTGTCGGCTGTGGTAGCTGGGGCTTGATCTCTGACGGCCAAGACTTTGAGGTCCTTTTTTAGTGTTGATCTTGACTTGCCTGACACATCCTTGCCCGTGATGACATTTACTACTATGGCCGGGTCGTCTTCTGGACTTTCCCTGGGAGGTTGTTTTTGTGTTCTCGGGTTGCGTCCTTCCCTCTCAGGCAACCTATCTTTTTCCGCGCGTTTTGGTTCTCTGATGAATTTGGCGAACTTTGGGAGTTTGCCGTCTCCTATAGCTTGTTCGAGGGCGTCTTTAAGGTCGAAACGATCTTGTGTCCTGTGCCCGTAACCTCGGTGGTAGTCGCAGTAAAGGGTCTTGTTGCCGCCCGTTCTTTCTCTGAGTTTGTCGGGCTTTCGGGATAATACCCCGATCCGCTATCTGGTGGTATATCTCGGTAATCGAAGCTGTCAGGGGGGTGTAGTTCGAGAATTTCCTGATCCTGGGTGGTCGGTTTGTGTTGGTTTGTTTGGGTTGGTCTCTTTGACTTTCTCTGGGCATCGGATTATGGCGGGAAGTCGGGTTGCCGTGTGCGGTGTTGCCGTGTTGCCGTTTTATTGGCGACGACGACCTGGCTGACCTCCTCGTCGTTTATGTAGTCTCTGGCGACGTTTTGGATCTCGTGCATGGTCCATACTGGCTTGGTGGTGAGGTGTTTGCGGAAGTCTTCGTTCATGAGCCCATTGTTTAAACAGAGGCTTGCAACGGAATCCGTGAGTCCATCAATCGTTAGGCATTCATCGTTGAAGCGGTCCAGGTATTTTCGTGTGGATTCGTCTTGTTTCTGTGTGACCCCTAATAAGCTGATGGGGTGTTTAGCTTTGGTGATTCTGGTGGTGAATTGGGCCATGAACTTCCGTGAGATATCGTGGAAGCCAGTTATGGATCCGTTGGGGAGGGCGTTGAACCATTTAATCGCTGGCCCGACTAGGATTACCGGGAAGGCCCTACCTCGGACCGCGTTAGCGGCCCCTTCCAGGTTCATCCTGGCCTTGGAGGCTGTTAGGTGCTCCTGGGGGTCCTTAGTTCCGTCGTACTTCATATCCGTAGGTTTGTCGAAGCCTTTAGGGAGTTTTGCTTTCAGGATTCTTTCAGTGAAGGGAGTGGCTCCCATTATCACGTGGTCACTTCTTGTGCGTTTGGCCTCTCGATGTCGTCGGTTGTCGTCCGTGTCGTGTTGATGAGCCGGGTTGCGTGAGACGCTGCGATCATACCTTTTGCCGTGTCGTCGTTCAGGCATCCTGTCGTGTCCGTGGTCACGGGAGATGCTGCGATTGTATCTCTTGGCATGTCGCCGTTCTGGCGATCCGCCGTTCCTGGTTTCATGGCGATATCTTAATCTGGAGGTTGCGTGACTTCCGTTTTCAGCGTTGTGCTTTTCTTTGGGTGTAACTCGGCCTTTGAGGTCTTGCACCCTGAGGCACAGCTCTTGGGTTATCTGGACCGCCTTCTCTCTTAGGTCGTCGGGTGGCCGGGCTTGATGGCGCTTGGAGAGACGGATGAGGGAGTGGTGAATGAGAGGGTCTAAGAGGTGGAGGTGTCCCACTAAAGGGAGGCGAATGTGTGTTATCGCTGCAAAGGTGATGCAAGTTAAGAAAACATTATTCCTTTGGGATTTCGCCGTTGGAGTAGGGTGAAGGTGTGTTATCCCTGAAAAGGTGATGGAAGTTAAGGAAACATTATTCCTTTGGGATTTCGCCGTTGGAGTAGGGCGAAGGTGTGTTATCCCTGCAAAGGTGATGCCAGTTAAGAAAACATTATTCCTTTGGGATTTCGCCGTTGGAGTAGGGCGAGGGTGTGTTATCCCTGCAAAGGTGATGCAAGTTAAGAAAACATTATTCCTTTGGGATTTCGCCGTTGGAGTAGGGCGAGGGTGTGTTATCCCTGCAAAGGTGATGCAAGTTAAGGAAACATTATTCCTTTGGGATTTCAGTTACACACAAGAAATATGAGTTTGATGATTGCTCTTCTGGATTATCCGCCATGCCGCCACAACGTTGCAAAGTTCCCCACAGACGGCGCCAATGTACAAGATGTCTCTGGTACGGGTTGAGAGATGGATCGAGAACTTGCGGGTTGAGGCAGATGCCGGATCACTTGACTGGAGCAATGGGGGGAGGTACCTGCAAAGACACTCCGACGCTCAAGTCAGAATGGATCTAAGAGGTATAAGGTGTGAGGAATGAATGAATACCTGGAGGGACCTGGGTCCTCTATTTATAGGTGATGGTAGTTATCTTATCTTATCTTGTTTGGCTAAGATAAGGGAGACGTTTGAATTCAAAAGTTGGTTAGGAGCTCTAGAGGGCCGGTTCCGGGCCTTCTAGAAGGGCGAAGCGGGTCGGACCCGGGTAACCGGTTTCGAGGACCATTCCGGGCGTAGGATCCGTGGGTCGGATCCATTCAAAGTTTTTATTGCTTCCATCACCCCACATTTACACAATAATAATAATAATAATAATAATAATAATAATAATAATAATAATAATAATAATAATAATAATAATAATAATAATACCCTTCCAATATTAATATTTTATACACATATTAACATCTTACTTTATATTCCTATACATTTTTCGTATAAAAAATTTTTAAACATTCTTAAAATATTAATATAATTTTAATTGTTAATGTCAATTAATAAATTATATATACTTTTTATAATTAAAATGAATGGTTAAAATTGCTAATACATATATATTTTTAAAATATTTAAATTTTTTTTATCATATAATATAATCATCATAACAAAGTTTATCTCTTCTTCTAAATAATCACATAATACAATTATATATAAGGTTTAACTTAATTTCACATAAACCATATATATAGTCAAATTAACAAAAGTGTAGCTCTAACTATTTTAACTAGAAGTGATACAAATATAAATATATATAATTAAAAATTTAATTTTGATATATTTTTATGAAAAGTTTTGGCTAATTATGACTGAAAATTTTTTGTTACCAAATTATTTTCTATCATAATATATAGTGTGAGTGAGGATGCTAAATTCAAAATAAACAGCATTTATAATTAAAATCTTATCGTAACGGATAAAGTTAAAAGGAGTTCTAGCTATATTGAAAGAAAACCTAATAAATTAATATACAGAGAGATCATTTTTATTTTCTCACAAAATCTTAAGAGCAATAGAAAATACGAAAATTTAAAAAAATAAAATCTCTAATCAAAAGTAAACTGGTTATAAAACCTATTGACAGAGACAATCTTAAAAATGGAATTCGAGATATGATGCTTAAATAACTCAAACAAAGCCACTTGTACCCGCTTGGACATTGTAACTAAGCTAGCTAATTGTAGTTTGGAAGACTTGGAATAGTCAAAATTGTTAAATTGTCCTCAATAACTTCTGGTGAGTGGTGACATATTCCTTCTCTCATCACAAACATTAATTATTTTCCCCCATAAGCCAATGGTCAATGAAAAAAATAAATTGAAAACTAATTATAAATAGAGGCATGGTCCAAGATTCTCTGTTTAATAGGGTGATAAAAGAAAAAGAATGGTCTTAAGAGCATTTTCTATTTAATCCATCATGATTAATGATGAGAATTATTTCTGGGTCAACTTGCACAAAGTACATACACAAAGAAAAATATGAACAATACCTAAATTCAGGAATTACAGTTGAAAATATAGACAAGACAAGATGTATAACATCATAGATTAGTGGACATAAATTTTTAACAAGTATATCATCATAATCTTCTGATTATGTACTTGCTTCTATAATAAAATTAACGTAAATTATATATATACTTTAAATCTAGCTTAAGCTTATGTTAAAATTAAATTATTTATTTATGTTAAAGATATAACAATTTATATGTCATTTTTTATCAACTTAAATTTTGAAAAAAGTGGTATGACGAGAATTTGTTACATTATTTCCTCCCTGTACATTTTTCATCATGTAATATTCTCTTCTTCATATGATTTTTTATTTTTCTTTTGTGCACATGCTGTATTTTGGAGTATATAAAAGAAGAGTGATTATCTTAGCTTCTCGTGCTAATTAGTAGTTCATATATACATTATTTCCACTATTGATCATCCATATTTAATTAGTATATGCATGCATATGTGCATATATTTCATTACATTATTTGTTTGTGTCTTATTCATGTAAAATTACGAACTATCAGAAGATACTAATATAGGCCAAAGTCCCCCCAAAAATTTCAATAACTTAATATAGATCCAAAAAATTTTGTATAATATTCATTTTATAAAAATAGTATTGTATTTATTTTGGTCTTGCTTTGTTGCTTTAATCATAGATTTTTTGGGCGTTGAACTTTTGCTTGCACAAGCTAAGGTTGTAATTTAATTTTCCAAAACTTATCAATTGACGCAGCTTTTCTCTCTTGCTAAGATTGTTAAGATTCTCACAAATTTGAACAGTAAGTTTTGATTTAATCAATATATGCTTAATCAAAAGTAGTATGGTCTTTATTTTAGTAGAAAAAGTTTTGATACCCATAATAAAGGAATGCTTGCACAAAAATAGTCCTCTGTAATTTAATCACAATATGCTTAATTTATCTTTAAAAAAAAACACGAATTATATTATATTGGAGTGAATATTTCTTATCCTATCGCTTATTATTTGAGTTATTTCTCATCCTTTGATTTTTAATCGTGTAGCAAAACATTATTTGTTTATTTAAGCGTGACTATTTGATAGTCTATGATGACGTGTGAAATTATAGATGGGTAAAAGCTGTAAGAGAGAATCTGGTTGCGCGCACGTTGGAGAAGAAGATGCAGACATACACGCCTGACAGTCCCAACTCCCAAATAACCTACACAACCCCCTGACCACACATTTAATTCACTCCACTTGCATTATTAAATCACCATTTGGCCCCACCCTTCATCTCATCTTGTTATTATATCGTATCACAATCATCAACTCTATCACGTGATACAATAAGTTATCCTCTCCTCTTATGCTCTTCTCTTCGTAGAAATTCGCAATGGCATTCACCGTAATATTCTCCAAACTTCAGAAGATCAGAAATCTTTTTTAGCAACAGGCCACAGCCTATTTTCCTAGGTTGTCCCCAACGTATACTACCCTATTCATACATACACTCCCTCTTCGTATTTTAATACAATAAATATTTACATGTAATTGTTTTTATGTATTATATGTAGTCATAAACTTTTTTTTATTATATTTTTGTATTTTGTATATAATTATACTAGGAATAATAAATATCTTTCCAAAAGTTTAGTGATGGAAAAAAATAACACTAATGATTATATTTTTAATACTCTCTAAACTTTCATTGTACACATTGTATAAATATTCCATTGGCTCCTCATACTTTCCCATTACTTTAACACTTGCGGAGAAGGACTCATGATTTGATTTTGCATGCATATCTATTATTTGATCTCTTTAAGATGTGGTTATGCTTTCTATTGAAGGGTTTTACTTAGAATCGTTATGGTTATAGAATAATATCTTGGACTAACACTAACCAATAATCTCAATTTCCCACCTAATCGTTATGTTTTACCATCATGAATCTATCTTTATTCTTCATGCTGTACTTTTGCATTTTCAATTAGAGGAAATTGGAGAGAAAATGGAGGAAGAGAAGGTACAGCATATAAAAGATGAAGAATTGGGGTTGGGGTCAAGGTAGAGAAAATTGAGATTTTACGTGAAATCGAAAAAGTAAATAAAAAACGTAAAACGTAAAATCTTAACAAGATTTAAATTGTAAAATCGTCAGACTTAGTACAAATTTCGTAAAATCGATAAACTCATTTAAATTCGTAATATCGGAAGATTTTAAGAATTAAATCGAGATTCTAGCTACTATGGTTGGGGTGGTGGAAAGAGAGAGAGAATGGTAACAGTTTTTATTGCAAAATACGAAGTTTTTTAATCATAATTTTAGAGTAATTTACATCAGTCTCTCAAATTTTTAATATTAAATATTTTAATCTTTTAAATATAATTTTTTTAATTTCATTTTTATTAAATAATATAATTTTCTTAATTTAATTTGTTTAATTAAAATAATTAATTTAAAATTTTATAATTTTTTTTGTATTTTATTTTTAATCAAATTGAAAAAAATATAATATTATCTAATAAAAATAACTGTTAAAAATTATTTTATATATTTTGATATTTAAAAAATAAATTTAACTTTAATATATTAATAATATAAAATATTTTATATAATATACAATTATAATTATTTTTTAATAATAAATTATATAATTAAATATATATGTAAAACAATTTTTACATTAAAAATACATTAAATTTAAATTTTTAAAAAATTAGTATCCAATTTTAAAAGTTTTAGTAATTAATCAAGATAATTACTCATAATTTTATGAAAATAAATTTTTTATTTTTAATTTGAAGAAAACACCGCGTGGTAACCGTTGAACTAGAAATTTCGCTAATTCACGCTTTTGGGTTTGGTGGGTCGGCCACGAGCCTTGTGTGTGCGTGGAGTTCACGCTTCATAAAACTCATGCTTGCTTTCCAACACACTAACTCACCTTCTGACATCTTTTTCACACAATTTCATGAAAAAAGTATATGGGTACTGCAAGGAATTTAAGTAATTATATTTGTATACTAAATATATAAAGATATTATTATTATAATTAATTACATATTTAGAATAATTAGTAAAAAATACTAATATTAAAATAGTGTCTAAAAAATGAATAATGTCACTGTTATTTTAATAATGTTATTTTTTTCTATAAATTCATAAAAATATACAAAACAAAGAAATTATATTTGGAGTTACTTTATAAAAAATTAGAGTAAAAATATTTTTTTAGTGTCTACTATAAAAAATGTATCAATAACGAAATTACAATGAGTCAATGACTAATAGCATATAAAATGAATTAATTACTCATAACATATATGGTTTTGTTACTAAGTTTAACATGAAATCTTTTGGGTTATGCTACGTATATATTAAAATCAGCCACTAAAGTCAGTTATCAGTATAAAATACATATTAGAATATAAATATATATTGAAAATAAATTAAATCATAAATATATTTATACATAAATATATTGATGACTAATTTTAATAACTGATTTTAGTGTATAAATAACATTTTTTTTAAGATACATTTTAGTTAAATCTTTAAAATAATCAAAATTTTCATAGCAGAATAAATAAACTTTTTAAAGTAAAATAACTAAATATTTTATCAACACAAAAACTCAATTATTGCTATATTTTATTATAAATATAATTATATAAATTATTCTGTATTCAAATGCATCACATCATTTTACTACATAATCCTCAACATCATACTTACTCCATTCTTTTTTCTTTTTCTAATTACAGTGTTCAATTTGGAGAGTTATTATTGTGTGATCGATATACTTTCTCTTAATAAAGATCTCATGAAAAAATTCATTATCAATGGCCCGTCACCATCATAATTCTCTATTTCCAACATTAAAGCAATGGCATCGTGATTTTGTGTTGAACTTTAGTTAAGAGAGTCAAAAGATGCAAGGGATTTGGTCAAACTTGCACATAGGTTTTATGATGAAAAAAATCTACAACAATGGTACACTTACATAGATAGAAAAATGATGTAAACATGCTTTAATTTGAATACTTTTATGGAATAAAACTTTCACGGTATAATTTATTTATATACTACCATATTAGTTGTTATAGTTATTTTCAATTTTATTATGTAAAGGTCATTCAAAATTTTTAATGTGATTTATTAATAATATAAAATAGTTTTAGATTTTAGTAGATATCAACATATGATATTCATGGATATATTTAAAAAAAGTTAAGGTTTAATTATTCTATTAGTTTTTATAATTATATTAAATTTTTAATTAAATTTTTATATTTTTTAATTTTGTCAAAAAATTAAAATTAACAAAATATTTTTTCTAAAAAATATACAGTTAAAAATTTAATTAAATTTTTAATTATAAATACTTTTAATTTATAAAAAAAGATTCAATTAATTTTAATATTTTTTATATTAGGAATGACCTAATTATAAAACTAAAAAAAGTATAAAAAATTAATTAAAAAATATAAAAATTTAATTATAAATTTAATAAAACTATTAAAATTAACATAATAATTAACCCAAAAATTAATCACTCAAACATGGTGGATCACCACTTGTATTTGCTGCTCTAGTTAAAATTGCCACACACTAAATTAATGAGGTTTTTTTTTTTATCTTTTTTATATTTTATCCTCTTTTCTCTACCACATTTTTTTATATATTAATATTAGTTATTAATTTAACAATTAAAATATAACATATAATAGTTTTTTATTACAATTAAAATTAAAATATACCGTTAATGTGACAATCAAAATGTATCACATTGTACTCTATTTTTTTCAATGGTTGTTTCAGTATGAAAATATGAGATAGCTGAAAGAGAAAAAAAAAGAAAAAAATAGATAAAATTATAATTTCACAATAAGATTATTTTAAAATATTTAAATATAAAATATGATTATTATATAATTAATAAATAATTTAAATTCTAGCCATCAATTCAAATTTTCAATGGTTATAATTTATAAAAAAATTTAGTTCATGAAAAATCAAAATATTCTTTTTTTTCTTCATTAAAGAAGGCTCCATAAAATTATTATCTTATTAAGTAGTGTATACAAAGAAAAATAAAAAAAATATTAAAATACCATTAACTATAATTAAGTAAAATGAAATAAATATATTAAGTTTCATATCGATTATATATAATGTAAGAATCATATAGAAGCATATTAAGTTTCATATATAATATTAAAATTCTCCTAAAACTCTAATCAATCAGAATCTTATAGGACTCATCCAGTATAATGCAATACAAGTTTGGTTGGAGGGGAAAAAAATAAATGAAACTTTTTATTTATAATACACTATTTAAAAAGAATATCTTATTGTGTTAGTAATATTTTATGTGTAGATTTAAAAAGTAAAAATATTTAAATTTATTTTTATTTTTATGAGTTAAAATTTTTTATAATCAAATATTGAACTCACTCTAAAATTTTAATTTAATATAAAATTTATCTATTTTTTTCTTTAAACTTAGATTTTATTTTTTATTATTTTATTATTTATAAATATTAAATGACCTTTTCATATATAAAATACTTTTGTAAAAAAAAAAATGAAATTATAAATTTATATTTTAGTATCATCTTAATTATTTTTATTGATTGTCCAATTCTAATATTAATATAAAAAAAATATTGCATTCATAAATGAAATATATTCTAATAAAAAACTCTTGATTCAATCATAAATAAACTTTATTAAATTCAAATAAGAGAACCAAAAAAAAGGGATATATTTACCTGAAGAAAATTGTTTGATGTGCTATGCAAATTAAATACACACGTCTTATAGGCTTGAGCCCAACTACCTTGAGTAAGGGAATGTATTTACTGCTCTAGTTAAAATTGTCACACACTAAATACACGAAGAGCACTTTTTTTTTAAACAAAATGAAGAACAAATTAAAGTAAAACCTGACTTATAGAATAATTATATAGTAGCTTTTGTAATTAAAATAATAATTTTATAATCAAAATATAATACTTGATACACTTTTATTGTAATTAAATTAAAAATTTCTTTTTTTTTTTAAATTAAGGAGGTTTTTTTTCTTTTATCTTTTTTATATTTTATCTTCTTTCATCTACCACAATTTTTTTATATATTAATATTAGTTATTAATTTAACAATCAAAATATAACACATAATATTATTTATTACAATTAAAATTGAAATATATCGTTAATGTAACAATCAAAATGTATCACATTGTACTCTATTTTATTATAATTAAAATAATATATTTTTTTTTTCAAAACTAATAATTTTTTCCTCTTTTCTTCACTCATTTTTTTTGCAATTAAAAAATATATATATATTTTTTAAATTGAAGACCTCTCTCCTTTTCTATTTCTCTATTTCTCTTCCTCCTTTATCACTCTATCTCTTATATATATTATTAATAATTTATTATATCTATTACATATTACTAAATTCACAACCAAAATATATATATAACACTTTCTAATTGTAATTTAATTAAAAAAAATTTTACAAATCAATGAAATCTCCCCTTTCTCCTCTTTTCTTTTCTATGTTCCCTCTCTACTCACATTAGCTCTTTTATATATCATTACTAATTATTAGTTGATCATTTAACAATCAAAATATATCACATAATATTTTTTATTATAATTAAAACTACTTTATTATATATTTTTAACTTGATAATCAAAATGTGCCACATAATACTCTTTTTTTATTGTACTTGAAATAATTTTTTTTTCTAAATAAAATTTTTTCTTTCTCTCTTTTTATTTAGTCACTTTGTTTCTTTTGACTTTTTAAATAGTATATTATAATTTACTAACATGTCACTATTTTTAAACTATTTATTCATATGTGGTTATTTTTTTACGATTACATTTATTATTTTTTCGATATTCTGACTGAAAATTATTTATCAAAAAAGTACTTATAAAAAAATACTAATTCATAATTATTCATTATAAAAATATATTGAAGTAGAACACAAATTTTATATTTTTTATTTAATAAATTTTTTAATATTTATTATAAGAATATTAAATATTATTAATTTTTAAGTTATAATAAAAATCAAATATTAGAATATAATTTATTTTAAAAAATTTATAATACTATAATATTATTACTAATAAAAAGAATAGTATTTTTCTAATACAATTACATTCATATATAGTATTTAAGTAACAGGGTATTAAAGTTCAAGATGTTGATTGATATGATGTAATAAGAGAATATCTATGACTAATAATTAGAAGACGATAATTCAAAAATCAAACTATTTAAAAACCTATTTACATAACAACATTAAAGGAAAATATATGTATGAAGCAAAGAATATATAGTTTTTTTTTGAGACAAAAAGTGTGCACGTGTGATTCAAATCAATAAGCATGAATGTATGAAGCGTGGTGGGAGTGTCATGTGTGGATATGCACTATCATAAGCTGTACCATATGTGAGGGCCCAACTTTATAGCCTTTGTGTCTTGTTTTAGGGGAACCAAGAAAACTTTACACTACTCTCACATCTGCATCTCTTTTCTACGCGTACACTATATCATTACCAAATAATATATCTTAATTTTATGATCTTTGTTTCGTGTTGGGTTGCTTGTTATAATGATGAAGGATTGAATGTTGAATGTTGAATGTTGGCCCCAATAGTGCTTCTTCCAGGTACAATCTCAATCTCCCTCCACTTGTTCCAATTTCCTTCCCTTTCATACGAAACAATTCCATCTTTTCCCCATACTTCACATTCTCCACTGCTCCCCGACCGCTCTCCGTTTCTTCCCCAAATTAAACAGACAAGCTTAGCTTTTGTCATGCTTGTATATACCTCCTGTAATACCTTATTGACTAACACTTCAATACCACATTTAACACTAGTGATGAGCTTCTTATTGGTTCCAATTTCCTTCCCTTTCATTCGAAACAATTCCATCTTTTCCACATTCTCCACTGCTCCCCGACCCCTCTCCGTTTCTTCCCCAAATTAAACAGACAAGCATGCTTGTTTAATAATAGCGGGTGCTATTTGTGCATAGTAGTTGAGAAATGGATAATGTCGGTGTTTGTAGTAATAGTAGTAATAGTATGTAGCCGTGGAGAGGATTGGGATTGGTGACTTCTAAGGCCTTTACAGCAAAACCTGAAACCATGAAAGCATGAAATCGAATCTTAGTTACTTACTAAAAAAAGGTACAAAACAACTCACGAGTTTAAAAGTTTGGAATAGGAAATGCCACACATATGTCAATATATATAATTACATATACATATGATGATCAACACATTTTCATTAATAAATTTCATATTGTTTTTTATTCATAATATGAATAGGATAAAGATAAAACTGAAACATTTAAATAACACAAAAAAAAGTAAAAATTAAAGAACAGTTCATCCAATATTATTGTTAAGGAGAATATTTCATCGAATTAAACATAAATAATTAATTTTAGGTATCTATAGTTTAATTAAATTCTCGATTAGGAACTTTAACTTATAAAGTTTGTAAATAGATTCAATTAGATATTGAGTAACTATTGTTATTTTTTTTTTTTCTAGAAAAAGGAATATTCAATTGGATGTTGCACTGGTACAATTTATTTTTTAAAAGAAAAAACTATATCTACAATTTTTTGGTCATGGACTAGAAACCCAAATCAACTGACGTAGGCCCAAATAGACAATCATAAGCCCAAAAAAATGGAGAGAAAAGTGGCTCTTCCCGGGACAACGTTGTTTGATTTTGGCGCCATTTCCATTCCTTTCCCCGCAGTGTGTTGTATTGTAAATTTGTAATATTGTATTTGCCATTTGATTTTGCTCTCTTCACTCTTCATTCTTCACTGTCACATTGCACCAAACAACTGCGTGGAAAAAGCGACACGTCCAAGCGCCTTCACTGAGTCGTGCTTGCCACGCGCACCCAATTGGATCTGCTCGCATCTCTGTTCTCTGTTTTCTCGGTAAAGACCTTCACTCAACAGTCCTTTTCTCTTCTTTTAGGTTTAATTTAGGGTTTTTCCTCACTTTCTTAATCTAATTGGATTTGGTTTGTTATCGATTTCAGTATGTTCATATTTGTCTTTAGAATATTCTATGACATCTTTTTACTTTCAAACCAATGAAAATTAATCAATTTTGCGTTGTAGTTTGTGAATTTTGAAAGCCATTTATTGAACTGAAGCTTTGATATCACTCAAGTTCAATTTTACTGTATGATAATGATGATGCTTTCATAAATCTGATTAATATATCCATTAGAGTTAGTGTTAAGTTCTTTCAGGTTGTGTGTATGTGAACTCCAGCACAATGGATTATTGTTTATTGACTACCAATCCTAAGAGTGCGTGGAATCCGTTACAATTAGTTTTTTCAAAATTTTGATTCCAAATTGATGATTCCATTGTTGATTTTATCAGAGGAAACATGAATTCAGAGGAAGCTGCACAAATTCCCAGAAGAACTACAAGGTCTTTAGCTTCATCTTCTGCGTCGACTTCTAATAATGCATCTTCTGCAAAAGTAAATAGCCTTGAACCTCTAACAATCAATGACCTTTTAGTTGGAGGAGACCCTATTAGCCTAGATGAATTGTTTTCTAATTTCCCCGGTAGAAGTAGCCAGATTCTCGAGATTGTAAGTCTTTTGGGGCCATTGAACACTCCAATGCTTCCTTTGTTTGTGTATGGTGGTGTTTCCACTGGAAAAACCAGTATCATTCTTCGATTATTCCGGCATCTCAACAGGCCTCTTGTTTATTCTAGCTGCAGGACTTGTTATAATCAGGGTATCTTGTTTGAATCTATTCTAAATCAGTTGCATCTCCATAGAAAAAGTTCTGCCAATGGCTATTCAAATGCAAAGCACTGTGAGAGACCATCGGATTTTATTAATTTTCTTACGGAAGCATTGACCGATGCCATAAACAATCTGAAGGAGAAGTCGGAGAAGTTGATATCAGGCAAGACAATGGCACAAGGGGGGATTGGAAACATGATCTACTTGGTATTTGACAATTTTCAGCTTGTTAGAGAGTGGGATAAGAGCTCTACTTTATTACCCTTTCTGTTTAATCTCTATGATCTGCTGAAGATTCCTGAGGTGGGTCTAATATTTATCAGCAATACTTCTCCAGATACCTTTTACTCTTCTAACATGGGTTATGTGGAGCCTATCCCTGTATACTTTCCTGATTACACAGATGCTGATCTTCGCAAAATATTGTCGAGAAACCAAGCAGACTCGAAGCTGTATTCTTCATTCTTGGAGTAAGACATCTTATTACTATTACTTTCCTTTCTCAGATTTACATAATCTCATAGTGAATTTTTGTTTATTTTTCATGCAGTGTGGCTTTAAGGTCTTTCTTTAGGGTTACTAGGCAGGTTGATGAATTGTCCACTGCCTTCAAACCACTATATGAAAAATATTGTGAACCTTTACGCGATAAAAGAGTCTTTCCTAATGGAGACAAAGACATGAAGAGAAAGTTATTTAGTCATATCAATCCTCACATCACGTCCTCTCTGAATGAGATATTTAAGGTTTCATCTCATCCTTCAGCTGAAGTTGAGAACTCCAAAGAGGCAAATCTGAAGGTGAATCCAAAGAAACTGGAGCGACGTGAAGAAATTGCCAAGCTAGACTTTCACATGTCTACGAGTGCAAAGTATCTTCTTATTTCAGCATTTCTTGCTTCCCGAAATCCAGCTACTCTTGATGCTTCACTTTTTGATTCCAAAGGAGGTTCTGATAATCGAAAGCGAAAGAGGAAGTAAGCATGTTGATTTGTTGGTTGATGTGTAATTTACAAAATTTAGTTCTCTAGCCATAGCATGATTCTGCTTTTGTTCTCTCTCTTTTTTCAAGCAGTGGATGTTTAACTTTCTAGTCTATTGTTCTTTTTTGTGTGTAGACCCTCTGAGAAGGTGCCTGAAAGAAAGGAAAGTTTAGAAGAGGAGTTACTAATGAAAGGACCTGGAAGTTTCCCACTGGAGAGGTTGTTAGCCATCTTTCAGTGTATTGTATCGGTCGCAGAAGATCCGTCGGATGAGGACAAACAAAGCGGCGAGCTGATGTCTGATGTTCTGTTGCAGCTATCCAGTCTCTGCAATGCTAAATTTATATTTAAAGGAAGAAGCTGTCCAATTGAAGGCTCAGTTCGGTATCGGTCAACTGTATCAGAAGACTTGGCTTTGAAGGTAACCTCAGTTCCCACGTAACACTCCCACAAAATTCTTGGTTTATTTATATGACATTTGGAAAACAAATGAAGAATAATATTTTCATTGTTGTTTAAGCAGGTTGCAAGGAGCCTCAAGTTCCCTTTATCAAGTTATTTGTATAAAAGAACCTAGCAATCTTTGACTTTGGTTCTTCTGCTTCACAAATCCTGGTTATCCATTTTTCTCTGATAGAATCTGTACAACCTATGATGCTGCTATCTGCAGTTATCCTCATGAAATTGCGGGAATTATCCCTATGAATTGTAACATTGGATGGATTGAATAATTTTCAATGCACATGGAATTTCCAAAAATGCATATATATCGCAGATCTAACCTTTAGTGCAGTATAGATTCTAAAATAATGTTTCTCTCGGCAGATATGGAATTGTAGCATGGCACAAATTGTGTTTAAGACCCAATTTTCTTAAGAAATTTCTTGTACTTCAAATGAATGCCCCATCTATTTCAATTTTCCAGAATGGGAATTTTTAGCCAAAGTCACTCATGAAAACTCTCTCAAATTCTTAGATTCAATATGTGCATTTCAATGGAAAATATAGTGAACATACTGAATCAATTATCAATGGTCAATGACAAAACTATGAGAATTTGTTTACTAAAGTTGTAACAAGCCCTTAAAAGTTTTATAAAGTCCTAGCATCTCCTACCATAATTAACTTTTGAAGTTTGATTATTTTAAAATTTTCCATTACAAATTGTATATAATAAAACTAGTGAATAACAACGCAATAGAAACGTTCCATGGAGAAGAATTTAGTTGCTGAAGCTTAGACTTTCCTGCATATCCTTTTGTAATAACGAAATTTCACTCATATAATTGCCTTTTCTTTTTAATTTTTTCCCCCAACAATTTCAGTCGTAAATTCGTAATCATAACCATAATTAATTAATATTATTTAGGGATAAAAAAAATAGATGGATCTAATTAGCCTATGGAAAGCCCATATTAAAATTGCTATAGGCCTTAGCCCAGAAAGAACAAATCAACTGAGAACGGAACCTGAAAATGTTAAAGACCAAAACCAAAGAGAGAGAAAAACTGAAAATACTAATTGAAAAAAAAAATAAACCTCAATTGAAAATTTTCTCCCTCACAAAAAGTAGAAGAATATGACCAAATCACCAAAAAGAAAATCCACTCTTACTTTAAGAGAAAAAAAAAAATGTTTTGCGGAAGAAGGAAATGCAAATATCAAAATATTTTGTTTCTCTCTCCTCCACCATTCTTTCTCTCTCTTTCGTTCTCTGTTTTTTTTTCCTTCATCGCCGACAACCGCCAATCCCTCCATTTCAAAGCCCTCTCTACTTTCTGCAAATCTCTCTCTCTCTCTCTACTTATTTGCCCCCAATACAGTTCATTGATTGAATTGATTGGAGTAAATTGTTTACAATTTTAAGTACCATTGGTGTATAGCATTTTAATACCATTGCTGTTTCTTCAATCTAAGCTCGTGGTAAAGAATTCTGGTGCTTTTTTTCCTTTTGGTTCCGTTTATTGTACTGGCATATAACAACCCCTCTCTTCAACTTCTTATTCATGTTGCTATTGTGTTTGTTGTGTTGGAAATGATGATGTTAAACAAATTTGATGCTAATCAAAATCATGTAACTGATATAAATAATGAAAATTTAGCTCCTTTTAAACTCTGCCATTACTGTTTTGTGAAGTTGGCGGATGGTGAAGCTTTTTAGTATCATGGGAATTCAGAATTCTTGTGTGTAATTAGCTAATAAGTAGCTTTTAAATTGTTCTCTTTCTGTTTTTATTTTCTTTTTATATATGGAATCAGGAAATTTGTAAAAACCACTCTGTCTTTCTTTGTCTTTTCTATTTTTTATGTGTGTTAACTTAATGTGATATTTGGATAATACCAAGTTCAAGTGGAAGTATGCTTAGTAAGATGTGAGCAGCAGTAATGTAACTATAAATGTTTTTGTCATTTTGAAAAAAAAAAATAAGTAAGTTAAATGTGTTGATAGTTTTCTCTTGTTTGAAGTATTTTCTTTTTGAAGTTTTATTGTTTGGAAATGTTACTTAAGAAATTTCGGGTGGAAATAGGCATCAATCAATTGTTGTACTTAGTTTTGTAATAGTAGGATAGGGCATGTCTTAGTTGCTGCTTTATGTATTTGCATACTCTTCATTTATGTATTGTTATTCATTACACATTTTGACTTCTTATCCTATTTATGCAGGGTCTCTCTGAATTTAGGAGGTGCTGCTGAATTATTCACCATTCTACACTTTGGCAAGGTTTATGTCTGTTATCCTTGCTTGTTGAAATATTGTGATATAGGAAATTGTGTATCACTGCCAATGCTTTCATGGACCATATGCATTTGATGCTGCTGCTAGAGAAGCTTAATCCTGATCCCAAACCTCGTTTGATTAGTGGATGTATTATCTGGTTGTCTGGAATTGAAATTTGAATTTGAATTTCCACCTCTGCATATATTGGTCGAACCGTGATTCCGTGAATAAACTTCAAATATCAGTAGTTTCCGCTTTTGACACTAGTTTAAAATGTCAGAAATTGACATGGCAGTTAGTAAAACCGAGGTGCGTATCTGCTTGTATGATATAAGTAATTTCTAGTTTAAGATCCTCTCCTGGTTCTGTGATTATGATTTTATTTTATTTTTCTCTTACAATTTTTTATCCTGAGATATTGAGAGATTTTAAAATCCAGTGTTTAACTTCTTGCTTCAGATTATGCAGCCGTATATCTGGCTTCAGACACCAGATGGTGCAATAAAACAAGTGGAACAGGAAATTGCAATGTTTTGCCCTTTTATTTGTCAAAAAGTAATACAAAAAGGCACGGGATGTTCAAAGAACTGTGCAATATGTCTTCCTCAACGAGTCACCCCTACTATTTTGAGCTTAATACTTGATTATTGCCGATTTCATCAAGTACCAGGTCGCTCAAACAAGGTTCTTTATGTTTCTTCACTTTTTTTATGTTGTTATTAACTTATAATCAAATATAAGATGCACTTTAAATGGAAATGTTTTATTTGACGGATGGCTTAGTTTTTGTATAGGAGCGGAAGTCTTATGATGAGAAATTCATGCGGATGGACACGAAGCAGTTATGTGAGTTGACATCTGCTGCAGACAGCCTTCAGTTGAAACCATTGGTTGATCTTACCAGCCGTACACTTGCTCGAATAATTGAAGGAAAATCCCCTGAGGAAATACGCTGCATATTTAATTTGCCAGATGATCTTACAGAGGTATCTGGTGCTTGCAATAACCATGTTTCAATTCTTTTTTCGATGTCAGTTTTGCTGTTTTTAGACATTCTATTTGATCCAGGAAGAGAAATTGGAGCCCTTGAAAAACACAACTGCTGATCCGAGGATCAGGCTTTTGAACCGCTTGTATGCTAAGAAAAGGAAAGAGCTGAAGGAGCGTGAGAGGCTAAAGGTGTAAATATTGTTTCTTATTTTTTTCATCACATTACAGTGCAAGCACACTGTCCAATTTGTAAAGTATTATTTAATTACTTGTACCTTTTTTAATGTCCTGATTCTTTAATTGTAAAATGTTGATGTTTAACAAGATTTGGTCGGGCACATGTTTCAGAATGTTGAAATTGAAGTAGAGAATGTGGATGATCGTTCAGTCGATGACCTTTTGTCTTTTATTAATGGAAATGATGCAGGTAACTGAGCATTTTTCGATCCCTTTACATGAGTTTTACTTAATGCTTTTTGTTGTTGTTAGACCGATGAAATGGTACAACTTCGTCCTAGTTGAGCAATTTCCATTTGATGTAATTTGTTGACCACATGAAACTACCTCTTCTACGCCTGTAAGATGAGCTTACAAGTTGATTCATGTCCATCTTGACAACGTTGAAACTCGAAATTAGTAGTGCTCAGTTCTTTCGTTAATGTTTGTCTGCATCAAGTATAGACAGTGTAGGTGGTCCAATGATCTTGTTGAAATGAAGAGAAGAAATATACCAAAAGGTAGGACTGTGAGGACAAAGAGATCCTTTTTTGGTTGTTAAAGTAAAGCCTTTAATATGTCAGCCACTCACCATATTTAGAGGGAAAGTCCTCTATAAGGGCCACGTGCTTTACTTTAAAGAGAATTGAAATGTCTAATCTTATTCCACAAAACTCGCTTGTCTAAAAATTTGTCAGTGAAGGTTTGAAATTACGCTCCAACTAACTAAACAATATCTGTTTCTCGTCTAAATTTCCTAGTTATGCAATCATTTCATTCATTGGGATTTATATTTAAGCTTTTGTGTTTGACAATGTCCGGAAACTCTCGAGTCTTGAGTAGTGGTCTTCTGTAGGCTGTAGCCTTTTATTTTATTTTCCTGTTTCATCTGCTTGGGGATGCAGATGCCTAACTGTTAGTGAGAAATTTTGTTACAGATCCAAAGGAGATGAAAAATTCTAAGAATAAAAAGAAAAACCGAAGAAGAAAAGAGCAACAGACGAGCTCTTCTTTGAAGGAAGCTTCTGAACTGAACAATAAGGTAGTCATAATATCTAATATCAAATTTGTCTTCAAGTTAAATTTGAAAAAAACAAGTTCAGTTATTTACTATATATGTTCCAAGTGTTTATTGCTTTTTACTTCTAATAGGAGATAAATGGTCATAATATCAGACCCCAAACTGATGGAGCTAATGGAGTTTCCGAGGCCTCTCAGTCTAATACAGAAGACAGCACTTTTGTTCCTAGAGAGTTTGATGATGGAGATATAGATGAGGAGATCGATCCTGCATTACAGGAAAAACTTGACAGGTGGGGCTAGACTATATTCTAAGTGCAGTGTTTACACTTCATGCTAAAATTTGAAGTTGTATTTTTCTTTTTGTGGATGACAATCATTATCTTTAGCATAGTTGCAGTGGCAGATCACTAGCACTATTATCTTTATTCTATCATATGAAGAGGACATAGCATCAGAATGATTGATGAGCTCTTTCTTTCAACAAATTGTATTTCTTGAATCATGTATTGCTGGTTGTATGTGAAATGACGTGCTCACATTCGTGTATATATGAGAGAGAGGGCAATGTGACAATATCCAAATTGATTTCATTGTGTTTGGGATTGGCAAGTGACAAATGTTTATTTTATATTGTTCCTATGTTGGAGAATTTTTAGTAATCTTTGTATCCCTAGCAATCTAGCAATAGGTTTTTCTTGATCTTGTATGTTTAAAATGTTTCAATAAATAATGCAACTTGTTTTAATCTGTGTGTGCATTCCTGCTATTGAAGAACATAATGGAACAAAAAAGAAATATGAAAGGGTGGGAAAGTGACAACAAAAACAATAAGAAATCTCTAAGTTTGAGAGTGAAAATGATGATTGATTACTTATGATTGTGAACTTGTGTTATAATTATGTCAATAATTAACTTCAGAAACAAGATGTAACTCCATAACTAACTACCTAACTAGTCTATTTAATGCTTTCTATTTTTGCTCCCTGAACTGATTAAAACTGTGTCAGATTAACATAAACCTAATTAAGCTGACTCAACTCATCTTACACACACTAACAAAGTTCTAATCTAACAATATTACTTTTTGTATTCTGGTACTTTGCAAAATTTGTTTAGGTACATTATGGTAAAATTATTGGTTTTTTGGCCAAAATTTGTTTTTCATTGAGTATTTAATAATATTATTATGATCATTGAATTTACCCATTTGATATTTTAGTTTCCATAGAAGGGGAGCCTCGGAGCAACGATTGAGTTGTCTCCGTGTGACCTCAAGGTCACGGGTTCAAGCCGTGGAATCAGCCACTGATGTAATTATTAGGTTAGGCTGCCTAGATTACGCCCTTTGGATGCAGCCCATTCCTAGATCCTACGTTATCGCGGGATACTTGTTCATCTGGCTGTCCTATACTTTAGTTTCCATAATTGACCAAGCTTATTTCACACACACAGAGTTTAACAAAGTAGCAATAATCATGAAATTCTTGTTAAACTCCTTCTATGTTGTCCTTCCCTGCCACTTTGGATAAAAGAAGGCATGGGTTTGATATGAAGAAATGTCTGCATGATGTTCATATTGATGTACTCTTGTGATTTGATATGCCAAAATCTTATTTGCTCAATACCCTTTGATGCAGGGAAGTGGAAGATTTCGCCCGCATATTAAATTCTGACTGGCCAGAGAGGATGCAGGAACTGTTGTCGTTGGGGCAAGAAAGAAAAGCAATGCCTTTTACATCCAATGGAAACAGTTTTTTAAGACGAAATGCTTGTATGTTCATCGCTGAGTTTGTTTTAGTGACGTTGTTTACCATTTATATGCTTGTTAGTAGAACTTTTAAGATCATTTTTAAAAAACAAATAATAAAATGTTTTCTCCTTTTTATGTCCTTTTAAAATCATTCTAGTTTGCTTTTGCTCCTACATTTTGGTCAGCTAGAGCCAAGGTTGTCAAATATCCGCTATATTGGCGCAATAGCGCTATTGCGTGGCAGAAATTTAACAAAACACAATGAGCCGCAATCCGCTATTGATGACCTTGCCTAGAGCCGATTTTCGCTTTCTTTAGCTGCTAAAACTTGTTTTCTCTTGCTTAATATTTAATATATGTTAAGCTTGTTGCATGTGCTATATATGAGAAGCTGAGTGAAAATTGCATCTTTCCATGTGTATCATCTTTTAGAACCATGATGTGGGGCATTATTGCCAGAGAGATTTCTTTCCTTACCCTTTTGAATTGGCATGATGAATTTGGTAACTGACTTGTTTATTGTTTCCCTGAATAACTCTCTAGTTTATTCAGTGTGTAGTTAATACACCACTTTGCCATGATTATTGCTTTCTGTTTTCTGATATAACATGCTATAAAAATAATAGTATTTAATGTCATTTCATCCACTTATGTCTTTTGATTCACTACACTCATTAAAAATCTATCTATGCAGAGGACTTGACTCATGATACTGTCACACAAACAAGAAGGAATCAGTGGAAAATGGATCCTTACAAGCCCCCACACAAATGGCCTGTGGCTTGAACAATTTTGAGAGGTGCTGACAAGCCTTAGGAAAGTGCTGCATGTCAGTTATTTATTTGTTTTTCTAATTTACTGTTCAATTTTATTCATTATTGGTCCTTGGCCCCAGGCACAATTTGATGCTGGAGGCTGCCTCTTGTGCCAATAGAAAATAAATAGTAGGATGGGCTTGTATGTAATAATGTTGTATCTTTGTGCATTGATTGCTCGAGTTTTGAAAGAAGTTTCTTACTCTGATCCATTTCTGTGTTGACAAATTGTTAAAAATTGGGTTGTGATCATATATTCATTTTTGTACTCCTAATGTGACTCTCAGACTCTAGTTGTTGGAGTAATTTTTTTTCTTCACATAAGTAATGATTTAAAACTCATTCCATATAAGATGAGATTGAAGAGAAGAGTGCAATTCATGGGTCTGGATTTGATACTGATCCGGTGATCCCAACTTGTGGTAATACCCTTTCTATCCATTCTGATTCTCTTTCCTCAGATAATATTTCTGATTTTGTGAGGCTTCTATTGATCATTTGGAAGATGGTTTTTCCTTTTGCTACCCATTTGGTTCATGATTGCATGTGATATTCGGTTATATTGATGATTTTCTCCTTTTTCTTCTAAATAATCAATATTTACAACTAGAGTAAGACTACTTCATTAAAGGGTGACTTGGGATCTTGGAAGAAATAGAGGAAGAAAATGACTTAAATGAGTAAAACAAGGGACATGAGCCAAGCCTACATTAATGATATTTCATCAAAGAATACACTTGGAAAATGAAATTTATCCAACTTCAATTTCAATTTTAGTTATAAGTAACATAACCATAGTCTTTCATCTTCATACAACAGTTTTCATTTTCGTTTTCTTTCTGTTTTTCTTTTTCCCTTGTCACCATCCTCTGCCGGGCCCCTTCATTGAGAGTTGTCTGTGATGTCTCTTGCCTTATTGCCATTTGCTTGACAAAGACATCATTTTTGGCCACATCCTCATATAAGCAAACTTGCAGAACATAATTACAAAAGAACATTATGTTCCCTAAGGCAAAAAACAATTGCCAAAGAGGAAGCTCTTAAATCTTCTTACTTCTTATCTCATACCATCTTCTATCTAAGAAAAAAATAAAATAAAAAATCTAATCTAACAAAAGTAATAGTATCTTAAAGTCTTAGCTGTTGATATAACTATAAGTACATGCTAATAACATGATTTGGTTGAAATTTTTGTTATGACAGTTCCAAATGTTTACATAGTCTCCTAGAGTTTCTATCAGTCTCCTATTAAACTAACACCTATGGTACACTATACTACTATGCCTATTATCACTTCGTTCATTGTTGAGACTCTTGGTTATGAGGGCAAGGCATTTCTGGTTCCCCTCTTGTCCATAAAAGATTGAGTTCTCCTCTCTTCTTTCCCAATGACAAAAATGTGCCTGCATTTGAAGAAAACCAAGGTTTTAAAAACAATACAAGTTTTTGTAGATCACAATGACAACTCGTAGTAAGAAACATGCATAAAGTTTAACATCAGTTCTCGAAGGTGCCTTCGGCAGCCACCCGAACATGTTGAAATAACAACTGTACTAACCAAGAGTAAACGGGACGATATAAAGCAATGCTGGTTGACCATGCCCATCCATCAAGTTCAAAGCAACATATGTAATAAGGAGACCTGCAGATCAAAGTTCAAGGGAATGATGTAAAGACACCAAGCAAACAGTGATCTCAATTCTCATCTACATCCTAATTCTGGTCCGAAAGTGAGCCGGCTCAATTTTGTAACAAAGTAAAAGTCCAAAAGTTTTTATGGAAAATTACCCTTTGACACATCCTACCAACTAAAGTCATACCAAGAATCAAACATAGAAATAGCATACCTAAACCGTAAGCACTCATTGCCCACACGAAGTATCCAGACCGAAGGTTCCTCTTTGCCAACCAATCATACCTGTAAATTTATCGGTACAATAATTAAGTCCAGGAACCATTAAAATGAGACAAGGGATTCTTTTCATTTATGTAGTGATTAAAGTGTTTAAACTAGGGAAGACGAATATATATGACTTTCGTTTCGACCTTAGTGAAAATGCAACTAGAAGCCCCGGTAAGATTATGTCCCCAAAACCAATTATGCTGTAACCACCCCAAGGATCAAACAGACGCGGTATTTTAAGCAGCATGGGGATACCATCTTCTCCACTCCTATCGCCTCGAGCTACCTGTACAGAAGTGAAAATGTTTCATTAATTCAAGTGGAAGAAACGCATCATGTTTATGAGACCAAAATCAAGCTTAGTAGGGAATGAAACAGAAGGGAACACTCACCACTATCATTACGCTCTCATGGAACCACCACTTAGAGACAAATACCCAGAAGATGTCATATAGAAAGGCGCAACTAAGAAGAACAGTTCCAACCTTATAGAGAAATAAGTATAGATGTCAGAGTCTTCATTCATAATAAGAGTTCAGTACTGTATTTATGAAGATGCGGCATTAATGTTTCCTTCTTATGCTTAGAATTAAAGAATATCATCAAAAAGCAAAGTATAAGGTTTTGCAAAAGAAGCCTTTTAGAAATCAGAAATGGTGAAAAAATAACAAAGTATAAATTACCTTGAGATTTGGTATGCGGACAATCTGAAGAACCGTAATTATCAATGCAATTCCCTGAATGACATAAACAAAAAAGAAGAGAAAGGTAACTATGTTATGAATTTGTCTTGTAATGTTAAATTGAGAACAATGCAAACTTCAAAATTTTGTAAGGGTTTAGCAAAAACTATCAAACAAAAATGATATGCTGCAAGACTAGTGGTTAGTGTTCTCAATTCCATACCAGGAAGAGGATTCTCATTAATTTTTTATATTTTAATCAGAAATAGTACGATAACTAATATATATTGACAGCAAAAAGAACACAACTATTCTTACAAGAATATCTTGTCCAATCCATGCAAAAGATACGTGTCGAAAAACACCCCAAAGCACGGCAAATACTATGCAGAAGGGAGTCATAGCAAGCGTCAAATATGAGACAGCTCCAAAGAAGGGTATTTTTACAAATGTTTGCCCAGCATGTTGAAACCATCTGAAACTATAAACGTTTGGTTGTCAATTCCATATCAATAAACCATGGCACTAAGCAGCAACAAACTTAACATGACAGTGCCTCATTCTCACATAACCCTACAAATCAATTGCCAAATCGACCTACAAGAGTAGAAGACTTACCATGATAACAGAGCCACCAAGCAAGTTTGCAGTCCCTGAAATCACATGAAAAAATATAATGACTTCTCTGCTAAATCAACAAGAGTTTTGTCAAAAGGACAGACTACATGCTTCTTAGATTTATAAGATAAAAAATGCTTATGTTTTGATTCCTTAACTAGTTACTTAATGCTTGCGTTAACAAACCCTCTCTACGACATTTACTAATGAAAAAAGAAGATAGCAATCAACATAATCATCAGTCACATATGTGAACTGTGAAGAGTTGGACAGTTAGAAAAATGTTTGTACCTAAAAGTTTAAAGGAAACTCGTTACTATGAAATGATCAATAATGGATTACTAATACTAATCTACACGAAAAGGATGCGTGAGGGAGTGATCGTAATAAACTGGAACAAAGTCTGGAAAAGAATAAAGCACCTCAACACCACCAATGCAAAATAGAACCACCAGAACTTCAATAAACCAGGATGCCATTAATTTGTAAAGCATAAGCAAGAAACAAGAAGCGATCACAACAAAAGAAATTGCTGCCATGGTATTGATTTCTACATAACCAGTAGAACCAGCATTCTCAGTATTCAAATATTCATCCGAAGCATCCTGCAAGTTAAACATGACTATGTATCAACAGCTGGATTGATGCCTTTTTAAGTATGAGAAGAAAACTTTCTTCCAAAGAAGCAAAATTAGAACAAAAAAATAATACCATATATATATAAAATTGGCATGAAAAGGAACCAAGTAACCTTTAATAGCTTCTCCCGCTCAACAGCAGTCTCTCTGGTTGTCCAGGCAGACCAATAAGAAGCACAGAGAATGGTACCAACAGCCATAAGCCATAAAAACACTTCCGCTACATCAACTAATGGGCGCAGCGGAGAGTATAACTGCACAGACACTTAAGAGTGCAATGTATATCATGTAAGACACAAAACCAGATAGGTACCAAAATAGCCATTTTAACTTTACCTATGTGAAACATACCTATCGATTTGTTTTGTATATGACTTTTAATGTTTTCACCAGCATCTTGTGGAAGCATCACAGCAGGAATTCCAATATCAATATCAGTTTCATTCTCTTCACAAACCATCTTGAAAAGTTCTGCACAGTAGAGACATAGAACAGTTGCTTAAAACGAAATATAGTATAACCCTTTATTGCGACATCTGTGTTTACTCAAGCAAATAAATAATGAACAAAAATTGTTTATTTAACATTTTCAAATGCTAGAATCCACAGGATCTCCTCTAATTTTGAAACCATAATGAAGAAACAAAATGAAAGAAACCGATATCCAAAAAGAATTTTTAGCAAGTTACATGCAAACACCTGTCCGATTATTTATAATGAGGATCGCTGAAGCACCAGCTTCTTCAGCTATATTTGCCTTGGTTGTGAAACTACATTGTCCTCGGTGCACCAAAATGATCTCGCCAGTGAGCTAACAAAATCGCAAGGCACTCCAGATTACAAATTCATATTCTAAAATAGTTTTGGAGCTTTAAATGTATACCGGATATATATGCTTCAAAATGCAGAGAAAAGTTGCCTTCAGAAAATTCAATGGCATAAATTAGGATACCTTATTCTTCGGCTTGCTACAACAATCAGGAGGATCCGCAATGGCGACTCTAGTATGGGTAGCATGTTTTTCTTTAGATTCCAATGTAGGGCCAAATCTTGCACCAACACCAACATACTCACAGTTCTCCACACCATTAATCCAAGTTGGGACTTTAACCTAAGAGAAATTAGTCAAAATTGTTAAAGAAAATACTCATTTACACTTATACCTATCAATACTCTCAAAGAAAATAGCACTAAAAACCAAAACAATTGCACATTGATTTTTAAAATTTTATTATTTTATCACTCAGCTTCTTAACATCATCCTGTTCTGAGCTAAAATTTCAACTAAAAATCAACCCGAATCGAATCACTCCAGTCTTAGTGTGTGTTTGAATTAGCTTATGTTGTCTTTATTTAAATTAAAAAGATTAAGAAAGGTCTAATTAAGATATTTTTTTCAAAAAATAAGAATAATTCCAAAAGATATAATTTAATACAAACAAGTTTTTGATCTTTTTCCCCAATTGAAAAAAATTTGATAAACACAATGAGTCATTGACAGAAAGAAGCATCTATCACAGAACAAGAGCCTGATACGACAAGTAATCTAAAAACATGATTGAGCATTTCAGTGTCCAATAACTCCGAAAAAGGAGCAATTCCATTGAGCAAAGGCCACACCACCATTCATGTCTGGCACCACAAACACAAACAGTGACCTCCAATAATATCTTATATTAAAAAAAAAAATATTTTTTTTAAAAAAAAAAGGAAGAACAGAGAAACTCATTTTTTCCCATAACACAATTCTGAAATGAAATGCCAAAACAGCATTTGTTTAAGAGGAAGAAAAACAAAAATCAGTCTAATCCAACTCCTCATCTTTCATAAATAAGAAGCAAATTTTCTTATTTAAAGAAAAGGGGAAAAAAGGATTTTCCATCAGTTCTACAAATTCTTCCATGTTCCTCCATTTCCAAACCATTCAACCGAAGATAGAAAATTCAAAAATTAAAAAACCAGAAAAATGGCATTAGTAAACCAGCTCACCAAGCAATTCAAAGCAACTAAATATCAAAAAGTATTTTTTTATTAAAAAATAAATAAATTCTAATGAAACCCAACTTCAGAACTGTACTGAAAAATTACACTAACAAAACAGAATTTTCATCTCCTTTATAAAAATCCCCTTCCTTGTTCCTCCAATTCCCAAGTCCCAATCATCCCCCAAAAAAAAAAGTAAAAAGCAAGTAACAATGGCACCTTCAGAACCAGCTCAGCAAGCAATCAACATCAAAATTAGAAAAAAAAAATTGAATTGATTATTATCGTACCAGAACAAAGTTGTTATCACAACCAGGTCTCTTGGGAGCAATATTATCAGGGTGTACTATATCCCCAGCAAAACTCACAGTTATAATAACCATTAACACACAGCACCACACAGTTCCTTCAACTGAAAATGAAACCATTGTTGTTGAGAAGCAAAGGTGCTTAGAGAAGAAGATAAGAAGTGCAAAATATGAGGAAGTGAGAAGAAAAGGGATTGTTGTGGGGAAGGTAAAGGTTTAATTTTTGGAGAGAAAATGGAGGAAGAGAAGGTACAGCATACAAAAGATGAAGAATCGGGGTTGGGGTGGTGGAAAGAGAGAGAGAGAGAATGGTAAGTTGGTAACAGTTTTTGTTGCAAAATGCGAAGTTTTTCAATTATAATTTGAGAGTAATCTACATCAGTCTCTCAAATTTTTAATATTAAATATTTTAATCTTTTAAATATATTTTTTAATTTAATTTTTATGAAATAATATAATTTTCTTAATTTAATTTGTTTAATTAAAATAATTATTTTAAAATTTTATAAATTTTTTATATTTTATTTTTAATCAAATTGAAAAAATATATATAATATTATCTAATAAAAATAACTGTTAAAAATTATTTTATATATTTTGATATTTAAAAAATAAATTTAATTTTAATATATTGATAATATAAAATATTTTATATAATATATAATTATAATTATTTTCTAATAATAAATTATATAATTAAATATATATGTAAAACAATTTTTTACATTAAAAATACATTAAATTTAAATTTTTAAAAAATTAGTATCCAATTTTAAAAGTTTTAGTAATTAATCAAGATAATTACTCATAGGGCTTGTTTGGGTGAGTTTTTAAGAAAAGATTTTTTTTTTAAGTTATCTTTTTTAAAAGATCTTACAGAGAAGTAAAAGTAATTTTATGTTTGGATATTTCATATAAAAAGATTTTTTTATTTATCAATTATGTTTGAGTATAACAATATAAAAGTACTTTTTTGTTTATTTATTACATGAAAAACATCTTTTTTTTAGAAAAAAGATCTTTTAAAAAAAATGTAAATTACAGTTTCTCAAAAAAGATTTTTTTTGATTTTACTAGTACTTTTATTTTTATTACTAAAAATTTGTCAAATACATTAAAAAATAAAAAAAATCTTTTTTATTAAAAAAAAATTTTAATAAAATAATAACGTCCAAATATACACATAATTTTATGAAAATAAATTTTTTATTCTTAATTTGAAGAAAACACCGCGTGGTAACCGTTGAACTAGAATTTTCGCTAATTCACGCTTTTGGGTTCGGTGGGTCGGCCACGAGCTTTGTGTGTGCGTGGAGTTCACGCTTCATAAAACTCATGCTTTCTTTCTCCTCAGCCAACACACTAACTCACCTCTAACATCTTCTTTTTCACTCAATTTCATGAAAAAAGTATCTCCGTACCGCTAGGAATTTAAGTAATTATTATTTGCATACTAAATATATTAAAATATTATTATTATAATTAATTACATATTTCAAATATTTTTAATTAAAAAATATATATTAATTATTAAAAAAATACTAATATTAAAATAGTGTCTAACAAATGAATAATATCACTTGTATTTTAATAATGTCATTTTTTCTACAAATTCATAAAAATATACAAAGCAAAGAAATTACATTTGGAGTTATTTTATAAAAAATTAGAGTAAAATTATTATTTTCCTAGTGTCTATTTTAAAAAATGTATCTATAACGAAATTACAATGAGTCAACGACTAGTAGCATATAAAATGAATTAATTACTCATAACATATATGGTTTTGTTACTAAGTTTAACATGAAATCTTTTTCAACCCACAATGTCTAAAATTAAGAGATTGCTTAAAAAAATTTAAGTTAAGTACTAACAAACAACTTAAAGCATTTGTTTAGCAGTTATTAAATTATAAAAAAAAATTAATAAAAAATATCTTTTTTACATAAAAAATTTAAAAATAAAATTATTTTTAATTTTTTATAAAATTTAATAAAAAGAATTTTTTTTAAAAATATTTTTTAAAAATTTACCCAAATAAATACATATAGTTAAATACTTAAATTGACTTAATTTCAATGAAATTATTGAAGTGAATTATCTCAGAGGCCTGCTACACATACAAGTCTTTTTGACTTACAAGTCTTACAAATTGTTACATATACGGGCCTTTTAATGCGTTATTCAACCGTTTCCTGTTTTCAAAGCGCTACACTCACCATGTATTATGAACGACTCTTCCTCTTCCTCTTCCTCTTCTTCTTCTTCTTCGTTTTTTTTTTCGATTTTCATGATTTTTGAAATCAAGCTTTGAAATCGTTTTGAAAATAATGGAACTTCAGAAATACACACAAACGATTACAGAAATACACCCAAACGATTACAGAAATACACTCAAATAGTTATAGTTACAGAAATTTACCTAAACGATTATAGAAATACACCCAAAAGATTACAGAAATACACTAAAAGGATTACAAAACTACACCCAAAAGATTTAAGAAATACACCCAAAATTCGTTGAAGTACACCTTATGCATAATTCAGAACTCTTTATCTTTCTCATCTTCATCTTCTGCTGCTTCTTCTTCTTCAAAAACAATTTCAGAGTTTGATGTCAAAAAACAATGGAAATCGAGAATAACGAAGAAAGAAAACAGAGAAAAAAACACGTAAATGAAGAAGAAGAGGAGGAAGACGAGGAAGAAGAATGTGCAGCAAGAAAAAGAAGAAGGAGAAAGAGAATGCAAGAAATGAAAGAAAAGGAAAAGAAGAAGAGTAAGAGGAAGAAGAACGTGCAGCAAGAAGAAGAAGGGGAAGGAGAAAGAGAAGGTAAGAAACCAAAGAAAAGAAGAAGAAGAAGACGAAGAGGAAGAAGAACGGTTCGAAGCGCGTTTTGAACATTAGTTTTAATTGGACTTGTAAGGTTTACAAGCCTTAATCGCTTGTATGCGAAGAATTTCTCATTATCTCATAGTTTATATTATTTAATTGTTTACTTTGTTAATTAAATTAACTCTATTCATTATTTCAAACTCGTTGCGTTAAATATATACATAATTTTAATATATGTTTTAAAGATATATTTTAGTTAAATCTTTAAAATAATCAAAATTTTCATAGCAGAATAAATAAATTTTTTAAAGTAAAATAATTAAATATTTTATCAACACAAAAACTCAATTATTGCTATATTTTATTATAACTATAATTATATAAATTATTCTGTATTCACATATAAATAACCAATTTGTGTGTAATCTTTCTATGCCTACATAACATGATCCTAAAATATTATTGTTTGTCTCCTAGTGAGTATGAAATATCTCCGTATTTAACTCTTAAGTCTTAAGTCCTTTTTATACAGATAACAAAAGTAACAATATCTAACTTAATTCATCTTTTAATTATTTCCAGAGTGGCCCCAAATAAAAAAGGAACAAGTCGTACACTATTTTATCGATTCAAAGATACATCACGCTGTTGTACGGTTTTGTGGTCCAGCCTCCCACTTGCACTAGTCATTTGACTCATTTTCTATTGAAAAGGAAGAAATCAAAATAAATAGAAAAATGATGTAAACATGTTTTAGTTTGAATACTTTTATGGAATAAAATTTTCACGGTATAATTTATTTAGTACTATATTAGTTGTTAAAGTTATTTTCAATTTTATTATGTAAAGGTTATTCAAATTTTTAATGTGATTTATTGATAATATAAAGTAGTTTTAGATTTTAGTAGATATCAACATATGATATTCATGGATATATTTGAAAAAATTTAAGGTTTAATTATTCTATTAGTCTTCATAATTTTATTAAATTTTTAATCAGATTTTTATATTTTTTTAATTTAATTTCTATACTAATTTTAATTTTGTCAAAAATACTAAAAGTAACAAAATATTTTTTCTAAAAAATATGCGATTAAAAATTTAATTAGATTGATACTTTCAATTTACAAAAAAAAATTCAATTAATTCTAATATTTTTATATTAGAAATGACATAATTATAAAATTAAAAAATATAAAAATTTAATTAAAAAAATATATATAAAAATTTAATTACAAATTTAATAAAATTATATAAACCAATAGAATAATTAAGCCAAAAATTAATTACTCAAACATAGTGAATCAACACTTGTATTATTACTTTTAAGAATAATTCTCCACATACAAGCATTTTTTTATACAAGTCATTACAAATCATTTATATTAACGTGTTTCGAACCGTTACTGCACGTTTTCACTGCACCTTCTTCTTTTTCTTGCTGCATGTTCTTCTTCCTCTTCCTCTTCTTCTTCTTCTTTTCTTTCGTTTCTTGCTTTTTCTTTTTCCTTCTTCATTTACGTGCTTTTCTCTTTGTTTTCTTTCGTTATTTTCGATTTCCATTATTTTTTGACATCAAGCTCTGAAATCGTTTTTGAAGAAGAAGAAGCAGCAGAAGATGAGAAGGAGAAAAAGAAAGAGTTCTGAATTATGCATAAGGTGTACTTCAACGAATTTTGGGTATATTTCTTAAATCCTTTGGGTGTAGTTTTGTAATCCTTTGGGTGTATTTCTATAATCGTTTAGGTGAATTCCTGTAACCGTTTGGGTATTTCTGAAGTTCTATTATCTTCAAATTTGGCAAGAAACTCGTTTTCATAGAGGAAGAAGAAGAAGAGTCGTTCATAATGCATGGTGAGTAGCACGCTTTGGAAACAGAAAGTGGTTGAATAACGTGCGTTTATTTACTCTTGAATGTGGGAGTGTAATGCGTGTGTTTTGTTGAACTTGTGCCAACTTATAAGATTTGTAAGCAAAAAAGACTTATATGTGTAGCAAGCTTCTACTTTTAAATTTTATTATTAATTATGTTTAAACGCTTAAATTTTTACTTTTATCCTATTTTGAATGGCCTATTTTGACAATAATATGTTAACATGAAGAATGTTAAATAACTTACGTATTTTTTTTATTATACATGAACATAATTTGATAATGTATTTATGTATAAATATATATTATTTAATTAATTTTTAATATATATTTTATATTTTAATATTTATTTTGTGTAAATATTTTATTTGATGATTATTTTTAAGAGATTTTTTTTATAAATAAATAATTTAATTATTTTATTTATCGAAATATATAATTTGTAACTTATTTACTAAATTAATTTATATTAATTTATCCTGTTTATAGTATAAATAAAATAATTATGAATGTATTTTGTTTACATGGTAAACGAGATATATAGAATTTAAAAAAATATACATATATTCTCTCATATACCAAATGATTTAATTATTGTGTTTTTTTATTATTATTATGGAATCTGAACACGTACAACCTTATTTTTTTTCTAAATTTAAATCAACTCAATTCGATCTAATTTTTTATGTATTCATTTTGAGTATTAATTTAAATGAGTTGGTTTTTAAGAAAAATAATGTATTAATTTTAAATGAAAAATTTTAAATCACTAATTTTAAATATATAGCGTAACCGTTTTAAGATATAATTTTTAAAAATTAGATTAATTAAAAAATAAAAATTAAATTGTTATTATTTTAATAGTAATTTTTTTATAATAATACACTATAAACGAGATAATTGTGAATATATCTCGTTTACACGGTAAACGAGATATGTGTATTTTTTTAAAATTAAACGTCATATATTCATAATCACCTCGTTTACATTATAAATAAGATAAATCAATACGATATAAATTGGTAAATAGGTTACAAATTACATATTTCAATAAATAAAATAATTAAATTATTTATTTATAAAAAAATATTATTTTTAATATACACATAGTATAATTAATTTATTATATTTAAAAAATAATTTTTTGTGTGTGTATACATAAAAACCTTGTGGTATACAATAATTTGAAACTTAAATATTCATTTTAAATATACCTTTTTAATTATAGTTAGAGAAAAGGACAAATAGGTCCATAACCTTTTGTTTCGCAAACATTTTCGTTTTTGACCATTTGTCCTTCGCCTCCTTAAAAGTTGGAGGGATTAGTCCCTCCGTATAAATGCTTCCGTCAGACTCAAAAAAAAATCTGACGTGGCTCCTGCTCTATTGATCTGGCCTTACGGGTGCACACGTGGCATATAAGTAGAATGGTAGTTTTGAAAACAGGATAAATAAGTCCCTCCTCTCAAAACTACATCATTTCGTGTGACAATCCTTTACATATATGGATAGTGAACTTGACTCTTCCGGGCATTTTCATGGCTTACATAGCTTCCTATGGTTAAATTGTCTTTAATTGGTCAATGTTGTTGATTATCACCATTGCAATTTGAGTACGATTTTTTCTATCACCATTCATGCTCTCAACCATCTAAAGAAAAAACTAGTTCTTGCGAGGGAATTTAATATTCCCTTGATAAACCAAACGGAAAGATAAGTTACACCACGGGTAGGAGATAAAAAGCGGAAGTTGAATTGGCAGTGTTGAAAACTTCACAATGGCCCATTGTAGTCCCAAGATACAATTTTTGCAAAAGGTGTGGCCACACCACAATACATAAGACACATTTTCAACAATGTTAAAAGATTCTCAACATATTAGACATTCCAGCCCATCTTTTCTCCTAACAATTGAATTCTCATCATCAGAACATTCCAATGCAAATGAGTTGGTTTTGTGGAATCATTTTTCTGTCGTACATTTCTAGCAATACAGTTTGAAGCAAAGTTTCACATTCTCAATCACAATAGGTAAAATGACCAGACATAACAGATTATTTGAACTTCAATAGGATTATTAGTGGTCAACTCTAGAAATTCAATCTCAAAAAGTCAAATAAGACAGAGTCACATAAGTAGTGTAGGTAGGTAAAACCTAAAAAAGTTATTTTTAGGGAGAGAAAAAAAAAACAAAGAAAGAACATTAACCACAATAACATCTTCCCTCAAAACTAAATCATGTTGGAGGAATAGAAAACCAAACATACCTTAGAAGTAAATATTACATACGTATCTTGCTAAGCAATGATCATATACAATACATCAATAATATTAATCTAATTCATGCATCTGACACACATTCTATTAGCTATAAAATATGCTCATAATACATGTCTTCCTCTCTTTGATTTTACTATAAATAACAAAATAAACATGTAAAAAAATCCTTTCTAATTCATTTTCAAGCAAGGGGCCATGTTCTTCCATAGTGAAAGATCCTAATACATGCATTTATTTAGTACACCACAATAGATATCATCATGTGCCACTCTGTCAGTTGCCAAAATACCAACACCTCCTCTTAACTCTTTTTGGGAGTGATAGGTCAACATACAATTTATCATAGGCTCACTCATTCATTTGATTAGTAACTTCTCTAAAAATTATCATTAAAAAAAGAGCTAAATACTATAATTCGCATTAATTTTTTCCTAAATACAAGATAGAATGGTTCAGTTATTTTTATGTTTGATCACAGAGATAACAATCAAACAAGATGATGGCCTACGAATTCAATACTTATAGCATTGTGCTTAAATAACTCCACTATAATTGAACGAGAGCTTTCAGTATAATCAGGAACAGAAGAACTCAATCAAATTGTCTCAAAAAAAGCATAAAAAAAGGTAGAAAAGTTCCATACAGCAACAATGCCTAATTATGCACAGATTATTCACTATTCAAAACTGGAGTATGATTATGGAGCTTGTTCAAATAAAGAACATCAAGTTGATGGAAGAGAACTAAAAATAGCTCAATTGCTCAATCCAATTAATAACCAGAAATGTGAATAAATATGTTTGACAAGTATCCACATCTGAATGGACTCAACTGTCAAACATAACTAGTAGCCATAGTAGCGTCAGAAATCAATCACCACATAACTGGCGATCCACACCAAAGGATGGAGGGTATTGGCGAAAAGGGAAGGGAAGAGAGCAACAACGTTTTATATATCAGCTAGTAAGAAGGGATGAAAGTGTATGTAAAGGACTGCCACACGAAATGGCGTAGTTTTGAAGGGGAGGAATTTATTTGTCCAATTTATAACACTATCATTCCACTTATATGCCATGTGTGCACCCGTAAGGCCAAGTCATTAGAACGGGAACCACGTCATACTTTTTCATTGGGTCTGACGGAGACTTTTGCATGGAAGAACTAATCCGTCCAACTTTTAAAGAAGTGAGAGACTTAAAAATATTCTCAAATGGTCAGGGACGAAAATGTTCGCAGGACAAAAAGTCTTGTCCTTTTCTCTTATAGTTATATTCTATAATCAATAATAGCTATTATATTCTAATTTTTATGAAAAAACATAATACGAATCACAATGGATTTATATTGTTTCTTTAGAATTTAAATCATAATGACTTATGAATTATTTGATAAGTTAAATTTTAAAGTGGTTCCTAAATTTACAGTCGAACTTTAATTTCATTTTTTAACTTACAATTTCCCCAATTTTATTCTTGGTCTTAACAATATTGATTTATGGTCGTCTTTGAGGTATATTATTCCAACGAATATTCGTAAACAGAGTTATGATGTGGTTAGACAAAAGTCACGCTAGACAATCCATAGCTATATTACAAGGCTATTATAACTATTTAACTAAATTTAGTCTTTATAATAGTTTATAATCCTAATCTCAATTTGAGCTCCAGAAAATTGTGTCCACCATTAGAAGTCATTATTCTTCTTCTCGACTGTTGTTAAGCGTGTTTCAAAAGGGTGATGATGGATGGAGGCAACAACATTGTTGGTAGCTCCAACATCCGACACTCTAAGAAAATCTATGAGAGGAGAACCACCAAAAGCATTTACGAACGACTTCCAGAGAGGTGTGAGTGTGGCCACCAATCTGTCCTCAAATGGTTAAAAACAGATACAAATTCAGGGAGGTCATTTAGTTGTCCAAACAATAATGTAAGTGATTTTTGTTAATGTATGTAGTTAATATCGTTGCTCTTTCAATATGTAATATTTCTTCTCCATGGCCATGAAATGTGGTTGTAAAGTGTTAGTAAGAGGTAGTGTGGTCTTTTTATGTGGGCTGACAAAGTTCAGCATGAAGAAAAAATAATTGGTAGAGCTGATCCTGAATTTGAAATAAAGGAATGGATAATAAAATTTGTCTGAAAGATTAGAAGGTTAAAATCTGAAGTCAGGGCTCTAAAAGTGGCATTCTGTTTGTTGTTGGTTATTATGTTAGTAATTGTGAAAGTTATCCGTGCAGCATGGAAGTGGTGAAGTTCAATTTAGATATTATGTAATAGAAAAGTCTAAATGTGATGGTTGTGATTGTTGTACTCTATGAACAGATGAATACAAATTATTAATGTTCTATTTTATCATTGTTATTGCTAACTTATAATTTAAAAATGAAGCTAAGGAACAGTAATAAAACTAAAATATTTATTAATAACATTCACACCATGTAAAGTATTTTTAAACTTATATGTGTCAAGCTAGACACCATCAAAAAACATGTCACGCATAGAGTATTTAAATAAGAAGCATAACATATATATTATATACTCTAACGTAGATATGGAACTCAATAGCTCTAAAAGTAAATATTTAAAACCAAAATGTCACAGCCAAAATATCTCGATGCGTTAGTTCAATTCTTGGACTTTTTTAGTGGCTTGAATATCAGAATTGATACAAATTACGTAAAGCGGCTCAGCCTTAAATTTATAGCTGCAGATGCACCAACCATTGAATCAATAAGAAAATTTGTTATTGGTGGAGTACTTAAAACTAGAATAGTAAGTAATAGTTGAGTACTTAAAACTAGAATAATGGTGGCTAATGGCGTACTTAAAACTGGAGCAGTGGTGGCTGGTGGAGTAATTGAAGCTGTTGTAGTTGTTGGTGGTAGAATAGTTTTGATACGAGACTATCTTCATTTAGGGGTAAGCGTTGTTGGCCTTGCCTAGAGGTGCACAACAGTTGTTGCACCCTATTAATAGTTATAGAAAAATATTCAATTGGATGGAAAGAGAAATACAAAGGAACTTTAAAAGAACCATATTTAATTTCTGTTGAGAGTTTATTTTCTTACATAATATGTTGGCTCATATCAAGCTCAATCTCAGTACCATTGCCTTCATCTTGGATTTTATTTGCAGCACTTGAAAGTTGATTTGCAACAGCTTCACCAAAAGCAACATCAGCAACAGCAGCCGCAGCCTCATCTTCAACCTTATTTGGAGGCAGTTCCTCTTGTTGTGACATTTACCACTATAATAACGACAAGAATCCTCTTTATATGTCTTCTTCAGCTTGGTGGTGTTCTGCTTCTTGTCTCCTGTAGGACTTTTATCAACATCCTTTTCTCGTTTCTTCTTTAGTTCTCCTGCAATCTTCTTATACTTGAGTGTTTGTAGTCTATTGTAAATTGATTTTTTTTTCATAATATCTAGCCAAAAAAAGGGTTGATATGAAATACATATGTGTCATTGTATGCATCCATTGTATACATACACCAACTCATTATTTCTTTCAGCATGGAAGCATATCTCCAGAAGTTCAACATCAGAATTGAATTCTCTTAAACTAGTCTCCGATGATCTGTTAGGAGCCAACTACCAACAATGCTCTATCTTCTCATACTCAGCCTATTTGTAGTAGTCTCTGATGAAAAACACACTTAACAAGTCTGGATCAAGTCTAAACATCTTTGAAATATGATCCCTAGTGTATGAAATGACACATTCACACTCGTCATAAAGAATTCCTATGGTAATACACAACAATAATAAAAAGTCATCTATAAATAAAAATTGATCATTAATATCATAATTTTCAAAAAATAAAAAAAACCAAGGTAGGGTACCATAAACTAAGAACGTACAATTAACTTAAACCCCAACCTACCATAAAAACTAATAAACTACATATAAAATTATTTCTATTTCTAGCACATTCCCACAATAGCTATCATGATCACAATGAACAAAAACAAATAAAAAATAAAACAACATTGCAGGAAGCAAACCTTAACACAAAGTCACAAACTCACAGATAAAATACAAATGCAAAAAAGAGATAAATGAATGGATATTGACTTAACAATGAAAAAAAAACGAAGAAAAATAGAAGAGTAGCTAGTGACTATTTTAGTTTTTTTTTTTCTATTTTAGTTACCAGTATCAATCAAAATGCTTCTTTTTAGACCACTTCGAATAGAGATGAAACAATTTCAGTGTGGTTATTTTCTTTTAGAGAGAACACCAAAAAAAACTTCTTTCAAATTGGCACTATTAAAAAAAATAAAAAGAAGAAGAAGAGATTTTGTGAAAGACATAAAACAATAATTCTAACGTACATATTAAAACCCCTCAAACTATCCTAAACGACGTAGTTTTTATTGTATTTAAACGTCAGAAATAAAATAATAGTATTTTATCAGTCTAGTGTGATTTTCATCCAACTACCTCATCATTCTCATCATTCTGAGTCAATATTGTTACAATTAAGAACAAAATTAAAACAATGACAAATTAAAAAATAAAATTAAAATTTAATTATAAATTCAAATACTACTTTAAAATTTAACTCTTTTTTAATTATACACCATAAATCACAATGGCAAATTATCTGTTTAGTTCTTAGGCCATAAATTAAAGTGCATATTGCGATTTACATGCTTAAATATAATTGGCTTAGATTGATTCTGATTCAACTTTTAAATTGCTTGTCTTTGATGTGATTTATAAGAAATTTTAAAATATTAAGTTGCTCATATTCAAGGCAATTTATGTGTATATTAATAAACTAATTGGACTCATTGTGATTTATTCTAAATAAAAATAGAACATATGCATAAATAAAAAAAATTAATTTATTAGTTAATTTTCTTTTGTTTATTTAAGAAGAAGAATCGTGCAAACATGCTTAAGAATTTTTAATTTTCTTTTTTAACCGTATGTTTGTGAAAATGGAGCGCGTGGGGCAACACCCATTTTTTTTGGCTACTGGGTACATATGTTACTGGCTACCGACTTATCCCATGGCTAGTTCCGTATGGCCCGTACAGATAAGACTGAAGACTTACAGTACAATTCGTTTGCATTTCTGACTTTGATCCGCTGCATCGGGTCGCAATTTTCACTGACACGTGTCTTTTTTCTATTGGCCATAATGATACAATACCGGCATTTTCCACAATATTTTACTCCCCTTTTCTTTCCCACGAGAGAGGAAAAAAAAATTCACATTCCATTATATCATTAGAAATTTATTAATAGAATTTATGGTGAGATAAAATTAATATAATTTTAAAATATTAAAAATTTAAATAGGACGAAAATATTAAAAATAAAAATGATACATAAAAATTAATTTTAATTTTATTTTTTAATAATATTAATTTTTTATGGTATATAATTATTTATTTTACAAATATTTTACGATGAGTAAAAATATTTAAGAGTAAAATTATAAAAAAAAATTATTTAGAATGAAAATCATGTGATTAAGTGTAATTTACTTAGATATGATTAAAAAATAATTGAATAACTATGTTATGTACCGTAAAAGATTGATATTATTGAATGATAAAATTAAAATTTATTTCTATATATCGTTTTTGTTTCCTAACGTTTTCGTCATATTTAAGTCCCTAATGTTTCAAAATGGTCTCAATTTTGTCCTGTATCAATTTTGTTAACAAATTCTTAAAAACATTTGGGATTTAAATAGGACTATTTAAACGTTAGGAACAACTTTAAGATTTATCCCAAATATTAGGACAAAAACAATAATTTACTCTAATACAAATAATATATGTTAAAGATGAAGTTTGTCGCAAATTGTTTTTTATATTTGGACACAAATGGTGTTTTTTATTATTATAGATTGTAAAAATATTAATTTTAAAGATGATATTGTTTAATTTAAAATGTAGAATTCGAATTTTTTAATTTTTTTAAAGGATAAAAAGTGGACTCTTCAATTTTTTTAAACCAAAAATCAGATCTCTAATGTATGAATTTCAAAAAACAAAATCACAACAAACAAAGTCGACCTTTCAATTTAATATTTAAAAAATTTTAAAAATTTCTTTGCAAAATAATCAAATTTACCAATTACACATTCTCGTACAAAAGAGATATATACAAAATCAATAGAAATAGATTGCATACGCTGTTCGTCCATAATAAAATAATTTAGCCGAAGTTTGTTGTGTCATCATTATTTTTTCTAATGCTTATATTCTTAGTTAATTTATTTTATTCTTTGATGTGCTTATAAATTTTATTTTAATTTTTAGTGAAGAATTAAAAACACTTACTTTCTTGCTAGTGGAAAGTATTTAAGTTACTAATCCATTAAAAAATTATCTTTGATTCCTTAGTATAAGACTATTGGTTAGTATAGATAATAATTTCATTAAAAAATTATCCTTTTAGAAATATTACTTGTGTTCAAGCCAAGGACTTTTTTCCCATAATTGAAAACTTCAATTCAAGGACTTATAAAAACTAGGGGCAGGAAAAGCTTCAAACCCCCCTAAAAAACCGTATTGTTACCATATGGAAAAGTTTATAACAACAGATATCATTTTTAAATATAATACTGGCTTTAAAGAATAATTTTTCTTTAGTTCTGATTTTTATTAGTTTATAACTTAAGGAGTGCAGCTATTTTATTTTCTTGTATTGCTGAAATAATAATATAATTATATAAGTTAAGGTGGATTCAACCCCTCCAAAGCTATGACAAAGTCTGAAACACGGCATTTTTATGGTAAGACTTCTAAGGGTGTGTTTGGAAACCCGTTTGAAAAGTAGAATCACGTTTACATTTCTTGAAAGCTTTAATTATTGGTTTGGCAAATTTTTTTCTCATGAACGCAGAAGTGATTTTGCTGCCAAAACCACGTTTACAAGAAGCAACTATTTGTAACTTTTGCGTTTTCTTAACTGGCTTTTAGCCACAGATACTAACAATTTATTTATTTTTTACCAACTTTATCTTTTGTATATATTATTATATTAATTATAAAATTCTTGTTATTTCTATTTATATGAATTCTATTTTCTATTATTTTTTATTTTTATTTTTTTCAACTATTTATTTGACATTATACACTTTTATAATTGTGATTTTTGTGTATTATGTTTGTTATTATCTTTTTTATAATATAATTTATTAATTCTATTAGGTAAAGTAAATTAAACAAAAAATTAACTGTAAATAATAATAATAATAATAAATTATAACATACTAAAAAACGAGTACCAAAAATACTAAAAATATATTATATAAAAAGATTATCAAGAACTTTTAGATTTGTTTCAATCACTATAAATCATTATAAAGTAAATATTTATTTTTTTATTATTTTCAGTATTCTCTTTTATAACTGTAATTCTCGTATACTATGTTGTAGTGTAATTTTTTATAATATAGATTATGATTCCATTAAAAAAGATAAATTAAATAAAAAAATTAATAATAGATAATAATAAAATCATAAACGTTGGATTTCAAATTAATATTAACAATAAGATTATTGAGAGTACTAAAACAAGAGTATGATGTAAAAAATACTAAAGTAACATTTAATACTTAAAAAATGTAACATATTTGACTAATATTCTTTTATATATATATATATAATTTATTTTTTTTTTTTATTTAAAAATATATTTTATCTATTTTATATGTTATTTTTATTTTAGTAAGTAAATATTAATTTTATTATAAAATTAACTAATAAAATGTATTTAAATATCTAAATTAAAATAATAAGATAATATAAAAAAATTTTAAGTTGATGTCCATTTTAGTAATTTTTTAGCTAAAAGTGATTTTGAATGGTATAAGCCAAACAATATTTATTTTACTATAATCCATTTTGATACAAAAAATTATCAAATATAAATCACTTTAACACAAACTTACTTTTTATCAAAATTAAGTTTGCAAAATCACTTTTATGTCAACTCCCGTTTGCAAACTGTAATCCAAACACACACTAAATAGTTGTGTGAAATGCATATATTAAGATTTTTTTTAAAAAATTTAATTTTTATTTATTTATAATAGTGTAAAATATTTTATATAATTATTTAATTATATTTGTTTTTTAAATATTTTCATACCGTCAGTATAAAACATAGTTTGGTTTTCCAGTATTAAGTTTTATATATAATATTAAAATTCTCTTCAAACTCTAATCAATTAGAATCGTATAGGATTCATCCAGTATAATACAGTGTAAGTTTGGTTGGAGGGAAAAAAATAAGTGAAATTTTTTATTTATAATACATTATTTATAAAAAGAATATCTTACAGTGTTGCATTGTAATATTTTATGTGTAGATTTAAAAAGTAAAAATATTTAAATTTGTTTTTATTTTTATGAGTTAAGATTTTTTATAATTGAATATTGAACTCACTCTAAAATTTTAATTTAATATAAAATTTATCTATTTTATTTTTTTAGACTTAGATTTTATCTTTTATTATTTTATTATTTATAAATATTAAATGACTTTTTCATATATAAAATAATTTTGTCCAAAAAAAATATAATGAGATTATAAATTTATATTTTAGTATCATCTTAATTATTTTTATTGATTGTCTAAATCTAATATTAATATAAAAAAATATTACATTCATAAATAAAGTATATTCTAATAAAAAACTCTTGATTCAATCCTAAACAAATTTTATTAAATCTAAATAAGATAATAACACAAGAAAATAAAGGGATATATATATATATATATATATATATATATATATATATATAGGCTCATTAATTTAAATATGGAAGATATTTTGGTGAATTGGGAGAAAATGGAGCAACTGGGTGTATTACACAGAGATGGACATGTCAGATGAAATGTACAACACGCAGGGGGCGTGGTGCATACAACACGTGGGGGGCGTGGAAGCTAGGTGGCATGCTGTGGTTGAGCCACCTAGGCAGCACGCAGGGGGCGTGCTGACGTGACGGAACGTGGTTGGCCAGCAGCTGCACCACGTGGGAGGCGTGTAGGCAGCACGCAGGAGGCGTGCTGACGTGGCAGAACGTGGTTGGCCAGCAGCTGCACCACGTGGGAGGCGTGCTGCGTCAGCACGCAGGGGGCGTGCTGACGTGGTGAAGGGTGATTGGTCCAACTGTGCACCACGTGGGGGGCGTGTTAAGTGCACTGCTCTATATAAGGTAGAGCTCGATAGTATTTTTCATATCGAGTGAGTGAGATTTGAGTGTGTTGTGAGGAATCTTTGATGCTCTTCTGGGTGTAATGGAGGACACCGCAAATTTGGTGGTGTATTGTGATGGTGAGATAATACGTAATACTCATGAGGGAGTGAGGTTTGTGTCACAAAATCCGTTTTCGTTTGTGGTTCCATGCACGATGACGTTAATGGAGCTGCAGAGCGGCCTATGTCAAAGCATGGAGAATGGTACGTTAATGAGAGTGAGCAGAATTCTGTACCGAAATTCGGTTGTGGTTTTTGGTGGTCTAATACAGTTTGATACCATTCCGATCACAGATGAAGCGAGTATGCAGAATATGTTTCAAATTCATCGGCAGACTTATATGAGACACCCACAAATTGAGTTGTACGTTGAGTTTGAAGCTGTAGAGGCAGTAGCGGTCCAAAATGATATAGATGTAAATGATGATATAGCTGCAGTATACGAAGGGATGAATAGTGACAGCGAAGAGGACTTCGAAGCCACTTATGAAGCCGGCGACGAAGATGAGGATGGTGATGTGGGAGTTGAGGCAGCAGTGGAGAATGTAGTGGTTCATCCCTCGAGCAGTCAACCAATGGGCATTCCACCTTTTATGTGTGAGTTGGATCTCGACGCCATGCATGCCCCCGAGTTTTCGGAATATGCAAATAGAGGTACGTGTTGACTAAATAAGAAGTTTTTGTTACTTTATACCTTGGACTGTGCAATAAACGATGATTTTGGCTTTCTGTAGGTATTGCTGATCCTGAGGACAGAGAGTTCCGAATTGGAATGGAATACAGTTCTAGAAAGTCGGTCGTTGCAGCAATTAGAAGTTTCACTATATCTAGAGGAGTTGACTATGATGTGTATGAGTCTGAGCCACAGACGTTCTATACAAAATGCAAGATGTACGGGCATGGATGTGACTGGCTTATCCGAGCCAGCTTGATACGGAGAAAAGGTTGTTGGGAGATACGCAGATACAACGGTAGGCACACGTGCACCATCAGAACGATTTCACAAGATCATTCCAAGTTGGACTCAGATATAGTTACTGAGGCTATAAGGCCGTTGGTCGAGATGGACCTGTCCATCAAGGTGAAATCTATAATTGCGGAAGTCCAATCAAGGTTCAACTATATCATCAGTTATCGAAAGGCTTGGTTGGCAAAGCAGAAGTCCGTTGCCAACGTTTTTGGTGATTGGGAGGAATCTTACCAAGCATTGCCGTGGTGGCTCTCGGTCATGGTGCAGAAGATTCCTGGTTCAGTTGTCCAAATAGAAACACGACCACTCTACAACGGGAATGAGGAGGCACAAGGTGTAAAAATACTTCATCGTGTATTTTGGAGTTTTAATCCATGCATTAGGGCATTCAGCTGGAGCGGCCGACCCGCCTACCTCTGCTGGAGCGGATGATCCGGGGTTGAACGTGTCAACAACTGTGTATGCCCGCTGACGCTGCATAAAACCACTATCACATGACACACTCGCTGACGTGCGCTCGGAAGTACGACCCTGCAAACCATGAGCCATATCTACTGATGCCCTACGTGGATCAGCTGACACCGACAGTGAAAGGATACCACTAAAATCTGACCAGCCACCCAAACCAGCATCTCCGCCGCTGGAGAAGTCAAACCAATCTGTACCAGAAGGAATGGTAAGTATGGGATCATGATGCTGGCCGGACTGACCGTGGTCACTGTGCTGAGAATGGTGGCTGCTCTGAGCGTGGGGGCTGTGCTGAGAGTGGTGACTGCCCTGAGAGTGATGGCTACCATGACTGTAGGCCGGTGGCTGTGGTATATAATAAGGAATCGGCTCAAACACTGCATGCTGTGGGGCAGGTGGCTGTGGGGCAGGTGACTGTGGGGGAGGTGGCTGTGGGGCAGGTGGCTATGGATGATGAGGAACGTAGGTCGTCAATCTCAGCAGATGTCCATAGGAGCGTACGTACCAATCCCGATACTCTACCGTCGGGAAAAAATCCCAGGTCAGAAGGGGGTGCTGATCCCGCAATCGACTGTGTCGCCTGTTGGCCCACTCCTCTATCCATGGCCCATGTAAAACTGTCCAGTCATGTTGCTGCACTCCACGTAGAACGATGCAATGTTGATCAACTGGAATATCCCTTGCTGCCCGCGGAGGAGCTTGTGCATATCCATACTGACGCATCACTCGGTCCGCAAGGTGCCACTCGACACACTCGAATGACAACAACGGAGCAACGATGTCACACACCTCAAGATGGGGATATAACTCGTCCGGAACGATCAATCGGTGATACGGCCGCCACTCAAACTGCCACAGTATTATTGGCATATTAGAACCCTAACAATAATGGATTGAAAAGCGGAACAGCTAAAATATAACTATTTACCTCTTGCATGTAGTCTATGTCATGCCTGAATGTCTCTACGGTCTTGGATAACCACGCTGTGGTCCATTCCGAATGACTCCACCTGACACATTATTAATTGAAAAATTTTAAATAAAACACCATAAGTCAAACATGCATCATGAATATAACACACGACTAAAATAAGACTTATTACCTCCTGCCAACTGGTATCTCGGCGGGTGGAAGGGTTTGTCTCGGTACGGGAGCAAGACACGGCATTCGCTCCCATGCCCAAACAAACAACAGATTCAGAGGGCCATCCATCTCCTTTGTATCATATCGTGATGCACGGCATAGTGCTATGTAAAGATGAGCGAGACAAGCTGACCCCCAACTATAAGTATGGATATGCTCGAAATCGCGAAGCAATAGTAGATATTTCGCATGGGCATATGCGGTCGACTTGTCCGTAAATAGGGTCGACCCTAACAAACAGAAGATATGACATCTGACGTATCTCCTGATGGACTCCTCAGTATCTAACGGCTCTGCGTCTCTAATACGTCGAACCCAACCCAACTTTATATAGGACTTCGCATTTTGACTAACTGATGGCTCACGACCGAATATCGCTATGCCCTGACTTTGAACGAACTCGCTACTACTATCTGTCCATCCACTGACAGGCTCTCCATTAATGGGGAGGCCAAATATATGAGCGACATCCTCTAATGTCACTGTAACCTCACCGATCGGCAATACAAAGCTGTGGGTCTCAGGCCTCCACCTTTCAATCAGAGCAGCTAACATGGGGGTGAAATCCTCTTATGACTCCAATTCTGGAGACGTGGTAGAATTCCGTGGCGCGTAAGTGGTTCTCCACCATTGGATTCCACGTCTGTGGTGGATCCAGTTTACGCACCAACAAATTCCTGTTAGGCTGCATCAACAAAAATATATGTTACATTAATTAAATAATAATCCTTATAAATATTATAATAAACATTTACTTATTATTTAGTAATTAAATAATAATTCAACCTATCACGTATTATTTAGTAATCTTTATGTGTATCAATTTATTTATTTTTTTAATTTTTAATAATGATATAGTATAATATAATATAATATACTATTATTTTTTTATACATTTTACATATTTAATTTCTTATAATGTTTACTTACTCACGTTGTGTATATTATTACAACATCAGAATATGTTTTTTATTCTTCAACATATTCTTAATAACAAAAATTAGTACAAATTATACATATTATACATATTATTATTATTATTATTAACGTTTATTTTGCAAAAATTATTGTTATATTCTTAAAATATTTATAAAATACACAGAATAATATTCTCAACACCAAAATATACATGCATAAAAAAAATTTATAAAAAATAAAATAATTTAAATACAGCAAAAAAAAATTGTTTACTTACGTAAATAGAATGATCCAAATAGTTGATAATATGTTCTTTAGGCGCCAGATAATTACGTACCATTTTTTTTAATCCTCTAACTAATATTCTTTTTCTTTCCACGTATAAACTTAACTCACCACTATTCACTACTACTCACTATACTCTCCTCACTAATACTACCTACAGACTAATCCACTTCCTTCTCTCCTTCTCCCAACTATTTTTTGCTTCAGCTCAAACAGCATGAATGGGAGGAGAAGAAGACTCACCAACGCATGCATATATACATGGAGCATCACCGGCGCTGGTTCCTGGGGTGGGGGGCTGTCTCCTGCATGCAGGCAGGACTGCAACACGCCCCCCGCGTGGTGCAGCAGGTGCATTGGGACTCCGCGCAGCTCTGCCAAGCCTCACGGGCCTCGACATACCACGCCCCGTGCATGGTGACTCACCACGCCCCCGGCGTGCTGCCACTTGGCGTTCCATCTCAGCCACCACGCTCCCGGCGTGCTGCCACATGGCTCTCCTGCTCAGCCATCACGCCCCTGGCATGCTGCCACATGGCTCTCCTGCTCAGCCACCACGCCCCCGGCGTGTTGATGGTGAGCTCCACCCACCGGTAATTCCCTTCCTTGGCCAATATTCGGCCAATTCACCACCACTACCTCCATAAAAAAAATAATTTCCTGAAGAAAATTGTTTGATGTGCTATGAAAATTAAATGCACACGTCTTATAGGGTTGGCTTAAAACTTAGCTTGAGCCCATAAGGGAATGTATTTACTGCTCTAGTTAAAATTGCCACACACTAAATACATGAAGAACACTTTAAAAAAAAAAAAAACAAAATGAAGAACAAATTAAAGTAAAACCTGACTTATAGAATAATTATATAGTAGCTTTTGTAATTTAGTGTAATTAATTTCATTTTAATATCTATTATATAATAATAACTTTATAATCAAAATATAATACTTGATACACTTTTATTGTAATTAAATTAAAAATTTCTTTTTTTTTAATTAAGGAGGTTTTTCTTTTTTTTTTTTTATCTTTTTTATGTTTTATCCTCTTTCACCTATTACATTTTTTATATATTAATATTAGTTATTAATTTAACAATCAACATATAATATATAATATTTGTTATTAAATTAAAATTAAAATATATTATTAATATGACATTCAAAATGTATCACATTATACTCTATTTCATTATAATTAAAATAATATATATTTTTTTAAAACTAATAAACTTTTTCTCATTTTTCACTTATTTTATTTTTTTAGGCTTTTAATCAATATCCCACAATTTATAAAATTTATTATCTAAATGTGTCACATAATACTCTTTTTTTGCAATTAAACTTTTTTTTTTCAAAATTGAAGACCTCTCTCCTTATCTATTTCTCTATTTCTCTTTCTCTTTTATCACTCTATCTCTTATGTATACTATTAATAATTCATTATATCTATTACATATTACTAATTTCACAATTAAAATGTATATATAACATTTTCTAAATGCAATTTAATTAAAAAAATTTAAATCAATAAAGTCTCTCCTTTTTTCTCTTCTCTTTTCTATGTTTCCTCTCTACTCACTTTAACTCTTTTATATATTATCACTAATTATTAATTAGTCATTTAACAATCAAAATATATCACACAATATTTTTTATTATAATTAAAAATATTCTATTATATATTCTTAATTTGATAATCAAAACGTGTTATATGATACTCTTTATTATTATATTTAAGATATTTTTTTTCTAACTAAAAATTTTTCTTTCTCCTTTTTTATTTAGTCGCTCTGTTTCTTTTGATTTTTTAAATAGTATACTATATATAGTTTACTAACATGCCAATATTTTTAAACTATTTATTTATATGTGGTTATTTTTTCAAGATTACATTTATTGTTTTTTCGATATCCTGTTTGAAAATTATTTATACAAAAAGTACTTATAACAAAAAAAATACTACCTCATAAATTATTCATTATAAAAAAATATGAAAGTAGAACACAAATTTTATATTTTTTTATTTAATAAATTTTTTAATATTTATTATAAAAATATTAAATATTATTAACTTTCAAGTTATAATAAAAATCAAATATTAGAATATAATTTATTTTAAAAAAGTTTATAATTTTATAATATTATTACTAATAAAAATACCAGTGTTTTTCTAATACAATTACATTCATATATAGTATTTAAGTAATGGGTCCATCTAGTGTACAGATGTGTTTTGGTACAGATTTACAGATTTTTGTTTTTTTATTGATTTAAAAGTGTATCACTAAAAGTGTTGCTTAAAGTGTTACCATTAATCGTTAACTTGGTTCTGATACCAATTTTTCAGAATGTAATTTCTTTTTTAAAATTATTAACTCTTCATATTTTGCTTCGAATAAGTTTATAATTTGTATAGATTTGGTTGGTGGTACTTTATAATTTGTAATTTCATAATCAAAAGTATTGAGCATTTCTACTATTATTAATTTTGATTTCATTTTTATAGTTTTTCAATCTTGTTTTAGTTTATAATATTCTTTTTTGCATTGATTTTTGTATATAAAATCTTTTATAATTTTTCAAATCCTCCAAAACTTCTTTTAGTTCTACACTTTCTGTTGTTTCTAAATATTTTTTTTTTTATTTTCAACTTCATTCTCCATTTTTTCTTTCAATAGCTTTAATTCTTTTAAGTCATAATTTGATGTTCCAGGCATTTATAAATTTTTTAAGTTTAGCTCCAACTTGTTTATATTTGTTCTTATTTCTATCATTTTTATTATAAGGTCATTAATTTCGAACTGAAGATTATTTAATTCCCTTTTATACTCCTTTATTTTACTTTTTAATTTTTTCGCCCTTTTTCTTTTTATTTTGTTTTCTGGTCTTTCAATCTTTGTATACTTCATTATTTATCTTAGAATTTCTGCAAATTCTATCATCGATTCATCACTATTTTCTAGAGATTCTATTAATTTTTCTAACTCTTCAACTTCTCCTTTCAATTTGTCATAGATTATTTTTAGAGCTTCAAATGCTCTTTGATTTATTTCAGAAAACTGTAAATAATTCAACGGATTTTCTCTTGCAAAGAGCTCTTGTTTCTTGTCTTGATAGGTTACATATATTTTCTCTTTATTTATTGTCATAACTTAGTGTTTAGGGTTTCATTTAATTTTTCGACCTTTTTTGTTAATTCTTTTATTTCAGAATTTTCTTCTTTAATCTTAAACTTGGATAAACTTAGAGGGCTATTAATTTTGGATTCTCTTATTTGAAAATTCGATGAAACTAATTTTCCTGATGGTTCTTTTAGTAAAAGAACTGGGTTTTCAATAGCTTTATATTTTGGTATTTCTGTTTTTACAATTTTCTGAAATAATTCATCGACATAAATTCTTTCTCTGTTTTTAAATATTATACTATGATGGCTATTCGTTAAAGCATAATTTATTGCATATGTAATTGAAAATGATTCATCGTCTTGTTCCATTAGATTCTTTCTGTGAAATTTATAAGCCAAACTTATAGATCTTCCAAGATTTTCAGTTGATAAAGGTATAGCATATCCAAGATGGGCATTGAATTTAACATTTACGTTTGCCAAGTTTTCATGAACAATTCCAATTATTTGATCTATTGGGTCATCAGTAATTCTTTTGTCACAGATTGCTAAGCTTATTGGTGAATTAATTCCTTTCATATATGTAGATTTGATTAAGACTTGTATAGTACTAATATGAATCCATCCAATTTTAGATCTTTTTTGTTGATCCTTAATTTTCTCAATCTGTTTACTCAATTCTTCATCATTTATCAAAGCTATTTCAAGTTCTCCATTAGCAGATTTTATCTTTATAGGGACTTCAAGTTGAATTTTTTCATAGTATATTATATTTTTTCTATTAAAAACTTCTTTTAAAAGATTTTGTTTATTAAAATTTTCACTTGATTTGAGATTTAATTCTGTTTTTAGAACAGCCCGTTTTTCATTATCTAATAAGGCAGATAATCTATAATAATCAGATTCTTCCGTTAATTCTAAACTTTCTAAATAATTCATAACTATGAGATTAAGATAAAGGCGTACCTTTCTGGAGAAAAACTTCCTTTATTTAGAATATTTTACACAAGATATTTTTATCTCCAGATGGGAGATTGTAGATACTAACTCCAGAGGGGAGTTTAGAATTGGTTTTTCCTAAAGGAATTCTTCTTCAAACTATAGAATCGCCTCGGCCGCTTCCTCCTTGCTCTCCTAGCATATGAGTACTCTTAGCCTTCTGCTTTCTATTGTTTGATGGCTTTTACAATTGCCTAAGCAACCTATTTATAATGGTTGGGTCTGATGGACAATTCCCATCCTTACCCTTCTTATGACGTCATTGCTTACGTCATTGTTTATTATCTTGCACCAGCTACATTGTTGGTGCTCTATGACCTAAGCGCTTACGTCACTATGCAATAATGTTGAGAGATGCTTCAGATGTGCTGTCTTCTCCTTTCATCATGTGACCTTCAGATGCGTTGTCTTCTTCCTTTATCATGTGGGTTGATTCTGTTTCATTATTACTTTCTTCAAATAACTCTGAGACACATAGCTGGCACTTGTGGTCTTCTCTGTCTTTTATCAAATAGCAGAGATTCCTCTTTATCCCTTCGGAGAGCTTTTCTAAGAGTCCAGATAAGTTGTAGAATGCTGATTCAAATTCCACTAAGAGTCTCATCTCTCTTTCTTCAATTTCATTCCTTTTACTGGACACAAGCAAAGTATTTCTGCTTTTATAATTGATTCTTGTGTGAGATTCCCTTGTTATCTTTTGAGTTCTTTCGAAGACCCTTGCTAGTGTGCTGGCTAGTCTTCCTTCATGACTGTAGATTGTTAAATCTTGAACTTGATCAATTGGTTGAAAATTTCCTGGGAAGACGGACATGAAGATTACTTGATGTGCTGGAACCAAGCATTCTTCTTCTTCATTAAAAATAGGTTGACTATTCGTAAATTTTAGGGATATATCCCTTGGATTTACGTTGTCAATCATATTTTTTAAATCTCTTTACTGCATCAATGAATCATGCAGGAAACTCACTAATAATTTTCAAATCATTAAAAATTAAAATTGTATCAATTAATCCATACTGGAAAAACTGATAAGTGTCAGATGGGGAAGCCTCTGGAAATATAACCAGTTTTGTTAGCTGTTCTTTGGCAATAGAATAATATCCCAAGATGGCCTTTTTTTCTTCAGTCCAATTTAGGACTATGTTAAGGGTTTCTCTGAGATTTGATCTACAGACCCTTTTCTTTTCCTTGATTTCAGCCCTTGTAGAAATGTTTCTTATTATTCCTGTTCTTTGGGTTTGAATTAGAGCTTTATCTGCTCTTTTTAGGGTTTGCTCTGGATGAAGAGTTTCATATTCCCTGAAAGATTCCTTTGCTTCTTCCAGTGTTAAAAACCCTCCTTTATGAATTATCCTTAATTGATGTGTAAATGGTGCTGCTTTTTTCCAGGCATCATATACTCCTTTCATGGGGCCATTATAAATTACATAATATTTTTTATCTTGGGTGGATTTTTTGATAATTTCAAAAATTGTTTTATTTTCTGGAATTTTTTCTTCACCTGATTTGTCCACCACGCTTAGCTGGCTGAACTCTGATGGTTTTAGTTGTTGTGTTGATTTCATTGCTTCGATGGCCTTTTTGAGGGATTGGATCTGTGTCCTTATTTGCTGACAATGCTTGCACTTTTCGAGTTCTTGTTCGTATTTCTGAATTTCTTGATCTAATGTGTTGTAGACGAATTCCATTCTCTCGTTAATGTATCTGCAATAACATTTTTGTCACCCTTAATATATTCAATTTTTATTGGATATTGTAACAAAAATAATTGCCATCTTACCAATCGTTCATGATTATAATCAATTTTTAAATTATATCGTATAAAACCTGTTAGGTAACTTGAATCTGTCCTTAATATAAATTCTCTGGGTAGTAAATCAATTTTCCATTTCTTAAGAGATTTAATTGCTGCTAGAGTTTCCTTTTCATGAGTGGTATATCTCTGTTCTGTTGGAGTAAAAGTCCCTGAAATATACCTGCAAAGTAATTTCCTTGGGGAATATTTAGAATCTAATGATTCTTTTTCTTGTTCCAAGCTTTTTATAGCTTTCTTAGTTTTTAGATATCTTGACCAGGTTATGTCTGAGGCATTTGTTTCTACTATTAAGTAGTCATTTTCTTCTGGAATATAAAGTTCTGGAAGTTTTTCACATAATTCTTTAATTCTTTGAATTTGCATACTATCTTTTTCATCCCATTTCCATTCTTTTTTAGTACTTATTTTTGGAAATAAGCTTTTAGTGTATTCTGTTATATTCTTTAAAAATTCTTGATCAGAAATATAATTTATACACCCCAAAAATCTTTGTAATTATTTTCTATCTTCTATTTTATTAGGAAATAAATTTACCTTTTCTAGAATATTTGGTTGAAGTTTTAGCTTTCCTTGGGTGGATAGAATTAATCCAAGAAACTCTATTTCTTGTCTTGCTATTCTTGCTTTCTTTTTGCTAAGAACTAATCCTTTTTCTTTATATCTTTCTAAAACTATTAATAATTTTTGAAGATGATCTTCCTTATCTTGTTTTGTAAAAACTAGTATATCATCAATGTACACTAAAACAAATTCATTTAACTCTTTTAGATTTTCTTCCATAAATCTTTGATAAATACCTGGGGCTTGTTTTAATCCGAATGGTAATACATTCCATTCATAGAGCAACACACTTGTTGATTCTTTTGTTGGGCAAGTAAAAGCAGTTAATTTCTTTGTTTTTTCGTCTAAACGAAGTTGCCAATATCCTGATTTTGCATCAAGAGATGAAAACCAAGTTGCTCCTTTGATTTTTTTCTAAAATAAAATCTTTTCTTGGAAGTTTATGAGCATCACCAATAGTTGCTTCATTCATCTTCTTATAGTTAATAACCATTCTTCGTTTTCCCCTTTTAATTTCATTATTGTTTTCGACATAAAAGGCTGGAGCCGCATGAGGACTTTTACTTAATCTTATAATTCCTTTTTCCAAAAGATCTCTACATTCCAATGAGAACTCTTCTCTATCTCTTACGGAATAGAGAATTTTATTTGGAACATTTATCTCTTTTGTAGGGTCTTTTAATTTAATGCTTACTAATTCGTTATTTGTATTTTTAATATCTAAAGGATTTTCAGCACAAATTTCATCAAGAATTTCTTCTATCTTTGTTTCAAGATTATTTTTTGGAATTTTTATCTGAAAGTATAAATTTAAATAACATGTCTCTAATATAGAAAATATTTTAAATTTTAGAATCTTATCTATAGTAGTGGTTGGTATTTTTATACGTTTCGATTTTTGATTTATTGAAGAATCGTGTGGAGCTTTTAAAACTATATATGTTAATTCTTGAATAAATGGATGATATAGTTTTAAAAAGTTATTTCCTATGATAAAATCCATTCCAGAATCTAACATATATATAGATGAAACAATGAACCTATAATTTTGAATAAAAATTTCAGCCATTTTTGCTTTTTGGTCAATTTTATGTATTGATTTGTCAGCTATTCTAACTCTTAATGGTTTCTTTAATTTTTTCCAATCAAGTTTTATATTTGAACTAGCAAAGCATTGTGTTGCTCCAGAATCTATGAAAGCATTTATAAACTTTTCTGTTATTTTTATAGTAATAAATGTGGCATTATTACTCAATCTCTGAGTCTGTTTCTGAGACATATTCAAAAATATAGTCTAAGTTATCATCGGATTCCTCTAATGGTTCCATGAAATAAGACTTAGCAATTTCTATTTGTTTAGTAAGATTCTTTTTATCCTTCTTTTTTGGACATTCATTTGCATAGTATTATTCTTCTTGGCAATACCAACACTTACAATTTTCTTTTTTATTTGGGCAATAGTTATTTTTTTGTCTTTTATTTTTATTGTTATTTTCCTTCCTAAAATACCTCTTTTTTCTCCGGTTTGGATAATATTTTCTTTTTCTAAATTGATATTTTCTTTTTCTTTGAAGGTTTTTATTAAGACCATATTTTTGAGGTATCTTTTCATTATCCTGACAGCAAATTCTAATTATATTTGCAAATCTTTTTTGAGTCGCTTCTTGCATACAACGTTCTTTTATTTCCTCTCTTATTGCAGAGGTTGCTCCACCAAAATTATTTTCAATTGTCCCTCTATTTATCTCTCTTATAAATCTTCCCATTATAAATTCATTAGCAGGATATGGAAGTTTTGTTATATACATACTAAGATAATGATTTTTATCTTCTTCTTTTAATTTGTAATAATGTATTCTATATTCACATATATAAGATTCTACATTACATAGATCATATATCTGAATATTAGCTAGATGGTTTTTTGCTTCTTAATATTCTTTATTATAGACTTCTTGTCTATGATCTATACTATTTTTTCCAAAAAATTCTTTATATAGAATCATCATTATATATAATATTTTATCATAAGCTATTATTTTTGTTGCTAATTCTTCTATTATTTGGTTCTCTATTGATGTCATATAATCTTTTATAGTTCCTTTAGTATGAAACCTTATGTAATTCCAAATATCTCTTTCAGACAATTCACTAAGTTTTGGATTAGTAAAGGCTTCTAATAAAAAGAAATTCAACCAATTTTCGAAAATTTTCTTTTCATTCTTTTTACAATCTAAGTCAAGCATTCTTTCTCCTTCCATTTCCTGAATTTTAGGAACGTATTTTGATGGTATTTTTGTATATTTTGAATCTTTATTTATAAACCCTTTTTTGAAAGCATAATTATCAAAACCTATTTCCCATTTAAATTGAGATTGATTATCTTTAGATGTTCCAGCTTCATTTTTTACTTGTATTGAAATTGCTGGTTTTTCGTCACTTGAATAATCTAGGATGTGTTCTTCATTTTCTATATTTTCAGAATTTACTAATTCTTCTTCTATTTGAAATCTTTGTTCCATAATATTATTTTCTTGAACCATTTTTAATTGTTTAAAAAGCATTGTAACTTCTTCTAATTTTTTCTCATTATTTATAATTTTAGTGGTGGTTTTACTTTTAAATCTGTTATGTTGATTATATTTTGAAATTTTTCTTCTTTGGAATTCTCTTTTTCCTTATTTCTTTGAAATTTTATGGATACTAATATTTCTTCAAGCATATCTACTATAGAATTTAATTGTGGGTTAAAAGTATGATAAAGATGTGGGGAATCATTTCCATGGTAACATTTCTTAGAAATTCCGTGTGAAAAATAAGTTTTTTTCAGGTTTTTGAAGTTCTTCAATAAAACTTATAGTAAAATAAAGATTTTGAGAAAAAATTATTTTGTATTGATTTTAAGAATTCGGTGTCATTACAGTTAACATTAGTTAAAATCATTAATTTTTGATCTATTAATTTTGATAACTTAATTATTTCTTCTCTTAAATCTTTTCATTTATTTTTTTTTCATTATGTGACGCTTTTCTTTGTGAAGAATTACGATTAAAATGTAACTTTAAAAAGTGTGGTGTAAGCAAATTTTTAAATCTGTACAGATTTAGATCTGTACTATATAATTTTCTTTAAGTAATAGGGTATGAAAATTCAAGATGTTGATTGATACGATGTAATAAGAGAATATTTATGACTAGACAATAATTCAAAAATCAAACTATTTAAAAATCTATTTACATAACAACATTAAAATAAAATATCTATGAAGCAAAGAATATATAATTTTTTTTTTAGACAAAAAGTGTACACGTGTGATCCAAAGCAATAAGCATGAATGAATGAAGGGTGGTGGGAGTGTCATGTGTCGATATGCATTATCATAAGCTGTACCATGTGAGGGCCCAACTGTGTAGCCTTTGTGTCTTGTTTTTAGGGGAGCCAAGAAAACTTCACACTACTCTCACATCTCTCTTTTCTACACGTACACTGTATCATATTACCAAATAATATATCTTAATTTTTATGATCTTTGTACGTATTGTTGTGTGATAATTCATGTGTTAATAATTCATGCCTCATTTATTATTAGCTATGTTTAATAATTTATATAGGTGTTTGTTTCGTGTTCAGTTACTCGTTAGAATGATAGATTTATCGGATCATAAATAACGGTTGAATAAAGGGGATATCTAGATCTGAATGGAGTTCTATAAAAAAAATAGGGTAGTGTTAGAGAGTCAATAATCTAAGTATATAATATGTACAATGGACTAAATTTTTGGTCAATAAATAAAATAAATATCACTCATACTATCTAGAATAACTATCCGGATACCAAGATAAATAAACATTTTATGTCATAAAACCACTCATCCCAAAAACTTAAGCTAATTTTGAAGTTCACCAAGGCTTGACCTTTCGGATTTAGAACTCTAATATCATATCATGAAACCACTCATTCCAAAAGCGTAACCTGATAGGACAATATAACACTAATGATTATATCTCTAATACTTTCTAAACTTCCATTGTACGCTTAAGCCATTGACTTCCTATGCTTTTCTAAAAAAGTGTTGTTTTGATCGTCACTAGGTTGACAGATGAGGTCACTTATAAGAATTTCGTACAATAAAACAATTAATTAAGATAAAGATGATATATTTTTGGAGAGAAATAGGTCTTTTTCATTTATATTTTATATTTGGGTGAGTCTTTTAATTTGGCGTTTTTTATTTTTGATATAGAGAAGAGGATTGAGTGATACAACAGTGTGAAGAAGAGGGATGCTTTCTATACATGTAATGTCAGTAGTGTTTTAGTAGAAATCGGAGGATCTGTTTTGAGTTTGGAAAAAAAAAAAAATCCTAATCGGAGGTCCGTTTTGATTTAAAAAAGAAAAAAAAACTAATCGGACGGTCCGATTTGTAATTTCGAAAATAAAAAAAAATTAATGTTAAAATCAGACCGTCCGATTTTTATTTTAACAAATAAAAATTTAAAAAATACAAATCGGACCTTCTGATTTGGAGTTTTTTTTTTCTTCAAGCAAATCGGACCATCCGATTTGTAGTTTATTTTTTTTTATCAAACAAATCAGACTGTTCAATTTAAATAAAACACCATATAAAAAAATATCTAATTTTCTAATAACAATGTATTACACATATATTTAATCAATATAAAAAAATTAGCCTTAATTTAGATCTGGTTACCTAAAAATTTTTGTAAATTATCCAGATTTTCATTAAAAAAGAGGATGCCACTCGGATCACTTTACGTGTACGAGTTAAGGACTCGTTGGGTCGGCAATCTGCGAGTAGGGGTGAACGCGGATAGGATCAGATCGGATATGGTTAAAATATCGATTCGATCTGCATTAAAATTATTAGATCGGATCCAATATTCATGATTTTTAAGTCTGGATTCGATGCGATCTGCACATTTGCGAATCGGATTCGGATGTTGGATATATCCACAAAACACAAAAATATTTTTTAAAACTTATTTTTATTAAAAGAATATTAATAAAAAAAATTTTTTCTACTCTTTTAAATATATTTACTCTTAAAATAATATTAAACATATTTTTTTAAATAATAAAATTAAAATAATACAACATATATGATAATTATTAGTTAAAATAAAACATAAAAAATATTTACTTATTTATTTATTTATTTTGCGGATCCGCAAATATGTAGATACCTACATAAAATCTGCAATCCAATTCTATAAATGGGCAGATTAGATCTGATCCGATCAGATCCATACCTGTAATTTTTTTATTAGATAAATATCGCAGATATGCGGATTAATCTGATCTATAAATATCCCTATTTGCGAGATAGATTCCATATCTCTGGAGCTGAATATTTTGATAGGATGTTAAATTCATTCATACCGATACAGTAAAAATATCGACAACTTAAAATATAACATGTGAATTATATTTTTTTGCGTCACTAATTAATTTTTAAATATATATTATATCAATATTTTTATTAATTTTTTTATATTTTAGCAAAAATGATTGTTTTATTTAATTTTATAAAAAAAAACTTAAATATTTTATTTTATATTGAACAAAAAACTATCTTAATTTTTTTAATTTAGTCAAAATTTAGTTAGCCTTAGTTTTGTAATTTTAAATCTGAAACAATTTAAAAATTCAAAATTCAAAATAAAAATATATATAAAAAATAAAAAAATAAAAAAAGTGTTTGATCTAAAGTGTTCTTCCTGTCTGGGCAAAGAAGAAGAAGAAGAAGTGTCTCCGTCAGTCGGTCACTCGGTCTCCTCTCTGCTCTTCTATGTCCGAAGCTCTCTTCGTGTCGTCTCCACTCTGCTCTTCTTTCTCTCAAGCTCTGTTCGTGTAGTCTCTGGCCAAGAAGAAGACGAAGCTCTGTTCGAATCGTCCCCCCAGTTCCTCCACGTCGTTTTCTCGAATCGAATTTTGCCTTGTGAATAACGGTGGATCTGTCACTGGTTTCAATTCTAGTAGGGATCGGAGGGCGTGATGGTGTCGAGAGAGCTGTTCGGTTGGTCCCCGCCGCACATACAGCCTCTCACTCCGGTGTCTGAGGTTTCGGAGCCGCCGGAGTCGCCGTCTCTGTATATTGCTCCCGGTGCCGAGACTTCGGCGTCGCAACAGGTTGAGGTGGAGGAGGAGATCGAGGAGCCAGAGGAGGTTGAGCCGTCGCCAGCTGCTGTTCCTTTCTCCCGCCTCTTCGCTTGCGCCGATCGTTTTGACTGGTTCCTTGCTTCCATATGATCTGCTGCAGCTCACGGCACCGCTCTCGTCGTTTACTTGCTTTTCTTTTGCCAAAATCATCCAGGTTCCTCGGCAAGATGCCCAGTTTCACACGTTCAAGGAGGTTCGGTTTCGTTCTCTTCTTAAGCCCTTACCCTAGATTTTGTTGTGCGTAGCTGTTTGGATTTTCATTTCTGGTAATTTGATTTTGCTTTAGTTGTGAAATGTATTTGCTGCTTGTGAATTGTGATGTTGGATGAGGTAATTGAGCAATGAATTTTTTTTCACCAATACTGAATTGATTACACTCATTTGAACACTTCTTCCTGTAAGGGAGCATCAAAACCGCAATTCAGGCTGGGTCAGCATTGGCATTCACCTCTGCATTTATTGATTTCAGAGGTCAGCGAATAAAACATGATTCTCATAAGGAGTATGCTGCCTACAACTCTGCATTGATGAAAACTATTAAGGGTGCAACAACTGGTTTAATTTCTGGCACTATCTGGGTACTGTTGTTGCCACCTGGAATCATGTTCCTCGTGTTGAGAGAAACGTTGCTCTTCCAGGCCTCATAAGAACTTTCAAGATGATGGGCAACTATGCATTGACCTTTGTTGCCATAGGAGGAGTCTACATTGGTGTTAAGCAGTTGGTGCAGAACGCTAGGATGAAGAGGGATCTTGTCAATGGTGCTGTAGGTGTGCAACTGTTCTGGGTTACTATTTTATCTCTGTTAGACCATAATTTGCATATGTTAAATCTATATCTTGAAATCTCACTTATGGAATGTCGATGAAAATGGTGAACAGAACTCAATGATGCTTTGATGGCTTTCCCCTATAATCTAATTAGATGTGATAGTGAAGTATCATATAAGGAAATCCAGTTCCTTTGTATGTGAATGTTGTGTGTGCGTGTGCCCCCACCAACAAAATCCTCCTCCTCCTCCTTTTCAAGTTGCTTGTGTGTATTCGTGAGTTTTCATATTTGTTTCTTTATGATTTGTGTTTGGGTCCGATGTGTTTTTATTCATATCCTTAATGTCAATTCTGAAATCACAGAAGCTTAAAGTGACATTTGTGCCCTTTTTTTGCTGTCTTCAGTGATCTGTTTCATTCAGATCCAATAATACTTGCTTGATAGCTGATGTTATGTGAACTTGAACCTTATTTTTCTTTATATAGAAACTAAATTCCAGAGTTTATTGCCTTTTGTTATGTTTTTTTCGCTGGCATTTAGTTGTATTCCCTTATTTTCAGTATTTTTCCGTGAAGCTCCTAAGTTGTTCGTTTTCCATTCCAACCAAGAAATTTTCTTGTTCTTAAAGCCCACAATGTCTTGTAGCCATAGCTTAAGGCCTAAGCATAATGTATCTGTTAGCGGTTGTAGTTCAAATGAAACCTTTATTGCTAACTAATTGAAACTTTTCTTTTAATTAATTTCTGGAAAGAATGAGAATTATAGGATGCCATGATAAAGTTAGCTGTATTTTTCGTTGCTTGGGGCTATCTTATTTATTATTGTAATGCTTATTCAGCCTTAAAATTTGTTTTACACAGATGGTTGGTCAGTTAATGTGTCTGCAAATACTGGCACTGGAAGAAGTCAATATGTGAATGCTGGAGAACTAAGTGGCAGCACTTCTTCACATGAAGGACTTAACAAGCTGATGAACATAGGGGTGTTAGCTTTAACACTGATTTGCTACATAGTGATATTATAGCGTATATAAACATTGTGGGAGCATAGAACTAAGATGTATTTTTTCCTATGTAAATTCTCTTGCCGGTACATATTTATTTGTCGCAATCGGCCAAAACCAAACCCACATTTAGTATTTTGAATGTTGCTTCTTGTGCTTCATTTACGCAGTGTTATTGGTTGGTTTGTCCAAATTAGCTATAGCTGATTCTGTTGGATACTATCAGACATGTAGAATCAGTTCATTAATTTTTATTAATTTTTTGCAGTATTGTAAATTTATTGACAGAATTACTTATTCAATCGCAGATAGTTATACAATAGTCTTAAAATAACATAGCCCTGAATGTTTTTCACTTTTGAAATTAATTTCTCAAGCTACACTTATAAAATAGTTTCAACATAAATTTGTCAAGCGTCTATATTTTGTTATTTCCTTTTAATGATTTGTTAGCGTTTAGAAAAATGAAAGCTTAAAATTTCATGCTGACAAAGCTTTGGAGTTACATTTTATAATCATATGCTAAGGAAAGCCTTATTAATTATTATGCTTTTTTTCTCATTAATTCCAAAAAAATAGTATAGTCTATGCTTTTTTTCTCATTAATTCCAAAAAAAAGTATTGTCTAATTTTGATATGTAAATAGCATCTTCCAAACCGTGTTTCACTTTTTATATGACAGAACACTTGCAAGAGTAAACACTTCATAACATAATAAAGCATTGCTGTCACTTTAAACCAATTAAACTTTAAACCAATTAAATAAAATAGAACAAAAATAATTTGACACTAAATAATTAAAACAGTAATTTGCAGGAATATAAAGTAAAAATGATCATTATAGTGTACAGATCTAAATTTATACAGATATACAGATCTCATGCTGACACGTATAAAGAGTTAAATTGGTATAGAAATACAGAAGTGGACCAAATACATCACACGTGCTTTTGGTGTGTGGCTTCAGGGAGCAGAATCTGACACTGGTCAGTTCTTCTAACTTGGTTTAGCCGAGCCGTTTAACTCGAAAGGAGAAAAGTGGATAGAAGTGAACTCTGTTATTATGTTTGTATTAATATTGGGCTAGACGTTTTTTACAACTGCTATATTTTTTACTAGGTGAATAGAATTAGACTGCATCATGCTATCATGTGATAAATTTATTAATTATGGGGTAATGATTTTAATTGATTTTTAAATAATTTTTTAGATAATTCAGATAATAATAATAAATAATTTTTTTTTATTTTATAATTAGGTCTAACATAACCTATATAAGACTTTAAATAAAAAATTATATCATAAAATATTTTATACTATAACATAATAATATAATATACACTCTTCTTTTTTCTAACTTTTAAAAAATTTTATATTTAATTTATTTAAATCTTTTTTGTATTAACCAACATTAATTTTATCCATTTTTCAAAAAAAATATTTTTTATAAAAATACCCTTTAGTAAAAATTTTATTTTTATGTAATTAAATGTTATTTACCAGAATATCTTTTAACAATTTATTGTTTTTACTGATTAAATGTACCTTTACCAAAATATTCTTTAAAAAAAATTTTAATGATTAAATTATTTTTTCTTAAGATATCCTTCAATAATTTTTTGAATTATTAAGGAACTTGTTTTGTAAATATGTGAGGGAATGAAATATTAATTTTTTAAATTTGAGATTTTTTCATCTCGATTTGTTTTTTAAGTTTTCATAAAATTGTTAATAATTTTCAATAGTTGTATGAAATAAATTATTTATTAATATTAATTGTTATACATATTAATAGTGGTAAGATTTTTTTAGTTTAATGTTAAAATAATATACATCGATATCAAAAAATTATAGTAAAGTATAAAAATAATTGTTAATAAAAATTTTGGTATAATCATAATTTAATAATTAAAATTATTGAAAGGTATCTTTAAAAAAATAAGTTAATCATTAAAAAAAATTTAAAAAATATTTTGATAAAAATACAATTTAATCAACAAAAAAATAATTTGTTAAAAGGTATTTTGATAAACAAAATTTAATCAAAATAAATAAAACTAACAATATTTATCCATAATGCTCCGTTTAGTAACAATAGACACAAAATAATAGAGAGAAACACAAAAACACAAAGGCACATAGACATAAAGATACACAAATTTTATATTATGTTTAGTAATAATATACAAGACATATCTATCTAATTTAAAAGTCAAATTTACCTCAGTCAAAATCACTTTATCACATATTTCTACCACCACCACGGCACCATCGCCCTCAACACTAATTTTCACCACTACCACGGTCTTCATTACTAATTTATCATCCTCAATGATTCAAATTATCAAAATCAACAACTCTAATTCAAATATCAGTTAAATAATTCAATAAAAAAATAATTTTCTTCTAATTCTTTAAAAAAAACAAAAACAAAAGTGAGAAAGAGGATGAAAGTTGTAGTCGTGGATACAAAGGCAGACAACAGGTGGCAAGTGAAATCGGTATAAACTCATAGATCTAGAAAAGTGAAGCTGAAGAATGACAGAGACGAAATAAAAATGCGATGATAACGACAATGGTGACGCGAAAGGTGATGCAAATGAGAAAAGAGAAAAGTAGAGGGCGAAGAATGAGGAAATGCACACGAAAGTAGAAGGAGAAGCAGAAGAAAGAAGGAAGAGCGGGGAAAGAGAAGAAGGAAGAAAGGAAGGCGGAGAGAAACGACAATGGCAAAGGAAGAGGGAGAAAGGAAGAAACAAGGAAGAGGAGGAGGATGAAAGCTCTAGATAGAGAATGAAAAAAGAGGAGAAAAAAAATTAGGGTTCAGGATAAAAGTGATATTCTAAAAAAGAAGCAGAAGAAGAATGGAAGTAGAAGCAGAAGTCGGCAAGCCACTCGAACCACCTTCCTTTCTCTTTTCTTCTTCCTCTCCTGTTTTCTCTTCTCCTCTGTTCACTGTCCCCTGGCTGATCAGCCATCACAGCGCCGCCATCCTTTTCTTCTTCTTACTTCGCGCTACCCTAGCGCCACCGTCACAGCACGAAGTCCTCTTCTCCTCCCTCAGCTCACCTTCAGTTCGTGCCATCTTCTTTGCGCTCCACTGTCATCGTCGGCCTCTCTTCCACCCACCATCATAAAATCACTGAAACCTTCTCCTGTTCTTGCCTCGAACCAACGGAGCAGCGGCGAGATCAAACAAAAGTTAGTATAACTAATTTGTAAATTTTTATCTTCATTTTATCACACACAACAATAATGTATTGATGTTTTTTCTTTTTTGAGCAGTAGCAATGTGTTGATTTTTAATTATACTTAATTTAAGGGTTTATCCATAAATCTATTTATGAAAAACTAACAAAAAGAGGATATTGCCCCCACCTTGCAAACAATTCAAGACCCATTATTTTGTTTTTCCAACGGCCAAACGATGATGAACAGCAACTGCGGCGAGGAGCAACGGCGGCGGATTCCCTTCTCCTTTCCTTCCCCACCTTCCCTTATCTCGCTTCTTCCCTGAACCCCTCCTGTGAAGAGCTTCCTAGCCCTTTAACCCATTTTTTTATATTTTTTTAATTAGGAATAATTTGGTAATAAAAATAAAATTTTTTTGTAAAAAAGACAAGTTTAAGATTAAGTTAAACTTTCGAGAGTATTTTGTATGCGAAAAAAGGCCGGAGACGAAAAAAATTTTTGGCCTCTACGTTAGGGACCAAAATCGTACTTACCCAAAAAATAACTATGGATAAAAATATAAAATATGTGCCTTATTTAATGTGTCTCAATGTCTCATCTTTTTTAAGGACACTAAATACACGAATTCTATGTATGTTTGTGTATAACCATATTCTTCAAAAATTAATATTTCAGTAACCAAATAATATACGTGTGTAATTGTATCTATGTCTTCTATGAAGATAGACATAAAACAATGTTAGTATAGCTAATTTGTAGATTTTTATCTTCATTTTATCACACACAATAATAATGTATTGATGTTTTTTCTTTTTTGAGCAGTAGCAATGTGTTGACTTTTAATTATACTTAATTTAAGGGTTTATCCATAAACCTATTTATGAAAAACTAACAAAAAGAGGATATTGCCCCCACCTTGCAAACAATTCAAGGCCCATTATTGTGTTTTTGCAGCAACCATTGTTACATACCCAATAAAATGCTGACCCACACAAAACAAGGCTCATGATCGAGATCCACCCTTCAAGCCAATATGGAAGCCTCACGGCTCACAACCATCAAGTCGCTCACTGCCAACAAATTACTGCTCCATCTGATGTCAACATCAGATTCACAGCCATAAGTGTCCATTCCTCACTACATCAATCTCTCTCTATATCAACTTGATCTATACCATATAATTCACCAAGTAAAAAACTAACATCAAGATCAAATCAAATTAATAAATAAATTATCTGAAACATTTATTAGAACACATAATAATCTATCGGATATTTAAGTAAGAATTGGACATTGAGAGGGGCTAAATACATAGCAGAAATCTAATTGTGGACACATATTTTAAAATTAAACTAATAATTAATCATATTTTTCCACTAAGAAATGTACTCTATGTCTTCATATTCTATTTTTGTTTTTCTTCTTCATTTCTAGTCATGAGCTCTGCTTTCTCTGAAAAGTGGGTTTAATGTTGCAACTGGGAAGGCGTCAAGTGCAGCAACCAGAGAGGCCATGTTATCATTCATCAACTGTTTATACAAAATTTTTCAGATATATCTATACAGGTTTCAAGACACTCTCACTCCTGTTTTGGATATTTGACAACTGGCTTCAACAAAAATCGTGAAGGTCAATTTTTTTTCTTTTTATTTTCATGCAAAGTTTTTTTCGCATGCTTTTTCATGTTACGCTATTTTTTGAAAAGGTACACAAAAAAGGAATTGATTCTCCTTCTGCTGCTGCATATCCCGTGACCTTAGCAATATACTGATTTAAGTATATTGGGTTAGAGTCTACTTCCTTTCAATATTGGATACTGATTTACGTCTCTCTCCATTTGTTTACTTGACTCCAAATTTTATTATTTTTTTGTAGTATTGTAAATTTATTGACAGAATTACTTATTCAATCGCACATAAAATTATACAATAGTCTTAAAATTAGGGATGGTAAAGCGGGCCCGTCCCGCCCTGCCCCGCCCTATAAACGAGGCGGACCGGCTCGGTGGACCAGCCTGTCCCACCAATTAAAATGAGTTCAAAATGTTAGTCCGCCCTGCTTTATGGCGGATTGGCGGGTCGACGAGCTAGTCCGCTTAACTCTTTTTTTCTTTTTTTTTTGAAAAATAAAATCATTAAAATAAACCAAAAAAATAATAATTAAAAAATCAAATACAAATAAAAAATAGTCAAATTATAATATTATTTTTTTATTTTTTTTATTTTTAACTTCAATAAAATTGTTCAAAATAATATTTGTCAACAGAATCATCTTTATTTTAAAAAATAAGTCACATAATTTGAACATATATACGAAATTGTAAAATAAAATAAATAAAGTTAATAACTAAAAGAGGAATAAAAACAAAAAATGAAAAAAAAATGTTTAAAAATTCTATAATTATTAATTTTATAACAGTAATAACTCTTTTATTTAATAAAAATAAAAGAAAAATAAAAGTCTTCGGCCAGGCGGACCGGCCCGCCCCGTCAAAACCCGCCAATTTGGCGGTGCGGGTTTGGCGGATTTTTTTAATTCGGCGGGCTCCAAATCCTAGCTCGACCCGTCTTTTTAGCGGGTTTATCAAATCGGCCCGACGGACTCGACCCGTTTTGCCACCCCTACTTAAAATAACATATCCCTGAATGTTCTTCACTTTTGAAATTAATTTCTCAAGCTACACTTATAAAATAATTTGTCAAGCGTCTATATTTTGTTATTTCCTTTTAATGATTTATTAGTGTTTAGAAGAAAAAGCTTAAAATTTCATGCCGACAAACAAGGCCTTCGACTTACATTTTATAATTATATGCTAAGCAAAGCTTTATTAATTATTATGTTTTTTTTCTCATTAATTCTAAAAAAAAAGTATAGTCTAATTTTGATATGTAAGTAATATCTCCCAAATTGTGTTTCACTTTTTATATGACAGAACACTTACAAGTTACAAGAGTAAACACTTCAATAACATAATAAAGCATTGCTGTCATTTTAAACCAATTAAATAAAATAGAATAAAAATAATTTAACACTAAATAATTAGAACAGCAATTTGCAGGAATATAAAGTAAAAAAAGTAACATCAAGATCAAATCAAATTAATAAATAAATTATCTGAAATCTTCATATTTCAGCCACCACATCGCAGTGACATTTTAAGGGCGGATAGATCCAACTTTTTGATATCTGAAAATTTAAGAAAACATAACCAATGAAACAGTGGCAATGGAATGCCAACAATGCAATATATATATATATATACAACCCTTCTATTTTTCATTCAAAGTTCATTTTCCCATGGTTTCTCATGTTAAGCTATTTTTGAAGGAATGGTCCTCGAATTAATTGTGTAGTGGCTACCTAATAAGCTTAATTATGTTCTTAGCTTCCATTTCTATTTCTGATTCCATAACTCTCCCTAATCCCCATCCCAAAATTAAAACAAATACTACTACTACTATGCATGCCACCTCCATCTATCTCTATAAAACACTTTAATTTGAGCCTTCTTAATACTTTTAATTTATTTATATTTTGTGGCTGCACCTAATACACATGAAGAACATGATGATCAGGTAGTCAAAGTTGTTGTACATATATACATACATAGCTAGTCTGATTTTCTTTACTTCTCACATAACAATATAACAGCAGCTTTAATTTTTACCAACTCTCAAAGCCATATGTAATTAATTACTTTAACACTTGCGGAGAAGGACTCATGATTTGATTTTGCATGCATATCTATTATTTGATCTCTTTAAGATGTAGTTATGCTTTCTATTGAAGGGTTTTACTTAGAATCGTTATGGTTACAGAACAATATCTTGGACTAACCAATAATCTCAATTTCCCACCTAATTATTCTTTAACAATTCTGATTTGAGAAACAGCGGCAATTACTTCACAGTGTTTTGTGGGGGGAACTCTTCACATTGATGAATCTTTATCAGAAATTCCAAGTGTAACTTTCCTTAGTAAAAATACTTCAGATTGGACTAAAAGGCTAGCTTTTTATTTCTATCTTTATTCCTCATCTTTATGAGACCTGGATAAAACATTAAAGTTGTACTTAGCTGAATCAGATCAAACATTGGTACTTTAATTTACTCTATTGATCGAATGGCATCCATCAAAGAAAAAGTGATTTTTCACCTAAGAAGGGTTAAGCTTTCGGTTGTCCATCATGTGGTTTCCATTCAACTGCATTTGTCATACATAATTGTGCTAGTTGCTTAGTGCTTTATGTAATTTGTCTTGTGTTGAAGCCCTTAAACTCATGCTGTACTTTTGCATTTTCAATTGGAGGAAATAAATTGACATCTTTTGGAGAGAAAATGGAGGAAGAGAAGGTACAGCATATAAAAGATGAAGAATTGGGGTTGGGGTGGTGGAAAGAGAGAGAATGGTAGCAGTTCTTGTTGCAAAATGCGAAGTTTTTTAATCATAATTTTAGAATAAATTACATCAGTCTCCCAAATTTTTAATATTACATATTTTAATCTTTTAAATATAATTTTTTTTAATTTAATTTTTATTAAATAATATAATTTTCTTAATTTAATTTGTTTAATTAAAATAATTATTTTAAAATTTTATAAATTTTTTATATTTTATTTTTAATCAAATTGAAAAAAAATAATATTATCTAATAAAAATAACTGTTAAAAATTATTTTATATATTTTGATATTTAAAAAATAAATTTAACTTTAATATATTGATAATATAAAATATTTTATATAATATACAATTATAATTATTTTTTAACAATAAATTATATAAGTAAATATATATGTAAATCAATTTTTACATTAAAAATACATTAAATTTAAATTTTTTAAAAATTAGTATCCAATTTTAAAAGTTTTAGTAATTAATCAAGATAATTACTTATAATTTTATGAAAATAAATTTTTTATTTTTAATTTGAAGAAAACACCGCGTGGTAACCGTTGAACTAGAATTTTCGCTAATTATTAAAAAATACTAATATTAAAATAGTGTCTAAAAAATAAATAATGTCACTGTTATTTTAATAATGTTATTTTTTTTTATAAATTGAAAAATATACAAAGCAAAGAAATTATATTTGGAGTTACTTTATAAAAAATTGGAGTAAAAATATTATTTTTTTTAGTGTCTATTATAAAAAATGTATCAAGAACGAAATTACAATGAGCCAATGACTAATAGCATATAAAATGAATTAATTACTCATAACATATATGGTTTTGTTACTAAGTTTAACATGAAATTTTTTGGGTTATGCTACATATATACCAAAATTAGTCACTAAAGTAGTTATCAGTATAAAATATATATTGAAATATAAATACACATTGAAAATAAATTAAATCACAAATATATTTATACACAAATACATTAGTAACTAATTTTAATTAATGATTGATTTTAGTGTACAAATAACATTTCTCTTTAAAGATATATTTTAGTTAAATCTTTAAAATAATCAAAATTTTCATAGCAGAATAAATAAACTTTTTAAAGTAAATATTTTATCAACACAAAAACTCAATTATTGCTATATTTTATTATAAATATAATTATATAAATTATTCTGTATTCACATATAAATAACCAATTTGTGTGCAATCTTTCTATCATTCTATGTCTACATAACATGATCCTAAAATATTATTGTTTGTCTCCTAGTGAGTACGAAATATTTCCGTATTTAACTCTTAAGTCCTTTATATACAAATAACAAAAGTAACAATATCTAAATTTATCTTTTAATTATTTCCAGAGTGGCCCCAAATAAAAAAGAAACTAGTCGTACACTATTTTATCGATTCAAAGATACATCCTCCCACTTGCACTAGTCATTTGACTCATTTTCCATTGAAAAGGAAGAAATCAAAATAGATAGAAAAATGATGTAAACATGCTTTAGTTTGAATACTTTTATGGAATAAAACTTTCACGGTATAATTTATTTATATACTACCATATTAGTTGTTATAGTTATTTTCAATTTTATTATGTAAAGGTTATTCAAAATTTTTAATGTGATTTATTGATAATATAAAATAGTTTTAGATTTTAGTAGATATTAACATATGATATTCATGGATATATTTAAAAAAAAGTTAAGGTTTAATTATTCTATTAGTCTTTATAATTATATTAAATTTTTAATTAAATTTTTATATTTTTTTAATTTTGTTAAAAAATTAAAATTAACAAAATATTTTTTCTAAAAAATATACGGTTAAAAATTTAATTAAATTTTTAATTATAAATACCTTTAATTTACAAAAAATATTCAATTAATTTTAATATTTTTTATAATAGAAATGATCTAATTATAAAATTAAAAAAAGTATAAAAATTTAATTGAAAAAAATATAAAAATTTAATTATAAATTTGATAAAACTATAAAAATTAACAGAATAATTAACCCAAAAAATAATCATTCAAACATGGTGGATCACGACTTGTATTATTACTTTTAAATTTTATTATGATTTATGTTTGAATGCTTAAATTCTTACTTTTATTATATTTTGAATGGTCTATTTTGACAATAATACCTTAACATGAAGAATGCTAAATTCCTTAAAAAAAAAAAAAAAGCAAAGTATAGATAATAATTTTATTAAAAAAATTATCCTTTTAGAAATATTACTTATGTTCAAGCCAAGGACTTTTTCCCATAATTAAAAACTTCAATTCAAGGACTTATAAAACTAGGGGCAGGAAAAGCTTCAAACCCCCCTAAAAAACCGTATTGTTACCATATGGAAAAGACTTTAACAACAGATATTATTTTTAAATATAATACTGGCTTAAAGAATGATTTTTCTTTAGTTCTGACTTTTATTAGTTTATGACTTGAGGAGTGCAGCTGTTTTATTTCCTTGCATTGCTGAAATAATAATACAAGTTAAAGTGGATTCAGCTCCTCCAAAGCTATGACAAAGTCTTAAACTCGACATTTTTATGGTAAGACTTCTAAATAGTTGTGTGAAATGCATATATTAAGATTTTTAAAAAGAATTTAATTTTTATTTAATTATAATAGTATAAAATATTTTATATAATTATTTAATTATATTCGTTTTTTAATCATTTTTATACAGTTAATATAAAACATAATTTTTTGACATAATATTATGTAATTAAATACATCTATAAATTATTTTTATAGACAATATATCAAGATTAATTTTTTTTAATTACTAAAGTAAAAAGATCAATATGTATTACGCAGCATATATTCGAGTCAGTTCACAAGCTAATGAGCTGAGTTTATTCAAACTCAAGTTCGATTCATTTAATTTATGAGTTTAAATTTAAGTTCAAACTCGGCTCACTAACTCACGATTTCAATTTATCTAACTATTAATGAGTCGAGCTCGAGTTGGCTCCTAAGCTTGTTTAATTCACTTCTAACCCTAGTGATGAGAAGAGAAAATTTTTTTTATGGCGGTAATAATAGTTGTTTCAGTATGAAAATATGAGATGGCTGAAAGAGAAAAAAATAGATAAAATTATAATTTCACAATAAAATTATTTAAAAATATTTAAATATAAAATATGATTATTATATAATTAATAAATAATTTAAATTCTAGCCATCAATTCAAATTTTTAATGGTTATAATTTATAAAAAATTTTAGTTCATGAAATATCAAAATATTCATTTTTTTTCTTCATTAAAGAAGGCTCCATAAAATTATTATCTTATTAAGTAGTGTATACAAAGAAAAATAAAAAAATATTAAAATACCATTAACTATAATTAAGTAAAATGAAATAAATATATTAAGTTTCATATCGATTATATATAATGTAAGAATCATATAGAAGCTTAAGTTTCATATATAATATTAAAATTCTCCTAAAACTCTAATTAATCAGAATCTTATAGAACTCATCCAGTATAATGCAATACAAGTTTGGTTGGAGGGGAAAAAAATAAGTGAAACTTTTTATTTATAATACACTATTTAAAAAGAATATCTTATTGTGTTAGTAATATTTTATGTGTAGATTTAAAAAGTAAAAATATTTAAATTTATTTTTATTTTTATGAGTTAAAATTTTTTATAATCGAATATTGAACTCACTCTAAAATTTTAATTTAATATAAAATTTATCTATTTTTTTCTTTAAACTTAGATTTTATCTTTTATTATTTTATCATTTATAAATATTAAATGATATTTTCATATATAAAATACTTTTGTAAAAAAAATGAAATTATAAATTTATATTTTAGTATTATCTTAATTATTTTTATTGATTGTCCAATTCTGATATTAATATAAAAAAATATTGCATTCATAAATGAGATATATTCTAATAAAAAACTCTTGATTCAATCATAAATAAGTTTTATTAAATTCAAATAAGAGAACAAAAAAAAGGGGGATATATTTACCTGACAAAAATTGTTTGATGTGCTATGCAAATTAAATGCACACGTCTTATAGGATTGGCTTAAAACTTAGTATGAGAGAGTGGATCCTCTCCGGTGAAAAAAAACTGAATGGTATCCAGAGAAAGATTTTACCTTTTATTGCATTTTCTCTCTCATTTATTCTATTTCTACTTGTAGAATTAAAAATAGGAGATTACACTTTATTTTCTTTAATAACAAAAAAAAAAAAATGGAGAGGATCCATTTTCCCTTAAACCCAACTACCTTGAGTAAGGGAATGTATTTGCTGCTCTAGTTAAAATTGCCACACACTAAATACATGAAGAGCACTTTTTTTTTAACAAAATGAAGAACAAATTAAAGTAAAACCTGACTTATAGAATAATTATATAGTAGCTTTTGTAATTAAAATAATAATTTTATAATCAAAATATAATACTTGATACATTTTTATTATAATTAAATTAAAATTTCTTTTTTTTTTTTTTAAATTAAGGAGGTTTTTTTTTCTTTTATCTTTTTTATATTTTATCCTCTTTTATCTACCACATTTTTTTATATATTAATATTAGTTATTAATTTACCTGAAGAAAATTACCGAAGAAAATTGTTTAAATGATATTTTCATATATAAAATACTTTTGTAAAAAAAATGAAATTATAAATTTATATTTTAGTATTATCTTAATTATTTTTATTGATTGTCCAATTCTGATATTAATATAAAAAAATATTGCATTCATAAATGAAATATAGTCTAATAAAAAACTCTTGATTCAATCATAAATAAGCTTTATTAAATTCAAATAAGAGAACAAAAAAAAAGGGGAATATATTTACCTGAAGAAAATTGTTTGATGTGCTATGCAAATTAAATGCACACGTCTTATAGGATTGGCTTAAAATTTAGTACGAGAGAATGTATTTTCTCTAGTGAAAAAAAATTGAATGGTATTCAGGGAAAGATTTTACCTTTTATTGCATTTTCTCTCTCATTTATTTCTATTTTCATTTGTAGAATTAAAAATAGGAGATTACACTTTATTCTCTCCAATAACAAAAAAAAAAAAAATAGAGAGGATCTATTTTCGCTTAAACCCAACTACCTTGAGTAAGGAAAAGTAGTTGCTGCTGTAGTTAAAATTGCCACACACTAAATACATGAAGAGCACTTTTTTTTTTAACAAAATGAAGAACAAATTAAAGTAAAACCTGACTTATAGAATAATTATATAGTAGCTTTTGTAATTAAAATAATAATTTTATAATCAAAATATAATACTTGATACATTTTTATTATAATTAAATTAAAATTTTTTTTTTAAATTAATGAGGTTTTTTTTTCTTTTATCTTTTTTATATTTTATCCTCTTTTATCTACCACATTTTTTTATATATTAATATTAGTTATTAATTTAACAATCAAAATATAACACATAATATTTTTTTATTACAATTAAAATTGAAATATATTGATAATATGACGATCAAAATATATCACATTGTACTCTATTTTATTATAATTAAAATAATATGTTTTTTTTTTCAAAACTAATAAATTTTTCCTCTTTTCTTCACTCATTTTTTTTAGGTTTTTAATCAATATATCACAATTTCTAAAATTTATTATCTAAACATGTCACATTATATTCATTTTTTATAATTAAAATATATATTTTTTTAAATTGAAGACCTCTCTCTTTTTTTGTTTCTCTATTTCTCTTCCTCCTTTATTACTCTATCTCTTATATATATTATTAATAATTTATTATATCTATTACATATTACTAATTCACAACCAAAATATATATATAACACTTTCTAATTGTAATTTAATTAAAAAAATTTACAAATCAATAATGAAGTCTCCCCTTTCTCCTCTTCTCTTTTCTATGTTCTCTCTCTACTCACATTAGCTCTTTTATATATTATTACTAATTATTAGTTGATATTTTTAATTTAATAATCAAAATATACTACATAATACTCTTTTTTATTGTACTTGAAATAATTTGTTTTTTTTTAAATAAATTTTTTTCTTTTTCTCTTTTTATTTAGTCATTCTGTTTCTTTTGACTTTTTAAACAGTATACTATAATTTACTAACATGCCACTATTTTTAAACTATTTATTTATATGTGGTTATTTTTTTACGATCACATTTATTATTTTTCGATATCCTGACTAAAAATTATTTATCCAAAAAAAAATACTAATTCATAATTATTCATTATAAAAAAATATTGAAGTAGAACATAAATTTTATATTTTTTATTTAATAAATTTTTTAATATTTATTATTAGAATATTAAATATTATTAATTTTAAAGTTATAATAAAAATCAAATATTAGAATATAATTTATTTTTAAAAAATTTATAATTTTATAATATTATTACTAATAAAAATACTAGTGTTTTTCTAATACAATTACATTCATATATAATATTTAAGTAACAGGGTATTAAAGTTCAAGATGTTGATTGATATGATGTAATAAGAGAACATCTATGACTAATTAGAAGACAATAATTCAAAAATAAACTATTTAAAAACCTATTTACATAACAACATTAAAGAAAAATATCTATGAAGCAAAGAATATATAGTTTTTTTGGAGAGAAAAAGTGTACACGTGTGATCCAAAGCAATAAGCATAAATGAATGAAGGGTGGTGGGAGTGTCATGTGTGGATATGCATTATCTTAAGCTGTACCATGTGAGGGTCCAACTTTGTAGCCTTTGTGTCTTGTTTTTAGGGGAACCAAGAAAACTTCACACTACTCATATCTACATCTCTCTTTTACACGTACACTATATCATATTACCAAATAATATATCTTAATTTTTATGATCTTTGTACGTATTGTTGTGTGATAATTCATGCCTCATTTATTATTAGCTATGTTTAATAATTTAAATAGGTGTTTGTTTCGTGTTCGGTTGCTCGTTAGAACGATGAAAGGTTGATGGATAGGATCGCTTGCAAGGATTCTGTACGATAAAGGCATTAATTAGAATAAAGATATATTTTTAGGAAAGTGTAAATCCCTTTTTATTTATATTTTATACTCCCTTTAACTTAGATCCTTTAAATTCTACTCCTCATTAAGTTAAACATTGAGGGGAAGGGACCTAACATAGTGTTGAATGTTGGCTCCAATAGTGTACTTGTTTCAGGTACAATCTCACTCCACTTGTTTAAGGATCCAAATAAAACAGACAAGGTTTTGTCATGCTTGTATATAATAACTAATAAGTTAGGGGCCAATCTTTGTACAGCGCACTTATTTATCGAGATGTAGCATTCCCTTGTAATACCTTTTTGAGAGTGACTAAAATGATGAACTAACACTTCAATACCACATTCAACACTAGTGATGAGCTTCTTATTGGTTCCAATTTCCATCACTATGACCCTTCCCTTTTCATACGAAACAATTCCATCTTTTACCCATACTTCACATTCATTCATTCTCCACTACTCCCCGATCCCTCTCCGTTTCTTCTCCAAATTTTATATAAAGGGAGAGAAAGGTACTGCACTCTACCACAAACACATTTACTCTGCAAGAAGAGTAAAATGTATCATATTATTTTTATTGTTGTTGGTTGTGCTACAACCACTTTCCATCAACGGGAAGATGGTTTATGTAAAAAATACTATAAAGAGTAATTTGAAGCTCATCATTCACGCAAATCCAAGGATGATGATCTTGGACCAGTGGTTTTCCGTCCAAATCAATCCTATCAGTTTTTTTAGGTGAAGTTTTTGGTGACTAGAATATTAATGGTTAAAGATGGCCAAGAATTGACCTTCAAATAAAATAATGATATGTGGTGAATTTGATTTCACAACTTTTTAATATTCTGAAGAGTGGTTAGCAGTGTTCAATAATTATTAAAAAGTTATTTTATGGATAAAATTATCATTTAAGGTTATCTTATGTATTATTGGGTCTTAAACAAAAATATTATTGGGTAATTATACAAGATAGAGGAGTGCTACACATACAAGTCTTTTTGACTTACAAGTCTTACAAGTTACTAGGCCTTTTAATGCGTTATTCAACGTTTCCTGTTTTCAAAGCGCTACACTCAGAACGGTTCTTCTTCTTCCTCCTCCTCCTCCTCCTCTTCCTCTTACTCTTCCTCTTCCTCTTCCTCTTCTTCTTCTTCTTCTTTGTTTTTTTTTTTTTTCGATTTTCATGGTTTTTGAAATCAAGTTTTGAAATCATTTTGAAGAAGAAGAAGCAGCAAAAGATGAGGAGAAAGAGAAAGAGTTCTGAATCATGCAACGAATTTTGGGTGTATTTCTTAAATACTTTGGGTGTATTTTTCGTACCTTTGGGTGTATTTCTGTAATCCTTTTGAAGATAATGAAACTTCAGAAATACACCCAAACGATTACAGAAGTACACCCAAAATGATTACAGAAATACACCCAAACAGTTACAGGAATTCACCCAAACGATTATAGAAAATACACCCAAAGGATTACAGAAAATACACCCAAAGGATTTAAAAAAATACACCCAAAATTCGTTAAAATACATCTTATGCATAATTCAGAACTCTTTCTCTTTCTCCTCCTCATCTTCTACTGCTTCTTCTTCTTCAAAAATGATTTCACCATGAAAAATCGAAAAAAAAAAAAGATAAAACAGAGAGAAAAGAACGTAAATAAAGAAGAAGAGGAAGACGATGAAGAAGAACGTGCAGAAACGAAAGAAAAGGAGAAGAAGAAGAGTAGGAGGAAGAAGAACGTGCACCAAGAAGAAGAAGAAGAAGGAGAAAGAGAAGGCAAGAAACGAAAGAAAAGAAGAAGGAGAAGACGAAGAGGAAGAAGAATGATTGGAAGCGTGTTTTGAGCGTTAGTTTTAATTGAACTTGTAAGGCTTACAAACCTTAATCGCTTGTATGCGAAGAATTACTCTACAAAATAAAATCAAAATTGCTCAAATATAAGGTCTAATAATTATTTTTTGGCACAATTGTAAAATAAAGTTTATTTCTTCAATAATTTTTTCCTTAGTCTGTTTGTATTTTTTCTAAAAAGAATAACAGTAAAAAATAGCCTAAAAATTTTATTAAGAGAACAAAATTAGTATTGTTTTACGAGATATATTTGTAAGCTTTACTTTTTATATTTGTTTAAAAAATTGTTGGATTGTGAGAGTGTTCGTTTTATTTTTAATAATTATACAAAAAAATAATAATGAATTAATAATATATTAACATTTGTAAAATATATGTTATAAACATTAAAATAGCCATCGGTATAAAAAATATATTAAAATATAAATATATATTTATTATCTATTATATACCACTAATTTTACAATAAAAATATGTCATATATTATTTTTTTATTGTAATTAAAATTAAATTTTTCTCAAATTAAAGAGTTCTTTCTTTCCCTATCTCTTCCTTTCTCTATCTCTCTCATTCCTTCACTCATTCTATTTCTCTTATATATCATTATTAATTACTAATTACAAATTTGACCATCGAAATATACGACATGACCTTTTCTAATTACATTCAAACAAATAAAATTAAAATTTTAAAATTGAATATAGCTATATTATATATTATATTCATATATTACTAACTAATTAAATAACTAAAATGTGTCACATGACACTCTCTTATTAAAATTTAGAGAAAATATTTTTCTTCAAAATTAATAAATCTCCTTCTTACATTCTCTTATCTACCTCTTTTTTTTTTCTATTTCTCTCTATCATTCGCACTCTATATATAATTTATATTTTATATTAGAAATTTGACAAATCAAAATGTGCCACCAAATATTCTTTTATTATAATTAAAATAATTTTTTTAGCTTCCAAAATTAATAAACTCTCACTCCCATTTTTTTTTATCTTTCTCTCTCTTTTCTCTAATTCTCTATTTTTTTCTACCATTTTGTTCTACAAAAAATAAAATTAACAACATAATATAATTTAAATAAAAAATCTTATTATATACATATTTTTTTATTTAGCTTTAAATTTTTACTGCTTATCTTTCTAATCTATATTTTCACTTTTTTTAAATATTTATTGTATATAATTTAAAAAATACTAATATTGTGATTAAAAGTTAGAACTGATATAAATTTTTTTATGCTAATATCTAATTATATTTTTATATATATAGAGTAACAAATATTATTTTTAAATAACAAGTATAAAAATTAATTATTTTTATTTGTGCAACAAACTTAACACCTAATCAAATATAAGAGTATATAAGTTAAATTCTTTCAAATTTTAGATAACAGATGTTAAAATTAATCATTATTAAAAAATTAAACTCTTTCATATGAAATACAAAAAAACTTATTGTTAATTTTGGAAGTTAAAGAAAATTTTTATTTTATTACAATAAAAGAATATTTAACGGCATATTTTGATTTGTCAAATTACTAATATAAAATATAAATTATATATAGAGTGCGAATGACAGAGAGAAACAGAAAAAAAGAGAAATAGATAAGAGAATATAAGAAGGAGGTTTAGTAATTTTAGAAGAAAATATTTTCTCTAAATTTTAATAAGAGGGTGTCACATGACACATTTTAATTATTAAATAAGTTAGTAATATATAAATACAATATATAATATAGCTATATTCAATTTTAAAATTTTAATTTTATTTGAATGTAATTAGAGAATACCATGTTATATATTTTGATTGTCAATTTTATAATTAATAATTAATAATGATATATAAGAGAGATAGAGTGAGTAAAAGAATGAGAGATATAGAGAAAGAGTGAGAGAGGAGGGAAGAATTCTTTAATTTTGGAGAAAAAAATTTTATTTTAATTGTAATGAAAAGGTTATATGTGACACATTTTGTTGTAAAATTAGTAATATATAATAGATATAATAAATTTGTATTTATATTTTAATATGTATTTTATGCTGTAGCTGACTTTAATAACTAATTTTAGTATACACATAGCATAACCTTTTATTTAATGAAATTTTAGTCTTGAATGGAATGATTAATTTCATTGAAAAAAACTTCAACGGTAAATTTTATACAGAATCAATTCTGCAATCAAATTACAAAAATTTACTAGATGATTAATTTACAAAGAAAAAGAGATTCCATTATTTGAACCTAAATTTAAAAAAAAAATTCTGATTGTTTAGTTTGAATTTTGGTCTTTTTTAAATTTATGTTTTTTGATCTCTCACACAATTATATATTGACATATAATTTATTTTTACATTATACAAAAGATAACCAATAAAATATAATGAAGAAGACACTATTATTAAACATATTATAAACAATATTGTCAACATATTAAAATGGCAAGAAGATACTTTTTAATTATTAAATTTTCTGATATGTTAATTAAGTTATTAGAATTTTACTAATATACTTAATTTTACAAATGTTAATATATTTATATTACTTCATTATTATTTTTTGTATAATTATTAAAAAAACCAAACACTCCCACAATTTAACAAATTTTTAAACAAATATAAACAATAAAACTTACAAATATATCTCGTAAAAAAATACTAATTTTGTTTCTTTAATAAAATTTTTAGGATATCATAATATTTTTTACGGTTATTTTTTTTTAAGAGATACAAACAAATTAAGGAACAAATTATTGAAAAAATAAACTTTATTTTATAATCGTGCCAAAAAAATTATTGGACTTTATACTTGAGAGTAGTTTTGATATTATTTTATATAATGGTCTAATAATATTTTTGTCCAAGACCCAACAATACATAAAGTAACTTTAAATGACAATTCTATCCACAAGATAACTTCATAGTAATTATTGCACACTCACTTAACCCTTTAGAATATTGAAAAGTTGTGAAATTAAATCCACCAAATATCACTATTTCATTTAAAAGTCAACTCTTAGCCATTTTAGCCATTTTTAACCATTAGTATTTTAGTCACCAGAAACTTCACCTTTCTTTTAATCCTAATTTCTTCCTCACAACATTATTTTTTGCACTTTTTGTTGGACAGCTTCATGTATGTCATTGGTTTGACATATATATAGAAGATAGAGATTTACCAGTTTGTGAAGTTGATCCATAGAGATTTACCAGTTTGTGAAGTTGATCCATGTCGTTGGATTATAAAGAAAGATGGACCGTGGCGGGATATACCTAGTTCGTATGAATATTTTTCATGGAATCCAGACAAGTGTGTTTGAAAATACTTTTATGTAATAGTGTTATACATATGTACGTTCGCATGAATGTTTTTAATATGGTGTGGATATGCACTAACATGGTGTTTAATGTTGGTCTGGTCCCAATAGTGTTTTTTCCAGGTATGGAACTGCACTAGTGTTTAATGTGCTTGTATATAATAACTAATAAGTTAGGGTCCAATTTTTGTACAGCGAACTTATTTATCGAGATGTAGCATCTCCCTGTAATACCTTTTTGACAGTGACTAAAATAATGAACTAACACTTCAATACCACATTCAACACTAGTGAAACTTTTGAATCTAGCGCTTTAATACCATGATATCACTCATCCCAAAACCTTCAGTTGATGAAAAAATGTAACACTAATGATTATGTCTCTAATACTCCATAAACCTCCATTATCCACATTATATAAATATTTCATTGGCTCCTCATACTTTCCCTTATTTTTGATATTCAATCAAAATAGATACAAGATCATTTTCTTATTTTTTATTATCATAATATTTTTTAATAAAAACCCACTTGTAATTATTTTTATGTAAAATTAATAATAAAAAACATCATGAATTAAATTTTACCATTTTTTTAATCCCGATCAGGAAGAAAGAAAAATAATATCGGGGGGGGGGGGGGGGGGTGGTATAGGTACTTTCTATTTTCATGCAAAGTTCATTTTCTCATGGTTTCTCATGTTAAGCTATTTTTGGAAGGAATGGTCCCCGCATTACCCGAATTAATTGTTTAGTGGCTGCCTAATAAGCTTAATTATGTTCTTAGCTTCCATTTCTATTTCTGATTCATTCCATAACTCTCCCCAATCTCCATCTCCAAATTAAAACAAATACTATTACTATGCCACCTCCATCTATCTCTATAAAACACTTTTATATTTTGTGGCTGCACCTAATACACATGCACCCATCTAGCTAGACTTATTATATATATCTGGGTTGTTGCTGTATCGTGTACATATAATTTCACTCAAGTAGTGCTACTGCTACGTAATGCATTGCATACACATTTACTCTCCCTTTCTTTACTTCATCTCCGTTTCTCTGCATTCTACCACAAAAAATGTAGGAAGAGAAAAAATATATATAAGGAGAAAAGAAGAAAGCGTGTGTATTGTAGGTAGGAAAGGGACGGATGTAGAGAATGAAGAAGAGCATAAGGATGCATATTATGCATCCTGCCATGCGGAGCACTGGACAATGGCAGAGTTGAAGAGATCATCATTCGCACCATCAAGGCTACTCTAAGTATGTCCTCAAGAACCCTTCTTCCCCCAACCTCCTCATCGTTCCTCCCCACGCTGACCTCCGTGACGGCAACATCTTCCTCGTTCCCCTGCTTTCCCCTCCCAACCAACACGCTGCTCTCCACCCCCACTCACACAAGCACTAGCAGACCCCACCGTCTTACTCTTTGGAGGCCTCACCTCGACACTATCTCTAAGTCCCGGCCGCTATCCCTCACCATCTGTAACCATGGTGAAAAAAAAAAAAAAAAAAGAAAGGAAGAGCGGTTACAGATGGTGAGAGGATGGCGGCGGGGACTCAGAGATGGTGTCGAGGTGAGGCCTCCAGAAAGTAAGACGGCGGGGTCTGGTAGTGCTTGTGAGTGGGGGTGGAGGGTTTCTGATCTGCTGCTGCAGCGTGTTGGTTGGGAGGGGAGGCAGGAGAACGAGGAAGTGGATGTTGCCGGCGATGGAAGTCAGCGTCGGGAGGAACAATGAGGAAGTTGGAGGAAGAATAGTTCTTGAGGACATGCTTAATTGCTTAGGATGAGCTCTCAGGACATCAGCAGCCTTGATGGTGCGAGTAGTGATCTCTTCAACTCTGCCATTGGAGTGAACTATTAGTATCACCTCCAGTGCCCCGCATGGCAGGATGCATGATATGCAAACCTTTCAGACTGCGAAAGTGAGATGGCCTTCTTTGTTTCATGGCGTGGATTCGGCCACTCAGGATTGGATTGTTGACCAGATGCATTCAGTAATTAATCTCATATTCACTACTTACTTCTAAGTTCTTATGCATTTTTTTTAAATTAATTAGTTAATTATTATGTTTATGCATTCGTTTTTTGCTAAATTGCTTTATAGTTTAGATGTTATGTGTTTTGGTTCTGAATAACTGTTAACTGCTTATCAACTTATATGATTTGGAAATAACAACAGAGGCCTCAAATTATAGGAAAGGGAATCAGAGTTGCTTTCAAATAAATTTCGTTGTTTTAGAAGAGTACCATGCATTATGATGTGCAATGCATGTGTGAACCTCACTTCTTTGAGGAAGTAATTGATTTTTCCTCTAAGATTTCAGTAGGACTTTGATTATAAAATTGTTTCAAAACTAAGCTAATTAAACAACACAGTTTCTCGCTAACTTTGTTGCCTTTTTTTTATTGTTAATCAAGTTTTATTCCCTCAAAATATGAACATTTTCCGGTTTTAATCATTTTTTTTTTGTAAAAATTTAGTTACTTGCATATGATGTTGTGAATAATTTACTCAAAAATATTGAGCTTTCAAAAACATTGCTTTGAATATGGTGAATAAATAGACCAATTTTCATTCTGAAGATGAACTTCCATAGTTGTCTGTGTTATAGGTCCGACCGGTCGTAGAAACTGGATATGAAAATGTTTTACTTGTGAGATTGTTGTTAGAGACCAGAATACCTTCCATCAGGAAGTCTTCAGTGAGTACAATGTCTTATCTCTGATCTTTAGCATTTATCAGTGATACGTATGGTCGAGTGTGCCTGAAAAGTGTAATTGTTTTTGGGATCAGGGAACTGGGGTTACAACACTCAGAAAAAGAGAGAAGAAGCTGCGGCTATCCCCAGAATTCAAGTGCCTGAGAAGAAGTTGAAATGATTGTTTGTTGCCTTCATTGAATTTTCACTTTTTCAGGCGTCAGCATTGAACTGAACATTTTGTTACCACCTCATTTATAAAGAAAGTCAGTTTGTTGTGACCACAATCTTTCTATTTAAAATGGCTGCTGTAACTGTATCCTCTAATGTTATATAGAGAAATGTTTTTTCAGTACATAGTAATATAGTATATATACACACACAATAAATTGACAGTTGATTATTGAAGCTCAAAACTGGTTTTCATTATGTAAGTGTTATGTTCAATAAGAAAAGATAGATCTACACTCTTGGATGAAGGCAATGTATTGAGTTTACACATATATAACTGAGGTTGCTTTTATTTGGGTGGCTAAATATATTAAGTTATAACAATGTGGAAATAAATAGAGGAAATATGTGCCTCAAATGAAGCTGCAAGATCAATGTGGAAGATTCCAAAAAATACGACGCCACTCATAGTCATATGTGAATGACTATTTCGAAAGCAAATATTATTTGTGGTAATACTAGGCTGAAAAAAGGTATGAAATACTTCGAGGATTTACTACACATCTTCCGTCTTTAGAAGGCAGGTTTGGTCTCCATCAAAGTTATGCAAAATGGTAAAAATATTAATGCATGGATAAAATTATATTTTAATGCATGAAAACTTAAACAAAAAATTCCATTAAGATGAAGTCAACTATATAGATCAAACAATATTATTATATTCAGTTATATATCATGTCTATAATAAATTCATTTATGCTGTAGATGAGCTTAATTAATAAGGTAACGGTAGCTCTTTTTACTCAAACATCGATATTACCTTAGGCCTTTCCTTTAAAGATCTAACATGCAAACGTAATCTTACACTGTTAAAGTGTGTTTAGTTTGGAGTTTGTTAAACCAAAGAAGCAATAAAGGGTTTCATTTTTTATCCTCAAAATAATTTATTTTTCTTGCATTTTCATGCAGGTTTTACTTCTTAGTATTGGCCATTAATTTAATTCATGCAGTAATTCATAGATATAAAATAGTATACAGTATATGCATTACGTAGCAGTAACACTACTTGAGTGAAATTATGTATACACGATGCATGTGTATTAGGTGCAGCCACGAAATATAAAAGTGTTTTATAGAGATAGATGGAGGTGGCATGCATAGTAGTAGTATTTGTTTTAATTTGGGGAGAGTTATGGAATCAGAAATAGAAATGGAAGCTAAGCATGCAGGGAACAATCCAAAACTAGCTTATATTAACATGAAAATAGAAAGTACCTACAACTTCGGAGAAGCTGAGGTTGATGAGTGTGAAAGAAGCAAGAGTCAAAGAGCAAAAAGATGAAGAGAGTAGAGTAAACTCTCTCCCCCGAACCCCAAATCGAAACCAAACAAGAAAAAACCAAAACCAAGGTATCGTCCGCCTTCGTCTCTGGACCGAAACGGACGCAAACCGGTTCGTTCTGACCTGCCGGTTCAGCTACAGGAGAGCAGTGCGAAGGTGAGGCCTATCGGGCTTAGGGGGCCCAAGTACTCGCCATTTGGGCCTGGAAGGGTGGACCCGAAGGTAGAGTTGTTGGAGGCAAAAGAAGAGCCGAAGATGGAGCAACAGAGGAGGAAGAGGAGAGGTTGGGTTCAAGGGGAAAGACCAAGAGGCAAATCAATCTAGGTATGAAAAATTAGGGTTTTTTAGTTGTAGAAAATTGATGTTCTTACTTCTTTGTTCCCTTTGCCTGTATGTTCTAGGATTATGAAATTAGGATACTTTATTGGCTTTTTTTCTTCCAAAATAAATAATGCTGAGGATGACTTATTTTGATGATATTTTCTATGAAAATTTTTCTAAGTGTTGGATACTTTGAGGACTACCTTTATGTTACATTGAAAATTTATCCTACATTTTGAATTTTGAATTTTGAATTTTCAGGCGGTAGCTGAGTTAGTATACAGGTCATATTAACTTATGAAGGATGATGGTATTTATGTGTTGACTGCTTTTGTGGTAATGGTTTAAAACTATATAATTGGGATACTTTGAAGTCTGTCTTACAACTATTACTATATGAGGATGAATTTTTTACTCAGATTTTGGTGAAATCGTATGAGAATTGGAAAATGTAAGGGCTAACTTATGTTATATAGAAAAGAGGGAAGGTTAATCTTAAATTGTTGAATGGTTTGTCTGGTGATTATAAAATTTTTAAAGTTTTGCTTAACAAAATAGGATGTCTGGTGGTCCTTCTGTTACTAGCTTCTTTGGAAGTTTTTGGTGGTATTGAGAATTTGATAATTGAATAAGCCCATTGGATATAGAGAGCAATTTACTTTCCAATTATTGTGGAAATGTATTACACATATTGCCAAACTAGTAATCTGAGGAGATAAATTTTTACATCTGCTAACATATATATTATATTGCAAATGTACTAAACTCTGTGAAATGCTTCTTTCTAACATATATTTAAATTGAAACTCTAATCCAGCTTTTGAGATATTTGACCTTGCCTGTGACCTAATGCTCTTAGAGAACTGGTACATAAATCTAGAAAATAATTTTTTTTTTTAAATTTACTATATGTTCTTTAATGATTACTCTTTATATATTTATTTTTATTGACCATGAACTCTGTTTTGGTCACAGGTAGGGATGGCTTAACTCACAACATGCTGGATGTTATTCATAAGCATTGGAAATATTCTGAAGTGGTTAGGATCAAATGCATGGGCGTTCCAACTGTTGACATGAAAAATGTTTGCACCCAGCTTGAGGTTTGTACCTTTCTATACCCTTCTGAAGTGAATTTTTCTATTATGGTCTGTTTAATATGTGTGGACCTATGCTGGTTGAACCATAGTTGGGTACTTGGATTATGTGTCACTCTATGTTTAAAAGCTACTTGGTTATGCAAGCATAAGCAATTCTCTTGCACTTGTCACAGGACAAAACATATGGAAAGGTCATTTCCAGGCATGGGGGTACAATTATATTATACAGAGGTCGGAACTATAATCCCAATCACAGGCCAGTAATTCCTCTCATGCTGTGGAAACCCCAAGAACCTGTCTATCCTAGACTGATTGAGACAACAATTGAGGGTCTGAGTATTGAGGAAACTAAAGAGACGAGGAAGAGAGGACTAGCCGTTCCCTGTTAACAAAACTTGGTTTGCTTGCTATATTTTCTAATTCCAGTTTTATTTATGCTTTCTGCAAAGGTTATTGACTCTGAATTGAATTGCAGCCAAAAATGGCTATTATGCATATTTGGTGCCAATGGTCAGAGATGCTTTCCTCTCAAGTGAATTGGTTCGGATAGACTGCACGGGTCTTGAGAGGAGTGATTACAAGAAAATCGGCTGCAAACTCCGGGTAAAGATGATTTTGTTATTTTATTTTTTCTTTTCTAATTAGATTATTATTATAATTAGCTTTACAGTGCTTTATCTATGTGTTCTAGTTATTATCATAGGTTGCATAGCTTAAAAGTGGACCCTAACAGATGAACTTAAGTGTTCATTGCGTTTGTTTGGGTTTTGAAAAGCAGAACCAACGTTCTGTTCTTTTTTTTTTTTTTTTTTGGTCTGTGGATTGGACAACCCCCAATCCTAGGTACACAACACACCCACACACTCCTCACACTTTACCACAATATTCTCCCTAATTGCAACCGGTCGGGTTTGAACCTGCGACCTTTGAGGTGAGGAAGGGGAGATATGCCATGTGAGCTAAGGCTCATTGGCACCAACGTTCAAATATGATTGTCTACAGGGATGAATTCGGGATTTGAGTAACACGGGTATTGTATTAATTTAGTAAGATCACACGGGTTGAACTCTTAAAATATTTTTATTTTGTTCAGTTGGTTCAATTCAAAAGGGAAACATGTTCTCTTAGGCCCATAATACTTTTAAGCATTTTTTGTGTGTGTGGATTAGCCCACATCTTTAAAAGCAATGTAAATATTATAACACTTCCTCAATTAGACATTATATCTGTGACATAATTTGTAACATTTTTGTAAAAATATTATATATCAGTGCTTATAAAAATTCTAGGGGGACCTTGCCCCCCTGGGCCACCCTTTGTATTCGTCTGTAATTTTGTTCCTGTAGTAAAAATTTATTTGTTCCTTAAAATTTATCAATGCAGGACCTGGTCCCTTGTATTCTGGTGACTTTTGATAAAGAACAGATTGTAGTTTGGAGGGGGAAGGATTATAATCCCCCAGAGGATGGATACTTCTTTAAAGATAAAGAGTGGTTCGATGATTATGATGATCATTTGGATGCTGGTGTAGGGTAACGTGTTGAGCTTCATTACAGCAGCTTAGGAGACTAAACACTCTATGGTTGGCTGTGTGATAATGAGGTATAATCTTGCATGGTATAAGTTGCAGCCATGAATCAGAAGTTCCTTTAAGATTGGATTATTTCTTTTTTGTTTTAATGCAGTAAAAGAGAGAGGGACACTTTTAAGATGATGTACCTACTGCCAAGGTTGATGCTGCTCTTTGGATATGAGCAATTCATCCCCAAAAACTGTTCTTTAACCATGTCTCATTTTCTGGCCTTAAAAGTGGAGAAGAAGCATTCTGAAAGATGTAAATCTGTTAAATATAATTATATATACAAGCTAATTCCTGAACTGGAGATGGTGTAGATAGGATTATCACATTTTTTTTTTATATTCAAACTGTACCATCAGTATTTCAAGTAAAAACCGATTGAATTTTGATGTCTTTAGTGTATCTTTTCACAAAATCAAGTTTCTCCATTAGCATAGTCAAAGCTTGTTAGGGTTTCAGAGCTGTCTTTTGTGATGTTCTAAAGAACAGGATCAGCCTCATACATAGGTCAGGTGGAAACTGACTTTGTAGTCATAATAGTCCAATACAAAGATTAGTCACCAAATTAGAGACTTGATAAGATATGTTAGCGGTATAGTTTTATTTTAATTTTAATTTCTAAATGCATTTTTTTTTTCAAAAACATTTTATATGAAGTAGTTGTTGCGTCAGAGTTCACGAGGCTATAACACCAAACAGCATGCGATGATGCATGAGTATGAAATTTATGTCTCCTCTTAAAAAGGAATAAATTCGCATTGCATAATTTCATTGCAAATTGCATCAAATCAAAGTGTGTTGGAATCGAATCTATATACAACAATTATAAATATCTACTGTTCCTATTTGTATTGAAACAGAACTTGCATTGCATTGTAGGGTGACAAGAAATAGTAGAGGAAATGTTTTATCAACTTTCTTTAAAAAAGAAAAGAAAACAAAAAAAATAAAGACTGCTAAAGTCACATGGGGTCCTCTGAACATATCCATTGATCTTTTTATAACTGTAGTAATGAGGTCCCCCACTTCTGTACCAAATTGTTACCATCCCTCTAATATTGACAAACTAAATAAATGTATAAAAAATAATTCATAGTAACCATAAATAATAGAGTTCACTTCCTCTGGACGAACTCCATATAAAATGTTTTTGGAAAAAAAAAAAGTGAATATTTCATTCAGTCCCTAACAATTATCTCGAAAAGATAACGAGAATCCCCAAAAAAAAATATAATATGGTTGTTGATATTTTTTTGGCACAGGGACTTCGTTGTCCTTTCGAGGTAATTGTCAGGGACTGAGTTGATTTTTTTTATCAAGAATCTCGTTGTCTTTTAAGATAATTGTCGGGGGCTATTTTGGATTTTTCTAAAAAAAATGCATTTTAGAAATTAAAATTAAAATAAGTTGATTTTAAAAATAATGTTTTTTATTTAATTAAAAAATCTAAATAATTAATATTAATTAATTAAAAATTAATTTTTTATTTTTTTAAATAAAAATTTAAATAATATTTTTTTAAAATAACTCTTAACTGCTTGGAAAAGAGAGAATGGAGTAGTGAAAGGAGGAGAAAAAAATCCTAAATATATCAAATTATCAATTAAGTATTGTAGAAAAAAATAAAGTTAAAATTTGTAATTTGTATAGTATAATTCAAAAAATAGAAAAATTCAAAGACTCTCTCTACTTATATTACGTCCCTATCAATCTCTCCTTCTAAGTAGCTAATATTGATTAATTAAAAATTAATTTTTTATATTTTTAAATAAAAATTTAAGTAGTATTTTTTTAAATAATTCTGAGTTGCTTGAGAAAGAGAAGATGAAGTGGTAGAAGGAGGAGAAAAAATTCTAGCCATATCAAATTATCAACTAAGCATTGTAGAAAAAAACAAAGTTAAAATTTGTAATTTGTATAGTAAAATTCGAAAAACAGAAGAATCTAAAAGACTCTCTCCACTTATATTATGTCTCTCTCAATCTGTTCTTCTAAGGCTACTTTTACAAATTTTAATCATTTCCCAAGTTCCTCTTTCTTATATTCATTTATGTATATAAGTCTTTCAATTCTCACGCCATAACCTCACACTAGACACTACTAATCAAAACACCAACCTCACTTCCAAAAAGAAGAAGAACTACCTTTCATTGTTATTGTCTCAATCAACTTTTTCCCATACATACATCATGTAGAAATGGACGACTATTATTATTATTACTTCGATCAGCTAGCAAAATTTGTATTATTTATAGAGGCATTTTAGTTTATTTAAAACTTACAATTTATAATTTTTAAAATAATTAAATGTTCTTTATTATGAACAAATATTTTAGTCTCTTAAAATTAATTCTAAAAAAATATTTTTATTTTTTAAAAATTAAGTATAAAAATATTTTAATCTTTTTTTATAGGATGAGTAACACAAAATGGGGTGTTAACAAAAGAGTAAAAATAAAACTTTGAAAAGCAGAATGAAACTGCCATTTCCGTTCACTCTTTCTCTTTCTCTTTCTGTGACCCACACATTTTTTTCTCTGCAAACTATGTTTCCTTCCTTCTTTTCTCTTTCACCTTCGTGCCTAGCTAACTCTTTTTCTTTTTTTTTTCCCTTTTTTTTAATTAAAAAATTGCTATCTAACTTATTAGTAAAAATTAATTTATTAATAGTAAGGTTTTTATGGGGAGAGACCGAGAGAGTGGTGCATTTAATAGTACAATTCATTTATTATAATTTCACAAACTTAAAGGCCATTCACGCAATATAAAAAGTAGTGTACTGAAATTACCACAACCACAAAGATAACATATTCCTCCACTCCATAGTCCTTAAAGAACCTGAGTTTACTTTCCTCACCATAGACAATTCCCTCACATGATATCTACTTTCCCCATTTGAAAATCTAGATTCTCCTATAAACTCACAAGAAAAATTTTACCAAACATTTATACAACAGAACAACAAAGTCTTATTTTGTTAGATAAATTACATAAATCAAACAATATTATTTTATTTTATTATATATCCTGATGTTTATAATAATTAATCTTTCTTTAATTTTTATATAATAATTCGTCGATAAAAAAATGCACTATGATTCTATATTTATATAGAATTTGAATATTAATTTTTTATTAACAATTAACTAACTTTTTTATTTAATTTTTTTATAAAAATAATTTAAACCTTTAATTTTATTATTTATTATTCAATTGTTGGTTAAAAAAAATATTTTCTAGCCAAACCTGATTGAGGTCACCTCATTATGTCCTTTTCACTTTAAACCCAAAGTCTTTGTCTGCTTTTAAGTTGAGATGCATTATTGTGTTCCATTACTTCCATATAAGTCAATCATAACCTTTTAAATGATAGGTACCTGATTTAGAATTTCACCATTTCGGCATTTCTACACCCCAATTCACATCTTGTTGAGCTATGCCTATAATATATAGACTTGTTTATTATGCTCATCATGCATGTCCGCATCATGTCAAATAAATGTAGATAATTACATATACATATGATGATCAACATATTTTCATTAATAAATTTCATATTGTTTTTTATTCATAATATGAATAGGATAAAGATAAAACTGAAACATTTAAATAACACAAAAAAAAGTAAAAATTAAAGAACAGTTCATCCAACATTATTGTTAAGGAGAATATATATTAAAGTTTTCTCAACCACAATTATGGATGAGTTTTGTAAACACTTGTTCTAGCGTTAAAGATTTTATCACTATCATGAAAAACGTGATATCCTTTTTTGTTGGGTGAATCTAAATGTAATAATATATAATAATATATAGCTGTTACGGTGGGTAACCGGAGATTAGTCCAATGGATGGCGTTCGGCGGCCCAAGTGTATGATGGAGGAGGACTCCGTGTGGGTCCGCAACTCGGGAGGCTCCGTCCGACTTGTGCTCGCGTGTGAATGGGGGGTGGTACCTGCAAAGACACTCCGATGCCTAAGTTAGCAAGGGTGTGAGCAGGTCTTAGAGAGTATTGGACTTAGGAATACCTGAGGCGTGTCAGTGTACTTATAGTGGTGAGCCAATAACCACCGTTGGAGTAGTGCCGTATCTTTAGGATAATAACCGTCCCATTATCTTAGGGAGGTTAAGATATGGCTTTATGAAGTGGTTGGAGAGATTTCAGGGGCGGTTACTCATTTGAATGAGTATTTATCTGCCAGCTAATCTCGCAACCGACTTCTTCATACCAAGTCGGGGTTAACACCGACCTCTTGGATGGAGGTGGGTGCTTCGATAGGCTTAACCTAGTGGATCAGGCCTTTCGATTGGTCCTGGGCCCTTAACATTGGGCCAGGGTATGAACAGTGCCCCTATTTGAGCCCAAATCTTTTAAAGTTTGGGTTCAAGTATTTAACTCGGGTTCGTAGTCGACTTGTTTGAAAGAACACGGATCTTGGAAACCGACGTGATTTTCGCAACTTTTGGTTTCTGACAGTTACGTCAATTCAAGCGTCGTGTCCGTTGAGGGATTATTTAGGGATTGAGGGCTTTGGTACGGTGCAGTCTCATTAATGACTGCCTCGTTTTTACCATTATGCCCCTTAGCCTTTTTATAAATACTTTCCCTCTTTCCATTTTCCGTTTCTGCAATCTTTCAAACTTTCTCTTATCTTGTTCGTACTGTATCCTTGTGTTCGAAGACTTCCGTATTTCTCCAACCTCATTTTCGGATAAAGGTTAGTTTTGTTTTATTCATGCCATGCTTTATGTTTGCATGTTTCGCGAGTAGATAGGTTGACCTGTAGATTCTAGTTTCGAATCTTTCTTCTTTAGTGGCCGTAATTTTTGATTTTCTTTTTCTTTTTCCTTTTTGTAGGTTTTCTGCCACTTTCTTCTTTATAAAAAATGGCCTCTGTAGACATTCTTTCTCAGTGGGTTGACGATACGGTCCTTGGGGAGGAACCGTGGTTGACGCTGAGTTTATCACCCACCTTCGTACTCACCATAGGCTCTGTACTTCGGACGAGGACGAGCCCAAATATGAATTGATAATCCCGGTCCTGAAGACCGGGTCTGTTTTGGGAGAGTTGATGAGGCGACCCCTCACTTTTCTTTATGTATGAATGCATGATCACCCGTTTGGGTGTTTTTCTTCCTTTCTCGGATTTTGAGATATCCGTTCTGCACCACTGTAAGGTTGCCCCTACTCAACTCCACCCAATTCCTGGGGTTTTTGAAGATTTATCAGTTTATAAGCCACGCTCTGGACTCCCGACTTCCTTGAGAATCTTCTTTTATCTTTTCCATATGACTAAGCCCTTTAGTGGCTAAATAATAAACAACAATGGGTATCCTTCCGAGCCATTCAAGGTCGGAGGATTTTCACCCTTTTTGACGAATCTTTCCACGACTTCAAAAATTTCTTCTTGAAGGTTCAAGCCGTAGAGGGTCACCACCCCTTTTTCTGGATGAGCATTCCTCCCCTCGCTTTCCCCTTTACTGGCTGCCAGCCACCCCTTGCGAAAAGATTGGTCTAGATGACCTAGACGAGGTGGAGGCGGCCATTGTAGGGTTTTTCCGAGAAGCGTGGGGGAAGTCCCCATACTTGGATACCAGGAAAATTCTTCAGGGTACACCGACCTTCGTTCAATCTCAAATAGGTAGTAGTGCATTCTTTATTTCCGAGTTGTTTCCGCCGACTTACATTTTGCCGACGAGTTGTTGACTTACTTTTACCAACTTGTAACTCGGTTGTTATTTGTTTTCTTTTGTAGATATGGCAAAAAGAATGCTCAGAAGGCCTACCAAAGGGCCGGGAGGCTAAGGGAAGTCCCGGGCTAGGTCCGGGTAGTCATCTCTCCTCCCCCTCCACCTCCTCCTCCTAAGAACACTCACTCCTACTCAACCTATTGTTCTCTCTTCCTCGAGCTGCCCCGACCACCCCCCTCTGCCCAAATTCTCTCCGAACCCGAGAAGAAGAAGCGCAAGACTCAGAGTCTGGCTCTTCCTTCGATGGTGGGGTTAAGGCGGATGCTATGGCATTCGTCCGAAAGAACATCTATCCTTTTATACATATGGATGATGTTTCTGTTCGGAACCCACCTTACCACCATGGCCGAGGAGAGTTTTAGGACGGCGGGTGTTTGCGGCAAGCTTTTGGACATTTTTGAGAAAGCTCCCCTTAGCTCCTTGTCAACCTCGAGGGTTGAGGAGTTGGAGGGGAGACTTCGTATTTTTGAAAAACATGAAAAGGAGCTGAAAGAGGAGAGGGATAGGTTGAGGAAGAGAGGGATCACCTGAAGGAGGAGGGTAAGCTACGGGCCCAATGTACCTTGGAGGCTAATCTGAGGAAGACGGCGCAAGACAGCTACCACAGCTTATTTCAAGATATTGTGGCCGTGAGGAAGGATTTGCTGAATTCTCGGAACGCCTACGCCGAGTTGGAGGACTCTATCGCCAGAGGATTATTGAGTCTCCTCCTCGTCCCCAAGATGCTCCGAGTTCTTCAATCCTCACTCCGACTTCCTCTTTAGCTCCTCCTCCCGGTCCTGGTGGTGTTCCTCCTGGTGATCCTCTACTCCGTCCAAGAAATGACTTCTTTTTTTTGTGGCTATATGGGGGCCCGGCCTGTGGGTCCCCCTTTTTTAAACTTCTATTTATTTGCTGGTGGTTTGTGAACAATTTCCTTCTGGCCTTTTAAGGCCGTAAACAAAATATTCTGTTCGTTGCCCTTTTTTGGATAAGGGTTTTTAAACAAAATAATGCCCTTTTTGGATAAGGGTTTCTAATCGGAGTAGGCGCCCCTTTTTTGGATAAGGGTTTAAGTTACTTTGCGCTGTGCGCATGCTTTTTTCTATTTTGGTATGTTGATCTTTTCGGAAAAACCTTTTGTTGGCTTGCATTGTTTTTTTGAGCCTTTTCCGTGCGAAGGCTTGTATGCAAACTTTAAACTTTCTCAGGTTCTCATATCTCTTTTGTTATCCTTTATACTCAACTTTGCTTTAGTGAGTTTTTATGACTTAGGTTATTTTTGTGATGCGCTTTTCATCTACTCGGAACTCGGTTTCCTTTTACTCAGAGTTCTGTCGAGTTTGCGTTACTCGGGCTCCTTTCGACTTAAGAGTCGGATAATTCCCGAGTTTAATGCGATCAACTCGTATAACCTCTTTACACCGACTTGTACCTCGTCGTTTCATCCTGACGACCATGTTAGGTCGGTTCATGGGATTTTCACGCTTTGTCGAGCTTAAGTCGGTGCGTTTCGTAGAAAGACTTATAAATATAGAGAAGGATATTTAAGAGAAATATAGTAATGAAAAAGATCTTTATTAATCGGGAAGGTACCTTTGTGCTACTAAGGGTCTTGACAGTATATTTTCCCTTAGCCTCTACTATGATGCCTCGTTAAAAACCCCTCTCCAGAAAAAACCCTTCTTTGGGAAAAAATCACGAAGCTGGGAAAAGAGTACATCAGGGAGTAGAGTTCGCTTTTAACTGTAGTACCTTTTCATATTACAAGCATGCCACGACCTGGGTAACTCAGTGCCATCCAGGTCGGTTACTTTATAGTAACCTTTCCCTAACACTTCTTTGATTTTGTATGGCCCTTTCCAATTTGCGGCGAGCTTTCCTTCCCCCGACTTGTTGACTCCAATGTCGTTTCTGATTAGGACCAAGTCGTCTACAGCAAATGTTCTTCGAATGACTTTTTTGTTGTATCTGGTAGCCATTCTTTGCTTTAATGCTGCTTCTCTTATCTGGGCGTTCTCTCGGACTTCGGGGAGCAAGTCGAGCTCCTCTTTGTGCCCCTGTACATTTCCGACCTCATCGTGAAGAATTACCCTTGGGCTTTGCTCACTGATTTCTATAGGAATCATGGCTTCTATGCCGTAGACTAATCGGAAGGGTGTTTCTCCTGTGGCGGATTGGGGGTCGTCCTATAAGCCCATAGCACTTGGGGAGCTCTTCGGCCCAAGCTCCCTTTGCTTCCTGTAATCTTTTCTTCAAACCTGCCAGTATGACCTTGTTAGCTGCCTCGGCTTGCCCATTGGCTTGTGGGTGTTCTACCGAGGTGAATGATGTTTGATTTTCATGCTGGCAACCAAACTTCTGAAGGTGGCGTCGGTGAACTGGGTCCCATTATCAGTGGTGATGGAATAAGGTATTCCATACCTTGTGATAATGTTTTTGTAGAGGAACCTGCGACTTCTTTGAGCTGTGATGGTGGCTAGTGGTTCTGCTTCTATCCACTTTGTGAAGTAATCTATTCCCACGATCAAGTATTTGACTTGTCCTGGTGCTTGGGGAAAAGGACCTAACAAGTCCATTCCCCATTTTGCGAAAGGCCAGGGGAAGTTATACTGATGAGCTCTTCTGGTGGAGCCACGTGGAAATTCGCATGCATCTGGCATGGCTGGCATTTTTTCACAAAGTCTGTAGCATCTTTCTGCAAGGTCGGCCAATAGAATCCTGCTCGGATTACTTTCCTGGCCAACGATCTTGCTCCGAGATGATTTCCGCAGATTCCACTATGTACTTCCTCTAACACCTCGGTGGTTCTTGAGGTCGGTACGCACTTCAGTAATGGTGTTGATATCCCTCTTCTGTAAAGGACATTTTTCACCAATGTATAATGTTGTGCTTCCCTTCGGATCTTTTTAGCCTCTTTCTCCTCTTTAGGGAGGATGTCGAATTTCAGGTATTCGACTAAGGGATTCATCCATCCGAGGTTTAGGCCGACTACCTCAAGTACCTCTTGTTCATCTTCCGTTTTTGTTACCGAGGGTTCTTGGAGAGTTTCTTGAATCAGGCTTCTGTTGTTCCCTCCAGGTTTGGTACTTGCTAACTTGGATAGGGCGTCGGCTCTGCTATTTAGATCCCGAGTTATATGCTTGACCTCGCTTTCCGCAAAGTGCCCTAGGTGTTCCAAGGTTTTTTCCAAGTATTTCTTCATGTTGGGATCCTTCGCCTGATATTCTCCACTTATTTGGGAAGTCACCACTTGTGAGTCATTGTAGATCATCACCTTTGTAGCGCCAACTTCTTCTGCTAACTTTAATCCGGCAATCAAGGCTTCGTATTCTGCCTGATTGTTTGAAGCCGGAAATTCAAATTTTAAGGAGACCTCTATCTGGGTTCCTTTTCCGTCTACCAATATTATGCCTGCGCCGCTCCCTGTTTTATTGGAGGATCCGTCTACATAGAGTTCCCATGTAGTCGGTTTCTCCTCTTGTTCTCCTGCATACTCTGCAATAAAGTCGGCAAGGCACTGGGCTTTGATTGCTGTCCGAGTTTCATATTTCAAATCGAACTCGGAGAGTTCTATTGCCCATTGAACCATTCTCCCTGCAACATCCGTCTTTTGGAGGATTTGCTTCATGGGTTGGTTCGTACGGACTCTTATTGTATGAGCCTGAAAGTAAGGTCGTAGTCTTCGTGAGGCTATCACTAAGGAGTAGGCAAACTTCTCTAGTTTGTGGTACCTTAGCTCAGGGCCTTGTAGAACCTTACTGGTAAAATAGACCGGGTGTTGACCGACCTCGTCTTCTCGGACCAGGGCTGAGGAGACAGCCCTGTTTGCCACGGATAGGTATAGGACGAGGTCTTTTCCCGGTATTGGTCGGGTTAAGATAGGAGGTTGGCTTAAGAATTTTTTGAACTCTTGGAACGCCTCCTCACATTCCGGAGTCCATTCAAACTGGCATCCCTTCCTTAACAAGGAGAATAATGGAAGGGATTTTAGTGCCGATCCTGCCAAAAATCTGGAGAGGGCTGCAAGTCGGCCATTGAGCTGTTGAACCTCTCTTAAACAAGTCGGGCTCTTCATTTCTAGGATGGCTCTGCATTTGTCGGGATTGGCCTCAATCCCTCTTTGTGTTAGCATGAAGCCTAGAAATTTCCCTGCTTCTACTGCGAAGGCGCATTTTGCGGGATTTAGTCTCATCCCATGCGACCTTATAGTGTTGAAGACTTGTGAGAGGTCGGTTAAGGGGTCGACTTCTTGCTTGGTTTTTACTAACATGTCGTCGACGTATACCTCCATTAAGCTCCCTAAATGGGGGGAAAACACTTTGTTCATCAGCCTTTGGTACGTGGCTCCTGCATTCTTCAGTCCGAATGGCATGACCACGTAGCAATAGTTGGCTTTTGGTGTGATGAACGATGTTTTCTCTTGGTCGAGCTCGTGCATCGGGATTTGGTTATATCCCGAGTAGGCGTCCATGAATGATAGGTATTGGTACCCTGAGCTGGAGTCTACTAGGGTATCAATACTTGGTAAGGGATAAGGGTCCTTAGGACAGGCCTTATTCAGGTCGGTATAGTCGACGCACATCCTCCATTTACCGTTTTGTTTTTTGACTAGCACTACATTGGCTAGCCATGTTGGGTATTTGACCTCTCTGATGAAGCCGGCTTCCAGGAGCGCCTGTACTTGCTCTTCTACTATGGAGGCCCTCTCTGGGCCGAGTTTGCGTCTCCTTTGCTGTACAGGTCGGGACCCTGGGTAAACCGAGAGCCTATGAGACATGAGCTCGGGATCAATCCCGGGCATGTCGGAAGCCTTCCAGGCGAAGAGGTCGGAATTAGCTTTTAGGAGTTCACCCAACCTTTGTTTCAGGGTTTCCCCTAGGTTGGCTCCTATGTAAGTCGTTTTTCCTTCCTCTTTACCGACTTGTATCTCCTCGGTTTTTCCTCCCGGCTGGGGTCGTAGCTCTTCTCTTGTCCTTGTCCCACCTAACTCTATGGTGTGGACTTCTTTGCCCTTTCCTCTCAGATTCAGGCTTTCGTTGTAGCACTTCCTTGCCAATTTTTGGTCTCCCCTCACCGTTGCTATTCCTCCTGGAGTCGGGAATTTCATGCAGAGGTGAGGAGTTGACACTACTGCTCCAAGTCGATTAAGGGTAGTTCTGCCAATTAAGGCATTGTAGGCTGACCCTTCATCGATGACTATAAAGTCTATACTCAGAGTCCTTGATTTTTCCCCTTTTCCAAAGGTGGTGTGAAGGGGTAAAAATCCCAGTGGCTTTATTGGCGTATCCCCTAACCCATATAGAGTGTCGGGGTAAGCTCTCAGTTCTTTTTCATCTAACCCTAGTTTGTCGAAGGCGGGCTTGAAAAGGATGTCCGCCGAGCTTCCTTGGTCTACTAGGGTTCTGTGGAGATGGGCGTTGGCTAGGATCATAGTTATCACCACGGGGTCATCATGCCCGGGGATTATCCCTTGCCCATCTTCTTTCGTGAATGAGATAGTGGGGAGGTCGGGTGTCTCATCCCCGACCTGATAGACTCTTTTGAGATGTCTTTTGCGAGAAGATTTGGTGATCCCACCTCCCGCAAATCCTCCTGAGATCATGTGGATATGTCTCTCTGGGGTTTGTGGTGGCGGATCTCTCCTGTCCATGTCATCCCGCTTTCTCTTTCCATGGATGTCCGACCTCTCCATGAGATATCTATCAAGCCGGCCTTCTCTAGCCAGCTTTTCTATCACATTTTGAGGTCGTAACAGTCGTTGGTGGAGTGACCATATATTTTATGGTACTCACAATACTCGCTGCGACTTCCCCCTTTTTTGTTTTTAATAGATCTTGGGGGTGGCAGCCTTTCAGTGTTGCATATCTCTCTGTATACATCCACTACAGAAGTCTTTAGAGGAGTATAAGAGTGATACTTTCTGGGCCTTTCGAGACCGGGTTCTTCCTTCTTCCTGACTTCCCTTTCCCTCTTCCTAGGGGAGGAAGTGGGTCCAGGTCGTGAACCTAGGTCTCTTAATTTGGCATTCTCTTCTATGTTGATGTACTTCTCGGCCCTTTCTTGTACATCACTTAGAGAGACGGGGTGTCTTTTAGATATGGACTGTGAGAAGGGACCTTCTCTAAGTCCATTGACTAACCCCATTATTACTGCCTCCGTGGGCAGGTCTTGGATTTCTAAACATGCTTTGTTGAACCTTTCCATATAGGCTCGTAGAGATTCTCCGACCTCCTGTTTTATCCCCAGGAGGCTCGGTGCATGTTTTACCTTATCTTTTTGGATTGAGAACCTCATCAAGAATTTTCTTGAGAGGTCTTCAAAACTGGTGATGGATCTTGGGGGAAGGCTATCGAACCACTTCATCGCTGCTTTCGACAAAGTGGTCGGGAAAGCCTTGCATCTCGTAGCGTCGGAGGCGTCAGCTAGATACATCCGACTTTTGAAGTTTCTAAGATGATGCTTTGGATCCGTAGTTCCATCATAGAGGTCCATATCAGGGCTTTTGAAGTTCGTTGGAACTTTTGCCCTCATTATGTCCTCGCTGAAAGGATCTTCTCCGCCTGGGGGTTGATCTTCTCCTTCGTCGCGGGAGTTCTTGAGAGAGGATTCTAGCTGCAAGAGTTTTCTTTCCAACTCTCTTCGCCGTTCCATCTCTTCCTTAAGGTACCTTTCGGTTTCCTTTTGCCTCTCCCGCTCTTGTTCCAATTGCTCCAGGCGGCTATGGACTAGTCCCATCAATTCTGTTACGTGGGATGGTCCACCCTTTTCTGATTCACGTCCATCTGAGGAGTTTACCTTTGGATTCTTCATTCCAGAGGTACCCTCTCTGTGTTGGTCGTTATCTTGATGTTGGGCTGTGTCTTCATTGTCGTTGCCCAGGCCTAGATTCTCTTGCTCAGAATCTGTTTCAACATGGCCTTCTTCATGGGATCTTTCTGCCATCAAGGGATGATCTCTCGGGTCCCCGGCAACGGCGCCAATGTTACGGTGGGTAACCGGAGATTAGTCCAATGGATGGCGTTCGGCGGCCCAAGTGTATGATGGAGGAGGACTCCGTGTGGGTCCGCAACTCGGGAGGCTCCGTCCGACTTGTGCTCGCGTGTGAATGGGGGGTGGTACCTGCAAAGACACTCCGATGCCTAAGTTAGCAAGGGTGTGAGCAGGTCTTAGAGAGTATTGGACTTAGGAATACCTGAGGCGTGTCAGTGTACTTATAGTGGTGAGCCAATAACCACCGTTGGAGTAGTGCCGTATCTTTAGGATAATAACCGTCCCATTATCTTAGGGAGGTTAAGATATGGCTTTATGAAGTGGTTGGAGAGATTTCAGGGGCGGTTACTCATTTGAATGAGTATTTATCTGCCAGCTAATCTCGCAACCGACTTCTTCATACCAAGTCGGGGTTAACACCGACCTCTTGGATGGAGGTGGGTGCTTCGATAGGCTTTTTTTTTTTTTTTTTTTTTTGGTCGATGGATTGGACAACCCCCAATCCTAGGTTACACACTCACACACACCACACCCACACACACATGAAATCCCCCTTTTTTGTCAAGCTTGCCCTATATGAGGTTGTGCTTCGATAGGCTTAACCTAGTGGATCAGGCCTTTCGATTGGTCCTGGGCCCTTAACATTGGGCCAGGGTATGAACAATAGCTATATATATTAATATTAGTACTAGCTAGTATAATGGGAGCAATAGTGGTAAGAATGTTAAAATGATTTTGCTATTTAATTAGTACTATCTTTTTTATATTTAATAATATTTACTTTTTAGGAAAAAATGTAATAATAATTTTGACAACATGTAGCGAAAAAAATGGCAACTTCAATAAAAATGTAGAATATTTAAAAAGAAATAATTATATACAAAATAAGAAAAGGAAAAGCCTAGGAGGCCAACAGTTTTATTGAATTTTGGCCGGTACGTAACCAGCAGAGGAAGGTGAACCATTGGATAAAATCTTACACCAATTTTACACCATCAAATCATCATTGATGACTAGTTGATGACTAACAATCACAAAAATTGCTGAGCTCCTAGTACTGCTCATAAGAAAATATAGTAAAAAAAAGTTTATGACTACATATAATACATAAAAATAATTATATATAAATATTTATCGTATTAAAATACGAAGAGGGAGTTGTATGTATGAATAGGGTAGTGTACGTTGGGGACAACCTAGGAAATAGGCTGTGGCCTGTTTCCCGGAAAAAGACAGCCCATAATGCTAAAAAAGATTTCTGATCCGCTGACACATACTACACCTCTTCAATGCATTTTATTGCGATTTAATCCACACCCTAAAAATCCCCGGAGTAACAACAAAGTTTCTGAGACGGTCCCGGAAGTGTTTGGTGTCGAAATTTGGAGAATATCACGGGTGAATGCCATTGTGAGAATTTATTGTATCACGTGAAGGAAGAGATAGGGTTAATTATAATAAAGGAAGATACAGATAAGGCCTCCTATTATATACATGAGTGTACTAAGTAATAAGAAGTGCAGAATGGGGTCAATGAGTATGTATAAGGTTGCATTTTCTAATACAGGATATCGTTTAACCTATGCAACTCTCATAAATAATAACACAAACTTCCACTTTTAAATTTTTATTCTGTTATTGGTACCAAATTTGTCGTTCATATTTAATTATTTTACTAATTAATCTTAGCTTGTTTTGAAAAGAAGAAATGTGCTACCTCAACACGCTAATAAGATGATGGTCTTAATTGAGTAAAATTAATTATTTACAGTAAAACAATCTTTTTTTTTTTTGTTTTAAATTTTACAACCTACTTTGGTCATATATATATTTTTTTTGTTTTATATTTTTTATGATTATATTTTTTAGCAATTTTATATTTATATGTTAAAAATCTTAATTTACTCCATACGTAATATATTTTTATTTTCAATTTAAAGCTGGTTTTTAAAGGACCAAGATAATATATTCTAATTTTGTGACTTTTATTAGCTCCGTACAAAAAACGTAAATTTATAATATTTAGCCTTTAAATTGTTCTAATTTAAAAAAGACTGGTTGGATGTGCTAAAGCACTAATGATTTTTGGACATTGTTAATTAAAGACCAATTATATCTTTTTGATTAATGTTTTGAAAAAATTAAATAATTTTTTATTTTATAAAAAAAATAGTAACTGGCATTTTAAGGTTAATTAATTTTTTAAATAACATAACAACATTTTAAAGTTAATTTTAAAAAGATTAAAATACCAAAGTTAAATTATTAACATATCTCATGATAAATAATTTTAAAAAGATTAAATTATCCTTATAGGATTAATTAAGATGATACGATTGTATTAAAAACTTTAAAATTTTTTATATATAAAAAAGTCTAAAATATCCTTATAATAAAACTGTTAAATGCCCTTTTTATACATTAAAAGACTAAAATAAATTTTTATGATTAATTTCAAATTATTAAATGCCCTTTTTATAATAAAACTTCTTTAATTATATTAGAAATTATAAACTTTAATTTTTTAACAGACTAAAATATCTTTATAATTAATGTTTAACAGAACAACAAAACAACTCTTAAAAGTTGATTTTTTAAAAAATCTAAAATACCATGATACAATTAATTCATATTGTTTAATTATATTAGAAATTGAAAATTTAAATATGATTAAAAAAAAAACAAAAATACTCTTGTAATTCATATTTAAAATACTAAAATACCCTTTAATCTTAGTAAAAAAATACTAAATTATCTTTTTAGGATTAATTAAAATTGTTTGATTATATTAGAAATTAGAATATTTATCTACTATAAAAAAACTAAAATATTTTTATACTTAATCTTTAAAAGACAAAAATATTTTTTTTAGAATTAATTTTAAGAGACTGAAATATTTTTTCATAAGAAAGAATATTTAATTATTTTAAAAAATTATAAATTGTAAATTTTAAACAAACTAAAATGGCTCTATATATAATTAAATTGTAAACTAAATTTTTTTTATTGAATTATTAAAAAAATATTAGTTTCTAATTCTTAATTAATAGAACCACATTAAACAGAACTGTCCCGGTCTCTTCATTTCTAGATTTTTCTTTTGTCCCATTATTTGTCATCAATGTTATACTGATATAGTACTTATTCCATTTTTGTCCGTATAAAGGTATTAGACTATTTATTACAAACTAGTATATAAATGCTTATTAATTTGATTTTGTATAGATTCAATATAATAATAATAATAATAATAATAATAATAATAATATGTATTCAAGTTTTCGAAATAGTAAAATCATTTATATATTTGTTTTTATTATTAATTTAAATTTTGAAATAAATAATTTTAAGATGAATTACTTTAATATGCTGATAATTTTAACATGTATCCAGTTATATGAGTTGATAACATGTATCCAGTTATATATTATTATGTATATAAGTATATATAATAAAAAGTATTTAAAAAAAGGTTGAACACCAACTTTTTTAATATCTCTATTAAACTTACCAATAAATAATAAATATTCAAATTCTGAATCCTAAATTGAAGTGAACAGAAGATTAATTACCATAGGTTCAATAAATTTATTCCATTTACCCTAATGATTATATATCAACCACCTATATAAATTTTGTCTGATAAGCTCTTATTGGTTCCAATTTCCATCACTATGACCCTTCCCTTTCATACTCATACTTCACATTAATTCACTCTCTACTACTCCCCAAATTAAATACTATAATTAGAAAAAGAAAAAAAATGGAGTAAGAATGATGTTGAGGCTTATGTAGTAAAGTGATATGATGCATTTGATTCTCCATTGCTAAACTTACATTTATATTCTCCATTACTAAACATACACTTGCAGCTAAAAGTAACGCGTTTAGCAACCCCGAACCCTTTCTTTCCCTCAAACACAAACACCATTAATAATGGTGGTAATAGTTTGGCATATTCGAGAAACACATTAACGCACTGTGTTTATTGCAGTTATTAGACCAACTTCAATCCTCAACTAGCTAGTGCACCGGTGTCACTCAAAGTTATTTATATTTGACCAACTTTTGCACATTGCATTACTTTTTAAAATTACTAGTAGTAATAGTAATGCTTTACAAGATAGATAGATAATGATTGTAGCTTCTTACCGAGTGATAATTTGGATTACTTTAAAAAACAACTAAAGAAGATAATGTTGTGGGCTTAGGCAATTATTTAATCAAAATATTACCATTATATAATGAATGTCGGTCATGGCAGAATAAGTGGTATTTATATATTGAATCTTTAAATATTTTTTTTAAAAATTAAAATTAAAATTTATAGTCAATTAAATCTACCGATAACTATTAATTTAGCTATTAATAATAAATAATATATTATCATTAAATTTATCAAAAAAATCTGACGTAACAAGTTCTAAAATTTTATCAATTTTAAATTTATATTTGCCGCAACAAAATCTGTCGATAAATAGTTATTAACAAAATTTATACGGTCGGATTTATATTCTGCCACTAAATTAATAATAAATATGTTATCGACAATTTTTTTTAATAAATCTGTTAGTATATTTGACGGTATTTAATAATTTTTTTGTAGTGAAAGTTTTTGAATTTTTTTATAATTATTTTTAAAAATAAAATAAAAGCTTTTGATTTTTTATATATTTAATACATTAAAAATATATCTTTTAAAAAAATTAAAACATTTTTTGTTACAATATGTCTTCAAGGAAAAAAAAAAAAAAGCTTATCTTTATTCTTAATTCCTATGTTCTGTAATGGCATTAGCAGTACGCAGCACTAGGCCCTTGTTATTTATTATCAAACGATTTAAAATTAAAATGGATAAATCGGATATGATCTCATACCTGTATGAATCAAAATCTTACTATATAGTATTGAATTAGGTGAATGTTATGATGTTTAAAAGGTGGTATTTATTTATTAAAAAAAATTAAAAATTATTATTTAATTTAAAAATATAAAAATAAATAATTTTTAAAAAATTAAAATTTATTATAAAAATAAGTTAGACAAAATTTAAACAAAAATTTATAAACACTATAAAATTGGGCATTGAATTATTTTGCTAAATTCAAATCATACCCTGAATAAAGAAGGATGAGACGAAGGTGCATTAATATTAAGAGTGATTCCTGTATGCCACCACCAAAAGACAAATATAATGTGGAGCCCTTTCTCCATTTTCTCATTTTCACACACTGAGATAGTAATTGTCTCTATCTGCCGTGTCCCTTAACTAATAAAGATTTGAGTATAATGGGTAATTAAATAAATAAATATATTTATATAAAATAAATAAATAAAATAATTTAATAATATATTTATTTTTTATAAAAAAATAGTCTTTTTAATAAATTATAAAAATATTTTTTTAATAATTTTGATATTAATTTTTTCCAATAATTAAATGTCTCTAATGATTCTTCGGAGAATATTTTTTTTGGATAAATTGTATGTAATTGGTTAGACAATATTTTGTGAGGGACAAAACTAGGTTAATTTTTTTTGTTATGGAAGTAGAAGTGGTGATATACTTTAACATTGTAATTTTTAATGTTTTTTAAAACTGTGTGGAAGTACACAAATCGGAAGGTCCGATTTTTGTACCTCTAATTTTTTAATTTTTTTTAACCATCCGATTTGTGTACCTGTCACAAATCGGACGGTCCGATTTCTGTACCTCTATAAATCAGACGGTCTGATTTCTATACCTCAAATTTTTTAATTTTTTTTACCACAAATTGGACGGTCCGATTTCTGTACCTCTACAAATCGGACGGTCCAATTTGTGTACTTCTAGAAATCGGATGGTCCGATTTTTGTACCTCTAATAAATTGGACCGTCCGATTTCTACTTTTCTTATTAAACGATTCCACATTTAAGTATAACACCCCAGCAATTCATATTTTAAAAAAACACCACTACCACTCTAATATTAAAAATAAAAAATTCACAAAACTATTCGATAATAAATTTGTTGGACCTATTTGAAGTATTACTAGCTGTTTAATTTAGATCTTAAATGAATAAGACAGGTAGATAAAGCAGGCAATAAAGTGATAAACAGCTTTCATTTTACTTTTTAAAAAAAAAATAGAGACAAAAGAATATTAACAATTTTATTAGAACTTAGAAGTTGTGTTACGTAATTAATAACATTTATTATTTTTATTAATATTTAAATAATATTTTAAATATTAAGTGTTAAATTTTAAATTTTAATAGTATAAAAATAAATTATTATTTTTTATTTTTAATATTTATAATATTTTTTAGCATTTACAATTTTAGTGATAGATCATATATGATAGGAATATGATTTAATTCATTTATTGTGTTATGATAGTGAAATTGAATTTTTTATTTAAATAAACTAAAAAAGAGTGAAGGTAAGAACCCTAACCCATTTTTCATCCCAATCTTCTATCTTCCAAAACTTTAAATTTAAAACTCTGATTGATAAGTCGTCGATAGCGACGACGCGTTCGCAGAGTAGTAATTGGAATTCCAACTTTTGTTGCTCATGTAATTGACAATTAAACTTCATGAATACTTCAATTTTCATGGCGTAAGTGGGGCTATTTAGGGTGGTAGAAGAATCGGACCTACACACATTAAATCCATGAAAAACAACAAACAAATCCAATTTTGTTACAGTGCACTCATGCATGAAGATGTAGCATCCCCCTGTCCCAATAAGAAAATTTGCAAATAATATTTTTAATATGATAAAAAAAATATATGTGGAAAAATTAGTATAGTTTTGTTTTTGGATTGGGTCAGTTTTATCATTTCCCAAAACAACAATAATTATGTCCATGTTTATATATGTCACAGCCCATCTTATTATCATTACTAAAGGGCTAATTGCCTAATGTCATTTTATGTACCATATTTGTGTATACCTTTGATTATTTTAATAAATGAATTAATAAAACATCTCATTGATTGCTTACTCTTGTTTTATTTATTTCTCCTATTATTTTACTTTTTATTACATTATCCATAAATGATGTTATAGTCCTCCAAATGGTACAAGAAAAAACTATCTTGTTGGATAAAGATTACAGAAATCTTTTTTGTGTTCATTAAAATGGTTTCTATATATTCTTCGGTCATAAATGGCTTTCCATTAAGTTAAACATTGAGGGGGCCTAACATGGTATTTAATATTGGACTCAATAATGCTAACCTCACGTACCCAATAATGACTCAAATAAAACAGACCAAAATATCATGATAAAAAAAAAAACAAAAATAATAGTTTTTTTTCTCATGCTCGTATTTAATAAATCAGGGTCCAATTTTTGTACAGCACTCATTTATCGAGATGTAGCATCTCCCTGAGATATCTTTTTGCAGTGACTAAAATGATGAGCTAACACTTCAATACCACATACCACATTCAATACTAGTGAAACAACTTTGTTTATTTTTGACATTCAAGATACAAGATCATTTTCTCATTTCTTATTTCTTTTTATCATACTATTTTTTAATAAAAATTCACTTGTAGTTATTTTTATGTAAAATTAATAGTAAAAAATTATTAGATAATAATTTAATCAAATTAGTTAAATCATCTAATAATTTTTTATTATTAATTTTACATAAATAACCATCAATTAAGTTTTTACTTTTTTTTTAATCCCGATCAGAAAGAAAGAAAAATAATATCCCCGGAAAGGGGGGGGGGGGGGGGGGGGGGAGGAGAGGGTATAGGTACTCTTTCTATTTTGATGCAAAGTTAATTTTTCCATGGTTTTTCATGTTAAGCATTTATTGGAATGGTCCCTGCATTGCCCGAATGAATTGCGGAGTGCTACCTAATAAGCTACTTTCTTAGCTTCCATTCTATTTCTGATTCCATAACTCATCTCCCCAATCCCCATCCCCAAATTAAAACAAATACTACTACCACTATGCATGCCACCTCCATCTATCTCTATAAAACACTTTAATTTGACCCTTCTTAATACACATGCACCCACCTAGCCAGGCTTATTATATATATCTGGGTTGTTGCTGTATCGTGTATATATAATTTCACTCAAGTAGTTCTACTGATATTGTATGTACGTAATGCATATACTGTATACTATTTTATATCTATGAATTACTGCATGAATTAAATAATTTCGTTAAGTGTATATATATATATATATATATATATATATATATGCATGATGAACATGATGATCAAGTAGTCAAAGTTTGTTGTATATATATACATACATAGCTAGTCTGATTTTCTTTACTTCTCACATAACAATATAACAGCAGCTTTAATTTTTACCAACTATACCTACTATGACACTGATGAAAGCAACAAGGTGAAAAGCTATTCTCCAACCGGGTATGCCTGCGACTGATGTTGAGGCTATAAGAACAGAGAAGAGACCGCCGACGATGCTTCCGATGTTTCCGGTTAATGCCAGCCACCCAAAAGCCATGCCGCGATTGCAGTCATCGGTGGAATCAGCCACCAGGAATTGAATTGCTGGGCCAACAATGGCAAGTCCTATCCCATTTTGTGAGTTATTAATTTCAGATATGAAATGAATTTTATTTATCACATCAAAATTACCGTGTATATAATGAACTAAAATTTTTAACTGAACTTAAGCTTTTGTCAGAGTAAAATTTATCCTTGCAACTTAAGAATTATGTTGTTGTTGCAGGTGGAGTGACATCAACGAACGATTTCCTGAAAAAATTCTTCCCAGACGTGTACAAAAGAAAGCACATGCACCAGGAAGCGACTACTGCAAATATGACAACCAAGTGCTGATACTCTTCATATCATTGTTCTATTTCTCAGCACTAGTAATGACATTCTTTGCTTGCTACTTGACAAGAAAGTAAGGCAGAAAGGCAAGTATCATTGTGGGAGCCCTTGCTTCTTGGCTGGAGCAATACTCAATGCAACTGCACAGAACATTGCGACATCGCAATGTTCTGTGCAGCTGCATTGAGTATTGCTCCAGCCAAGAAGCTGATGGCTCCCACAATGATACTTGCCTTTCTGCCTTACTTTCTTGTCAAGTAGCAAGCAAAGAATGTCATTACTAGTGCTGAGAAATAGAGCGATGATATGAAGAGTATCAGCACTTGGTTGTCGTATTTGCAATAGTTGGTCGCTTCCTGGTGCATGTGCTTTCTTTTGTAATCGTCTAAAATCTTGTTGAAGCCAGACCAGAAATTGGTTGGAGGCTGAAGACTGCTATCTTGGCTGCTAAAGCTCTAGCTGCTGACGTTGAGCAGAAGCAGTTTGGAAACGAACTCGTCAGGGAATGGCTTGATAATCTCAAGGATGCTCTCTAGACTGCTGATGAAAACGTACTTAGCCATGACCAAGACTGAAGTTAGTTCAGATTTGTTCTCTGATAGTATATTTGTTTGCCAATAATTTATTGGGTCTGTTTAGCTGATTACATTTCACATTTTGCAACCCTAATTTTGATGTTACGCCACTGCTATTGTAAGTGCAGGATTTTGATGACATGGATAAGCGCTTGAAGGATATAGAAGATGAAACTGCTGCTCTTAAAGAGATGCAAGCCAAGGTCAAGAAGGAGATGGGATCTGTTCAGGGTAGCTATTTTAATTTTTATTTTGTAAATGATTTCTCGTTCTGCATTGATCATAGAACATGTCCTAACTCCTTTGCCTACAAGATGTTTTGTTTCTGGTTGGATGATTATGATTTGGCTTGTTTGTTACCGGCTAATAAGTAGCACTCTCTCACTTGGCCGTGAAGGCTATATTCTTGTATACTCATTTGAATATTCAGGTTATGAACAAATTCAAACTGAATTTTATTGACCTCTGTTTTAGAGTTCACAGGACTTCATGACTTCATGCTTAATATTATTGCATTATACATTTAGACCATTTTTTATGTGGTTTGTTATGTTTTTCTATCTCTTTTTCATTCCCTTCTCATTCTTATCTATGTGTAACCAGTGTATTGTTAGACTCCATTGTCTGTTATTGATTCTAATCTCCCAATAGATCTTGGAACTGCATCTGCTAGTCAGGTCAACAGAGAGGAGATAGATTCTCGTTCAGTCTTTGTAGGCAATGTTGTGATGATGATGATGATGGATACATAGTTAGTTTGTCTAAGCTTAGATAGCAGCTTTCTACCTTGAAGAGTAAGGATCATCAATCATTATTATTTATTTTATGGTATGAAAACAACACACTCCAAACTCTTTATATTATTTCTTCTTCACATACACATATCTATCTATATCTTGATGGATTTGTTTCCATTATTTTTCTATTGTTTATTTCCTTTTGTTTCTCTTTTCGCCATCAAATTTCAATTCAGATCCCCTTAAAAGATCATATTCTAATAATATTTCATCTTTGCCTTTTTGTTTTCAGGATCTGTGACTACCAAGCAAGTCCAACCCAATATTATTGGTACTGGATCAATTAATTAATTAATTAATATATTATAATATGCTTTGTTTAGTGACTGAGGTTGCATGTCGGTGGTCCTGTTATTTCTTTTAAAAATAAAAGATGAGTTTTATTCAGGACATAATAATGTTGCTTGAGATTTATTATCCTTTAGACAAAAACAAAAAATATTATATGATAAAATTCACCCAAAGGTTCGGCAATAGTGATTGGCTTATATTATGATCAAGACTTAATCGTAAGTGAATTTTGAGTATGAAAATGGCAGTACATTGAAAAACATAATTATTTTAAGATCTGTAGCTAGAAGGAAACATCTGAAAAATGTGCTGGCCTGTCCTATAGATTATGAAACATTTGCATGCTTTATAGGCTCAATTCACATCAAATTTAGTTTCTTTAGGACTTCTTGTAACATATCCAACTTCTTTATCTGTCATGTTGATCTGTTCAAAATGTGAGCCACATGTCATCCAAAATGTTCTAATTTCTTGGAAACCTTTTTGTCCTTCCTAACCAAGAGATATAAAAATTGAAAGCATGTTTGCTGATATTTTTTATCTTATAGGAAGCAAGTGCAATACCTTTTGCTGCACTAACGGCTTGGCGTGCTCTAAAAAGTACTGCCAGAATAACTGAAGGGTATGATTTCAATTGGATGAATTTAAGTTTTCATCTTATACCCTCTAAATTCATCTTGCTAAAACCTCTTTTTGTTTTACTCACTAATATCATTTGGTTTACCTCAACAGACAAAGGATATTAGTAGTGGGAGGTGGAGGAGCAGTAGGTTTTGCTGCAATTCAGATTGCAGTAGCTACTGGTTGTCATGTTGCAACCACTTGTGGAGGTCAAAGCATTGAGCGACTATTAGCAACTGGTGCTGAGCAGGCTGTTGACTATATTACTGAGGTGGTTATGAATATTTTTTGGATCATATTACTTGCCATGCTCATATTTCAATTATGAATCTTTTTCTTTGCCTCAAATGTGAGTTTCCCTTGATTAATTACCCTGATTAGAATATTCAGTGTTTATTCTTGAGTTTGTAATGGGAGGGGAATTATATGATAAAATTGTAAGTATTTATATGCTATTTGTCAGATTGGTTCTGCTATACTCATCTTGAAAATTAGCTTGACATGTCAAAGTTTTGTGCTTGGTGTGTGTACGGTTACACCCTTTCTGGATCTGTAGGCTCAGCAGGGAAAGCTTTCTGAAAATGATTCTAGGCGCTACTTTCAACAACTTATAGATGTTGTTGCTCATTGTCACAAGGGTGTGTACCACAAGAATGTATGAACATTGTTTATACATTCGGCTTCAGATTTTGTTGCAAGTGAAGTAGCACTAGTCACAGATTGCTTGCTATCTTCTATGGGAGACGACACCTCAACTTTTCCCAAAGCCAAATCACTTGAACTCGAAGAAATGCTAGAGTCATTGCCTTCATTCTCCTGCCGACTTGATGCTGAGACTTCTGATGCTAGTATCTTGTTATTTTGTTCATTGGCCCCCTTTGAATTATCTGTGGGATTTGGTAGAGCCGACTTCCAATTTTGCTCGTTTTCAAATGAAAGCAATACACATGGAACGAGATCCTACATTTAAAAAATACAGGAGGGAAAACGATGTTACAATAGCATCATCATTAAGTTTTTAAAGAAAACAGTCTTATGATATAATAGCAAAACCAAATAAACAAAAAAAAGTCTTAAATCCATTTGATCTTCATTCAATGTTGCATACAAAATTGTGGCAAAAATGTTTATACCCTTCTGTAGATTATTTCCCCCCCTGTCTTCTCCTGTTAAACCAAATAATAACATTAGGAGACTAGAGAAACATAAAGAATGAAGAAGCAAGAAACAAAAAAGTAGAAGAAGATAATAACCTCTAACTGGCGGCAGACATTGTCCATATCAACTGTACAAACTCCTTTACACTTAATCTTGCAGTGAGCATGAATATTGTCCAACATGTTATGCGTCAAACCATCTCTACCTAAATAACACAACAGGTAAAGCTTTTCCTTTTCCATTCCCAATCATCAACAAAATTCAATTACACTGACGACAAAAATAAAACTAACCAATATTGAGTTGGCGATTGCTTTTGACGGAGCTTCTAACCAAACCGTCGATCTCCGGATGCACACTCTCACATTCCAACCCTGCCCGGCCGCCCCGTTGTTGAAAAAAAAAAAAAAATTTCTCCCTTTCACATGCAAGTTTTCAGTTTTCCACTCCCTCTCTCTTCCCCCTACAGCCCCTCTAGACTCAATTTCACAACTGGGTTGGTTTGATGTCTTTTTTGTTATCTGTTTTCCTTTTCTTTTTAGTTATTTAGCACTGTACTTATGTTGTTGATCCTTGTTATCATTGAATACTAGGTTCTTGTTCCTTGTCTTTTTATGTTTCATATGTTGATGATGATGAAGAAGCTGTATTTTTAAGAAGGAAAGACTTAAATTATTGTAGCTAAGGTTGCTTAAGGTGACTCTTTTCTTTTTTAATTTAAATGTATTTTTTTTTTCTTATTGAATTTTGAAGCTTTAAGGACTTTTGAGTAATCAAAATAATTGGTAGGAATTTGAGGGAAGATGGTGTTTGAGAATAATGCAATTAAAGCAGGCAGTTTGGATGTTGAAAAGTCAAAGGGAGGTGTGAGATATATTATCCTTGACTATAAAATAGCAAGGTTCAAGTGTATGAGCATAGGAGAAAAAAAAAAAGAGAGATTCTCTTAATAAAAAATTCTTTTCATCTTACTCTGTTCCGCCTCTGTTTTTTCACTTTTTAGTTTCTTACCTCAAGTCTTCTTTCTCCCTTTCTTCAACTAAGTTTAATATGGTATCAAGAGCTCAATCGGTTTATGGCTGACGACGTTGAATCTGTGGAAGACGACACTATACCATCATCAGATCCTACACCTCCAATCATGAATGCAACAACACAAAATCAAAATAAACCGTTTGCAGTCCCGCTCTCAGAAAAACTCTCAGAAGACAACTTCTTGACATGGCGTCACTTGGTCATGCTCACCATCTGTGGACAAGAAATGGAAGATCATCTTGACAAAAAAAAGGTCCCACACAGGTATGCTTCCACTGAAGATGCGCATAAAGGAATTGAATCAAAACAACACAAAGAATGGCGTATTGATGATTATAATGTTGCATCTTGGCTTTTTGCATCAATGGATGCATCTTTCAAACACCGGATAATAGAATATAAATCTGCTCATGAAGTATGGGCACGAATTCATACATACTTTGCATCAAAAACCAACGCTAGGGTTCGACAATTGCAGCTACGAGATCTGTAAAGAAAGATGGTTCTGCATCCGATTACTTACTCAAGATCAAGAAACTGGCTGGCACTTTAGCTGCTGTAGGATCCCCAATTTCAGATTCAGAATACACAAATGTTATTCTAAATGTTCTTAATGGAGATTATAACTCCTTCATTACACTGATTTCAGCAAAAGATCCAGCTTATGCAATTCCTGATCTTGAAGCATTACTTATGGCAGAAGAAGAAATCGTAGAAAGGTTCAAGAAGCCTGATTCAACAATGGTGCAGGTTCATGTTTCTCAAACAGCACCTTCACCCTATAAACCACCAGAGACAACTCCCTCTTATGGAACTGGCAGAGGCAACAACAATGGAATTTTGGGACGTGGACCTGGAGGAAGGCGTGGACGTGGAGGAAGATTTGGTAGAGGTGGAAGAGGCTCCTTCACTAATCAAAATCGACCACAGTGCCAAATTTGTAGCAAGCTGGGTCATGTAGCCAGCTATTGCTTCTTCCACTTTGATCAAAATTTTAATCATGCTCAACGAAATAACCCCTCCACCTCCATGCACAATGCACTGCCACCCCCTCCATCATTTCATAATCCACGTGCACTGATTGCAACTCCTGCATCTGTAGCAGATTCTTCATGGTATGCTGACATAGGAGCAATACATCACTGCACACATGAACCACAAAATCTGCAATATTCTCAAGACTATCAAGGTCAAGAGCAGGTATATGTTGGCAATGTATCAAGTATGCATATCTCTAAAGTTTGACAGTCCTTTTTCCAATGTTGTGCAACGAGAAAACGTTATAAATTATACGATTTATTGCTAGTTCCATCTATAACTCAGAATTTGATCAGTGTATCTAGATTTGCTAAGGATAATCATGTATACTTCTCTTTTTGGCCTGAATTTTGTTTGGTAAAATCACAGGCTATCAAGGAGGTTCTTCTCCGAGACAAGGCTGAAAATGGAATGTATAAGTTTGAGAAAATTGAAATTCCAAAGAGTATGACATCACCTTCTGTTTTTTTAGCTAAACATGCTTCTTTAGATACCTATCATAGGAGATTTGGCCATCCTACTCTTCAAATTGTAAAGAATATAGTTACTAAATGTGATTTACCTGTTGTACATGAGAATAAAAATTCAGATTGCAAGCTTAATTGTGAATTTTGTTGTATGGCTAAGGCTCATTCTTTACCTTATTCTCTGTCTAATCGCATTTATAATTTGCCACTATCTCTAGTTGTTTCGGATGTTTGGGGTCCAGCTCCCATTTCATCTTTGCATGGTTTTAGGTACTATGTTTCATTTGTAGATGTTTTTTCTAGACATGCCAGCATTTATCTCTTAACAAATAAAGCTCAAGTATTTTCAGTTTTTAAACAATATAAGTCTTTCATGGAAAAACAACTTGGTTATTCTTAAAAAGCTCTTCAAACTGACAATGGTAAGGAATATTTATCCAATGCTTTTTCACAGTATCTAAGAGAGGAAGGTATCGAACGCAGATTATCATGTCCATATACCCTACAACAGAATGGTCTTGCTGAGCGAAAGCATAGACACATTGTGGAAACTGGCCTAATTCTCTTAGCTACTGCTTCTTTACCATTGCATCTTTGGAGTGAAGCTTTCTCTACTCCTGTGTACTTAATAAACAAAATGCCTTCTTATGTCACCTCATATAAATCTCCATTTGAAATTCTTTTTCATCATGTTCCAGACTATAGTTTTCTTCGAGTATTTGGTTGCTTGTGTTTTCCTAACTTGAGACCTTATAATCAACATAAATTGGAACTACAATCACAACCGTGTATTTTTGTTGGATATTCTAGTATACTCAAAAATGATACAAATGCATGACCTCCACTGGCAAAATTACTATATCTAGAGATGTTGTGTTTCATGAGGAAAAATTTTCTTCCCATAGTTTTTTTATTGCTAACAATTCTAGTTGTGATAGTACTACTGCTGCAGGCACTACTACTGAGATGCTTCCAATTATTGCCACTCTTCCTCCCTCTCAATTGAATCCTTTTCCTATCTCTACAACAACCCAATCAGACCTCATAGCAGGCCCATCTATTTCTACTTCTATTTCTCCAAGTGCTTCAATGAGTCATCAAGACATTCATACAGTATCCAATAAAAATTCTCTTATTCCTTCTTCACTTTCCACTAACCCAATCCCTATCTCAACAATTGAGGATGCTTTGCCCTTTGATAACACTACCTTACCCCTCAATCACATTGTCCCTAATAATATTCATCCAATGCAGACTAGATCCAAGACAGCAAGTACAAAACCAAGAGTGCTACATGCCAGCATCGATAATCATGACAATTCTGCTATACCACATCTTCCAAAATCGGTGACAGCTGCTCTTCAATCCACTCACTGGAAGGAAGCTATGCTGGCAGAATATAGAGCATTAGTTCGTCACAAGACGTGGAGTTTAGTAGAATTTCCACCAAATGAAAAGGTAGTTAGTTGCAAATGGATATTTGCCTTGAAGAAAAATGCTCAGGGGCAGGTTGTGAGACATAAAGCCCGTCTTGTGGCAAGAGGTTATACTCAAACTGCTGGGGTTGATTTTGATCAAGTATTCTCACCGGTAATCAAGCCTGTCACTATAAGAATCATACTCACTCTTGCGTTATCAAAGGGTTGGAGAGTTAAACAATATGACTTCCACAATGCCTTTTTAAATGGTATCCTCAATGAAACCATTTATATGTCTCAGCCTCCAGGTTTTACACACTCAAATCCCCATCTTGTATGTAAATTACACAGCCATCTATGGATTAAAACAAGCCTCTAGGGCTTGGTACCTCACCATTACTGCTGCACTTAAACAATTTGGGTTCACCTGTACTAAGTCTGATCCTTCATTTTTTACGAAGTTTTCTTCTAATTCTATTATCTATATACTCATATACGTTGATGATATGTTAGTGACAGGGAACAATGACACTGAAATCACTTCTGTCTTAAAGCAGCTTCATTCAACTTTTCTTCTAAAAGATTTGGGAGACTTAAACTTCTTTCTTGACATCGAGGCTGTCACTCACTCACCAAATTTAATTTCTCTCGATCAAAGTAAATACATAAAAGAATTATTATGCAGGGCTGGTATGCAAGATGCTAAACCGGTTAGCACTTCTATGATTAGCTCTTCAAAATTATCGGCAAATACAAGTGCTCCTTTTGAAGATCCCACATTGTTTAGATCAATTGTGGGGGGACTTCAATATGCCACTGTCACAAGACCAGACATCGTATTTGCAGTAAACAAACTCAGCCAATTCATGTCAAAGCCGAGTCAAGATCATTGGATGGCAGCAAAGCGTGTTCTTCGATATTTAGCAGGTACAGTTGATCTTGCTCTTCAATTTCATAAGACTAATGATCTTCGTTTAACTGCCTTTTCAGATTTGAATTGGGCTGCTGATGTTGATGATAGAAGATCTGTGTCTGGATACTGTGTGTACTTTGGAGCAAACTTGATTTCCTGGAAATGTTCAAAGCAACCCACTGTCAGCAGAAGCTCCACCGAGGTTGAATTCAGGGTGTTGGCAGCTACTTTCTCTGAGTTAATATGGATTCAAATCCTACTTAGTGAACTAAAGCAGCCTTGCACTTCATCTCCCACAGTCTTTTGTGATAACATGTCCACTGTATTATTAGTTTATAATCCCATCTTACATGAGCGAACAAAACATTTTGAATTGAATCTGTATTTTGTACGGGATAAGGTGATTCAAGGACAGCTTGCTGTTACTCATATTCCAGGCTTAGAACAAGTAGCAGACATTATGACTAAGCCCCTATCTCCATTGCTATTCAGCAAGTTCAAGAGCAAACTTCGGTTGGCACAAAAGCCTCCCTAAGTTTGTGGGGGGATGTGAGATATATTATCCTTGACTATAAAATAGCAAGGTTCAAGTGTATGAGCATAGGAGAAAAAAAAAAGAAGAGATTCTCTTAATAAAAAATTCTTTTCATCTTACTCTGTTCTGCCTCTGTTTTTTCACTTCTTGGTTTCTTACCTCAAGTCTTCTTTCTCCCTTTCTTCAACAAGTTTAATAGGAGGGAAGAAGAAGAAGAAGAATAGAGATGGTGATGAGAGTGGATGTTGCCTTAGATTGAGTTTCATTGGAAGTTGCATACCTTCAAGATCAAAGGTTGATAACTCCATAAGTGGCACCACTACTAGTGCTCATAGTTGTAAGTTTTTTCTTTTTGTTAGTATATTTTTATTATTTTTTATTTTTTTTTTGTATGTCTCACTTCTTCAGTTCTTTGGCTTCATGATATTTTTCTATTTGATATCAAAATTTAAGTGAAGGAAAAATAAATTTTGGTTGTCTTTACTTTTTGGTTCTATTCATCCTTTTGTATCTTTGAGCTGCTAACTTTTGTGTTAATTTAAGGATCATAGGTTTTTATTTCTGAGTTGTGACATTGAGAAATCATTATTGAATCATATAGATTAAAGAAAGTTAAACCATGGATGTCAATTTTGGTATGAGAATTTTAGAACTGACTTAAACGTGTTCTAATTCCATGATTAGATTGCTTAAATAGATACATATCAGATTGATATCATGTACTAGTTTTTATTAATCCTTTAAAATCCCAAGTGTTTAGGTGGTAATACCATGAAACAATGAATGAATTGAAGGTTTTTCTAATTTATTTTCATTAAGTAGATAAAGCATCTGCATATGAGAGAAGCAAGAGGGAAGCAAGTGCTGCACCAGAGTCCTCAACAAAAACTAGTAATGCTGGAAGTGTCCCTTCGACTCCAAAGTTCAGCGAGGAGTTGAAGGTTTGTCCTCGGTTGCGAAAATTCACCTTCAATGAGCTTAAGTTGGCAACTAGGAACTTCAAACCGGGAGAGTCTTCTCGGCGAGGGAAGGTTCGGTTGTGTCTTCAAGGGTTGGATTGAGGAGAATGGAACTGCACCTGTGAGACCGGGGACTAGTCTTACGGTTGCAGTCAAGACCCTTAACCATGATGGACTTCAGGGTCACAAAGAGTGGCTTGTAAGAAACTTATTCAAGGATTTTCCTTTTAGTTCTGTGATTGCTTTTTGTTAACATTCTCGGTGTCTTTCTTCTTCTTTCCAGGCTGAATTAAACATTCTTGGTGATCTTGTCCATCCTAATCTTGTAAAATTGATTGGTTTCTGCATTGAGGATGACCAAAGATTATTGGTTTATGAGTTTATGCCCCGAGGAAGCTTAGAGAACCACCACTTTAGAAGTATGATACGAACTTATTTTCATCTCTGTTGATGTGTTCACCACTGCTTATTTATATCTGCAATCTCAAGTCACAAATATTATATCACAATTTAACACACACTTAATGTAAATGTTGGTTGAAAACAGTTTTTTTTCTTGCACTATGTTCTTATAAATATTGTATGCATGAGGAAGTTTAATCGTTTTCTGGTAACAACCATGAATTATGCAGAAGGGTCTATGCCTCTTCCTTGGTCTATCAGAATGAAAATTGCACTTGGTGCTGCAAAAGGTCTTGCTTTTCTCCATGAAGAAGCTCAGAGGCCTGTAATCTATCGCGATTTCAAGACATCTAACATACTATTAGATGCGGTATGTTGAGTTATTAACAAACAAGGCATTTTCTTTTTAGTTAGTTTGCTATTCAGTATTCATACTCTTAATGTAAAATCACAAAATCAAAATTGGTTTTAGGAATACAATGCAAAGCTCTCTGATTTTGGACTCGCCAAAGATGGTCCCGAAGGGGGAGAAGACACATATTTACAAGAGTTATGGGAACATATGGCTATGCAGCTCCTGAGTATGTGATGACGGGTGAGTTCGAACCTTATCAATAGCAATTGGAACTGTCATAAATCTAAGCTTTTCATTAATGTTAAATATCCCAGCCTAGTTTTTCTGTTTCATTTATTAACATGTTTCATTGATTACACGGCGAGCCAAGTTATAATGTAGCAATTAAAAGAACTGTTGTCAGATATATCCAAAGTAAAACTTAGAATGAATCCTGTTAAAGGATATAGTATTATGTGCTATGAATCTGTTAGTGAAGATAATATTCAAACTTAATTTCTGTTACTTTAAAATACTCTGCATCTCAAACAAAATTTTGAAGGGGCTTGAATATGGATTCTATTTCTATACTTAGATTGTTTATATTATCCTAATATCCTTTGAGTTCTAAGCTTTGTACTACATAGTTTTTATCTTTTTCAGTTTAAGTTTTAATTCTGACATGAAACTACCTATTTTGATCAGGACATTTGACGACGAAAAGTGATGTCTATAGTTTTGGAGTACTGCTACTGCCGGCGATCTATTGATAAGAATAGACCAAATGGGGATAATCGACCATCGCCTTGAAGGCCACTTCTCCATTAAAGGTGCACAAAAAGCAGTCCAGCTAGCAGCTCAGTGCCTTGCCCGTGATCCGAAATCTCTAAAGCCTGTATAAAACCTCAAGGACATGGCCATTGCGTCTCGCCACTTCCAGTTCATTCGAGTTGATCGAACCATGTCTATGCCGAATCCTAAAAATGGCATGCAAACACAAGTAGGATCTTTCTCAAGGAAGGGTCAACCTGTAAGGACCTTGTCAAGTCCAAGAGGTCCTCCTGGTTCTCCATTTCACCATTATAGCAAGTCTCCCAAACCTAATGGATGAGAATCACAAATCTCACACTATCCTTAGTTTGCTTCTCTGTTCATTCACAAAAGCTTATGGATCCAAGAGTAACTAAATTAGTCCCTCGCTTTCTTTGTATACCAACCTTCTCCCTTTAGAGGAGCCGAATCCTAAGATAGTTTATTCCATTATGGCGGGGACTTGGTTTCACAATCTGAGGAAAAAGAACAGAATATACTACAGCTTTTATGTGTGGAATTTGTTTTACCTTTTTCCACCTTATTATAGTTTTATTATTAGGATTCCTTCCTTTCATAATGTAACTTTGTAAAAAGAATGGTGGTGGTGATAACTCATGTTATTCATAGATGTTTACATACTCATTGGTCATTATGCTTTTTAGTAAATAACTTATTAATGTAACTTATGTTCCATACTTGTACCAGAAACATGGTAGAGTTTCACTGAATTAGAGGTGCTGAAGATTCCTTCTATTTTTGGGTTCAGAATCTATTATTTACCTGTCTATATAAAGTAATAAACTTGTTAGTATTATTACATGGTCATGCTCAACTCAAAATTTTATTTGAGAAAAATTTAATAATTTTTCAGGTAAAATATTTCATTTACTAGTAGATGCTTATTTTCCCGTTTAATATACCAAAACTTTGGTTTGAGCAAAAACTAGAACAGTATAATTACATGTTTGTAGCCACATTAATTACCTTTAAACTAAATTTATACTTCTAATGAATGAAAATTTACTAAGTTCTCTATCCCCAAAGTAAACTAGCAAGTACAATTTTCATATGAAGGACTGCCCCCAAAGTCCAAACCAAAGTAAACTAGCAAGTACTTGTAGGCCTATTTTGAAATTTATTAACTTTGTGGTCCAATAACCCAAAGTATGTCATATATTATCCAATAAAATCCAACAAGATAAGCAAGAAGCCACAAACACAAACAATTCTTACAACCCCAACAAAATCAATACCAACTTTCTCTCAGATTCAAATGCAGCAGCAGCAACAATGACAATAGTAGTGGTTTAAACTCATCATCAGTTCAAGCACCAACTGATTCTGCTGCTGTAGGAGTAAGGTTCAGGAGAAGGTCATCAAGAAAGCAAGAAAACAATAACAATGATGGAGGTGTTGCTACAAGAATGGGAAATGTCAAAAGTGCCCCCAAGAAGAAATGGGAGGAGATGACATTGAATGAGAAGGCAGTGGAACTATACATGGGAGAAAAGGGTGCACTGTTTTGGCTCAACAAGTTTGCATATGCATCAATATTCATAATGATTGGTGCTTGGATTTTGCTCAGGTTTGTTGGTCCTGCACTCAATCTTTATCAGCTGGATTCTCAACCATTGAACCCTTCTGATGTATTCAAGGGATCTTAATTAGCTTTCTTCCTAATTTTGAAACAAATGAAGATTGGTTGTTTTATCTTTTGTTATCATGTGTACTTTAATTTTGTACTCTTATTCATAGGAAAATTAATCGTTGACTTTAGACATACAAATATAGAAACAAGCTTTCCATTAGCATTGCTGTTAAAATGCCTCATGCATGATTATTGATTAGTAAGTTACATATATAGAATTCATAGACCTATTGTTTCCATGTACATGATGCTTCATTATTCCATTAACTATGGAAAAAAAAGAACAGATTATTATTATTATTATTTTAAATATGATTCCGGTGAATAATATCTAAAGGTGATGATTTTTGTTTTGGTGGATACTACTATGAAGATTTTACTATTATCTTTATATGAAGATGCTTCTTTTTTACCATTAGATGATGAAATGTATGGTTTGATTTTGATGTGTTACAAAAGTGTTATTTTTTTAGAGTGTGGCTAAACAAAAAAAGTATACTTTTACACAAAAATCTTCATAAAAAAATGTTTTTAGCATCTTCATTTGAGTAGTTGCCGTTTGTTTTTTCTTTGTCTAACATTCAATAGGTATATATCTATTGATGGGCAAAATCTTCCTCGTAATTTTCACTGTAATAATAATTTTGTAGGTAAGATACAAGTTTAGATGAGCCTATTTTTGTGTGTATTTGAAATAAAATCAAGTTTAGCTATTTTTTATATTAATATTTTACCAAATTTAACTTAAGAAAAAGATTCTAAAGATCTTGATAAAATTAAAAAATATAAGCATTTATGAATTGAATGCAAAAATTGTTATAAATTAAATTATAAAAAATTGAGTAAATGTAATTATACAATTCTATAAAATGTTTTATATTATCAATACATTATTAAATTTTTGCAAATTTATCAAAAGATATTTAAGTGTAAATAAACTAAGTGCAGGCATTTCTATGATAAAACATAATGACGGAGTTAGATACTTAGATTTATGTATTTGATGCAATTTAGTAGGATAAGATTCTATATAATTTTTGTCGTGTTATGGAATTTTTTTTTGGTAGCACGAATTAGGGAACAAAACATATAGAAAGAATTTACCTCTAATAAAATTTACTGGCATAACACAATTAGCTAGAAAGAATAATATAACAAAATCTCATTTCATTTTAGGATGATTATTTAGTCTTGAAAAATTTTCGTACGAATAAATTTACCTCTAAAAAAAATGAAAATGATCAAATAGGCTTTGAGTTAAGTTTTAAAATAGTTCTTTAAATTAATTTATTTATGAAAGTTAAAAATGTGATGTGCAATAATATTGTATCATAGTGAGTAATTCACAAATGTGGAACTGATAAATTTAATAACCTACAAAATGTAAGTTACGTTTTGATTGAGCTGACTTCAGAAAGGTTGCATGCACTGCAAAATACAGCTTGCGTTTGGCATGGGAGGAGAACGTAGCTTCAAAATGTGTCCCTGTGCTTCCTGCATGCCAACATTTCGAGGTTTCAAAATGCAACCTGCTTTTGACAGCAACCTCACCTGCATATGTGACACGTGTAAAGGAGAGTAGTGGAGCCGGCCTATAAAACCACGCAGGCCATGAAGTTTTAGTTTTCTTTTTATTTTATATGCTGCAAGTGAGTTTTGAAAGTGAAAGGGTTGGAGTTAAGGGTGAAAAAGAATAAATTTGTGAGGAGGAAGAATCAGTAAAGCTTTGGGACTTTATTTAGTAAAGAAGAAAAAATAATTCGTAATTTTACTTTACCTGAAAAATACATTATTGAATTTTTGAATCATTCTCAATGAATAAGTAATTTTTTTTCTAATTTTATGATAAATAAATATATTTATTTTTATGTTCTTTATTGATATATTTTAACTAATAAATTGATTATAATTATAATTATAATTATTATTATTATTATTATTATTATTATTATTATTATTATAACAACTGTTATAATTAATTATTATTAATGTTATTATAATAATTATTACTGTTATTATAATAATTATTTTTTAAGATAATAATAGTAATAATACCGTTTAGTTACCGTTTTATTATTATTATTATTATTATTATTATTATTATTATTATTAATGTTAGTCATTATAGAATACGTATAGCAATCATTATTATTTTCTAATAATAAATAAATCTTTATTATTTTTTAATAGTTTATTATTATTTTTTAATAATTTATTATTATTATTTAGAATTTAATAATATCAATTTTTTTTCAGGTTATCAGGGATTTGTTGTCCACAAAATTCGATCCGCTAGATATTTTTAATGAGGTAGGACAACGACACTAATATTGACTGGGTTTCAACATGTTTCGCGAGTAGGCGAAATAAGAGGACATTCTGCACTACTGAGTGCTTTGGTGGAATGCTGGAGGCCGGAGACTCACACATTTTATCTTCCGGTCGGTGAAGTGACAGTGATGTTAGAAGATGTAAGCTATATTCTTAGTCTTCCGATTAATGGGGAGGCCGTTACGAGTAGATCAGACAATAGTCACCAGTTTTTAGTGGAGAACTGCATTGCCTGTTTTGGTTGGGATTCCGGTCCACAAGATCACGTGTTGGGGAAGGTTAATCTCACATGGGTCCGAAGGTGCAGAGACACCAAGCCTTGTGACATTCAGGAGTCTGTTGAGCAGTACGTTCGAGCGCACATTTTCTGCGTGCTCGGAACCATAGTGTTTTCGAATAAGTCGACCACTTCATTGAACTTGAAGTTTCTACCACTATTTCGAAATTTTCACCGGATTTCAGGATACAGTTGGGGGTAGCTAGTCTGGCAAACTTACATAGATCGTTGTATCGTGCTTCACGATACAAGTGTAAAGAAATGGACGGCCCACTGATACTGTTTTTTGTTTGGACGTGGGAGCATATGTTGCTCTTGGCACCTATACCGCGCGATTAGCTCGGCGACGTTGGTATTCCACTTGCGCGACAGTATTGTTTTTTATTGTTATTGTTATTGTTGTTATTATTGTTATTGTTGTTATTGTTATTGTTATTATTATTATTATTTTGTTATTCTTGTTATTATTATTATTCTATTTTTTTTAAGTGGAGTTATTGGTGCCGACATACAAGATATATACAGAAGTCTACTATGTATTTTAGGCGAGAATTCGACGATATGGAAATTGAAGATGCAAGTTGTAACCATTAATAAACTTGGTTATTCCTATTTCTTCAATTCTTATAATATCATACATTATTCTGCAACAATACTGCATTGTAAATTCATATTGATGGTGATACTATTATACTAAAAGTGAAATCAAATTATAATCTATATAATCTTTCACTATGTAGCTTGCAGAATTATAATCTTTTTCACGCTTTTTCTAATCTTACTCTAATATTTAATCATTGTGTATCTTTCTTAACTATAGTATTATTTTACTCATGTCTCAGTTGTTCATCATTTGTCACTAACAAAGTCTAATTTCCCTAATTAATTACCATATAGAGAATTTGCGACTTTGTCTGACCAGATTATATGTATATGTTTTGATATTTGAATAAAAGTTATTAACTAAATATGCTGATTTCTCATATATGTATTCATTTATGAATTATTAGGTAGCGTTTGGTAGAGAGACAGAGACTAAAAGATTGATACTGAGAGACAGAGACTTAGAGACAGAGACTGAAATAAATTTCAGTATTCTGTTTGGTGCAAAGTGTGAGACAGAAATTGAAACAAGAATGAAACTCTAATTTAATTTGTACAAATGGTAAAATTGGAATTAATTATTGTAATAAACATTTAAAAAAAAAACACGTGGTCATTAATTTAAAATAAAAATACTTTTTGAGATTTTCTACCTAAAGATACCCTTTGAAAAATTATATCTAAATATACTCTTTTTAATTTTAATATTAGTGTAATTAAGTATCATTTAAATATTATTTTTTATTCAACTTTTAAAAGAAAGAGAAAATAAAATACAAGTAATTAATTTCTCTAATTTTTTAAAAAACTAATGTATATAAAAGTGGACATTTAAATTAATTAAATAGTATTTAAATTAATTAAATAATAATAAATCCATAAAAAAATCGACCAAATTAAAGACTGAATTTTAAAAGATAAATAGTATTTTTTAACATATGAATAATTAATAATTACCTCTAAACTTACTAATACATAAATATTTATCCTACCTCTATCTTTTTTTAAAAACGATTAATCAATCGAAAAAGAAAAATTGGCTTACGAATTACATATATGGATTAAAGAGCAACAATGCAAATAAAAGAACAATGTACATTTGTGTGAAAAAATAATTAATTTTTTATTTTATAAAACGAGCCCCGATTATTTTTGAAAAGACAATTGTGTATATGTAAGTTTTATAAGTCTTAGGAATTTATTTAAATATGCCGCTTTAATTTATTATAATTTACTTAGTTTTATAATGATTAAAAATTTTAATGTAAATATAGTAATATACTTATATATTGTCTAGTACAAACTAATATTGTTTGTTTAACTACTACTATTTAGTATTTATATACAAACAAATATCGGATAATTAAAAATAAGGAAAGTATGAGGAGCCAATGGAATATTTATACAATGCGAAAGTTTTGAGAGTATTAGAGATATAATCATTAGTGTTACCTTTTTCCATCAGCTGAAACTTTTGGGATGAGTGGTATCATGCATGGTATTAGAGCGCTAGATTTAAAAGGTCAAAAGTTCAAGCAGCCTTGGCGAACCCCAAAATCAGTTTAAGCTTTTGGGAAGATGTTTATTATCACTAGTACTCGGATGGTTATTCTAGATAGTATGAGAGATGTTCATTTTGTAACTCAATAGCTCATTATACACGTTATACAAATAGTCCATTGTCTCTCTAGCGAAATCCTTAAAAATATATATACAATAAGCCTATTGTCCTCCTAACAACGACAAAGCCTTGCCCTCTTAATAATTGATTATTATTTCAATTTTTCAAAACTGTGAGATATGTGAAAATTATGCACCATATTTTCTTTAGCTAAATAAAAGTTTTGGTAGTTAATCTTAGTTCACACAAAATATAATATTTTTTTAAATAAATAATATTAAATATTTTATTTATAGATATAAATAATTTGTAGCATATTTATTAATTTTTATTTTATTTATATATTTCATTTTTTGTATGAATAAATCAATATATGGAATTTGAAAAAAAATACATATAACTCATTATGTATTTATAAATATAAAAATAATTATTTTTAAAATATTTAAATTATTTATTTAAAAAAATCCTACTAGAATCCTAATTATTCTTGTGATTAAGTAGGGTAGAGTAGCTAGCACATGGCTAAAACAGGATCTATGCACTATAAAAAGTTAAAAACCAAACAAACAACAACAAAGTCTTGTCCCACTAAGTGGGGTCGGCTACATGAATCAAATGACGCCATTGTGCTATGTCATGTATCATGTCTACAGAGAGACCGTTTACATGTAGATCTCGTTTGACCACTTCATGGATGGTCTTCTTAGGTCTTCCTCTGCCTTTCGCCTTTTGTCCATCTTCCATCTCATCCACCCTCCTGACTGGATGTTCTATCGGTCTTCTTCTCACATGTCCAAACCACCTGAGACGCGATTCAACCATCTTTTTCACAATGGGTGCTACTCCAACTCTCTCCCTTATATCTTCATTCCTTATTTTATCCAATCGCGTATGACCACTCATCCATCTCAACATCTTCATCTCTACCACACTCAGCTTATGTTCGTGCTCCCCTTTAGCCGCCCAACACTCCGTACCATACAGCATAGCCGGTCTTATGGCGATGCGATAGAATTTACCTTTAAGTTTTAAAGGCACTTTTTTGTCGCATATAAAACCAGATGCACTCCGCCATTTTGACCAACCTGCTTGGATCCTATGATTTACATCCTGTTCAATCTCTCCATTATCTTGTATGATACACCCAAGATACTTAAAACTTTTAACTTTTCTTAGGATGTTTTCTCCAATCTTCACCTCTATATTGGGGTTTTCCCTTCTCAGACTGAACTTACATTCCATATATTCCGTCTTGCTACGGCTTATGCGCAGACCATACACTTCTAAAGCTTCTCTCCATAACTCCAACTTCTTATTTAGGTCTTCCCTTGACTCTCCCATAAGGACAATATCATCGGCAAACAGCATGCACCATGGCACAGGCTCTTGGATGTGCTCTGTGAGTACTTCCAAGACTAATGTGAAAAGGTATGGACTTAAGGATGATCCCTGGTGTAATCCTATACCAATAGGGAATTCCTCCGTCACACCACCTTGAGTCTCACACTAGTTGTGGCCCCATCATACATGTCTTTAATTGCCCGAATATATGCGATCCTTACTCTCCTTTTTTCTAAGACCTTCCATAAGACCTCCCTTGGTACCCTATCATACGCTTTTTTCAAATCAATAAAAGCCATATGTAGATCCCTTTTATTACTACGATACCTCTCCATCATCCTTCTTAATAGGTATATCGCTTCAGTGGTAGATCTTCCTGGTATAAATCCAAATTGGTTCTCTGTTACTTGTGTCTCTTTTCTCAACCTCCGTTCTATCACCCTTTCCCATAACTTCATAGTATGACTCATAAGCTTAATCCCTCTATAGTTTCCGCAACTTTGTATATCCCCCTTATTTTTGTAGATAGGTACCAAGGTACTCTTTCTCCACTCATCAGGCATCTTCTTTGACCTTAAAATCTCATTAAAAAGCTTGGTTAACCAGTTGATGCATTTTTCTCCAAGACCCTTCCAAACCTCAATCGGGATATTATCAGGTCCTACTGCCCTGCCATTTTTCATCTGCTTTAGAGCCTCTTTTACCTCGAAGTCTCGAATCCTTCGATAGTAGTCAAAGTTTTGATCTTCTTCCCTTGTGCATAATCGACCAAGGCTCGGAAGAGTCTTCTGTCCCTCATTAAATAACTCGTAGAAGTAGCTCTTCCACCTTTCATTAATCTTCTCCTCTTGAGCCAACACCTCTCCATCCTTATCCTTTATGCACTTAACTTGATCCAAATCTCTCGTTCTACTTTTCCGACTCTTTGCGATTCTATATATACCTTTTTCTCCTTCTTTCGTGCCCAAAGACTGGTAGAGACCCTCATATGCTCTTGTTTTTGCTTCACTTACAGCCACTTTTGTCTCTTTTTTAGCCGCCTTATATTTTTCTCAGTTATCTGCATTGCGGCATAAAGACCACTCTTTAAAGCATTCCCTTTTTATCTTTATCTTTTCTTGTATACTCGCATTCCACCACCAGGACTCCTTGTCTCTTGGTCCTATTCCTTTAGATTCACCAAAACTTTCTTTTGCTGTTCTTCTAATAACTTCTGTCATCTCCCTCCACATCTCTTTCGCGCTTCCATTCCCATCCCACTTTGCCTCTTCTCCTACCCGTCTTAGGAAGCTTCTTTGTTCCTCACCTTTCATCCGCCACCACCTCGTCCTTGGGTTCTTCGTATGATGTCTTTTCCTCAACTTTTGCTCAACGCAAAAATCCATGACGAGCACCCTATGTTGTATTGTCAAACTCTCTCCCGGGATAATTTTACAGTTAATGCAAAATTTCCGGTCGACTCTCCTCAACAAGAAGAAGTCGATTTGAGAGCTTGTCATGCCACTCTTATAGGTTATAAGATGTTCGTCTCTCTTTTTAAAACATGTATTTGCGATGAGAAGATCAAAGGTTGAGGAAAAGTCCAAAATAGTTTTACCCTCGGCATTGATCACCCCGAAACCATGGCCTCCGTGAATACTCCCATATCCAGTCACTTCTCTCCCAACATGGCCATTTAAATCTCCTCCTAAGAAGATCTTATCTCCCAAAGGTATGCCTTGAACCAAACTCTCTAGATCCTCCCAAAACCTTATCTTGTGTTGTTCGTCCGAACCCACTTGCGGTGCATAGGCGCTAATCACATGGAAAGCACCTCCCTCCCCCACAAGTTTGATAGAGATGATCCGATCTCCCACCCTCTTGACATCCACTACGTCCTTCTTCCACTGCTTATCCACAATTATTCCAACCCCATTCCTATTCTTCACCTTTCCTGTATACCAAAGTTTGAAACCAGAAGTATCCAACTCCCTAACCTTTGCACCAATCCATTTCGTTTCTTGTAGGCACATAATGTTAATCTTCCTCCTTGTCATGGTGTCCACCACCTCCATGGACTTTCCTGTTAGAGTGCCTATGTTCCATGTCCCAAATCTCAACCTTCTGTCGCTTCGACCTTTACCTTTTACTTTGTGAACTAGCTTATTTACCCTCGTCCGTTCACGAAAACGCGAGAACCCTTGCTCATTTAACACTACATCCGGGCACCGATGCAGCGGCTCTTGCTTTGACACCGTACTCGAGCCATACGGCGTGTTGCTTCCGGGCAACGACCTAACTTTAGCGCAATAATGTCTTTGATTCATGTCATGGGGGTTCGACTATATTTTTATGTTGGTTGCCGAAGACCTAACACAACCCTCCTCCTTTATCCGAGCTTGGGACCGGCTATGTACCGCAAATGTAACATAGGCGGAGTTTATAAAAAGTTAAAAACCACTAAAAAGAAAATATTTTTAGACAAATTAAAGGTACATGCATCCAGTCATCCATCAAGGGAAGGCTAAAGCCAGAAAAAAGTTTAGGCAACAAATTGGCTTTAATTTCTCACATGATATCTACTTTTCCAGAAAAAATCGAGATTCTCTTATAAACTCACAAGAAAAATTTTACCAAACATTTATACAACAGAACAAGAAAGTCTTATTTTGTTAGATAAATTACATAAATCAAACAATATTATTTTATTTTATTATATATTGTGTTTATAATAATTAATCTTTCTTTAATTTTTATACAATAATTCGTCGATAAAAAAATGCACTATGATTCTATATTTATATAGAATTTGAATATTAATTTTTTATTAACAATTAACTAACTTTTCTATTTAATTTTTTTTATAAAAATAATTTAAACCTTTAATTTTATTATTTATTATTTAATTGTTGGTAAAAAAAATTATTTTCTAGCCAAACCTGATTGAGGTCACCTCATTATGTCCTTTTCACTTTAAACCCAAAGTCTTTGTCTGCTTTTAAGTTGAGATGCATTATTGTGTTCCATTACTTCCATATAAGTCAATCATAACCTTTTAAATGATAGGTACCTGATTTAGAATTTCACCATTTCGGCATTTCTACACCCCAATTCACATCTTGTTGAGCTATATATGGCTATAATATGTAGACTTGTTTATTATGCTCATCATGCATGTCCGCATCATGTCAAATAAATGTGGATAATTATTAACAGCAGGTCGAGGTTCCCATATATTCATCTAAAAAAGGATATGATAAAGTAGTATGATATTTTGGGTGGGTTAAAGTGATAAATATTTTGGGTTTTATTTGAGTTTTTATGATAGAAAAATAAATCTTTGTTGAAAGAATATTATTATATCCCAGTTCAACTCAATAGAATAGGTTTAGAGGTCAAACTTTTAGAATATATTATGGTCCATGCATGCATGGGGCAATTCTAAAGTATCATCCCATGAATATGCTAAAATGACGGAAAGTTATTATATATATAATGAAGAAAGGCTTTGATTTTTATGAAAGTTGATCCATGCATTTATGGGGTAAATTTCTTAATTCTCAATCTTATATTATGCATTTTAGAATAATTTATATACATAATTATGTCTACAGGAGATAAATAAATGAAAAAATAATTGTTGTAGCAACCTAGTTAATTAGTTAGATATTATAGTAATAAAATAATTATTTAATTTTTTAGGTGAAAATAGTGATGTAATTTTTTTTACATAATTACATAATTATATATTGTTATATATATATATATATATATATATATATATATATATATATATATATAACTAATTTTTAAATTAACTATTATTTAAACATATGAGTGTATTTATTAAATTAAGAGTCTAAGCCAAGCCAGTATATATGAAGAAGCATATATTCATGTATCCTTTTTTATCAATTTAAATTTTGGAGAGAACTAATTTTATGATAGAATTAAAAAAAAAAATTAAAATAATAACAACAAAAAATTGCGTACATCCCATTAATACTACAAATGCATTTTTAAAATTACATATATACTTGTTAAAGATAAATTAAAAAAATAGTTTTTTAAAATTAGTTAAAACAAATATTTTGAAACATAAAAAAATTAAAAGATACAAAATATTCTGATACTATATATGAAGTATGGACGGATGAGTATATGATCAAGTATAGCAAAGGGTGGGGCTATTTAATTTGAACAAAACAAACACTATATAACATATATATCACTATTTAATATTTTAATGTACAATGTTAAGAACAGTAAAGAAAGAAATTACAAACCCTCATCCTTTCTCTTCTTTTAACACATACATATACTCACATATTCAGCGAGCAGATAGGAAACTGTAGCTTTAAAAGCAGACACAAATGATGAAGCAGTTGAAGTAGATGTGTCATGTTGAGACCTAACATTGCTAGACACATTTATTTAGTAGATACTAACTCCTGGGTTCTTTCTCTCACTAAAGCTTTCCCCACCATGTCAATAATACTAATATGAAAAGGTAGACCCAAACGAATATATGATATGGTCCGTGGAGTTGGAATACCAGCATCAGAATGAACCGGGCAATGAACTGGATAAGGCAACGAACAGAATGGCGGCGATCGAATCTTAAACCCGCACGAAACACCAAAGCAACACCCAATATTAAAAATAAGAAGCATATGAAGAGTCCAATAAGTGCTTCCTTGATTATCAACTTGTAGTCTGGAAGGGCTTCCTTGTCCTATCCAGAGAGTAGGGAAAACAAAGAATCAGAATCATAACAAAAACAAATCAGAATCAGAAAAATTTTAGTATAAACAATGTAGTGAAGCACTGTACCATATCACCAACAAAGAAAAGGGAAGTAAGGGTGACCGAAGAATTGAAGTGAGCTCGGACAACAGAGACCGAGAGAGAGAGAGACCTCGAAGAAATGAAAGCGAAACGGATCTGTGTTGTGTTTCTTTTCTGTCTCGCGCTCTCCAAAAGTTTGGGTTGGCTGCTGAGGAAAGAGCGAGGAAGGTGAGGAATGGTTCCTTCTTTTTATTTATGGACCAATTAATTGGTTGGACCTTTCGAGCTGCTGGGTAGCTGAAGAGTGCAGGAAGCCAAAAGTAACAATGCAATAAAAACTTTTTTGATGCTGTGATTATTTAAAGGTATCAAGAAAAATTCAACACTTAGTTTACAATCTAGTTAAATCTAAAGAGACAAGTAAAATTAAATGAACAGATCTTGCAAAAATTAATAAAAAACACCCAACAAAAAAAAAATTTTTGAGAGAGGTTGAAGAACACAGACCTGAACTGAACACGAAAAATTCAGAGAGAAAGAGAGATGGAGGATGTGAAAGATGAAAAGATGAGAGAATGGAGTGAAAGTATATAAAGATGGTATGGGAAGGAGTGATTCTTCTTCACTTGGGTTGTATTTTTTTAAATAATTAATATTATTAGTTTGATTTAATGGGAAATGAAAATGCTTAGTTTAGAAAAGTTCTTCATCTTTCGAAATCGACATCAAAGACCAACCTTGCACTTTAGCCCACCATTCTAATTCTCTCTCTTTCTTCAATTTATCATCTCCAGGCAAATACTAATAGTTAATAGAAGCCAGTATTTATGCAAATAGTTAATTTCCTAGTGTAGTAATAAAACTAAAAATGGTTAATGATACTCATCGTACGAAACTTATCCTTTTTTCTTCTGATCTTTTTATGTATTTTATTGATGATGACATTTACTTTGTTTTATCATTCTTTTCTTTCTTTGTTATTATTCTAGTCTTTAGTTTCCATTGCTTTTTGCTTTGTTCGAGAAAAAAATAAGATCATTCATGACAATAATAAAAGTGTAGTTTCTGTTTATGAGGAATTGAGAGAGAGAGAATAGAATGAATGAGAATATATGAAGACGGTATAGGTTATCATATATTAGCTATCCGAATACTAGAGATCGAATTCTTGACCTTTTGAATCTAGCGCTCTAATACCACGTCATGATACCACTCATCCCAAAAGCTTCGGCTAATAGAAAAATCTAACATTAATGGTTATATCTTTAATACTCTATAGACCTCTATTGTACACATTGTATAAATATTTTATTGGCTCCTCATACTTTTCCATTAGTTATAGCTTTCAAATTAGATCCATATGTTAAATTATTTGTTTAATCTAAGTTTTTGGAGGAGTTTTAGGAGTTTAGTGGTAAAATTTAAGGTTTAAAATTTAAAATTATAGTTTTTTATTTGAATTTTAAATTTTAAATTTTAAAAATTAATTGACATCAACTGAAAAAATAAATTTTTTAATTAAATTTATATTATTAATAATAATAAAATTCAACATTTCAGTGTGCGTTGGTTATTATTAGTGTTGCTGCAGATAGGGTTCATAATTTAATTTCAAAGTTGGACTGAGAAAATAAGTAATGATTGTTCTAGTAGTAGTTTCACCTCAAAACCTTCTAACATATATACCTTGGACGTGCTCATATTTAATTTGCTCCAATGGTCCAATTGAACTTATCATGGTAGAACTTTGCTAACTAGATAACACCCAATCAATTAATTATTAATTGATAATTCTAATTTTTAAATTATTATTAATTAGTGATTAGTAAATTTTTTTTAAAAAAATATAAAATTAATAATTATTAATTATAATTATTTAAAGTTAGATAATTAAAAATTATTTACATATATTTTTCCATCGTGATATTAATATATAATTGTCATGTGGGATTACTTGACAATTATTAATAATCTATTGCAGCTGAAGCTCCACGCAAAACAGATTTTTATATTTTTTTTATATATAAAATAGAATTATAATAAATTTATGATCATCTAATTATAATTTAGTAATAGTCACCTTACGTAATAATTTATTATAGTATAATAGTTCATAATTTTCCATTAAATTAGATATTTATAAATTATGAATTATGATATTAAGGATTTTATATTAATTTAAAATTACTCAGTGTTCTATTTATCTATGTATACATCAAAATTAATGTTCTGTTTTATGTTTGTAATGTATTTGTCTAATTGATAAGAGTGTTTTCCAGCTTACTACAAAATTTGGAACCAATACTTTTTTTCCTTTGTCAAAGACAATTATATATAATAATTCAGAATTAGAATTTATATTTTCAGTAATAGTCATGTTTGAATTATGTTGCATTTACTATTGTGTGTAAAAAATAACTGTCCTAATAAACGGTTTAGATTAAGTGTATTATGACAATTAATTTCTTGTAAGATAATAATTTTTATAATATTTCTAACATCTTTTAAGTTATTTTTTTAAAAATTGTTTTGCAAAAAATATAATATTTTTTATGATATAACTTAAATAAATTTATTAAAAAAATTATTAAAAATATATTTATTCAAATTTTAAATACAATACTCTTTTACATAATTAATAATTTTAAAATTAAAAAATTATTTTATTTCATGCTAAGTAATTAAAAAAAGATTAAATTTAAATATAAATATTTATGCATGTACTCAAATTTTAAATAAAATACGCTACATAATTAATAATAATTTAAAAATTAAAAAATATATTTTATTTCATGTATTAAAAAAAATAAGTTTACAAAATATTTAATTATATAAGACTTCTTTTAAATTAATATTTATTTATTAAATTAAAAATAATATAAAATAACATATTTTAGTATTCTTTTTAAATATTATTATTATTATTATTATTATTATTATTATTATTATTATTATGTACGATCAATTTTTTATTCATTTTATCCAAAAATAGTCAAAATAAAATGGATACTAAATCGAATTAGTTAGGCTCCATTTAGATATGTTGCTAAAACTTTAGTAAATCTGTTCACTTAATTCGATTTATATTATGCTCGTAGGTGTTCGGAAAAGTAAATCGAAATTGGCTATTTCGGTTTACCAGAAAAAATCCCAGCCATTCATAAATTTACTCCACTTAATTGGATTTACCTTGTGCATGCATAAATCGAATTTGCCTAATTCGATTTATTCCCATCTCAACATTACCTAATAAATCTACTTTACTTAATTCAAATTATTGTTGAAAATTGTAATTCGAATTGGGTTAATTCGATTTATATAAAATTAGTATTTTTATCCGTAATAACATTATGGGAATATACATTTTTTAAAACTACGGTTCACTTTGTTCTGATAGTATAGATAATGCATGACACAAAAAATTTATAAAGTCAAACTACTTTTATAAAAAAAAAGTTATAGGTTGACAAAAGTCTCTGACTAAGAAGACCAATGTATTTATAGATAAAAAAATCAAATAATAAGATTTTTAGTTATTATTTTTGGAAAAGTCTAGAGGGTCAGCAACTTTATCAAATTTTGGCCAGCATGTAACCAGCAAAGAAGAGTGAGCCATTGGATGAAATCTCACACTAATCTCACACCATTAAAAGCCTCATTGATGGCTATTTGATGGCTATAAATCCCAAAAGTTGCTGGCCCTCTAGCATTCCTCATTATTTTTTATATAAAAACTCTCATTTTTTACTAATAATTAATTTTAACATTCGTTATCTAAAATTTGAAATTAATTTAACGTGTATACTTTTACATTTAATTAAGTGTTAAGTCTATTGCACAAATAAAAATAATTAATTTTTATACTTGTTATTTAAAAATAATATTTTTTCTCTCTCTGTATATAAATATAATTAAATATTAGTATAAAAAAATTATACGGATAGTTATAAAATTAACTCAAAACTAATTTTTTTAAAACAATTGAATCTTGATTCTAACTTTTAATTATAACATTAGTATTCTCTCCAAATTATATGTAATAAATATTTGAAAGAAGAGAAATAAAAATATAGATTAAAAAGATAAGCGGTAAAAATTTAAAACTAAATAAAAAACTAAAAAATATGTATATAATAATAATAATATTTTTTATTTGAATTATATTATTTTATTTTTTTTAGAATAGAAAGGTAGAAAAAATAGAGAATGAGAGAAAAGAGAGAGAAAGATAAGGATGAAAAATGAGAGTGAGAGTTTGTTAATCTTGGAAGAAAAAAATTTTATTTTAATTATAATAAAAAAATATTGGATGACATATTTTGATTTGTCAAATTACTAATATAAATATAAATTATATATAGAGTAAAAATGGTAGAGAGAAATAGAAAAATGGAGAGAGGTAGATGAAATAATTTAGGGAGTTTATTAATTTTGGAAAAAAATATTTTCGCTCAATTTTAATAAGAGATTGTCATGTGACACATTTGATCATTAAATTAGATAGTAATATATGATACATAATATAGATATATTTCAATTTTAATTTTAATATTTTAATTTTAATTTTAATGCAAATAAAGAATTTTATATTGTACATTTTGATTTTTAAATTAGTAATTAGTCATTGATATTAATAATGATATATAAAATAGATAGAGTGGTTGAAGGAATGAGAGAGATAGAGAAAGAAAGATGGAAGAGGGGAAAACCTTTTAATTTTGGAGGGAAAGATTTAATTTTAATTGCAATAAGGGAGTGACATGTGGCACATTTTGGTTGTAAAATTAGTATGGAGGAGGAAAGCATTCTTTAGTTTTAAAGGAAAAAAATTAATTTCAATTAAAATGAAGGAGTGACATATGACATATTTTAGTTGTAAAATTAGTAAGAAAAAAAGAAAAATTTCTTAATTTTAAAGATAAAGATTTAATTTTAATTATAATAAAAAAATAACATATAACATATTTTGATTATAAAATTAGAATATATAATGGATTAGACTTTAGATAATATACGTATCAATTTTAATTTTGAGTGATACAGGTAATTTTTTTGTGCTTATGGTTTATCTAGATATTTTACCTTAAAACCTTACTATATTTTAAAGATAAATTATTAATGGTATAGAATAAACTTATAATTGGTGAGTTTCATGGTGTCTGCATAATAATAATTGAACAAAAAAAACAAGAAGCCATAGCATGAAAATATTTCTACTAACACAGGGTCATTGATGTTTCACTCTTGACGAATTATAATTGTTGTGTATAGGTATATATGATCAATTTTTTAATTCATTTTAAATACATAGTATAATTTTTTGTTGTTAATAGTAGATATACATGTGGAATGATTTTTTTTAATTTTTTTTAACAATTGAAAAAGTAAAATATAATTTTTTATTATTAATTTTATAAGTGAAACACAAAAAAAAAAAAAAACTTGAGAAAAGAGAATAACATAATGAGGAGCTAAAAGTCACACTTTATTCTTTTAATTTTTTTTAACAATTAAAAAAATTCATTCCCAATATACAATTAAGACCAGAGAGTGATTAATTTTGACTATTAATTCTCTCTCACATGATTCAATTTAAAAATTTTTTTTAATAAATTACACTATATTCATGAAATGAGAGAATATCAATAAATGGAAAAAAGTATTTTTTGTTCAGTGTTTATATTTTATTTCCCTTTTAATTTTAGTATTTTATTGTTTTTAATTTTATAATTGCATTTTAAATTATTTTTCCTTAGTTGCTAACATTGTTGTACTTAGCATTAGTAGTATACATTACCATGTGTCAATGACATACTAACTTAAAATTGATGCTTTAGTTATTTCCATTAACCAATTGTATGCTCTACATTAGTTCCAAATAATGGTATAACGAAAATATATTTAAAATATTAGATATAAAATTAAAATAAATAAAGTAATTACAAAATCAAAATAAATAAAATAATAAAATAAAAACAATAAATATTTGATTAGCGGTGATAACGATAATAATAATGATGTTGTATAATGTAATTTGATTTTAGAATCTATTTTCAAAAAAGTAAAAAATCATATATAAATAATTAGTCTATTTATATAAAATTTTAGAAGAATCGCATCCAAAACCTTATTAAAAATGGTTTTATAAGATTTTTATATTAAAAAATTGCCATTTCGAAATGGTATATACTATCATTATATCTGTTCAATTTTATATAACTATCATATCTTGATATCTGCATTATTCATAATATAACACCAATTCATGTAATTATTTGAGTGCATGCCATGATAAGTGCCTGCAATGATGTAAATTGTGAATGTTAAAAACATAATTATTTATATATTTTTATTTATCAATTTAAATTTTTAATATAAATAATTTTATGATATGATATTAAAATTTTCATGACAAATTTTAGAATTTGATTTTTGTTATTCTTAAAAAAAATCTAGTATAAAAAAGAATGGCTACACACAAAGCAAATTATACAAATTTAACAGACGTAATATTGATAGATATATAATTATTTAACTATTTCTTTCTTTTAATTTAAATATTTAAATTAAGTTATATTTTATGATATAGTATTAGATTAAAAAGCAAATAAAAAAGAAAAAAAAGAACATATATAAAATTTACGCAAACTCAGAAATAAAAGTGATATTATGAAGAGATTCAAGCATGAGATGAGAGAATTGAAGAGTGATGACATTTGTGAATTGAAACTAAATTGAAATTCATATATAAGATTATAGTGTTGTAGTGATGTAAGCTTATCTTTCTCGTAACTATATCAAGTACTATATATAGAAATGTAAAGCTGTTAATCTGTTACAAACTACTAGCCACAGTAGTAACTAATTCTTCTTGATCTTTGATCTTGAATTTTTAAAGTTGATTATTGACAAAGTTGTGGTGAATATATCGGCAACTTGGTCATCAGAGCTATATGCACCACATTCAATTTTTGTTGGGTAACTCTTTTATGAATAAAATTGAGATCAAGCTCAAAATGCTTTGTGCGACTATGGAGAATGAGATTTGCTGTCAAAAGAATAGCACTGCTATTATCACAGTAGAAAATGGGAGGAACAATTTGTTGAATTCGAAGCTCTTGAGTCTTGAAGAAAGTTTTGTATCGAGATTATCTCAGAATTAGCAGTAGCTAAGCCTCTATACTCTGTCTCTGTAGAGGATCTGCTAACTGAAGATTGTTTTCTACTCAACTAGGAAATTAAATTGGCTGCAAAATAGATGCAAAATTCACAAGTTGATCTTCTATCATCCACATCCGATCTCCGGTTAAAATATTATTAGACATCAGTGGCAGATTAGTTACGTTAAATTAGCTAGTTAATCATAACTGTATTAGTCAGTTAGCTTTAGTCAATTGACTGAACCACACTATATATATATATATATATACTTGTATGACTTCACAATTGACAATTTCAGAAATTAGAATCATTTTTCACATTACCTTGTGTTCATCTAACATGGTATCAGAAGATATTTTCTCTTCCTTCTAGCACCTTCCGCGATTTTTTCCCACCTTCTTGGTCTTCTTTTTTTTTGTTCACAGTTCTCTTCCGCGATTTCGTTCCTGATTCTTTTTTCTTGTTCTCTTTAGAAGCAAGCAATCCCGATCACGAGCTTTGAGAAGCTGTCCAGAATCATTTTCGTCTTCAAAGATCCATGGCGAACTCAGTTTCTTCATCTACCACTTCCACGATTCTAGATCCATTTTTCCTTTCTTCTTCTGATCAACCTGATTTGATACCCGTCACTCATATTAGTGCTTGAATGAAAAATTGGCCCCCGAGTTGCTATACCAGACAAATACCTCAGAGTTCGTTTAACACACTGCCAATGAGTAGTTAATGAATTCTACATATTGACTGAGTAAACAATCTCAAGTAGTCTGTTAATATTGTATATTGGAGAAAGGCAACTATAGATCTATGTAGAGTTGGAGTGTCAAAGACATTTGTCCCCTCTTTGGAGAGTTTGATAGTTGTAATCATTGGTGTTGGTACTTTCTTGACATCTGCCATGCCAGCTTTGTGCAATAAGTCTCTAATATATTTGGTTTGAGATAGATGATAGGCCCCTGATTGTAGTTTTTCGGCTTCAATGCCTAAAAAATAAGTGAATTCTCCCAAATTTTTTGAGAGAGATGTCATAAAGTTGATCAATGCATGGTGTGTTGTATTGCATTTGGATCGCTTCATGTAATCAAAATATCATCTATATGTACTAGAATATATAATTTTAGATTACCATCATGTTTCATAAACAAGCAATGATCAGATTTAGTCTTCACAAAACCAAAGGTAGCTAGTGTTGCAGTCAGATTGCTCGAGTAGCCCTGTGTTTTAAACCAGAAGAAGATTTTTGAAGTTGACAAACCTGGTGGGATGAAGAACTTTATGCGAATGTGGTCAACTTAAGGCAACATTGACATTAGTTGGGACATTGTAAACAAGATCAGAGGTGGATGAAGAACAGTATGATGAGTTGTAGGCTTAGAATTCTAAGGATGTTTATTTTTTGTGAGAGATGTACTAGGATATAGGGACACTATCTTTATGTAATGTTGTGACCAGCAAGGTATTGAGTAAAAGAATGAGAGAGGTACTCTCTGCCATGATCACTTTGAAGTGATTTGATCTTTAAACCTGTATGTGTCTCAATGTTTGTTTGAAATTGAAGAAAAGCTTGACTTTTTGAATGTAATAACAAAACTGAAGTGAATCTGGTGAAAGCATCAACAAATAGTTAAAGCCATGATAAGAACAAATTGGTGCAAGACCCCACAAATCAGAATAAATCATTTTCAAAGGTGCTATAAAATTAAAAGAATCTAAAGAAAAAGGAAGATCATGCATTTTAGCTTTGCAACATGAGTCACACAAACTAGATTTTATTGTTTTTATAGCAACAGGGACATTACACTTAAGTAGAAAACATGGTTTTGTGTTTCAAAAGGAAACATGGATATTCAGTGCCCGTTTGAATTTTATTAAAAAAATTATTTTAAGTAAGCAATATAATACATTACTTTTTAAAAAAGAAAATTTAATTAAATGTTTATTTTTCAAATTAATTATTGATTTTTAATTGTTTATTTTCAAGTTAATTGTTTAGCAAAAATTAATTGTTTATTTTTAATTTTTGTATTTTTTAAATTCAAAATTTTCTTTTCAAATAAAAATAATTAAAAAAATTAGAATAAATCCAAACTCATCTTTTAGGAGATCACCACTATCTTAATTAAGGCCAAATCTTATTTTAGTTTTAAATGATTTTGTTTTAATTTATATATTTTTTTGAATGTTGTAATTTTTATTGATTTATTATTTTCAGTGATAACTTGTTTTAAAGATGGATGCCGAATAGGGTATCCACAAAAATAGGTCATGTTTCATTTTTTTATTATCCACAGATAAGAATGGAGCGGATTCTATACGAATTATTATAAGATGTGGCGAGATTGAATAACACAAAATTCTATCTTTATCGGTCTCGTTGTCACCCATTTTTTATCCAAATAAAACTAAAAGTTATCCTTAAGAAGAATAGAAAAAAATCATCACTAAATCTAAACCAAAACTAAGAAATACAAAATAAAAAGTAAATAAAATAATACCACTTATTTCAACATCAATTTTATTTCAATAGAAATTATTTATCAAAGGTAATGATGTTCTTGTAATCCATCATTCAAAATATTTACAACAAAAAAATTAACATCGATCTGGTTTTCATGAAAACGATGTATCTGTATTATTTGATACATATTTAAAAGGTCCATTTTTATGTATTTTATAAATACATTGTTTGCAACTTTTCCAATTTCTATTTTGATCATATATGTCAAACCAATGACACACACCTGGCCATCAAAAACTACAAAAGAAAAGTGTGCCACCAAATAAATTAAGCCTGAAATTAAACTCATATGCATCCATATACTTCACAAGCCTTACTCCAAGATCATCATTTTTGAATTTACAATGAACTATTAAGTCTTCATGCCCTCCCAAATAATTTTGAATGGTCACATGTATTTTTGGTGTTATTGTGCCGTTGCAAAATAATAATAGTTGAACCATAAGAAGAAGAAGAAGCCATGGCAAGAAAATGCTTCTAGCACAAAGATCCATTGAAGTATTAACTACTAAGCAAAATCAAATTGCGTTGGTCTAGTGGTTAGCTTATTAGTCTGCTTAAACAAGTGTTAGGTTCGAATCGCATTTAATAACCATTAATTATATGGATTAATCTCTACAGACAAGTGTTTTGCGCTTACAAGCTTTACAAGCCTGAAAAGAACGAAACTCCTAAACGCGCTGCTTATGTTACGTGCCTCTTTAACAGACTTTTAAATCAATTCACACTACAAGAATTTGACAAATTAGCGACGATTTTTTGCGAGAAATATTTTTTGTCACTAATCCGTAACTAACATGCGAGGAATTAGTAACGCACTACCGACAAAAACAATGAGCGGTCACAAAATATCCGAACTTGAGAAAAGCCACTGATTAGCAAGAGATTTACGAGTAAGTCTGTTTCTCGCAAATTGACTTTTGTAGCTAAAAAAAGAGTGGAGAAAATTTCCTCGCTAATTTGTCACAAATTAACTAGCGAGTGACAATGTTCTAGCAAATCAGTCACTTAGGGATTCAATCAAATAAAAGTAAAGTAGCGAGGGATATTATTCTCACTATTCCGTCGCAAGTGTTTGATATATAATTAGCGAGAAACAATTCACACACTAGTTCGTCTCTAAATAAACTTTGTGTGAAAAGGGTAATTAGTGAGGAACAATATTCCTAGCTAATCCGTCACAAAGACTTGAAATGCATTTTGCGATGGATAATTTTGTAGCTAATTTGTCACCAAATTTTTTATTTTTAGCGAGCAACTAGTTTCTCGCTAATTTGTCGCATAATATTGTAAAATTCAAAATTAGGGTAGCGACAGAAAATAGTCGTCGCTAACTCGTCGCAACAGATAAATCATCTAGTTAGGGAAGTGTTTCTTGCTAATTAGTCGCTAAAGTGGAAATACGGATATTGAGCGCCTAGGACCTAAGTAGTGAGAAATTTGCGACCGTTTAACAACTGACATACTTCGTTCGCTGATTTCAAGTCGCTGGTTAGCGGGCGAAATATATTTGTCGCTAAGTTGTCGCAAGTTTAATTTAGCGAGCGACTTGGCAACTGCAATCTTGTCGCAAAGCAGAAGCTATATCCTACCTATTTTGTAGCAAATTACTCGCTAATCTCGTTGAAAATCTGTCGAAGAGTTATAACAACTCCAAAGCCAATCGCGAAAAGTTTTAGAAGTAACTTGTCGCAATTGAGTCACTAATCAAAAGCTTATTTAGTGAGAAAATAGTGACCGCTTAACAACTGGTAGACTTTACTTGTTTATTTCATGTTGTTATTAATTTGTGAGGAAAAACGTTAGTCCTCATTCCGTCATTACTTTAATTAGTGGCTCATCCGGCACTATCGTGCCTATTCAGCCGCTTTTTCTATTGAGTTTAAGAAATTAATTTTATATTTTTATTTTTAAAATTATAAATTTAATATTAATAATTATAAATAAATTATGAAAAAGATAAAATATATTAAATTATTTAACATGTAAAATCTATAAAATAAATAAATTTAAATTAAAAAATAAGATTAAAAAAATATAAGGTTGTTATTATGTGTAACTAAATTAATATAAACACTTACTAATATTATTTAAAGATTAGTTACTTATAAATGTTATTAAATTTATTTATTTTCTCAATCCTATTTAATTAGAAGCAAATTTAAAAATTTATATGCAAAGCATTTTTTTATTTTCATCCATAATTTTAATAGATAAAAAATGTATTACTTCAATTTTATCTTAAATATCTTTAATTATCTTTAATTTTATTATTTTTTAAAATTATTAATTTAAATTTTGATTATATCATCTCATCATATTATACATTATCCTTTTCTCTTTTTATTCTTTATATATGTATAATTATTATTATCTCTGAATAATATAACTGTCATTTTAAAAATTGGTCAAAAATATAATTATCAGTTAATTTTTCTTTCTTCCTTTTATAGTTACCTTTTTATTTTACACATAATTTATATCCTTATTGTCTTTCTTCCACTTAATGAAAAAAATAATGATAGATATATGTATGGAGAATAAAAATAATGAAAATAAAAATTAAAAATTTCAAAAAAATAATGACTAATGATGATTTAAGATATTAAATATAAAATAAAAAATATAGCAATTAAAATTATGCGAATTTTTTTAAATTTAAATTTTTACATCTGCTTTCAATTAAATAAAATTGAAAAAATAAATAAATTTACAAACATTTATAAATTTTTCATCTTGATTGTTATATATAATAACAACGTAATAACTTTAATATTATAGTTAAATTTATTCAAATTTTATTATTCTATATATTAGAAAAATTAAATAACTTATAAATTTTTATTTTTATTTTTACTTTTTATTTATTAATAATTTGTTATTTACAAAATTTTTATTTTTTATCTTAAATTTATTATTTAAAAAAACATTAAAATTAATTTTTCAAAACGGGCCTGCTACACATACAAGCTTACAAGCTTACAAGTTGGCCCAGCCCAAATACAACTCACGCGCATGAAGAGAGATTACATGGAGCGTCACATTCACGCGCTCAACACAAACGGTTACGTATGCTACGAGTTATGGCAGACTCTTCCACTTCTTCCACTTCCCAAAGCGATTCGAAAACAAGGAAACCCTTCCATTTTCGAGCAAAAATCGAAGTTCAAAATATAAAACTCGTTGTTCGAAACCTCCATCAAAACACCATCAAACTCTCCATCAAGAATCTGAAGAGAAAACAAAGCAACAAAACTCAACGTAAGTTCATTAAGATTCCTGTATATTTTCCAGATTACAAAATACGTTTTACCTTTCTTCTACGTCGTTGTTCTAGGGTTTACTGTTATTCTTGCTTCTTTGTTACACTGTTCTTCTACGTTGTTGTTCTAGATTTTTGGGGCTATATTCCGTAGATTGGGGGGTATATACTGCTTGACCTTGTAATGTGGCTTGATATTGAAGCATGTTTGAGTGATATCTGACTGATATATATGGATGTATCTGAATCATATCTATGGGTGTATCTCACTGTTATCAATGGGTGTATCTTACTGTTATTAATGGGTGTATCTGACTCATATATATGGGTGTATCTTACTGTTATTAATGGGTGTATCTGACTCATATATATATGGGTGTATCTTACTGATATCTTTGGGTGTATTTTTCGTTTCAGAGAAAATGGCAGCAAGAAACCAAACAAAAGACCTTAAGTGTGACACACATCTCCTGAGTGATAAGTTCAGAAACATGACTGAGGAGAAGAAGGCGATTGTGAGGGATCTCGGATTCGGTGGGTTGATGCACATCCCACCACTAAGGGTGGATCACCAACTCTTAAGGGAGCTGGCAAACAACTTCAAACTTGGGGAGAACAGACTGAAGACAGGATATGGTTCTTTCCAAATAACACCAAAAAAAATAGGTCATGTGCTTGGCATCAATGCAACAGGTAACTAGCTTAAAATTATAGGTGTATATTAAGTTGTTGCTTGGGTCTATTTAAGTTGATGCTTGGGTGTTTTTGAACCGACTTGGATACTTTGTTGTCTTCCTTTTTGTAGGAGATCTATTTCCTGAGAAAGTTGAGTATAAGAAACTTTCTGATGATGACAAAATAATTTATAGAAGATTCCAGGGTAAGACCCTCAAAAGTCTTACCGATGAAATGATGGAAATCGGCGTTGGCAACGAAGAGGAACGCCTGATGTTCAAGAGGATATTCATCCTCTACATACAGATGGTGTTCCTTTTGCCAACGACGATAAACAAAATATCGCCCGTGCACCTGGCCCCAATTTTTAAGATGGACGGCATATCGGAGAGAAACTGGGGGGGGGGCATGTTTTGACCTTCATGGTCAAGGGCATCACAAACTACCAGGAGAAGAAGAAGAAATCAATTAATGGTTGCCTCTTCGCCCTCATGATAATCTACTTTTATCTTTCAAAAAACAAAGGCAAGAACAGGACTGAGAGACCACCAAAGCCCTGGATTGCCAACTGGACTAAGGAGCAGTTGGTGGAGAGAATGTCTGTAGAAAGAGAGGAAATTTTGGTAAGTAAACATAATAAGTTGGGTGTATTTTATTTACCTGAATGCTGCTAACTAAAATATCTCATGTTTTAGGGGATTGTGAAGATGGCAGAGACAAGAGAAAAAATGAAAAAAAAAGAAAAAAAAGAAAAAAAAAATAAGAAATAAAAAAAACAAAAAAAGGAAGGCGAGTCCAACATCGTCTTCGGAGACAGAAACTATTGACAGTGACACTTCTACCTTTGAGTCTGAGGCTCAAGAAGACTCAGAGGATTTAGGAAGAAAACACCCCAGCAAAAAGGGGAAAAAGTAAGTACCATACTTGGGTGTAATTTCTTTTTCGAGTTGGGTGTATTTTGTTTGATCACGTTGGGTGTATGTAGTTTATTAAGCAGGGTGTGTTTCGTTTGCTGCGTTGGGTGTATATTGTATATTCAGTTGGGTGTATCTCGTGAATTCATTTGGGTGTATTTTTAGTATGTTCTAAATGATGATTGTTTGCCTTCCAGAATGGACTCCAGAAAAAGAAAGCAGAGGCAAGAGGAGTCAGATTCTAATTCAGAATCTGAATCTGAACCAAGTGATGAGTAATGTCCTGAAATTATTACTCCTTTCTTTTGGCTTCATTATAAAGATTTCGTGTATTAATTGAAGTGTCTATTATTAACTTATAGGAGCAAAGAATCATCACCTGCGGAGAAGGAGAAGAAAAAGAAAAAAACAAAAACAACACCAAAAGAGTAAGCACTTCTTTCATTAATATTCTGTGATAAAATTAATTTTTATTTCTGATTGGTACTCTTTTTTTTCCACCCAGAACACAACAAGAAAAGAAAAAAGTTGTTGTGGAGGATTCACCTCCTGAAGAAGATCAATACTTTGACGGGTACAGTACCTCGTAAGCTATATTACGGTCTATCATCGTAATTATTTTTGTTAACATCTTATTTTATGAATGTAGTGAGAGATATGAAATATCAAGTGACGAACTCGATGAATGGCTAAGGGAAAACGTTGATAAATCTGCTGCAGAGGGGTATGTCTTGCGGGGCTGTGTATTTGAGATTTTGGTGTGTTTTGTTTGCTAATAATTGTATCTTGTTTTGCAGGGAGGACCAAGCTGACCTGCGATCGACAGAAGGTCGCTATGTGTCCTCTGAAACGTAAGAAGCTTTGTTATTTAATAAAATCTTGTTATCATGATTTGGATGTATTTTGTGGAACCATTTGGGTGTATTTTGTGGATCAAGTTGGGTGTGTGTTGTTTACTAGGGATATTTCGTTTGTTTTGTTGGGTGTATATTGTCCATTCGGTTGGTTGTATCTTGTGCATTCATTTGGGTGTATTTTATACCTGTATCTTATTTGGTCTGAATAACATGAAATCTGTTTAGACTACCGGCTGTGAACTTGGGAAGTGATGATCCTTCCTCTCAAGGATGCACAGAACAGAGTAGTGTAAACCAGCCGTCACAGAGCATGTAATTTCTCTTTCAAATAACCGTTACTTTTGTTCTTCTATTACCTTCTACTTTTAATTCTGTATATATCTTTTTTAGAAAAAAAAAGCCCTTTATTATTTTATTCAAGAAAAAAAAGGCAGCAAAAAAAAGCAAAAACTGCAAGTATGTAAGTTCTCAAAAAACAAAGCCTGTCTTCTTTTTGAATTGTTCGGGTGTATTTTTTGACCTTCTTTGGGTGTATTTTAGGTTGAGTCTGACTGATTCAAATATGATGGTTGTGAGGGAACAATCACCGTCGGAAGCGCTTGCAATGTGAGTTTTCCAATAATATTTCAACCTTATAACCTTATTATTTTCAAAGGCGTTGTTAACCTTTCATTTTTCTTCTTGTTTAGAGTCCCGATCCAGGTTTTTGTGCCGGCATCCCAAACAACCCCTGAGACAGATTTCGAACCAACCCCTATACTACGGATTGAAGGGACTACAGAAACATAAGAAATAGTATTGGGTGTATATTTGTTTAGGGTTTGGGTGTATATTTGCTAACAGTTTGGGTGTATATTGTTCCTGATCAATTTTTTTTACGCCATGATTAATTTTGTGTAACTGTGCAGAACTCCTGAATCCCCCAAACAACTTCAAGAAACCACACCCACGCTTCCCCCAGCTCCAACTAAAATGTAAGTTCATCAGACTAAAATCAATCTTTGCTTATCATCCGTATATTCTTATTCTTACTCTTATTCTTATACGTCATGACGCAGTCATCCAGCCGCAGAAGACGCTGCTGCCCTGTTGATGATGGCACGGACAGCAACCTATGTTCCTAAAATAGATCCAGGGATGCCATCATTCAGCCTTGGATTGACTGATTCAAGCCAGGAGGGGGTGTCAACACAGGAGACAGAAAGGGAAAAATCTCCAGAAACTGCAAGTATGCTAGAACAATTAGACAGTTTGGTCTAAAAATTAGCAAGCAATGCGGCGAAGGAAAAAGACAAAAGTCCACAAATTCAGAGGGAGATTGGGGGAGAGAGTTCTACAAAGTTTGAAACTCCTGGGGGAATAAATCAAATTCCAGATGATATGAAACAAAAGTGCTACATCTGGGGGACGAGGCTGAAGGAAGACGCAGATGGCAATACTAACGAGTACGAGGAGATGTGCACTCTGATTGGCCAAGGAGAATACATTTTGATAAGAATGCACCTTGCATCCCTCCAGCCAAAAAGTGATATAGAATCTCAGGTAATATTAGAATAACGTTAATGTTTTTACACCAAAATTCAACTGCAACGTTTATTAATGTAAAATTGTTTTCAGCATATATTTCTAGATTGTATCTGCCATCTGCCTCATCCTAAACCAGAAAAATGAAAAGAGGTTTCAAGAACAAATATACTGTCTCCCCCCCGATATTGTGGTAAGTGTTACTTCTACGAACTTTGGGTGTATTTTCGGTATTGGTTTGGGTGTATTTTTTAGGTTCGATTGGGTGTAAGTTGTGTATTTTTAGTATTTCATTTCTTCTTTCCCAATTCTTGCAGAGCATGGCACTTTCGGATCACCCAAAGGGGGAATTCATATCACCGAAAACAAAAAAGGAATTCAGGGTGGAAGCCTACCCGAGTTTTATTCCCTTCATAGATAGAAAAAAATTGACTTCGCATCCATATGTAAGTTTTCGTTTGCTAAATTTGTTAGTATGCTTATTTACTTATATGCCAAATAAAATAACACACTGTTGAAATGTGGCAATCCTTCAGATTTTTGCTCCTGTTTGCCACTCGGGGCATTGGTGGTTATGGCTGATAAATACAACAAAGCGGAAATGTCAAATACTTGACCCGCTACACAAAAAAGCTCCAAGCGATGAGAGAAAGGACATTAATAAATTCACTGTAAGTTGCCTCTGTCTTCTTTACTTTAATAGATAGGTCTATTTCGTTAGTTGTGTTGGGTGTATATTGTCCATTCAGTTGGGTGTATCTTGTACTTTCATTCGGGTGTATTACTGATTGTTTTGGTATTTAAGGGATATGTATTTTCAAAATTGATAACATATGCCGGCGGGGAACCTCTGGAGAAATGGGAGAACGAGAAGAAAATTAAAGCATCATATGTTAAAATATCAGGCCAAAAAACAAGGTATAAATTTGTAACTCTGAACATTAAACTTTCCTAAATGAGATTTGTAATTTATTTTCTTCGTTTTCAGCTATGACTGCGCTATCTACGTCATGAAGTGGCTTGAGTTAATTGAGCCAGAAAATGTAAAACCCGGTTAATTAACGGCTAATTAACCCATAAATGAGAATTTATTCTAGAAAGCCTAAAATGTGATTTTTATGGCTAAATGTGATAGAGGAGATTGAGACAAGAATTTTGGTACCAATTTTATAAAATTCGGACCAAGATTGGACCAAACGGGCCAAACCGGGCCAACCAGACCCAAAGTGGGCCCTTGGCCTAACATAACTAAACCAAAACCCTAGTTTTCAACACTCTCTCTCCTCACAACACTCAAAAAACACGCTGAAATTGAAGAGAGGGGAGGAAGAACACTCTCTCAAGTTCTTTCTCTCACTTGATCTTCAAACCACCATAACTTTTGATCTAGAGCTCCGATTGCCGCTCCGTTTGCGGCCACGCGTTCACCGCGGAGAGCTCTACAAAACCCATACAATCAATCTTGAGATAAGCCACGTGTTGCTGTTCGAAATTCCAGCCCTTATTTTCGAGTTTCATGGGTGAAATATTGAGATTTTGGGTTCTTTGATGTTATAGGGCCCAACTCTCTTGAAGGAGAAGGTTAATCTTGTCTCCTTGGACCTTGGGTGTGGTAAGATTCTCAACCCTAGTGTAATTTTGTTGTTCTATGATGTTTGGGTATTGAGATATTGTGTATGGGTATGATGATTGTGGCTTAGGTTGTGTATATGTGAATATTGGAGCTTGATTGGTGATTTTGAAAAGCTTGAAAAAGGGATTTGGTGGTGAAAAATCTGTTCTTGGAGGTGTTGAGGCCTTGAGAGCTTGTGGATAAGTGGTTTGGAAGTGCTCCTGTGGAGCTTGGGAAATCGGCTAAGGTATGGTTTCGGTTTCCCGTATCTAATATGTAATGTGGTAGGAAATACTTAGGCTAGAGGCCCTAAGATAGGCATTGAATTGTTGATGCTGTTGAATGATTGAGATATATGATGTGGTCATATATGTGATGATGATTATTGATGCCTTGGTGGTATGATGTATGAGAAATATGCATGTTGTGATATATGCTTGATGATTGGTTATGGTTGAATTGTGGGTTGAACTATGTTGATGGTGAATATGATGTTGATTGTGTACAATAATGATTTATTGGAATTGGTGTTGTTGAGAATTGGCATGAGGAATAGTATATGATATGTCAATATGTTTGAGTTTGAGCCACTTGGGTGAAGTGGGTTAAAATGATGAGATAGTGATTTTGTAAATTGTGGTAAAGTGTCAATGTGTGAGTTGAGGAGGCTTGATGTTGAATTTGATATATTTTGATTGATTTCAAAGAAAAGGGATGAAATTGGCTTGTTTTGATAGATTTTGAGAAGAGTTGGCAATGACTTGTTTTGAAAATGGCACTTTGTGGTTTTGTATGAAAAATATGGTTTTTGGATATACTTTGATGGGACATAACTTGGACTACGGATCTCTGTTTTGTGCCAAATCTGTTTAGAAATGAAATTGGATCCGGGATGTCCATGCCGTTCGAAGAACGGGTGAAAAACGATTTAAAATGAGGAAGTTATGTCCGTCGGAAGATTGGGGGTTGAATCTGTGAATTTTGCAGCTTTTAACTTAGAAAAATTTTTAGCAGAATGACCCCTTGCGCGTGGGCGCACCTGGCGCGTACGCGCCGATCTTCCAGAAAGCGCCATCCACACGTGCGCGTGATGTGCGCAGGCGCGCCGATGGTGCTGCACCCAATGCCCCGCCATTTTCCAGAGAGTTATGCCAGAACTGTGCCAGTGTTGTGCCTGGGGCACGAGAACAACCACGTGTACGCGTGGTTGACGCGTCCGCGTCGATTGGCAAATTTTTAATCCACGCGTTAGCGTGCATGACGCTTGCGCGTCGAGGAGTTTTTGAGGCTATCCACGCGTGCGCGTGGAGTGCGCGTACGCGTGGCCCTGTTTTTCATCCCAAAGTTGATTTTTGAGTTTTCAAAGCCAAATCTCATACTTCTAAGCCTCCGATCTCACCATTTATGTCTTAAATCATTATGATATGCCTAGCTATTAGAAAAGGAGCTAGTAAATGTGGTAACTTGCGAGTGAAGCAAGTGAGAAATGAATGATCGATGAGGATCAAAGATGATTATGTGAGATGCGGAGGATGGTGGTGGAAGTGCTTGTTATGCCATAGGCCGAAAGGCTGTAATTGTTAATGAAACGGCTGGTTATGGATTTAACCGTGAGCCCGGTGGCTGGTTATGGATTTAACCGTGAGCCGGATGGCTGGATTATTGCCGTGTTATGGCGGAGCCATGATTATGGCTATGTATAAATGCATATATGCTGTTGAATGAATTGTGAATGTTGCACTTCTACTGTTGGAGATGAGAGTTTCCCTGGGAGGAAGCAGTGGCTAGCCACCACGTGCTCCAGGTTGAGACTCGAAGCTCTTTTGACCCTATGTCATAAGTGTGGCCGGGCACTGTGAAAGACCCGGATGAGCTCGCCCCCGTAAATATTCACCAGTGAAGGTGATGGATATAGATCATGATTATGATCAAGTTTATGATGAGTATAACTCGAGTTGGGGATGCGTGACAGAGGGACAGTCCAATGGTTAACTGCCAGGACTTGTCGGGTTGGCTCTATAACCGACATATGATATCATCAGCCACTAGGGACAGGCATTCATCATATGCATACTATATGAATTGTTTGAGATTGCCTATTTGACTGCATATTACTTGCTAATTGTCTAAATGCCCTACTTGTTCCTAATTGTATATTTCTTGCTTGATATAACTGTGTTTGCTACATTATACTTCTGCTGGTGGTTGGGAGGTTTGAAGGAATTGGAAAGGGGAGTATCAGTTAGACTGAAGTATATTTAGTCAGATGTCCTTTATGGTTTAGCCTGTTTATAAGCTTTAATATTATCTGGAGGAAGTTCTAGGATTGCCTTCGGCTTTCCTCTATTATTATATATTATATATGTGGAAGCTGTTACCATACTGGGGACCTCTGGTTCTCACCCATGCGGATTTTGTGATTTTTAGATGCAGGACGTGAGGTTTCCCGCTGAGGCATGCTGGAGACTTCTAGATTTGCGAAGATTCTTTGTTCTCGAGACTATGTTTTGGTTTATATGTTTTGCTTAGATACTTTTATCTCCATTAAATAATACAAACTGTGATGACTCCTCTTATGGGAGATTTTGGAGAATAGGTTTTATGTATTTGTGTCCCTTTGGGTTTCCTTTGGGGTTTTCTTTATTTTTATCACATGTATATATTGCTATACTCGGATCGGTTATCTTTGCAGCCGGATCTTGAGTCTTGATATTCCTGTTTTTGACACTCCTTTGTATATATATAATTTCGCGTTGGTTTATCCTTGCTCGTTACGTTATCGATCGGAGTGTTGCGCTTTAGAGTTGCGATTTTTGTTTACCCCTTTTTCTACAAAGGCTCCTAGTTATAATCATTCATTCTACTATACGTACTAAATTTTTATTTTAGAGGTCGTAATACCTTGCCATCTCTGAATTATGACTTAAGCATAAGACTCTGTATGGTAGGGTGTTACATTATGGTATCAGAGCAGTTCGTTCCTGTAGAGCCTGAGGGATGGACTAATTATGCTTCTGTGCATTCTCTGTGTGTGTGTGTTATGTGCTATTAGTATATCTGCTTGAGATAATTGGCATAAACGTTCATGAGCATGCATTTGGGACTTTGAAGCACTAGACTTCCGATATTGAGACTGATCAACTTAATATCGATTTTTTGGTGTATATAGGAACCAGATGGCGCCTCGTGGACGCGGTAGAGGTAGTGTGAGAGGTCGTACGAATGTTCGTGCGCCGGAGAATAACTCAAATAACCCGGTAGACCTTATTGCGGCATTGGGGAACATGGCTGCGGCTATGTGGGCCACTGCAGAGGCTCTTGGACAACAGATGAGCAACCATGGCAACGACGGAAATGGAGCTCAGGGACCAATAGAGATCAGAACTTTCGTTGTGTTGGTGAACAGGTGTGGGGTTGCTAAAGAGTATGTGAAGAAGGCAGCTGCTGAGAGAGGGAGTCACAAGGGATCATTCCCACGGAACCGAGAGAAGAGCTTTGCACTTAGAGGTCCGCCTTTCAAGCGGGGAGGCTCTTTTAGGAGGCCCAACAATAACAACTCCCAAGAAAAAAGGTTTGGGAAGCAGCCACAGAATGAGCAAGCTTGCGCTAGGTGTGGAAGTCACCATTCGGGAGTCCCGCGCATGGCCGGATGGGGTTTGTGCTACTTCTGTGGTAAGGTGGGACATAAGGTCCCAAACTGCCCGGAGAAGAAAAAACAAGGTGCAGGAAAAGCACAACAGACTGGTCGAGTGTTCACCACTTCAGCTATAGGAGCTGAGGGATCTGAGACACTCATTAGAGGTAACTGTGAAATGGCTGGTCAAACTTTAAATGCTTTATTTGATTCGGGAGCATCGCATTCATTCATTGCATTTGAGAAAGCCCATGAATTAGGATTGAAGATCGTAACCTTAGGTTATGATCTAAGAGTGTATAATGCTACCCAAGAAGCCATGGTAACTAGGCTAGGATGCCCGGAAGTTTCCTTTAGGTTCAAGCAGCGTGATTTTATTCATAATTTAGTCTGCTTGCCGATGATCGGTCTTGATCTTATCTTGGGATTGGACTGGTTATCTAAGAACCATGTTCTGCTAGATTGTTCTACAAAGTCGGTGTACTTTATGCCGGAAGATACAGAAGGGCCGGTCGTGGTGAATGACTATTACTTGAATTCGATGATGGTGAATTGTTCCGGAACCGAATGTCAGGGTATCATGTTGTTAACCGCGGGCGTTTCGGGTGATGATCAAAGGTTGGAACAGATTCCGGTTGTGTGTGAGTTTCCGGAAGTGTTTCCCAATGATATTGATGAGTTTCCACCTAACCGAGAGGTTGAGTTTGCTATTGAGTTGGTACCCGGGGCGGGACCAATCTCAAGTGCTCCTTATAGGATGTCACCGTTAGAGATGAACGAGCTAAAGTCTCAGTTAGAAGATTTGTTGGGAAAGAATTTATACGACCAAGTGTCTCTCCGTGGGGTGCCCCAGTGTTACTGGTGAAGAAGAAGGATGGGAGTATGCGGCTCTGTGTGGATTACAGGCAGCTGAACAAGGTTACAATAAAGAATAAGTACCCATTACCGAGAATTGATGATCTCATGAATCAGTTACAAGGAGCTGGAGTTTTCTCCAAGATTAAATTGCGATCCGGTTATCACCAGATAAGGGTGAGGGGTGAGGATATCCCTAAGACCGCTTTCAGGACTCGTTATGGTCATTACGAGTACACTGTAATGTCCTTTGGATTGACGAATGCTCCTGCGGTATTCATGGATTACATGAACAGAGTTTTCCGTCCGTTTTTGGATAAATTTGTTGTTGTCTTCATTGATGACATACTAATTTATTCCAAGACTGAAGAAGAACATGCGGAACACTTGAAGACCGTGTTGCAGATTCTAAAGGAGAAGAAACTCTATGCAAAACTGTCTAAGTGTGAGTTTTGGAAGGGTGAGGTGAAGTTTTTGGGTCACGTGGTGAGTAAGAAAGGAATAGCCGTAGATCCAACTAAGGTGGAGGCTGTGATGGATTGGAAGCAACCAACCACCGTAACGGAGATAAGGAGTTTTCTGGGTTTAGCTGGCTATTACCGTAGGTTTATCAAGGGCTTTTCACAGATAGCTTTGCCAATGACAAAGTTAACCCGCAAAGACACTCCGTTTGTTTGGACTCCTGAGTGCGAGGAGAGCTTTCAGACATTGAAGAAAAAGTTGACCACTGCACCTGTGTTAGTGTTACCTGAGCCGAATGAGCCATTTGAGGTGTATTGTGATGCCTCATTAAAGGGTTTAGGGTGCGTGCTGATGCAGCATCGTAATGTGGTGGCGTATGCCTCACGACAGATGAGACCTCATGAAGTTAGTTACCCTACGCACGATTTGGAACTTGCTGCGGTTGTGTTTGCCTTGAAGGTGTGGAGGCATTATCTCTATGGGGTTAAGTTCCAAGTTTTCTCCGATCATAAGAGCTTGAAGTACCTCTTTGATCAGAAAGAGCTTAATATGAGGCAGAGAAGGTGGATGGAATTGTTGAAGGACCACGACTTTGAGTTGCATTACCATCCGGGAAAGGTGAACGTAGTGGCGGATGCGTTAAGTCGGAAGTCATTATATGCGGCTTGGATGATGCTTCAAGAGGAGAAGTTGCTCAAGGGATTCGAGAGTCTGAAAATTGGTGCTCGAGAAGTATCCGAAACTTTGTGTTTGAGCAGATTAGAGATCTCAAGTGACTTTAAGTCCGAACTCCTAAAGGCTCATCAAAATGATGAAGCATTATGGAAGGTGTTACCGGCTATTGAGCAAGGAAAACAGTGGAGAGTGTCGGAAGAAAAAGATGGGTTATGGAGATTCAAGGGTAGGATCATTGTGCCGGATGTTGGCACTTTGAGGCAAGATATCTTAAAGGAGGCACACAAAAGCGGATTCTCCATTCACCCAGGAAGTACTAAGATGTACCATGATTTAAAGGCGATATTTTGGTGGCCGGGTATGAAGAATGATGTGGCGGAATATGTTTCAAAGTACTTAACTTGTCAAAGGGTAAAGATTGAACATCAAAGACCTTCCGGGATGTTGCAACCTTTAGAGATTCCACAATGGAAGTGGGAAAGTATTGCAATGGACTTTGTGTCAGGATTGCCAAGGACTAGGGCTGGTTTTGATGCTATCTGGGTGATTGTGGACCGACTGATGAAGTCAGCCCACTTTTTGCCCATTCGTATGACTTACACCCTTGAGGAGCTAGCACGGCTATACATAAAGGAGATTGTGAGACTCCATGGTGTACCTGCCACTATAATCTCTGATAGAGATCCTCGTTTCACTTCAAGGTTTTGGGGTGCATTTCAGAAAGCTTTTGGAACCCGATTAAGCTTGAGCACGGCTTACCATCCTCAAACAGATGGTCAATCCGAGAGGACGATCCAAACACTAGAGGATATGTTGAGAGCTTGTGTTTTGGACCAACCGGTGAGTTGGGATCGGTATATGCCATTAGTGGAGTTTGCATAAAATAATAGTTATCATGCGAGCATCGGAATGGCTCCGTTTGAGGCCTTGTATGGGAGAAAATGTCAATCTCCGCTATGTTGGTATGAAGCTGGAGAGAAAAGCCTGTTAGGGCCGGAAATGATAGCTGAGACTACTGAACAAGTCAAGAAAATTCGAGATAGGATGCTTACGGTGCAGAGTCGTCAAAAGAGTTACGCCGATCAAAGGCGAAAGCCCTTAGAATTTGAGGGAGGGGACCATGTTTTTCTTAAGGTTACTCCGACTACGGGAGTAGGTAGGGCGATTAAGGCAAAGAAGTTGAATCCTAGATACATTGGTCCATTTTAGATCCTGGAGAGAATTGGACCGGTGGCGTATCGGATGGCTCTACCACCTCATCTTTCGAACCTGCACGACGTATTTCACATGTCGCAGCTTCGGAAGTACACTCCTGATGCTAGCCATGTGTTAGAACCTGAGTCGGTTCAGTTAAGAGAAGATTTGACGCTTCCAGTGGCTCCGGTCAGAATTGATGATACTAGTATCAAACGGTTGCGTGGAAAAGAGGTTTCATTAGTCAAAGTGGCATGGAGTCGAGGCGGTGTTGAGGAACACACTTAGGAACTTGAGTCGGAGATGCGAACGGATTATCCGCATTTATTCTCAGGTAATTGCATTTGAATTTTGTGGGCAAAATTCCCAATTAGGTGGGTAGAATGTAAAACTCGGTTAATTAACGGCTAATTAACCCATAAATGAGAATTTATTCTAGAAAGCCTAAAATGTGATTTTTATGGCTAAATGTGATAGAGGAGATTGAGACGAGAATTTTGGTACCAATTTTATAGAATTCGGACCAAGATTGGACCGAACGGGCCAAACCGGGCCAACCGGACCCAAAGTGGGCCCTTGGCCTAATATAACTAAACCAAAACCCTAGTTTTCAGCACTCTCTCTCCTCACAACACTCAAAAAACACGCTGAAATTGAAGAGAGGGGAGGAAGAACACTCTCTCAAGTTCTTTCTCTCACTTGATCTTCAAACCACCATAACTTTTGATCTAGAGCTCCGATTGCCGCTCCGTTTGCGGCCACGCGTTTACCGTGGAGAGCTCTACAAAACCTATACAATCAATCTTGAGGTAAGCTACGTGTTACTGTTCGAAATTCCAGCCCTTATTTTCGAGTTTCATGGGTGAAATGTTGAGATTTTGGGTTCTTTGATGTTATAGGGCCCAACTCTCTTGAAGGAGAAGGTTAATCTTGTCTCCTTGGACCTTGGGTGTGGTAAGATTCTCAACCCTAGTGTAATTTTGTTGTTCTATGATGTTTGGGTATTGAGATGTTGTGTATGGGTATGATGATTGTGGCTTAGGTTGTGTATATGTGAATATTGGAGCTTGATTGGTGATTTTTAAAAGCTTGAAAAAGGGATTTGGTGGTGAAAAATCTGTTCTTGGAGGTGTTGAGGCCTTGAGAGCTTGTGGATAAGTGGTTTGGAAGTGCTCTGGTGGAGCTTGGGAAATCGGCTAAGGTATGGTTTCGGTTTCCCGTATCTAATATGTAATGTGGTAGGAAATACTTAGGCTAGAGGCCCTAAGATAGGCATTGAATTGTTGATGCTGTTGAATGATTGAGATATATGATGTGGTCATATATGTGATGATGATTATTGATGCCTTGGTGGTATGATGTATGAGAAATATGCATGTTGTGATATATGCTTGATGATTGGTTATGGTTGAATTGTGGGTTGAACCATGTTGATGGTGAATATGATGTTGATTGTGTACAATAATGATTTATTGGAATTGGTGTTGTTGAGAATTGGCATGAGGAATAGTATATGATATGTCAATATGTTTGAGTTTGAGCCACTTGGGTGAAGTGGGTTAAAATGATGAGATAGTGATTGTGTAAATTGTGGTAAAGTGTCAATGTGTGAGTTGAGGAGGCTTGATGTTGAATTTGATATATTTTGATTGATTTCAAAGAAAAGGGATGAAATTGGCTTGTTTTGATAGATTTTGAAAAGAGTTGGCAATGGCTTGTTTTGAAAATGGCACTTTGTGGTTTTGTATGAAAAATATGGTTTTTGGGCATACTTTGATGGGACATAACTTGGACTACGGATCTCTGTTTTGTGCCAAATCTGTTTAGAAATGAAATTGGATCCGGGATGTTCATGCCGTTTGAAGAACGGGTGAAAAACGATTTAAAATGAGGAAGTTATGTCCGTCGGAAGATTGGGGGTTGAATCTGTGAATTCTGCAGCTTTTAACTTAGAAAAATTTTTAGCAGAATGACCCCTTGCGCGTGGGCGCACCTGGCGCGTACGCGCCGATCTTCCAGAAAGCGCCATCCACGCGTGCGCGTGATGTGCGCGGGCGCGCCGATGGTGCTGCACCCAATGCCCAGCCATTTTCCAGAGAGTTATGCCAGAACTGTGCCAGTGTTGTGCCTGGGGCACGAGAACACCCACGCGTACGCGTGGTTGACGCGTGTGCGTCGATTGGCAAATTTTTAATCCACGCGTTAGCGTGCATGACGCTTGCGCGTCGAGGAGTTTTTGAGGCCATCCACGCGTGCGCGTGGAGTGCGCGTACGCGTGGCCCTGTTTTTCATCCCAAAGTTGATTTTTGAGTTTTCAAAATCTCATACTTCTAAGCCTCCGATCTCACCATTTATGTCTTAAATCATTATGATATGCCTAGCTATTAGAAAAGCAGCTAGTAAATGTGGTAACTTGCGAGTGAAGCAAGTGAGAAATGAATGATCAATGAGGATCAAAGATGATTATGTGAGATGCGGAGGATTGTGGTGGAAGTGCTTGTTATGCCATAGGCCGAAAGGCTGTAATTGTTAATGAAACGGCTGGTTATGGATTTAACCGTGAGCCAGGTGGCTAGTTATGGATTTAACCATGAGCCGGATGGCTGGATTATTGCCGTGTTACGGCGGAGCCGTGATTATGGCTATGTATAAATGCATATATGCTGTTGAATGAATTGTGAATGTTGCACTTCCACTGTTGGAGATGAGAGTTTCCCTGGGAGGAAGCAGTGGCTAGCCACCACATGCTCCAGGTTGAGACTCGAAGCTCTTTTGACCCTATGTCATAAGTGTGGCCGGGCACTGTGAAAGACCCGGATGAGCTCGCCCCCGTAAATATTCACCAGTGAAGGTGATGGATATAGATCATGATTATGATCAAGTTTATGATGAGTATAACTCGAGTTGGGGATGCGTGACAGAGGGACAGTCCAATGGTTAACTGCCAGGACTTGTCGGGTTGGCTCTATAACCGACAGATGATATCATCAGCCACTAGGGACAGGCATTCATCATATGCATACTATATGAATTGTTTGAGATTGCCTATTTGACTGCATATTACTTGCTAATTGTCTAAATGCCCTACTTGTTCCTAATTGTATATTTCTTGCTTGATATAACTGTGTTTGCTACATTATACTCCTGCTGGTGGTTGGGAGGTTTGAAGGAATTGGAAAGGGGAGTATCAATTAGACTGAAGTATCTTTAGTCAGATGCCCTTTATGGTTTAGCCTGTTTATAAGCTTTAATATTATCTGGAGGAAGTTCTAGGATTGCCTTCGGCTTTCCTCTATTATTATGTATTATATATGTGGAAGCTGTTACCATGCTGGGGACCTCTGGTTCTCACCCATGCGGATTTTGTGGTTTTTAGATGCAGGACGTGAGGTTTCCCGCTGAGGCATGCTGGAGACTTCTAGATTTACGAAGATCCTTTGTTCTCGGGACTATGTTTTGGTTTATATGTTTTGCTTAGATACTTTTATCTCCATTAAATAATACAAACTGTGATGACTCCTCTTATGGGAGATTTTGGAGAATAGGTTTTATGTATTTGTGTCCCTTTGGGTTTCCTTTGGGGTTTTTCTTATTTTTATCATATGTATATATTGCTATGCTCGGATCGGTTATCTTCGTAGCCGGATCTTGAGTCTTGATATTCCTGTTTTTGACACTCCTTTGTATATATATAATTTCGCGTTGGTTTATCCTTGCTCGTTACGTTATCGATCGGAGTGTTGCGCTTTAGAGTTGCGATTTTTGTTTACCCCTTTTTCTACAAAGGCTCCTAGTTATAATCATTCATTCTACTATACGTACTAAATTTTTATTTTAGAGGTCGTAATACCTTGCCATCTCTGAATTATGACTTAAGCATAAGACTCTGTATGGTAGGGTGTTACAGAAAACATCAAAAAGGGGAAGTATGAATGGGATAATTGGCCGCAGGTAACTGTCTTTAGAACTATATAACTCTGTATTACTTTACTGAATTAATATTGCTGTTTAAACAGAATATACTTTTTAATTGTAGGAGGAGGTGGACCACTATAGAGTGGAGTATGCTTCCCGGATACTATTCAGTGAGATGAATAAACAGAGAGATTGGGCAATTACAGAGAGTAGTGCTATAAGGTTGTCGAAGCCATCCTCTATATTATTGAGTTCGTTTTGTCAGATTAATTCTGCTGATATAGAAACTGCTGGGTAGTATGTAAATTGAACAAATGATGTAAATATTTGCCATTTATCAACAACTTCTATTCCATGTATATTTTTTTCCCATAGTTAAACTATCTGTGCTGGTAAACTGTCTGTGATGTATTCAAAAGCTGTATTACAGGTGGTAAAATATGAAGCAAAAAATCAAGGCATATGTAAACGCAAATTATAAACTGTTACACCCAACGCAAGTCTAATAATACACCTAAGATTGCAAAAAATATACACCCAACTGTCTGTGCTGTATTCAAAATGTATGAATTACATGTACTAAAATATGAAGAAAAACATCAAATGAAATATACACCCATAACCTGCGAATTTTTACAGCTTTTGTTCTATATGTATCTATATATGTAAATTGTGAATTAACAAAAATACACCCAAAAGAAACAGTGCTTTTACACCCATATTCTATAAAACTATACACCCAAAGAGTTATCCCCTGCTGCTGGTACCCTGAACTGATAATTCATAAGGTGTCCTTGATATTGGCTGGAATTTGAATGCGCCGCTGATGCAGCATCAAACAGGTTTATCTGAATATAACACTCACACATTAGCTAAACTATTAACGAGAAAAATAAACTCAATCGCCACAAATTTAAAGAACATTACTTTTACCTCGCTTAAAACTTTCGTCTTCTTCTTCTTTGTGGCATTTGCAATCTGTTTCTCCAGCTTTGAACCTAGCCTGTTTTTTGGATGTCCTCTTGTTCGAATCCTTGGCGGGCTTTGAAGCTCGTTAACGGATTCCAAGTTGGCATCTTCGTGGGATAAAGAAGATGACCCCTTCCTTTTGGCTTTTAATGCTTCCATCTCGGCCATGACGTTATCGTACGCACGGTGCAGAATTGCAGTCAGCTCCTCCGATTCGGAGGCAAATTCGCAAATATTTTGCGAACGAAAAACCAATTGGTCGAACCTCTTGCTTCTTGGCTCCATTAGTGGCTCGTCGTGGCTGCTCTTGATGTGTGTGTGTTGCCTCTTTACCTTCTTGCTCCATCATTCCAGTACATATCTAGGGGACACTTGGCTTACTTGTTCGAAGCTTAACACGCTTAGTGCGTGACGGCACAGTATCCCTCTCGACTCGAATAATAAGCATTGGCATTTTACCTCGGCTGCCACTGAGTTGTAGGTAACCGCGAACTTGTTGAATATTGAGCTGGAAACTTGTTCTCCGACTTCGTATATTGAATAGCCTAGAGCGGAATTCTTTAATCTGGTGATGCAATTCGCCTTTCCTCTGAATTGCGCTTGGACTTCCCTAAACTTTGCATGACTGTACGCATCTTAAAACTGAGCTTCAATGGAGGATTTGGTTGCACACGGTATGACCGTATGAAAATCTGCAGCGTCTGATTCTCTCTCTGCTTGCTCCCTGCTTCCGAGGCAATTATCGTATTGTTTGACGAACTGAATAAGCGAGCTGTTCCGGGTGATGTACTTGTTAAAAAATGAATGCATGCTCTCGCTCCTTTGTGTGCTTCTCATCCCTGCCCAGAAGTGGTGATCCAGATAGATAGGAACCCATATGTGACGGTCTTCGTACAGATCTGCATAATACACCCAAACACAGACTTTAAAATACACCCGAGAGAACATACAATTTACATCTCTGCTGCAGATTTTAAAAACACATTACCTGAAAGCCACTTGTTGTCCGCAAGACCAAAATTCAGCAGAAAATCATTCCAATTCCTATCGAATGAGTCTTTGCTATGAGAGTTCCAAACAACATGGCTCATTTCTTGTTCGATATCGGCATGTCCCTTGTACCCGTTTAATTTGCTTGGAATCTTCTTCATGATGTGCCAAATACACCAGCGGTGAACTGTTGTTGGCATACAGGCCTCTAAAGCCCTTTTCATTGATGCGCACTAATCGGTGAGAAACCCTTTTGGAGCGTTTCCTCCCATGCAACGAAGCCAGCATTGAAATAACCATTTGAATGATTCAATTTCTTCGTTCTTCATCAAAGAGCATCCGAGAAGTGTTGACTGACCGTGGTGATTCACCCCGACAAAAGAACCACAGACCAAATTATACCTGAAACAAATTACCATGGTCCAGAATGCAAAATCATTAGGTACACCCCAACAAATGCTTCGAATACACCCAATGAAACAGCCAATATATACCTCTGCTGCGGATTCGTAAAAATAAATTAATTTAGCATCATAAACAGGGACAGTTTGTTACCTGTTTGTATTGTAGGTGGTGTCGAATGAAATGACGTCTCCGAAATACTCAAAGGCGGCTCTGCTTCTTGCATCGGCCCAAAAAGCCAGCTTAATCGATTGATCCTCCTCGAGTTCGAGCTCAAAAAAGAAATTCGGATTCTTCTCTTTCATTCTTAAGAAATATTTCCCAAATTCCTTTGCATCTTCTTGTTCGGAAACATTCTGCATTTCTCTGGTAATGTAATTCCTCACGTCCTTTTCGATAAAATTTAACTCGCGGTGACCCCCGGCAGCCGCAACAAATGATTGGTAGGTTTTGCTTTGTCTGATACCGGCCTCCTTGTTATTCTCTATCGTACGACAAATGGACATGCTTAGTTCCCTGTGCTGTTTGAGCATCTCTGCTTTGCTTGGACAGCAGGGGTGTGAATGATCCAGCACAACCTTTGAAATGATCCAAGCACCGACATCCTTCAATGTGTGTATATAAATTCTTGCAGGACAGTTTAAACCGGCTGTCGGATTGGTCTTCTCGGTCGGAGATATTTTAGATTTTCATTTTCCCTCTCTGCTACATGTAATCAGTTGATTCTTAATCTCGTTTCCCTTCCTATTTGTGCACCGAACTCTTGTAGAGAAACCTGCAGCCTTGGCGTAGTTCCTGTAAAATTTTCCAGCATCTTCAAGGGTGGTAAAGGTCATTCCGACCTTCGGAACAAGCTCGTCATCAACAACCGAGAGAGGCTGCACAATACACCGTGTCAGAACTGTAAATACACCCATAGATATGATTCAAATACACCCAATTATGTCTAATATGATACACCCGAGCCGCAACAACTCAACTACAGAATGACCTTTAAAGCCATAAACTGTAAATACACATGCTATAGAATACACCATGTCAAAAACTAAAAAAATACCCAATCATGTCTGATATAATACACCTGAACAACAACAACTCAATTAAAATAATAAAAAACCAGTAAAGTGTAGATACACCCACACTTCTAGCTAAAATACACCCAAAGAAGAATTGATCTACACCCGAGCGTCTGCTATAAATTCCAGGTAATTAATCACAACTAATACATTGAATCGACAGATTCATGTTAACGTGTTACTTTCACAATCAATGTTCAGCAATTTTTCAACTACACAATGCTATACAAATTACTGAAAGAAAATTCATACTAATCCTATGTAAATCAAACCTCAGGAACTTCGTTAGATTCAAATTCATAATCCACTTCGCCTGGATTCAGCTGACAATCTGAGGTTGAATGATCCATTATCTTCAAAACGAGTTCAAACTTTGATTTCAGAAAACAACAAATCAAAATAGAAAATGAAGCTCGAATTGCAGAGAAAGAAAAAGGTAACGTAAACGAAGAACATACCAGTGAGAAAAGGAGAGGAAAAGAACGATGGAGAAGAAGGAGGGAAGACGCGCGAGAAGAAGAACAACCAAATCTCAAAATAACGAAACAAATATTTTAAATTTGGTAGTTAGATATACACGGCATGTTATATAGCGCGTGTAATCAACGTACGTGGAGTAGCGCGTATTTTGATTTTATTGTTTAATGAGCTTGTAAAGCATACAAGCCCTTTTCCGTTTTCAAAAATATTAGAAAACAAAAAGGGCAGAAACGGTGTCGTCCCAACCTAGGTCTCCCCCTCTTAAGCTGAATGACCACCAACCCTGAACCCCCAACGTCTCTCTCACACCATTATCATCTTCGGTCGCTCTGTGTCCTCACTCTCTCAAGCTCAGTCACCACCTTTCTGCGCTCGTTGTCATCTTCTTGCTTTGGTCGTCAGGCAAGTTGGCCAGCTTTCTTCACCATCACTATCTTACACCCAGTCGCACACCTTATTCCCCATCATCGTCACCGCGGAAGAAGCAGCAGGTCCCGGGGTCACACTCTGTCTCGTCATCCTCTCGTACTCAGAAGTGCGCCTTCCCTGCGCTCGTCGTTGCCGGCAACAGAGGTAGCAGGTCCCGGTGGGCTGATCTTCGTTCATCTTCTTACTTTGAGCCTCGCCTTCAGGTTCCTTCGCATAACCCAATTTGGTGAGTTCTAATTAATTTTCCCTTTCTTTCTGTTCTGAAATGATCACTTTACTGATTGAGCTTGAATGCACTTTGATTTTGTTGTCGAAAGATGAATTTGTTGCTGAAAGTTGAATGTGTGCCTGAAATTTGTTACTGGAACTTTGAATTTTTTGCTTATCTGAAATGGTCACTTAAATTTGTTAATTGCTGAAAGAATTTGTTACTGATTGAACTTGAAAGCACTTTGATTTTGTTGTTGAAAGTTGAATTTGTTGCTGAAAGTTAAATGTGTGGCTGAAATTTGTTGCTAGAACCTTGAATTTTTTGCTTATCTGGAATGATCACTTAAATTTGTTCATTGCTAAAAGAATTTTTTATTGATTGAACTTGAATGCACTTTGATTTTGTTGTTCAAAGTTGGATTTATTGCTGAAAGTTGAATGTGTGGCTGAGAAATTTGTTACTGAAACTTTTAACTTGTTGCTGTTCTGAGATGATCACTTAAATTTGTTCATTGCTGAAAGAATTTGTTACTGATTGAACTTGAATGCACTTTAATTTAGTTGTTGAAAGTTGAATTTGTTGTTGAAAATTGAATGTGTGGCTGAATTTTGCTTATCTTGTAATTATTATTTTTTTTGTAGCCATAAATAAACTCGAACTCATGTATTTGGATAAAGGTTGGTGGTGGAGGTTGTTATTGTGAAGAAACTCTTAACATGTTCTATTATTTTTGGCTTGCAGGAGGATAAAACAGCGTTCATTTATCACATGAATATTATGGCTGATTCAGCAAGAACTAATTCAGTTGTGGTTAGTGATATTCTTGCCTGCTCTTTCATAATAAGTTGTTGAATAATTATGTGCAACAAATAAATTAATCTAATTTACATCACATGCCTGTTCAGGCTTAAATTTATGAGTAAGGAGCTAGTTCAGTTTTTCTCAATACTTCAGAGACTAATCATATTCAAGGTATATACACACTATAATCTCATTTTAAGACTATAGCTCGTAATTTTAATAGAAAGCACGGCAGCATGCGTTGAATTTTTCATTTTTCTTGTTGTAAGGGGGAAACAGTTTGGGATATAAGAATTTCATAGAAGAAAAAGGTACCACAGATGAAAACTACATGAAACACAGAGTAGCTCTGTTCAGAGTTCAAGGTACAAGTCAAAACCTTTAGTAGAAGTAAGTGCCTTCCTGAGCATGTTATGTTTCTGTGAATTTTTGGTATCGTACATCATGAAAATTTTAAGCTGAGTTTTAAATAGAAGATAGACAAGTGATGAGAGGAAGAGAAAGACCTAAATATATTTTACATGAGGTGGCCAAGAGAGACCTAATTTATTTAACCATTTGAACAAGTGGGACTAAATTTGGTGTATTACTTGAGTGCGATAGAAATTGCTCACTCCTGTTGCCATCTACAAAATAATTTTTAGTATCTTGCAAATGGATTTCCTGAATGGCATTCAATTTTTCAATTTTTTGTAATGATTATTTCATCGTTTATGATCGATGCTTCTGATCCAAGTGTTTATTCACTTAACTCGTGAATATATAATTTCTATTTTTTAAAAGATTTTGTTTTCTTTTTCGAGTTTTTTGCTAAATTTGTTCGATCTCCTTCGTGCGGTTCTCTTTTTGCCTTTTCATTTGTTGTTTTACCTGCGTTTATCACTGGTTTCTTCTTCGTCATTTACGTGCGTTTCTCTCTATATATTCTTGTTTCGTTTTTTTTTCGATTTTCATGGTTTCTGAAATCAAGCTTTGAAATCATTTTGAAGATAATGGAACTTCAGAAATACCCAAACGATTACAGAAATACACCTAAACGATTACAGAAATACACCCAAAGAATTACAGAAATACACCCCAAACGGTTACAAAAATACACCCAAACGATTATAGAAATACACCCAAAGGATTACAGAAATACACCCAAAATTCGTTGAAGTACACCTTACCACAATATCAGGGGGAGACAATATATTTCTTCTTGAAATCTTTCAATGTTTTGCTGGTTAAGGATGAGGCACATGGCAGAGACAATCTAGAAAAAAAACCTAGAAGAACAGTAAGACAGTACCTTGAATAATGTTTCTTCATTTTTTCTGGTGATTTTTGATGGAGATTTGTATCTTTTCTTCTTGATTTCTTCTACTTTTCGCGAGGAGTTGGAACGTTTCTTCAGAATGGTAGTTTGTTTTGAATGTCGCTTGAATCTTGACGGTTTGCATTTTGATTGAGGAAGAAGAGAAAGAGTGCGGCATAATGAACATGTTAAGGAAAAAACGCAACGGGTGATTAAGGCGCGTGCGTTGGACGGTGCGCGTGTTTTTTTCTTGGACTTGGGCCAACTTGTATAACTTGTAAGGCAAAAAAACTTGTATGTGTAGCAGGCCTCTAATTATATTTACAGTTATAGTCTTTAATTTTTATTAAAATATATCTAATAAATAAATCAAAATAATTAGATTTCACATAATTATAAAAACTATAACATAATTAAAAAAATCATACACAATTTAATATTTTAAAAGAAATAATAATTAATAAAAATATTCCACGTTTTATTCCACATAATTATTATAATTTATATCAATTTGATTTAGTAGTATTTTTTAATTTATTTCTTTTAATGTTCTATTAATATTTTTTTAATTTATTTCTTTTAATTTATTAAACTAAATTTATTATGTGTATTAATTAATTTGATTAATTTATTAGTCATTAAAATAATAAATCTATGAATAATATAGGCAACCAGAATATTTTCAACTAATAATTAAATCAAATCGAAGAAAATTATATATATTAAACCAAATTCAAATAATGTGAATTAAAGACTAAACTAAAATAAAATAATTTTTTACTCATTCAAATTGAATTCAATAAATACAAATTACTTATTTACAAATTAATTTCGTTAGATAACCATGGTCTTTTAGTCTATAATATATAGATGGCCACACAAAATTATAAGAATTATCATTTTTATCGCTCCTCCTATTTCAATTATTCTTTTCTTCTTTTTTTTTTCTCTTTATGTAGAATTTCTTTTATATATAAATATACTCAAAATGAAAAGGCACGGATGAGTGTTTCATTGATTGTTTGTTTTGACGAATACTATAGCCCAAAAATATCTCAATTCAGGCATTCTACAACTGTCGATCGAAGTTAAATATGTAATAATCCAAGGTAGCACGTTTATGTTTTATAATATTGGATAGAAGAATATTTATTAAAATGAATATACCGATTCTAATGAATTTATTTCTCAGTTGTTAGATTTTTATGTCATTCTTGTGAATTCTTTAAAGGCACAAGACAATAAAATATGTTGACTTTAATATCATTAGAAACTAAATTTAATTGTTCAAGTAAGAACCACTAATTATGTTAATAAAGTAATTTTGTAATTAATAATGTGATTTATATTTTAATTTTTCGAATAAATTCATTTTAAAATGTAAGAATTAGATTCAATTACGCTAAAATTTTAAAGATAATATAAAATTTGACAACAAAATTAACATTCATTAAGAAAATAAATTTATTTATAATTCTTTTCTAATTATTAATAATAACAAGACTTGGGTAGAAATATTAACGTTATCATTCTTATTAACTAAAGCATAATATTAGATTGTTGATAGTTTCATAAGTGAAAATTATTAAGTAATAACGTAAAAATTAACAGGGAACAAGTAATAAAAATCCATAAAAAACCTATTATATTATTAATTTTATGATTAAAATATGTCACATATTATATTCTCATCTATTCTATTTATTATCTCTTCTATTATATAAAAATCAGGTTTTTGCACTTACACAACTAGAAAATTGCTTAATACAGATAGATTTACAGATAGATTTAGTCTTTATTACCGACGGATTTTTGGTTATCGACAGATTTTGTCCTTCTGTAAAAGTCTCATCAGTAATTTACCGACAAATTTTTACCAGTTATCGATAGATTTTTTCTTGGTAAATTCTCCTCTCCATTTTCTTAGAACGTCAAACTTTTCGACGGATTTTTCATCGGTAATTAGAGATAGATTTTTCGACAGATTTTTCGTCGGTAATTAGAGACAGATTTTTCCACAAATTTTTTATCAGTAATTGGAACCTTGGAAAACCATTCCAAACTCTGAATACAAATAGAAAATCCGTCTGTAATTTTGTCAGTAAGGTAAAATATAATTTATTTTAGATTTTTCTATTGCAAAATAAACCTGTTTTCATATAAAGTAAATATAAATTTAATAAATACAAATTTTTATCTAATTTGTATTCGAATATTTATAATATTTCAAAAAATAAACAAATTCATCGTATTATCAAACTAAAAGAAAAGTATTATAAATAAGCAAGTCAATATAATTCAAAATATAAATAAAGTGTATTGATACATCAACTATAATTCTTAGTATATTGTTCAACCATACTAAAACTATCAGTTATAGTTTTTAGTGTAATCTTCATCCTCATCATCATCATAGCCCTCATCATAAGAGATTGAGGGTGGCGACGGTGGCAGTGGTAGTGGAACAGCACTGGAACTACTTGACGCTCTAACCTTCTCGTAATAGCTAACATAAGCCTCATTCCATCTCTTATGAGTCTTATCCAAAAGAGCCAAGCATGTATCTAACAACTTACTAATACGCTCATCTGTTTGTTAAGTAACACGCTTAAAAAGTTCTTCATTGAGATTATGAATCTGCTCTCGCAAATCAGGAGCGAAATTTTGATTTCTAGATGCTCTTCAAGATACAGAATTGGGAGAAGTAGTGATTCCAGACTTGATAAAACTAGAAAAGAATGCCACTTTTTCGTAAACTTGATTCTTCTTTTATCTACCACACCCTTCCTCCCAAATCAAGTCTTCATCAATTGGTGGTAACTCCATTTCCTGTGCTTGAGTCTCTGCATGTTGGGCCTGAACTTCTGCCAACATTTTTATAAACTTCTCCTGTTGCACAATAATTATATCAATTATATAAATCAAATTTCAAACAATATAGTACACTATTTCACAATAATATAATACTTATGACTTGATGATTTTAATCTAAAAATATTTATTGAATGAGAGATAAAGTGATTAAACTGAATAAACTATTATATCTACCAAAACATGATTCAAATATTCCTATTATCATTTTAGATTTAGGATAATATAGCATGAGATAAACTATAAACATGTATATTTCTATGCATATATCAAATACAACTTGTTAAAAAAAAATTGCATCAAATTCAGAAGAAGATAGATTTTATTATGGGATACGAAATCAATTACCTTCTTTCTCTTTGATGCCAATCTCTCCACTCATTTAATTAATATTCTTTTACCACTTTCTCTTCCTCTTTTTGCTCTCCACTCTCAAATCAATCCATTAATTAAACTATTAATTTAACAATTCATCTTTCACTTAATCACATCCTAAATTAATTAAGCATTTCTGATTATATATACATACATGCATGTGTGTACATAAATATTCAAGTGACAACAGATTCTTCTGTGAGGATCCATAATCATTAGTTTATAATAAGTTTATAATATGTTGTTCGTACTTGACTTGATTTGATAGATAGATATTATTAATAATCAGTTAATAAAGATGGGATTATTGAGATCAGCAAGGACGTAGTAGGGTGGTAGATGTCTAGAAATCTCTTCAGAATCCAGAGTAACATATATACATTATATAACATTTTAATTAATTAATAATTTAATATTTATATTATATTTTACATGAGTATTTTAAGAGTGTTCCATCTATTTAGATTTGTCACTTTTAAGTGTGTGAGTTTTCTTAAAGATTTCCTTCTGAGTTGGTGTACGGCCCATCAACTGCTTCTTCTATTTTACATAAAACACAAAATAAATTTTTTTTTTTACATAAATAGATGTCTATTAAATAAGATCTAAAGCCAATTAAATTATGTTACCATCTTCTCTAATTAATCCTGTCTGATTAATCCCTATGTCGTCAATCATCTCTCCATGTTCTGTCCAAATTCAATAATTTGGCATAAATCCCTTTTTCCAGAAATGCATCTTAATAATGTTCAGCTCTTTATAGTTTGTGCATCTACACTTAACGCATAGATATCTACACTTTCTTTCAGATTTCACAACATCTAACTTACCAATCTGATATATTAATTATTTACATTTTTGACAGGACTAATAGATATTACATCAGAAATTAGTATTTACGTACTAATATAATATCTATTATCGATTATAAAGATTATAATTATTTTTTATCTTAATTTTTGGTAACTAAAATTTAAATGATTAAAATAATTAAATGCTGAATATTTTACACCAAAACAATTTTATTTTGTGTTATTGAAATTAAAAAAGGATAAGTTGTTAATCAATTCTAAATTTAAATTTAAATTTAAATTTGAGTAAGAAAATAAAAAAATATTTCGAATTTTATCTCACTAACCAGAATTAATTTTAAGATAAGAAATTACTTTGTATATTATATTGTAGGATAGTGTGGTCATTTGTTATTCTTTAATGACAAATATTGTCAAATAAAATAGTGTAAGAATTAGAAAGAAATGTATTATCAATTCAAAAAATACTAATTTATTTTTCAATAGAATAAATTATATATTAAATAACAAAAGTTGTTATTAATTTCACTTCACACTAATTAATATTCAACGATGGTGTTTCGGTACACCATGTTATCAAAAAATATTAATCAATCTAATAAATTTTATAATGACATAAGTCTATGAGTTTAAAAATTTAAAAATTATGTCGTAAAATGTGAAGTTTTAAGTTTTAACAAGGAACAATGTTGATTATATTGTTTTGACTTCAAGAATAAATACGATACTAATAAATAAAATTGTCCTAGATAAATTTCAAAAAAAAATAAAAGTTCATTAGTATTGCTATTAACAATGAGAAATTAATCTATTTTAAAGACAAATATATTTTTTTTTTACAGATTTCTTAATTCGGAAGGCCAAAGACTAATCCACCACATATTTATGCTCTATTTATTAAGGGTATGCTGCCAACTAATGAATTGTTACACACACAAGACAAAATTTGAATTCCAAATACTTACTTAAACAGACAAATGAGATGAACATTCAACCAATTCAAATTGATTAAGACAAATACTAATTATTTTTAATATTTTAAGCTATCAAATATTTATAATAATAATAATAATAATAATAACTATATATATTTTTTGTTTAAATTTTTAATAAAAATTTATATAATTTTATGTATTATTCAGTATAAGATACGAAAACATACACTAGATAATATTTTTTAAAAAAATCATAATTAATAAAAATTTTACACGTTTTATTTTTCATTCAAAAAAGTAGTAGTTTCTTAAAAATGGAATCATAATTAATAAACATTTTCCACGTTTTATTTTTTCATTAAAAAAAGTAGTAGCTTCTTAAATTTTTGTATTATGTTAAAAAATTTTGAAAAAGTAATAGTTTCTTAAATTTCAATTATTATCTATTTAATTTTTTACTAATATAACGATATAGTATAAATTATTTGTATAATTTACTAAAATATTATTTTTTATAGTTATTGGATTAATTTAAATAATTGAGATTAAATGTGACTAATAAATAGTATAAAAATAATGCATTTAATATAGTCATCAAATTCATGAGAGAATATATTTAATAGCCATTGTATTTATAGTCGTTATTCCTTCTTGCTGCGGATGGCTTTTTTCTTCTTTTTAAATTTCATTTTGTTTCTCTTTTCTGTTTTTCTCCTTCGTTTGTGCGTGTTTTGGTTCAAGAAAAATGAGAACTACTAAATACATTAAGTGGAAGAAAAGGAAGTTGGTGAGGCGGTGCATAAGGTTTCGTGGCTTCTCCTCACCTCAACACAGCATCAATGCATGCTTGAAGAGGTGTAACCATATTTCCAAACGGTGTTGAGAGGAGAAGTGATTAGAGTTAGATTTGAGTAGGAAAAGTTTGGTTCGGTTGAACCGGAAGAAGGAAAAAAAACCGTACTTTTGAAAAAGAGGAAGGAAAAACCGAGTTAATGGTTGTTAATGCTTTTAGGCTAATTTCTCAACTAATTCATTGTCTACGCTTTATTTTTTCATATATCTAATCCTATGCGCGCTACAAAGGCTGTAAAGAATTAGAAATCACAGGCCTCATGGGGTAGGGTGGTTACATTCTACCCCCCCTAAAAAAAAGATTTTGTCATCAAAATTTCGTTACCTCGAGTATGGGGATCGATTTTAGTAGTATTTCCCACATCCAAAATGAACACCCTTCCTGGCTGTTGCTGTCCAGGGGAACCAAATTCAGGCTTTTGTCGTATGCATTCTTTGGCTATATGTCCGGACTTTCCGCAATTATGGCAAACCCCATATTTTAGTAGGCAGGGTTTGCCCCCATGATTCTTTCCACACATGGCGCATATTAGTTTTGGTTGGGTCGATTGGGGTTGTTTACCCAGGTCTGGCTGCCGAGCTACCTTGAAGTTTCTTCCATGAGGGGCGAGGTTACAATGGAAGTCCCTTAATGAAAGGTTCTTTTGGTTAGTTCGGGCTGCCACCAGCTTTCTTATGCATTCTTTTGTCCGTTAACTCTTGTTAATTAATTCTGCAAAATTCTGGATTTCGATTGGACCCACATGAGTTAACAGTTCTTCCCTAAGTCCTCCTTCAAACTTGATGCACTTCCATTTCTCAAATGTAGCTAGTGCTCCTTGACAAACGTTCGAGAATCGACATAACTCTTCAAATTTACGAGTATATTCAGTGACTGTCATATTTTCTTGTCTCAGCTGAAGCAATTCTAACTCCTTAGCGGTACGAAAACACTAAGAAAAATACTTTTTATAAAATTCAGCCAAAAATTCCTCCCCAGTGATGTCAATAGCTCCTCTCCCTAAAAGTTGGAATACTCACTGCCACCAATGTTGTGCATCATTCCTCAGCATGTGAGCAGCAAATTCTACTCGCTGTCCTTCAGGGACTTGTTGTGCTCGCATTGATCGTCCTATCTCTTTAAACCACTCGTTAGCTCGCGTAACACTAGTGTTTCCATCGAACTGCGGAGGATTAATTTTTAAAAAAGAGGCTAAGGTCATTGTCCGATTATCATTACGTAGTCCACGTTCGCCTGCGTCACCATTTTCATTTCCATGTCTAGGCTCATGGTTATTTTCAGCTCCATTGTGGTGATCAAGACGTTCAGCTACTTGGTTGGTAGCAGCAACTGAATCACGCACAACAGCAGCCATAGCATTTACGGATTCAAGAATAGCCGCTGCATCAGGAAAAGTTCCATCACTTGTTCCCTCCAGTCGTGGGCGTCCTCGCCTATTCGCAGCCATTTGAGTCCTATTAATTCCCCATAATCAATATTAAGGTGATCAGTCTTAATATACCAAAATCAAGTATTAATATTACTATAATGGATGTTCATAGAACTTCATGCAAAATATATTGTAAAAATATCCTAACTACATGATGCAAAAAGATTCAGAGTATGCAAGGAAGCATAGACAGTCCATCCCAAGGCTCAAAGGACGAATTGCTCTGATACCAACTTGTAATACCCAAACTTTTGACACGTCATGACCAATGCCAAATGTTCAGGTGCTACTCGTCGTAAGGACTTACTTAGCTCTAGACTCAGATTTCATAAGAAAATGTTATTATAAGCCTTTATCGGTTTAATTGTGAACAAACTATTATTCGTGGATTAGCATTTAGTAGCTCGCAAGGTTAGTTTCTTTAAAGTTATGATTTAGAAAAACACAACGCAATAGAAAATAACATATATAAATATATATACAAATATACACATGAGTTAAGTTTAAGGATACGTGCCGTCGATCAAAAGTCGAGTATCACACCAAGTTATATGTACAGATACAGAAGAAGAACTCAGTCCCAACCCTCACACGGGTTTCCTAAAATGGAACCGAACGACTAAGTTGTCCTACCCCTCTAAAAGTACTATAAAAGCGAGGGGAAAGTAATACTATTGATCATCAAAAGGAGTAAAAAGTCAACTAGGTCAAGCTCTGGAATGACCTTCAGCTAGAGTGAATACGTATGACATGCCGGGGTCGAAACGTAGGCAATGAATAGAAACCCGAAACTCAACGGACTCCTCTGCCAAACCCATCTGGGGAGGGGGAGAAAGAAAGAGAAGACGGGTAAGAACCTAGAGTTCTCAGCAAGATAAAAGTCTCTAAGTTGTCGTGAAGCAAAAAAAAAAAAAAAAGAACAAGCACATAGACTCAAGGCATAAATATACATATAATAAGTAGATAGCATAGACAAACAGGAAAATAGCAGTGAATAATTCACAAGAAATACATATGCGCAAACAAGATGATGCATGCATGTTCCTAGTGCAGGCCATGAGCTCATGCGTCAGTTGTCTACCCGCAACCCGATGTTACTCGGAGTGAACCCCGAATATGGTCCCTTTACTGTGTCTATTAGACACCTTGGCATCACGATTACCCGTGTCAATTAGGCCTCATTATAATAACATTTCAATGTGTATCACAGTAAGGAGCAGTGATATCAGTTAGGCGAATATTCCCACATTAGCAATCTCAAGCTATCAGTTAGGCGGGCACTTTCGCATTAGCATATTGGCACAAGACCCATTCAACATACATTATGCTATCAGTTAGGTGAACATTTCCGCATTAGCACTTTGGCGCAAAGGCCCATTCAAATAAACAGTTCTCATGAATCATTATCCATTCATGGTTTCATTTTCTTTCTTTTCATCTTGCCTCCAAATCACCTTATAAATACGCATAACTCCGCACCACCATATTACTAAGCATACTTCTGCATCACCATGTTACCAAGCATACCTCCGCATCACCTTTTAACTTGAGACCTTCCTAGGGGAAACTTACATCCTTATTCATTTCCTAGGCTTGTTTAGTCTAAAAAACCTTCTTGACGACCAATTTTCTATTTAACAGTTAATGTAACAAACGGACTCAGATTCGGGCAAACTTTATGTTCACATGTTCGTATTGAACTCAAGTTTCTAAAGATTTAGAAATCATATTTTTTTGGGCAGTTTGACACTCGATATCGAAGAAAATCCGAGACTGCTGTCCTTAGATTATTGGGGCAGCACCTTACTATTTTGCTATGTAGTTCTTATGTTGTGAATACTTATAAACGACCTATTTCTCTTGGTAAGATAACTCTAGAGGTCCTAATCTTTAATTTGGGTTAAGTTTTGCTGAATTTGGATTAGAATTGAATTTTATACAAGTTTTAGAATTTTGCTACTGCATTTACAAAGATTCAGAAAAGAACAAACAGCAGCCGTGTTTTTATAAATTTCACAATAATTTCAATTCTAATCCGTTACTTCTAAATTCTAGTGAGATTACAATCACAACCCCTAAGTTTCAGAATCCATAAGTTTCAGGTTCATATCACTTCATTTGATTAATTAATTGGCAATTGGAAGTGGTGCTCTATTTTCATAAATCAGTTCAGAGTTTCCAACAAACAACCCATTTTTCAAGTGACTTATTTAAGTCTATAAAATAGATATGGACATAAAACTTGTACTCACTTAAAATAGACTGATAGATATTTAAAACCCTTTTAGAAGCAACTCAAAATTTCGTTTAAATCAAAAGTTATAGCGTCTGGAAGTTGGTACTGCAGAACTAGAAAACCAAAAAATTCTGTAGCAACCACTAAACTTCAAAAATTCATATCTTCCAAACCACTAGAACAAATTCCCTGAAATTTTTATGAGGTAATCTTGACTTATAGAAATTTGTTAGAAAAATAAGTTGGTTCGAAAATCATGTCCATATTATTCCCAGTTTTTTTTAAGTTTCTGTCCAAATAGTTTAGAAATTTCTGCAGCAAGACTTCTCAATTTCACTAACCAAATTTAGTCCTCTAGGTTTCCAACTTATACTAATCCACCATTCCTCTTATTCATCACCATATCTACTTAAATTATATCATAACCCTACCCCGAAATCTCAGTTCCATGTACCTATCAGAAATCACCATGATTTATATCATACAAGCACACTTTAAAGCATTAGAATTATGCACTACTTCCAACAATAATAAACTAACCAATCAACAGAATTTCAGCAACAACAATCTTATCAACTCATCACCTTCAATTAGAAATTGCATCTATCAATTACCCATTACCCATAATTCTAACCTTTACCTCTCTTGAGGTTGGAAATTCTATTTTTACTTCTTTCTGGAATCAGAACCCTAACTGTACGGAATTGGAGCTTTGGCCTCTCTTCAAAGAACGAATGGCCGACCTCAAATCGAACAAGGGAAGAGTTCTTGGTTATGGTTACTACTGTTCTAGCAAGAATAGGAATTAGAATGGCAGAGGTGGAATGAAAGGGAAGAACAAAATTTGAATCTGAAGAAGAGGAAGAAGGAGAGTTGCCGGTTCTCACCCAGCAAAGAAGCTTCGAAGATTCCGAGTGATGAAAGGTGGGGCGCCTTCCTTCTTGCTGCGGATGGCTTCTTCCTTCGTTTTCAGTTTCGTTTTGCTTCCCTTCTCTGCTCTTTTCCTTCGTTTGTGCGTGTTTTATTTCAAGGAAAATGAGAACTACTAAATTCATTAAGTGGAAGAAAAGAAAGTTGGTGAGGCGGTGCATAAGGCTTCGTGGTTTCTCCTCACCTCAACATAGCATCAATGCATGCTTGAAGAGGTGTAACCATGGTTCCAAACGGTGCTGAGAGGAGAAGTGATCAGGGTTAGATTTGAGTAGGGAAAGTTTGGTTCGGTTGAATCGGGAGAAGGAAAAGAAAACCGTACTTTTGAAAAAAGAGGAAGGAAAAACCGAGTTAATGGTTGGTAACACTTTTAGGCTAATTTCTCAACTAATTCATTATCTACGCTTTATTTTTTTATATATCTAATCCTATGCACGCCACGAACGCTGTAAAGAATCAGAAATCACAGGCCTTATGGGGTAGGGTGGTTACATTCTACACCCGTAAAAAAAAATTTTGTCCTCAAAACTTTGTTACCTCGAGTATGGGGATCGGTTTCGGTAGTATTTTTCGCATCCAAAACGAACACCCTTCCTGGCTGTTGCTTTCCAGGGGAACCAAATTCAGGCTTTTGTCTTATGCATTCTTTGGCTATATGTCCGGACTTTCCACAATTATGGCAAACCCCATATTTCAGTAGACAGGGTTTGCCCCCATGATTCTTTCCACACACGGAGCATATTAGTTTTGGTTGGATCGATTGGGGTCGTTTACCCAGGTCTGGCTGCCGAGTTACCTTGAAGTTTCTTCCTTGAGGGGCGAGGTTACAATGGAAGTCCCTTGATGAAAGGTTCTTTTGGTTAGTTCGGGCTGCCACTAGCTTCCTTATGCATTCTTCTGTCAGTTAACTCTTGTTAACTAATTCTATAAAATTCTGAATTTCCATTGGACCCACATGAGTTAAAGTTATTCCCTAAGTCCTCCTTCAAACTTGATGCACTTCCATTTCTCAAATGCAGCTGGTGCTCCTTGACAAACGTTCGAGAATCGACATAACTCTTCAAATTTGCGAGTATACTCAGTGACTGCCATATTTCCTCGTCTTAGCTGAAGCAACTCTAACTCCTTAGGTACGAAAACACTGAGGAAAATACTTTTTATAAAATTTAACCAAAAATTCCTCCCCGGTGATGTCAATAGCTTCTCTCTCTAGTAGTTTGGAGTACTCCCTGCCATCAATGTTGTGCAACATTTCTCAACATGTAAGCAGCAAATTCTACTCGCTGTCCTTTAGGGACTTGTTGTGCTCGCATTGATCGTCCTATCTCTTTAAGCAACTCGTTAGCTCGCGTAGCACTAGTGTTTCCATCGAACTACAGAGGATTAATTTTTAAGGTCATTGTCCGATTATCATTACGTAGTCCACCTTCGCCTGCGTCACCATTTCCATTTCCATGTCTAGGCTCATGGTTATTTTCAAGTATTAATATTAGTATAATGGATGTTCATAGAACTTCATGTAGAATATATTGTAAAAATATCCTAACTGCATGATGTAAAAAGATTCAGAGTATGCAAGGAGGCATAGACAGTCCATCCCAAGGCTCAAAGGACGAACTGCTCTGATACCAACTTGTAACACCCTAACTTTTGACACATCATGACCAATGCCAAATGTTCAGGTGCTACTTGTCGTAAGGATCTACTTAGCTCTAGACTCAGATTTCATAAGAAAATGTTATTATAAGCCTTTATCGGTTTAATCGTGAACAAACTATTATTCGTGGATTAGCGTTTAGTTGCTCGCAAGGTTAGTTTCTTTAAAGTTATAATGTAGAAAAACACAACGCAATAGAAAATAACATATATAAACATATATACAAATATACACATGAGTTAAGTTTAAGGATACATGTCGTCTATCAAAAACTGAGTATCACACCAAGTTATATGTACAGATACAAAAGAAGAAGTCAGTCCCAATCCTCACACGGGTTTCCTAAACTGGAACCGAACGACTAAAATGTCCTACCCCTCTAAAAGTACTATAAAAGTGAGGAAAAAGTAATACTATTGATCATCAAAAAGAGTAAAAGGTCAACTAGGTCAAGCTCTGGTATGGCCTTCAGCTAGAGTGAATACGTATGACATGCTGGGGTCAAAACGTGGGTGATGAACCGAAATCCAAAACTCAACGAACTCCTCTGCCGAACCCATCCGGGGAGGGGGAGAAAGAAAGAGAAGAAGGGTGAGAACCTAGAGTTCTCAGCTAGGTATAAGGGGAATCTAGGGTCTTTGTCTCTAAGTTGTTGCGATGCAGAAAAAAAAAGAACAAGCTAAGCACAGAGACTCAAGGCACAAATATACATATAACAAGTAGATAGCATAGACAAACAGGAAAATAGCAGTGAATAATTCACAAGAAATACATATGCGCAAACAAGATGATGCATACATGTTCCTAGTGCAGGCCATGAGCTCATGCGTCGGTTGTCTACTCGTAACTCGACGTTATTCGGAGTGAACCCCGAATATGGTCCCTTTACTATGTCAATTAGACACCTTGGCATCACGATTATCCGTGTCAATTAGGCCTCATTATAATAACATTTCAATGTGTATCACAGTAAGGAACAATGCTATCAGTTAGGCGAACATTCCCGCATTAGCAATATCAGGCTATCAGTTAGGCGGGCACTTTCGCATTAGCAAATTGGCACAAGGTCCATTCAACATACATTATACTATCAGTTAGGCAAATATTTTCGCATTAGCACTTTGGTGCAAAGGGCCATTCAACAAAAACAGTTCTCATGAATCATTATCCATTCATGGTTTCATTTTCTTTCTTTTCATCATGCCTCCACATCACCTTATAAATACGCATACCTACGCACCACCATATTACTAAGCATACCTCCGCATCACCATGTTACTAAGCATACTTCTGCATCACCTTCTAACTTAAAACTTTTCTAGGGGCAACTTACACATCCTTATTCATTTCCTAAGCTTGTTTAGACTAAAACCTTCTTGGCGACCAATTTTCTATTTAATAGTTAATGTAATAAAAAGACTCGGATTCGGGCAAACTTTATGATCACATGTTCGTATTGAACTCAAGTTTCTAAAGGCTTAGAAATCATATTTTTCTGGGCAGTTTGACACTCGATATTGAAGAAATCCCGAGATTGCTATCCTTATATTTTTTGGGCAGCACCTTGCTGTTTTGCTATGTAGTTCTTATGTTGTGAATACTTATGCACGACATATTTCTCTTGATAAGGTAACTCTAGAAGTCCTAATCTTTAATTTGATTTGAGTTTTGCTGAATTTGGATTAGAATTAAATTTTATACAAGGTTTAGAATTCTACCACTGAATTTACAAAGATTCAGAAAAGAACAGACAGCAGCAGTATTTTTATAAATTCCTCAATAATTTCAATTCTAATCCGTTGCTTCTAAATTTTGATGGGATTACAATCAACACACTTAAGTTTCAGATTCCACAAGTTTTAGGTTCATATCACTTCATTTGATCAATTAATTAGCAATTGGAAGTGGTGCCCTGTTTTCATAAATCAGTTCAGAGTTAAACTTGTACTCACTTAAAACTAGATATGGACATGAAACTTGTACTCACTTAAAATAAATTGATAGATCTTTAAAACCCTTTTAAAAGCAACTAAAAATTTCGTTTAAATCAAAAGTTATATCGTCTGGAAGATGGTACTGCAGAACTAGAAAACCAGAAAATTCTACAGTAACCACTAAACTTCAAAAATTCATATCTCCCAAACCACTTGACCAAATTCCCTGAAATTTTTATGGGGTAATCTTGACTTATAGGAATTTGTTAGAAAAATAAGTTGGTTCAAAAATCATGTCAAGATTATTCTCAGTTTTCGTTTTAAGTTTCTGACCAAACTGTTTAGAAATTTCTACAGCAAGACTTCTCAATTTCACTAACCAAATTTAGGTCCTCTAGGTTTCTAACTTATACTAATCCACCATTCCTCTATTCATCACCATATCTACTTAAATTATATCACAACCGTACCCCGAAACCTTAGTTCCATGTACCTATCAGAAATCACCATGATTCATATCATACAAGCACACTTTAAAGCATTAGAATTCTGCACTTCTCTCCACAATAATAAACTAACCAATCAATAGAATTTCAGCAACAACAATCTTATCAACTTATCACCTTCAATCAGAAATTGCATCTATCAATTACTCATTACCCATAATTCTAACCTTTACCTCTTTTGAGGTTGGAAATTCTATTTTTACTTATTTTCGGAATCAGAACCCTAACCGTACGGAATTGGAGCTTTGGCCTCTCTTCCAAGAACGAATGGCCAACCTCAACTCGAACAAGGGAAGAGTTCTTGCTTACGGTCACTACTGTTCTAGCAAGAATAGGAATTAGAATGGTAGAGGTGGAATAAAAGGAAAAAACAGAATTTGAATCTGAAGAAGAGGAAGAAGGAGAGTTGCTGGTTCTCACCCAGCAAAGTAGCTTTGAAGATTCTGAGTGATGAGAGGTGGGGCGCCTTCCTTCTTGCTGCGGATGGCTTCTTCCTGCCTTTTCAGTTTCGTTTTGCTTCTATTCTCTGTTCTCCTTCGTTTGTGCGTGTTTTGGTTCAAAGAAAATGAGAAGTACTAAATTCATTAAGTGGAAGAAAAGGAAGTTGGTGAGGCAGTGCATAAGGCTTCGTGGCTTCTCCTCACCTCAACACAGCATCAATGCATGCTTGAAGAGGTGTAACCATGGTTCCAAACGGTGCTGAGAGGAGAAGTGATCAGGGTTAGATTTGAGTAGGGAAAACCGAGTTAATGGTTGATAACGCTTTTAGGCTAATTTCTCAACTAATTCATTATCTACGCTTTATTTTAACGAACGCGGTAAAGAATCAGAAATCACAAGCTTCATGGGGTAGGGTGGTTACAACTAACATCATATATTTCATCAAAATCAATATCTAATATCCAAAATATACCAAACTACATGGTTTTTTTTTGAGAAACCTAACCTTATCCACAGAAATTAGGGTTGAAACCCAATAATTCCTCCGTAATGGTTAGTACCTAAATAACAAAATCTCAAAAATTCACTCAAAAATCCAACCTTAAATTTGAAAGTAACTTAGGGCAGAGAATGGGGGTATGAAGCTCAAAAACTTACCAGCAAAAGTTTTTTAGAACTAACTGGCTCGGCGAGAGTTTCGCGTGACCGCAAACGGTTCATCAATCGAAGCGTAGCTCAAGTTATAAGCAAAAGAGTGAAAGGGTGAATAGTGTTTTTCTTCCTCCTCTCACTTGGCTGCTATGGTTTATGTTTGGGGAGTTATGAAGCTGAAAAGGCTTCATAATGAACTTATATAATATTGGGCTCGATCCAACCCGTTATCGTTTTTGGTCCGTCTAACCCATTTTTGGACCAAAACCTTTAAGATTAGTGTCCAGTTTTCAACTTTAACTATTTTCCTAAGTTTTTCTACTGTTTTCATTATTCTTATACAGTACTGAATAGATTTAAGCCGGTACTGCCGGCTAAATTACGGTATGCATTTTTACACAAATTTTTACAAAAAATTACATTTTCCAACTCAGAACATTTTATTGAATTCAAATTTCACCTCTAAACTTCAAAATTAAGACTCCTAAATTTGGACCTATTTTAGACAATTAATTTATTATTTTATTCTAAAATCCGGTTCTTACACTTGAAATTTATTAATCATCATAAAGATAGGAGTAAACTTAGAATATGTATCAACAAAGCAAATGTAGTATATATATCCAGTCCGAAAGACAACCGGGGCAAGGCCCCAAATATCAACAAACACCACTTCGAGAGGTCATTTATAAGTAGTATCAGTACTGAAAAAAAATGTAAACGATGCATCTTAGCAAGGGAACAAATTTCACATACATTATTAAGTTGAGGACTAGAAGGAATAGGTAAAGAGCAATGCTTAAGAACAGTAGCGACAGTATTTATTGCACAGTGGCCTAGTCTTTTATGTCACAATTCAATGTTTGAAGCTAAATTATAACTAACTGCAACAGAAGTACATGTTTCAATATCTGTACTATTCAAATTGGTAACAGAATAAGTAAACTGATTATTGTTAACATGAACTAAAATAGTCTGAGTCTTTTGTGTAACAGGTGGAGGATATTTTGGTATAGAGAGATGGTCAAAGGTGTAAATGCCATTTAATTTCTAACTATGCCTTGGAGGAGATACTCCCGGGTATACTGGTCACGAATAACAATAAAATCAGGCCAAAATTCAAAGAAAACTCAATTATCATAGGCAAATTTTGACACACTCATAAAATTATGTGTTATATCAAGAACAAGTAATAAATTGTTTAATTGAAAAGCAATATTCTTGTATGGATCAGTAAGAATTGAAGAACCTTTACTAGTGATACTAATACCTATACCATTACCCACATACAGTTTATCAGAATTTGCTTGGCTGGAAGTTGTTGTTAGCATATTTGAAGCATCATTTGTGATGTGATGGCTTGCACCAGAGTTTGGTAGCTTTTTAGCCTCACTAATGATAGATGGTGTAGAGATATAAGCTTTGGGTTGAGGAATAGATGGTGGTGGTGAAGGTTGAGAGGTTCCATAAAAAATTTGAGGTTGTGTATTGTAATGTTTGTCATAGGGGTAAATGATGAGTCAAAACGATAATAACAATGTCAAACAACATATCCCAAACAACCACAAAGTTGGCATTAAGGGCAATTGTTGGTGTTTCCAAATCTTTCTCCTCCTCTAGAACTGCGACCACCTCTTCCTCTATGGCCAAATGCTTATTTGCTATCATTGAAAGGTAGTGAGGATTGAGCAAGATTCGCAAGATGCATTGTTGGGAATAAATAGTATGACCACAAACCAATCAATCATGTGTCAAATAATTTGTTATTGTTATTATATTAAAATGTTAATATAATAAGGTCATTGATTAAATTTAGAAATTTATCATTGTGATAGTGATCATAATATTGAGAGATAAATCTTTTATAGTTTAATCTAAATTGTTCTTGGTCAGAGAATTATTAAAAAGGATATTATAATCTGAAAAGATCAATATGTATATATAATGGTTTTCATTGGATGAAGATTAATAGATCTCATTTATTAAATTATATAGATAGATGGTACATATAGAGATATGATTGAACTGACTCACTTTTAAAATTTATAATGGTTATAATTACCGCGTATATGTCAATAGAATATTCTCAAGATGAACATGATAATAGAGTTTTATTTGACCTGCGATTATCATAGTAATTAACAATGTATTTATTATACTTTGATTCTAGACACCTAATACCCTAGGGTGCTAGTTGAATGGATATTGGGTATGATTTAAATACTTGTAGAATTAATGATTAGTCAATAAGGAATCCGTCAACTCTCATTAAAGAGTTTGAGCTCTATGATTATAATGACTGAAATGAATAAAACCTTGGTCAAGGGATTGAATGAATGAAGAAATGAATTTCTTAAGTCATTCAGAGTTCATTATAATATAATAGTAACAAGTTAGAGTTTGACAATTAAACCATACTATAAGGGTTAACCAAAAGCTAGAAAAATGGAAGGAATTATACTTTGTTCTTCTCGGGTTCTTAGTAAAAATATATTACTTCATACTATCGGGTCGTTAAGGAGTGTTGCTAGACGCCAACCTTGATTAGTAAATTTAGTATGGCTAATTTACTACCCGCTTAATGTTGCACCTATGGGGTCACACACTAACGAGTGTTCTAATTTTTGCTGTAGAATTATTTAATTATTATTTTGATTTGATCAAATAAATAATTATATTAATTCAAATGGAATATTATTATATTCTTTGCTAGCACCAAGAATATAATAATAGTATGATAATTGAGGATATTAAATGAGATTTGAGAATAATTAGTTATTCTATTTTTAAATTTGAATTATAAATTTGGATAAGATCCTAATTGATTTTGTTTCAAATTGAATTATGATATGATTCATAAATTTAAAATATTCAAGTTTAAAATAATAAGATATGATTCAAATTTGAATTGAGATTCAAATTTAAAATCAGTAATAAATCTCATACTATATATGTATGCCAAGAGTAGAGGAAATAGACTCTACACACATAAACGTATGTGAGTTTAAGGCTTTGTTTGTAAACCTTTTTACTTTTCGAAAGTAACTTATGAAAGCTATTTTTTAAAAGACAACTTTTGAAAAGCTACAGTAATTGCGTTTGGTAAAATCAAATTAAAAATAACTTTTAATAAGTTCAAGCACCATAATTATGTTTGGTAAAACAGCTTTTAATAATTAATAAAAGTAATTTTGAATATTTATTATTATATAAGGTAATATTAGATTTTTTTTTAATTTTGATAAGTACAAGCCAACTTTAAAAAGTTCTCTCTTAAGTGCTTTCAAAAGCACCCCTAACTTTTAAGCAAGCACAAGCACTTGGGCTTTTTAATTTACCAAACACAAAATGAGACGTTTGTGCTTTTAAAAAGTACAAGCATCTCTTCAAAAAGCTTTACCAAACTAAGCCTAATTATTGGAGAAGAATTTTATGGTGTGAAAAGAGTTGCAAGAGATTTCTCAATTTAGATCAGATGTTTATTGGTCAAGGAGTTGACAGCAAAGGTTGGTCTCAGTGTAGATATGCATAGAGTCTTCGTATAATCGAAGAATAAAGTTTTTACTAAAGCGTTTCAAGGTATTTAAATTTGATTTATATATTATTAGAATAAAGCTTAAACACAAAATACATCTTTAAGATTATTAATTTTTTCCCGCCGCATGTTATGAACACATGGTAATCTTATATGTATACCGGAGTCAGGTTTCTTGAAACGAGCATATTGTCAAAGGCAAGAAGAGTTTTCTGCTTCAACAACTCGATAAGAATCGAATTTAGACATCACAATTCTTATATAGATAGAATATTCTTCTAAAAGGCTATCTAAAATAGCTTGAATGCGATCATCGTCAGCGACTACACAACCAATGGAAGAGATGGAGTCAACAATTTTTTGAATCTGTGCCAAATAATCTGAGGCATAAGCTCCTTTCTTGATTGCTTTCAATTGGGATTTTAGAGTTTAAACTTGTGCATTTGATGCGGCAGTGAAGTATCAATCTTTTTCCAAATTTCATAAAATCGTGCTCAACCAATAACTTTGTTTTGATAATTGATAGTCATGGATGCAACAATCCAAAAAAAAAAAGTGAATCTTGTAACTTCCAAATCTTGAATGTTTCTGACTCAGATTGCGTTTCTTGGTTGGATCTGTAACAAATTGTTCAGGAATCTTATCTGCATAAGGTGATCCTCCATACTTATACTTTGGATGGTTAGGAGAGCTTGATATCTTCATGTTGAGTAGTTGTTTTTGTTGAGCTTGTCTGAAATAGGAGAGAATGCTTTTTTATTGGTGGAATCGGACAGATAAATCTCCATAGCTGATGCATAGTGGTAGCAGTAACACAACTAGAGATAACAAGAGAATATTTCTACTAAGAACGTGCGATATTGCAACTTTGAGTAATTCTGTAATTTTTTTTTTGCTTTTTTTTTCTTTCATTTCACATAGCTATTTATAAAGGTCGAAAGTTAAGTAGTCAAAAAATATGGAAGATATTGTAATTTGACCAATTGATTTTAATTTTATCTTTAGTTTTGATTTTATATTGAATATTTTAAATATGTTTTATATAGTTATACATAATATTTGCATTTATAACCTTCCTAAATTTATTTCTCCTATATTTACAGTTGACTTTATTCATTTATTTATTTATTGATCATATGAAATTAACATTGATGATAGAAGACAATAAATATATATATATATATATATATATATATATATACCAAAAAAATTATATGAATTTTATAAATAAAATATGAATTCCCAAATTATAAACAGTTTAAAAATGTCTTTAGTTGTTCTTGATGAAGAATGAATAATTACAGTTATAAGTTAAAAATTAAAGTATCTCTATCTTTTCTTTTTCTTTTTCTCTTCTTTTGTGTTTGTAATTGCAAGTGGTTACTCATTGTAGACTTCTGTCATCATCATATCATCTGTCTTTAATTATTAGAAAATAAATGTAATCATTTTCTTCTTGAGTGCATTAATGGTTAAATAGCCGATTTTCTTTCTCTTCATTGATCATAGTTAACATATGTTTTCCATTTCTTCGTTATGAAAAATAAATGTATTCATTTATGTCTGTATTAATGGTTGAAATTTTTTTTTTTTTTTTGCGTCTTAATAGTTGAATTTATTTAGGGACATATGCATGATTTCTATTCTCAATATTTGCGTTCGATTTTACTTTTATTTTAATGTTGAGTTAATAGTCAAAATCGTCCCTGAAAAATACCCCGATCTCCATTTTAGTCTCCGAAAGATAAAATTAATCAAAGCCGTCCCCGAAAATTATTCACGTTGATCGAGTTTGTTCTTCCGTCCTCTCAGGTGGTGACATGGCTAACGTTTGCTGAGGTGGAACGTTAAGTGCCAACGTGGTGAGGTTCAAAACGACGTAGTTTCATACCCTCAACCCCAAATCAGTGGAACGACGTCGTTTATGGTCCACAGTTGGATATTCAAACGTTCTGCCCTTCTCTCCTCTCATAACAACCCTCTTCAACTTTCGCTTCAAAACCCCTCGTCTTCTCTCTACTCTGGTACTCTGCCCAAAGATCCTTTGATCAGAACCTGGTGGCGTTATCGACGATTCCTGTGCGTGTCGAGGCTTGTAGAAGAGTAGGCTCTGCTACGTTGGATAGTTGGAGGAGGTCGCGGAGGAGTTTCGTAGTTGGAGGAAGGAACAGTAACTGCCATAGGGTAAGATTTAATTTTTTTTTACAGTTTCTGTTGATTTTGCAATGTTGGTGTCCGTTGGTTTAGGGTGACTTAGTTCTAAGAACCATCTAGTGAGACTAGGGTTTGGATTAGCCTGAACATGTTCTGTATGCGTTTGCCGTTAGGGGTTTCCTGGTCGTTATGTGGTGGGTTTTTTCTGGAGTTGTTTCAGATTTTGATGTTGACTACATTTATTTATTTTTGCACTTATAGATGGAGGGTCCTCCGATGATGTTTGTATTTCACCATGGTGGGAAGTTCAAAAAGGATGAGGGTGAAAATCTGTACTATGAGCCGGATCACACAGAGGTGTTAATGGGAGTTGAAGCAGACACACTTGACGTGTTCTTTGTGAAGGGATACTATGTCGAACTGGGATATGCTGAGGCTAGGGAGTGCTGGTGGAAATCTCCAGGAGTTCCCCTTGAAAATGGGCTGAGGAGGCTGGACACAGATTATGATTTGGTTGCAATGGTGAAGGATTGCAGGAGGAACTTCAACTTGATCAACCTGTATTTTGAGCATGGTGTTTCAGAGCCATGTGTGGTTGATGAGCAAGAAGAAGAAAGGCCAAAAATTAAGCCAACCCAAACCAAGAGACATCAGTCTCAACCCACCAAGTTACCATCCCACCAAAAAGCATGCTCTGAATCCACGAAGGCATCAGCTGATGGTAGCAGATTATCTCAGCCTTCAAAGTTGCCTTCTCAGTCCAGGAAATTTTCTACCCAATCCACAAAGGAACCAAGTCAGCCCAGTAAACTGCCTACCCAGCCCACTAAGCAACCAATGCAGCCCACTAAGGAGCCCACTAAGCCCAATGGACCATCATTGAAGCCCACAGGTCCATCAGCTAAGCCTATTAGACCAACATCTAAGCCCAGCAGACCATCATCTCAGCCCACCAAGAAGTCACATCACCCTGTGCAAACTCCATCACAGCAGATAAACCCTATAATCAGCCTACCAAACCTACTCCTGCTCCATCTCAGACCAAAGGTAAGGCCAAGATCACTACCACTACAAGAGCAGGCAGACATGTGAAGACATTAGAGGTTGAAGAAGATAGTGACTCTCATGACTCCTATGAGAGTGCTGAGGACAGCCTTTACAAACCTCCAAAGGTACTAGGAGATGATGAATCTAGCAGTGACAGTGATGATGGTGTGAACTCTACAAGGCTGAACAAAAAAAGTAGGTTAAGGAGAAGCACAAGCCTGCTAAGACCAGATTAGCAGATAAAGAAATAGAGACTGACGATTCAAGCTATGAAGCTTCTGAGGATGAGGATGAAAGTGACTCAGGTATTTGGTTAAATCAATTGGTTTGTAGGTGTTGATTTAATTTTGGTCACATGACTGATTACTTACTTTCTGGTTTCTATTTGGCAGGCCTAGAGGATAATCCCCTTGATGACAATGATTCGGATCTCAACTCATGGCACTCGGAGGGCTCAGGCTAGGAACTAGACTCTGATGAGGAATCACTAACCGTATATCCCCAGTATAATGACAAGGCAAAGTTCGGGGACCTCAAATTTGAGGTTAGTATGATATTCAAATCAAAGGAATATTTTATGCATGCAACTAGGGACTACACAATCCAGTTAGGTAGAAACATATTGTTTACAAAAAATGACAATGTTCGGGTTAGGGCTATGTGTAAGGCTGAGGGTTATCCTTGGGTAGTATACTGTGCATGTAGTAAGCAAGACGGGTCCTGACAGATTAAAACCTTAGTTGACAACCATATCTGTCCTAAAAGGCGAAAAAATAGTGCAGCGACCCAACAGTGGACACTAAGCAAACTTGTTCCAAAACTTAGGAAGCACCCTACAATGAGACATCGTGAGTGTATGAGTGGTTTGTGAGGAAGTGTAACGTAAACCTGAACAGCACCTGCATCACTAGAGCATTGAAAGCTGCTAGGAAAGTGGTAGAGGGTGATGAAGTTGCTCAGTATGGACTAATCTGGGACTATGCCAATGAATTGCTTACAAGCAAGGTTCCGAAAACTGAACCGGTCAATGAACCGGTAAGGTGACTAGTTTAACGGTTCAACGGTTCAACTGAGATTCAACCGGAGTTCAACCGGTTTAATTAAATATAAAATATTTTTATAATCAGCAACCATCACAATCACAAACACAAACTCAAACTTGCACAAATTAAATACAATCAACAACTAAATATGAATTATTAACAAAAATTTATATAATTTTTAATCACATCAACAAACCAACATACATGCAATTTCAGAACACATTAACATTTAACAATTACATCCAGAAATTCAGAAGCAAACTCAGAAGTTAAAACTTAAAAGTTACATGCAATTTCAGAACACAATCAACATTTAACAATTACATCCAGAAATTCAAAAGACAAACTCAGAAATTAAAAGATACATGCAATTTCAGAACACAATCAACATTTAACAATTACATCCAGAAATTCAGAAGACAAATTCAGAAGTTAAAATCCATTACAATTGGACAATAAAATCAGAAATCAACAAAAAAATTAACAAAAAACCATCAACAATCAACAAAATTATTTCAGAAAAATTAACTCAAAGCTAGAAAAATTAACTCAGTCAGAAGGACAGTGGACTTCAACAACTGTCGGAGGATGAAGGTGAAAGCAAGGGGTTGCTACTGTGAGTAAGCTACCGTAGGAGAGATACTGAGAGCTTGAAGAGAGAAATGCGACGGTGAGAAGAGCTCCGAGCACAGCGACGGCAAGAAGAGGGACGATCTGAAGAGTGGATGGTGGCTGGGTGATGCTGTAGAAAAAGGATTAGGGATGGGTTCAAGATCTGAGAGTGGAATGCGTTCTCTGGAGACTCGTGTGCAAGGCCTTGAGTTTGCATTGGATGAGATCTCTTATGATTTGGCCGTATCAAGTGGAAGAATGTCTAAACCTGGTGCTCTTAGGTATGCATGTTGCTTGCTACCAGGTTCTGAAATTTTAAGCGCTAAGTTCTGGAAGAGAACATAGAGCCGGTATTCATCCTCCCAATTATCTAGATCTGACGGCACCCAATTGCTTGCCGCAGTCCTCCACCAAGATGACATTAATACTGAAACTGAGTTGAGAAGCCATAGACTCAGGCTTCATAGCGATGGAGGAAGCTTCATAACCAATCCTCTAGCAGAGATTAATACTAATTCCAAGAAGATATCTGGTTTTGCAAGAGCAGAGCCAAATTAACAAAACAGAGGGAGGATAGTGGCTGTGGCTTCCAAGGGGGTTTGGGGCTGGATTCTTCTCCAGACATCAAATTTCAAAGAGGAAGAGAGGGGTGGGATGAGGGTAAGAGATAGCGGCTAGGGTTTCAATCTTCAGGGTGTTTTTGTTATATATATGACACTAGAAACGGCGCCGTTTTTAGTGTAGACATGAACTGAAAATCCCTTAAAAAACCCGGCCGGTTCTGGCGGTTCACCAGTTAACCGCCGGTTCGGCCAGTTTTCTGACCAATTTTTTGCTAGCTGGTTTTTAGAGTCAACCGAACCGACCATATGACCGGTTCCCGGTTAATCCGGTTGAATCGGCCGGTCCGATTCGGTTTTCAGAACCATGCTTACAAGTAATCCTGGGTCTACAGTTCAAGTTGGTGTAATCCCGATGCCAGAGGGTCCTCCTCAATTTGAGAGGTTTTATGTGTGTCTTGATGCCTGTAAAAAAGGATTTAAGGCTGGGTGTAGACCGATGATTGGATTGGATGGGGCTTTTCTTAAGACCCTACACGGTGGACAAATATTGACGGCGTGTGCTCAGGATGCCAATAACCACATCTTTGTTGTTGCCTATGCAATTGTGGATGTGAAAAACAAGGACAACTGGAAATGGTTTCTGGACCTGTTGCAATTAGACCTTGGCAACTACAATGATAACAAGTTGTGCATCATTTCAGACATGCAGAAGGTTAGGACAATTTTCATACTCGTATTCATAGTTTTGGGATTTGTGTGATTTAATTAGATATACTTCTAGGACTAAATTGATTTAATTTTCAACTTTGAAGGATTCATTTGATTAACAATCTTTTCGGGTTTCTTTATATCTGGCAGGGACTAATTCCAGCAGTGAAGGAAGTCATGCCCATGGCCCAGCACAGATTTTGTGTGTGGCATCTGTGGCAGAATTTTTCAAAACAATGGGGTATCACGGAGTTGAAAGACCTGGTCTGGGAGTGTGCTAGATCAAGGACACGTAATGAGTTCGAGAGGAACATGAAGAGAGTAAAGGTCATTAATGAGCAGGCTTGGCAGTATCTTGAAAAGTGGCCGAAGGAAGTTTGGACTAAGGCATACTTCAGTGAGGATCCCAAGAATGACAACATTTGCAACAATGCTTGCGAATCATTCAATGCTAAGATAAAGCATGAAAGGACCAAGCCGATTTTGACTTTGGCTGAAGAGGTGAGAAGAATAATCATGAAGAGCATGGTCGATAACAAACTGAAGTTGAGCACTTATTAAGGAATTTTACCCCCGGTTCAGCAAAGCAGACTAGAAGCCATGACAAAGTTATCTAGTCACTGGGCTCCCCAATGGTGCGGGGATGAAAAAGAGGAGTTTTTTGAAGTACATGGATGGCCCACAAACATGGTGGTCGACTTGGGAAAGCACACTTGCACCTGTCGGTTCTGGCAACTCACAAGTAATTCATTCAGACCCAATCACTCCTTCCCTTAGCCTGAATTAGTCAGAGTTGCTTTTGATTGTTCCATTACGTTTGTCTGTCTGTACTTGGCACAGGGATGCCATGTATGCATGCAATTTCAGCAATTCAAGACAAAAATAGTAAGAGAACTGAGGAGTATTGCCATGAGTTGTTGACAATGGAGGCGTATAAAAGGACATACTGTTTTAATGTTAACCCGGTGAAAGGACAAGATCTGTGGGAGAAAACATCCTCACCTGCCCCTGTCCCACCCCCCCAATCAAGCCAAAACCTGGGAGGCCTACCAAGAAGAGGAGAAAGGACAAGGGAGAGCAGCCAATTGGGTCAAGCACCAAGATGAAGAGGAAGTACAACCCAATTAGGTGCATGTTTTGTGGTGAAGTTGGACACAACAAGAGAAGCTGTGCAAAGAAGAAAAAGGAGGATGCTGAGGAACAAGCTAGGCAAATGCAACTACAGCTTGCCCTTGCTAAAGGGCCTGCTCTCCCTACAGATGAGCCACACACCAACAATGAAGTTCAATCACATTCTCCCCCTCCTCCCCCAGTCCAGCCACAACCTGTTGTGAAAGTCAACCAACTTGGAGGAACCCAACCAATGCAAGATACCCAACTGCCTGTTCAAGACATTTAGGTTACTTAATTGTTGCTTTTTCTTCTGCCCAATTGCATTTATTTTATTTACTTGAAAGTAATTGGTCTGCAACTGGCCTGTGCAGGGTGCAAAGAGAGGCAGGCCACCCAAACTGCATGTCATAAAACAAAGGCAAGATCGAATGCCTCCACCCAGTCACTTATGGCCATATCTGCTGAGACATTGAAAGGAACAACTTCCGCCACTGCAAAGAAGATGCAAACCTTCATGACATTCGTGCCTACTCCAGGCTTCAAGCGTCCAAGACAGAAAGATTAATATGTTTAACTAGGAAATATATTTTGTATGTAGTTGCAAGTTCGCTTTTTGGGAACATGGCTCTGTAAACTGCTTATGTGTTCAAGATCATTTAAGTTAGGGTTAGTATGTTTTTTTGGTTTAAGTGAACAATGTTGTCTGAACTTATGCTTTGCTATTTTAACTTCTGGATCCTTGATCACCCCTTTGGTATGTCTACTAAGACAATATGATATCAGTATAATTATGATGTTTGTTATGGATTACAATGACTTTGTCTATTGTCATGTATGTTTCTATTTGGTGATAGATACTTATAATAGTTCAAACATCACCATCATGTATTCTCAGTGAAACCCATCATGTTAAACAACAAGTTTATGTTAAATTAAACACAATTAAACCATACTTTCATTCATAAGTAACATCATAATTACATATCAACTAATTCAATTTCTCTGATCTAACAACACCTCTAACACACAAGAACATAACACTCCATCTGTGGCTTTACTTGGAGATTAATGTGAACAACAGTGATACACACAAGACAGTAGCCACCACCACTGCAACTGACAGGAACATTATCAGCATCTTCATTGCTCTAACCTCACCCTCCAAGCTACCTAATCTCCATGACACATTCAGTCTCCATTCATCATAGTCCCTACCAAGATCTGCATCAGTTTTTGCCCCTGCTACATACCCATCTTCCTCAACCCACCTAAAGAAGTTGCAGTGACTTCTCTTCTGAATTTTTCCAAAAAAATGAAAATCAATTTCAACTACCCAGTAGAATAGACAAAGGAATATGGAAAACAAGCTTAATATATCATAACCTAACTCACCGGGTATCTGGCACAAGTGTGGAACAACCTATCCGGATTCTCTCTTGTGCCGGATTTTTTTATTGTGGTCTTCAACCCACAAAAGCAAGTCTGGTCCTTCATCTTCCTCCTCCGTCGCATGGAAGAGTTCGACTCATGGCTACCGATAGACTGCGACGGCAGGTCACCACTCCAGCTTCCACTCATCATAGCAGCGACTCCTCAAACATACATCGCCATCTACCACGAGGATCACGCACATATATGCTTCAGATTGGGGGTTAGGGTTGTAACATTAGGACTAATTTGACCTAAATAATCAAACATATCTTATCAGCATTAACGGTTGCCATGCTGGACCTCACCACGCTGGCACTTAACGTTCCACCTCAGCAAACGTTAGCCACGTCACCACCTGAGAGGACGACTATTAACTTTTTTAATATTTTATTTATTTTAATTTTATAATTTTTTATTTTTTACGATATTTTCATCCTAATAATTTAAAGACTAATTTGCATATCAAAATTTCATTTAAAAAATTGTCGTTATGTAATATTTTAAACGTTAGCCACGTCACCACCTGAGAGGACGGAAGGACAAACTCGATCAACGTGAGTAACTTTCGAGGACGACTTTGATTAATTTTATCTTTCGGGAACTAAAAGAGAGATCGGGGTATGTTTCAGAGACGATTTTGACTATTAACTTTTTTAATATTTTATTTATTTTAATTTTATAATTTTTTATTTTTTACGATATTTTCATCCTAATAATTTAAAGACTAATTTGCATATCAAAATTTCATTTAAAAAATTGTCGTTATGTAATATTTTAAATAGAGTAATGCTAGGGAACCAAAAGGGTATTAGCCAAAAACCAGCCAAAATACTTTTGGTGATATATATGGATGTTTTTTCTGCTAAGTATCAGAATGTTTCTTTTTCATACTAAATGGATGTTTTTTTATATATTTTTCGAATTTTTTTGTATTGCAAATGTGAATGCCTCTATTTCTTTAAGAATTTCATATTTTTTTTAAATTTTATAGATATTTAATTATTTTTACTAAAATATAATTAGATACATGTTTCTTTTGTTAAGTATTAAAATGTTTTTTTCATATTAAATGAATATTTTTTTATATTTCTGTAATTGTGTAACTTGTAGTCTCTTTAATCATCAAAATGACACCTAATATCCCAAAACGCAGAGAGCAACATCGTGATGATAAATAATTCTTTTAAAATAATAAAATTTTAGTGAAGATAAAAATATTTTATTAAAAATAATAAATAGAAAACAATGAGAAGGGAAGGAAGAATGCAAGCAGCCAAGCAAAATCCAAGAAAGTACCCAAAAAAATAAAATGCACCAAAAAATAAACCCAAGAAAGTTCCCCAACTCTCTGAATTCTCAATTCTCTGTACGACTGCACACCGTTTGATTGGCCTCAGCTCACAAACCCCAACTTTCTAACTGTTAATGGCCTTCCTTTGTTGACCACCCGCGACGCCGCATACTTCATGTCTTTCATCCGTAACCACGACGGAGTCTTTTACGGTGGCCCCACCATCGATCACCACCTTCCATCAAAACGTAAACTTGAAGACTCCAGCTCCCTCATCGATGACAGCACTTTACTCGGCATGATCTTACTCGGTCTCGACGCGCCTGTTCCTGTCGCTGTTGACGCCAGCTCCGAGGGGGAAGTCACGTGCGCTGATGCGTGGAAGCTCCGAGGAAGCTCCGAGGGGGAAGTCACGAGCTCCCGATCTGGTAAAGACAGTTCCGACTGGAAGCGGAAGCGATCGGAGGAGTGGGTCACGGTGGGAGGCGGAGAAGGCCTGACGGTGAGAGAGAGGTTTGTGTGTGTGATTGTTAGAAGTTGGTAGGTTAATGTGAGAGAGAACAAGAAGGTTTTTATAGGTTTTAATTAGGTTTAGTTAATTAATTTTAAATTTTTAAATTTTAAATTTAAAAAATTTAAAATTATTTATTAATATAAATTAATGTAATTTTGTTTAGTTTTTGGCAGTAACCTTTTGGTTACCTATACTTTTCCTTTTAAATATGTTTTAATTATACCATTACTTGACATTGAAGTCGTGTTTATAATTGGTATGAAAATAATTAACTATGTTGGTATATATGTTATTGCCACATGACAATATATACTAATTGTAACACCTCAATATTTTCAAACTAAGCTTAATTTTTATTTGAATTATATTGATTGGTTAATATTTAAATTTTACGAAATTTTTGAAATAAATTTTTTATAAAAAAATATTTATAAAAAATATAATAAATAACTAATTTTATTTTTAAAAATCATTTGAAAATAATAAAAGTTTTGATCATTAAAAATTTAGAATTATTACTAGTTGAAAAATATAAGTAGACTTAGTAATACTAATACGAAAAATAGACGTACTAAACTATACAGACAAAAACAATGACAAAATTTAATCATATTAAATAATCATGTAAATAAAAAATATCATATCTATAATTACAGTCATTTAATGAAGATAAAACAAGACATATAAGAAATTTTAATTTTCTTACTTTGCATAACTATGACTAAAACAATTGCTTATCTTTCATCCTTAATATAAATTTTGAGTAAGTGCCTAATGTTTCGTATCTATGTTCTTGATATATCTCACTTCTAATCATTTTATAGTGTACTAATCTTTTCAATTCAATCGAGTAATGTATTGTTTTGCAACGCATCATTTCTGAAGATGGTATGGGGAGAGAAGCCAGTGAAACACAAAAGTTTTTTAGTAATTTACTATATGGTGTCATTGTATCTATCTCTAGCCACTTTGAGTTTAAAATAAAAAAGTGATGTTGCAATATTGTTCAATTGTTATTTTCAAAGTTTTAGTTAATCGAAGTGATGTGACTTTTAGATGCTTCTTATTTATTTAAATTATGACACATGTGACTCATGACTGAATGCCTATAACGCTAAAACATACAGAATAATATAAACACATGAACCTTGACTTGATTTCTCTTGAAATTCTCATAACTTCTCTTTACATAAAAAAAAAAAACGATTCCTTATTGATAAACTCTTATGCGATGTATGAAATTGACCTTAGTTTTTCTTAAACATTCTTTTAATATTACTTTGACTTTATAGGATGTTGAGCTCAAACCGGCTATAAACTTGATGGGAATCTCCTTTTCTTACCAAATGTTCTTATCTCAAAAGCTTGTCGATCACCTTCTCTTATCGAAGGATCACTTCGATTATCTTATCTACCTTCTTTTACTGAATGATCATTTCCTCAATTTTTTAATGCACAGTTATTAAAATGCTTAATGTGTATATATATAACAAAGAGACATTATATCATGATATGCAATGCTAGCATTTATATTAAAAAAGATTTAAGATATGACACATTAAAAATAGTATAAAATCTCTATTTCTAGTAAAAATTTATAGAAATCTTATATATATTCCGATGTAAATAGCTAGGCACAATTCATTAGAGATTTGTTCTATACCTAAATTTTGTATGTCTTTTGATATAGGTATGAATATTTAGCTAACGGATAGATTTTATTTTTTTAAGTACATGCATGAGATTAAAATTTAAAAAATTTAGTTAGAAGCGATAGATTATAAACTATTAATAAAAATAATACGAAGAACAAATAAACAATGAGTTATGATGGCTAAATCATCTTTCTTGATTAGCCCAATATAAATATTGAGATTGTGGAAAACATGAATTTTATGCAAATCTCTAAGTTTGTATTGGTTTTATTGTAAAAAGAAAAATTTCATATTCCTGGTCTTCATGGTTAGTATAATTTATATAAGATACCTTTTTAAACAATATACAAATAAAATTTGTAAATAATTTAACAAAAGGTTTAGAATAAGAGTATGAAAGTGAAAAAAAATAAGAAATTTTTTTATAATAATGAAGTGAAAAGAGTATATAAATGATAATAATAAAAGATTAAAGAAATAATTCACTTAATATTTTTGTATAAAAAATTAAAAAAAAAACTCAAATAATTTTTAAAAATGTGCAGATTGTGTTAAAAGATGTTTATTATTAAAATTTAGCAATTGGAGTGATAAAATCCATAAGAAACTATTTAACAAAGTAAGTTAGCAAGTGGTTTCATAATAAAATATGAAAATTTCTATATCAAAAGTTTGATCAAAGTTTCTTAAAAAAAAATTATTTGATTTACATACTTCTACTTATCTGCTTAGGAGTGTACGTGAATAGGATCGGATTGGATATACCGGGAAATTCGATCCGATCCGCACCATTCTCATCAGATCAGATCGGATATGATATCCGTATTTTTAGTGTCGGATCCAATCCGATCCGCACAGATATTGGATATCGAATATATTCGCATAATTGAACCTTCTCTTTTTAATCATATTTCTATGTGAAAAATTCAATAAAATTATTTCTTTCACACTTTTAAACTTATTTATTCCTAAAATATTTTTAATCAAACTTTTTCTAAATAACAAAAATAAAATAATACAATATATGAATAATAATTACTAACAAAAATATACAAACAAGTAAATATAATATCAAACATATATATTTATTTATTTTTTAATTATTATTGTACGGATATGCGGATCCACAGATCAGATATGCAGATGTAGAGCAGATATTTGCGATCCAATCCTTAAAGGGTATGGATTGGATCCTATCCGATCCGATCATTCTGCAGATCGGATTGTATCCACAATTTTCGGATCGGATACGGATATTTATCGCAGATCTGCAGATACGATCTGATCCATAAATACCCTTATATCTGCTCAAATTTTTATTTTGGAAAAATATATTTTTAAAATATGTACAAACAATTATTTGAGACCGGAAAAAGTACGAAACTTGATCAATCTATTATTCATTAATTTTTCAATCATATGATCATTTCTTCAACACTATTATATTATATATATAGAAGATCAAATACACCCAGATACACTCCATCCATAGCAATAAGGTTTTCCCCCAAAATTTGAAATCATACATGGGCCGGATTGCTTTACATACCATTTACAAAACCCTAGACACCTTTCTTCTCTACCTTCTTTATATATATCAAACCAGTGACATGCATTCTTCCATCGAAAACTGCAAAAAAATAATGTGCCCCCAAAAAATCTAATTTTGAAGCTAAATATGTAGGCTTGATTAGGATGGAGAACGACCGCTCCAAGATCATCATCATGAGATTTGCAGTGAACAGTGAAATCCAAATTCCCATCTAAAGAATTCGCAATCGTCACAGATGTTCTTCTTTTGATGCATAGTGGTAGCAGTAACACAACTAGAAATAACAAGAGAATATTTCTACTAAGAACGTGCGACATTGCAACTTTGAGTAATTCTGTAATTTTTTTACTTATTTTTTTCTTTCATTTTACATAGCTATTTATAAAAGTGGAAAAGTCAAGTGCTCAAAATTAAAAATATGGAGGAAATTTATATATTTCATGTTAATTATCCAGCATGTTTGTCATTGAAGTAAGAAATTAATTTTACACTACTTTTTGATAGGACATTAATTTCTCCTATAATATTTTCTTAACTACTAATTTTTCATGGTTATCCAATTAAATTTAGACGTTTAAATAATTCTTTTTACCTAGCAAATTTAAAAGTTATTTATTTTGCCGAAATAATCAAATACATAATTAATTTTTATATTAATTTTTTTTAACTAACAATGTATCATGTATGAAAATTAGATTTAAAATTAGATATATGTAAAAAAGCTTTGAAATATTTTTTTGTTAAGTTGCTTTTCTTCTTCCCATCAACTCAATTTTAGATAAAAAATACTAAGTATATATTAAAATTAATCATCGAAATTAATCATTATATATATATAAATATATATATTTTAATTTATTTTTATATATATTTTTATTCAATAATATTAAAAAATAAAAAATAATTAATTTTATTTTATTTAATATTTATTAATTATTATAATAATTAATAAATACTAAATAAAATAAATTATCTATTTTTAACTAATTTATTTTAGCTATCAAATATTTTCATACCAATACTTAGTAGTGACATAATGATAAAAATATACTCCTAAAGCCTTTAATGCATTAATAATTTACCTTTTGTTTAACAATTAATGCATAACGACAAAAGTATGCTCCCATCATAACCGAAGCAGGAGAATATAATAAAACGGGCCTGCTACACATACAAGCATACAAGCAACCAAGTTGGCCCAACCCAAACACGAAACACGCGCACGAAAGAGAGATAAGATGTCGCGTCCAAATCACGCGCTCAGCATTCGAACGGTTACGTATGGGAGACTCTTCCACTTCTTCCACTTCTTCCATTTCTCAAGGCACTTTCAAATCAACGAAACCCTCTCATTTTCGAGCGAAGATCAACTTTCAAAATATAGAAATCGTAGTTCGAAAACTGCATCAAAACACCATCAACCTCTCTGTGAAGAAGAATCTGAAGAAAAAACAAACCAAGAATACTCAACGTAAGTGCATTAAAATACTGTATATTTTACTTTTCTTCTACGTCGTTCTGATAGGGTTTACTGTTACTGTTGCTTCTTTGTTATACGTTCTTCTGAGTTATACGTCGTTCTTCTTAGTTCTACGTCGTTCTAAGTTCTCCTGCTTTTTGTTGATTTTTTGGGGTTTATTCCGTATATTCGGGGGTGTAAACTGCTTAACCTTGTAATGTGGCTTTATATTGAAGCATGGCTGAGTGATATCTCTCTGATATCTATATGGATGTATCTGAATAATATCTATGGGTGTATGTCACTGTAATCAATGGGTGTATCTTGTTTGAGATCTTTGGGTGTATCTCACTGTTATGAATGGGTGTATCTCACTGTTATGAATGGGTGTATCTTGCGAATATCTGGCTGTCTTGACTCATATATATGGGTGTATCTTACTGTTATCAATGGGTGTATCTTAGTTGTTATCAATGGGTGTATCTGAGTCATATATATGGGTGTATATTACTGATGTCTTTGGGTGTATTTTTAGTTTCAGAAAAAATGGCAGCAAGAAACCAAACCAAAGACCTCAAATGTGCCACACATCTCCTGAATGATAAGTTCAGAAACATGACTGAGGAGAAGAAGGCCATTGTCAGGGATTTGGATTCGGTGGGTTGATGCACATCCCACCACTGAGGGTGGATCACCAACTCTTGAGAGAGTTGGCAAAAAACTTCAAACTTGGGGAGAACAAACTGAGGACAGGATATGGTTCTTTCCATATAACCCCGAAAAAAATAGGTGATGCGCTTGGCATCAATGCAACAGGTAATTAGCTCAAAATTATAGATGTATATTAAGTTGTTGCTTGGGTGTATATTAACCTGATGCTTGGGTGTATCTGAACTGACTTGGTTGCTTTGTTGTTTTCCTTTTTGTAGGAGATCTATTTCCTGAGAAAGTTGACTACAAGAAACTTTCTGAATCTGACAAAATAATTTATAAAAGATTCCAGGGTAAGACCCTCAAAAGTCTTACCGATGAAATGATGGAAATCGGCGTTGGCAACGAAGAGGAACGCCTGATGTTCAAGAGGATATTCATCCTCTACATACAAATGGCGTTCCTTTTGCCAACGACGATAAACAAAATATCGCCGGTGCACCTGGTCCCGATTTTTGAGATGGAGGGCATAGAGGAGAGAAACTGGGGGGGGGCATGTCTTGACCTTCATGATCAGGGGCATAACAGACTACCAGGAGAAGAAGAAGAAGGCAATCAATGGCTGCCTCTTCGCCCTGATGATAATCTACTTTCACCTTTCAAAAAACAAACGCAACAACAGGGTGAAAGACCACCAAAGCCATGGATTGCCAACTGGACTAAGGAGCAGTTGGTGAAAAGAATGAATGAAGAGAGAGAGGAAACTTTGGTGAGTAATCATAATAAGTTAGTGTACTTTATTTACCCTAATGGTGCTAACTAAAATATCTCATGTTTCAGGGGATTCTGAATTTGGCAGAGACAAAAGAAAAAAATGAGAAAAAAAGAAAAAAAACAAAAGAACAAGAAATAAAAAAAAAACAAAAAAAAGGAAGGCGAGCTCAACATCGTCTTCGGAGACAGAAACTACCGAGAGTGATACTTTACCTTGAGTCTGAGGCTCAAGAAGACTCGGAGGATTCGGGAATTAAACACCCTGGCAAAAAGGGGAAAAAGTAAGTACCATACTTGGGTGTAATTTCTTTATAGGGTTTGGGTGTATTTTGCTTGTCCACGTTGGGTGTATGTAGCTTATTAAGCAGGGTGTGTTTCTTTTGCTGCGTTGGGTGTATATTGTATACTCAGTTGGGTGTGTCTCATGAATTCAATTGGGTGTATTTTTAGTATGTTCTAAATGATGATTGTTTGCCTGCAGAATGGACTCAAGAAAAAGAAAGCAGAGGGAAGAGGAGTCGGATTCTGATTCAGAATCGAATCTGAACCAAGTGACGAGTAATGTCCTGAAATTATTACTTCTTTCTTTTGGCTTCGTTATAAAGATTTCGTGTATTAACTGAAGCGTCTGTTATTGACTTATAGGAGCGAAGAATCATTGCCTGCGGAGAAGGAGAAGAAAAAGAAAGAAACAAAAACAACTCCAAAAGAGTAAGCACTTTTGGATAAAATTCTGTGATAAAATTAATTTTTTTTATTTCTGATTGGTACTGTTTTTTTTTCCACCCAGAACACCACAAAAAAGAAAAAAGTAGTTGTGGAGGATTCACCTCCTGAAGAAGATCAATACTTTGACGGGTACAGTACCTCATAAGCTATACTATGGTCTATCATCGTAATTATTTTTGTTAACATCTTATTTTATGAATGTAGTGAGACATATGAAATATCGAGTGACGAACTCGATGAATGGCTAGGGGAAAACGTTCGTAAATCTGCTGCAGAGGGGTATGTCTTGCTGTGCTGTATTTGAGATTTTGGTGTCTTTTGTTTGCTAATAATTGTATCTTGTTTCGCAGGGACAACCAGCCTGACCTGGGATCGACAGAAGATCGCTATGTGTCCTCTGAAACGTAAGAAGCTTTATTATTTAATAAAATCTTGTTATGTATTCTGTGAAACAATATGGGGTGTATTCTGTGCATCAAGTTGGGTGTATCTTGTTCACTAAGTTGGATGTATATTTGTTTTGAATAACATGAAATCTGTTTAGACTACCGCTGTCAACTTGGGAAGTGATGATTCCTCTCAAAGACGCACAGAACAGAGTAGTGTAACCCTGCCGTCTCAGAGCATGTAATTTCTCTTCAAATAACCGTTACTTTTCTTCTTCTAATAACTTCTACTTCTAATTCTGTATATATATTTTTTTAGAAAAAAAAGCCCTTTATTATTTTATTCAAGAAAAAAAAGGCAGCAAAAAAAAGCAAAAACTGCAACTATGTAAGTTCTCAAAAAACAAAGCCCGTCTTCTTTTTGAATTGTTCGGGTGTATTTGTTGACCTTCTTTGCATGTATTTTAGGTTGACTCCGGACAATTCGAATATGATGGTTGTTAGGGAACAAACGCAGTCGGAAGCGCTTGCAATGTGAGATATGCAAGAATATTTCAACCTTATAACCTTAATATTTTCAAATATGTTGTTAACCTTTCATTTTTATTCTTGTTTAGAGTCCCGATCCAATTTTTTGTGCCGCCATCCCAGCAAACAACCACTGACGCAGATTCCGAACCAACCCCTATGCTACAGATTGAAGGGGCTAGAGAAACGTAAGAAAATAGTATTGGGTGTATATTTGCTTAATGTTTGGGTGTATATTTGCTAAGAGTTTGGGTTATACTCTTCCTGATCGATTTTGTGCAACTGTGCAGCACTCCTGAAACCCCCAAACAACATCAAGAAACAACACCCAAGCTTCCCCCAGCTCCAACAAAATGTAAGTTAATTAGACTAGAATCAATCCTTGCTTGTCATCCGTATATTCTTATTCTTACTCTCATTCTTATACATACTGATGCAGTCATCCAGACGCCGAGGACGCTGCTGCCCTGTTGATGATGGCACGGACAGCAAGCTATGTTCCTAAAACAGATCTGCCGATGCCATCATTCAGCCTCGGATTGACAGATTCAAGCCAGGAGGGGGCGTCGACGCAGGAGACAGAAAGGGAAAAATCTCAGAAACTGCAACTATACTGGAACAATTGGACAGTTTGGTCCAAAAGTTAGCAAGGGAAAAGACGAAAGTCCGCAAATTCGGAGGGAGACTGGGGGAGAAAGTTCTGCTAAGTTTGAAACACCGGGGGGAACAAATCAAATTCCGGATGATATGAAAGAAAAGTGCTACATCTGGGGGACGAGACTGAAGGAGGATGCAAAGGGTGATACTAACGAGTTTGAGGAGATATGCACTGTGACTGGCCAAGGAGAGTACATTTTGATGAGAAACGCACCTTGCATCCCTCCAGGCAAACAGTGATATAGAATGTCAGGTAATTTTAGACTAACATTAATGTTTACACCAAAGTCAACTGCAATGGTTATTAATTTAAAATTGATTTCTAGGTTGTATCTGCCATCTGCCTCATCCTAAACCAGAAAAAGGAAAAGAGGTTTCATGCACAAATATACTGTCTCCCCCCAGATATTGTGGTAAGTGTTACTTCTACGAACTTTGGGTGTATTTTATGCATTGGTTTGGGTGTATTTTTTTAGCTTAGATTGGGTGTAAGTTGTTTATGTTCATGTTTTCATTTCTTGTATTGCAATTCTTGCAGAGCATGGCACTTTCTGATCACCAAAGGGGGAATTCATATCTCCGAAAACGAACAGAGAATTCAGGGTGGAAGCCTACCCCAATTTCATTCCCTTCATAGATAGGAAAAAATTAAGTTCGCATCCATATGTAAGTTTTTGTTTCGTAAATTTGTTAGTACGCTTATTTACTTATATGCCAAGTAAAATAACAGACTGTTGAAATGTGGCAATCTTTCAGATTTTTGCTCCTGTTTGCCACTCGGGACATTGGTGGTTATGGCTGATAAATACAAGAACGCGGAATGTCAAATACTTGACCCGCTGCATAAAAAAGCTCCAAGCCATGAGAGAAAGGACATTAATAAATTCACTGTAAGTTCCCTCTGTCTTCTTTACTTTAATAGATACGTCTGTTTTGAAAGTTGAGTTGGGTGTATATTCTATATTCAATTGGGTGTATATTCCATATTCAATTGGGTGTATATTCCATATTAAGTTGGGTGTGTCTTGTCAATTGACTCGGGTGTATTACTGACTTGTTTTGGTATTTAAGGGATATGTATTTTCGAGATTGATAGCATATGCCGGCGGGAAACCTCTCGAGAAAGGCGAAAAGGAGAAGGAAATTAAAGCCCCATATGTTAAAATTCAGGCCAAAAAACAAGGTATAGATTTGTGACTGAACCTTAAACTTTCCTAAATGAGATTTGTAATTTATTTTCTTCGTTTTCAGCTATGACTGCGCTATTTACGTAATGAAGTGGCTTGAGTTAATAGAGCCGGAAAACATTAAAAAGGGGAAGTATGAATGGGATAACTGGACACAGGTAACTGTCTTTAGAAGTATATAACTCTGTATTACTTTACTGAATTAATATTTCTGTTTAAACATAACATACTTTTTAATTGTAGGAGGAGGTGGACCACTACAGAGTGGAATATGCTTCCCGGATACTATTTAGTGAGTTGAATAGACAGAGAGATCAGGCAATTAGAGAGAGTAGTGCTATAAGGCTGTCGAAGCCATCCTCTGTATTATTGAGTCCGTTCTGTCAGATTAATTCGAGGATATAGAAACTGGGTAGTTTGTAAATTGAACAAATGATGTAAATGTTTGCCATTCAATTTATTCAATGTATATTTTCCCATAGTTAAACTATCTGTGCTGCTAAACTGTCTGTGATGTATTAAAAACTGTATTACAGGTGGTAAAACATAAAGCAAAAATCAAGGCATACGCATTATAAATTGTTACACCCAACGCTAGTCTAATAATACACCCGAGGTTGAGTAATAATATACACCCAATTGTCTGTCAGTATTCAAAATGAATGAATTACAACTACTAAAATATGAAAAAAAAAAAACATCAACTGAAAAATACGCCCATAACCTGTGAAATTTTACAGCTTTTGTTCTATATGTATCTATATATGTGTCTATATGTAAATTGTCTATTAACAAAAATACACCCAAAGGTAACAGGGATTTACACCCATACTCCCTATAACTATACACCCAAAGAGTTATCCCCTGCTGCTGGTACCCTGAACTGATAATTTATAACTTGTCCCTGGTATTGGCTGCTACTTGAATGCGCCGCTGATGCAGCATCAAACAGGTTTATCTGAATATAACACTCACGCATTAGCAAACAATTAACTAGAAAAATAAACTCAATCGCCACAGATTTAAAGAACATCACATTTACCTCGCTTAAAACTTTTGTCTTCTTTTCTTTGTGGCATTTGCAATCTGTTTCTCCAGCTTTGAACCTAGCCTGTTTTTTGGACGTCCTCTTGTTCGAATCCTTGGCGGGCTTTGAAGCTCGTTAACGGATTCCAAGTTGGCGTCTTCGTGGGATAAAGAAGATGTCCCCTTCCTTTTGGCTTTTACTGCTTCCATCTCAGCCATGACGTTGTCGTACGCACGGTGCAGAATTGCAGTCAGCTCCTCTGATTCGGAGGCAAATTCGCAAATATTTTGCAAACGGAAAACAAGTTGGTCGAACCTTGCTTCTTGGCTCAATTAGTGGCTCGTCGTGGCTGCTCTTGATGTGTGTGTGTTGCCTCTTTACCTTCTTGCTCCATCGTTCCAGTATGTACCTAGGGGACACTTGGCTTACTTGTTCGAAGCTTAACACGCTTAGTGCGTGACGGCACAGTATCCCTCTCGACTCGAATAATAAACATTGGCATTTTACCTCGGCTGCAACTGAGTCGTAGGTAACCGCGAACTTGTCCAATATTGAGCTGGAAACTTGTTCTCCAACTTCGTATACTGAATAGCCTAGAGCAGAATTCTTTAATCTGGTGATGCAATTCGTCTTTCCTCTGAATTGGGCTTGGACTTCCCTAAACTTTGCTTGGGTGTACGCATCTTGAAACTGAGTTTCGATGGGGGATTTGGTTGCACATGGTATGACCGTATGAAAATCTGCAGCATCTGATTCTCTCTCTGCTTGCTCCCTGCTTCCGAGGCAATTATCGTACTGTTTGACGAACTGAATGAGCGAGCTGTTACGGGTGATGTACTTGTTAAAAAATGAATGCATGCTCTCGCTCCTTTGTGTGCTTCTCATCCCTGCCCAGAAGTGGTGGTCCAGATAGATAGGAACCCATATGTGACGGTCTTCGTACAGATCTGCATAATACACCCAAAACACTGTAAAATACACCCGAGAGACAGTACAATTTACACCCCTGCTGCAGAATTTAAAAACACATTACCTGAGAGCCACTTGTTGTCCGCAAGACCAAAATTCACCAGAAAATCGTTCCAATTCCTATCGAAATGAGTCTTTGCTGTGAGAGTTCCAAACAACATGGCTCATTTGTTGTTCGACATCGGCGTGTGCCTTGTACCCGTTTAATTTGCTTGGAATCTTCTTCATGATGTGCCAAATACACCAGCGGTGAACTGTTGTTGGCATACAGGCTCTAGAGCCCTTTTCATTGATGCGCACTGATCGGTGAGAAACCCTTTCGGAGCGTTTCCTCCCATGCAACGAAGCCAGCATTGAAATAACCATTTGAATGATTCAATTTCTTTGTTCTTCATCAAAGAGCATCCGAGAAGTGTTGACTGGCCGTGATTCACCCCGACAAAGAACCACAGACCAAATTATACCTGAAACGAAGTGCCATGGTCCAGAATGCAAAATCATTAGGTACACCCCAACAAATGCTTATAATACACCCAATGACACGGCCAATATACACCTCTGCTGCGGATTAGTAAAAATAAATTAATTTTAGCATCATAAAAAGGGACAGTTGTTACCTGTTTGTATTGTAGGTGGTGTCGAATGAAATGACGTCTCCGAAATACTCACAGGCGGCTCTGCTTCTTGCGTCGGCCCAAAAGGCCAGCTTAATCGATTGATCCTCCTCGAGTTTGAGCTCGAAAAAGAAATTCGGATTCTTCTCTTTCATCCTTAACAAATATTTCCCGAATTCCTTTGCATCTTCTTGTTCGGAAACATTCCGCACTTCCCTGGTAATGTAATTCCTCACGTCCTTTTCGATGAAATTTAACTCGCGTGACCCCTGGCAGCCGCAACAAATGATTGGTAGGTTTTGCTTGGTCTGATACCGGCCTCGTCGTTATTCTCTATCGTACGACGAATGGACATGCTTAGTTCCCTGTGCTGTTTGAGCATCTCTGCTTGCTTGGACAGCAGGGGTGTGAATGATCCAGCACAACCTTTGAAATGATCCAAGCACCGACATCCTTCAATGTGTGTATATAAATTCTTGCAGGACAGTTTAGACCGGCTGTCGGATTGGTCTTCTCGGTTGGAGATATTTTAGATTTCCATTTTCCCCTCTGCTACATGTAATCAGTTGATTCTTAATCTCGTTTCCCTTCCTATTTGTGCACCGAACTCTTGTAGAAAAACCTGCAGCCTTGGCGTAGTTCCTGTAAAATTTTCCGGCATCTTCAAGGGTCGTAAAGGTCATTCCAACCTTCGGAACAAGCTCGTCATCAACAACAGAGAGAGGCTGCACAAAAACCGTGTCAGAACTGTGAATACACCCATAAGTATGATACAAAACACCCAATCATGGCTAATATGATACACCCGAACCGAAACAACTCAACTACAGAATGACCTTTAAAGCCATAAACTCTCAATACACAGACTGCAGAATACACCATGTCAAAAACTAAAAACACACACAATCATGTCTGATATAATACCTGAACAACAACAACTCAATTAAAAATAACAAAAAACCAGTAAAGTGTACATACACCCACTTATAGCTAAAATACACCCAAAGAAGAAATTGATCTACACCCGAGCGTCTGCTATAAATTCCAGGTAATTAAACAAGTTCAGCAATTTTTTAAACTACACAATGCTATACAATTACTGTAAATCAAACCTCAGGAACTTCGTTAGATTCAAATTCATCTGCTATAAATTCCAGGTAATTAAACAATGTTCAGCAATTTTTAAACTACACAATGCTATACAAATTACTGTAAATCAAACCTCAGGAACTTCGTTAGATTCAAATTCATAATCCACATCGCCTGGATTCAACGCAGAATCTGAGCTTGAAGGATCCATTATCTTCAAAACGAGCTCGAACTTTGATTTCAGAAAACAACAAATCAAGAGAGAAAAACGAAGCTCGAGATGCAGAAACAGAAAAAGAGAACGTAAACGAAGAACATACCAGTGAGAAAAGAAGAGGAAAAGATCGATGGAGAAGAATGAGGAAAACGCGCGAGAAGAAGCACAACGAAATCTCAAAATAACGAAAACGAAGAAGGAAACAAATATTTTAAATTTGGAAGTTATATATACGCGGCATATTATATAGCGCGTGTAATCAACGTACCAGGAGGAGCGCGTATTTTAAATTTATTGTTTAATAAACTTGTAAAGCATACAAGCCCTAATGGCTTGTATGCAGAGCTTTTCCGATAATAAAATAGCAATTTTATTAAAAATTTAAATTTTTTGACAACTAAATCTAATTAAATTAACTCAAATTTAATAAAATACATCACTTACACAATTGGCGTGTGAATTTACGCACTTTTTTTCTTTTTTTTTTGTGTCTTTTCATTTTCTTTCTCATGTGTTATTATAGTTTTTTTTCTTTGTTTAATTTTTTATATTTTTTTTTGTTTTATTCCTCTTAAAAGAGAGCGAAATAAAGAGAAAGAATTTTAAATTATGTAAAAATTATCAAAAAAATAACACCAAATTTTTTTAATAATAACACACAAATTATTTAATTTAACGTAAAAAATTTACTACAAACACACAGAAATATCTTTTTTAATGTTATATTTTTTTTTCTTTCTTTCTTTTGTTGCTCTTAGTTTTTCTTTTAGGAGTATTATTTTTCATATTAGACTTAAATAAATATGTATGTACTGTATTGCAATCTTATTTAGTTAAATGAATGTAGATTCACACTTATTGGATTGAATTTTTGTCAAAAATAAAATAGCATCGAAATTTATTATATAACACAGTAAAATTAAGCAGAATAAGTACAAAAATTTGAAAGAGAATGAATAATGTCATTTACGTAGAAAAAGAAGACGACGTATCTGATATATAAAACAACACATAAACTTTTAAACAATAACACCGAAATGTCTTCACTCAAACACTAAAATATCTTCATTTAAAAACTGAAATGTCTTCATTTTAACACCAGAATTTTTAACTAAATGATGTGAGAGTTAAGAATTTATTTTATAAAAAATTGAGTTACAGATTCACAAATTTTAATAGAAAAATAGAATAAGTGAAAAAAATTGTAAACAATACAGTGAAATTAAGTAGAACAAGTACAAAAATTCAAAAGTGAATGAACAGTGTCATTTACGTATAAGAAAAAATGACATATCTGATATATAAAATAACACATAAATTTCTAAAGAATAACACCAAAATATTTTCACTCTAACACTAAAATTTCTAACTAAATAATGCGATAGAACTAAAAATTTATTTCATAAAAATTTAAGTTACAGATTCACAAATTTTGATTAAAAAAATAAGTGCAAACATCAGTAGATAACGTAGTGAAAGTAAGTAAAATAAGTGCAAAAATTAAAAAAAAAAAGTGAACAATAATATTATTTACATAAAAAAGAAGGTGAAGGTGACGATGGTGATAATAATAATAATAATGGTGACGATGATGACGACAATGATGATGATGGAGAAAAAGAAAAAAATTCAAATAAAAAAAGAAATAGTAGAGATGGTGATAATAATAAAATAGTGTACTCACACTAGATCGAAACTAAACTTACCCATGTAAGATGCTCTCCGTGTGTGACAAAGGCATCTTGCATGGATACAAGTTTAGTTTCAATCTAATGTGGATACATATATCAGTGTTTTCATTTTTTATGGATACAAATAGTCATTTATTCAAAAATAATACTTTTCATTAAAAGAGATTAGAATTAATGCAAAACTAAATAATTAATAAAATTATTGAAAATATTTAATAATAAAAAATTAATTAAAATTATTACATATACAAAATAAAGCTCAAACTCATAATATTTATTTCAATCAAATGAATTAACTACTTAATTAATTCAACTTAATTTAAAGTTTAATGCGATATATTTCCAAACAGGAAAAAGTATATAAAATCATGTACTCTTATGTTCATGCCATATATATGGCAAAATGATATGTTCGAAGAGAATTTTTCTAATTTTAATTTTATTTATTGCAATATCCATACCACTGCACAATAGACATTAATTATTACCTTTCTCATAGTATCCACCCATAAAGTAATTTTGTGTAATTAAATATTGGAAAATGCTAGTTGTATAATATTAATTAGTCTTTTTAATCAGCCTTTAATTAAATTTAAATAATATTTAATTATTTTTTTATTGTAACATGTTCCTATTTTGTAGATACATATCTATAATTAGATTTTAATTTAAATTTTAAAACCCACCCACTTTATTGATGGTTATGGTAATTTTACTTTACTTTCGTAACTTCACGTAACAGATATAATTTTTTAAATTTCTTATTCTACAACACATTCACACGCATTAGTGAATCTCAAACCAAAAAGGATGCTGCCAGCTGAATTCTCTATCTCATCTTTATTGGTGAAGACTATCACCACCTTTCAGCTGAAGCACTTTCTCATTTTGCATTGGTGAAAGGTATCATTATTTTTTACACATGTGTTTATGTAATTTGTTAAGAAATATTATGTCCAACATTTTTAAGTATATTTTAATTTAAACATAAAAACATTCTGCTGATTTAATTGGAACAAGGTTGATCTTATTTAATTTTATTAATAAAGTTGTTGTAAATAAAGTACTTTCTAAGTAAGTAGTTTGAGCAAAGAAGCAAAAAAAAAATCTGGAGTTTAAGAGAGAAGATATAGTTGATATAGTCATAAAAATTCTGTTGTTATTTATCAATTATAACATATATAATAGTATGATATTTTATTCAAACTATTTTTAAAACACATCCAAAATCAGGCTAATTTTAAAAATTTAGATTTAAACGTTAATAATACAATTAATCTTTTGATTTTTTATTCGATCAAATGAATATAATATTTATTATTTAAATTATTAGTTGAATTTTGTTCGATACTTATTAGTTTTCAAAATTATTATAATCAACAATTATTTTAAAATTGTGTTGTTATTTTTCGATTACAACACATCTGATAGTATGATATTTTATACAAAATATTTTTAAAATACATCCAAAATCAGCCAACTTTAATAATACAATATAAACGTTAATAATACAATTAATATATTTATTTTTTATTCGATAAAATGCATATAATATTATTATTTTAATTATTAGTTGGATTTTTTCGATACTTATTTAAATATTAACTTTTTCAAAATTTTTATAATCAACAATTAATTTGAGTTGTTTATTATTTATAAAAAATATCTAAAATATATTATCATGGTATTAGTTGAAATTTTTATTACTTGGTTGGGCATTAATATTTATTCATCTTAATTTTTTTTATTGATGTTATTGGTTGATATTTTAGATAATGGTTGGAAATAGTTTATTTCGTAAGTTTATTACACATTCAAAATAATACAATCGAACTTACAATATTGCTAAAACACATCCAAAAATTTATCAAATAACACAAATTTTTTTTTTTGTCTTACTGATCCAAAATGTTTAACCAAATGGACACTTAGCTATTAATTTGCATATAGTTTAATTAATTACAATTTTTTCTTTTTCTACTATTATAATGACCATTATTTTATTTATAATCTTAGACATCAACATGGCATTTGTGATAGACTTGTATACGCAGCCGTCGTCAGAAGAAATTCACTCATTTGATACCCATATTGATATGGACGATACAAATATTTGTAATAGTTCAAGCAATTCTGCTACAGAAACTGAGTGCACGACTGAGATAGTTGCCATTTTTTATTTTGGAATTTTTTATAATGTAACAATCTATTCTTCTTATATTTATGGCCGACTTTTTTACTTGCATTCTAGTTATAGTTTATATTTTAATACATATATTCCTGTGAACACATCCAAATATCCGAGTAATGACACTATAAATATATATATGCACGTATTATTTTGTCATTCTTGTGCCACAATCCTTGTTAGTATGTATTGTTTTTTTAGGTCATAAATCATCCCACCATTTCTGATGAGGAGATTCCAAAAGTGGGGATGCTATTTGGAACCCTCGAAGAAGCACGCCAATTTTACTACAACTATGCCAATAAAGTGGGATTCGAGCCTCATATAAGAAACACTAACTTCGACAAGAATGGAAGGACACCCATTAACCAATCCATACAGTACAATAGAGATGGATACTGAACAAAGAAGAATCTGGTAACCCAAAGGTCAAACACAGTCTCATCTGTACACTGTAAAGCTCGCATCTATGTGAAACTTGACAAAGAGCTTGGAAAATGGAGACTGTCGAAGGTAGAATTGGCTCACACGTATCGGTGTGATCCCAGTTTATCATGGATGTTCAAGAAAAACAGAGAACTCTCCATGCACGTTAAGGATGTCATTGAGCGTAACGACCAGGCTGGTATACGACCTTCGAAGACTTTTCAGGCGCTTGCTGATGAAGCTGGTGGTCGTTCTAATCTGAAATTTCTTGAGAAGGATGTTAGAAATTATATATCTGGTAAACTCCGAATCAATGGAGATAATTCTGATGCGCAACAGATGCTGGACTATTTTATCAGGATGAAAGAGCAAAATCCGAATTTCTTTTATGACATTTGTGTCTATAGTGACAATAGTCTCAAGCATGCATTTTGGGCAGATGCTCGATCAAGAGCTGCTTACGAGTATTTTGGTGACGTGGTGTCATTTGACCCCACATACAAGCTCAACAAGTAACTTCTTTTTCTTGGTCTTTTTTAAAGACTCATTAATTTAGTCAATCACTGATTGCCCCACGTGTTGATTTTTTATAGGTATGAGATGCCAGTTGCAGCATTTGTGGGTCTCAATCACCATGGAAGGCCATGTCTTTTCGGGTATCTTTTATTGGGCAATGAAGAGACTGAGTCCTTTGAATGGATCATGCAAACATTTATAAAATGTATGGGAAAAACACTAGATGAAATCTTAACTGACCAATGCGGGGCCATGGCAACAGCCATTCGAAATGTCATGCCAAACACCAGGCATAGATTGTGCATTTGGCACATCACGAGGAAGATACCCCATAAACTTGGAAAGTTGAGCCGATATGAGGAAATTAAAGCCACAATGCGTGGAATTATCTGGGAGTCTCATTCGCGAGAATCATTTGAAAGTTCTTGGTATGACTTCATTAAAGAGTAGACCCTTCATGACAACAACTGGCTTACTAGTATGAATACACATCCAAAAAACTTGTTTGGTCTGTTTATTTGTCGTTTTAAGTATTGACTAGATTTTGTAAAAGAAATGAACTTATGCTAAATATCCTTTCATGCATGTTTAGTGACACAACATAGGTGACTATTTTAATAGCAAATATGTCTTTCAAAGTGCAGATATCTATCATATTCGCAATATATGGGTCCCTGTTTTTCTAGAGCATGAATTTTGGGCTGGCATGAGGAGTACACAACGGAGTGAGAGCATGCATGCTTTCTTTGATAAGTACCTAACGTGTAGGAGCAGTTTAATTCAATTTGTGCACCAGTATGACAATTGTCTTGCAGATAAGGAACAGCAGGAGTTGGAATGCGATGCAGCAGATAATAGGGGTCTGATCCCATGTGTATCGAACTCTCCTATTGAGAAGTAGTTCCAATATGAGTACACGAACTGCATATTTCGTGATGTTCAAGCCGAATTTGTCAAAAAGTGCGACTGCAACCTATCTCTAAGGGTAGTGAAGGACAACCAATACTTCTATGAAGTGACTCAACAGAAGATAGTTAAGGGGATGTCTATTTACAGCGAGTATGAGGTTGTGTTTTGTCCTATCTCGCACCAAGTTAGGTGCAACTGCTTCAGGTTTAAGTCATATGGTATCCTCTGTTGCCACATCCTATCGGTTTTATCCCATTGTAGGGTTGACAAGGTGAACTCGTCGTATATACTTTCTCGGTGGAGCAATAATGTTTATCGTAAGCACACCCATATTAGAAGTAGTCACGACTCACGGCGCTCTGATGAAAGCATGAATATATTTAGGGGACTGTGTGTTGACTTCTACAATGTGGCCCAGGACTTTGTGCATGACATGGAGGAGGCTGATATATTGTGGTCCGCTTTTGCAAGTGCTAAAGTGGCACTTAGCGAACATCGGGCAAAACATTCAAAAAGCATGCGCACAAGTGAGTGTCCTGATGGATTAAATGCTTTGCAGAGCCCTCCTCATGTGGTACCTAGGGGGCGTCCAAGCTTCAAGAGACTGGAGGCGGATGTGGACCGGAAAATTAAGAATGGTACTAAGAAACGTCGAGCTAGTAGTAAACATACAAAGGTTAGTTATGACGGCCAGGGTTTGGACAATTATCTTGCTCTGGTTATATTTTTTCAAGTGTGGAGCCTGTTGAATTTAAGATATTTTTATATGTATAGGAAGTTGCAGCTGTTGAAGGAGACAAACATTCAAACAAGGCCACTGAGAGACGCATTACTGCTAGCAAACACCCTAAGGTTTATTTTACTGTTTATTGCTAGAGAGTATGCTATGAGTTTTGTATGTTGTAATTTAAATATTGTTCATGTATGGATGCAGGATTTTGCTCCTCTTGAAGAAGATTGTTTCACCGACAACACCGTTTGTATCCCTGAACATTTTCCTAATGCAACAAATACGCAAATGGATTCCTTAAGCTCGGTGGGATTTACAACATTGTTGAATTCGTTCCATAACCCTTGTATTCATGTAAGATTATTGCATCAGAGAACTTTTTATTTATATACTAAGTTGTATTCATCCATTCTTTGTTGACATTAGTTTATTGTATTTGTTTGTAGGCACATTCTTATAGTAATATTGACTAAAGGATAACACATGCAATAACAGCTCCAGCATCTACATATTCCAAATCCCAATTTCATATTAGGGTGCATCCTGTTTTTTTTTTTTTTTGACAATTTTATTTCTATTTATGAATTTTCGATGTGTTCTATTTTTTTGTGTAGAACAAGAATATCATTTTTGATGTGTCATAAAAGGGTAGGTATGTTTCTCATTTTTAGAGTGGCAATTTGTTTAATTAATATAGAGGATCGTACTTGTGCTATATTACTTAGCAATTGCAAAGGCAATGTTCATTGGTTCAAATGAATAAATTTTAGATGTGTTCAGGAATCCATTTACCATATGGGATATATTTTGGATGTGTTGCAAGTCAGTCTAGTTCGTGATTAGAAAAAATTTTACTCGCCATAACCAAGTGTAACGTACGACCAGCGAATGAACAATTATAAAAAAGATGAACATAGCAAAATAATTAAGGCTAATTGAGTCACCGAACAACATCAAAAATGACATCCGAGATTAAAGAGCAAAATATATCTATTTTAATAACTAATTACATCTTAACGAAACTGCAAAAATACTTGACAAGTCCTTTAGAGGACAACAAGAATCAAGGTTTTTGCTTATATTTAATTTCTAAGGTTATTATGTTAGTAAAAAGAAATAAAATAGGTAAATTGAATCGTACCAGTATCACATTGAATCCAGTTTACTTTTATACTCATCTCAGATCACATAAATTGAATTCTACCCATTTTAGTTACCAAACATCTACTAAATTATGAACATGACTTTTTGTAAAAATGAAGTTCATACATACTACTCAAATTCTATACACAATTCTTTATATTATGCAAGAGATGAAGATGGAGAATTGTTTTAGATGTGTTGTAACTCAATCTAGTTGGCGTTTGGAAAAGAGTCTACCTGTTTTAATTTATCCATAATGCATGAACAATTAACAAAAAAGTTAAACATAGCAAACTAACTAAGTCTATGTGAGTCTCCTAACAATATAAAAAATAAAGAGATGATATCCTAGATTAATGAGCAAAAAATATCCATTTTAATAGCTAGTTATATTTGTCCAGTGCTATGTTTTCATGTTTCTCCTATTGGCTCTCCTGCATGCTGCCTCTTCTGCTCTTCTTCTTAGCTCAGCAGTGTTAGGCGCAGTCCAAGGATCTCTCAACTCTTTTCTTTTATTCCTTTGAGACACATGGCGTAAAAGGGCATGCGCAACAGCCTTTACGGTGTTCAGATAACCATTCCACGGATCAAGTACGATGTCTAGTAGGTACTTCCTCCTCATTATAGCCATGTCTTCCTGCATACATTAATGTTCAATATCACCAAACAATAATATCATAAAAAATATTAGAAACAGTGTTCTAAATGGATCTATGGCATACCGTTGTCCAAACTGGCACAATATAATCATCTAGTTATAATCCCACCGAATTTTGATGAAGATGCAAAAGAGAAGGTGTACAGATGGGTAATAGATGACAAAAATTCGTTGGATGAAGTTATCGTGTGGTACCGGACACATTATACATTGGACCTAACACGAAGAGATCTGAAAACATTAAAAAGGAGGGAATGGGTCGACGGTCGGGTAAAAATTCTAACAAATAATAGCTATGTATATAGAATGTTATTGACAGATGTTGGTTTCGCTGAAAGCCTATTGCACTCTTCAGCATCATTTTGGGGTATTCCACGATCAACCTCGCCGCTTTTCATGTTATTCACATTTTCGTGGGGTCCGGAATACACAACCATATCTAAACACTTTGATGTCCTGCACTCCCCAAATAAAAGATGGACAGCCAATCCAAAAAAATCCACATTACAACATCAAAAATACTAGTGTACATATTGTATCCCTATATTGAAACAACAATAATTAGTACATGTACTTACTTTACACTCGATTCGTTGATAACATGGTGCTCTTCATTGCTCACGGGGCTAGGTGCTCCAAAATTAGCAACAACTTCTTCTTGGAGCTCATGACTGCACACACTATGTACTTTATGTTAATATAATATAACAAAAACAGAGTTAATTAAACACATCTAAATTTACAAAATGGCGAACAAATAATTGTTGAAACACATCCGGATTGATACAAATAACATCTACTCATTTCAATACTATTATACATATCGCATAGGTAAAGTATAATAGCGATAAATAGTAAACGTGCTTACTTTTCAATACTAGCAATGATAGCATGGTATTTTCCATTGCTCACGGGACTAGGTGCTCCACACTCAGCAACAACTTTTTCTTGGACCTCATGTCTAAATCATTTAACTCATTAGAATAGGACTTACTTAAACACATCTAAAATTATACAACGTTACACAGTTAATTGCTGAAACACATCCAAAATGATAGGAATAAGACATTCATTCCAATGCTAGTGTACATATCGGCTAGGTAAATTCTAACATCAATTATTAGTAAATGCACTTACTTTTCAATGCTAGCATCGAAAACTTCTTGGAGATCAAGACTATACACACCAATTCATTCAAGTATTATATAATATAATGAATAATTGCACGCATACAAATCTAACCACAAAAGGAAGGAATATAAAATTAAATATAAAGTAAAATGTCATTTAAACTTGCCTTTCCTGCCGGTTTTTGGTGCCATTCAACACTCGACCTCAAGACAAGGGATCATTAACTTTATCTAAGGATGTTGAGCTTGGGTTCTCTCTATGACATAATTCTTTATCGCTAATGTCAATCTCGGTGAAAAATTCTTCCTTATCTGACTCGACAACAATTTTTTTCGGCCTTTTTCATGTTCGCTCCTTAGTCCGAGGTCTAACTTGTGCATCTCGTCGATTATCACGTGTTCTCGTTTGTGGTTCATCGACGTTGCCCTTTTTCCCTCTCGAATTTTCGTAACTCATCAATCTTCCGAATTAGACCCTATTACATCTATTAGTTAATTCTCAAGCGTAGGTTCATAGTAAAAAAATTAAATACATGTACGTATGTATCTATACCGATTCCCGAACTTGTTCTTCCTTTACTGCTTCTCTAAGCTCAGCAACAGTGCATTCCTTAGTCCATGGTTCAACGCCACCAGAATATCCCCTAAGGTCCCCGTGTTTGTTCGTATGCAAGTAAAGTATCTGCCACAAAAACACATCAGCAAATTAGCACTACACGTCAAGCGACTCTAGGTATAACAGCGACTCTAGGTATAACAAGTCATATGGCTCAACTTACCAAGAGAGCGAACATGCATCCATCAATAGTCCTTATTCCATCTTCCTTAAATTTCCTTAAGCCCTCATTAACACAGTCATAGATGTGTCTACCCCAAAAAAATCTCATTGGATTACGCACATCTATCACGCCCGGGATGAATGAAGTGGTAATATACTTATTACTGGAAGCAAACAGGAAGGCCTTCATGACAAACATTATATGAAGTAGTGCCGGAACTCCTCCTTTTCTACTTCTGTTGTAACCGAGCAACTAATAACATGGGTCTTCACCTCTTTTTGGGTTCTGCCTTCAAAGGTATCTATTAGCTGACGATGCTTCTTCAGATCTAATTTCGGGAAGCTATCACCTGTAATACGGAAACCACAAGGTTGAGAGAAGTAGTACTATCCAAAAAACACTAATTAGCAATAGTCTTACTAGGCACCGTAAAATAGAACATATATGCACTTTACATTAAATATATATTTTACGTATTACCATTTGCAGGGAGTCCTAATGCTTGACTTAGCACTCGTGCATTCATTGGTATGTTTCCGGTTTCAACTTCCAAAAGCATTCGATCCTTGTTATATGACCGTGCCAGGGCGACAACCAAATCTTGGTTCATCGACCACTTAGGGATGTGCCTCAGGCATCCAAAATCCATTTTCTCAACTTCTTGGTATTTAATCGGATATTTATCTTTTAAATGCTCCATCATATCCGCAATGGCAGTTGGAGAGCAGCGGGTATCAAGTGTTTTCTAAGAAATTGAACCACTAATTAGTATATGTGAAATTGTGTACCTCACTTGCAAACTTCGAAAATATCTAAAGTGAGAAACAAACTACCTTTTTAGGACCCTCTGGTTTCTTCGGCCTTCCAACTTTCTTTTTGACGTTGTTAACATCAGATTCATCAAGTCTGCCATCGGAAGCCTTACTAACTGCTGATTTTTCTTTCTTTGTACCAGATGAAGTACGTTTTTTAACTGGCATTATGATTCTACACTACACATTGTTCATACCATAAGGTTAAACATAAAGTTTTCACCGAAAACACTTGTAGAGGTCCATTTTAGTTAAACATTTTGAATCAGTAAGACCAAAAAAAATTATTTTGTGCTATTTGATAGATTTTTGGATGTGTTCTAAATATATTGTTAGTTCGATTATATTATTTTGTATGTGTAATAAACTTACGACATAAACTAATTTCAACCATTATTTAAAATACCAACCAATAACTTCAAATAAAAAAATTAAGATGAATAAATACTAATGCTTAGCACCCAAACATTATGGGGAAATTAGATGGCGTTTATTGAATGTTCCATTATCACTTTTCAGACTATGAATACCTAAAAGGGAAAATGAAAGGAAAAATAGATATAACGAGGTAATTATAAAAATATAAAAATAAATAATAATCTAAAGCGTTAAGATGAAGAAGAGACCGAAGATGGAAGTGATGAAACGAAGTGTTTTATAATGAAAAAGAAAAAGGGAGAAGGGACCGTTTTAGAAGAGACTGAACAATCTAATTTGAGAGAAGTTAGGAAACTAAAAAAGCAAGCTTGTCTTAATTATTCTCATTGCATTACGTACAAACAGAAAACACTCCCAAACAACCAATTTATTATTGAATAAAACTATTAAAAATACCTTATAATAATTTAGACCATACATAAGATTCTATTTCATCATGTGAAACTAAAAATCTACTTAACAAAATTATAATTATAGATAGACCATCATTTCGTATGAAATTAGGAATTGTGTTAAGATGGAAAAAGAATCTTTAGATTCTTAAAAGATTAAGATGATGAAATTAGCAATAACGTGAAGCTCTCTTTTTTTTTCTTTTTTTTTTTTCTTTTTTTTTGGTTAAGGTGAAGCTCTCTTGTAATATAGATTTTTAACCTTTTTATCATATAAAGTTTTAAACCCAATTTTTATCACTAAGAATCTAAAGTTTATTATCATGAACAATAGCCTAAGTTTCATACACAAAGTTTTGCATGTCCCAAAAAAAATCGATGTCCTTCACAACTACTGGACTATCAAACTTCTTATTAATATATTAGCAAATTATAATATATATATATATATATATATATATATATATATATATATATCATCAAATAATTTATTTTTATTTAATTTATTTTAATTTTAATTATAAATTCTTTTATTTTTAAATTAATTATATTTTTATTTAATAATAATAATAAATTTATTTATTTTTTTATAATTATATAATATCTATTAATATTATTTTTTAATAAATACTTGTAATATATAATAGTATAATAAATCTAAATTAATTAATAAATTATTAAAATTTAAAAATAATAGTTATTTTAATATAAAAATAAAATATTTATTATTTTTGTTTTATATTGTTTTAAAATAGTTAGATATTCCTAAAATATTAGTGATAATATGTATTTTAAATTTTAATTTTAAATTTTTTATTATTTTTTATTTTTATATATATAGGACAAGTGAATCGGTTCAACTAATGACTCATCGGTTGAATCAACAATTCAATAACCTAATAATCTAATTAATTTGATCATCGGTTTAGTTCTGACAACTATAATCATAACCATAATTAATTAATATTATTTAGGGGTAAAAAAGAGATGTATCTAATTAGCCTATGGAAACCCATATTAAAATTACTTTAGGCCTTAGCCCAGAAAGAACAAGTCAACTGAGAACGGAACCTGAAAATATTAAAGACCAAAACCAAAGAGAGAAAAACTTAAAATATTAATTGAAAAAAAAAATCCCTCAAAAAAAAAAAAAAAGAATATGACCAAATCACCAAAAAGAAATCCACTCTTACTTTAAGGAAACAAAAATTGTTTTAGCGGCAGAAGGAAATGCAAATATCAAAATATTTTGTTTCTCTTTCCTCCACCATTCTTTTTCTCTCCTTCATCGCCGACAACCGCCAATTCCCCCATTTCAAAGCTCTCTCTTTCTCTCTTTCTCTTATTTGCCCACAATACAGCGCATTGATTGAATTATTGGAGCAAATTGTTTAGCATTTTAAGTACCATTGGTGTTTAGCATTTTACTATTGTGTTTGTTGTGTTGGAAATGATGATGTTAAACAAATTTGATGCTAATCAAAATCATGTAGCCGATGTAAATAATAAAAATTTACCTCTTTTTAAATTTTGTTATTCAGTGGCGGAGCTTTTGTTGAGGAAATGTGGTTATGGCCTTCTAAGGCCTTTGTAAAAATATTAATAATTTTATTTTAAAGAAAATAAAATTAATTTATTTAATTAAATAAATATATTTTTAATCTATGTATTTAAATTTGATGTTCATCTTTATCATTCTTTCAAATTTTTAAATTTTTATCCTATTTTATTTGATAATAACAAATGAGATATCTTTAAATCAACAAGTCATCTTTAAATCAATCTTATAAATTAAATATTATTATAAAATTAACACTAAATTATATTTGGATCAGTGGCGGAGCTTAGTTCAGATAAAGGGGCCATGGCCTCCCCAAACTTTTTATAAAAAACTTAGTAGTACTTTTTTTAAAGATAAAAAATAGTTCAATTGACTTAAATACTTTACTATGATTTAAAGTATCTAATAAGTTCAATAAACAACACTCTCTCTATCTTTAAGTTCAAATATAAAAAATTAGATATTTTTTATTGTCCGACCTACCGAACATTTATATATTTAATTTAATATTATTTTATATTTTACTATTTATTTAATTTAATTTTTTATATGATAAAAAATAATAGAATATTCAATAAGTATTAATATTATTGTATTTGTATAAATTGACAAAAAAAATTCAATAAATATTATAAATTTTAAATATTTGTCCTTCTAACTTCTTCTTTACATATTTTATAAGATATATATTCAAATTTTTATATAAAAATAATAATGAAAAATCAAAGAATTGATACATTTTTTAAGAGGAAGGCTAATATTTAAGAAGGAGAACATATAACTTTTACAATATCAACACATGTAGATAGTTCTTTTACTTTAATGAATCATGAAGAAAGTGAGATATAACCTTCAAAAGTTCAAAAAGTTACATCTGATGACTTTAACCTTAACTTTTTGGAACGAAATCTTGAAAAACTGTTTTAAATTTGGCAATATCACCCAAACCAGAGAGATGAGATTAGACGAGCTTATCTTAAATGGGGTCCATATCAAAAATATTTTGACAATTATTTTCTATCTGGCCCCCCAAAATTTTGTTTCAAGTTCCGCCACTGATTTGGATTCTCATATATTTTTCATGCATTATTTTATTTTTAAATCAACTTTACAAATTTAATGTTATTATAGTATCAACACGGTTTACATTAATAAATTTTGATATTTTTATTTTATTAAAAATTTAAAATTTTATTTTGTTGTATTATATTATTTGATTTGTAATAAAAATAATAATAAAAATAATTAATCTTGAGATTTTTGAGAGATAAATATCAAAAATAAAATTGATCTTTTAAAGGTTAAAAAGTAATTTATAAATTATAATTGATTTCATATAATTTAAATAAAAATACAATTTTTTAAAAAGAAAAATCAATTTTTAGATAAAAAAATTAGCTTGCTAAATAAAAATAGATTTTTTTGTACAAAAATTAATTTTTTTCATATAAAAATTTATTCTTTTTTAAAATTAATTTTTTATTTAAAACTAATTTAGCTTATTCACCTAAACGAAATTTTTTACTAATTAAAATCAGAATTATTTTTTTGTTAATCTTAATTATATGTAATCTTATATATTAATAATAAATTTAAAAATAAAATAATTATATTTATAAATTTTATTTTAATATAAATATTATTATATAATTTTTTATTAAAATCTTTAGTCATTCCAACAAATTTGTTCAAGTTCTGTCACTGCTGCCATTATTTTGTAAAGTTGGCGAATGATGAAGGTTTTTAGTATCACGGAAATTCAAAATTCGGCAAAATAATTTGGTTATAGGATTAAAATTGGTGTTTGAGTTTAAAATGGGTGCAGTGTGTGTATTTGCAGATTGGTGGTGTTAGAAGATACTTTCAACACGCGGGAGTACGTGTTACTGCAACACATAGGGGGCGTGCTGAGTCAACACATGGGTGGGCGTGAATGCCACGTGGCGAAGTCTGATTGCACGAGACTGTAACACATGGGGGCGTGCTGAATCAGCATGGGGGGCGTGTTACACGTGTCGAAGGCTGGTTGGTTGATGATCGCAACACGGGGGTGGGCGTGCTGAGTACTTCATCTATATAAGGCAAAGTTCGGTACCATTTTTATTGCGAGGAAGAGTGTTCTTTGAGTGTGTTGCTGGTGTAATGGAGGGTACCGCAAATGTGATAGTGTATCGCAATGGTGAGATTATACAAAATACTCATGAGGGAGTGAGGTTTGTGTGTCAAAATCCATTTTCGTTTGTGGTTCCATGCACCATGTCGTTTATGGAGCTTCAAAACGGTCTCTGTCAAAGCATGGAGAACAGTATATTGAGGAGAGTGAGCAGTATATTGTACCGGAATCCGGTTATAGTTTTTGGTGGTCTAATACTGTTTGATATCATGCCGATCACTGACGAGGAGAGTATGCAAAATATGTTCCAGATTCACCGGCAAACTCAATTGCGACAGCCACAGATTGAGCTGTATGTTGAGTTTGAAGACGTAGAGGCAGATGAGATTCAAAATGATTTAGATATAGAGGATGATAAAGCTGCAGTGTATGAAGGAATGAACAGTGACAGCGAATAGGACTTCGAAGCCACTTATGAAGCTGGTGATGAAGACAAGGATGCTGATGTGGGAGTCGAAGCAGAAGTGGAGAATGTGGTGGTTCACCACGCAGTCAGTCAACCGATGAACGTCCCACCTTTTATGCGTAATTTGGATCTTGACGCGATGAATGCACCGGAATTTTTGGAATATGCAAATATAGGTACGTGATGAGTGAATAATATGTTTTTGTAAATTTATATTTCGGATGGATCAATGAATGATTATTTCTGCTTTTTATAGGTGTTGCTGATCCTAAGGACGAAGAGTTCAGGATAGAAATGGAGTATAGTTCTAGAAAGCCCGTCGTCGTAGCAATCAGAAGTTACACTATCTCTAGAGGAGTCGACTACAATGTTTACGAGTCCGAACTATTGACTTTCTATGCAAAATGAAAGACGTATGGGCGTGGGTGCGACTGGCTTATCCGAGCCAGTTTGATACGGAAAAAAGGTTGTTGGGAGATACGGAGATACAACGGCAAGCACACATGCACCATGGGAACGATTTCACAGGATCATTCCAAGTTAGACTCGGACACAATTGCAGAGGCTATAATGCCATTGGTTGAGAGTGACCCGTCCATCAAGGTCAAATCTATAATTGCAGAAGTCCAGTCAAGGTTTAACTACACCATCAGTTACCGAAAGGCTTGGTTGGCAAAGCAGAAGTCCATAGCCAAAATTTTCGGTGGTTGGGAGGATTCTTATCAAGCTTTGCCATGGTGGCTCTCGGTCATGACTCAGAAAATGCCTAGCTCAATAGTTCAAATAGAAACACAACTACTGTACAACGGGACTGAGGAGGCGGATGGTGTCAAAATACTTCACTGCGTATTTTGGAGTTTCAATCCATGCATTAGGGCATTCAAGCATTGCAAGCCTCTAGTTCAAGTTGACGGCACACATCTTTACGGAAAATACAAAGGTACACTTCTAGTTGCTATTGCACAAGATGGAAACCAGAACATTGTGCCTATCGCCTTTGTCCTGGTGGAGGGCGAGACAGCTGATGCGTGGCACTTCTTTCTAAAGAATCTACGAAGGCATGTTGTTAGAAAAGACGGTGTCAGTATGATCTCAGATCGACATGAGTCAATCCAGGCAGCAGTAAATTGTTCTGGTGGTGATTGGCAACCTCCGAGAGCATGGTGAATGTTTTGTATAAGGCACATCGGTAGCAACTTCTTAAGGGCATTCAAAGTACCGCACTTGCAAATACTTGTTGTCAACATAGGGTATTCAAGGACAGTGGAGGAATACAACATCAATTACAAGAGGTTGGAAGAGCGAGGTGAGGCATATGCCCAGTGGTGCGATGCCATTTGACTTAGACACTGGGTATTGGCATTTGATGAGGGTCATCGATGGGGCCATATGACGACGAACCTTGTGGAGTACATTAATTCAGTTTTGAAGGGTGCCCGAAACCTTCCTGTGTTGGCGCTTGTCCGAGCAACGTATTATCGGTTAAATGAACTTTTTACGCGGAAGAGTGCCGAGACTCACGAACGCAAGCGTGCTGGATTTAATTACTCTGTATTTGCACAACAGCGGATAGAAGCAAACATGCAACGTGCTGGGAATATAGTTGTGCACCGGTTTGATAGACGGAACGAGATGTTTGAGGTTTGATAAATCGAATATCGCGATGCTCTGGCTCTGTACGAAGTCGCTACTACTATCTGTCCATCCACTCACAGGCTCTCCATCAATGGGTAAGCCAAATATATGAGCAACATCTTCCAGTGTCACAGTAACCTCACCCACCGGCAATACAAACGAATGAGTTTCTGGCCTCCACCTTTCCACCAAAGCAGCTAATAAGGGGTAAAATCCTCTTATCAACCCAATTCTAGAAACGTGATAGAATCCTGTTGAGCGTAAGTAATTTTCAACCATCGGATTCCACGTCATCGGCGGATTCAGTTTACGAACCATCAAATTCTTGCTTGGCTAGTTCAACAAAAACATATTTGTTCACTAAATATTAGTTTAAATAAATAAAAAATATTAAAAAAAATATTTATAATTATAATTTACATAAATATAAAATATTATTATTTTTATTCATCCATTAAGAGCACTTGGTGCGTCTTTTAAAAAATTAGTGAGTGCCTTTTAAAATTATTATTTTCAGTTTCATTTTTTTATCGACTGCCAAATAAAAATTTAGCAACTGAGAGAGACTTTTAAAAAATATTTACTTATTTAAATATTATACATAAATATAATTAGTACAAATAATATTTATTTTTGAAAATACATTAAAAACCAATATAATAATAATATTTATATTAAAAAACAGACGAACATATATAACCAGAAATTATTTTCTTTCCATAACATTTATATTCCAAAAAAAAATTAAATAATATTTACATTTATATAAAACAAAACATGTATAATTATAATATTAGACAACTAAAAATATTATTCGTAAATAGTACTAAAAAAAGACACTAAAATAATAATATTATATTTTCATATATTATTACTAACAACAACATAAATTGAAAAAAATTTAAATACATAAAATAATAAACTTTATAAACTTACATAAACTGGATAATCTAAATAATTAATGATATGCTTTTGAGGTGTTGAATAATTACGTACCATTTTTAAACACTATAAATTAATAAATTTTTTTTATATAATTTTTTTTTTAAACAACCCTAACTCTAACACTTTTCTTCGGCCTCTCAACTTCTTCTATCACGATCAAATTGTGAAGCATTCAACAACAACACAAAAACACTTATCTTCACTCTTACACTTATCTTCACTCTCTCAACTTCTCCTTTCACAATAAACATATGAAGCATTCATGCATGAGAAATGGTTCAGAAGTTCAATTTATAAAGGGGCTTTGAACGTTGCTGATTACCGGAGTAGGGGGTCTGTCCCCTGCATGCAGACCGCCTGCAACACGACCCCCTCCGTGTTGCTCCATGCTCCTTGAAAAGGAGCGAAAACTCTGTTGGACTGGCCAAATTCAGAGGCAATACGTCCCCTACGTGTTGGCAAGGTTGTGCCACACGTCCCTCTAACCCACTTCACCACGTCCACATGTGTGTTTTCATTGCCTGACATATCTCTGAAATACTGTCAACACGCTCCCACCATGTTAAAACTGAATCTCAGCATTAAAAAATACACCTACATTTTCAATATTTAGTTAATACACCACCGTAATTTCCATAAAAAAAATAATTTCTATCAAATTCTCGTTTTAAAATTCTCGTGTGTAATTAACTAACAAGTAGCTTTTAAATTGTGCTCTTTCTGTTTTTTTATATTCTTTTTATATATAAAATCAGGAGATTTGTAAAACTCACTGTCTTTTTTTTTTTTTAAATTTTGTGGAACTGTGTTAACCTAATGTGATATTTGAATAATACCAAATTCAAATAGAAGCTTGCTTTGTAAGCTGTGAGCAGCAGTAATGTAACCATAAATGTTTTTTTTTTTTACTGGAACCATAAATGTTTTTGTTATTATAAAAAAATAGGAGAATTATACTGTACAGAATTAAATTTGTGCTGATATATAAATATTTTATTTTTATCACAAATATAGTGACCCGTGGTATGAAGTGAAACAGGAAGGGAAACTTGACAATGAATACTAAGTGGCTCAAAAAGTTCATTCAAGAGCCAACATGAATAATGAGCTTGGACGTTCCTTTACGTGTACAATGGAAAGATAGCCATTGGTCTTTTTATTCAAAAATGATTAAAATGTGCAATTACAAGCGAGACAATTCAACTTAATCACAAAACCAAAACTTTAACACCAAAAAAAGTTATATGCATATTTTAATCAAAGTTTAATTATTTTGTTGATTTTTATAGTTTTATAAAATTTTTAATTAAGTTTTTATATTTTTTTTTGTTTTTAATTTGGTTTCCACACCAAAATTTTTTTTAATTAAGTCCTTTTTAAAAATAATTGGTTTAATTATATAAGAATTTAATTAAAAAAAATAAATTGATACAGAGACCTAAATAAAAAGAAAAAAAGTATAGAGACTCAATTAAATAAAAAATTTGTGCAAGAATTCAATAAAAGAAAAAAATATATGGACCTAATTAAAAATTTTGCGAAAGTATAGAAACCAACCGAGTAATTAAACCTTTAATCGATAATCAAAATAGAATCAATTAATAATCAACAGCATCAATCAACCCTAAATAATAATAATCATGAAAAAAAAAACACAATCACAAAAAGAAAAACAGAATTAGAAACATGAGTCAACAAATTGAAATAATCAAAGAACATTGCAGTTAGTAATAGCCTCATAATAAACAAAGAAATAAATTAAGTTTTCAAATCCTAAAATTATTTATTCTTTGGTCTCAAATGGTTCTGATTATGATGATTTCTTTCTAATATAGCAATTATGATCATTGCTCAAGCCCAAATCGAATATAAAAGGGGGAAACTAACCTGGAAAACAGGGAAAGTCAAGGGTTCATAGCAAATGCAACAATTGAGGACATCAGAGTCGATGATAGTCACAGAACTAGACCTATCCTTATCGTCGCTTACAGATCCAACAGGGTTTTTATCATGCTCTGCACTTCTAGCCTCCTTGCCATTTCTTTCATGCTCCTCCTCTTCGTTTCTGCTTGCTTGGCCATCTTCTTGTTGGAGTCACTTCTGGATCCGGTTGCAGTGAAGGTGCGGGAGCTGGCGGACGCAGTGACGGCGCAGGGACTACACGTGAATGGAGGCAACAGGTGCGGACAAAGGTACAGACAACGCAGACGAGGCGGCGATGAGACGGCGATCGTGTAGTGAGAGGGAGAAGGTTGAGACGCCACGTTCTCCCCTTTGCACGTTTCATACTTTCAATGAGAGAGAGTGAGAGTGTGGGTTTGGGAGGGGGAAGAGTCAGCGATCATGGCAGCAACCATGTGGTGGAAGTGGCGGTGGTCGGTGGTTTCTTTTTGAGTGTGAGAGAGTTCTTCACTGCCTCCGGAGTCTGGACTCTCTAGTGGAGGCTGAGTGAGATTAAGGGAGAGTGAGCATCGGCAACTCGATTTTTAGTCCCTGCCTTGTATCGAATGTCAAAATTATACCTCAATAGCTTGGATAACCATTTTTGCTGCACTTTATCTATAACTTTCTAGTCAAGGAGGAATTTTAAAGATTTTTGGTCTGTGAATACTGTGAACTGCTGTTCGAGAAGATAATGCCTCCATTTTTGGATGGCCTACACAATAGCCATTAATTCTCTTTTATACACGGATTTATTTTGAGCTGTTGTAGAAAGTTTTTGGCTCATGAAGGCAATGAGGCGCCCTTCTTGCATCAGAACTGCACCAACTCCCTTTCTCGATGCATCTATTTCCCCACCGTACACCTCTTTCCCATCCAATCAGAGATGTACATAAAGAATATTGACCATGCTAATCAGTTTATTGATGTGATAGCCATCGGTGACAACATCGGCTTCTTCAGCCCCTTCATCATCTCTAATATTTCCTGGAAACATGTAACCATCGCCCAACTATCATCTTCCTCTTCCCGCTCATGTGACTCCTCAGGTAATACCTGCTTGTCCTTGACGCAGGACAAATCCACACCCGTTAAGGACACTAGAAGAAGCATCGAGAAGAATAAACAACCTTTCATGTTTGTGCAGATAGGGTCACATGCTTTTCTAATCGTGAATGGGAACATTGTCGGGAATCTCTGAAGGAACATGGTCAAGTAACCTAGCACACATCCCACTACCATGAAGAATGCGAAGAGCATGTTTGGCAGTTTGATTTTCTGTTGGTCGCTGGCAGCAAGGTCACCAAGGAAGGCTCGGCAAGGGACGTGGATCATATTGATCGACGTGTCCAACATCCAGATCCTGATCGCAAATATGGCTATGGTGTGTGGCCGATTCGCATAGGAGAGGATGTCTCAAAAGGCGTAACCGATGTCTGCAGAGAAGACAATCATTAATAGAGCTATGGTAAGGGCAACGGCACCGGCAAGGATAAAAAGATGGTAGCGCCTGAGTTTACAGGTGCATCGACTGCTGTAGTAACCGAGAATGGGTTCGAGAATCAAGCTGAAATGAGGCCGCTGAGCCAGACAAAAGAGATCCATCCGATAGGTACTTCAAAAATCTAGCAGACGGGTATTGAAGGTTGTGGTAGGCTTAGAGAAGGGGGGTTGAATCTATGCCTTCCTTTTAAGTTGTTGTTTTAACCCTTTTTAAACAATCTTACAATTCTAATTCTGTTTGAACTCAGCAGCGAAAATTTATGAGACAATTTATTTTTGTCTCATGAATATAAGAAAACAGAATACATCAGAGAAGAGAAAAGCTAACACCAGCATGTATCCTGGTTCGGTTGCCTTATGCTATGCAACCTACGTCCAATCTCCTCCACAACTATGGAAGAATTTCACTATAGTTAACAGTATTACATACACCAATTCCACAGGATTGACACAATCCTTTCACACTCAAGTTCTAACCTAACTTGACATTGGCTATGCTAATACCTAACTATTCACTCTTAGTGCTGACCCAACTAAGAAAGGGATACCTCACAGGTACAAGATACAAGACATAAACATACCTAAAGAAATCTGAAAATAACTCTAGGCTTTTCTCTCAAGTGTTTCACTCAGCCTTTTTCCACTCATGGCTTTTACTTGAGTTTTCTCACAATGCCTTTTCTCTCAAGAAATTACAGAAAGATAAACATTGAAAAGTACATTACAATCTGTAAAACATGAAGGAGATTGACTTCATCAATAGCCTCTTTGCTATGTGATAAACCAGATTTGCATGTCTCTGATTCAGTTCTTCATTTTTGGCGGAATGCTTCTTTGAAAGAAAGCACTGTCCAAGTAGAGGAACTTCTTCAGAGAACTCTTCACAGAACAAAACCTCAAAACACTGGTTATCTCTCCTTACTTTCTGAATGAACAGCAAGCTTCTTTTATCTCCTTGCATGTTGCTTGGTTCTTCTTTCAAGGTCAACACCTTGAGCCTTGAGCTTCACCAACCCACAGATTCACTTTTTTTTACCTTAATCCTTAGAGAAAAAACTTTCCCTCTGACTTCCTCATCTTGACCGAAAGCCACTAAGCAGTAACCATAGAAATTTTCTCATGGTCAACTTGATCTTAGCCATTGAAAAACTATTTGGTCCCCAAGTATCACTTGTGACCATAGATGTGAAGCAGAATAGGGCAGAGAACAACTTTCCCTTGAATGCCATTTTTGGATAGAGCAGAGAGTTGGAAAGAGGAGAAGAAGATTTGATGCAAGCAAGATAAGATGGACTACCTTTAACCCAAGCTTGATTTGGTTTGGATTTTCTGATTTGATTTATGTGTATCAAGCTTAACCATTCTCTCTCTTGCTTCTTTGGTGTTTGGTGAAGAAGCTCTCTCACTTTCGTTCTCTTTCTTCCTTTTTCTGAAGCTGATTTGACTTGGTCAGAGAGAAGAGATACGTTGCACATTTTGGAGGAGTAAAGAATTCAACCTTACAAGAGAAGCTTTGTGGGATGGATACGGGTTTGAATCAGTTTGGTTCATGTAACCCGTTTAGCCTGATTTGATTTCTTAGGCTTCTTTCTTTGCTTTTGCTTGGGCTTTTAATTTTGCTTTCAGCCTAATAGTCTTGCTGATTGCTTTTATATTCTATTTGGGCTATTAACATTTGGCCTGCAACAATAAACAATTAGTTCATATGTAGATATAAATAATCAACACTAATTATTTATTTTGCCCAAAAATAATGTTTGTCATCACTAATTAATTTGGTTAATTTCTTAACTCAACAATCTCCCCCTTGATGACAAACATGATTTAATCAATAATCAAAAGAAGTTGAGTTTGAGTAAGGTTTAGAAACTCCCTTTGAATGATGTTGCTTGCTAATGTGTTGCTCTCCCTTTCTTTTTCAACAGTAGCTCCCCCTGAATTTATGCTCTTTCTTTTTTGTTCCTGTTTACATTAAGCTTAAAAAGAGCTATTCAAGATGTAACTTGACTAAGGGATTCTGTATAACCAGCAACACATATTCAACCCAGTATTTCTTATCATGACAGCAGCAAAAGCATATTGTAAAATCAAAGAAATTTGCAAAATAAAGTTCAGTTCTAATTAGAAAAAAAAAACATAACTATTACTCCCCCTTTTGTCATCAAGGGCGGATCAACAAAAACATCACTAGAAATCCTGCAAGAAAGGTTAGTGCACAGTCAAAATAACTAACTAAGCAACCATAAGTACATCAGTGTTCAAAGTTATTACAGTCATCCAAAACAACATAAGTAAGCAAAATATAAGTAAAATAAAATAGAGTTCATGAGACAAAAGATGAGCAGCCGCAGCAATTTTTATGAGACAAATCCTAGGCATCAGAACCACTCCCCTCCGAAGCAGCTTCCTCTTCAACATCAGTGGCAATGTCTTTATCATTTTGAAGGTTATCAATGAAGGTCATGAGCACAGCCACCCTATCCCTTGATTTCTTCAGAAAGTTCTCATGCTTGCTAGCTAGTTTCCTTTGTTCCTTGCTCATGGCAATCAAGTGATTTGATTGGAAAACAAACTCTTGAGCGACATCCTTGACCACATTCAGCAAGGCAGATTTCTTCCCGGTGGAGATAGAAGTACCTTCAGTGGAAGGAGGAGGAGAGTCATCTGGAATAAACTCTTCATCATCATCATCTAGAACCACTCTCTCAGATCTAGTTGGTCCTTTTTGCTGTTTCACTGAACCACCCCCTTTTAGGTATGAATGTCTGTTTTCACAATCCTCATTTGACAGGTCAACACCAAAATTCTCAAATATGCAAGTTAAAAACATGCCATAAGGTAGTGCTTTATCTTTTACACTTCTAACAGAATCAAACATATATCTAGTCATCAAGTAGGCAAAAGAGATTTCTGTTTTAGTGATTAGGCCATACAAAACAAGTGTGTCCGTGTAAGAAACCCTTTGATATGAACCACTTTGAGGAATTAAAATGTGGTTAATAATACAGTGCAACTGAGCACGTTCATATCCGAGGGCTTTGTGAGTGGGTGTGATGCCATCAATTAAGGAAATATATTCACAAATGTGAGCCAAAGCATCATGGTAAGAGATACCAACACCTTCATCCCACTTCATAGATGTATAAGCACACGGCCCTACATTAGTGTACTTTAAAGAATCACTAATCGTCTCATTATTCAAGATAATGTCTCTGCCCTTAACATAAGAATGCACACTTCCTTCATGGTAAGTCATGTTTGCATAAAATTCTTTGACTAACTTAGGATATACTGGTTTTTTGATTTTGAAAAGGTGATTCCAGTCTAAAAATTCCAGATTTTCAACAAAAGGAAAGCCTTTCTTTTTCAAATCAGGTAAATCAGCAAGAAAAAATGGACAAAGAGTGCGATACTTAATAACTCCCTCATAGAAATCATGGTTCATGGCAGATTTGAAACGATGGGGGTTAAAGTCGGAATGAGATGTCATGAAGTGTGATTTGTGAGTAAATGGATCAATATCTGGTTCACTAACAGATTTGAGAGGCTGATGAGGGTTACCTCTTTGTGAACGCACAGGAACAGACCTTGATTTAGGCTTTATAGGCTCAGGAACAGGCTCTTCAATAGCAGGATGCTTACCCTTGGATGAACTAGGTTTTGTGGAACTTGGTTTGGATGGTGTTGCCTTCGATGGTGGTGTCGATTTGGCAGGAGCAGGGTACCTTGGAGTAGTCTTGGTTCGCGCCATGGGAACAGAGCGTGGAGGAGAGGTAGGAGGAGAAGGAGATGGAGTGAAGGTTTTGTCTTGTGAGTGAGTGGAAGGCTTGGATGGAAGTTTATACAGCTTTTCACGAGGAGGCTTGTGTGCTATGGTTTTCTTCTTTATTTGGTGGTTTTTGATTTAAGAAGAAAGAGAGTGATGTGGGTAGTGGTGAAAACCGAAGGGATAGAGAAGGAGTTATGGAGGGAAGAGAGGGAGTGTTGGTAACCGTACCCAAAAGCAAATTTCCAAAACCATGCAACTGCATCACCATTTGAAAAGACTTGAAAAGACATGACCTCATAAAAGAAAGATTTGATTTGATTTAAAAATTAATTAAAATTTTTTTGAAATCCTTAAAAAATGAAATCAAACTGAAAATCAATTTGGACAAAAAATATTAAATGAAAATCCTTTTTTAAAAAAAATAAAGCACACAAGCTGACCAAAAAATTTTAGCAAGAATTATAACATTCACATTTGGGCCCTCAGGTGATATGGATTTAATGAAACACATTTGGACCACTCTTGATCTGAATTGAGGTTGGCCCAAATTGATTTTTCACTTGCAATAAGTCCAGAACACGCTGACTTGAAGGAAACATTCATCATCTGCCCAGAATTGTCTCATACCTGTTTATGAGACAAAAAGCTCCAGCAAATACATCAGCACTTTTCAAATAAAGAATCATAACTCAAAATTCCTAAACAATTCCTAAGAATGCAGAATCTATCCTCAGCTAATGGTTTTGTAAAAATATCTGCTAATTGCTCCTCTGATTTAACAAATTGAATGCAAATATCCCCCTTTTGAACATATTCTCTTATTGAGTGAAATTTCACTTCAATATGCTTAGTCCTAGAGTGCAAAACTGAATTTTTAGAAATATTAATGGCACTCATATTATCACACATCAAGGGAATATTTTCAGCCTTTAATTTGTAATCAGCAAGCTGTGTTTTTAACTATAAAAGCTGAGAACAACAAAAAGAGGCAGCTATATACTCAGCCTCTGTAGTGGATAGGGCCACTGTTGGTTGCTTCTTACTTGACCATACATTTAAGGACTTTCCAAGGAAGCAGCATAGACCTGAAGTACTTCTTCTATCAACTCTATCACCAGCAAAATCTGCATCACAATAACCAACTGCAGAAAAATCATCAATCTTAGGATACCAAAGACCGAAATTGGATGTGCCATGAACATATCTAATGATCCTTTTAACTGCAGAAAGATGTGACTCTTTTGGTTTGGATTGGAACCTAGAACACAATCCAACACTTTGCACAATATCGGGTCTAGAGGAAGTTAAGTACATAAGAGAACCAATCATTCCTCTATACCTAGTCTCATCAACATCTTTCTCAGTTTCTCCCTTATCTAATTTTGAATTAGGATGTAGAGGAGTTTCCATGGGTTTGGCATTTTCAAGACCAAATTTCTTAACTAATTTCTTGGCATACTTTTCTTGATGAATGAAAATATCATTTTCAGTTTGTTTAATTTGCAGCCCAAGGAAGAAATTAAATTCACCCATCATACTTATGTCAAATTCACTTGTCATGAGTTTTCCAAATTCAGAACAAAGGGATTCATTTGCTGATCCAAAAATAATGTCATCAACATATATTTGGACTAGAATGAAAGAATCATTAGAATTCTTGATAAATAGAGTTGTATCAGTGGTGCCTCTTTGAAAACCATTTTTCAAAAGAAAAGAGCTAAGTCTCTCATACCAAGCTCTAGGAGCTTGTCTTAAACCATAGAGAGCTTTAGATAATTTGAAAACATGATTAGAATGCTCTTTATTTTCAAAACCAGGAGGCTGCTCCACGTATACTTCTCTATTAATCACACCATTCAAAAATGCACATTTCACATCCATTTGATATAATTTAAAACCACAAAATGCAGCATAAGCTAAGAGAAGTCTTATGGCTTCCATTCGGGCAACAGGGGCAAAGGATTCATCAAAATCTATTCCTTCTTCTTGGTCATATCCTTGTGCCACTAGCCTTGCCTTGTTTCTTACAATGCTACCATCTTCTCCCAACTTGTTCTGAAATATCCACTTGGTGCCGGTCACTTTCTTTCCACTTGGCCTTGGAACCAAAGTCCATACTTAGTTCTTTTCAAACTCAAGAAGCTCATCCTCCATAGCTTTAACCCAAGAGGGGTCACTTAGTGCTTCCTTGACGTTTTGAGGCTCTATTTGTGAGAGAAGGGCAATGTTTGTTCCTTCATTTGCCTTTCTAGTGGAAGACCTTGTTTGCACTCCATGAGAGACGTCCCCAATGACAAATTTCTCAGGATAATTCTTCAAGAATCTCCACTCACGAGGTCTGGTGGACTTGGAGGCAGATTCAGTCACCAAGGGATTCTGGGCGCTGCTGGCTGCAGGATTTCCTTCAGATTCATGAGATAAAATGAAATTGTCTCTTGAATTTTCAGCATTTACTGTTTCTGGTTCAGCTTGTCCAAAATTTTCTTTTCCATGATTTTGAGCAGCTTCATCCTCCTTTTGAGCTTGATTTCCTGCATCACAATCTTCCAAAATGCTTTGTACCAAGTTAGTATCACAAAATGTAACATGTATGGACTCTTCAATAATTCTAGCATCTTGATGATAAACCCTATATGCTTTGCTAGTTGTGGAATATCCTACAAACAAACACTCATATGCCTTTGGATCAAATTTTTCCAAATTTTCTTTGTTATTTAAAACAAAATATTTGCATCTAAAGATGTGCAAGTAATCTAAGTTTGGTGAGTAGCCTTTTCAAAGTTCATAAGGGGTTTTCTTCAAAAATTTCCTTATGATTGTTCTATTTAAAATGTGGCAAGCTGTGTTAACCGCTTCAGCCCAAAGGAATTTTGGAACATTACTCTCACAAAGCATAGCTCTTGTCATCTCTTGTATGCTTCTATTTCTTCTTTCCACAACACCATTTTGTTATGGTGTTCTTGGACAAGAGAAGTTGAAAGATATTCCAAATTTCTCACAAAAGGATTCAAAAAATTTATTTTCAAATTCAGTTCTATGATCACTTCTTATAGAAGAGATTTTCAAATCTTTTTCATTTTGAATTTTCTTGCAAAAAGGTTCAAAGGCCGAAAAGGCTTCATTTTTGTGTGCAAGAAATAAAACCCAACCAAACCTAGTGTAGTCATCCACAATTACTAAACCATAATGTTTACCACCTAGGCTTTGAGTTCTTGTTGGACCAAATAAATCAATGTGTAGCAACTCAAGTGGTCTTTTAGTAGAGATGTCTTCCTTTGGTTTAAAAGAGCTTTTTGTTTGTTTTCCCATTTGGCAAGCATCACAAGTGATGTCTTTGTCAAACTTTATCAAAGGAAGGCCTCTTACTAATTCTTTCCTTACAAGTTTGTTTATTTGAAACATACTTGCATGACCCAATCTTTTGTGCCATAACCACTTTTCAGATTCTTTAGAGTGAAGACAAGCTACATTTTGATCTTTTAGTTCATCAAGAGTAAGTCCATACATATTATTGAAACGCTTGGCAACAAACATCACTTCATTTGTCTTTTCATTAACAACACAGCATTCAAGCCTTTTGAAAACAACTAAGTATCCTAAATCACACAGCTGACTTATACTCAAAAGATTGTGCTTCAAACCACAAACCAAAAGTACATCATCAATGAAAGTAGATTGCTCATTACCTACTTTTCCAACAGCTATGATTTTACCTTTACCATCATCTCCAAAGGTCACAAAACCTCCATCATACTTATTCAGTTTGATGAAGTAGGTTGACCTTCCAGTCATGTGCCTTGAACATCCACTATCCATGTACCACATGTCCTTTTTGTTCTTGGATGCTAGGTAAATCTGCATGATGAGTTTCAAGTAGCCTTAGGTATCCAAATTAATTTGGATCCTTTGAAGTTAATCCATCTTGGTTGCCCAAGTACATTGAAATCACAAACAACATTGTAGACTTTGTTTCCTACAACTCTCTTTTCAATGAAGCATTGTGCATATGAGTGATCAAATTTTTTTGCAATTGACACAATGATTTTCTGGTGTGTGTTGCTGAAACTGAGGTGAGTTATATTGCTTGAAATGATTAAAGTGTTGAAATTTTCTGGTTTTTGGAGGAGATGCATTTCTTTTGACAAACTGATTTTTGTTAAAGTTGTTCCTCTTTGCAAAAGCATTTTCACCAGAATTTCTTTGAACATTTTTACCTTTCGAATATGAGATTTTGTTGTAAAATGGTGGTTTCTTGAAAACAGCCTCATTTTTCGAAATGTAACCCAAACCTGGCCCGTTTGAACTCGGACTAGTTCTTGGTGAAGGCTCAGCTTCACTTGTGTATTCTTCATCAGATTTTTCTTCACAAGTTGAAACATATCCGATACCTGATTTGTTTGGTTTGGATTTGGTATTTGATGAAGAAGCCACAAATTTTATAGAGGAAGTGTTGGAAACTGCATCTTCCTTGGCTATGTAACCTAAACCAGATTTTTCAAATAATGGTCTTTGACTTACAAGTAATTTGTCCAAGTTACTAGAACCTTGAGTAAATTTTGCTAAGTCACCATTCAGCCTTTTAATCATATCATTTAATCTTTCATTTTCAGCAATTAACTCGTGAGAAGGATCCACAATGTGCTTTCCTTTTAATTTTTTAAGTTTAGATTTTAGAAATCTGTTTTCTTCAATGATGTCCAAAGCACATTCAGTTTCCTTCACTTTTTCTTTTAAAAAATCATTTTCAGCTCTTAACACATCTCTTTCAGATCTACATTCATTGTATTTGTCAAGCAGTTTTGAGGTGTTTAAGGTGAGATCATCAATAATAGCATGCAAGTCCTCAATGGTCAAATCATAATAGTTTACCTCATCAAGATTGTTGTTTCCAGCCATGAAGCAGCCTTTGTCATCTCCTTCAGATTCTTCTTCTTCATTTGAGTCATTCTCAAGATCCTCCCAAGCTGCCATGAGTACTCTCTTCCTTTCCTTCTTTCCTTTGTCCTCCTTTTTGAGCTTTGGATAGTTTGATTTGAAGTGTCCAGCCTCCTTGCAATGATGACACGTCACCTTGCTCAAGTCTATCTTGTGCTCCTTTGAACTTGAACTCTTGTATTTGCCCTTGCTCTTCATCATTCTTCTAAATCTCCTAGCAAAAAACAAAAGCTCGTCATTTGAAATACCATCACTAGACTCACTCTCTTTTGGTTCTATTTGTGACTTGAGGGTTATTCCCTTTTTCTTTGAGTCTGTGTTTGTGTGTGTGGCTTCATAGGCAATGAGTTTTCCTCTCAGCTCATCATAGGTTATGGGACTTATGTTGTTACTCTCGGTTAGGACAGTGGCAGTGTTTTCCCACTCTTTTGTGAGGCTTCTAAGGAGTTTTCTCACCAAGGTTTGTTCTGCATAGTTTGTACCCATAGCATCAAGGTTGTTGATTATGATTGAGAATCTCTCAAATGCTTCATCAATTCTTTCTCCATCCTTCATGCTAAACATCTCGTACTCTTTTCGCAGCATATCAATCCTCGTTTCTTTGACTTGTTTGGTGCCTTCGTGTGTAACCTGGAGTTTTTCCCAGATTTCTTTGGCTGTCTTGCATCTAGACACCTTCCGGTACTCTTCAAAGCTGATAGCACAGTGAAGAAGGTTGATTGCCTTAGCATTCAGCTCTATCTTCTTCTTATCATCTTCATTCCATTCAGCTTTTTCTTTTGGAGTCACCACTCCATCAGCACTTATTTTTGTTGGGATCTTTGGACCGCTCACAACGATCTTCCATATGTTGTAGTCAATGGATTGGATGAAGATCCTTATCCTTTCTTTCCAGTAGGAGTAGTTCTTCCCGTTGAAGAAAGGTGGCCGGTTGTTTGACTGGCCTTCAGTGAGGGTGTAGGCAATTGTGGTTGTGCCCAAGTTGGTCGCCATTGGATCTTTGCTCCAAGCGGTTAAGCTTGATTCTTGAGACCTTAGCTCCTGATACCAATTGAAGGTTGTGGTATGCTTAGAGAAGGGGGGTTGAATCTATGCCTTCCTTTTAAGTTATTGTTTTAACCCTTTTTAAACAATCTTACAATTCTGATTCTGTTTGAACTCAACAACGAAAATTTATGAGACAATTTATTTTTGTCTCATGAATATCAGAAAACAGAATACAGTAGAGAAGAGAAAAGCTAACACCAGCATGTATCCTGGTTCGGTTGCCTTGTGCTATGCAACCTACGTCCAGTCTCCTCCACAACTATGGAAGAATTTCACTATAGTTAATAGTATTACATACACCAATTCCATAGGATTGACACAATCCTTTCACACTCAAGTTCTAACCTAACTTGACATTGGCTATGCTAATACCTAACTATTCACTCTTAGTGCTGACCCAACTAAGAAAGGGATACCTCATAAGTACAAGATACAAGACATAAACATACCTAAAGAAATCTGAAAATAACTCTAGGCTTTTTTCTCAAGTGTTTCACTCAGCCTTTTTCCACTCATGGCTTTTACTTGAGTTTTCTCACAATGCCTTTTCTCTCAAGAAATTACAAAAAGATAAACATTGAAAAGTACATTACAATCTGTAAAACATGAAGGAGATTGACTTCATCAACAGCCTCTTTGCTATGTGATAAAACAGATTTGCATGTCTCTGTTTCAGTTCTTCATTTTTGGCGGAATGCTTCTTTGAAAGAAAGCACTGTCCAAGTAGAGGAACTTCTTCAGAGAACTCTTCACAGAACAAAACCTCAAAACACTGGGTTATCTCTCCTTACTTTCTGAATGAACAGCAAGCTTCTTTTATCTCCTTGCATGTTGCTTGGTTCTTCTTTCAAGGTCAACACCTTGAGCCTTGAGCTTCACCAACCCACAGATTCACTTTTTTTACCTTAATCCTTAGAGAAGAAACTTTCCCTCTGACTTCCTCATCTTGACCGAAAGCCACTAAGCAGTAACCATAGAAATTTTCTCATGGTCAACTTGATCTTAGCCATTGAAAAACTATTTGGTCCCCAAGTATCACTTGTGACCATAGATGTGAAGCAGAATAGGGCAGAGAACAACTTTCCCTTGAATGCCATTTTTGGATAGAGCAGAGAGTTGGAAAGAGGAGAAGAAGATTTGATGCAAGCAAGATGAGATGGACTACCTTTAACCCAAGCTTGATTTGGTTTGGATTTTCTGATTTGATTTTTGTGTATCAAGCTTAACCATTCTCTCTCTTGCTTCTTTGGTGTTTGGTGAAGAAGCTCTCTCACTTTCGTTCTCTTTCTTCCTTTTTCTGAAGCTGATTTGACTTGGTCAGAGAGAAGAGATACGTTGCACATTTTGGAGGAGTAAAGAATTCAACCTTACAAGAGAAGCTTTGTGGGATGGATACGGGTTTGAATCAGTTTGGTTCATGTAACCCGTTTAGCCTGATTTGATTTCTTAGGCTTCTTTCTTTGCTTTTGCTTGGGCTTTTAATTTTGCTTTCAGCCTAATAGTCTTGCTGATTGCTTTTATATTCTATTTGGGCTATTAACATTTGGCCTGCAACAATAAACAATTAGTTCATATGTAGATATAAATAATCAACACTAATTATTTATTTTGCCCAAAAATAATGTTTGTCATCACTAATTAATTTAGTTAATTTCTTAACTCAACAGGTATTAGCATTGATAACTGTACAATCAAGGCAAAGTAGATTCTGGCAGTGATGGAGGACACCATGACCAGCTTCTAGAATGGGCTTGGCTGCGCTGGTGGTGATCCTGATTCCGACTCATCGGTGATGTTTATTTTGGGTGACAATTTCCATTTCAAACACTTTAGCTTAGTTTTTCTTATGTCTTTTTGGATATTTTGTACATAATTTGTTATTTTGAATACTTTTTACTTAGTTTATTACACTTTTTACTTTATTGTACTTTTTACCTTTTGCTTGTACATATGCTTTCTAGCCTTTAGTTGTGCTCGTGATTGGAGAATGTGCATAATTGAACCTAGTTTGATTTCATATATATATATATATATATATATATATATATATATATATATATATATATATATATATATATATATATATGATGGATTGGTTTGATTGAAATTAGAAAATGAATTTAGGGTTTTTGACTTTTTCCATCCAATCACATTATATATAGATATATAGAATAAATACAGTCAATTTAACGAAATTTTCAAAAAAACTTCTTTTCATATAGCGCATTGAAATTCCAGTTGATTTGAGTTGAGACTTTTTATTGAAACTTGCTTGAATTACACATTGTGGAATATGGTTTTTGAGCTAAGAACACACAATTTTGTGAGGTTTGAGTCTAATTGTGTGGTTGCATCATATAACTACTATCTTTATTCTTGTGTGTATTCTCTTTCTTTAATTGCAATCTTTGACTTGTTTGATTCTTTATGTCCATTATTTAATGTATATTTGCATTTATATGATTGAGGCTGTTGTTTTATGTAGCTCACTTACCTAAATAACTAACCATTTCATCTACTTTTGTTAGCCCACTTTGAGCCTTTTTTTTAATTTCTTTTGTTTTTTATGTTAGCACATCACTAACCTTAAGCAGAAAAAAATAAATATCCCTAATTTGAATTTATGATTAGCTTAGGATAGTGAGTGTGTGTCATTTAAGTGTGAAAAAATTGGAAAGATGGGTGGATAAATGTGTATGTTATATTTTTATTGAAAAAAATCTTGAAAATTTGAGTATATACTCATGTATTAATTATGTAGAATATATGTATTCACCTTTTGTATATATTATGTCATTGTTGCAAAAAAAAAAAAAAAGAGAAGAAAAAGAAAAGAAGAAAAAGGGAACAAAATGCGACAAAGTAGAGTAATAATAACAATGCATATGTGTTATGATTCAAAAAAATATATGAGTATAGAAAAAAGTGAGACTATGGGTAACTAGGTGTTGTATTAAAATTGTATAGGGTGTTATATATGTTTGGTGGGAGCCTAAGTTTATCATAAGTTCAAATTCTAGCTCACTTAACCATATATATATATATATATATATATATATCTTTACCTAGACCTTAACCCCATTATAATCTTGTGGAAAGTCCTCATAATAATTGTATCTATGCATTGAATAATTGTTGATTGTTAGATGAAAAATAAGTATTAAAAAGTATGATTAGAGGAGAATTGACTGGATCGACCCTAAACACTTCAGTGACTATAGTGTTTACACATTCGAAAAGGGGTTCGATTGCTCAATTACATGTTTCTACCTATGATTATTTTTTATCTTGAAAGTTTGTAAATTCTTTTATATGACCCAATTCAATTATGGATTGGATTTGGGTATGATTGTTTAGCCCTTAGTTGTTTATATGTGTATTCTTGAAAATTGATTTATTTTGACTAAGTAGGTACATATAGATAATTAAATAATGTTAGATAGAATAGTTGCATGTATAGATAGAGCGCATATAAGGTAGTTTACTTGCCTTCAATAAATGTTGATACCTCTTTCTTGTATCTTTCTTTATGTTTGGCATGAGAACATGCTATGTTTAAATGTGGAGAGGTTGATAAACTACAATTTTATGGTTTATCTTATATTGAATTTGGTAGATTTTATCAACTTATCTTATATTTCTTCACTGAAATAGCATGATTTTGTGAATTCTTCTTAAATTGTGTTTAAGAGTGAAAACATGTTTTTTAGTCCCTTAATTTTCTTACTTTAATTCATTTTAATCCTATTCGATACTTTGATGTATTTGTTGAGTTATTTGAAGTTTAAAAGGCAAGTATGGATTGAAGAAGTGAACAAAAACTATGCAAAAAATGGAAAATTTATGAAAAAATGAAGTTTGGAGTATTTTACGACTATGCTTACAGTATTGTAATATTTTATGCGTAGATTTAAAAAGTAAAAATATTTAAATTTATTTTTATTTCTATGAGTTAAGATTTTTTATAATCGAATATTGAACTCACTCAAAATTATTCAATATAAAACCTATCTATTTTACTTGTTTAGGCTTAAATTTTATTTTTTATTATCTTATCATCTATAAATATCGGATGATTTTTTCATAAATAAAATTAAAAAAAATAAAATTATAAATTATATTTTAGTATTATCTTAATTATTTTTATTAATTATCTAAATCTAATATTAATATAAAAAAATATTACATCTATAAATGAAGTATATTCTAATGAAAAGCTCTTGATTCAATCATAAACCAACTTTATTGAATCTAAATAAGAAAACGATACAAATTAAATGCACACGTTTTATAGGTAGCGTTTGTTTTAATGTATTGGGATAGAGACTGAGACTCAATATTATGTTTGTTGCTTCAAAAATTGGTACTAAAATTTATGTCTTTGTTTCTAAAATTTCAGTATTTTTACCTCCAAAAAATAGAGGTACAGGGAACTAAAATTTTTAGAGACGAAAACTGAAACTTTAATAATATTTTATACCTAAAATATTCTCATTTCAATTAATTAATTACAATTTTATCTTTTATACAAATTAAATTAAAACTTCATTCTTATTCTAATTTCTATCTTCTACTTTACACTAAACAAAATATTAAGATTTATTTTAGTTTCTATCTCTTAGTCTCAATTTCTCAATCTCAATTTTTTAGTTTTGATCTTTCTACCAAACGTTACCAAAGAGTTTGGCTTTAAACTTAGCTTGAGCCAAATACGTTGAGTAAGGGAATCTGAAAATGTATTTGCTGCTCTAGTTAAAATTGCCACACACTAAATACATGAAGAACACTTTTTTTTTTTAACAAAATGAAGAACAAATTAAAGTAAAACCTAACTTATAGGATAACTATATAGTAGCTTTTGTAATTTAGTGTAGTTAATTTTATTTTAATATCTATTATATAATACTAATTTTATAACAAAAATATAATACATGATACATTTTTATTGTAATTGAATTAAAAAATTTTTTATTTTAAATTAAAGAGGTTTTTTATCTTTTTTTATGTTTTATCTTTTTTCACCTATTCTATTTTTTTATATATTAATATTAGTTATTAATTTAACAATTAAAATATATTATATGATATTTTTTTATTACAATTAAAATTGAAATATACCATTAATGTCACAATCAAAATGTATCTTATTATACTCTATTTCATTGCAATTAAAATAATATATTCTCTTTATTTGTCTTTCTTCTTTATCATTCTATTTTTTATATACACTATTAATAATCTATTACATATTACTAATTTCACAATCAAAATATATATATAATACTTTTTAATTGCAATTTAATTAAAAAATTCTTTTTCAGATCTCTCCTTTCTTCTTTTTTTTTTTTCTATATTCTCCGTTTACTCACTTTTTCTCATTTATATATTATCATTAATTACTAGTTAATTATTTAACAATCAAAATATATCATACAAATATTTTTTATTATAATTAAAATTATTCTATTATATATTCTTAATTTGATTATAATTAAAATATTATGCCACATAACTTTTTTTTTATTGCAGTTGAAATAATTTTTTTCTAAAATAAATTTTTTTTCTCTCTTTATCTAATCACTCTATCTCTTTTGATCTTTTAACTAGTATATTATAATTTACTAATATGCCACTATTTTCAAACTATTTACTCATATATCGTTATTTTTTCGGTCATATTTATTATTTTTTGGTATCCTAACTAATTATTTATCCAAAAAGTATTTATAACAAAAAAAAATACTAACTCACATAAATTATTTATTATAAAAAATTAAAATAAAACACAAATTTTATATTTTTTCATTTAATAAATTTTTTAATATTTATTATAAGAATATTAAATATTATTAACTTTCAAGTTATAATAAAAATCAAATATTATAATATAATTTATTTTAAAAAAATTTATACTTCTATAATATTATTACTAATAAAAATACTAGTGTTTTTCTAATACAATTACATTTATATACAGTATTTAAGTAATAGGATATTAAAGTTCAAGATGTTGATTGATACGATGTAATAAGTGAATATCTATGACTAATTAGAAGACAATAATTCCAAATCAAACTATTTAAAAACCTATTTACATAACAACATTAAAAGAAAATATCTATGAAACAAAGAATATATAGTTTTTTTTGAGACAAAAAGTGTACACGTGTGATCCAAAGCAATAAGCATGAATGAATGAAGGGTGGTAGGAGTGTCATGTGTGGATATGCATTATCATAAGCTGTACCATGTGAGGGTCCAACTTTGTAGCCTTTGTGTCTTGTTTTCAGGGGAACCAAGAAAACTTCACACTACTCTCACATCTCTCTTTTCTACACGTACACTATATCATATTACCAAATAATATATCTTAACTTTTATGATTTTTGTACGTATTGTTGTGTGATAATTCATGTGTTAATAATTCATGCCTCATTTATTATTAGCTATGTTTAATAATTTAAACAAGATTTACATTTCACTAGTATTAAATGGGGAATAAGAGACTACAATGTTTACATTATGCATAGAAAAGAATAAATCATTTTTTCTAGGTTCTCTACTTTTCTTTTCTATGTTCTTCCTCTATTCACTTTATCTCTTTTATATATTATTACTAATTACTAGTAGGTTATTTAACAATAAAATCAATGAAGTATTAAGAAAAATATTAGTTTCACTTGTGTTTTTGAGAGAGAAATTAAGAGAAAGAAGGGTGAAGAATGAGGAAACTAACTAATAAGGTTGATATTGAAAAATGAATTGAAGCAGTAATAATAATAGGCGTCCATTTCTTCATGTATGTATGTATGTAGGTATGGGAGAAAGTTGATTGAGACAATAATAATGAAAGGAGATTTCTTCTCCTTTTTGAGAGTGACGTTGGTGTTTTGATTAGTAGTGTCTAGTGTGGGGGTATGGTGTGAAAATTGAAGGACCCATATACATAAATGAATATAAGAAAGAGGAACTTGGGAAAGGATTAATAAATGTGCGGAACATGTGCACCATTTGTTTTTATGCTGTGAATTTACTTGACAGGTATGGAGTGCTTGGTTATCGATGATTGATCAACAATGGTCTATCTCAAAAATAATGAGAGAATATTTTCTGTGTTGGACGGAGCTGCCAAGAAAGAGAGAGGATAAAGAGCAACGGTTGAGATCTTTTTGTGCAGTAGTCTGGAATATATGGTTGGAGAGGAATAGAAGGATATTTTAGAATAAAAACAAAGGTATTGAAGAAATCACTCACATGACTGTCTTAAGCCACAATAAGTGAAGAGGTGTGAACCCCTTTAGTTGTTGATAGTAATGTCGGAGATGACAAAAGGATTTCTTTTAATGTTAATATGTTTTTTGTAATTATTTTATTTTGTTTCTATTTGACTGCTCCACTGTATTATGTTGAGCTCTTCACTTTCAAAAAAAATTAGAGATTGAGAAGGACATAATATAAGTGGAGAGAGTCCTTTGGATTCTTTTGTTTTTTTTCTACAATGCTTAGTTGATAATTTGATATAGCTAGGTTTTTTTTTCTCCTTCCACAACCTCATCCTCTCTTTCTCAAGCAGTTTAGAATTATTTAAAAAAATACTATTTAAATTTTTATATAAAAGAATAAAAATTAATTTTTAATTAGTCAATATTAATTATTTTAGAATCTAGTGTTTATAATTTAAAAAGTAGGATTAAGAATTATAATTTAGAATATAAAAAATATAATTGTAAGTTTTTTTTTAGACAGCAAAACTTTGCATATGAAACTTAATCTATTGTCTGTATTATTAAATTTTAGATTTTTAGTGATAAAAATGGAGTTTATAACTTTATATGATAAAAATGTTAAAAATTCATATTAACAAGAGAGCCCCAGCCACATTATTGCCAATTTCATCATCTATGTTGGTCTTTTAAGAATCCAAATATTCTTTTTCCATCTAAGACAATTCCTTTCATATCAAAGTGACAAAGTCACAATTTAGTTTTTTTTTTTTTTTTTTTGAGTATTTTATATGGTACGGTGCCTTTGAGGTGCATTTTTTATGGAACTTGGAAGTATATGAAAATGTTCACAAATCTTAACATAAAAAGGTTTGGGTGAGTTTTTTCTATATTGTAAACGTATGTGTGATATCCAATGATATTTGGGTGGTATTGTATTTTACTCTGCTATGGGCCTGTATCAAATTTTTTAAAGGAACAAAACATTGATAACGTTTTGTGGGTGGGTGAATTTTTTTTAATAAAAAAAAAAGCAAAACGGCATCAAATAAAAGAACAATGATGAAATAAACTAATTTGAGCCCAATATTAAAAATAAAAAGCTCGTTTATTGGTCTTTTTGTTCTTGTGAACATAAGTCTAAAAGACAAACTCAATAAAAAAAAATAAAAGAACAATGATGAAGCTCTTAAACTATATTATTATTATTCATAAGCAAACGAAGCAAGGAAGGTGATACTGGGACTGGCTTCATAGTTATTTTGGACTTCAAATTAAGCCAACCAGTGAGTCACGGGATTTGCACTTTCTTAAATTAGCACAAAACGTAGCTATCAAATATATAATAATGCTCAATTGTGATGTCATCTTTTTTTATATTTATACTCATACTTATTCATTATACTTATATGACAATATTTCTATACATATGGAGTTATTTTTTTAAATAAAATAAAATTGAGGGGACCATGTATTCTCAGAATCTCTAATAAGCTTTACTACTAGGTGAAATATATGGAAAAGATGTGCTTATGTGGCAAAATCTAAACCACACATTCTAAAACCACACTTTTAACTTAAAACTGTAACTCTTTACAAAGAAAAGCGTCACCTAATGGAAAAAAGTAAATTAGAAGATTTAAGAGAAGAAATAATTAAATTATCAAAACTAATAGATCAAAAATTAATGATTTTAACCAATGTTAATTGTAATGACACTGAATTCTTAAAATCAATACAAAATGATTTTTCTCAAAATCTTTATTTTACTATAAGTTTTATTGAAGGACTTCAAAAACCTGAAAAAACTTATTTTTCACATGGAATTTCTAAAAAATGCTACCATGGAAATGATTCCCCACATCTTCATCATACTTTTAACCCACAATTAAATTCTATAGTAGATATGCTTGAAGAAATATTAGTATCTATAAAATTTCAAAGAAATAAGGAAAAAGAGAATCCCAAAGAAGAAAAATTTCAAAATATAATCAACATAACAGACTTAAAAGTAAAACCACCATTGAAATTATGAATATTGAAGAAAAATTAGAAGAAGTTACAATGCTTTTTAAACAATTAAAAATGGCTCAAGAAAATAATATTATGGAACATGGTTTTCAAATAGAAGAAGAATTAGTAAATGCTGAAAATATAGAAAATGAAGAACACATTCTAGATTATTCAAGTGACGAAGAACCAGCAATTCCAATACAAGTAAAAAATGAAGCTGGAACATCTAAGGATAATCAATCTCAATTTAAATGGGAAACAGGTTTTGATAATTATGCTTTTAAAAAAGGATTTATAAATAAAGATTCAAAATATACAAAAATACCATCAAAATACGTTCCTAAAATCCAGAAAATGGTAGGAGAAAGAATGCTCGATTTAGACTGCAAAAAGAACGAAAAAGAAATTTTCGAAAACTGGTTGAATTCCTTCTTATTAGAAGCCTTTACTAATCCAAAACTTAGTGAATTGTCTGGAAGAGACATTTGGAATTACATAGGATTTCATACTAAAGGAACTATAAGAGATTATATGACATCAATAGAAAACCAAACAATAGAAGAATTAGAAACAAAAACAACAGCTTATGATAAGATATTATATATAATGATGATTCTATATAAATAATTTTTTGGAAAAAATATTATAGATCATAGACAAGAAGTCTATAATAAAGAATATCAAGAAGCAAAAAACCATTTAGCTAATATTCAGATATATGATTTATGTAATGTGGAGTCTTATATATGTGAATATAGAATACATTATTACAAATTAAAAAAAGAAGATAAAAATCATTATCTCAGTATGTATATAACAAAACTTCCATATCCTGCTAATGAATTCATAATGGGAAGATTTATAAGAGAAATAAATAGAGGAACAATTGAAAATAATTTTGGTGGAGCAACCTCTGCAATAAGAGAGGAAATAAAAGAACGTTGTATGCAAGAAGCAACTCAAAAAAGATTTGCAAATATAATTAGAATTTGCTGTCAGGATAATGAAGAGATACCTCAAAAATATGATCTTAATAAAAATTTTCAAAGAAAGAGAAAATATCAATTTAGAAGAAGAAAATACTATCCAAACTGGAGAAAAAAGAGATATTTTAGGAAAGAAAATAACAATAAAAACAAAAGACAAAGAAATAACTATTGCCCGAATAAAAAAGAAAATTGTAAATGTTGGTATTGCCAAGAAGAAGGACACTACGCAAATGAATGCCCAAAAAAGAAGGATAAAAAGGATCTTACTAAACAAATAGAAATTGCTAAGTCTTGTTTCATGGAACCATTAGAAGAATCTGATGATAACTTAGACTATATTTTTGAATATGTCTCAGAAACAGACTCAGAGACTGAGTAATAATGCTACATTTATTACTATAAAAATAACAGAAAAATTTATAAATGCTTTCATAGATTCTGGAGCAACACAATGCTTTGCTAGTTCAAATATAAAACTTGATTGGAAAAAATTAAAGAAACCATTAAGAGTTAAAATAGCTGACAAATCAATACATAAAATTGACCAAAGAACAGAGATGGTTGAAATTTTTATTCAAAATTATAGGTTCATTGTTCCATCTATATATATGTTAGATTCTGGAATGGATTTTATCATAGGAAATAACTTTTTAAAGCTATATCATCCATTCATTCAAGAATTAACATATATAGTTTTAAAAGCTCCACACGATTCTTCAATAAATCAAAAATCAAAACGTATAAAAATACCAACTACTACTATAGATAAGATCTTAAAATTTAAAATATTTTCTATATTAGAAACATGTTATTTAAATCTATACTTTCAGATAAATATTCCAAAAAATAATCTTGAAATAAAGATAGAAGAACTTTTGGATGAAATTTGTGCTGAAAATCCTTTAGATATTAAAAATACAAATACCGAATTAGTAAGCATTAAATTAAAAGATCCCACAAAAGAGATAAATGTTCCAAATAAAATTCCTTATTCCGCAAGAGATAAAGAAGAGTTCTCACTAGAATGTAAAGATCTTTTGGAAAAAGGAATTATAAGATTAAGTAAAAGTCCTCATGCGGCTCCAGCTTTTTACGTTGAAAACAATAATGAAATTAAAAGGGGAAAACGAAGAATGGTAATAAACTATAAGAAAATGAATGAAGCAACTATTGGTGATGCTCATAAACTTTCAAGAAAAGATTCTATTTTAGAAAAAATCAAAGGAGCAACTTGGTTTTCATCTCTTGATGCAAAATCAGGATATTGGCAACTTCGTTTAGACGAAGAAACAAAGAAATTAACTGCTTTTACTTGCCCAACAAAAGAATCAACAAGTGTGTTGCTCTATGAATGGAATGTATTACCATTCGGATTAAAACAAGCCCCAGGTATTTATCAAAGATTTATGGAAAGGAGTTAAATGAATTTGTTTTAGTGTACATTGATGATATACTAATTTTTACAAAACAGGATAAAGAAGATCATCTTCAAAAATTATTAATAGTTTTAGAAAGATGTAAAGAAAAAGGATTAGTTCTTAGCAAAAAGAAAGCAAGAATAGCAAAACAAGAAATAGAGTTTCTTGGATTAATTCTATCCACTCAAGGAAAGCTAAAACTTCAACCAAATGTTCTAGAAAAAGTAAATTTATTTCCTAATAAAATAGAAGATAGAAAACAATTACAAAGATTTTTAGGGTGTATAAATTATATTTTTGATCAAGGATTTTTAAAGAATATAACAGAATACACTAAAAGCTTATTTCCAAAAATAAGTACTAAAAAAGAATGGAAATTGGATGAAAAAGATAGTATGCAAATTCAAAGAATTAAAGAATTATGTGAAAAACTTCCAGAACTTTATATTCCAGAAGAAAATGACTACTTAATAGTAGAAACAGATGCCTCAGACATAACCTGGTCAGGATGTCTAAAAGCTAAGAAAGCTATAAAAAGCTTGGAACAAGAAAAAGAATCACTAGATTCTAAATATCCCCCAAAGGAATTACTTTGCAGGTATATTTCAGAAACTTTTACTCCAACAGAACAGAGATATACCACTCATGAAAATGAAACTCTGGCAGTAATTAAATCTCTTAAGAAATGGAAAATTGATTTACTACCCAAAGAATTTACATTAAGGACAGATTCAAGTTACCTAACAGGTTTTATACGATATAATTTAAAAGTTGATTATAATCATGGACGATTGGTAAGATGGCAATTATTTTTGTTACAATATCCAATAAAAATTGAATATATTAAGGGTGACAAAAATGTTATTGCAGATACATTAAGAAGAGAATGGAGTTCGTCTACAACGCATTAGATCAAGAAATTCAAAAATACGAACAAGAACTCGAAAAATGCAAGCATTGTCAGCAAATAAGGATACAGATCCAATCCCTCAAGAAGGCCATCGAAGCAATGAAATCAACACAACAACCAAAACCATCAGAGTTCAGCCAGCTAAGCGTGGTGGACAAATCAGGTGAAGAAAAAATTCTAGAAAATAAAATAATTGCTGAAATTATCAAAAAATCCACCCAAGATAAAAAATATTATGTAATTTATAATGGCCCCATGAAAGGAGTATATGATGCCTGGGAAAAAGCAACACCATTTACACATCAATCAAGGATAATTCATAAAGGAGGGTTTTTAACACTGGAAGAAGCAAAAGAATCCTTCAGGGAATATGAAGCTCTTCATCCAGAGCAAACCCTAAAAAGAGCAGATAAAGCTCCAATTCAAACCCAGAGAACAGGGATAATAAGAAACATTCCTACAAGGGCTGAAATCAAGGAAAAGAAAAGGGTCTGTAGATCAAATCTTAGAGAAACCCTTAACATAGTCCTAAATTGGACTGAAGAAAAAAGGGCAATCTTGAGATATTATCCTATTGCCAAAGAACAGCTAACAAAGCTGGTTATATTTCCAGATGCTTCCCCATCTGACACCTATCAGTTTTTCCAGTATGGATTAATTGATACAATTTTAATTTTTAATGATTTAAAAATTATTAGTGAGTTTCCTGCAGGATTCGTTGATGCAGTAAAGAGATTTAAAAATATGATTGACAACGTAAATCCAAGGGATATATCCCTAAAATTTACGAATAGTCAACCTATTTTTAATGAAGAAGAAGAATGCTTGGTTCCAGCACATCAAGTAATCTTCATGTCCGTCTTCCCAGGAAATTTTCAACCAATTGATCAAGTTCAAGACTTAACAATCTACAGTCATGAAGAAAGACTAGCCAGCACACTAGCAAGGGTCTTCGAAAGAACTCAAAAGATAACAAGGGAATCTCACACAAGAATCAATTATAAAAGCAGAAATACTTTGCTTGTGTCCAGTAAAAGAAATGAAATTGAAGAAAGAGAGATGAGACTCTTAGTGGAATTTGAATCAGCATTCTACAACTTATCTGGACTCTTAGAAAAGCTCCCCGAAGGGATAAAGAGGAATCTCTGCTATTTGATAAAAGACAGAGAAGACCACAAGTGCCAGCTATGTGTCTCAGAGTTATCTGAAGAAAGCAATAATGAAACGAAATCAACCCACATGATAAAGGAAGAAGACAACGCATCTGAAGGTCACATAATGAAAGAGGAGGACAGCACATCTGAAGCATCTCTCAACATTATTGCATAGTGACGTAAGCGCTTAGGTCATAGAGCACCAACAATGTAGCTGGTGCAAGATAATAAACAATGACGTAAGCAATGACGTCATAAGAAGGGTAAGGATGGGAATTGTCCATCAGACCCAACCATTATAAATAGGTTGCTTAGGCAATTGTAAAAGGCATCAGACAATAGAAAGCAGGAGGCTAAGAGTACTCATATGCTAAGAGAGCAAGGAGGAAGCTGTCAAGGCGATTCTATAGTCTGAAGAAGAATTCCCTTAGGAAAAACCAATTCTAAACTCCCCTCTGGAGTTAGTATCTACAATCTCCCCTTTGGAGATAAAAACATCTTATGTAAAATATTCTAAATAAAGGAAGTTTTTCTCCAAAAAGGTACGCCCTTATCCTAATCTCTTAGTTATGAATCATTTAGAAAGTTTAGAATTAACGGAAGAATCTGACTATTATAGATTATCTGCATTATTAGATAATGAAAAACAGGCTGTTCTAAAAACAGAATTAAATCTCAAATCAAATGAAAATTTTAATAAACAAAATCTTTTAAAAGAAGTTTTTAATAGAAAAAATATAATATACTATGGAAAAATTCAACTTGAAGCCCCTATAAAGATAAAATCTGCCAATGGAGAACTTGAAATAGCTTTGATAAATGATGAAGAATTGAGTAAACAGATTGAGAAAATTAAGGATCAACAAAAAAGATCTAAAATTGGATGGATCCATATTAGTACTATACAAGTCTTAATCAAATCTACATATATGAAAGGAATTAATTCACCAATAAGCTTAGCAATCTGTGACAAAAGAATTACTGATGACCCAATAGATCAAATAATTGGAATTGTTCATGGAAACTTGGCAAACGTAAATGTTAAATTCAATGCCCATCTTGGATATGCTATACCTTTGTCAACTGAAAATCTTGAAAGATCTATAAGTTTGGCTTATAAATTTCACAGAAAGAATCTAATGGAACAAGATGATGAACCATTTTCAATTACATATGCAATAAATTATGCTTTAACAAATAGCCATCATAGTATAATATTTAAAAACAGAGAAAGAATTTATGTTGATGAATTATTTCAGAAAATTGTAAAGACAGAAATACCAAAATATAAAGCTATTGAAAACCCAGTTCTTTTACTAAAAGAACCATCAGGAAAATTAGTTTCATCGAATTTTCTAATAAGAGAATCCAAAATTAGTAGCCCTTTAAGTTTATCTAAGTTAAAGACTAAAGAAGAAAATTCTGAAATAAAAGAATTAACAAAAAAGGTCGAAAAATTAAATGAAACCCTAAACACTAAGTTATGACAATAAATAAAGAAAAAATATATGTAACCTATCAAGACAAGAAACAAGAGCTCTTTGAAAGAGAAGATCGGTTGAATTATTTACAGTTTTCTGAAATAAATCAAAGAGCATTTAAAGCTCTAAAAATAATCTATGACAAATTGAAAAGAGAAGTTGAAGAGTTAGAAAAAATAATGGAATCTCTAGAAAATAGTGATGAATCGATGATAGAATTTGCAGAAATTCTAAGATAAATAATGAAGTTTACAAAGATTGAAAGACCAGAAAACAAAATAAAAAGAAAAAGGGCGAAAAAATTAAAAAGTAAAATAAAGGAGTATAAAAGGGAATTAAATAATCTTCAGTTCGAAATTAATGACCTTATAATAAAAAGGATAGAAATAAGAACAAATATAAACAAGTTGGAGCTAAACTTAAAAAATTTATAAATGCCTGGAAAACCATATTATGACTTAAAAGAATTAAAACTGTTGAAAGAAAAAATGGAAAATGAAGTTAAAAAATTAAAAAGATATTTAGAAACAATAGAAAGTGTAGAAATAAAAGAAGTTTTTGAGGATTTGAAAAATTATATTAAAGAAAAGGACAAACAGATAAAAGATTTTATATACAATAATCCATGCAAAAAAGAATATTATAAACTAAAACAAGATTGAAAAACGATAAAAATAAAATCAGAATTAGTAATAGTAGAAATAGTCAATACTTTTGATTATGAAACTGCAAATTATAAAGTACCACCAACCAAATCTATACAAATTATAAAAGCAAAATACGAAGAGTTAATAGAAATTTTGAAAAAGAAATTACATTTTAAAATTTACGAAGAGTTAATAGAAATTACATTTTAAAAATTAGTATCAGAGCAAAGTTAACGATTAAAGGTAACACTTTCTCTTTAAGCAACACTTTTAGTGATACGCTTTTAAAATCAACAAATAACCATAAAAGACAAAAATCTTTACAAATGCATCTGTACACTAGATGTTCCCTTACTACCAATGAAACCAACTCACTTTATTTGAGGGGCTCTGGGCACAACAGTAATAATAATGTCAACTAATTAACTATATATATCATACAAAGAAAAAGGGCATTTATTTGAATAGGAAGAGTGCAAGTATCTAACTAAATTGTTTGCTGGCTCCTATCCTTTATTTGTTAAAAATAAAAAAGAGACGATGATTCAATAGGTTCAGCCAAACTTAACTAAAGTTAACACAAAGTAATAATGGTAATGCATTAGTGTTGGAAGATAGAGAATTATGATGGAGACTAAGGTTATTGATGATGAATTTCTTTATAAGATCTTTATTAATTGTTTACCAATCACACAACAACTATTCCCCCAAATCCAATAATATAAATAAAAAAATAATCGAAATTAAACAATTAAATTAAAAGCTTGATGCATACTATCACCAACTCTAATTTCAAAAAATTCGAATAATGTGATGTTCAGCATTATGTAGTAAACTGATGTGATGCATTTTGTTCCAGCTAAATATATACTTCCATTCTCCATCAGTAAGCATACACTTGCAGCTAAAGGTAACGCGTTTTCTGGCTTATAAATTCAGCAACCCTCACCCCTCTCTCTCCATTCTCCATTACTCACTCAGATAACCAGACTTTCTTTCTTTTTCTTTAGCTTCGGAATTGAAAAAAACTTCTCTTTTTTTTCCATCACATTTTCGCTCATCAATTGTTTGATCTGCCGCTAACACCACAATATTCATCCTTTTGGGGTTAATGCTCGCAATGGTGAATCGATCATTCTGGCAGAGTGAAGGGGGCTTCCGTCCTTTTTCCCTATCCCCTCGCTTTGCAGACTAACGGGGCCTTACTTATTCAGGGGGGAGTGGAGCCCCGAGAAGCACTGTATAGAGGAAGATCATCGGTCCCTCCTCATTCTCTACAGGGTTCCAAACCTTTCTTCAACATAGGTGACAACGAGCGGGGCAGAGATGGAAGAGATGGAAGACGAGAATAATCGAATCTTAGGCTTCGCTACCTAACTTATCAGCCAGCAAGTAAACTACACCCTAAAGTTGGATTTGGAAGCTCAGGAATTCTTTAACAAGCCAGGGTTTTTCTTGGGTAAACAAAGAGCTCTTGACCTCTGCTTATTAGATTGGCAGGGCTTCTAACGAGCCTTTCTTAGTGGAAATTTTGCTGGGTTACTGCACAAACCTGAAAGACTGCTGCTTCTTCTTGACCCTACTTCTACTGTCCTCGACGGTCTTACCTGGGAAGAGGAAGATGAGAGATCGGCAGCGGTTGCATGCTTCGGGGAAATGCAACCGATGTTGCTGATGGCGGTTACGGCAATAAATTGATCGGCGGCTAAGAAAGCTGGTTTTCCCATCGTGACATGGTCCTCTTTTATCGGGCTCGGCAGCTTAGTTGTCCAGCTTATCATCAGTTATTACAGCGGCGGATGCACCTCTAAACTCGGGCGCAACTGTGCTATTATTCTTGCCGGTGCCGTTTCCGTCGCTATAGGATAACAGGAGGGTGGCGCCCGAATTTGCAGGTGTATCTGTCGCTGTAGTAACCGACGATGAGCTGAACAACCAAACCGGAAATAGGGTTGCCGAGCCAGATGAAAGACGATCATCTCACTACGGATTATGGATAGATGATAATATTTAGGTGCCATCTATGGTGGCAGTAAAGGTTCAATGGCTACAATGGCTAAGCTTGCTGAACCATCAGGTGCCTGACGTCTGGAGAGTTTGGAGGTCGCTTGACTCTCGGGTTCACTATGTCAATGACGGTAAAATTGTTAATGAAACACAATAAATATATGTTGTTGTGGTTAAAACTGAATTAACAAAAATTCACCCCAAAAAAATTCAAAGAAAATTAAATTTTTATTTAGTATTTGATTTAGGAAAAAATAAATTATGCTTCTGTTGTACTGTTTCTGAGTTTATCGCTGCAGGGGTCCTTCTTTTCTATGAGCGACTTTGTGGCCTTGTGGTGGAGGAGTTTTAGCTGATAGTGTGACGTCGCTAGTGTTCGTGGTTGGAACTTTGTGGGTGGAGCAAGTTGGTGTTCCGTTCATACATCGCCAGAGAAGGAGCACCTCATCCAAGTTACTACCGGTTGGAATGGATTTTTGACCAAATCATTTTAGCAGTTATAATATTACAATGTTTTCATTGAGATAAAGCATGAATAAAGAGACTTATCGTATGTATTTGAATTTAGTTCTTTTTATTTAAAAGTAGTAATTAACATTATTGAAATAATAAAATCAAGTGTAAACTTTAGTTGCATGATCATGCAAGTTATAGTTGTTCTAAAATATTTATTCTTTCTGGTCCGGCCATTACAAATCCAATATCATAAATCGGCTTTATCATTCATAACTCGGAATTATTCACATTATTACCCAGGAAATTGGCATTATAGTTTGGCATTGCAGTCATTACTCGGCAATTTACGTCATTAATCGGCATTACAGTTACTATCAACAATCAATGTCATTTATTAAAAAGTGACGTTACAAATCAGCTTAACGGACTGCTTCACAAAAGTGAAACGTCCAAACCCTTATTATTACTCTTTAATACAGGCAATAAAGCAGGAACATAACCGATTTATACATTATCACCTATAAAAAGGTATGATCTCCTATCCTAAAGGACACATTGAATTCTCAATACTAACTTAAGATTCGGAGTGCCTTTGCAGGTACACTCCCCCCTGTTTCTTGCTCAAAGCTCTACGCGACTGGACACCCTCTTGGAGTAAAGCTCGGATTATCATAAGGCTTAAAGGTCGGCACTGAAGATAATAACTCGGCGTCGACTCCCAGAGACTAAGCTCTCCCTCCAGGTATCCATTCAAGAACAATTGGCGCCCACCGTGGGGTCGAAAATATAAACCTCTCCATATATCATCAGCCTCGAGGTTCCCGTTTTAAGTCATGGCTGAACAACCTCCACCCACGCCATCCGAATTGCTCCGGATGGTGACCGAGTTACGGCAAGCCGTGGCCGAGGAGAACCAAAGAATGGCAAATCAAATTGCCAACTTGAATAACATTCGAACCGAAAACAATGACCGACAAGAACGGACAGAAGAAGCCGAGCAGCAGTCAGGACCAACACATGTCTCAGACACTGCTCGACAGGAAGAGGAGCAACCCGAACATAATGAAGAAGCTCAGAAAGACATAGAAAATGACGATCAGGAAAGCTCCCCTGGACCATTCACGGCGGAGGTGATGAACTTCGTACTACCCCGAAGGTTTACTCTGCCGACCACCCTAACTCCCTATGATGGGTTAGATGATCCGAAGAAATACATCAAGAAATTCACCTCCATAATGATAGTAAACGGTGCATCTGATAAAGTTTTATGTCGTTGTTTTCCATCTTACTTAGATGGTCCTGCACTTGATTGGTTTTGTTCTTTGCCTGCAGGTTCCATTTCTCGATTTCGAGACATATCAAAACCCTTTGAGGAGCACTTCGCTGGATCAGCCATCTATCTACATGACTCCGATTACCTGAACACAGTCAAGCAAGGCCAGCACGAAAGCCTCAAGGACTACATGACGCGCTTCACAAAGATAGCCATAAGTAAACCTGACCTCCACCCCGAGGTAGAACTACACGCCATAAAAGTGGATTACGACCAGGAAAATTTCAGGAAACTATTGATGTGGCCAAACCAAAAACTATGGCCGAGTTCCGTGAAAAAGCTAAAGGACAGATCGACATCGAAGAACTCCGACAAGCTCGGAAAGTAGAAAAGCCTCACTATAGAGACGACGACAAAACACGGGACAGCAAGAAGAATTTCAAACCAATTCCACGATATGAAACCTACACCAAATTCAACACCAAGCGCGATGATATCATCAAGGAGATCTTGAATTCAAAATTAATCAAGCCACCAAGAAAGGCTGGCAGTTACCCAGATTCAAAAGGCACTGACCGATCAAAATACTGCTCCTTCCACCAGAAGCACGGACACAATACCGACGACTGCGTCATCGCCAAAGACCTACTAGAGCGACTAGCTCGGCAGGGTCACCTAGACAAATACATCAGCGGCCACATGCAGTGGCGAGCACCTCCTTCAAGAGATCAAAGCTCGCTTACACAACATGGCTGAGATAGAGACCGATCGAACAATAGCCATTATGAACTACCAACACGTACAATTAACTGTATTTCCAGAGGTTTTGCAGGTGGCAGAGCCACAAGCTCCGCAAGGAAAAGATCTTACCGAGCTATACTTTTCATCAACGCCGATCAAAGTCAACAGCAGCCGCTGCCGACATCTCCACATATAACATTCCAAACAGCCGATCATGACAACAGTGTAACAAATCTGAATGATCCCGTCGTAATCTCCCTCCAGCTTGGAGATCTCCTAGTTAAAAAGATGTTGCTCGACCCAGGCAGCAGCGCCGACGTTCTCTTTTACTCAACATTCCAGAAAATGAAACTAAGCAACAACGTCATCCAACCTTCCACTGGTGACTTGGTAGGTTCTCAGGTGAGCGAGTCCCGGTTATGGGCTCTGTGTGGTTACAAACCACACTCGGTAAGTTTCCCACGTCAAAAACCTCAGACATTCAATACTTAGTTGTTGATTGCTTCAGTCCCTATAATTTAATACTTGGCCGACCTTTCTTAAATAGGTTTGGCGCTATAGTATCTACAATTCATCTTTGTGTTAAGTTTCCTTTGCAGGACAACACAATTGCAACCATTCATAGTGATGCCCGAGAAGCCAGAGAATGCTACAACAATAGTCTCAAAAGACCTAACCGTAACACAAAAGCCCAGGTTCACAATATCGGCAACATGAACAACCAACACATGCTGGCCGACCTTGATCCCAGAGCAGGAACACTGGAAAGGCCGACCCCAACAGAAGACCTAGATAAAATCTATTTCACAGAAAATACGGACAAATTCACATACGTCGGCTCAACATTATCCTCAGAAGAAAAATTATCATTCCGAGCATTCTTACAACAAAATGCCGACCTGTTTGCTTGGACCCCAGCTGATATGCCAGGCATCGACCCATCCATCATATCACACAAGTTAGTGTTAGATCTATCTGTCCGACCTATAGCACAGAAAAAGAGAAATCTCGGCCACGACCGAAAACAGGCTTCCCTAGAAGAAACCATGAAGCTCATCAACGTGGGCTTCATCCGAGAAATCAGATTCACAACATGGCTGGTGAACGTCATCATGGTTAAAAAATATAACGGTAAATGGCGCATGTGTGTTGATTTCACCGATCTCAACAAAGCATGCCCCATAGATTCCTACCTTTTACCCTCTATTGATTGTTTAGTTGATAATGCCTCTGGTTTTGAGAAACTCAGCTTTATGGATGCATATTCTGGTTATAACCAGATCCAAATGCATCCATCTGATCAAAATAAGACAGCCTTTATTACTGAATATGGAAACTATTGTTATAAAGTCATGCCATTTGGCCTTAAGAATGCAAGTGCGACATATCAACGTCTAATGGACAAAATCTTCGCCAAACAAATCGGTAGGAACATTGAGGTCTACATCGACGATATGGTCGCCAAGACAAAGATCGGCAATAATCACCTTGATGACCTCACCGAAATCTTCGGACAGCTAAGAAAATACAACATGCGGTTAAATCCCGAAAAGTGTGCATTTGGTGTTCAAAGCGATAAATTCCTCGGCTTCATGCTCACTAGCCGAGGTATTGAGGCAAATCCAAAAAAATGCCAAGCTATTTTAGACATGACAAGTCCACACACCATCAAGGAAGTCCAACGGTTAACAGGGAGACTTGCTGTACTTTCTAGATTCTTACCTTGCCTAGGTTCTAAATCCTCATGTTTTTTCCAAACTTTAAAAAACAAAAAAGCTTTCCAATGGACTGATGAATGCGAACAAGCATTTACAACTATCAAAGAAACTCTTTCAAAACCACCAATTTTGCAAACCCCCTACAAGGGGAGCCATTATTCTTATATTTATCTATCATTAACTGGGCTATAAGCTCCGCTCTTGTCGCAGAAAGAGAAAAGAAACAGTTCCCGATCTATTTTACCAGCAAAACCTTACAGAATGCCGAGCTTCGATACCCGAGCATTGAGAAATTGGCCCTCGCCCATGTCTTTTCAGCCAGAAGACTCCGACCATACTTTTAGAGCCATGAAATCCATGTTCGAACAGATCAACCTTTGCGGCAAGTCCTTCAAAAACCTGAGCTGGCTGGCCGACTAGTAAAATGGTCGGTGGAGCTATCAAAATTTGATATCAAGTACGAAGGCCGAGCATCCATCAAATCCCAGTTTTTGGCCGACTTTAATGCTAAATTCTCAGTACCGAGTACAACTGAAGACTACATCGAATAATCTTTATACGTCGACGGGTCCTCCAACCCACAAGGGTGTGGAGCAGGTATCATACTTGACGATAGCCACGGCAACGTCATCGAACATTCCCTCAACTTTTCATTTAAAGCAAGCAACAATCAAAGTGAGTATGAAGCACTAATTGCTGGCCTTAGACTCGCTGCCGACCTAAACATCACCGAACTTAAGGTATATTGCGACTCCTTGCTTATCGTCCAACAGGTAAACAACTTATACCAAGTAAAGGACTCTTTGCTTTCTAAATACCTGGATGTCGTACAAAATTTGCTTTCAAAATTTTCTAAATATGAAATACAACACATACCAAGGGAGAGTAATGGCCGAGCTGACATTCTGTCTAAACTCGCCAGCACTCAACCAAATGGGTCATCACTTTATCAGTCAACACTACTCAATCCAAGCATTGAACTAACACAAGTCTTAAGTGTAACACAGGAAACAGATTGGAGATCCCCATACATACAGTATCTCCAGACAGGAATCTTGCCAGGCAACGTCGAAAATGCTCGACACTTCCGCCGACAAGCCTCCTTTTTTACAATTTATAATAATTGCCTATATAGACAGGGATTCTCTCGTCCATTGCTCAAATGTCTTTGCAAAACAGAAGCCGAGCTTGCACTTGCCGAGGCACATGAAGGGATCTGTGGTACACACCTCGGAGCCCGAAGTCTGTATTCAAAAATCCTCAGAGCTGGATTATATTGGCCGACGATACGACAGATTGTAAAGCAAAAGTTAAAAGCTGTAACAACTGCCAAAAACACAGTCCGATTACACATCTCCCGGCCGAACTCTTACACTGTTCCGAGGTTAGTTGGCCGTTCAACCAAGGGGGGATAGATATCCTCGGACCTTTTCCCACAGCAGCAGGCCAGGTAAAATTCCTTGTGGTAGCAATTGATTTTTTTCCAAATGGATAGAGGCACAACCTCTAGCCAAGATTACATCGCAACAAATGATTTCCTTTGTTTGGAAATATATTATTTTTCGGTTCGGCATTCCTCGGCACATTATCACAGATAATGGTCGCCAGTTTGCCGATCAAAAATTTACATCTTTCTTGTAGAACTTGAAAATCAAACAACACTTCTCATCAGTAGAGCACCCACAAACAAATGGATTAGCTGAAGTCGCAAATAAAGTGATACTACATGCTCTAAGAAAGAAACTGAATGATGCAAAAGGCCTCTGGACCGAGCTTATCCCAAAGATCATATGGGGATACAATACAACAATTCACTCAACCAGAAAGGAGACACTCTTCCGTTTAGTCTACAGTTCAGACGCAATGATACCAGTAGAGATTTCCCAATCCTCACTACGTACTGAATTGGCCGACCAAACAACACAAGACATAGCTCGGCAATCCGAGCTTGATCAAATTGAAGAACTCATATCGTCTACAGCAATCAAACATTTAGCCATGCAACAGCACATTGCCCGAAGATATAACCAATGACTTTGTCCAAGATCCTTTCGTGTAAATGACCTTGTGCTTAGGAAAACAGAACAAGCTAGGAGACCATCATCACATGGCAAACTAGCAGCTAATTGGGACGGCCCTTACCGAGTCACAGAAGTAATCAGCAATGGAGCCTACCGACTACAAACCCTAGAGGGTAAATATCTCCCTAACACATGGAATGTATCTTCCTTAAAGTTATATTATAGTTAAAACCAGGGACAGGCCAATACTCTTTTTCCTACTACCAAGATTTTTTCCACAAGGGTTTTGCTTGGAGAGGTTTTAACGAGGCTAGCCTACCTGGGCCTTTGGAATCAAAGGTTCTTCAATAAATATTTATTTTATCAACTCATCACTTTCTACATTTCTCGCTTCATATAATGCCGACCTATACTATCAATCTGACCACTCGGATACAATCAGTCATTCTGACTGCTGACCTTAAAACGGAATCCGATCACTCGGATACAATCGATCACTCGGAAACAATCAGTCAATCCGACTGCCGACCTTAAAACGGAACCCAATACTCGGATACAATCAATGAATCCGATAGCAGACCTTATAACGGAAACTTATTCAAACAAATGTCTGATCTAAATCAAAAACCGATAATTTATACAAAGTTCGATCCAAATCGGACTCGGATCATTCAGACAAATTTCCGATCTTAATCGCAAGCCGAGCATACAGGATTTACCAAACAAATTACCAATCCAAATCGGAACACAGTCATTCAGAATTCAACAAATCCATCAAATATCTTAGTAAGACTCATAACACTGTGATGATCCTAACCCGACTATTCTGCAAAATATTAACAAATAGCGGGTGGGACTAACAAACTGCCAAACAAATCCTTCGCAACCGAATACATGATTAGCCGATTTTAAATCAAAATCATTGCGGCTCACTAGAACACAATACAATTTTTATTATATGATCCGGCATCACAAATTCGGCCTAATCGGCCTCTACATGATAATTCTCCATCAAATTAATAACATTACTACCATATTTGGCATCAATGCCACAGTCACAAACCAGAGAACCACCCACATATCATACAAACAACAATATCATATTATAGTCATAACATGCAAAACCAGCATGTAAACAAAAATATCAAAGTTTGTTTTCCAAAAAACAGTAGCAAAACATAAGTTACAAGCACAAAAGCCCAACACAGAAGCAACATAGTCTTCAACCAAAAACAAAACAAAACTAGACCGAATTCATATCAAACATTTTCATCTCCTTGCTCAGCAGCACCATCATCTTCAACCATAACGCCATCCTGCACTATTTTGCCTGGATCCATTGCCGAGAAATCCACCTCGGGAGCCAGAAATCTCGCCTGAAGAACAGCCCTCTCAAATCCTTCAAGAAAGGAATCAAGAATTTCTCCTTGCTTGTTCTTCTCCACCTCCTTCAACCGAGCAGTAAGCTCGATCACACGGGTACTCATAGAAGATAAGTCTGCTTCTTTCTTCTTTAAATCTTCAACATCTTTGGCATAGCTCTCTTTCACCTCTTTCAAATGTTTCTCAACCTCAACTAACTTCACCTCAAGCTCGGAAACCTTGGCAACCTTTATAGCCAACTCTTCCCTCAAACTCGGATCCTCCTTTTTCTCAACCAACCTTCGATGAATCTTTTCACGGCTTCGTCCTAAACTCGCCAGCCGCAAACCCACAACCTGAGGAGCAAACATTAACACATTACTTTTCCAAAAAACAAAATACAAACACAAACTTTTTACCTCACAAAATAGAAGTCACCTGCATATATTGATCAATCGCCACATCCCCCACCTCTTCTGCCAAACTAACATCGAACGGGGTCTGGCATACCTCATCAGCAGTGATCATGAAAGGATAATCTTTCTCCCAGAGCGACGACCCCTCACTCCGCTCAACAAAACCATGCAACCTCTTCTGGTTATCACAAAACTTATGAACCTGTTCCATCGGAACATCATCTTTCTCATCATCAGAAACGTCCGACAAATCTACCATATCACCTTTTCTCTTCTTAGCAATAACTTTCCTCCTCCCTGGCCTTGGCTGATCAACCTCGCCAACACCGACCTTATCCGCCTTTGACGAGGATACCTCTTTATCCAAACCTTTGCTCTTCACCCGAGACCTCAAACTCGCTGCAGATACACCAGGGTACTTACCACCTGAAAAACAAGAAAAACAAAAACCTGTTCAAAAAACCTCAGATATGATACAACATCCACAATTCAAAATCTTACCCAGATAATCTATCACAGCAGCCTTATTTTCCTCCCACTGCAGCAGAGCATAAACAGAAATCAACTCCTTCCGATCAACAACCTCAGTCAAAAACTCAATTATGCACTCATCTTTTGGACTTATAGTTTCAGGCCCTAAAATTTTTGAGGCTCTGAACACCACCAGAGAGGAAATTTTTCCCCCAAATGCTCGTCCACATAGAATGGAAAGTCATCCTCGTAGCTACTGACCTTAAGGTACATTTCCTTAAAATTCTTAAAAGACAATTTGTATAACTTGAACACACCAAACCCCAGAGAGCTGTTCAAGTTTACCCAACCACCCTTCCAAACACCCTTCGCCTGAAACAATGAGAAAAACAACTCCACTGACGGATTTTTTTCCGAAAATTCCATAAGAATCTCAAACGCCCGAAGGAAAGCCCAACCATTGGGGTGAAGTTGTGAGGGCGCACAGTTCAATTGCTTCAGAACTTTACACTCAAAATCACTGAAAGGAATTCTCACCCTTAGTTCCTCCAAAACACAACTATACATAAAAAAATGCTCAAAACCCTCCCCTCTATGAAAAACCCTATCATCAACCGTACAAGGGAGCAGCTCCAATCGAACCCCAGAATTAACCCTAGCAACCTTAGACTTATCTATCTCATTCACAGCACCAACATCCAAAAACAGAGAAACACGATCCCTTACATCATCATTCACCCAGTCATAAGATCAGTCTACCTCCCCTTTCGTTTCTTTCTCATAACCCATTTGAAAAACAGAAGCAGAGAAGGAGAAGAAGAGAACACGATTAAGCAGAAAAACCAAGAAGAACTAAGAGACACTCACCTTTTTTACTCATTTTTGGTTGAAAACGCTTGAGAAAACATAAAACATCAAGCATGAAAACCTTCAGAATTCCTAAGCTTTAATTCACATACTTTAACCCAAAATCTCGCTTCCACTTCCCATCAAATCAGTCACGTCAAACCCAATAAACCCACATTGAAAACATGCAAACTTATTAATACCTTCATTTAATTATTTCTCTATCCTAATCATGAAAGCCTATAGTCTCAGTAATTGTTCAATAAAGCACCTTGACCTGGGGGCTACAAGGTAGAAGCACACGCCGAACTGTTCAGTAGCCGACTCATACATCATTAAAAGCTCAACCTGCTTCATTAAACATTTTCTCAGGCTAAGCTTGGGGGCTATAGTCCTGCCATTACAAATCCAACATCATAAATCGGCTTTATCATCCATAACTCGGCATTATTCACATTATTACCCAGGAAATTGGCGTTATAGATCGGCATTGCAGTCATTACTCGGCAATTTACGTCATTAATCGGCATTACAGTTACTAATCGACAATCAATGTCATTTATTAATGGACTGCTTCACAAAAGTGAAACGTCCAAACCCTTATTATTACTCTTTAATACAGGCAATAAAGAAGGAACATAACCGATTTATACATTATCACCTATAAAAAGGTATGATCTCCTATCCTAAAGGACAAATTGAATTCTCAATACTAACTTAAGTTTCGGAGTGCCTTTGCAGGTACACTCCCCCCTGTTCCTTGCTCAAAGCTCTACGCGATTGGACACCCTCTTGGAGTAAAGCTCGGATTATCATAAGGCTTAAAGGTCGACACCGAAGATACTAACTTGGCGTCGACTCCCAGAGACTGAGCTTTCCCTCCAGGTATCCATACAAGAACACTTTCAATTCAAAAGGTACATGATCATCGTGTAACTTTTTTCAAGTCATAATGAGAGGTGCTTATATGAGATCCATAAACTTTTGCAAAAGATCAGATAAACAACTTGAGCGTAATCTCTTTGTAAGATCTACTCACCATGCATTAATAGTCAATATCATACGAATACTTCTTATATATATATATATATATGTGATACCAATACTTTTACAATTTTACTTCAACCAAATATAGACAACTTTATGATGATATTTGTGATCTTGTGAAGTTGTGAAGTTATGAGGGCTGCAGATTGAATAAAAAAAAGAGATTGTTTTTCTTGACATGAAGAGTATCATAAAATGTATTATAAAATGTATCATAAAAAAGATTGTGATTAATTAATTAGTAAGCTGTAAATTATTTTGGTGCGATGAATGACGAGTATCATAAAATGTATTTTCTTGACATATATATATATATGTTGAAATATATGTGCTTTACAATGATCGAGAATAACAACGTGACACATCTAGATCTTTTTAAGATATGTAAAGAAACAAAAAATGATCTAATGAAAAAAGAAAATATATAAAATTTTGAAAACTTGCTTCCCTATACATTCTATTAACAGGTAGTTTACACAGCACAGGAAAGTGATAATCTTGTTTAATGACTTTGAAGCCAGTCATGGATTGCAGACTTGAGTGCGCGGTTCGGAACAAGATTGCGGTGCGCAAGCTTCGAATTTGTCATTGGCGAATCGTCGTGACCGCTGTCAAGCCACCCTCTTATGGCCTCGGCTTCATAAGTGAAGCCATCCGCAGCTACATGCGGATCTCGCATTACTTCCTGCAACATAATTTTCTTGTGTTAGCTGTTTTATATTCAAATGCCAAAGCTAATTCAATGGTATGAGGATTTTGAATTTTACATAGATGATGAGGATATAACATTGTGAAAGATTGAGAGATGTATGAATGGAGGAGACAAATACCTGAAAGATTGGACAAATGAAATATGATGGTGTTTGTTGGTAAAGACCTGAAGGACTTAGTGTGCCTCCAGAGGAAGCTGTCATGGGGTCCAATACCCTCCATACATCGGAATAAAGATCCGGCCGGTTCTTTCTATTCATCTCGCAACACCTCATGGCCAGGCGAGCCAATTGTTCGGCTTGCACAAATGGCCAGTCTCCGGCTAAAGGATCCAACAGAGATTTCAGCTTTCCGGTTTCCAATGCATAGGACACTTCCTTTGTTATTCCCAAGGCAGGTCTCCCTGTCAACAATCTCATCAATATGATTCCAAAGGAATAAACATCTGACTTAGGAGTAAGTTCCCCGGACGCAAGGAATTCCGGATCCATGTAAACAAAAGTTCCCTTTGGGTGGGTTCTCCAACACTCTGTAGTGTTATCAGTCGAATCCTCGCGACGAGATAATATGCGGCAGATTCCAAAGTCGCTTAGCTTGCTAATAAGGTTTGCATCAAGGAGAATGTTAGAGGGTTTCAAGTCACCATGGACTATGCGGTGCGGTTTACTTGAGTGAAGGAAGATGAGAGCTGAACAAAGTTCTGCAGCAATGCGAATTCGAGTTTGCCATGGCAAGGGAGGTGTGTTATCCTTGCAAACCAGTCGGTCTTCAAGGCTCCCATTTGGTAAATACTCGTAGATAAGAGTAAAGGATTCTGGGCAGGCTCCAACAAGTGTGATAAGATTTGGATGCCTTAACTTGCTCAATACATCAACCTGGGACAAAACAAGAAGTAGGGTCAAAATAAATATCCACCTGGCATATCTTATAAAGTTGGTAATAAACGATGCAAAGGACAATTTCACAAATATACAAAGGAAGAAAGATAGATTTTAAAAGAAATTAACATCTTGTCATAGTCGAAGAAGCTCACCTCTTGTTGAAACTCCAAGGGTCCTTGCATGCTGTCAGAGTGCAACATCTTTATAGCCACCTCAGTGTGCCGCAACATACCTTTAAATATACTTCCATATCCACCTTCTCCTATCTTTAGGGACTGATCAAAGTTATTTGTTGCTTGTTCGATCTCAAGGAAAGAGAACTCCGAGAACAATTGAGGTGTGCGAGTGCCAGAGGCCTCTCCTTGTTTTTTCCTCAACTCCGTGGCCTCTCTCAGCACTTCATCGCGCTGTACCTGCAACTCATCCCGTTCGTTCTTGTAGCTTTGTAACAGATCCACGGCAGAAATGATCTTCTGCTCATACTCCTTTATCATAAGTTCGGATGATGCAATTTGGCTCTCCAGTGATGACTTCTGATCCAGTGCAAGTTGGAGTTCTTCCTTAACTTTGTCTCTCTGGATCTTCATATTTTGAAGTTGTTCTTTTTCTTTTTGTAGTTCTTCCTCTGCCCTTTTCCTCAGATTCAACTCTTCTACATATAAACTTTCAGAGATTTTAGCCTGTCAATGGGGCAGTTCACGCAATGAGACGGGTTAGAGAACGAACCAAGTTGCAAATTTGGGGCATGATAATACAACACAAAATTATGCTCATCCATTCAAATGATATTATTTAGCATTGGTCATGAATGAGTTATAAATCTCCACTTTCTTATTATACTTCTTTGGTATTAGAATTTAGAAATGCTTTACTGCTAAGAAGAATATAGAAACTACAAAACTATATACAACCAATGAATACAAAATAAGCAAATATATTTGAAACATGATGAGAATAGAATAGTCTTGGAGAAGTCTTGAAGCAATTAAAAACAGGATAGCTACCTTTCGCATAGCTTCAATGGCCTCCTTTTCAGCTTTCCCACGCCTATATGTTTCTTGATATGCGTTTCGTGTGGCTCTCTCGGCCTCAGCCATAGCCAATTCAAGTTGATCATATATAGTATCATTCATTCCTCCATCCTGCTAGAGTTCAATCACATCATTCTAAGCATCAACACAAACCTTCCGCTGTTCAGATGCTATCGATTCGAAAGTAAAAGTTGCTTCTCATCACTTCCAACATGTTAAAAGATAAAACGTACTCATGCTATAATGCATAAATAGACACTAACTGAATGAGAAAAGAATATTGGTTTACCAGTACACTAGGAGGAGAAGAATGAAGATCCTCTTTGATTGCATGGCTCAAAGTCAACTCTGCTACGTTCTCGGCAATCTCACTAACCGAATTTGGGCTCAACATTGGGTCAACAGCACCACTATCGGAGCACACTGACAAAGCTGAAGGACTCCTTGTCCTTGACAGCCTATCTGACTCATCAGAACTTAAATCAGTACCTAACCTATTTGGTGGAGTTGAGAACCCTTCAAAGTTATCTGGAGAAGAATCATGCATAATGCCCCCTACAGCACCATCATTGGCAGACCTTACTTTGCGAAATAACTCCCGACGATGACTAGTTTGATTTTGGCCCGGAGTAATAACAGATTGAGATCTCGGGAGTACTGGATGTTCAGCTTCAGAGTTTGGAACTTGTTGTGCCAAAGGAGATGCAACTAAATTATCTTCACCCAAAGTGCGATCCCTGTGTTGATGTCATACTTAAATCAGTACCCAATATTGAAAGGAAGTAAATCAAGATAAAAAGCTTTTTGAAATTATTAAATATACTAGTATTCACAGGAATTTACAAACTCTCTTTCTGTATTGAATTTATCTTTCATGTGAAACTATATTGTGTTTAGATCAGAGTGCATCAATATTTTAGAATGCTTTTTATACCTTGTGTGTATAAGGTGCCCTTTGCAGATAAACTGTATCCGACAAAATGCTGGAGCTTGCTCACATACAAAGATGGCTTTCTTCGATTTCAAGTCCATCATTCTCCTGAAATGTCATGAAGCTGAACTTAGTGGAAATGTGTGAGCTTTCTGTTTCACTTTCAGAATTTCAGGAATGAAAAAGTGAAAACAGTTGTTTTCTGATTTCATCTCCTATTTTCAATTTTTCTTCACAAAATCTTGAAAGTAGGAAACACCGAAGATAAAAATAAGAAATAAAAACAAGAACCAAACTGGACATAATGTTGACTTCATCAAAACCAATAGGGATAGGACTACGATTCGACACGGCAAAGAAAGATTCTCTTACAGAAGGGGAGGGTGGTGCTATCTGGCTAGTGGCTTCTTACCTAGAATGGGATCGGTCCGATGCCGCTCCCATGACAAGCCTTTGGATGCCACGTTGGGAGACAAGTTCTACAATTCCTTTTTCAATGTTGTCCATTTCAAAAGGCACTTTCTCCGCCTGCACCTGTATCAGAAAGCAACTAATGTAAAATCAAATAAAATTTGAAACTAATAGATATACACATAGAATTACAGCGTAAATTTACCCCCATCCGTTGACATATACGAAGATACTCATCCAGAGTCTTATGCATGGTTTGCCTTTCAATATCCCAGTATGCTCGAACCTCCTGCTCTTTCAGTGAACTTGCAGGGAACTTAGCACCCACTTAACAAGAAGATTACAATTACAGACCATCATCAGCAAATTGAAAAAAAAAAATTGTATGAAAGATTGATCGAATATGAAGCTAAATTTGGTTCTTAAAATCCATTCCTTTTTTGATGAGAAAAAACATCATATGATCATTTTGACCAACACAGCCGAATAACACCAAACAAAAATTGTCAAGTAAATTTCCGACAAAATTCAAACAAAATCCAACAAACAGAACTTTAACTATATTTCCGAAATCTAGTTTGAAAATCATCAAAGCAACACATACCAACCATTGACTTGAAAAATTTCTGACAATTAAGGAACCAAACATCGAATCCATATAGAGAAGTATACAAACTTACTCAAAGGGATCATGGTTGCAGGAACATGAACATGAAGTATGCAAATCCTCCTTCCTCCAGAGTTCTGAATCGCCCATATCAGATTCAGCTTGCTCTCTTTCACTTCTTTTGACACAGCAACATAGATTGGCTCATCAACTACCACAGCTTGATTAGGCTCCTCAACAATTTCACCCTCTTGAACTCGCCTCACAGAACCCATCCTTTGTGTTGTTGCAGGCACAGGACTCACCACAGCCATGCTATGAGATTGAGATGCAAGACACTTGAATCATTCAGAACAAACAAAAAACTCAACTTTCTCTCAATTTTAGCAAAAAGTTTAAACTTTCAACTTCGTCCTTAAGCTATTGGTAATTCTCACAATATAACACGAACCCAAAAATTTCACTCTCCTAATTGAGACTTGCAAATAAATCATCAAAATTTCTCAAATCCATAAAAAAAAAAAAAAACTCCTTTTTTTCAGAACTTCAACCCCCACAGTGTTTCAACTAAGAGAACAAGCCACCGCTACAAAGTAATTCCCATTTTGTCCAAAAATTGAATCTTTCTTTCTATATTCACAATTGGCACAAACTAAACAAGACCCTTTTTTGAGAGAGAGAGAGAGAGAGAGAGAGAGAGAGAGAGAGAGAAGTTTCCCCTAATACCCAAGAAAAGAAATAATAAGAGCTTAACGAACCTGAACCCACTCAGTGTGTGTGTCCTTGTCTTTGTCTATCAACTAACTTGAAAGTTCTCATCACACAACTAAAAAAGTGAACATCTTTACTAGCACCAAAGCGTTCCGAAGAAGAAGAAGAAGGTATTGAGGTTGGAAGTGATGAGAGGAAGTGTTTTATAATGAAAAAGGAAGAAGTGAGAAGGGACAGTTTTGGGAGAGACTGAACAACCTGATCTGAGAGAGGCTAAGAAATGAAAAGAGCAAGCTTGTCTTAACCTCTAATCATTCTCATTGCATTGCGTATAAACAGAAAACACTCTCAAACTACCAATTTATTATTGGATAAAACTATTAAAAATACTTTATAATATTTAAACATGGACAAAAATATTAAGAAGGATTAAAATGATAAAGATGTCTTAAAAAAAATATTTCCATCAGATTTTTTTTTTAATTTAATGATTTTATGTTAAGAGAAATGTTTTTGCACTTTTTTTAATAGCCAAAATAAAATTTTAAAAATGAAAAAAAAAAGTCTAGAAGCATAATTTTTTAGCTCTTTTTAAGTATTTTTTGTAAAAATTCGAATTATATTGACAAATAATCGCTTGTCATTCATAAAAAAATTGTTGTTTTCTATTATTTTGCCATGTTTTAAATTTTTTAAAGATATATTATTTATCCCATTCATAAATTTTTATTTTTAAAGGATTTTCTTTTAATAAGGTCTTGCTAGACTAATAATAATGCGCTTCAAAAAAAATAAAAAAAATATAATACTCCTTTGACAATAATTATAATAATATACTAATTATTTTAAACTATAAACTCTGACTATTTAAAAATACAATTACAATAAATTGTGTTATAACACAATAAATCAATTAGTACAAGAATAAATTATGTTTAGAGTAAATAGTTATTTTGTATCTAAAATATTTTAATTTTGATAAAATAAATTTTTATATTTATTTTTTACAAAATAAAATTTAAATATCTATTTCGTTTGACAAAATAACCTACTCATTCAGAGTATTAGGTTAATATAATATTAAATTTTTTTGTGAAACGAAACAGATAATTAGAGGTTTATTTTATTAAAAATAAATATAAAAATATAATTTTTAAATTAAAATATTTCCTATACAAAATAATAATTTATTCTTATGTTTATAAATTTAAGTCATTTATACAAAATATAGAAAATAGATTGTTAAATAACATTATAAAAGAAAATATTTTAATAAATATTATTAAAAAATAAATCCTTTATATTTTCAATATATTTTGAGCAATTTTGAAAATTATGAAAAGAATTCCCTTGCCAAAAAATATCTTGTTTGACTAAAAAATGGAAAAATATTAATTTATAATTGAAACTAATCGTTTTACGTTGAAAATCAGCTTATAAGTGAAAGTAACGTCGGAAAACATGTTTGGGAACACTTTTTATTTTTATTATTGAGATTGTGGTGGTGTTTTTAAATAATGTGGAAAAATGGTGTATTTTTTTTTTTATGGATAATCACAAAACTGACAAAACTGAGGCACAGTTTTGTGTATTTTAATTTTTTTTTTGTTATACCACAAATCTGAGGGTCAGATTTGTGGTTTATCATTTTTTTTCCACAAAACTGACCCACCGATTTGTTTATCCTTTAAAAAATTTTCAGCTCACACAAATCTAAAGCTCAGATTTCTCTATTACCCCAAATCTGACCTTAAGTTTTGTTTCCAAAAACAAAACTGAGCCTCAGATTTGTGAGTTTCAATTTAAAAAAAAAATTATCTCCATATCTATAAAAAACACACCATTTTTCCATAATTGAGTATAACACATTTTAAACTTCCATAACTAAAAAAATTAGCCGTTTGGGAACATGCTAAAAAAAATGATGTTTGAAAAATAAATTGTTTTTGAAGAAAAAAAGATGTTTGTGGAAGAAATTAAAAAATAACTTGAGCAAAAATAATATTGCTTTTAATTATAAACAAAAATTTTATCATTTTAAAGTTATAATGATTTTATTATTCTATCTAAGATATTACCTATTGGGTATTATAAATAATCTATGATTTTAAAATTTGATTATACAAATAAAGGTTATTGAAATGAAATTAATTTTCAACATTTATAAACATATCTTGGAGGTTTTGATTCCAGGCAAAACATTACTGTTTTGAGTTATAATGATTTTATCTATTTGACTTGAAGTATAAAATATGAAGTAGCATAAATAATTATTTCATACCTATTTTGTGATTTTATATATCACTTTAAAACAGCTTTTTTTCATATATAAGAAACACAATAGATTATCTTAAAATCATTATCCAAAGAAAAATTAATTGCCACATAATCAATTATTTAAGAAAAACGATTATACAAATAAAAATTATTAAAATAATTTAAAATTTTCACTGTGACCAAATATATCCTAAATATATAAAAAACTAAAAAAAAAAAGATATTATTATTATTTTGCTCTAAAAATTAAATGTGTTTTTAGGATATAATTTAACCAAATATTTTAATAAATCTTGAAACATTTTTTTATGGACACATAAATATTTAACTAATATTAAATATTGATTATATATATTTTCTTTTAAAGAATAAGCATTGTTTTAGTCCTTAATATTTAGGGTCAGAATCGAAACCGTCTCCAACGTAATTTTTTATTTAAAATCATCCTTAACGTTTTATTTCGTATTAAAATCGTCATTTTAATTTTTTACAGATAAAAATACCTTTTACCACCACCAGCACCTCCCTTACCCCACCGCCACCACCTCCCTTACTCCCATCAAATACTAATACTCAGAATTAGAATCAAATTCAGAAGCAAAAATAACATCAAATTCAGAATCAATAACATCAAATTTAACAATAAAATCAACATACAAAATCAAAATCAGAAGCAGAAACAAAGCAAAAACAAATGCAGAAGCAGAAGAAAATGCAGATGTAGAAGTCAAAGCAGAAGAAGCAGATACAGAAACAGAAACAAAGCAAAAACAAAGCAGAAGCAAAAACAAACATAAACGCAGAAGCAGATGCATTCGGCAGTGGCAGCGGCAACTAGGTAGATCGGTGGTGGTAAGAACCCAGCTCAGCTTCCGAAACCTCTCTCTCTCCTTCACACGCCGCCCTCCTCGCGTCGTGAAGGCCTGGCAACACATTCCATGGCGGATGAAGCATGCATGAACGGCGGCGACATCTTCCTCTGTTCGCGGTTCTGCTGGCGGTGGCTCGTGGACGGACCGGCGACGATGCAAGTGTCGCGATGGTGGTAGCGACTATGGCAGCGGCTTCCTCCCTTCTACCGGGGCGCTCTCTCTCTTTCTCAGATCTCCTCTCTCGCTGACTCGTGCTCGGTGGTAAAGGACCCAAAGGTGGCAACGACAGCACTGGGATTTACGATGATAGCGCTGGAATGGCGGAGCTCTCCCTTCCCCCTCTCCCTTTCCTTCCCTCCCTCCCGGCCGCGTGCTTTCTCCTTTTCTTTCTCTCCTTTCTCCTTAACTTTTTTTTATTTTATAATTTTTTTATTAAAAAAAATGATTTTAATGCAAAAAAATATTAAAAATGATTCTAAATAAAAAATTATATTAAAAACGGTTTCGATTCTAATTCTAAATTGTTCGTTCGTCGGGTTCCGAACAGGTCGGGTGGACAGAAGATGCAGGGGTGGATAGGTGAGGATGTCTTAGTCCTGGTCGCGCTGATTGTGGGTCTGCCGAGCTAGCGAGCACTTGTGCTGGTGAACGGACGAGGGGGGTGCCACCTGCAAAGACACTCCGACGCTCAAGTCAGCAATGTGCAGGCGGGCAGAATGATGGGATGAGGAAAAATGACGTACCTCGGGGGAAGAGCCAATCTTCCCCTTATATATATGTCAGTAGTGGGCCCCTTATGTGACAGGCCCATATTCCCAAGGACGTTGTCCTGCAGCACGTGTGTGAGCCGTACAGGACGCGTGTCCGGGTCGGTTGTAGGGCGCGTGTCCGGGTCGGGTAACGCTTGGATCGGGTCGACCCGTGCTAATTCTGGGCCGGGCCGTAACATAAATGTTATGAACTAAAACAATATTTATTTTTTTTTAACAAGTAGTTGATTTTCTTATATTCATAGGTAGTTAATTTTAACTTGTTAAAAATAACTTAAAAGGTTACACTAATAATAATTGTAATATATGTCTTTAAGATATATATTAACTATTTTTTTTTTACATAACGTAATTTTCATGACTCAAACTCTTGAAATCATAATTACGTTCAAACTTATCACTCAATAGTCAATACCCCCAATACCTACATTAAATCTTGATTTAAAATTATGTTTAATTATTTATAATTATTTTATTTATAATATTTAAAAATTACACACAAAAACAATTATGTATAACTTTACAACATGTATTCCAATAATACAATAATCCAATAGTTTCTCCTGCTCTTGGTCTCTTACATGTTGACGGTGTTCTTGTGCATTTCATCGTTTGTATTGGAGTGTAATAATTATTCTTTTTCTATATATTAGCTCCTTAAGTTGTATAAGTATCACATCTTAATTTAATTATTAGTATTTTCTATATTTAGTCAAAGGTAAATTTCAACGAAATTATAAATTAATCAAATTCAGAACGGTGACTATCCAAAAAAATTACACATTATCTGTTAAGACTTAAAAGAATGTTGCTTGTCATAGGTGAAATTTCAAAGAAATGGAAGAACCTCTTCCATATGATTGATTATTCTCTTTCTGGTCTCACCCACATACAGCTACCCCCGCCAACCACCATAAAATGCCAATAAATACATAAATAAAAGACCAAAATTAATAAATACGACAAAGGTTAAGTAATATTCTAATAGATTAGACACTAGAATTAAAATTTTAATTTAGTCATAAGATATAAAATTTTAATTTTTTATTATTTTTAAAAAGTAAAAATAGAAAAAATTAAAATGTTTATGTAATTTTTCAAATTTTAAATATATTTTTAATTTTATATTTATTTTAAACTAAATATGATATTTAGATATAACTTAATCTAATACATTTTATATTAAATATAATATAAATATTTAATTTAGTTTTTATTTCTTAATTTCTGTCTCTTAATTTTTGTTTTTTTATCTCAATTTTTCTTCTAAATACAATCTACAAATTTGGATCATTAAATTCTTTAAATCCAAACTACTTATTTTCAATCAACAAAGAGTGAGATTTAGAATTTATTTTGGATGAATTTTACCGAGAAAAGAAAATCTTAATAGTTTTATTTTAGTATTTTTAAAAACATAATATTTAAATAGCATTTATAAAAATATATTTTTTATTTATTAATTATATTTAGATATAATAATATAATTTTTTTAAAATATGAAAAATATATATTTATAAAAATATTTTTTATTTTGTTAATATTTATTTTTATTTAATTTTTTTAACAATTTAATCATATCTAAACATGCATTTATTCGGATTACTTAAAACAATCAAAATAATTGCAGAGTTATCTTTATCCTGGCAGAAGTGATGATGAGTTTTGGCGATCTTGAACTTAATAAGTACAAACTCTATATATACCATTTGACTTGGTTCATGACCTGATCAATTTTTTTTTTTTTTTATTTATCATATTCAACTTTTGTATTAAAACTCGACTCATTCCTAGAACTTTATCAAAATTTTCTTTCCTTCTTCTATAAGTAAATTAATTCAGTTTATTTTTATCATTTCTTATTGTGCATATATTTATTAGCAAAGTTTTTCTAATATAAATATATGTTTGAAGAGAATTGGCTAAGGCTTTCAATGTAATTTTCCCTTTTAATTATAGACATTTCAAAATTTCAAAAATTCCTTTTAATTAATATCTTAAATCATCAGTTAGGAAAAAAAAAAAAGAAGAAGAAAAAACCAAATTAGAATTAAGGATCCTACAATCAACGGAGCAGTGAAGTTTCTTGCTGCTGCAGATTGAGGAATATGCGGTATCAAAGGAATATTCTCAACACGGTCGTAGATAGAGGGGGAAAATTATATTCTTCATAAATTTTTCTTTTATATTAGTATAAGTTCAATTTTAATATAGACAATCTAAAATATTTTATATAATGCCTCAATTATATTCGTTTTTTAGTCATTATTTATATATTTAATATAAAATATAGGAAGCATTTGAAGTGCACCGGGAGTATCGGTGTACCAGTTGTTTTATCCGTTGATCTGAATTATAAAAAATATATATAATATATATTAATTAAAATCAACGGTTAAAACAACTGGTGCACCGGTGCTCCCTGGTACACTTGAAATATTTCCTAAAATATAATTAATTTTGTGAATATAAAATTATATAATTAAATATATGTATAAAAATTTATAAAAATGTTATACATTAATAATTATTTAAAATTAAATTCTTAGTTAATTATTACAAAATAATTAAACAATACGAAGCTATAATTAAAAAAATATGTATTGGTAACTATAATTATGTGTAGAATAAAAATTTTGTATTTCGCACACCATAGATAATAGATAGAAGAACATGTGAGCGTTGGATGCTGTACGTCATCAAACGCAGAATACACACACCATTCCGAAGCTTCTCCCACGTGGCACTAACCTACGTGTTTGTCTCTTTCTATGTAAAAAAATTGGAAAATATGAAATATTAACACTGTGTTTGGTTTAAGAGTAAATAAGAAGAAAATTTTTGTTTGAATGCTAAAAAAAATAGAAAGAAAGAAAAAAATTTAGTGTAGATTCCACTAGAAAAAATTTTCATTCATTACAAAAAATATATTATCTTTTATGTATTTATAATATTACTCATAATTTTATTATTATTAATAATTATTAATTTCAATTTAGTTTTAATAATTTTAATATACTATTATAATAGAAATTTATATTTAAATATTATATATATATTAGATAAATAATTTAAATTAAATATATAAAATTATTTTATAATATTTATAAAATATAATAAAATACAAATACATAAAAATATTTATACTTTATTTTATTATAAAGATATTAATGTACTTTTATACCGTTATAATTTTTTTTACATTTTTCATCCAAATAAAAAAATTATCTCTATTTCTTTTATCTATTTTTTCTTCATTCAAACAACACATAAATAATTTTTTTTTTATTTTTATTCCTCTCATTTTTTTATTTTCTTTTTTTCTATTTTCTTTCTATGTTTGGTTCACATTTTTATTTTTAATATATTTTATTTTATAAATTTTATAAAAAAAAAAATAGTGAAAACAAAAAATTAAATCTTATTATTTTTTTATAAAATATAAAAAGTAAAAAATACTAAAAATAAAAATAAAAAATAAAAATGCAAACTAAAAAGCACCCTAATTAAGTAACAAGTCTAAGACTACTAATTAGGAACAAAAGTGCAGTAATTGTCACAAGTATCCGGCAGCAATTCCATAAAAAAAATTTCTTAATAATATTTATTTTTTAAAAAGGTTATTAAACTATAAAATAATTCTTATTAAAGTTTATTAAAAGGATAATTCTTATATATAAAATCTATTGAATATATAAAAAAAATCTTTAATAAGGTTATACATTTTAACTAAATCTATTCTAAATAAAATAAGATTAAATATGTGTGTGTTAACAGGGTAAAAGAAAATGAAAAAAGAAACAATATTATTTTTCTTATATAAGAGAAAAATCTAAAATACTTTTGACAATTACTTCAAAAAATAATGAGGTCTTTGACAAAAAAAATATCAATTCGGTTCTGAGTTTTATTTTTATGGGACTGATTAGTCTTTGTACCAAAAAAAGTTAATATTATTTTTTTGGCACAAGAACTAATCAGTCCCAAAAAAAATATATCAGAATCGGATTGAGTGTTTTTTTCTTAGAATTTCGTTGTCCTTTCGAGATAATTGTCAGGGATCAAGTGGATATTCACTCTATAATTAAATGAATTAATGTTTATGTGTGTTAACAGGATAAAAAAATTTAACTAATCAAAATATAGGAATATGAAAAATCATGACAAATAGTTTTTTTTAATATCAAAGATAGAGAGACTCAAATTCATGACACCTTAAATGAGTATAAAAAAATTATATCATTTGAACTATAATTTATCAGCAATATGACAAATAATTACTATAATAGTTTTAGTTATTTATACTGATTTAACTTTAATTCTTTTATTGTATATGATCCGTCACCTTATAACTCAGTCTTTATTATGCATTATGAGTTATAACTCGGCATTAACTATCATTCATTCTTTTGCTTGTAACTGACACCTTCATTACCGACTTAATGACCATCATTTCTATCTTAATGACCAAACGGTCATAACATCAATTCTATTCATCAATTCTATGCCTATAAAAGAAATCTTCTATATCTAATCTCAGGGAGGAACATGATAAGTTCTATATCATGTAATACATTCTATATTCATAGAATTATTATAAACACAATATAACACATGATAACTTTCATTCATGTCTTACATTCTATATTCATAGAATTATTATATACCTCTTAAACACTTACTGACTTGAGCGTCGGAGTGTTTTTTGCAGGTACCCACCCCCTTGTTCTCTCCTTGCCGACGTATAACTCATCCCGACGAGAAGCTTGAAGACATTCATCGACGGACGAGCTATACACCGGCCAAACTCAGCAAGAACAGTATACATTAATATCAAACATTTATAGCTTTACACCATTGGTCAATAAAATTAAAAAAATATTAAATTAATTATAATTTCAGCAATATTAATATTTTTTTAAATTTAATATACTGACAATATAAAATATATTATACACTTATTTAATTATATTATTTAGTCGCTGTTAATATAAAAGATAATTATTTTTATCAATTTGATATTATATAATTAAATATATATATATTTATTTTATATTAATAATATATTAAAATTAAATTTTAAATTAATAACTTCTTTGGAGTTTAATTTTAAAAGAATAATACGTCTAATATTCTGTGGATCTTTGTTGAGCTAAGCAATTGGATAAGTACGTATAGTCTTTAAATGAATATTTAACATAAAATGCTTGTCTCCATAAATGAAATATAGACTAAAATGATTTTGACCTTATCCAAGCAACCCCCCCCCCCCCCCTTTCCCCAACACAAAAAAATCTCTGAAGTTTCTTAGTAATTTACTAAATTACTGCATGCATACATTCAACTACCAAATATTAATATAAAATATATATTAAAATATAAATATATATTAAAAATAAATTAAACTATATATATTTATATATAAATATATTAATAATTAATTTTAATGATTAATTTTAATATATAAATAATATTTTTGTTTATTAATTTATGCACTCCAAACATACTCTTTGAAAACAAACAACAGAGACATCTGATAGTGTTAATAATTCCATTTAGGCCACCGATGATAATGTAATTGCTTCTCTATTTGGCACCATCAACGAGACATTAACTATATAGTATATATATAGAAACTACATACATTGATACCTATTGTTTAATTAGGAATATAACATCAACAATGAAATATTGAAATGATGTTCCAATTGAATGGGGTCAAATAAATTGGTGTCTTGAACCACAAGCATACATATTACATGCCTTTTGTTATATGAATTTTTTTTTACCAGAATAATTATTAAACAAATTGAAATTTGAAACCCATTACTATCTTATTATAGTCTTATAGAAGTAAGAATTATTTTTAGGTCTAATACTTATATTAGTATTGTAATTATTTTGCATAGGATAATTTTAGTAACCTTTTAAAATTATTATTCTAAAGTCCTTCTATTTTTATTTATTTTTAAAAATTAATACAAATAAGTCCCTAAGTATATAGTTTTTACATTGATACAAGAGTATTTTAACCAAAATTAAATAGGATTCTTGAATTGAAAAAATAAAATGAGTATGGAAAAGACTCGAACCCACAACTTCTAAATAATTAAGTATAGAAAGACTATGTCATTTGAACTATAATATTTTAGTATCTTTAAGTGGCTCTTATGGTTAGTAAAAAAAATTAGTTAATTAATTAATTAAAAATATAAAGTTTATAAAAAAGAGTTACAAATTCCCAATGTATGATTTCAGCTTCAAGAAAAATGCGTCGAGATATTATTAATTTCTCTTTAGTAATACTACTAATTAACTTTATTAACACTAATTTAATTACTTTTACGTTTTTGCTTAAGAAGCTAAGCACCTTGTGTTTATGCTAATTGAAGCACTAATTTGAAATTTCATGTTCCAAAGGGCTTTGTAAGCATTACAATAAGTTCTAACTCTAAAACGCGGTTTCTACTATTCACGTTCAATTGTAAGACTTTTGATTGAATCAGAGGTACGGAGATTTGTTTTTTGGCTTAAAAACAATAATTGATTTAGAAAAATCAAACCTCATTTTCGGAACTGTCTGTCATATAAACAACATCGAAAGAGAAAGAGATATATTCCAAATAAATTATAAAAGAATATCAAAACAAAAAGGACAACTAATAATTAAGAACCTTCCAATTCGATGCCAATTGAAAGCTAAGTTATATATATATATGTGATTGATTATTAACTAATTTATTTAAAAATATAAATGTAAGTTTTAATATTGTGTATTTATTAAAATAAAAAATTTAAATTTTTTTATTAATTATAATAATAATAATATGTGCTCTCTTTTTCTAATAAGAGAACTCAACACAATAAGTGGAGTAAGAACAATAACAAGCAAAGTAGCAAACAGAAAAGTTAAAAAAAAATCACCAAAAAATTCGTCAACTTTTTTTGCGCTCCTCCTTCCTATAGTGTACTCTTGATATTGAAGATCGCTAAGCGCAAGTCCACCAGTTGTATATCTTCTTGTATCAAATTCTTACTAAAACTTTGATAATTTGATAGCATCTTTTTTCGCCTCCGCCTGCACAATCTCGTTGAAGTCTCTCATAGAGACGGACATAATCTTATAATATAACTCAATTTCTCCACACATCAAATCTCTCTTCTCTTGTATGAGCCTCATATAACAAAGAAAGCATAATTGAAATTATTTTTAATAAAACCCTTCAACATACAACCAAAGCTCTCCTTTATGACAGCAACTCATTTTAAACATTATTTCATCCCAAATTAACAGTAAACCACTTAAGAACTCTCTGACTCAACATATTCTTATCTCGCAGCATCACTCCCTCGATTTCTTATTACATCAAACTTCGTCACTACCTGCCACTTAGTCTCAAACAAGCCTAACATATTCAATTTAATTTTTTCGTGAGGTTTTTGACCATGCTTAATTTTTCATCACCCATTAATCTCCTAACATTCCAAGAACAAAATTATTTTAATAAATTATTACACACTTTTTTTGGGTCTGCAACGTCTTGCTTTCTCTTCCTGTTTTGCCAATTTTTTTTGAACAATTTTTTCATTATGTGCTTGGAGAATAGCCATAATATCGGACTTGTTTGGGTGAGCTTTTAAGAAAATATCTTTTTTCGAGTTATATTTTTTTAAAAGATCTTATAAATAAGTAAAAGTAATTTTATGTTTGAATATCTCATGTAAAAAGATATTTTTATCTATCAATTATGTTTGGGTATAACAATATAAAAGTACTTTTGTGTTTATTTATTACATGAAAAACATCTTTTTTTTTAAGGAAAAAAGATCTTTTAAAAAAAGATGTAAATTACAGCTTCTCAAAAAAGATCTTTTTTTTTTATTTTACTAGTACTGTTACTTTTACTATTAGAAATTTGCCAAACACGTTAAAAAATAAAAAAATCTTTTTTCAACAAAATAATGGCGCCCAAACACGTACATCATCTTCTTCATTATATAAAATTGCACCTGATTCTAACTCGAGGTCCCAAGTTTCTCTATTTTCAAGCATCTTCTCCTCCAAAATACTATTTCTGTTTTCCTTACTTCTTTCATTCTTATCCGAACCACCATCATCAACAACCCTCTTTCGGTCTTCCCAGCTATTTCTTCATCATGTTCCAATAGCTCTCCCTGTCCCTTTGTCAATGTTGTTCCCTTTGTGTCGGAACTCATGCCACCATCATTCACAATGCCATCCTTATCATTCGTTCCTTCATCAACGTCTCCCGCACCATCATCATCAACATACACATCCAACCCACTAGTCCCTCCATTTAATGTCACTGCTGGGAGAGTAGCGGCTTGGTTCTCCGCTACCAACACTTCCTCGATCTCACAACCTAACATAGGTGGCGTCAGGGTTGCGCATCTCCCTTGCCACGTTGAGCCTCCTCTGTTGTGGCCAGCCTTTAGCTTCCCCCCTTCAGCACCGATTTGGTTTCCCTCGGTCATCTTCTCGCCGGTCTCCAGTGCAAGTTTCGCAGATGCAACTTCCTGCACACTTGTCGTAGACCCTTTCCTAGCGTGTCCATCCCTATCATGGAAATCGTGTTCTATTTCCATCAAGTCTGATCCGGATTTTAGACCCAACCCAACATCACCGAACGGGTTGATTGAAAAAATCGGGTCCAAGGATCCTTCCCTACCTTTTTTGAACATCATTGAATTGTTAGGCCTAGCACCAAGCCTACAAAGAACCTTCTTTTTCTTATTCCTTTTAACCCTCCTTTTCAGCCCATTAAAATTACCTTCATAAATGCATGTAGCTGTATTTTCAGAATCAGTTTCATGTGCCCTTAAAATAGATGTTAACTAAGCATGTCCACACACATGTAATTTGTATAAATTAAAGTATTATCAAACTATAAATCTAAAATCATGATGCATATAATATTTTAGATCATTTATTCACAAACGAAGAGCTGAAGACAACTATGTTTCAGATGCACCCTAATAAGGTTCTAGGACCAAATGGTATGTCAACGCTATTTTACCAAACTATGTGGATAATAGGGCAGGCAATAACAAGTAGAGTTTTGTAACTGTTTAATAGCGGAGGCGATACCTCAGATTTAAACAAGACCTATATTTGTCTCATTTCAAAAGTAAAGGAGTCCAAATATTCGAAGGAGTTTAGGCTAATTTCAATTTGCAACGTTGTGTTCAAGTTTGCAACAAATGGTAATTGCAAATAGGCTAAACTTAATTTTGCCGAATTTAGTAGGTGAGAACCAAAGTACACTTATGCCTAGTAGATTAATCACAAATAATGGCTTAGTCGCTTTTGAAACATTTTATTTTATGAGGAAAAAGAAGACGGGTGTCAAAGGCTATATCGGATTCAAGATGGATATGAAGAAAGCTTATGACCACATAGAATAATTTTTTTTTTGAATTTGATCCGTCACCTTATAACTCAGTCTTTATTATGCATTATGAGTTATAACTCGGTGTTAACTATCATTCATTCTTTTGTTTGTAACTGACACCTTCATTACCGACTTAATAACCATCATTTCTATCTTAATGACCAAACGGTCATAACATCAATTCTATTCATCAATTTTATGCCTATAAAAAGAACATTCTATATCTAATCTCAACAATACATTCTATATTCATAGAATTATTATAAACACAATATAACATATGATAACTTTCATTTCATGTCTTACATTCTATATTCATAGAATTATTATATACCTCTTAAACACTTACTGACTTGAGTGTCGGAGTGTCTTTTGCAGGTACCCACCTCCTTGTTCTCTCCTTGTCGACATATAACTCATCCCGACGAGAAGCTTGAAGACATTCATCGACGGACGAGCTATACACCGGCTAAACTCAGCAAGAACAATTGGCGCCGTCTGTGGGGACGAGTAAAATAATTCCCACTCCCCTTAGGTTCATAAAACTTGATTTACATTCAAATTTTTGAACCAATCTCAACAATCTTTTTTAAGATTTTATTTAATACCTCTTATCAAAATATAATCTATCGTAACTTTTTATAAAGTATTTACTTTATACATTCAAATTACTTCATTTTTACGTATCATAATATTTCACATCTCATAATCGATTAATGAACCAATCCGAGAATAAACTCGGCTTTCAATCAACCCGAAACGAACTCGGTTTTCAATCAATCCGAGCACAAATTCACTTATCAAATTTGCTTATTTTTTTCAAAGTTCTCTATTTACACAAGTAAAATTATATATTTTATTCAACATACTTTTACATTTATACTTTGAGTAACTAATATTTACTGATTTATTAGTTATATTCAAAACTCAATATATGTTCTATACAATAATGACATATAACAACCATGTCAATTGCATTTTTATTTCTTATGTATTATATTCTTACTGCTTAATGATTTCATTTATACAATTAAATGACAGTAATTATGAGTTTAAATATTAAAATTGGATTCTATCAAAAATTAATTATATATCAATTGTATATAATTGTTATACTATTCACTTTATGCTATTAAATTTTATGTTACTATTTGTTTAATGTAAAAAATTAAACAGGCAATTTATTATTATTGCACGAAGAATATCCCTCGTCATACTGTAACTGCTAGAAACATTATACTAAATGTATAATTCAATAACTGTTATCTTACTACTTTATTATCAAATTAAAGCATGTCCTACAAAACAAAATTCAGATATTCACATTTGGCATGTATGACATTCATATATGTCGTCTTCTTCTCTATAATTATCAACTTTAAGGTATATTTTTTTACTTTGAACTATTTTACTTTTACAATATATATTACTCAATATATCTTACGACTTTATACCTATTCATTTTCTCAATTTATGTTATTCATGTCAGACCTTCACTGTAAATTGTAAATGTTCAATAACTAATTGCTTTGAGAGAGAAATTTATCAATAAGTTGTTGTGGGTCGGGAAAATTTCCAAGACAACTAACCATTATATCCTCGGATCATACAATCGATTCCGTCAATGGATATCTATCTCTGAACTTTTCAGTTCATATACAATCAAATGCTAAAATTGTTCTTAAGCAGAAAAGTATCCCCCACACAACTATCTTGATTGAATGACTCTTATCACTCAATTATTTTTTGAATAAGTGCCGACATAATAACCCGACTAAACTTGGGGGCTCACCATATCATTATTCACTCATCTTTTAATCGAGTTATAACTCATTTTATTTTCTAAGCTTAGCCTGGATCATATGATCGGCGGACAAAGCTTGGGGGCTGTGATCCGTCACCTTATAACTCAGTCTTTATTAGGCATTATGAGTTATAACTCGGTGTTAACTATCATTCATTCTTTTGTTTAATGAAAAAAATTAAACAGGCAATTTATTATTATTGCACGAAGAATATCCTTCGTCATACTGTAACTGCTAGAAACATTATACTAAATGTATAATTCAATAACTATTATCTTATTACTTTATTATCAAATTAAAGCATGCCCTACAAAACAAAATTCAGATATTCACATTTGGCATGTATGACATTCATATATGTCGTCTTCTTCTCTACAATTATCAACTTTCAAGGTATATATATATATATATATATATATATATATATATATATATATATATATATATTTTACTTTGAACTATTTTACTTTTACAATATATATTATTCAATATATGTTGCGACTTTATACCTATTCATTTTCTCAAATTATCTTATTCATGTCAAACCTTCATTATAAATTGTAAATATTCAATAACTAATTACTTTAAGCGAGAAATTTATCAATAAGTTGTTGTGGGCTGAAAAATTCCCAAGACAATTAACCATTATATCCTCGGATCATACAATCGATTCCGTCAATGGATATCTATCTCTGAACTTTTCAGTTCATATACAATCAAATGCTAAAATTGTTCTTAAGCGAAAAAGTATCCCCCACACAACTATTTTGATTGAATGACTCTTATCACTCAATTATTTTTTGAATAAGTGCCGACATAATAACCCGACTAAGCTTGGGGGCTCACCATATCATTATTCACTCATCTTTTAATCGAGTTATAACTCATTTTATTTTCTAAGCTTAGCCTGGATCATATGATCGGCGGACAAAGCTTGGGGGCTGTGATCCGTCACCTTATAACTCAGTCTTTATTATGCATTATGAGTTATAACTCGGTGTTAGCTATCATTCATTCTTTTGTTTGTAACTGACACCTTCATTACCGACTTAATGACCATCATTTCTATCTTAATGACCAAACGGTCATAACATCAATTCTATTCATCAATTTTATGCCTATAAAAAGAACCTTCTATATCTAATCTCAATACAGAATACATTCTATATTCATAGAATTATTATAAACAAGACATTCTATATTCATAGAATTATTATAAACACAATATAACACATGATAACTTTCATTTCATGTCTTACATTCTATATTCATAGAATTATTATATACCTCTTAAACACTTACTGACTTGAGCGTCGGAGTGTCTTTTGCAGGTACCCACCCCCTTGTTCTCTCCTTGCCGACGTATAACTCATCCCGACGAGAAGCTTGAAGACATTCATCGACGGACGAGCTATACACCGGCCAACCTCTACAAGAACAGAATTATTAAAAGCTATAAGATTCCCACTATGGTGATTTAATCTAAGTATCTAACTAAAAAGTGTGTTACTGTGGTCTCTTTTTCAATCCCCGTTAACAGAACTTCTTCAAAATCGTTCAGACCAACTCGAGGAATTAGACAAGGGGACCCCCTTATTATCCTACTTATTTATTCTATGTGCCAAAATATTTTCAAGCCTTTTGCTGAAAGCACAAGAAAGAAAGACAATCCATGGGATCAAGGTATCAAGATATGCTTCGGATATTTCACGCTTATTTTTTGCAGATGATAGCATACTTTTTCTAAGGGCCATGGATGAAGTTATCATAGAGACAAAAGCCATTCTCCGAACTACCAATTAGCATCTAGTCAATGAATTAACTTGGAAAATCAAAGCTTTCATTCAACCAAAATGTACCACTTATCAGACAAACACTTATTTAGGATAGGCTGGAAATTAAGGTAATCGAGAATCACTCAAAGTATTTTGGATTGTCTACCTTTGTGGATCGTTTTAAGAAATATATCTTTGATTTTTTCCAAGACTGTGTTTGAAAAAAATCTAAAGGATTGGAAAGAGACAAGTTTTTCTAAGGCTGATAAAAGGTACTCATTAAGTCGGTAGCTCAAGTGATTTCTTCCTACATTAAGGAGTGTTTCCAACTCCCAAAGAGTTTGTGCCAACAAATTAAGAGTTCTATAAGCCACTTTTATTGGGGCAGCAAGAATGGAGGGAAAAAGGTCAATTGAATTGACTGGACAAAGCTTTATAAAGCAAAGGAGGAAGGGGGTTTGGAGTTTTGGAGTTTCGAAGCTTTCAACCAAGCCTTACTAGCAAAACATAGGTGGTGGCTCATTCATACACCATGTTCACTGGTAGAAAAGATTATTAAGGTGAAATACTATAATCATAAGAGCTTTTTGAATTCAAATATTGGACACAATTTGAGTTATACATGGAGAAGTATCTGGTTTGCCAAATGAGTTCTACAATTAATTAAGTGATATTTTGAGAATTGGCTCAGGTAGTACTACAAAAATTTGGAGAGATCCCTGATTACTTAATCAAAACGACTTTAAACTTTGGAGTCCTTGCATGAACTTTGGCCCGGACACTAAGATAGAGTCACTAATTAACAAAATTACATTTCAAAGATTGTGTATTTACGCTAGTTTTAATTTCAATTTTATTTTAGATTCTATGTCATAAATAGTAATTTAAAACTAAAAATAAAATTTATTTCTCCAATGTTTTGTCTTAATTCAATTAAAATTTTATATTATTTTTAGTTATTTTTATCAATTTAATTATACGAGTGGCAAAATTTTATTATTTCTCCATCAAAATAATACCGTATCTTTAAGGTGATAACCGTTTCATTTTATCAATTAATTCCAATACAAAATTTAATTTTAAATTAATTCATTTTTTTAAGTATAAAAAATAATACTCTAAAAAATAAAATACTCCATTAAAAATGTTTTAAATAAATTATTGTTATACTATATACTATCAGAAATATTTAGTAACAAAAAATAGTTAAAACTTACTTTATTTAATATTTATTAATTTTATGACAATTTATAAATATTAAATAAAATAAATTTTTATTGTTTTTTTTGTCTCCCTATCAACTACAATAAATATATTATTGAAACTAGTTAGACAGAGATTTTGATATACGACATTTTCAGGGGTGGAGCTACATATAGAAAAAGGACATTTTTAGGGGTGGAGCTACATATAGAAAAAGGAAGGGAGGGGGTAATAGCCCCCCAAATTTTAATTTTTTATATGTAAATTATATGTAAAATTCAATTTAGTTCTCCTTAAAATTTTATTTTAGCCTTATTTTATTGTGTAAATATTTTTTTACCTTTAATATTTTATCTAACTCCATGTCTGGACAATTTTTTTTTTGTGTCTAAACATGGAAAGAAACAAAGCAAACACTATCCTATATCCGAGCGGATAATTTGCTGGAGATCAACATAAGGCTCAAACCAAATAACATGATTAGAGTTACTCTTGGCACCATATCTAGCCATCCGATCCGCAGCTCTATTTACTTCTTGGGACACCCACTCAACGCGAATAAGCTAAGGACGAGATAAAAGCTCCTGAATCTTGTGAACCAAATCTGTTACTTCAAATGAATACCCACTTGTAAGCTCATGCATGATGGGCAGAATGTCAAGGCAATCTATTTCACATATAATATCCCTCAAACCGCAATTCCAAACTAAAACCAACCCCCTCCAAGCAGCAAATAATTCACATCTGATGATAGACCAGGGGGGAATGCTTCTAGAGCAGTCTGAGATCCAATCTCCCTTAGAATCTCTAATAATACACCCAAATCTCGCTAAATTTGAATCCAGATACAAGCTTGCATCACAATTAACTTTAAAACAGTTGCCTACCGGTGGTTCCCAACACAGGCAATTTTGGAGAGACCTAAAAGCATTGTTTCGATTCCTGTAAACCTGTAAGTCCTTGGCGGTAATTTTGGCTAAGGCAACAACCTTGTGGTTTGTCCAAGGGTTGTCAGTATTGAATATGTCATTGCACTTATGTCTCCATACCCACCAAAATCCTGCACCAAAAGGCGCCTCATTGTTAGCCAAGGTCTTCCGAAACTACTCTTCAAGAGTAGTACCAGCCATCGAGTCCAGGATTCTAGGATCCAACATATGCCAAATTGCCTTTGATCGTTCACAGTCTCTAAGGTAATGCTCCATAGTCTCCTGTGCCTTGTTACATCTCTTACACATATCTGAAGAAGCTAAATGCTGCTTGAATAGAAAGGTCTCAGTTGGTAGAGTATCATGTAAGCCAAGCCACATAGTAAATTTAAACTTCTCCAGAATGTTTGTATTTATGCTTCAGAACCTGCACCGACAAATTCTCACTATTATTTAGACAATTCCATACCAACTTTTCCAGAAGCGCCATGTTAGCATAGGAAGTATCCTTAATACCCAATCCTCCTGCCTTTTTAGGAGTTATGGCGACCTCCCACCTGACCAGAGACAGCCCTTTGTTGGAATCAATTTTATTACATGTATACTTCGAGAGAAGAGAAATTTGCATTCATAAACCGGCATAGAGGCCATAACCGATTTAACAAGGCAAATCCTCCCTATCTTATTCAACAGGCATTCTTTCTAATTGGAGAGCTTCCTCGAAATTTTTTCAATAACCTCCTGAGTTGTCTTCTTGGAAGCTTTGGCATGACCGATGTTAATTTTCAGGTATTTACCCAAATCATTGCAGAACCAGATGTTAGAGACCCCTGAGAGAACTTCTTTCCTCTTCTTCGACACCCTCTTAGAATATTGGGTCTTTGACTTATGAAGATTTATCTTTAAATTTGACAATGTATAACCTCTATTACTTGAGCTTTCGATGCCTTACAGAAAAGCAAAAGATACACTTGGACATTTTGTGATTAATAAGTATATATTAAATGAGATTACTAGCAATATAGTTTGGATAGTACCTAATATACAGGAGTTAAACCCTAAAATAGTCTCTGAAATTGGCGTTTTGCACTAAAATCGTACCTGAGATTCCAATTGCACCCAATTACGTCCCTGAGATTGAAAAAAATGCACCATATTAGTTCCTGACCTATTTTTCATTAACGACGTGATGACATGGTATGATGACGTGGACTGTAAGTCACACGTGTCACTTCATGATTTGGCCACGTGTAATGATATGATGATGTGGTGTCTAGTGACACGTGGCATGCTGACGTGGATGATTGTGCCACGTGTCACAATGTTATTTGGTCACGTGTCCGGTTGTGTCACGTGTCGCAACAGTATTCGTCCACGTGTCATTCATTATGCCATCGTTGTATATGCACCAAATTAGTCCCTAACTTTGCATTAAGTGACTCATTTTAATCCCTGAAATTGAATGCCGTGCACCAAACTAGTCCCTTCACCAATTTTTTCTCATTTTTTTTAAATTTAAAATTTTAATATCTTGGATACACTAATTTCAATTCTATTTTTTCATATATCGTTTAAATACAAGTGCTTTTATAAAAAAAATTTAAGATTTTAGTTTTAATTATATAATTTTTTTTAATAATTTAACATTAGTAAATTTTGTAATATATAAGTATGTTATTATAAAAAAATAATTATATGATTGATTAGACACATTTTTTCCATAAAAAAACATGTGTTTTTAACAAGAAATTAATAATTAAATAAACATTTTTTTCTTATGAAATACACGTTTTCGTTATGTATGAATGAGCTAGATTGAAGGAACTTCAAGCACCCTCACTACTACCTTTGACCTCTGCAGTCTAGACGAAAGAGGTCGGAGATGGTAATGAAGGAAGCTTGAAATGCCTTCACGTCAACTCCAAGACGGCAGCTATTAGAGATATCCGCAAGAAAAAAATATTTTATAAAAGTACTGAAAGAGGTCGGAGATGGTAGTGAAGGTGTTTGAAAAGCCTTCACGTCAACTCCAAGTCGGCGATTAGGGTATTCGTAAGAGAAAAAAGTATTTTATAAAAACACTTTTATTTGAAAAACATGTGAAAAAATAGAATTGAAATTAATGCATTAAAAAATATTGAGAATTTTAAATTTATCGAAAAAAATGAGAAAAACTGATGAAGGGACTATTTTGGTGCACGACGTTCAATTTCAAGGACTAAAATGAGTCACTTAATGCAAAGTGAGGGACTAATTTGGTGCATATACAACGATGACATAATGGATGACACGTGGATGGATACTGTTGCGACACGTGGCACAACCAGACACGTGGCCAAATAACAATGTGACACGTGGCACCACCATCTACGGCAGCATGCCACGTGTCACTGGTCACCACATCATCATAACATTACATGTGGCCAAATCATGAAGTGACATGTGTCACTTACAGTCCACGTCACCATGCCATGTCATCACGTCGTTAATAAAAAATAGGTCAGAGACTAATATGGTGTATTTTTTTCAATCTCAAGAACGTAATTGGTGCAATTGGAATCTCAAAGACGATTTAGTGCAAAACACCAATTTCAAAGACTATTTTGGGATTCAACTCAATATACAGTTGTGCGAAATTAATTTTTAAAAGAATCCAATATTTTTCATTACGGTATTTGATGTACTGAAATTTAAGTGATTCAGATAATGGCATGATTAACTACTATATATAGTCAGAGTCAATATATGTAAGTAAAGGAGGTCATACATACTTTATTTGCAGGTTATTATTAGTTCCTCCCTTATTAGAAATTAAAATCGCATACTTTCAGATTATTATTATTATTATTATTATTATTATTATTATTATTATTATTATTATTATTATTATTATTATTATTATTATTAACAACCACATGTAGGCTGATTATTTTATTTTAATTAAGTAAACGTTCAATTATATAATCGTTGTGAACTACTCTAATAAGTTCGTTTTATAATAACTATATATATAGGAAAACAAAGTGATAAAATATATTTTGATAATAATAGAAAATTACATATTATTTTCATAAAAAAGTAAATTTCTTAATATAACTCTTTCTTTAAAACCTACAGCATCATATTAATGTATATATACATACACTATCCAATCATGCATATTGGAAATAGCTGAGATTAATATTTTAAAAATTTTGGATAATGATGTAAATGAAACACCTGTTACGAAAACGAAAGTAGTAATAACATAATGATAATAAGGATATAAATATATAATGTTATGTACCAAAAGAAATTATATAATTTTTAAGTCATTCATTAGTTTCATTGCATAAAGAGGCTAAGTGCCTTTTTTTATTCTGGAGTCTGGATTGAGATAATATACTATCATATAGTGTTTCACTAATAAAAACTGGATGCTTATTAATTAAAAAGAAATTTATAAAATTACTAAATTAATAATAAATAAAAATTTAAATAAATAGTTATACCCATCTAATTTTTATTTTCTAGCTAATAGTACATAAATGAAAATATAATAACGAAAATAGTGATATCTCAATACGAAGTCTTTGGAGTCAGTGAAGCATATTAGAGTCAATTTCAGATCGACAATTTGCGTTTAATAATCCTTTTTATGTCAGATAGACGATTGAATTAAAGTCCATAATTCCATATAATTTGGTTCCTATAAATTATTCATTATTTATTCATTTTTATATCCATAACATACATGAAGCATATGCTGGTAAATTAAATCAGCAGAAGAATATGCTAAAGGAATATCAGACTATATCTTTGGTCAAAGCAAAGACAATTTGGTGGGACACAACAAGGAAGAGATCAAGTCTCATAGGATTAAAATATTAGTTCGTTTAGTTATAAATTTTAAAATAAAATAATGGTACATATATTCTTCAAAATATAGCTAGGCACATAACAATAACAATATAACATAAAATAATGAAGATTTTATGCTTTTTCGGACAGACATAATTCATCGTCATCAGTTGACAAGGACAATTTACGTAGTTAATATATAATGTTCTGGATAAAGGATTATTAATCTTGGTGGGTATCACATGATAACTGGGTTAATAATTATTAGGACTTGGGAGGAATTTGACATTGACTTTTTTGCATTTTTCTAATGTGCATATAAACTTGGAAGTACTACTAGTGATTTCTATCTCTAACAACTAACTAACCAATGGTTATATTCATCACTTATTTGCTTTCATTTTTTTTGCAACCTAGCTGAAAGTCTTTCTCTCTTCACATGGATGATGAATCGCAATGAATGTGATAAGAGTATAAGACAAATCTAATAGAAAAAGAAATGAGGATTAGAGTCCCCCTTTTCACACCATAACTATCAATCACTACAAGTATAGTGTGTAAGTCATGAATTCATGTCCATTACTAATTTTGACCTTGAAAAATTTGATCATATATAATGCAAGTTATAAGAAGGATACGTATATTTTTATTTTTGAAGTTTTACAAAAATTTTAAAAATATCTTTAAATTTTATTTTATTTAAAATTTTTTATTTGCATATAGCTAAATATTTTAAAAATTTAAGATCAATCTATAATAATGTAAGACGATTATATTTGATTTGTTTGTGTTAAAAGTTGTCTTTATGTAATTGTTATTGAATTGTTTCTAAATTTTTTGAAAAATTAGTCATTTGAAATATATTTGATGCAAATCTAAAATTTTTGGGATAAAATTAAAATAAAATAAAATTTAAAGATATTTTTAAATTTTTTTGTCAATTTTTAAGAATAAAAAATATACTTTACTTTTATAAAAAAATATAAATTACTTTGATATTCATAAAAAAAATTAGATTAGTATATATAATAAGATTATTTAAAATATTCAACAAAATTACTTAATGAACTATTGATTTTGAATGATTTTGTTGAATTAATATATTTTTTTGTGGGTATTAAATTACTTTACCTATTATATAATTAAAATTGTCAGGAAATTAATCTTTTATAATTAAAAGTTAAAACCGATAGTTTACTCCATGAATTAAATATTAAGTTAATATAGTACAAGGGGTTTAGCCGTTCTGGTATGTATGGGAATAAAAAGAAAAAACAAAGTTAGCAAAAACAATTGCTTTAATCCCCATATCTGGAACATTATTTGTTATTAAACCAGTTAGACAAACATCTAGCAGATGCAAGAAGTCAGAGACTTTGAGGAGATTTTTTTTTTTTTTAAATAGTAATATTCTTAGATTGCACATTAAATATGTATTTTAAGAAGCTGAAGAGTAATTCATTGAATTTTATTATTGAACATGTTCATGTGTTTTGTTAACATATACATGAATAGATACAATAATTTAGCAAATTTAAGGGCATTGGTCAACTAATTCCGTAGGTGAATACATGTGAAAATAATAAGAAAATGAAGAATATCAATTGAAAAGTTTACTTGAACATGTTAAATGTAATTTTTACTGTTAATTAGATAATACTATGAAACCCATGCCACATTTTCATTAAAATAAGAATTTAATTTTCATTTTTTTTGGGGCTAAGAGTTTTTTTTTTCAATGGATAGAATCTCTTCTTTTGTTTTGCCATGGATCCAATAAGCAAAGCACAAGCCTAGTAAGTAGGCCCAAAAGGCCCATTAGTTAAAGCTATTTATACTCCCGTTCCCGCCATTCATTCAAATTTCAGTGTTTAACCACTGCGCACACACTTCTCTCTCCGAGCATATCATCATCTCTATTTCTCGCATGCTCAAATTTCTGAATAGAATCTTCAACTCTTTTTCTTTTTCCGTTTGTTTTTCCTTCTGTTCAGTTCGTTCCAATATTCACGATCTGAACGAACAGAGAGATTTGCATCTAAATCAGAAGGAAAAACTGTTTGGATCTCTGAACGGAGAAGAAGAGATGAAGATCAACAAAGCCTGCGATCTTAGCTCTATCTCAGTCCTACCTCAACACGCAAGGTTTCTCTCCTCATATTTCCTTTTCGTTCTCATTGTTTGGAATCCGAGAAAATGCAGGAAAATTGGAGTCGGAACGAACTTTAATAATTAATTAACAACTCATTACTTACTCGCGCAAAAGGAAAATCACTGTTTGATCGCTGTAGACGTAAACATTTCTGAATTATGATATCATCTGTTTCGAAAGGTTTGGTGGATCAAGAAATTTTTTAATCGGTAGAGAGCATGCTTATATTAGGTTAGAAATGAAGGTAGATATATGGAATTTCTCCACTTAAAATCTGAACTAGCTTCATGAAATGTTTATTTATTTTATTTCAATTAATTAATTCATTACTTTCTCTTTAAGATAAAATAAAACCGGAGAATCAAATAGTGGATTCGTTACTTTCCTCTTCTATGTGTTCATTTGAGTAGATTTTGCTGGATTTCGAGTTCAGTTATGGTTCCTGTTATCAATAATCATTGTGCGTCTAGTGTATCATTTTTTTTTTCCAAAATTCGTTTTGGATCCTGTCAAGTTTTAAATTCACTTGGAAATATATAATAACTACGTTGAATTATTTACGTCAAAATTCAAATAGTTTCGAACTTAATTAGTTCAATGTTGTGACTTGTGAATTGAGACAGTAAGAGCTGAAAGGAAACAAGTTTGTCCTCCGTTAAAAATTTTCAGTTTTCTGCGATCTAAATGAGTAACAGTAACCTTATAAGGTTTCATTATTTAATAGTTGTGAGTTTTTTTATTATATATATTACTTATTAATTTTTGTTGTGGAAAACGAACTTAAGGAGACCTAACACCGTAGCAAGCGGGTTGCAGTCATCACAGCCTCGCTCACAACCATCACAGCAATCGTTCTGTACTGGACTTTCATCTCAACCTGCAATGTTTTCTCAGTTCTCTCAAAGTCAAACCTCAGTTGATGAGGCTGTGATAAATGGCCAGGTTAAATCCCCCTAACTGGTATTTTACGTAATGCATACAATTTCTGTTTCCATATAAAGTAAAGTATATTGATTTTCCAACTTCAAAGCTCTAGTATGTTTAGATCTAAATTCATAAACTAATGAATTATCTGTAACTCTCAAACAATTTTCTGCCATGATTGAAGAAATTAGCATGAATCGCAAGAAAGAAATTAACCGTGTAGTTGTTTCACTGTAATACATAAGCAGCTTTATGTTAATTCACGCTCATTTTGTAACTCTTCGATAGTGGGATCAATCATCAATGTACTGGAGATTCTTATTTACTTATATGGATTTTGGCAGATTTTACAAGTTTGCTATACATTTCACTATATTCTACGTTTCTTACATTATTACTTACAGCGTTTACTTGTTTTCCTTATACAACATCCGGGGAGTTTCTAATATATTTGCAATTCTCTGTTTCTAATGTATTTGTTCTACCCTGCTTAGCTTTTTGAAACATGTTATAGGTATAGAACCGTGTTAATTGTTCTGGTTAGTAGAAACTGGCTTAGCACCACTATCCAAATATAAGACGTTTTTAAGTAGATTGTTTGTTTGTTTGAGTTATTTACTGCCTCTTATTTTTTTCAAAAAAGAATATTTACATTGCATAGTTTTGATCTTATGTTATTGCGCTCTTTTATTCCTACCAGAGAGGGTGTTCTCAAGAATATCATAAATCTGTTAGGAGGAATTCTTGCTTTCCCCGACTCACATGCTCACGGGAAGAGAGTCAACAACCTAATTTGATATCTTCATCCAATTTCAGGCCCAAATGGAATTCTGCAGATCCTAAAAGTAAGGGCACTTCATTGGAAGTATGAGTTATGATTCTACAACTTAATTCTTTAGCATATAGACTTTGAAATGTTTGACGGTATCAATTGAAAAGTCAGTGTCTTTTTACCTGCTTATGAGTTCTTAAATAAAGGAAGAAAAAGCTGAATCTATTATTTGCTCTTTCAGATCAGTTAAGTGAAGGACTTGAACACAGAATCGGGATAATGGAAACTTCATTGAGCAGGTTTGCAATGATCTTGGATTCTGTTCAAAGTGATGTAATGCAGGTAAACAAAGGAACAAAGGAAAATAATTTAGAGAGTAAGTGATTCATCTAATACTCTGAAAAAAAAGTTTATGACAGTTGTGTTTGACTGTTCAATATACAAGTTCTAAAATCATATAAATGGAAAGGGAACCATATCATCTTCTTGTATTAGTGCTTCATTTCATTGACCTTAAATTCTATTACAAATATTTATAATTACTGTTTTTTCCAAAATATTCTTCTCAAAAATGTTATTTATTAAATATAACTATATAAGATGTCAGTTTGCTCAACCTGGACTTTGTTTCGTTAACCAAGTTAAATCTAATTTCAGATTCTTATAGTCTAGGTGTATTTTTGCGATCTCGTCTGTTACCTGTTAGTTTGATTCATAATTTTAAATGTCACTTTCAACTCAGTGGAATGCATTCGGCAGAAGCTGATCGTTCACGATAACTCACTGCAATTAATGGTAATAACTAATTTCTCTTTTGTCTTGCATTATTTCTTAACTGATCTGTGTTCATTCAGCTAAGAGACGTTTTAAACCAGATAAAAGGACAAGAAGAGATCAAAGCAAGCATTGATGGGAACTTAAAATTGTTATCTGAACAATTGTGCAAGTTTACAAGCCAAGAGAAGTCACAGGAAGTATCTTTGATAGTTTCAACCTTGCCACAGATAATAGAAACCTCTTTTAAAAGTCTGCAACAAGAAATCCATGCGAAATTCACTGAGGAAATGCAGGCATGTAATATATGGAAATGAGTAACAGCTCACAGGTTTTGATAAGCAAGTCTCTTCATATAATTGCATTGTGGGGATATCTCAAACCGTTTTTGTACTTGCAGGAAATCTCTTGCAATTTGAAACGCTTCAATCAGAGGGATCTGGCACAGTCTACCCTATCTACAAAGGTTCTCTATCTATGACTTGATCGTTAACAGACTGGATTTTGGATCAACTCCTTTTTTCCATAAGAACATAACATTGCCAAGTTCTAAGGGAGAAAGTCAAAATTATTTCCATCTGCCATTTCCTGTGCCGGACTCCACCAGCCCTATAGAGAAGTAATTATTGTATTTTCTCCTTATAAAATCTGACACCATAAATCTTAATTGTAAGGAAATGGAGAGGATCCAAATCCTAACACACATTACCTTCTACTTGAATTGTTAAACAAATCAGTTCAGAAAAAAAAAGAAAAAAAAACTTGCTGTGATGTTTGCAGAGTATAAGCAACCAGGTTACCAAACGGGAATGGCCTCAACCTCCAAATATGTATGTACCTGAGAACTTTTCAGTTAATATTCGTAATCTATCTACTTATTAGTTGATATGAAGGTCATAGGCTTCTTTTTTTTTAAATAAATAAATTTCAGCGAAGCGAATAATACTTTACATGGTACTGTGGCTTCAAAAGAAGAAATGGAAATCTGGAAGCAAGTAAAAAGAGCCAGAGTTACATTTTCAGATAAATGTCTTGACGAGCAGAAGCAAAAAGAGCCATACACTGAAAAGGTACTTCCAAATTGTTTGTTTCATGCCATAAATCATTCTGTTCTCTCTATTATAGTCCATGTCATATGATGAAAGTCATATATTAACACACGTACACGATAAAGACACTTGTGACATGTAACTATTCTTTTTCATGCAAAAGAATTATGCTTATTAGTTCGGCGAATCTTAGAGTATACCTGTGAAAGCTTTATCAATTTCCAAGCATTGTTCTTCAATGGCAGTATGTAAGGGGAGGAAAAGAATCTGTAATTGTCATTGATTCTTCTTCTGAGGAGACTGCTGGAAGTTGTTCCTGCTTTGAAGAAAACATAGGAGGTTGGTAAAACTAGAACTGAACCTTCTCTTCTCTCTATTATCATCTATCTATATTTAACTCTCGTGTCAGAAATAAATATCACCTTGTCCCATTATCATATTTTACTCACCTAGTTCCTAATTAATTTATCTCTGATATTATAGTCGGTTATATAGTAGTCAACAAAATCCTGTATGAATGGAATAATGGCTGAAATCAGATTTAGATTTTTTTTTTGGTGTGAAAGATGATCTAGATTCTTAGAAACATTGCGAGACACTTTCCGCTGAGTAAGAAGGTAACAGCAACGATGATCTATTTGAAAACCTTATCTAGTTATGGGAGTTTGCGTAGGGTGGTACTCCTGTATATGCTATACATGTTATGGTAGTTATAAAAAAGCAATGTAAGTAATTTGTTGGCTATTGGAAATTTTACGGCAACTTTCACTAAAGTTTAATGTTCTATAACTCTAAATTTTCACGGGGAAGACCTATATGGAAGTTTCACCAAGGAAGAAACTGAAGAAGCACAAAGGATTATCCAAAGAGCAAGGAAGCGCAAGAGAAGGTATTCTAAACCTGTAGTCAATCGTTGAAGGTACGATTTTCTAAAACTGGTCGCTATAAACCTCATACTTATTTCATTTTCTTTTTAATAAGACCACATTCTTAGTTAATGAAGCTGTAATTTATTTCTTTCAGGCCTTAGCTGGTGAAATATCTGCAAGTTTCTTTCATGGTTTGTTTTTCATATAAACTTTGTTTATAATTTGGTCTAGCATATTTCCTGTTTTACAATAAAATGCTGTTTTTCATATAAACTTTGTTTTTTCTGTAACACAATTATATCAATACTGCAACACTTTACACGAATGAGAAATCATGTGTATCCCACCTGATCTCACTGTGTAAGACACACTTATGAGAGTTGAGATGAGTTAAACGTGATAAAGGAAATCATTAAATAGAAAAGTCTTCCACTTGAATGATGAATTCAATGTGGAGAGTGGAGTAAGTTTAAAACGATTACTCTGTTGTGCGGTTCAAGAATGATTTTTTTTTTTTTTTGTTTCCCATGTTATTCCCAATTCATCAGGTTAAGGTTAAGGACTAATCCCTTATCAGGTTAGAGTTCCATTTATTGTTGGACAATAATGAACGCATAAAATTACCTTTGTCTCAATGCATCATCCCCAAACAGGGATTATATGTTACACCTTTTATTTGTTTTTGGTAATTATATGTTACACCTTTTATTGGTAAGTTTAACTTGGACTTCTCTTTGGTTAATGGGCTGCGTAATATGTTAAAGCCCATGGAGTCCTCCTATCTCACGCCTTGACAAAATGGAAAATTAGCGTTGTATTGGGGCTCTGACCAGTGGGTCTTCCTGTAGCCCATGAGAAAAATTGAAAGAAAAAATTGACCTGTCCAAAAAGGAATTGCCTTGTACATTGTGCTATGATATGATCTTCTAAACTCCAATAAATGCTAGACCAAAAAAAGAAAGGGAAAACAACTAGAAGGAATACAATATGTATTCTTTTTGTGCACATTTTTTACTTATATTTTTTCTTTTAATATTAAAAATAATTGATATGAGATAAAAATATAACAAATTTATTTTCTTATAATATAGGAAATTATACATTACCTAATGTAGCAAATAGTGTTAGTATAATTTAGGCTTTGAGGATAACAGTCGTTTAAGAGAAAAAACACCTGTAGTTGACCAGGTAATGATATTAATAACTCTGCTGCGCCATCTTGCAACCTCCGAATAACAATTAAGATCACCTTAATTTTCTTCTTTTTCTTCATATATTTTCCTCGGTTCCAACTTTCCATACAAAAATGTAGTTAGGTTTGGTTTAACTTACATGGGAATCATGAGGTTGACCTAAGCCCGCTCTTTATAATGCCATTGTAATTTTCACTACTCGGCTAATAATGACTAATAATAATGAGCTGATAATAATAACATAACATTGTAGTTGAGCACTCTTATCAAGAAAGAGCACTAAGTCACTAACTACTTCCGGAGGGGTCTCCAGGTGGGGTGGGACTTTAATTCGTAGGTGCCGCAGGAGGGACCAAAATATACATCTTTGCTGGAATGCGTTTCTTAACTTTTCTGCTTTAATTTGACATGTTACTCTCACCTCTCCTTTTATGTTTATCTGTAATGTATTATGTGATGCATAAATATTTATGAATGAGTGCTACAATCTACCATTTGTATTTTCATATTTGTAATAATTTTGCAATTTGCTAAGGGGATTATGCCAAAACACTGGAAAGAACTCGAAGTCAGAAACAACAAGGGGGAAAAAAAAGGAAAAAAGAAAACATGGGTTCCCGGGATTTAATAGAGTTGATAAAGATTAAAGATAAGATGGGAAGTGTCGGCATTGAAATACGAAAATGAACATATACTACTTAGCCTAATATATTCGACCTCTCTTTTAAGGTATAATAACAATTATTATTATGTTAGAAGTTAGAACAAATATAGATAATTAGAGAAACAAAAAATAATTGTACAAAAGTTGAGTTCGATGTACATTAGGAAAATTCTAGTTTCCTTTTTCAATTTATTAATAAAGGTTACCTTGACCCTAAAGTTTGTTTTATCAGGATTTTTCAATGGTCTTCTGTGATTACCAACTCCAATAAGATAATGTACCAATAAAGGATCAACACATTTTTTTGTACATCCTAATGAATAATTAATTAATTTCTATAATGTTGTTTAGTGCATAATGCTTTTGCTTATATAATTTATTCCCTACTGTTTATGACCAACTATTTTGTCTTTTTATGCAAATCGATGGTATTGTTCATTTCCATTTTTTTTTTTTTTGTCAAACGACAAGATGTGAGGCACACATATCGCAATGTAGGGTTATATGCTTTGAAATGAAAGATATAGTATTATTATATGCAAGGCTAGCAAATAAATGATTGATCCAAAATCTAATTGATATTGTACATTTTGTTATTATTTACAAATCATCATTATTTAAAAACCAGATTTCTATCTTCGGGAAAAAAAATCATTCTACTGCTTAGAATACATTAATTTGCTAAATGATCAAGTAGGTGTAGCAGACAAATTTGGTTTATACTGATATTCTAATAAGTACTTAGGTCCCATGACAAAAAAAAAGGTACTTAGGTCCAACTTTGTTTTTTTTTTTTTTTCTTTCTAGATATTTAGCATATGGATATTGCATTGAGAATCCTTTTTAACCCATGCAGTTATAAAAATTAAAAGAAACAAAAAGAAAAAAGGGATCAGAGGGGGATCCAATGCTTAAAAGGTACATTAATAGGTTGAAGTTACCCTTTCCACACGGTCCCAAAAAACAAAAAGAAGAATTTACCTAGGCAATCTATATATCACACTATTCAAAAGAATTTTACTAATAAGTAATAAGTATATAAGTTCAAGATATAAATGTAGAAATTATATTTTAAAATTGGATTATTAACCCACTAGTTATTCGTCAATAGAGTCTAGAATCTAGGGACTCTCCTCTAAAACCCTCCGCTAGCTTCACAACTGTTATGGCCCGGCCCAAGGTCCACACGGGTCGACCTGGCCCAGGTTCTACCCGACCCGGATGCCTGCAGTCCAACCGACCCGGACACGCGTCCTGTACGGTTCACACACGGCTGCATGGCAGCGTCCTTGGAGAATTGGGCCTGACCTCACGTGGGGCCCATTACTGACATATATAAAAGGGGAAGATTGGCTCTTCCCCCGAGGTACGTCACTTTCTACATCACTCCCCCTGCTTGTACGATTTCTGACTTGAGCGTCGGAGTGTCTTTGCAGGTGGCACCCCCCCCTCGTCCTTTCACCAACTCAAGTGCTCGCCAGCTCGGCAGACCCTCGATCAGCGCACCCAGGACTAAGACACCCTCATCTATCCACCTTGGCATCTTCTGTCCACCCGACCTGTTCAGGAGCCGACCAACGAACATTGGCGCCGTCTGTGGGGACGTCTAAATGGAAGCTGTACTGGGTCTTGGCGACCAGGGCCGGGCTGCCGGAGCGGAGGGGGCAGCCTCCGTCGCCTCGCAAGGGGGGCGGCGAAGGTCCCCCCATCGACGCACGGGGACACGACCATTCGGAGGAACAGGCGGCGATAGCGCCATAATAATGCAAGAGCTGCGCCACCGAGTCCAGAACCTGGAGCGGCAGCTTGCCGACAGGGAGCGGGACGGACGCTCTACCGATCCGAGCTATACCCCGTCTCCCGGAAGCGAGGAGGAAGACTCTTACCGAAGCCGCCCGCGGACGGAGGCAGAGAGTTCGCGGGAGGAGTCACCCATAATGAGGAGACGAAATGACACGATCATCTACTCCCGAGGCAGACCGACCCATCGAGCGACAAGAGGTCGCGAAGACGGAAGAACACGACAACCTGTGATAATGGGCGCCACCCCGTTCCACCGATCTATCCTCGAGGTCCGGCTGCCGAAACACTTCGACAAGCCAACGGACATGAGGTACGACGGAACTCAAGACCCTCTAGAACACCTGACGGCCTTCGAGGCCAGGATGAATCTAGAGGGAGTAGGCGACGAAGTGAGATGCCGTGCCTTCCCGGTGACCTTAGCAGGACCAGCGATCAAATGGTTTAACGGCCTCCCTCAAGGTTCTATCTACAATTTCTCAGACATCAGCCGCGCATTCCTGGCTCAATTCACAACGCGAATAGCAAAGGCCAAGCATCCTATCAACCTTCTCGGGTAACCCAAAGACAGGGAGAGCCGACCAGGAGGTACTTAGATCGGTTCAACGACGAATGCTTGGAAATCGACGGCTTAACCGATTCGGTGGCCAGTCTCTGCCTGACGAACGGCCTCCTTAACGAGAACTTCCGAAAGCACCTTACAACGAAACCGGTTTGGACGATGCATGAAATCCAAACGGTGGCCAAAGAATACATAAACGATGAAGAAGTCAGCCGAGTCGTGGCTGCCAATAAGCGGCAGTCCGGTTACGGCCAGGCTCGTCAGTTCGGTGGCGACGGGGAGAGGGCGAAAGAAAAGGCCAGGGAGGAGGCGCCGAACAAAGCACCTAGACCGTTCCCTCGAGTGGGGAAATTTACTAACTACACTCCACTCACCCTCCCCATCATGGAAGTCTACCAACAGATTGCGGAGAAAGGAATTCTCCCGAAGCCCCGACCACTCAAGGACCGCACAGGCGGAAACAAGAACCTTTATTGTGATTACCATAAGGGATATGGCCACCAAACGCAGGACTGTTTCGACTTGAAGGATGCATTGGAACAAGCGATAAGGGAAGGAAAGCTGGCAGCGTTCTCCCATCTCATCAGGGAGCCGAGAAGGCGTTATCGCGACCAGGACGAGGAAGGCAAGACACGCCCGGTCAAGCGGCGACAAGAGCCTGAAGACAGAGACCACGGCCTCACGGTGATAAACGTGGTAACGGCAAAGAACACTGCACCAAAATCCCGGTCGGCACACAAGAAAGACGCCAAGGTTCTGGCGATCTCATCTTCACCAGTGCAGAGTACCAAAAAACCCCCGTCCATTTCTTTCGGCCCAGAAGATCAATGGTTCAGCGACGCCCCGGAAAACCCTCCCGTGGTCATCACGGCCAGAGTAGGAACCGGCCTCGTCAAACGGATCCTTGTCGACACTGGGGCCGACTCAAACATCATGTTCCGAAACGTGTTCGACGCACTGGGGCTGAAGGATGCCGACCTGACGACCCACCAGCACGGGGTTATCGGCTTAGGCGACCACTTCATCAAACCAGACGGAGTCATTTCCCTACCGATCTCGGTAGGACAGATGCAAGGCCGAAGGTCGGCGATGGCCGAATTCATGATCCTCCGAGACTCCACAGCCTACAATATCATCTTGGGAAGGAAGACAATCAATGATTTTGAGGCCATAATCAACACCAAGCTACTAGTTATGAAGTTCGTCACCGATGATGGATCCATAGGGACCATAAGAGGAGACCTCGAGACGGCGGTCGCCTGCGACAACGCCAGCCTTTCCCTCAGAAAGAAGTCCAAGGAAGCATCCGGCGTATTCCTAGCCGACCTCGATGCCAGAGTAGAGGACAACCCGAGGCCGGAACCAGAAGGGGACCTGGAGAAATTTAGCATCGGTGACGAAGGGGAAAGATTCACATTCGTTAACAAGAACCTCCCGCATGAGTTGAAGGAGCCTTTGATTGAAATGATAAGGGCCAACAAGGACCTGTTCGCATGGACGCCAGCCGACATGCCGGGCATCGATCCACAAATCATTTCACACCACCTAGCCGTCAAGCCGGAAGCACGCCCAGTGGCTCAACGAAGGAGAAAGATGTCGGCGGAGAGAGCAGAGGAGGTAGCCAAGCAAACGGCCGGCCTCCTAGAAGCAGGCTTCATACGAGAAGTGGACTACTCGACGTGGCTCTCAAATGTGGTATTGGTGAAAAAACACAATGGCAGATGGAGAATGTGCGTGGACTACTCTGACCTTAACAAAGCATGCCCCAAAGATTGCTTCCCTCTCCCCAACATAGATGCACTCGTCGACGCTGCGGCGGGGTACCGGTATCTGAGTTTCATGGACGCCTACTCCGGTTACAATCAGATACCGATGCACCGACCAGATGAAGACAAAACGGCGTTCATAACGCCAGGAGGAACTTTCTGCTACAAGGTAATGCCGTTTGGCTTGAAAAATGCAGGGGCGACATATCAAAGGCTGATGAACAGGATATTCCACGACCTCATAGGGAAAACGGTCGAAGTTTACGTGGACGACATCCTGGCAAAAACGACACGACCTGACGACCTCCTAAACGACCTGGCAAGTGTCTTTGCGTCCCTCCGTCAACATGGTATGAGGCTGAACCCCCTCAAGTGCGCCTTCGCCATGGAAGCCGGCAAGTTCCTAGGATTTATGATAACTCAGAGAGGGGTAGAAGCCAACCCGGAGAAATGCCAGGCAATACTTCAGATGAAGAGCCCGGGCTGTGTCAAGGACGTCCAGAGGTTGGCAGGGCGATTGACATCACTTTCCCGGTTTCTCGGGGCCTCGGCGACAAAGGCCCTGCCATTCTTCAACCTCATGAAGAAAGGGATGGCGTTTGAGTGGACACCCGCGTGCGAGGAAGCTTTTCAACACTTCAAGGAAATCCTAGCGGCACCTCCCGTTCTCGGGAAGCCAAGGGACGGGGAACCACTGTACCTATACCTCGCTATAACAAGCGAAGCCCTGGCCGCAGTACTAGTGCGGGAGGACGGGAGGACCCAACAACCAGTCTACTTCATAAGCAGGGCCCTACAAGGAGCAGAGCTAAGATATAGCAAGTTGGAAAAGCTAGCCTTAGCACTCCTAACTTCCTCGAGAAGGTTAAAACAGTACTTCCAGAGTCACCAAGTGGTCGTCAGAACGGACCAAGGGATCCGACAAGTTCTCCAAAAACCCGACCTGGCGGGAAGAATGATGACTTGGTCCATCGAACTCTCTCAATATGACATACGGTATGAGCCCCGGCAAGCCATCAAGGCGCAGGCGATGGCGGATTTTTTTGTTGAAGTAACAGGAGACCCAAGCGAAGACATGGGTACACGGTGGAAGCTCCATGTGGACGGAGCCTCCAACCAGACCTTCGGAGGAGCCGGGATCATCCTAGAAAGTCCAAACGGGGTCGTATACGAACAATCGGTCAGATTCGAGTTCCCCATCTTGAACAACCAAGCAGAATACGAAGCCCTCATAGGAGGCTTGACCCTAGCAACAGAGGTCGGCGCAAAAAGGCTGGAAGTATGCAGCGATTCCCAAGTCGTCACTTCCCAAGTAAACGGCAGCTATCAAGCCAAGGACCCCTTGTTGCAGAAGTACTTGGAAAAGGTCAAAAGCTTGAGCCAAAAGTTCGACGAGGTCACGGTCCAGCATGTACCCAGAGAAAGAAACACACGAGCAGACCTCCTATCAAAATTAGCCAGCACGAAGCCAGGGGAGGGAAACCGGTCTCTCATCCAAGGCATGACAAGGGAACCTGCAATTGCACTACACATAACAACCCTAAGTCCTTCATGGCTAGACCCCATCACCAACTACCTAGAACACGGCCAAGTCCCTGGTGATGAAAAGGATGCGGTGAAATTAAGGAGAGAAGCGGCCAAATACGCCGTCATCCAAGGACAGCTGTTCAGAAAAGGGCTCAGCCAGCCCCTACTGAAGTGCCTACACCCCGACCAAACGGACTACGTCCTCAGGGAAGTCCACGAGGGCTGCTGTGGGCACCACATCGGAGGAAAAGCCCTAGCAAGGAAGTTGATCCGAGCTGGGTACTACTGGCCGTCGATGATGGCAGATTCCAAAGAGTTTGTCAAAAAGTGCATAAAGTGCCAACAGAACGCCAACTTTGCCAAGGCACCGGCAAACGAGTTGAGCTTGCTGACGACCTCCCGGCCATTCGCTCAATGGGGAATCGACCTCTTAGGGCCCTTCCCTGTCGGCCCTGGGCAGGTCAAATATCTCATAGTGGCAATTGATTACTATACCAAATGGATAGAAGTCGAACCATTGGCTAGCATATCCTCAGCCAATTGCAGAAAATTCATGTGGAGGCAGGTGATAACACGGTTCGGGATACCAGAAGTCATCATCTCGGACAACGGCACACAATTTGCTGACAAAAAGTTCACAGAATTTCTCAACGGCCTAGGTATAAGGCAAAGGTTCTCTTCGGTAGAACATCCTCGGACGAACGGACAAGTGGAGTCCGCCAACAAGGTTATCCTCTCAGGGCTAAAGAAGAGGTTGGACAACAAAAAGGGTGCTTGGGCCGACGAGCTAGCATCGGTCCTCTGGTCTTATCGAACAACCGAGCAGTCCTCCACCAAGGAAACTCCTTTCCGGTTAACGTACGGGGTGGACGCGGTAATACCCGTAGAAATCGGAGAACCAAGCCCACGACTTCTTTTGAAAGGGGTAGAGGAAGCCGTAGAAAAGGACCTGATAGAGGAAGCCCGAGAAATGGCCCACTTGACAGAAACGGCGCTAAAACAAAGAGTGGCGCTCCGCTACAACACCAAAGTGCTCAAGAGGAAATTCGAGCCAAACGACCTCGTCCTGAGGCGAAATGATATCGGCCTGCCGACCCCCGGAGAAGGCAAGCTGGCGGCCAACTGAGAAGGCCCGTATAGAGTCAAGAAAGTGATGGGAAAAGGAGCATTCAAACTAGAAAGACTCGACGGCAAGGAAGTCCCGAGAACTTGGAATGCGGACAACCTAAGAAGATTCTACTCCTAGAGGAAGGGCCGGCGCGCCGACCAGGCTAGCTAAGTAGTCGTTTTGCTCATTTATCTTTTGAAATTCTCATAGCGATTTACATGTCCTTTATACGAATGCCGAATAAGACATACTTGTGCAAATTCTCCATTCTTTTATCTCCGTTTTTCAGATAAATCGTCTTGTCATGACTAACGACAACGCCTAACCCGGGACTGATCACCCCGGGAGGTCATCGACTACCATTATAACAAACAACTACGCGAGAGCCCACGGGCCGCCGGTATAAACAACTATAAACCAAAAACGGTTACTAGAAGCGATAACCCAATCGGACAAGTAAGAAAAACTTCATCGCGACAACATGAGCAAGCGACTAAAAAGTCATTGTTCACGAGCCAAAATTAAAACGGCTAAGATTAAGTTGTTCATAGGCCAAAACGGCTAAAATCAAGTGTTTACAAGCCAAAACAAAACGGCTAAACAAGAAACAACGAAACAAAGAGTTCATTTCTTGGGAGCATCGACAACTTGGCCATCCTTAATAATCTTGAAAACACCAATAGCCGACGTGTCGAACTCAGGGGCAACAATTTTAATTTGAGCCTTCAAGGCTTCCTCAGTACCCAAAATCGCGCCTTTGCCCTGTTTGACGACGTCTTTGTACTTAGCCTTCCACGTTGCCAGTTCGGCCTCTACGGCCTGCTTCTCCTTCTCGACCTCGGCAGCACGCTTCTGCGCCTCACCGACCTGTTTCTCCAATGCCATCTCACGCTCGACCAACCGTTCAACCGTCGCGTCCGATTCTTTTTGCTTTTTCTCAGCGGTTGTGGCCTTCTGTTCGGCGGCAGTGGCTTTCTGCTCGGCAGCAGTGACCTTCTTCTCGGCGGCATCTAATTTCTCTGAAGACTGAGTCAGCTGCTCCCGAAGAGTTTCAACTTCACTCTTCAACTCATTATTGGCCTTCCCACTGGCCTCCAACCTCCTGCGGAGGGACTCCATCCCGGACAGCTCAAACTCGGCCTTCCGGGCTATCACGGCGCCCCGCAGGAGTGTTCGGTACATCCACCTCGCCTGCCCGGCAAGGGATGACTCGTGGAAGTACTCTTCAGTGCCAGGGATCAATTGGGTATCTATGAAGTTGCTCGCATCAAAATTCCTCTCCATGACGGTGAGGACCCCTTCAGGGCTTGACGACGCCGTAGAGACTTTCTTCCTCTTTCTCTTCAGGCTGGAGACTTCTACCACCTCCTCCTCATCATCCGGAGTGGGCACCGAACCCCCAATCCCGGTCACCTCACGGATAGGGGAAACGTGGACCGCCTTGCCACCTTCTACCGTGGCGCCCTGAGCCGAGGTTCCGATCCCGTCGGTTGCGGCCCTTTGCTCGGGAGCATCCTGGCCCTCCGGAGGAGCATCAGGTCCCTCGGGGGTAGGCTGCTCGTCACCCTCCTCGTCATCACCACCGGCAAGAAAGGTTTGAAACAAGTCGGCAAGGCCCGTCACCGACGCAGACATATCCACTACAGGAAAACGAAGAAGGTCGGTTAGTCGCCACACAATATCAATAAAAGGAAAAAAGACAAAGGGCAAAGTGAAAAGCTCCTCACAAATATAATTACGGCCGGACTCCCTGTCACCCATGAGGAGATGGGGATTTACCGGGTTCTTCCCAAAAACTGCGTTTAGCACCTCGGCAATCTGCTTATCTACTGCCGACATGCTTTTATAATTTACCTTAATAAAACTATTGGACCCTGCCCCGAAGCTCCAATAAGTCGGGATGAGCCGTACCCCCTCCAAAGACAACCAAAAGAGGTGACGACCTTTGACAGGGCGGACCTTAAAATACTTGTCCTTAAACCCATGGTAGGAATCTTCAAACAAACCAAAGATCTTCCGACCCTGGGCAGCACGGAAGGACATGAACCCTTTTTTATGTTTTCCCTCCTTGGAAGGGTTTGTGAGGGTAAAGAAGAAGAGGAAGACATCCACTGACACCGGCAGTTCGAGATATTCACAGACCATCTCGAAACAGCGGATCGAAGCCCAACTGTTCGGATGCAACTGCGACGGTGACACGAAAATTCGGTTTAAGAGCGCCATTTGAAAGGCTGAGAAAGGAATGCGAACTCCGACTTGAGTGAACATGGATTTGTAGAACCAAATCCAGTCGGCGACCTGACGGGGTTGGAAGTTGATTTCGTACAATCGCTCGTGAGGAGCCGGGACGAAAACGTCGTAATTGGCCTCCTCGTCGGTCCCGCCGCACAAATACCCGGCTTGTCGGAACTCGGTGAGCTCCTCCTCGCCCATTTGATTGGGTGAATCCCTTACATCAGAGACGACCCAAGCATACTGGTCGTACGCCGCAGGGTTGACGGATGCCCGGGAGACCGTGCGAGCCATACCTACATGGGGGTACCATCCAGTTAGTCTAAGAGATCGGTTGCTCAGGCCGAACACAAACATCACCCTCACGACTTCTCGACTAAGGCTAGACAAGACTAAATGACTAAGAACGAGAAAAAGCCTACCCTGGAATGGTACTTTCCCCCCTAACACATCTACTCGCAACTAAAAGGCTACGCAGTAACATCAAAAAACCAAATAACAAGCATACAGAAATAATGCACAAAAGGGAGGTTGATCAGAAAATTACCTGAATTTATGAAAAGGAGATGGAGTTGCAAGTCTGGGAAAAGGCAGGATAGATGAACGAAGGCACCACAATAATGCTCTGAAACCTCGCCACAGGGAAGAAAAAGAAGAGAAAGGGGAAGTGTGATAAAATACAGAAGCACAAAAGAAACTGTTTAAAAACTGCTCCCCATTATGAGGGCAGAATAGTCTTTTCAAACGGGGTTTTCTCCACCCCATTATGAGCATTCAATGCTCGGCACGAGAAACGGAATGACGAAACGGTTGCCTACGCAAACCAAAGGACACGCGCGATGAAAGCGCCTCCTCCCCACGAGCGGCCGACCAGGCGACATGCGAAACTACACGCCATTGGTAGCTCCCACGATTACCATTGGCGCGTGGGGGCACTGTTATGGCCCGGCCCAAGGTCCACACGGGTCGACCTGGCCCAGGTTCTACCCGACCCGGATGCCTGCAGTCCAACCGACCCGGACACGCGTCCTGTACGGTTCACACACGGCTGCATGGCAGCGTCCTTGGAGAATTGGGCCTGACCTCACGTGGGGCCCATTACTGACATATATAAAAGGGGAAGATTGGCTCTTCCCCCGAGGTACGTCACTTTCTACATCACTCCCCCTGCTTGTACGATTTCTGACTTGAGTGTCGGAGTGTCTTTGCAGGTGGCACCCCCCCCCCTCGTCCTTTCACCAACTCAAGTGCTCGCCAGCTCGGCAGACCCTCGATCAGCGCACCCAGGACTAAGACACCCTCATCTATCCACCTTGGCATCTTCTGTCCACCCGACCTGTTCAGGAGCCGACCAACGAACAACAACAAGTCAACAACTTCCATTAATTAATACTAATACAATACAAATATCGGTATCGGATTATTTTTTCTCCCAAAAGTACAATTATACACTATAACTGACATGTCATATATAATAACATGTTAACTACCAGTTTATATTAATATGGATCCTTCGTTCGTACCATAGCCAACAGCACACGAACAACCAAAAGTACATAATTTGACAAATATTTTGTAAGATATGAACTTCGTTTTCTCACAATTAAGATCATTTCACATTAGACCGAATGTTTTTCGCCAAGAAAAGCTTTTCATTTTTCTTAATAAACGTAAAATAAATATATTATTATTATTAGAGACTTAAATTTTATATTTTTATAAATTTATTTTCAATTAATAATATATATCCTTAGAACACATATTAATTAAATCTTTCTCGCCATTCTACATTAAATAATGATTCTATGAAGGAAGAAAGAAAATAAAATAAAGAAATCTTTCTCTGCCTGTTTTTATTTATTTATTTATTAATTTTCTATGTTGTTTAATTTTAGTGCCATTTTTTAATTTTATGAAAAATTAAAAGAAAAAAAAATTATTTTCAATACTTTTATATTTTTCTTCATAAAATTTTAAATACAAAATTCTGAAAATAAATTATAAAACAAAAAACTTTTAAGTGCAGGAGGTCACATAAAATTAAAGGATTAGGCATCAGTGTGTAATATTTTAGGAAAATAATGACCAAACCGAAGTGGCACCAGAAACCTATATAAAAACATTAATTAATTATTAATGATGATTGAGTTTGCTAATCCCATGAACAACTATGCATATAGAAGGTCATTTTCTGAAGCAGGCAGCACTTTTTACCAGAATGTCTTGCTTGATATTTAAGGGTTTAGGTGAAATGTAAAACGAATGAAAAGACTCCACGTGCTGTTTTTGGTTTATGCATGTAAGAATGAGGGTAAAGTTGGTGTGAATGATTGAATTAGGAGTGAGTGCCCTGTTTTGTAGTTCATTGATTCATTGTGGTCCTTAATTCATGCATCTTCCCAACCCCACCAAATTAAAGTAGCCCCACTCACCTTTAATTATATTGTTTTACTTTGTAGCCAAGCCACCATAGAAAATCATAATTAATATATAGATTATATTGTAAATTTAGTTAAATTGTCAGCTATATGATTATTCCTAGTTCATAAGTTGTTGTATATATAAAATAAAATTTAAATTTTAAATTAACCGTTAGATCAATTTAACTTAATTTTCTCACACCAAGTTAATTTTACTATTGCTTCTACTGATCTTGATACTAGGTTTAGTGGCAGTGAGATAAAAGAAAAAAAAAATAGAAAATCCAATCATCTTTTATATATAATCTCAAAAGCGATTTCACTATTTTGGTTGTTAGTGTTCAAGGAACAAAGACAAATTTCTTAATGTATGTCAAACACTTCTGATATCTTTAAATAAGTTTTAAGATACTAATTAACAAATTAAAACTCATTTTATTTATATATTAAAAGTAGAGTTTTATTTTGACGATGTTTGAAAAAGTAATTTGTTATCGAGTATTCAATTAACGGATTGAATTTTGTAGTTCCTAAATTGATAATGTTATTTCTAAATTAAACATATTATTCTTAACATAAAGCACATTCATAATAAATTTTAATCAACCGTGGTATTATCCTCTGCTTTCCACTAAATACTTTTATTTACATGACAATTTAATAGTAAGAGATATAAAAAATAATTATTTTCTTGTGTTCAAATTTATAATTTAGAGAATGATAAGGACTAATAGTTTTAGTACAAGAAAAGAGAAAATTAACTAATATTAGTTCAAATATAAGATAAAAATAAAAAATATTAATCATCTAACATTTCGCTATCTTATTATATTATAGTGTAAAACAATTACATTATTATATATAGTATATTAAAATCAATTTTAAACTAAACATTTCAAGTGAATATTATAAAAAGTAAAAGATATTTTTTATATTACTTTTATTTTTATATTCAAAGTTATTTTTCACCAGGTAATAACAAATAGTATCATCAACCTTATTTTTTATTTATAATTTTTATCTAGTGTATATTAAAAACGTTTAGATAATGTAGACAATAACATTGTTTGCTCGTGAACGAACTATAACTCAAATGATATAGTCTTCTCATACTCATTTAAGAAGTCGCGGATTCGAATTTTTTTATCTTTTGGTAATATATATATATATATATATATATATATATATATATATATATATATATATATATATATATATATATATATTGTTCGCTAGCACTCCTCCCTCTAACAAGTAAACAATAGCTTTAGGAAGATAAAATGAAGGTACTAAAGTTTAAATATTTTAGGGTTCTGGTAAATAAGCATTCGTTAATATATATGATATAAAAGGAATATTTTTATTAAAAATATGAGATTTTAATTTTTCAATAATATTTACTACATTGACTTTTTGATGAAAGTTTTTGTTTTATATTCTTAACAAGCATTTAAATATATAAGCAACAAAAATACAACTTTTTATTATATAAAGATACAAAGATAGATAGGGTAGCACATCCCTTTCTCTTAGTCATTGCATAATAATAATACACATAGTTGCAGCCAATATTTTTGCACACGAAAAAAATAAGATCGAGGGTTAGATTATTAGATTCCATGGGTGTGGTCCCAAACAAGCTAAGGTTGTGTGTGACCCCTGAAACTTTTCTTTTGTGATCACTGAAAACAACATTAAAACAGTATCGATGACTCCAATAGATTCCATAACTTTGATACAACTGCTTCCATGTAACAACAAACTTGTTATTATATATGACACACACTAATTCATTCATTCATTGCTTCTTCCTACTACTATATTAAATAATAATTATCCAATCCAATTTTATTTAATCACTAACAACCGTAAGTGTATATATCCTAGGGGCGAGCATGGTCCAGTCTGGTCTAAAGATTCGGTCCGATTTCAAACACTTTAGGGGCTAATTTGATGTGATTTTATCGGGTTTAGAGTCGGATAAGGTCTTAAAAATAGACCTGGTCATTATTTCGAGTCGAGTCCGGGCCATAACTCGGGTCACCCGAAATCGGTCCGGTGGCTCGGTCACCATACACAATAAATATTTTGTATTATTAGTGATGGATGATGGGTATTATTATGTGGAATTTAAGTATTGTAAACATTAATATTTTGTGTTATTAGTCATTATATATAAGACTATAAATTAATGTTTTATATTTAAAATGTATAAGACTTTAGACTAATATATAATATTGTGTTATTTGTATTGATTTAAATATTTGGTATTATTAGGAAATATTAGTATTGATTATGGTTATGCTTTAATTTTAGAGAAGAGTTGGTTCTTGTTATATTTTTCTAAGTGAATTTTACCATGTCAAATAATAGTTGGAGTCTTGGAAATTTGGATATTTTTACATGCTAACTTACAAGAAGGTATCAAGGTAATATAATGTTAACGGTCCGGTTTTCACCCGGTATAGTTGTGGCCCGAAAGGGTATAGGTTTCATCGGGTCTAGGGTCGGATTCAGGTCTCAAAAATAGGCCCAGTACATATTTCGAGTCGGGTCTGAGTCACATCAAACCCGGTTTCACCCGACACATGCACACTCCTAATATATCCCAATAAAATACAACAATAATAATCGCACACCATCTTTAATTCTTATATATATAAGAATTAAACTACTTCTGTTCATGCATAATTATATTTTGAGGTTAATTAAAGTTTTTATCTAATTATTTTTTTATTTCATAATTTTTATATATTATTAATTAATTTTTATAATTTTAACCCTTATTTAATTTTTTAAGCATAATATAATATAATTATTTTATAATTTTATAAGAAAAATATTTCTTTCAAAACAATATAATTATTTTTAGAGTTTTTATTTTAATAATATCTTAATATGCATACTAAAACTTTAAAAAACAGTTATTTAATTTGTGGGCGAGTATTATATATTTATTTATAATTATAGAATCAATCCAATTTTGTTTATGACTAAAAACCATGTGTATCCCAATGAATTAGTACAACACTAGAACTACTATTAATAATGAACAATAATCACACACCATCTTTCATAAGCAAAAGCTTATATATCGTTACATTAAAGTATAAACTATATGATTAATAAATGCACATTATTTAATTGTAATTGAATTGGTAAAACCTGCAACATGTGTTGTGTGACAATATATGTGGTGCAGAGAGCAATGCTTTTTGTCCCATAAACAATAAATCACCGTTGGGAGAAGAAAGGGATGTGGACCCAACTGTACTATTTTTAGGCCAACAGCTCCTCACATGCTTCATTCACAAATCTATTTGTATTTGATATCAAAATTGGTAATTATTACTGTGTCTAAAAAATAATGCTCAATTTAAAAAATTTAAACATTAAATAATAGACACAAAAAAATTTACCATCAAAATTTGCCCTGAATATATTTAATGTCTCACACCTGTCTTCCCAGATGTTCCATTAACAAAAACAGTAATGTCAAGACCAAGAAAAAGTAAAAAGAAAAAAAAGTATTATGTTTCTTTATAGTGACTAGTAATATTTTTTTATATTACTAGTACAACGATAGGTGTCTATCCACATTTTTTAATATAATTTTACTTTTTTAGTGTGTTTTAAAATATATTATTTATTTATTTTTAGTGAGAAATAAACTAATACATATAATTAAGTGTTTGTTTGAGCATTATTATTTTAATAATTTTTTAATGAAAAAAGATCTTTTTTATTTTTTAATGTATTTGACAAATTTTTAATAGTAAAAGTAAAAACACTAAAAAAATAAAAAATATTTTTTTTGAGAAGCTGTAATCTTTTTTTTTTTAAAAGATGTTTTTTCATGTAATAAATAATTAAAGAAGTACTTTTATATTGTTATATCTAAATATAATTGATAGATAAAAAGATCTTTTTGTATGAAATATCCAAACATAAAATTATTTTTATTTTTTTATAAAATTTAAAAAAAATAATTCAAAAACAAAATTTTGTTAGAAGCTCACCTAAACAAGCTCTAAATATATATGCTAGACTCAAATTTAGTTTAATATAATTTAGAAGCATCAAAGGTAATTATTAAAAGCAATTTTCTTTATGTAGATAATTGGAGATAAAGTTGCTATTTTATTTTCGTATTTTATTTTTCAAAGAAATAATATGAAAAAAAGAAACAAGCAGCAAATGATTAATTTTTAATTTTTTTTGTCTTATTAAAACCATATATATGAACAGAATTGTGTCATGTAATGAATTTAACGGTCTAAGTATGCTATAATTATGAATAAGGTTCATAGCACAGAATGAATTTTGATCTTATATATTTATGCCTGCTTTTAATTTTATTATATTAGGTTTAGCCAACTCGTGATTTTATCGGGGTGAGAGAAAAAAATAGTATCAGATGTAACACAAATAGTAACATATTGAATTATTGATGCAGTTACATACATATATTTTTTTTGTTGACAAAAGATATATAAAAAAAAAGAAAAGAAAAAAAAAACAGCAAAACATTAAACATAAGGGACGGAGTCCTTGCAGGTAATGTTAGTTGAGTGATTGATGAAGTAAAGTATTTTTGTGTTTAATTTGAATAATTCATGCCCTAAAGAGTAGAGACAGGCATGCGACATGAACATGAAATATCAGATATCATTATATATGCAACCATGAAATTCTTTTTCTCTTGCTGTCATTTATGGGCGTTTTATAAATATAATATCCTTGTTATATTCATAAATAAAATAAGATAAAATATTATCAAAAATTAAAACTCACATATAATAAGAGAAAATATTTTAAAGAGTTTAAAATACAATGCTAAAAATTGAGAAAAACATAAGATTGTTAAAAAAGAGACAAAAATAACAGTGAGCGAAGCAAGAACAAAAATGTATGAGAGCCTTTATAAGTCGTTGGATATGAAAAAAGGAAAAAAAAATATATAAAGATCATGAAAAGTTAAAAAAAAAAAAACTAGAGTTAAGTACGATTTTAGTCCTTAAGGTATAGGTTGAAAATTTTTTTTGTCCCCAACCTTTTTTTGCATACAAAATCATTTCTAAGGTTTAATTTAATTTTAAAATCATTTTTTTACCAAAATTTTAATTTGTATTACCAAATTATCCCTAACAAAAAAAATTATAAATAACAAAAAGGAAAAAAAAGAAAAGAAAGAGAACGGGGAGGGGAAAGGGAATCGCGAGGGGGAGGGAAGAAGAAGAAGAAGAAGGAGGAGGGAAAGGAAAGAAGAAGGAAAGAAAGGAAGAGGGAGAAAGGGGGAACAGCGCTTGCGAGGTTTGGAGCCGCCGTCGCCGTCGAAAATTAAAACCAGAGGGAGAGAAAGCCATTACGACTGCGCCGAACTCAGCTCCTCTGCGACAACCTCTCCTCCGTTATCCGTGTCGCCACTGTCCAGTCCCTCAACGAGTGTCACATAATCGCCGAAGTCACCCTCGATCGCACTCTCACCCTCCTATGTTGCTGCTGTTGTAATGACGACGTTCTTCGCCAGGTCTTCTCCATCACCACTATTGGCAATCTTCATAAGGTCTGGAATTTTCTAGAGTCTTCTAATGGAAACTTGCTCTGACTCTTCAACATCTTCGATTCCAAAAGTACCAATCTCTCTCTCCCTCCAATTGTTGAAGGACCATGCTGAAGGTGCAATAGAACTTAGTTAATCAGATTGGAAAACCTATTTTCCTTAGAGTTTCAATTTTGCTTCTATTTTTTATCTTGTTAATCAGATTGTTAATCACATGTTTCTGATTTTAATTTTGTTAATCCACCAATTTTGATTTTAATTCTGATTTTGTTAACTACATTGTTTCTAATTTTGATTCTATTTCTTATTTTGTTAATCTATTATTCTTCTACTTCTATTAATTCTACATCTGATTCTGCTTCTGTTTTTTATGCTTTGTTTCTACTTTTACTTCTATTTTTAATTTTGCTTCTACTTTTGCTTTCAATTCTGCTTATGCTTCTATTCTTTCTATTTCTAATTCTATTTTTGTTTTTGCTTCATTGTTGTTGATGAAGAGAAAAAAAGAAGAAGAGATAACTTCGTTGTTTTTGCTTCTGATTCATTATTGTTGCTGAGTATTTTGGTGAAGAAGAAGAATAGTATAATTGTTCGAAGGACGATTTTAAAATTAACTCGAAACTTAGGAACGATTTTATATATATGTAAAAAAGGATTGGGGACGAAAAATTTTTTTGACCTATACGTTAGGGACCAAAATCGTACTTAACCCTAATAAAGAATTATTAACTCTCTTATACAAAAAAATCTCTTAATAGTTAAAATACACACTTGATTAGTATGTATATAAATTAATGGACAATGATTTATCTGTATATATCTATTACAGATAACAATTATCATTTGTTACGTATATAAATTGTTGTGATTTTTCTATTGTCAATAGGTACAATATTTTAAACATATACAATTTTTAAAGAGTTGTATCTTTTTAGCCAAATGGTAATATATATTGTTATTATAATTGACAATATATGAATGGTTACTAACTGTTTATTAATATTAATAATAATATTAATAATATTATTAATCAAATTTGTAAATACCTTTTATGATTCATACCATAAAGTTATGAGAGAGGGTGATATAACAAAGGTCGAGAGAGAAAATATAGATTTCGGAGGATTAATTTGGTATTATATCAGATAGATCTATCATTAAAATTATATACCTATTAAAAAAATGATAAAGAGACATCAGCGTAACAAAAAATATCTGCACATGATATTTTTTAATTTAAAAAAAGTATATGATATGGTATCAAGAAAGGTTCTATGAAAAGTCTTAAGAATAAAAGGGAAATGATTACTTATATTCGTGCAATTAAAAATATGTACAATGATGTTATAATTAGTGTAAATACTCAAGGTGGTGCGACAAAGGAGTTTTCTATTGGTGTATGATTACACTAAGGATCATCTCTAAGCCTATATCTCTTTACATTAGTTTTGATACTGATCATATCCAAAAATCAGTACTATGGTGCATGTTTTTTGTTGATAACATCGTCTCTATGAAAGAAACAAGAGAAGCTTTAAATAAGAAGTTATTGTTGTCTAGAGGAGCTTTAGAGGGGTACGGTTTGAGCATAAGTCGAAGTAAAAACTAAGACAATATATGTAGAATGTAAGTTTGGTAGGCGAGGTAGAAACAATAATACAAAAGTGAAAATTGAAAAAATTATCCTACTACAAGTAAAGTGTTTTAAAATATCTTGGGTGTATCATAAAGAGAGTAGAGATAATGAAATTGAGGAGAATGTAAAACATCTGATACAAGCATGCTTGTTGATCTTGCCTGGAATAAAGCCGGCTTCCACACCTCGGGATCAGTCGAGCTGTAGACTGGATAATCGGGCGTCCGTCCTTCTTAATCCGAGCTTCTTATGGTTATTGAGAATGTGGGCGATGAAAAAGGGGGGGAGTGTACCTGCAAGGGCACTCCGATGCTTAAGTTAGTATTCGGAAATCAATGTTCGAGATTCAAAAAACACGTACCTTCCCCAGATGCTCTTTCCTCCTTTTTATGGAGAGTTTTCCGTTTGGCCATAGGTCATCGGTTTCATATTGTGCCGTTTTGAGATGTCGGTTATGGAAATGTTAAACGTTACCGAGTTATAACTCATCAATTCCGAGTAATAACGGATGATGACGAGTTATGGCGTTTGCCGATAACGGTTAGAAAACCGAGGTATACAGTACGTGTTAATGATGACCATATCACAGCCCCCAAGCTTAAGCTGAGGAAAGTTTTTTAATGAAGCAGGTTGAGCTTTTGTGATGAGTTATAACTTGGTTGAATGGATTCCTGAGTGGGCCTCCAGTTCAACATACTTCATTAAAAGGGACTTTGGGTCTTCCACGTTGGACAACGTGTTTGTGTTTTATTGAGGAGAGAGAATGAGTGGGTGCTTCATTAATGCTTTGGTAGTTTCCAATGTTTCATTTGTCTTTTCGTGTGATTGATGTAATGTTGATAGTTTGAAACGTTTTGGTTTAATGACGTTTATTGATTGGAAATTGGGCATTTTGGTTTTCTCCTTCTTTGTGAAGAATGAGCAAGAGAGGTACGGTTATCTCTGTGTTTTTGTGATTTTCTCCCTTCTTCTTCTTTCTGTTTGTTGTTGCTTGTTTCTTTTATTGTGTTTTTCTTGATGGGTTTTGAGAAGGAGAAGAAAGATAAGGTAGATTGGTCTTATGATTGGGTTGGGGATGATGTGAGGTCTCGGGTATCGTTGTTTTGTGACGAAGTTGCCGTGAGGGAGGTGGATGCGACTAGGTTGGTGAGGCCTGGCTCTGGAGTCGGGGTTGAGTTACTTCCATGTAGTTCAAATGATAGGGTTTATCACCGTGGTAGTGGTTTTGAATATTTCTACATGCATAGCTGTGTTCTGGAGGAACTGAGAGTGAAGTTACCCTTCACCGATTTCGAGTGTCAGATCCTTAAACAATTGAACTGTGCTCCGTCGCAGCTCCATCCAAATGGTTGGGCGTTCCTGCGTTCCTTTGAAATTCTGATGGAATTTCTGGAGCAGGTTCCGTCGGTCGAGCTTTTCTTCTCATTATTCCAAGCCAAAGGGGTGTGGAAAGGGGGTTGGATAAATTTCAATAGCACCCCTGGGTTTGGCATTTTTAGGTTGTATAAGTCTTCCTTTAAAGATTTCAAGGAAATGTATTTTAAGGTTAGGGGGTTAGAAAGGGATTTTCCCTTTTTCGTGGATGAAAATTTGGCCGAGAAGTTTCCCTTATATTGGTGTTCAGAGCCTTAGAATATACTCGGACCCGAGGTTATTCCCCCGAGAAATGCTTGTTTGATTGAGTTTCTTGTTGAGAACATTGGTCGGGGAGACCTAATTTCAATGTATGAGCTTCTGAAGTGGGAAGAAGATAAGGATGTTGTTGTAAAGTACTTAGGTGAGTGATAGGGTTGTTTGTAATGTAGTTGCTATTTCTTTTGAGATATCTCATTTTACTTATTTTTGTAGGTGGTAAGTATCCTGGGGTTTCAGCTGCGTCTTTGAGGACCCGTTTCAAGAATAAGAATTTGGAGAAGGAAGTATCGTCTTCTAATGCTGAGAAAGTTGTTGGGACCGGTGAGGTTACCCAGCCTCGGCAAGGTCGGAGAAAAGTTATTGCTTACAAGAAGAGGAAGTCTGAGGTTGTGGACGTGTCTGATGACTCTGAGGAGAAGTCGTTTGGTGTTCCTGTGGAGGAGATACAAGCTTTCATGGGCAATCAAAAGAGGCTTCACGAGATTTCTGAACAAAGTGAGGAGTTTTCTGTCTGGGGTAGAGAATATCCTTATATGGCTGTAGTGGACGAGTATTGTCAGTCCTCAGCCGATGTTTCACTTGCAAAAGAGGTTGGAGACATGGCGATTGGTCAGTATATGCAGGTAATGGGTTGAATTTTTCTGATTTATTCGTTGTTTTCTGAATTTGTTGACAAGTTTGTGTAATCGTTTGTGTAGGTTGTTGGTCTTCGGCTTGCTAGTCTTGGTCGCAGCCAAGAGTTGAAATGTAAGAAAGTGTCTTCCGATAGAGCGGAGGTTTCTGTTCTGAATGAAGAGTTAGTGAAAAGTAAAGGTCTTGCTGCTGAGCTTCAGCAACGGCTTACTGAGGCCGAGAAGTTATTGAAGGAAACGAAGGACAATTATGCTCGGGACGTTGAAGACCTAAAGAAGAAAGAGATTGAATTGGCGAACGTGCAGTCTCGGCTTATTGAGGTAACTGCTGAATTGAAGGATGTGCAGAAGAAAAAGTCTGATGAAATTCTGGATTCTTTCGTTGAGGGATTTGAAAGAGCGTTGTTACAAGCAAAATTTTTGGCACCGGAGGCTGACCTGTCTGGCATGGATCCGGGGAAAGTTGTTCGTGATGGCAAGATGGTTGAAGACGATGGTGATGCTGAAGATCAAGCAGATAATGTTTAGTTTGCTTTTTGTTGTGTATTTTGGTTATGTTTTGTATTTTGTTGGGTATTTTAAACATTCGTCTATTGATGACAACTCTTGAAACGATGTTGATAATTTTGCTTTTGGTTTATCTGAATCTGTGTTGGGAATTGGCGCTTTTCCTTTGCGGCAAAGCATTTTATTGTCCGGAATAATTTTGATGAATCAATTAGTCAGGTTTCGATGTACTGCCGAGTACTGGCAGGTTGCATATATAGTCGAGTATTGAGTTATTTTGAGAATTGATAATGATAGGAGATAGAAATTGCATAATTTGATTGTAAACAGATGATGCTGATAGTAAGATTTTGATTGAATACAAACTTTCAGGTAGACTGGCCTCGTTAAAACCTCTCCAAGTAAAACCCTTTGGGAAAAAAAACTTGGTAGTAGGAAAAAGAGTACCAGCCTGTCCCTGAGTTAACTGTAGAATTTCTTTAGGGATGAAACATTCCAAGTATTGGGTAATACTTGTCCGTCGATTAATTCGAGTATGTATGCCCCATTTCCGAGAACTTCTCATATTCGGTATGGACCGTCCCAGTTTGCGGCGAGCTTTCCATGTGAGGGTGGTTTCCGAGCAGCTTCGGTTTTGCGGAGGACTAAATCTCCTTTCACGAATGTTCTGTTTTTAACCGACTTGTTGTACTGCCTGGCGATTGCTTGCTGTGCTGTGCGTTGCCTTAAGATAGTGATGTCTCTTACTTCTTCAATGATGTCAAGCTCGGCTCTCCGAGCTTCGTCTTGGTTATTGATGTGAGTTCTAATGGATCGTTGGGAGATCTCCAGGGGAATCATCGCCTCTGATCCATATACCAGTCTGAATGGGGTTTCCTTTGTTGATGTTTGAGGCGTGGTGTTGTATCCCCAAAGGACTTCAGGTATTAGTTCGGCCCAAAGTCCTTTCGCGTCATCTAGCTTCTTCTTTAGTGCATGAAGGATGACCTTGTTTGCAGCCTCCGCTAGTCCGTTTGTTTGAGGATGTTCAACAGATGTGAAATGCTGCTTTATTTTGAGATTCTGCAAAAAAGATTGAAATTTCTGATCAGCGAACTGGCGTCCGTTGTCAGTTGTGATATGTTGGGGTATGCCGAAACGACAAATAATATTTTTCCAAACGAATGAAATCATTTGTTGTGATGTTATTTTTGCTAAAGGTTGGGCTTCTACCCATTTGGAGAAATAATCAATGCCTACAATAAGAAATTTTACCTGGCCCGGTGCCGTAGGGAATGGCCCGAGTATATCTATACCCCATCGGTTAAATGGCCAGCTGATGTCGGACTGATGTAATTCTTCGGCCGGTGTGTGTATCAGTGGCGCATGCCGTTGACAAGTGTTGCATGACCTTATTTTTTGTTGGCTGTCCTGTTTTATAGTCGGCCAGAAGAATCCAGCCCTGAGGATCTTTGATGTTAGACTCCGAGCTCCCGTATGGGTGCCACAGATTCCTTCATGTGCTTCTGCTAAAGCTATGTCGGCTTCCGACTTGCTGAGACATTTGAGTAGAAGCCGAGTATAACCTCGTCGATATAGTGTCCCGTTGAGTAATGTGAAGAAAGATGCTTGGCGTCGGAACCTTTTATCATTCTCGACCCCTTCTGGTACATTACCTGTTTGTAAATATTGTATAAAGTCGTTCCTCCAATCTGTAACCTGTGAGACACTCAACACATTTTTCAGAGTCACAGTAGGTGAAGTTATTGTGAACTGTTGTAGTGTGGATAGCTCGGATTGTGTACTTCCGAGCTTAGATAAGATGTCCGCTCTTTGATTTTGTTCGCGTGGTATATGTTCTATTTCAAACTTTGAAAATTTTTTTGTTAACTTTTTTACTAATAACAAGTATTTGGAGAGTAGGGGATCTTTTACCTGAAAAAGATCGTTTACCTGCTGTACGACTAACAATGAATCACAGTATACCTTGATTTTCGAGATTTGAAGTTCCAAACAAAGTCAGATTCCGGCGAGTAGTGCTTCATATTCCGATTGGTTGTTGCTTGCTTTGAAACCGAAGTGTATTGAGTGTTCCAATATGAGTCCGTCGTCGGCTTCCAGACGAATTCCTGCGCCACAGCCGCCGTTATGTGAAGATCCGTCGACATATAGGATCCACTGTTTTGCATGGTCATCCTCGGATGGGTTTGTAAGCTAGGCGATGAAATCTGCCAGGAATTGTGACTTGATCGGTCCTCGCGATTGATATCTGATGTCGAATTCAGATAATTCGACTGCCCATTTTATGAGCCGTCCTGCGAGTTCTGGCTTGTGTAATACTTGTCTTAATGGATGATTGGTTCTGACGTGAATAACGTGACTCTGGAAGTAAGGTCGGAGGCGTCGCGCCGAGAATATCAGTGCGAGTGCGAGCTTCTCAATCCTTGGGTAGTTGAGCTCGGCATGTTGGAGGGTTTTACTGACAAAGTATACCGGATGCTGAACATTGTTTCGCTCTGTGACCAGGGCCGAGCTTATGGCCCAATCAGTAACTGATAGATATAAAAATAAATCTTCCCCCTGTAGGGATTTTTGTAGAATCGGCGGTTGTGAGAGTGTGGATTTTAATTTTGAAAATGCTTTCTCACAATCGTCGTTCCATTCGAATTTATTTTTCTTTTTAATTGTTTGGAAAAAAGGAATGGAAGTTGAGGCAAGGCAAGGAACAAATCTGGAAAGTGCAGCGAGTCGTCCTGTAAGGCGCTGAACTTCTTTTACTGTTTTAGGGCTGGTCATGTCCAGCACTGCTCGGCATTTATCTGGATTTGCCTCTATTCCCCTGCGGGTTAGCAAAAAACCCAAAAACTTACCCCCTTGAACTGCGAATGCACATTTCTCGGGGTTGAGGCGCATGTTGTATTGTCGGATCTGTCCGAATATTTCTGTGAGGTCGTTGATGTGGTTTTCTCCGACTTTTGTTTTGGCGACCATATCATCGACATAGACTTCGATATTCCTGCCGATTTGTTTGGCGAACATCCTATCCATAAGGCGTTGATAAGTTGCACCTGCGTTCTTTAAGCCAAACGGCATAACTTTATAACAAGAATTACCCAAATCAGTGATAAAAGCAGTTTTATTTTGGTCAGAAGAGTGCATCATTATCTGATTATACCCGGAATATGCATCCATAAAACTTAAAGTGGCGTAGCCTGACGCATTGTCCACTAAGGAATCTATGGAGGGCAGAGGGTAAGAATCTTTTGGGCATGCTTTGTTTAAATCAGTGAAGTCGACGCACATGCGCCACTTACCGTTCTGTTTTCTTACCATTACGACGTTTGCTAACCAGGTGGTGAATCTGATCTCTTTGATAAATTCGGCGTTTATGAGCTTTTGTGTTTCTTCCAGTGATGCTTTCTTCTTTTCTTCGCCGAGTTGACGTTTCTTTTGTTGTACTGGTCGGATCGACGAATTTGTTGCCAGCCTGTGGCTGATGATTTGTGGATCTATTCCGGGCATGTCTGATGGTGTCCATGCAAAGAGGTCTCTGTTTTCTTGCAAGAAGGTAGTTATAGCCTGCAACTCAGATGCATTGAGTGAGTTACCGACATATGTGAATTTATTGGGGTCATTGTTGAAATACACTTTCTGTAAGTCATCGGAGGGCTTTGGGCGATCGAGGAAATCAGCTCTTGGGTCCAGTTCGGCTAGTGTGTTCTCTTTTTGGTTTAGGTCGACGTTGTTGACTTGTTGCGTCGAGCGATTTTGGAACTTCATGCTGACATTGTAACACTGTCGCGTTTCTTTATGGTCGCCGTGGATTGTGATAACCTGGTGGTCCTGCAATGAAAACTTCACACAGAGATGAACTGTAGATACAATAGCGCGGAACTTATTCAAAAAAGGTCGGCCGAGGATAATGTTATATGGGCTGAAACAATCAACCACTAAATATTGAATATCATTAGTTTTGGAAAGAGGTTGCTCACCCAGTGTGGTTTGTAACCACACTGACCCGAGTATTGGAACCCGTTCTCCTGAGAAGCCGACCAAATCGCCTCCTGTGGACTGTAGCATGTTGTCGCTGAGTTTCATCTTTTGAAATGTGGAGTAGAACAGGACATCGGCACTGCTTCCAGGGTCCAGGAGAACTTTTTTTACCAGTAGATCTCCTAACTGTAGGGTGATTACCACGGGGTCGTCCAAATTTTGTATGTTGGAGTTAAAGTCGGCATGTGTAAAAGTGACTTCTGGCTGTGCATTTGTTACATCCTGTTGCGGTCTGTCTACCGAGCATATTGCTCTGAACGATATTTTCCTTGCCGAGTTTGAGTATCCTCCACTTGCGTATCCTCCTGAAATACAATTGATTATACCTCGCGGTCTTTCATATTGGCTTGAGGATGCCTTCTCTTTTCCTCGGTGTTGTTCGGAGACATCGTTCGTTGTGGAACTATGGCCGCGCTTCTGGATGTGACCACCAATGTATTTGTCGAGGTGTCCCTATCTTGCTAGTCGTTCCAAAAGATCTTTGGCGACCACACAATCGTCGGTATTGTGGCCGTGTTTTTGGTGGAAAGTGCAGTATTTTGATTTGTCAACGTTCTTTGTATCTTGATATGTGCCTGCTTTCCTTGGTGGCTTGATTAATTTGGAGTTCAAGATTTCCTTGATTATGTCTTCTCTCTTGGTATTAAACTGCGTATAAGAATCAAATCGAGGTGTTAGTTTAAAACTTTTCTTAATGGATGTGCTCTTATCTTCTTCGCGGAAGTGTGACTTGTCAGACTTCCGAGCTTGTCTGAGCTCCTCAATGTCAATTTGTCCTTTTGCTTTCTCTCTAAATTCTGCTAGAGTCTTTGGTTTTGCTACGGCGATTGTCTCCTGGAACTTCCCGGGACGGAGGCCGCTTTTGATTGCGTGCAGATGGACCTCGGGGTGGAGATCTGGTATGCTAATGGCGACCTTAGTGAAGCGGGTCATATAGTCTTTCAAGCTTTCATTTGGTCCTTGCTTAATAGTGTTCAAGTAATCAGAGTCGTGCAGGTATATTGCAGATCCGGCAAAATGTTCTTCAAATAACTTCGCCAATTGGTGGAAGCGTGAAATGGAACCTGCAGGCAAAGCACACAACCAATCAAGTGCAGGACCGTCTAAATAATTCGGAAAACATCGACATAAAACTGTATCTGATGCACCGTTGACGATCATTATTGATCGGAATTTCTTTATGAACTTCCTCGGGTCTCCGAGTCCATCATAAGGCGTGAGGGTCAGCGGCAGAGTGAACCTCTTCGACAATTCGAAGTTCATTACTTCTTCTGTGAAGGGGCTTACAGCGTCCTCGGACTCTTCTTTCTCATCCTCTGGCTGTTGTCCTTCATTTCGAGCGGTTTCCGAAACATGAGTCGGTTGGGACTGATGCTCTTCGTCTTCCGCATGGTGGTCGTTGTCGTGTTCAATCCGACCATGATTTAGTTCGGCAATTTGAGCAGCCATTATTTGATTCTCGTCAGCCATTCGTTGGTTAGCCTGTTGCAGCTCGGCTACCATCCGCATGAGTTCGGACAATGAAGGAGGTGGTACGTTCGCCATAGGTGTAGATGGAAGTGAAGGGACCAAAAGAAAAAATATGATTCTTCGGCCCCACGGTGGGCGCCAATTGATCTTGCCTGGAATAAAGCCGGCTTCCACACCTCGGGATCAGTCGAGCTGTAGACTGGATAATCGGGCGTCCGTCCTTCTTAATCCGAGCTTCTTATGGTTATTGAGAATGTGGGCGATGAAAAAGGGGGGAGTGTACCTGCAAGGGCACTCCGATGCTTAAGTTAGTATTCGGAAATCAATGTTCGAGATTCAAAAAACACGTACCTTCCCCAGATGCTCTTTCCTCCTTTTTATGGAGAGTTTTCCGTTTGGCCATAGGTCATCGGTTTCATATTGTGCCGTTTTGAGATGTCGGTTATGGAAATGTTAAACGTTACCGAGTTATAACTCATCAATTCCGAGTAATAACGGATGATGACGAGTTATGGCGTTTGCCGATAACGGTTAGGAAACCGAGGTATACAGTACGTGTTAATGATGACCATATCACTTGTCAAAGTGGGGGATTGCATTTGGTTGTTCATCTGACAAAAAGTACTGTTAAAATTTAAAGAAAAATTTTATCGCACTGTCATTGGACCAGCTATATTATATGGAATAAAGTGTTGAACAACAAATAGTGAGTATAAACATGAGTTAAGTATGATAGAAATGACAATATTAAGATAGATGAGATCACACACGAATGAACAATATAAAGAATGAAGTTATAAAAAAAAAGTTAGAGTAGTATCTATTATAAAAAAAATAATAAAATTTTAACTTATAATTTAAATATGTGAAAAAAAATTAGTAAAGCATTCAATTAAAAAAATAAATGAGATAAAAAGTAGAAATATGATGAATGATAAAAATTTTTTAAAAGATTATACTAAACAAAATTTATATATCAACAGTTTTACTAGAGACAGAATATATAATAGAACACAATATCATATATGCAAGTGACTTCATCTAGTGAAAAAAAACTCTTCTTGTATTATATCTAACCTTAAAAAAGATTTATACGGACAAAACATCCAAATTCCATACTAGAGAGGGATTGAGTTACGTATGGATTTAGTTTGTAGGAGCATTTTTCCTCTTTCATACGTAGATCATGACTTCCATGCATCTATATTCGTGTCTATCTAAAAATAGGAATCTTTAATGCTCTAGCCTTTGCATAAAAGATAAATAATTAACACCAAATTTGTCAAAATAAGTACTTTTGACTTCTTTATGTGACTTTTGGATTAGAATTCTATAAACAACTTTTTTTTTTTTAAGATTTTTACTTCTTTATGAGAATTTATCCAAATTGAGTTAAACTAATTAACTTTCTGATAATAAAATTAAGATATCAATATTTAAAGAAAAAATATCTATTATATATAATTTATTAAATAAATTATTAAATAAAATATTTTACTAACTTCAAAAATTAAACCCATAATTATAAATGGTAAACGGGCCAAAATTTGTTGGCTCACATAATCTATCAAAAAAGATGGATTAGACTAAAAATTTAAACGGTCAATCTTAAAAATTTTGTTTAACTTGCACCACCTAATTTGTGGGCTTTGATGGAGTGAGATGAATTTTTTTGGCGGGCCAAGCATTTTTTTTGGTTTGAGCCGATTTTTTAGAAATTTTTACGATATTATTGATCTATAAGAGGATGAAGATGATAATTGAAAATGTGCTAAGTTATATTTTGGATTATATTTCATGTTTGATTGATATAAACTTAAAGATATTTAATTATATATTTTGGACAATGTTTATTTTATTTTGGAATTTAGACAATATTAGTTTTATTATTTTATTTTAAAAAATTTAATTTATAATTATGTTTATTATATATTTATAATTATAAAGATTTTAATATTTGTGAATTTAAAAATTATAATTTTTATGTCTTTAAAAATTATAAATTTATTAAAATAGTTGTGAAGTTATATATATTATTTAATATTTAATAATTTATAATTAAAAATACGTTTAATAGAATGAGAGAAAAATTCAGGACCGTCTCACTAAACAGAATAACTTAACTAAACAAAACAAAATTTTCCGTTTACCACCTCTACCGATAACCTTCTAATTTTAGTATGACATACTTACTCTTTTGGCTAATTTCAAATTTTCTTATTATTACTATATATTTATAAAAAGAATTGGATTAATGGTGCCTCTATTAATGCACTAGTAGTAAATTATTCCAATACGCGTTTACACTATCATTTTCAATACATTAAAATTAAAATTTTGAAAAATAACTTTTTTTTTATGATTATATCTTCATTCAACCTATTAAACCAAACCATATCACTCACATTTATTTTAGTCAGTCGAATTTAATAACTAAGAAAATATACAAAATATAGATATCTACACTTTTATACTTATTATAATACAAATATATTTTTGTAATTATTTTTTTTATTTTTTTTATTTTTCTAATTAAATCCTCTTTTAAAATGATGTCAAATTTAAAATTTTGTGATTGAATATGATTAAAATGGTAAAAGCACTCTAATCTATTTTCCTATAGTTGTGCATCAATGAAAATATAAAACCACCTTGTATCTAACTAATTTGAGTTCAGCTTTCATATATAGTTTTCTTTTTCTTTCAAACGCATATATTCTCTAAAAAGATATTCATTTATTATATTAAAAAATTATCAATATATAATAATTAGACTTTAAAAATATAAAGAAATAGAAATAGAGAGAGAGCCGCTACTAGATAGATAGAAAATGTTTAAAAATTAGATTGTTTTATTTGGAATAATTTTTAATAAAAAATATTATTCATATACCAAAAATTAGTTAACAAGTTAGTTATTATATATATATATATATATATATATATATATATATATATATATATTTATTTTTATATTAGTAGTTGATTTGATAATTAATTATTAATTATGTATAACATGATTGTTTAATAAGTCTTTATGTGTATTTCATTTTGAATATAAAGTGGATATATTAAAAATCTTAAAAATAATAAATATATTATTTAAAACTTATACACTTTTAAGTTTAAGATGTAAATAAAAGATGTTGTAAGTATATTTTATTTTAAGAAATGTTTTAAGAATCACTATAATTTATTATTTTTGTTATTTTATTATTATTTTTATTTATTAATTCAATTTTTTTAATTTAATAATTTAATATTATATTTTTTGTTTGTATTTTTAAATATTAATAATTAACTATTAATTAAAAATAATAAATTTTGTTTACTTTTAATATATTTTTAAGAAAAAAGAGAAAAGCATGCTTGGACCCACGTAGCCACGTCATATTTGTCACAACTATCATGTATTCCAAACATCATCGTAAAACCTCTCTCTCTCTGCTTTCACTTTCTCTACAATTCCTAACCTTGTCTCTCTTCAACACCATCTTCTTCTTTTTCTCTTCTTTCTATCTTATATTCTTACCTTTTATTCTCAGTCTTTAATGGCTGCCCGTATCAAAATTCCGCGTTAAATCAATCGTGGGTCGGTGCAAGTTACCATTTTTCTCCTCTTTTTGGTTGTCCAAAAGATACCCAATAACAAAAGTCTCCATTTTTCTTTTTGGGGTGTTCTTTATTTATTTATTTTCTGGCTGCAATTTTCAACCAAAAAAATTACCATTTTTGAATTTTGTTTAATGTGAGAATTTAGTGCTTCACAGAGCATTTTCTTCCAACTGGATATAGGTGCAAAATTGAACTAGAGTTGTGGCCTTTTATGGTAGGTAAGAGCATTGATGCTAATCGAAGATGACAAGTTATGAGACATTTATAGTATCCATCAGTTCGGTTTTTGCTTGATTTTGATTATTGTGGAGTTTGGATTTGACACTATTTGGGGCCAAGCTTTTGTGTGTCAGAAGGTCTCTTTTATCTTCTTCTTTTCATTTGATGTGATTATCAAACTTTTTCATCAAGTTTGATCATTCACCTTTCTTTTGTTATTTTATTGGAAGAAAGGGGAAATCACTGAGCTGTGAATAAGTGGCTACTTTCAATCAATTGGCCTTTGATGAAAAGCAAGACAACTCTGATTTTCAGCTTTACTTTCTTTGTTGAGTTTATGAGCTGGTAAAAGGCATGTGTATGAAGAAGGAAGGCACTGATACTTTCCCCTCCAAAGGAAGCTACATTGACCCCATTGAGCTTCACTCAAATTGGAATCCATAGATGTTTTTTCCTTAGTGGACTTCTCAAGTTGCATTTTTTGCCTTTTTCTTCCTTAACAGGTACTTCACTTAGTTCAACAAATCTCATTTTTCCTAATTGGTTTTTCAGCTCTCCTTAGTTAGTAACCAATTAATTGAGTTGCATCACTTCCATTTTAAGTGGATACACAGATTTTTTGTCTGATTTCAATTTTTTGTTACCATAAAGAGACTAGTTTGTTCTGCATATGTTTAGCACATAATTTCCCCCTTCTTGTTAAGGTGTTTTCCATGATCTAATGCCCTTTGGGGATTAGAGAGAGTGAAAATGTGTGTTTTTATGAATTCCAACTTCATTGTTTCATTTCATGGTTTTGTCCATCAATCAGATTCTTAGATCGTAGCTGCGAGCACTTTTGTATGAACACAGCCAAAGTAAAGCTAAGATTCCTTTAGCATTCCAGCGGAAGAGAGGTAGAAGAAGGAAAGTCAATTGTGCCAATTACCATGGCAAAAAGACCCCCGAGATTAACTGTGCAGTATGAGAAAGATCAATCTGGTTGTATGTGGGGTTTTATTAGTATGTTCGATTTTCGCCATGGTCGCTCTACTCGTAGGATGATTGCAGATGCGAAACGCAGCAGCCAGCATGCTGTAGGTAAGAACAGAGATATGGTCTAAATTTGTAATTCCAAAATTGAACACTTTTTTTATGTGTTTGATCAATGTACCCACCAACTGTGCATGTAATGGCTTTGCTAAATAGTGTGGTTCCAAAACTTATATGTACTTATCTATTATGGGGTTAAGTTGATTTTTTTGATATTTTTGAGTTGTAACTTTTCATCATAATATGCCTTCTTTGTTTGTAACGGTTGTGGAATAATTTGTGGTCCAGCTATGCTGCATTAGGCAAAAGAATCAGAATGATTGTTATTCTTTCTTTCATCAGGTGCTGTACCTGTACCTACCAAGAACAAGTTTGAGACATTAAGCGATTTGGACGAAGAATATCAAGGCCATCTTGTATGTCAGTCCATCCATATGTTTATGCATTTACTCAAAATTTCATGCTTCAAACTTGCAAGGTAGTCAACAAAAGTAAAATTAATTTATTGATTTTAGTGTTCACGTATATTTCAGGAAAGAGGAGAGAGTATGAGACTGATTGAGATAACTGATCCGGATAAGCCTAGTATGAAGAAACTCATAGAAGAAGAGATGTTCATCGAGAAGGATGCGGTGAAGGATCTAGGTCATGCTGATCAAGTAGAGTCAAAGAAATCCAGAGTAGCAAGTGAAGTTTCCCCAAAGACAGATTCCAAAAGAAAAAAGAAATCTCGAAAGAAAAGCCTTGATATGGACACCCATGAGTTGAATTCGGATGCAACGCTGAAGTCTGAATTCTTGCATAACCCGCATTCAAGGCAACAGTCGAAAGATAATCTTGATTTAGACAAGATAATGGAAGACTTTTGTCACGTTAAGGGTGGTTGTTCTGTGATGCATGACAATGACAGCGAAGTTAATTCACAGTCAAACCAAAATTATGGTGTTTCTGAAAACCTTGCAAGGGATGCAATCCATGAATTTGTGAATCAAATGATAGCAAATGGGAAAGATCAGGCAGAAGATGGAAAATCCAATTGCTCAAATGAACTCATGGAAGCACTTCAGGTTATAAGCTCGGATAAGGAATTGTTTGTTAGACTTCTACAAGACTCAGATTCAATTTTATTGAAACATGTTCAGGAGTTGGGGAATTCTCATGCAATAAATGACAATGAACACAGCTCAGTTATTGGCTCCAAGTTCTCTGTAGAAGAAGACCTTGACAATCCGAAACAAGAAAAGGAAACTTTCAACCGTAAACATCATAACTTTTTCAGGAAAAGGTCAAAGTCTCAATCAGAAGGTCCTACAAACGAGAATGGGAAAACAGAGTTTACAAATAGAATAGTCATTCTGAAGCCTGCACTAACAAGTTCACGAAGTTCTGGAAGCATCCTTGCCTCTTCACTTGATTCTCATGATGTTGTCCATCACAAAGGTCGTTTTGTGAAAGTTAGTTCACATTTTTCTCTTACAGAGATAAAAAGGAAATTGAAACATGCCATGGGAAGGGAGAAACATGGAAACGCCGAAGGGATCTCAAGAAAGCTTCCGGATAAATGTCAAAATAAGGGGCCAGGGAGCAAAACCATTGGGAAAGACAATAATGTTGGAATGAGGTCTCCAACTAAAGACCATTTCTTCATGGAAAAGATTGCAAGACCTATGTTTGATGTTATGAATGGAAACAAGACCGGTGCTTCAAAACACTCCGAATTTAGTGTGGAACATGAAAATGACAGTTCCAAACAAAGGGTTTCTAACTTATATATTGAGGCTAGAAAACATCTGTGTGAGATGCTAGACAGTGGAGATGAGAACACAAGCATTTCAGGTAGGCAGAGCCCCAAAACACTTGGTCGAATACTATCTATTCCTGAGTACAACTTTTCTCCCCTTGGCAGTCCCGGACGGGATTTGGAGCATCATTTTGTGACCACAAAGACAAGATTTTCTGTGTCAGATAGACCTTCAGAGGTTAATCAGGATAACTTGTCACCCAAGCAAGCAACCTTTGTCGATCCTCTGGATCAGGCAACGAGCAATTCAGAAAAGCAGTCCAGCATTTGTGAAGAAATCTCTAATAATGAAGTACAACAAATTAATTCACAGTCAAACTTGGCACATGATGTTGGTCATGTTGATATAGAAGAAACCTGTTCTCCTGTTATTGATGAGACAGTTACTGAAGGTACCATGTTCAAATTATATGATTTGAGTGATAGCTGCTGTGATAAACTTTGGTGCATATGGGTTTATGTGTGTTCTTTTATTTATCATTTTGTTATTCTTGTGCAGTTAACGTAGAATCTGAAAAAGAGACAGACATTTTGCAATCATCCCCGACTCCAGTGGGATTCGTCATGGAAAAAGAACAATATTGTGTGATGTTAGAAATTTCTGATAGTACACAGGGTTCATGTTTGAATCAGGTTATGTCTCTTACTGATAGTATTTATAAGTGAACAAATGATTTCTTGGACTATAAGTATAATGTAATAGAAATGTACTATCTAAAATGACCCCTTAAGATATTTTGTAAAGTGATGTCTGTATCTGTAAAATTTTATCTGACATATCATTGGTATTCCTTTTTTTTTTTCACAGGTTGTTACAGAAGATGTCCAACCATCATCTCCACCATTATCCCCTTCTCACTCATCTGTCGCAAAGAAAATTGAAGAGCTAGAAAGCGTTACAGATGTTTCCGGCCGACCAAGTCCCGTATCTGTTCTTGATACTCCATTCTTGGATGAGGACTCAAGTCCTGGATACTTGAGATGTCAAGCTGGTAAGTTTTCCTGACACTTACTAGAACATTAAAGCCTCTCTGGACTCTGGCTTTTGTTTTTCAAGTTAAAACCATAGTTTCCAAAATAAAAATCTGGAAACTACTTGTTTTCAGTGGTTGTCTAAACTGCAAACTGAAGAGCTGAAATTCAAATAGTATGCAGGTTGACCAGGGTTCTCTAGATTGTACTTTATCCTTAAATTGACCTATAAAATCTTTTTACATCTGTTTTTTTCGTATATTGTTATTATTATTATTACAAAGACTTGGAAACAGCCATTGATATAATTATCAGGTTAGGCTGCATACATTGTACCCTTTGGGTTCAGCCCTTCCCTGGACCCCGCGTTAACACAGGATGTTTGTGCACTGGGCTGCCCTTTATTATTATTACAAGGGGCCAATTAACCAATTACAATTGTTGGAATATCTTTCTCTTTATCATATTAATTTTAATTCATTCGTGATCAGTTAAATTGCCAGTACGACCGCTGCAATTTGATGAATGTGACTCTTCGCCTGTTGATCAACTTGAAAGAGGAAAATATTGTTTCGAAGAGAATGAATTGATATATGATTACATTAAAGCTGTCTTACAAGCATCAAGCTTGACTCCGGATCAACTGTTGGTGAAATGCCTTTCATCAGACGAGATACTCGATCCTTCCTTGTTTGCTCAAATAGAGTTCTTCCCCAATCCACTTTGCCATGACCAGAAGCTCCTATTCGACTGTATCGAGGAAATTCTCGTGGAGGTTTGTTGGTATTACTTTGGAGTCTCACCTTATGTATCATTTGTAAATCCTAGCATAAGGCCAACCCCAAATATGAAAAGGGTTACTCTCAAAGTCTTTGAAGGAGTGTGCTGGCATATCCTTCCCCTGCCCCCACCACGTACCTTGGAACAAATCGTTAGAAAAGACCTGGCGGGGAGTGAAACGTGGATGGATCTTCGACCTGATGCCGAAACTGTTGGCTTCGAAATGGGTGAGGTCATTCTTGCTGAACTGATGGAAGATACAATATTGAGCTTTATAAGTGAAATCCCTGAAAGTGAATGTTCTCAGCTTCAACTTGAGGCTGATAACAATGAGAGCACCATCAACTTGTAAAGAAGATACTTCCTCAGTTCCAAAATATCCGTCACTTTGAAAATTCGGCACATTTTTTATAACAACGTATTTGGAGCTATTGTAGCCAAATACATTGGTCCAAGGATGTACTGGAACTTCAAAATGACAGAAATTATGGAACAAAAAGAGTACATATCATGCAAGGTTGATAGAAAATGATCAGAAAGAATACTGAAGAGTTAGACTTTTGTAAAGCATCATTGAAGCTTGGTGATATTTCTTGACTATGCTAATATCAGATAGTATTGATGTGAATGAGGATACACAATAAGGGACTGCAAAGTGCAAAGCCACAAAAAGTAAATAGGAAACCAAGTTGCAATTGCTTCCTGAGGAAAGTACAAAAACTAGGCTTGTTTACAGTGACAAAGCAACAGTTTTATCCAGTGTGTGAGACATGGCCAAAGGTGTTTGTAGATTTTGTAGAGAGCTATTATTATTATTATTTTTTTTTGGCTGATGAACTGATCACATTAGTTAGTTGGTTTGTTGTAACTTTGTTTGATATCATCCTTACTTCTTTGTATATTTGCTGTTTTGGTGTTTGGATAACCTGTTACATTTTATACAGTCTGGAAATAAATGAAGTGTGAGATCAACTTGGAGTAATTTTGGGATTACTACCCTTCTGGATATCTTGAATATTCATTTCTATTTCTTTCATTTCAAATTTGTTATATTATGTGCAGTGAAGTAAACTTCAAATGTACAAGTATAATTTTACAAATCAATGTGCAAAATGTAATTGATTAACTACAAAAAAGATTCAGAGTTTATATGCTAGCAAGCTAAACAATACAAATATATATAAGAACACATACTATTTCCTCTTAACATTGTTACTTCTCTTCTTGTAAATTACTGAAGAGGAACATAGGAAACATGGTCAAAATGAGCATTAGATGCCGCCATAGTACTTTATAGCCATTGTCCTTAAGTGCATAACTGTATTACATGAAAGCTCATTTTTTTTTTCATGCCAGCAAGACAAGTGCAAAGAATATCATAACCAACTAAACATAGGGATCTCGAATCAGTAGATGCCATTACTTTTGCTTCTTATTAGACAGTGTTGAAAGAACTGATGCCTTCCTCTTGGTGAACGCACTAGTTCTGCTTTCCAATTCTTCATCGTATTCCTCATCATCTAAAGCATTGCTTGCGACTGAAGCAGATTCTTGAGCAATTTTCGCTGTCTTTCTTTTTTCGGCTTGCATTTTGGCATACAATTTTCTGTCAACAGGGTCATCTGAGGGACCAACTTTGGATTTCCGTGAAACTTTTGCACCTAATCCAAGCCTACAATGAAGCATAGAAGTGTGATGATACAACATAAGCAGTAGGTATCACGCCATAATTCAAAATAGTGAATTCAAACTAATATTGCTACTATTGCTCGACTGTGCTATTGTGCCATATAAAAAATCAGAACGTGAACAAGTTAATGGTGCTGGTTACCTTTCAGGCCGACCCTCTACTTCATTATCCATTTTTTCATCATGATCATCAGCACCTTTACTCATACTATTTACCCATGCCTCAGCCTGCCAATCAGAATGGCAGAGAAGTATATAAATACAATGGATTTACATCCTTGAAAATGCAAAATATTGAATGAGCACCAGTCTTTAAACAACTTTTTTTGGGGGGATTAATATGCAAATATACACAAACAAACTAACTTGTTATATAGAACAATTGACTAGCTTAGCAAATGCACTAAAGAAAACATTTTTCACTCCATATCTAATGTAATGCTACATATGAATGAACATAAAGAAAAAAAGTTTGGTGCACAAGGCTCCCATCTGCTTGAGTCGGGGACAGGAGAGGATAGCCTTAATTCCCATAGGTGGAGGGTTGTTTCAATGATTTGAACCCATAACTTTTAGCCTTTTAGGTCACAAGGCAACAATCTTGCCCTTGCAATGCTCACTCTTCTATATGAATGCACAATGATTGCACATAAAAATAATTCACTGGCCACTACTAACTAGGCATACACAAAAAATGAAAAAATAAAACAAAATTCACAGCTAGATAGACAATTACCAACTTCAATGCCTTGTCCAACTTAACAATTTGGGGCGTGCCGGTTTTCTTTGGTGTTTCTGCAGCACTCATTTCGAGCTCTTTGTGCCCTGATAAAGTGAACAGATTACAGAACAATTAATATCCATTTCATGGTTTTGAAATCCAACCAGGGTCCATCAAATATTCCAAACCTACATTTCATATTCTGAATTTCTGACAACACAAAAGTGCACATCCTACCAGAAATAGCAAATCCAAAGGAACACTTAGTAATGCCTTGAAGAAACGAAGTTCATCAAAGTTTGCACTTTTGGTAATAAGGATTATTGTTTCAGAGGAACCAGATACTTCAGTACGGACAATTATTGAAAAACTAGGGAATGAAAAAAGAATCTTATTTTGTTCAAATCATAATGTGCTGCATCAATTCAAAGTTTTTCTTGTAAAAACTAAAAATCCCAAACAATGAAAAATTCAAATTCAACGATGGAATTCATTACAAAGTGCACCACTCATAGCATTAATTAATTTATTTGGGAAAGAGAGAAACACCGTCAAGACCAGTCAGAATACTGGGTCACTGGTTCAACAGGTGGATCACGGGTTGAACTGGTGGATCCGGTCTCACTTAAAATAAAACTATAAAATCATATTAAAATTTGAAATACACGTCTTCACTAACACTTTAACAACAATCAAGTCTAAATCCCTAAAAATAACTAATACGAAAATAGACATTAAATCCAAAGGACATACGCATTATTGCCTATGCATTCCTTCACTTAATTTGAAGCATAATCAGTAAACTCAATTACCACTCAAGTTATGATGTAAACAAGTACAGACTTTGATACAACAATACAATACATAAAAAAATTAACAATGATATTGAACAAATAATCAAAAGGTATGGTGATATTAACAAGTAAAGAGACTTTGATACAACAAAACAAACACTCCTTAATAGGATTCTCTTCCACAGAATGATGGTCCGCAAGTTTATATTGGTCACTTTCAAACTCAGAAATTCAATGTTTCTTCTCTTATGATATCCACATAGATTTACACACAACTTATTTACTTGATATCTAAATAAACATCACAAACTTTTCCTCTTTTTATTATCTAATAAATCTAAATATTGGCAATCTTGACATGATCATCAGCATCTGATGAATTCACAGGCAACCTTGACCGTGATAAAGATTCCCTTGACCTAATCATCTTCCTTCTTGTCACTATTGATAAGCTCAAAACAATGCACACAGCAGCTGCCAAAGTAAGCAACAAACCTGAATAATTTCACCTTAACCAGCTTTTCGGAACAATATCAGAACCATCCTCTCCATCAAGACTAATCAGTATAACTAATCATCAATTTATCTAAATCAATTAGCATCAATTTATCTAAAACTACATTAAAACTGAAAATAGTAAGCATAAAAAATTAATAACCATTAAAGAATAACCTAAAAAATAAAACAAACTCACCTACAGAAGCAGAAGCAGAAACTGAGTCAGGGACGGCGAAGCTTCGGAGTTCGGAGCTTCAGCACAGCCACACGCAGAGGATGACGAGTCACGCGAAGGAGGCAGAGACCGGCGACGAGGAACAAGGCATGGAGGAAGGATAACGGAGAATGGCGGCGCGGAGGCAGGAGATGCGACCTCTGTTGGCTGACCGGCGCGGTGAGTGAGGTACGGAGGAGAGAGAATCGGTGATGAATGATGAGCGAGTGATGAGTGAGTGAGGTTGGTTAGGGTTTTTCAAATTTTTGTTTTAAGATTTCAAAAAGGTATTGATCCGGTTCGGTTTTTGAAAACCGGACAGGATCGCCGATTTTTCCAAAACCCGTAGGAGTCAAACCGGGTAAACAACCTGAGATCGGACCTCTTAGCGAATTTCGATGGCAGTTTTGAATTGAAGAAGCAAGAAATCTTGAAAAGGTTAGATGAATTTTTGCATTCAAGTATGGTTACTGCTGCTGCATGAAATCTTGTTGTGCATTCAACTACATGTGAATGAATATAGTAGTTAAGGTTAATTAATTTCTATGCAACGGTTGTGACAGATTATCATCGCCTGAATTATCAGAAATATTGGATTTTTTTGCTTTTTGGACTTGATAAAACTATGTTCTCTTTCCTTCAAAGACCTTCCACACTTGGCTAAGCTTGTTGATACTATTGTAAAAGAACGCTCAAACTTCATTCAGAATCTTCCCAAATTGGTAAGCTAAGCTTCAAATTCCTTGCATAGTAGCAGTGAAAACAGGATGTAATTGTCAGAATGTCAGGTTAAGTTGCGTATATGATCTCTTTAGGTGCAACTCTTGTGTTGTCATTGTTTGCGTTTATTTTCAATCTCTCCACCTTTTATATTTTAATGCTTCGAGTATGTGGCTTAGAATGCTTCAATTTTTTCTACAAAGGCAAAGCATATTTTTGTCTTTTAATGTTGGTGATTTTCTTTTAAAATATCTCTTATCTTTAATTTTGTTTCTAATATTTTTGATTTATTTAATTTTATTTTTAACGTTTTTGATTTGTGTCAAAACTCAAAAATATCTTAAAAGTTTTTAATTTTGTTCCTAACGTTTTATATAAAATTAATGTCTAATGATAATTTTGATACAAATCAAAAACAGTGAACACACATTATGGTTATTTTTAAAAAAAAAAATTGCAGATGTCAGATTTAGGGTTTAGCCATGGACCCATGGTTAGTGTGACCACGAGAGAACTCACCTACAAATAGATAGATGTGGATTTTTCCTTTGTGTTTCTTTTAGGATTGGAAGACTGTAAAACAGGATTTGAAAGACAAACTATATTTAGCTCATTTCAACATATGATTTTCAGCCTCAAACCAAGGTTAGAGCTAGCAAACTATGATTTGCCAACTACAAACCAGAACACACTTTAGTCTTCATTCACACTTGAAACAAGTGAATATTTTTTCAAACAATCAATCACCTGGTACCTTTCTACATTATCCTAACTCTTTTGTAGGAATAGCAACAAGGGTGTAAGATGCCAAACCAATTTATGGTGTATCTAGACTTCTCTGTTCTTCATTGATTTATCTACATAGAGAACATCTTCAACCCAAGCAACAATGTTGAATGCTAGGCCTTCTAGTACTCTTGAATAACTCTCCAGTATTGCTTTTCCAACATCCTGCAAAATGATATAAATTTTCATTCTTGATAAGTCCATATGCTCAGTTTAAATTTCTATATTTGTTAATAACAATCTGTCTCTAGTACTGCGTTTACAAAGGAGTTTATTATCACATTTTATAATAATCTTTTTCTAGTGAAGAATAAATATATACTAAGTTTTTAGTACACTAGTCTTTTTCCTTCTCTACCTTTAGCTTTTTTACTTATGAAGCACGGATACTAACACGGACACTAGATATGACACGGCACAACATATGCAGATATATTTAATTTTTTTATTTTTTATAAGACATATAAACAGAATATATATAAAATATAAAGTATTTTTTAGATAAATTATAATAATATCTTAATTATTGATATTAAAATACAAACTAATGTCATTAAAGGTTTTAATCTTTAGCATATGTAAATACCACTTAATCTCAAGGAAGGTGAATGTAATTTACTAAGATCAATATGTAAATAAGACGATGATTTTCCACTTTCTATAACAGAAATCCAAACTTATTTATATGTACATGATTTCACATACTCCACCATCACTGTGCACAATGAATCAATGATAGAACTTTATGATTCAATATATTGCAAAACTTATTATTACCTTGTTATACTGAATCTTGCATGTGTCAAGAGAAGTTTGTGACAGTTCAGGATATCTTTGCTTCAGGCAGAACAACAAAGTCTCTGCTCTCTCAGCTAAGGTGTAATTCTTGTCCTTCCGGTCGCCGTCGGCCATGAGTTCCTTCACTTTGCTCCAGGATGATTTGGAATGGCTCAGGCAAGCTTTCCGGCGCCACGAGTACATCGAAGACTCGACCCTGTCGGCCAGCTCAAGTGCTTCATGCTCAGAACTTATCTTCAAGTAGTCAAGAAGTTGATCAGCTGAGAATTTCTCTGCAGCAGACATGTAGTGGTAAATTGTGTCTCCCATATTTGCTCTTCCATTCTGAGAGAAAACAATGTTTTGAAAAAGAGCAGATGAAGTTAGCATCATAATTCAGCCACTACGAAAGAAAAACTAGTAGCATGAAAAAAAAAAAAAAACTCTTCCTGCATTAGTTTGGAGTAATTGTTTTGTATTATAGGTTTTGAAAATTGATGATTAAATTGGTAGAATTAGAGGTTAAAAGATTTAAAGATTTAATTGAAGTTTAAACTACTGAAACAGATATAATAAAATAATATATTTATATATAAAATATATATATTTTTTTAAAAATTATTATGTGTTTTATTATTTTAAAACGTTAACCTCTAAAAAATCATATTGATTAACCGATTTTTCAATTTTTTGACCGATTTATTGTTAACTATTTGAACCGAATCAATTTGGTGACTAATTTCCAATTAACCTGATTAAATTGGTCTGATTTTTAGAACCATGGAATTCTCCAAACTTGAAGAAGCTGTGTGTATTTTTAGTCCCTAATATCTAAATTTATTTGATATTTCATAAACATATGTTTGACCTAAAATAAGTGCATTATATACCTTTTTTGGATAGTAGAGTACAATTAATCCTTTTAAGTTTATAGGTCCTAACTTTTAATTATTTTATGATGTCAAAATAATGAGCACAATATTGTTAAATCTAACTGGATTTATATGCTAAGTGTACCTTATGTGAAATTATATCATCCCTTTTTCTACAAGTCTCAGCTGCTATCATTGGCTTCCATAAAAGGCTTATGAAATTTGATGATAAATTCCAAGACTTTAGGGGGTCACATGTAATTGGATCCTCAACCACTTGGCTAAAGAATTTCAGCTGAGAGAAGAAAAGAAAATGTACACTCATTCTGAGACTTATTATACAAAATTTAATTTTACACTGAGATTCATTAAACATAAAATTATCTTATAAACAATAGGGATAAAATCATATAACCAATGATGAAATTTAACTAACCTTAGGAAGATTATCAATGTAGGTTTCTGGGATATCAATCTCAGCAAGAACATTGTTGTTTATTGCCATGGCTGCTTTATGAATTTGGTTAGCACAATCCCTTTTTTCTACTAAATGCTTCCTTGATTTTTCAGATAGGCCACCGGGGAGAACACAAGGCACCGGAAGCCACCATTTCTCGTCTTTTCGCTGAGCAATTCTCCGAAAAGAGGTTGCACGCGTGCGTGGTGAATTCGCCGGAATGTTATCCACATACCAAAATTCAGTATCATGGAAAGTGTCTAATATTTCCTACAAAAAAGATGAAATCATGTCAATGAGACAAATATCACACACACATTTTTTTACATGAAAATATGAAGAAATTTAGGTTTGTTAGTTGTTTGTGTCCTACTATGAGCATTGTGTCAAGCTTCTGTAGAGCAGGGAGGTTGATATATATGTCTGATCTTGGTCTACTCTTCATCATCTGAGAGACATTATCAAATCATATTATTAGATACATTTAGAAATGTGAAGTTATAAAATCATTTTAACTTTTTTAGTTCATGAGTTTGACCCGTGCACTAAAATAGTCCCTAAGATTCCAATTGCACCAATTATATTTCAATGGCAAAAGTGCATCACGTTAGTCCTTAACAGTGTGATTTGTCACTTTTGACCATCTTAGCGATGTAATTGAGATCTTAGGGACTATTTTAGTACAGGCGACCAATCTAAAGAACTATTTTGGGACTCAACTCGTTAATTAATATGAAATGGAGAGAGTATAATTTTGCAAAAAAGGGATCACCTCAACGATTGTTCCATCTTCTAAATATTGTGCAGTTGGGGCAAATTCTACTATATAATCACACACTGATAAAAGAACCTTCATTTCTCTTTTCCACATTGCTTTCTTCTCAGGCTTCAGTGGCTCCAACTTCAAACTTTGTCCAAATACAGTTGCTGCAGAATGAGAATTCACAATTTCAACCATCATTAATAAACAAATAAATAACAGATAACCATTTTGATTTTTGAATATGATATTGCCACTATTGAAACTCAAGAAATTACCATAGAGATTGGTAATGGCATTTGAAATTGTAACTGCAGTGCAAACTCCTTTTCCACCACCAGACATGTCTTCTCCCAACAGAAGCTTTGAAAATCTTTCCTTCATTACTTCAAGCTCACCTAATCAAACATAAAAACTTCATTAATTACTTTAATTTCAAATGGAAATTATACTTATTGAAGAATCCTACGTTAACTCGAGTCAGACATGTTTGACTAAATTATTATATAATGATTCTCAACTATTAACTTCAAATTGCATGTTTTCATCTAAAATTAATTAGACAATTTATTGAATGCAAACCAAACCTGAATCCATAAGATCACTCTCATTGAGCTTAACATCGACCGAATTCTTGCGCAACTTCAATCCTAGCCTTGAAAGAACACCTTGTTTAGCATCTGCTTTCGCAGCCGTCGGCCGAGAAGGCGAAAGGTCACTGGCATAACTGCTTTCATCAACTGAATCTGATAAGTTTGATGCCTCTGGCTCTGAATATGTCCATGCATCGGTTGCCGAATGATCCTCCATAGAAGGAGAAGGAGGAGGAGGTTGAAATCCTAACTCAGAAATCTCATCAAACTTTGTTGATGATGATGATTTCTTCTCCATATTCTTAGCACAAGAATTTGTGATCAAATTAACGAACACCTGCATGTACAAATATTAATTTTGGTACTACATACTAAGCAATCAAAGCATGTGACTTAGAAGTTAGAACTACTAAGCTTAGAAAATATGAGAAATTGAATGAAGATATAGAAAACAAAAAGAGACAAAAAGTGTGAGAGAGAGATCAAAAGAAAAAGCAGAGAAAATTGAATGAAAATAATATATAATTCAAACTAAAAATTAAAATAAAATAAAAGAAAAGGAAAAAGTTCTAATAGAATTGAATGATAGATTCTGATACAGTAAAGAGATTCAGAACAATTCAATGTAGAAACGCAGCAAAGGGATTATTATTATGTTAGAAAAAAGAAACATTGTTTGACAACTTTCCGAGGTTGAAACTATAACTGAAATTTGAAACTTCAAAAGAGAAAAGAGAAACAAACGGTTGGGAACAAAAAGAAAAAATGGTCCCAGCAAGGGTTCTTTTTTTGTATTGTAACCTTTTTTTTTCTTTTTTATGTGGCAGATTTAAATTTGAAGTTTCAAAACTATATGTTATATTTATATGTAACATTATTAGAACTTAGAAGGTGACAACAACGTTTGAAACAGTTCCCTCCTAAGGATTTGCATTTGTCCCTACTTTATCTTCCTCCCTCAGACTTTTCTAAATTTCTTCCATGCAAAACGCAAAAGAATTGTTCATATTCTTACACAGTTGATCATATAGTATAATAATAATTTATAATATATTAAACACATTTCGAATATGATACTCATTGACACTTATCCGACACACGTCTTTTGTGTCAAACCATGTCTTGATAAAAAATAAAAAATTTCTCTAGTTACACTTAAACACATTTAAATACCATCATATATCAGCTTGTCCAGCCTTATTTTTAAGATATATTTTTGAAATGAGTTTAAAAATAGTATATATTATTAATTATTAAAACAAAAAATATTTTAAATATTTTATATAATTAAAAAAAGTTATTAAAATAATAAAAAAATAAATTTATATTTAACATTAATAAAATACTAAAATATCATTACAATTTATCTAAAAAATGCTTCATATTTTATATTTATACCGTGTCTCCTTATCTTTTATAAAAATTTTAAATTTGTGTGCTTGCGACTTTGCGTGTCCGGTATCATGTTGTGTCCCGTGGGAAAGTGAAGAAGCTAAGATAAGAATTAGACTTCTTGTTCAATTTATTTTTTATTTTTTTAATTCTTTATTGAAGGTAGGGGTGTTCATGGATCAGATCGTATCCGCAAATTTGCGGTAAATATTCGCATTTGATCCGCAGTATGATCGGATCGGATAGGATCCGATCCGCACTCTTTACAGCTCGGATGGCGGATATCAGCTCTACATTTGCGGATCCGCACAATAATAATTAAAAAAAGTAAATATATATATATATATTTGATATTATATTTACTTGTTTATATGTTTTAATCAGTAGTTATTATTTATATATTATTTTATTTTTTTTATTTAGAAAAAAATTTGATTAAAATATTTTAGAAATAAATAGATTAAAAAATGTGAAAAAAATATTTTTATTGAATTTCTCTTACATAAAAATATAATTAATAAGAGAATGTTTAATTATACGGATATACTTGATCTACAAATGTGCAAATTGGATCTGACACAAAAAATACAGATATTACATTCGATTCGATCCGATAAAAATTGTGCGAATCAGATCAAATTTTCAGTTATATCCGATCCGATTCAATTTGCGTACACCCCTAATCAAAAGTAGCAAGCAAGAGAAGGAGATAAAAGTTTAATTTTTAACACACGATTTCAAGTTCAAATGAGACGCGACAAAAAGCTAAGATGAAAATTAGACTTCTTATTCAATTTATTTTTTATTTTTTTAATTCTTTATCAAAGGTAGCAAGCAAGAAAAGGAGATGAAAGTTTAATTCTTAACACACGATTAACCACTAAACTGTAAATGAGATTATAATTTTAACTTGTTATAGGTGTGACTAACTATGAATATTATAGAAATAGTAATGGAAATTGATATTGCATAACTTTTCTTTTTTGGGTTACAACTTATAACTTAGGGTGTGTTTGCTTTAGGGTTTGAAATATTAAACTTACGTTTAATTTTTTTTGAAAATTTTATTTTTTTGTTTTGTTATTTTTCTTCTCTTAAACGTAAATATGATTCTATCATTCAACCAAAATTTATCCAAAGCTAAAAATTTTAGTTTTTGTGTTCATTCTTTCACATTAAATTAAAATTTATTTTTCTATCCACCAATTTTATTTTTTATAATATTTTTTTTAATGTTCTCTCATGTATATTATTATTTTTTATTTATATGAATTTTTTACTTGTTATTTTTTTGTATAGAATATTTTTTTCTTTGTATTATGATTCTATTAATTCTATTAAAGTACTGAGAGTATTAGAAAAATAATATTAAAATTTATTTAAATATCTAAAATAAAATTATAAGATAACATAAAATAATTATTTAAACTTATATCCTTTTCAGTAATAATAATTAAACAAAAAATTAACCATAAATAATAATAATAATAAAAAATTATAACATACTAAAAAAAAGTATGAAGAGCACTAAATATATACTATATAAAAAATATATTAAAAAATATAAAAAAATAAACATATATAAAAAATAACATTATAATTTAATGTCATGTATTTTTTAGTAATTATTTATCTAAAAGTAATTTTATCTAATATTATCCAAACAATATTTATTTTATCAAAATTAATTTTAGTATAAAGTTATTAAACATAAACCATATTGACACAAACTTACTTATACCTAAAATTAATTTTATAAAATCACTTTTATTTAAATTTTAATTTGACAAACTATAATATAAATATACACTTAAAAATTGGTCCATTGTGGCTTGTAATATTGTATTGTAGTCAATCTAGGGGCAATTTACTATTATAAATAAAATGCAAACCAGTTTTACTAGAATGTACAAAATGAAAAATGGATACTAAAATACATTTTTTGCATAATCTATATAAACTGTGATAGGAGTCCCGCGGTTTATAGAATACACATAATCCGCTATAAGGGTGTCGTAGATTACGTGCAATGAGAACTGGTCATAAACCGCAATAGGGGTGTCGCGATTTATGTGTGGGCGTGAATTGTGCATAAACCGCGATAGGGGTGTAGCGGTTTATGCATTACTATAAATACGCTGAAGGGTCTCGTGGATTACATTTGTGCTGGAAGAAAAACTATTCTAGCGAGAGAAGTAGTGGTTTTCTAGAGAGAGAAATAGAGAGAATAGTGGTTAATTTGAGTTGAGATAGGAGCCGGGGCACGCAGTCTATACAAGCTCAACGGCGTTGCGCACGTGGCTGGGAGCATATACGAAGAGGTTAGCATTATAACTTTTAGTTAATGTATTTTGTATAATGTTGTTAGTTAAATTATTATTTTAATTATTTTTCGTATTTTTTGTTATTTTGGTTATTTTTAATTTAGTTATTGTTAGTTAATGTATCTAAATTTAGATTTAAATTATTATTTTAATCAGAAAATATAATATTTAAATTAATATTTTAATCGTTTATGTCTTTCATCAAATTTCGTGATTAGAAAATAGGAAGTGTATGTTAGCAGTCTAAACTTTAAAATTGTAGTCATGTGGTAGATGACTATAAATTACTGTTGGATTTTTTATATGTTTGGTTTATTGTGTGACATTTTTCAGTCGACTAGGTGTATATATAGTGTTCGGAGGCAGCAGAACATGCTTCTGCATGACAGGATCATATAATATCTGGAGAGCGCCAGTTTGTACCACCTGGCAAGGCTCAACGCGTAACACCCTAACCTTTAGCACGTCATGATCTTACCAAAAGTAAGGAGTTACTAACCTGTTCTCCTTATTTACTATTTAATATTGAGCCTTTAGGTCGATATCGCGTTTCAGTTTATAAGAAAATATCAGAAAATTATTTGTAGTAATTCAAATCACACAATTATTAATAATAATAAATGATATACAAATGAATTCAATATAAAACTCAAATACAATACCTATCCCTCTGGATAAAATAAAACTTAAAGCAACAAGGGCGAGGGAACTCTATAAAAATAACAGGAATCACAAGTAAATCTACTAGTCGTCTGCATCTTCTAACTGAATCTTCGAACCTGTGTCACTGAAAGGGTGGAAGATTTTGGAGTGAGAACAAACCACACGTTCTCAATAGGGAATGGGAATGCCGTAAAAGTAATGAATTTAATGCAAATAATTAACTTACTTACTAAAACTATTTTGTTAACCCTTTGGAAATACTTTTATTTCTACTTTAGATAAATAATTACTTTTCTTTAAATTTCTAAACTCAAAACAAATTTTAAATATAAAACTAGTCACATTTTCTGTCTCTCAGCCACATAGTTAATCCTCAGTCAAATGTCAACTCGTAATCACTTTAATACACTCACAAACAAATAGTGCAAGCAAGAGATTCAATTCAATGTACAAGCAAGTCACAACAAGATAAACAATACAATCACATAGTAATAAAACAAGCAAGCGCAATCAAATGCAAATGTGCAAACAACATGATGCATGTCTATCCCTAACGCAGGCCATGAGCTCATATGTCGGTTGCCTACCCGCTCCCGACATTACCTGGGCACAAGTCCCAGATATGGCTTTCCAGATGCATCCGTGTGCTTATAAGTCGTACGGCTAGGCCACATCAGTGTGACTTTCCAAATCAATAAGCGTACATCTGGAAAACAGTTCTCGGTGTGTGGGCGTCCCCACTTTACATTTGGCACTAAGGCCCAAACAATGTCACATCTGCTCTCCTGTGGCAGACGCTTCATTAATTAATATATTCTTTTAATCTTTGTTCTCTGCTCTCCTGTGGCAGAGATTCCTTTTCTTAAAAAAATAAACTCAAAACAACACTTAGAACAAAATCTCTCCTTACAAAATTGGATTTAAAACATTATGTTTTTCTTAATAAATCTAGTTTAAAAATAGAATACACCTTTTCTCAACTAAATAAATCTCAAATAACTTAATTTTCCAAAACCAAATCTTTTAAAATAACTTTTCAAATAAAACCTCAGATTTTTATAAAATTTCGGCAGCACTTCCCCTAAAACTCGGGGTTAGCCACCCTTTTTTGGGTCCCAACTGAACCATTTTCAACCTCTTTTCAATCGAGAAATCAAATACATATTCATCAAATTCAGTCACAAACACAACTCAAACTCATCATTCAGTCATTTCAAACAATCATAAATTATTTACAAATACCCACTAGGCTTCCATGGCATTCATAGTTTAAAAACAGTTAATTTTAAAACAAAATCCCCTACCTCCGTATGAAATCAAAATCAACAAAAGTTTCGAAAAAACTTTCTGACCGAACTGCTGAAGAGAAAAACGTCAAGAATCGTCTGTGCCTCCTAGAACTCCAATTGGCCGAACTCAAGAGGAAGGGGAGCTATATTACCGTCAGCTTCCACCGAACAAAAATAACATCAACGCGTAGAGGAGAAAGATACAAACACTTTTACCGGATTAGATTTTTTATTGGAGTTACGGATCTCAAAAAATTGAAGCTAAAAACTCATGGTTTCCATGAAAGCTCACATTCTCTCTCGGCCTTTCTTTCTTCTTTTTTTTGCCAAGTTCTATTCGGTGTTGAGAGTAAAGAAATGAAAGTGATAAGACTGATAGGAATGAATGGATAATTTGTGGTGGCTAATGCTTCATTAATTGTCATTGATTAATAATTAAGAGTGGCATGTGTAACAATTATATGTATGTATATATATATATATATGCACAAAAGCACATAATCCACGTTTCTAATTCTTTCATTTGGTTATATATAAAAAGAGAGCATGTGTCATGTTATAAACAAGTAATAATATAATATTGTAATAATATAATACAAATCTTAATGGCTTCGGCCAAATAAATATAACTAAATAATAATAATAATAATAATAATAATAATAATAATAATAATAATAATAATAAAAATTAATTTAGACGGTAACTATCAATATAGTTTTTGATAGATAATTTAAAATAATAGAATAAGTCATAATTAAATTAAATTTTATTTTTAAATTCAAAGTGTAAAATTTAATTTTAAAAACTCGGATGTTATACAACGCCAGGTGGTTCTGGTTAGACGAGCCCTTGGTCAGTGCTTTTATTGAGCGGTGACGTCCTGAGACGCATACCTTTTATATGCCCTTTGGAGAGTGCACTGTCACGCTGCAGGATGTAGCATACCAGTTGGGCCTGCCCGTGGATGGTCTACCTGTATTCGGGTGCCTTACTGATTTTGAGAAGTTTATGGAAGAAGACAGACCGGCGTGGGAGTGGTTTGAGGAACTGTTTGGCGAGCTGCCACCACAGAATAAGGTGAAGTAGTATACAGTCCACTTCACTTGGTTTCATGAGAGATTCCAGCCAGTTCCAGTTCCAGCCCCAGCTACATGTAGACCTGAATGAGCCTGCTGGCAGTCCGTATGATAGTTGGTTGGACATGGGTGAGACGCCTGTATCTGCATATGGGACAGGGTCGCATATCGATCCTCCAGCACAGTAGCGCCAGAGGCCCACCAGAGTGAGACGGGCCGCTCAATCTGGGACAGGGTCGCATCTCCTGGGCGCATTTGGACATGACTCTGCCGACGAGGATGAGAATAAATAGGGGCCGTAACTTACTATTTTATGTTTCCATTGATGATACCTATGTATCTCGGATTTACCATATACTTTTGTATTATATGTGTTTGTACTTAGTTTATTTCTATTGAATTAGGTGTATGTAATGTATGTTTTTTGTTAACCTCACACTTTGTTTTATGTTTTATATAAATATTTATAGTAATGCATAAACCGCTATACCCTTATCACGGTTTATACACAATTCACGCCCACACGTAAACTGCGACATTCCTGTCGCGATTTATGACCAGTTTTCGTTGCACGTAATCCGCAACACTCTTATAGTGGATTACATGTATTCTGTAACCGCGAGATCCTTCTCACAGTTTATATAAATTATGCAAAAAATATATTTTGGTATCCATTTTTTATTTTGTGCATTCTGATAAAATTGGTTTGTATTTTATTTATTATTGTAAATTATCCTCAATCTAAGTGCATTAATTGTGTGAAAAACCGAACACGTACGTTAAAATGAAAACGTTACTATTTTATAAGTAAGATTTTATTTTTATCTAAGAAAATTTAGAATATTAAATTTTTTTATTATAAATGAAAAAAATAATTTCTATTTAAAAGTGACAAAAGCGATAGCATAATTTCGATGTGTTTCAACTCCTTACTCATGCAATATTATATATATATATATATGAACGAATTTTTATATTTTTGAAATAATTTCATCATCGTTTTTTTATTAATTGCTGATTCATAGGGCGATTGAATACAATAATATTCAATGATTCCTCCAGCAGTGTCGTTTTCATGTGTACTTCTTATATTATATGCTGGTAGTCATTGATATTAATTAGCCTTAGGTGTCAACTTTTGGGAGTTGAAGACAAACTTGAAGTATATAATAAAGATATCCTACTAAGCTAGTTTCCATTTTTATTTTTAAATCCCTCCTTTTCTTAGAACTAAAAAACTGCCTTTGACTCTTAGCTAACCTGTTTTTTGATCGTCTTAGTTTGATAGGCACACTTGTGAAAAGTATTATTTAATTTAAAGGATAACTAACATGTTTAGTTGAATTTTATTGTGTTGTGTAAGGTTAGTTAATATATATATATATATATATATATATATATATATATATATATATATTTTATACCGAAATCATAGAGATTTAAAGTAGTTTCTTTTACTTTATATATTAAAATTTATTATAATTAAATATTAAACTAAATTTTAATTTATAGTTCAACATAAAATATCTTTCGTCATTTTTTTATATTTAGACTAAATTATTTCTATTATCTGTAAGCGTCTATATATGGGGAATAGTGTGACTTGGCTGCTTTCTTCGAAAATTTTATTATTCTTTTTTTCCTCTGTTTTGTAAGTGAACGAAAGGCTAACATAAGCTAGAGTTGAACGATCTACTTTTCTATCTTGATGGCTGCGAAAGCCTTAATTCAATTAAAATGTTATATGGTCATTCAGATAGTGACTGGCGTTTTTTTAGCTATGCATTACACACCTCATGTGGATCTAGCTTTCAACAGCGTAGAACGCCATCCCCTCCTTCTGTTCAATCCCTCCCTCGAAATGAATGAAGATAAGATTAAGTAAGGGCGCTATGTTCAGATTCTGAACCGTGCGGTAAGGCACCACCCTGTTGTGCCAGCAGCCAACTCCGGCGTGTCAGCTTGCTAGATAGCTAGTTAGTAGTTCTAGCATTATCAGTTGTGATATTGTCCTTCCTCTGTGATTCAATCAAGAGTTGGCACTTAGGATCTCTGAGTCCCCAGGTAACATAGTGAGGAAAGAGAATTCGACCCAAGACCAAAGAAGGAGAGGCTCGGTGAAATAGACATGTCTGTGAAGATGCGGACTAGCTTTCACGTAGCTCCATAGGATTTAGCCGCTTTAACACGTCCGAATCCATCATTGTTGGATCGATATCCAGTTCCACCAGCGGCGGAGACAGTTGGATAGGCCCTATCTAAGTAAAGCTTCGTCTGTTATTTTTCCGGCCCCAGGGGAGTTTACTCAACCCACTAAGCCCAAGGAGAAGCCAAGACAGATTTGGATGTCCTCTCGGAAACCTGTCAAGCCTTTGAAACCAAAAAAAGCAGTGCCAGATGCCGATTCTATAGCAGCGGATTCTCGGTCTTTCACTCCTAGCGGTAGGAAGAGAGTCACTAGACTAGACCAGACACACCTGTCGATAGCTCAGAGCAGAGTAGCTGGAAGTCAAGTAGAAGAATGAGTCTAGCGACCAGGAAGCATAGATAGCAAAGGCGGAGATGGTACTTTAACAGTAAAAGGAGGATCATAGCTAACCAAGAGTGAGCTTATTCAAGCGGATATGCGACAACTCTCGCTAATCAGTCTTGGCTGGGGGAAGAACATCTGGACCTTGGCCTTCTTGCATAGACTTGCTTTGATGATGGGTAGGCTTGTCGAAGAGTTGTATCAACGCTGGACTAGACTTCAGCCCTCTACGCCGCCCTGGGCCTTACCTCTCTAACGGTGATGAGCTGGGTTCGCTACCCGCATATGAAGAAAGTATGCTTCGCTTGTCATTGAAGGCGGTTCCTGCTTCTACCGCGAAAGCCTGAGATCCGTTTAGGAATTGTGGGTGCGGCTTAGAAATCAACTATGTCTTTCAGGAGTTGGGGAGAACTTGATCCGGAGTGATAGTATGAAGTTAAGATTTGGCTCAGCAAGTCTAAGCCTTCTTTCCTTCAGTTGTAGTCGTAGAGCGAGGAAATAGGAACGCAGGCCTATCGCCATTTCGCTATCGCTTAAGGTACCTTCATCTCTGTCAAGCAGAAGCTAAGCAGCCGGTCCCACCCATCTCATAGTTTTGATCGAAACGCTGGCTAACCATCCAACTCAATGCAATCTATTCCCTCTGGTTCTCAAATGTCATCCACCGGCGGAAGCATCTGAACCTAATGGAATGAGAAGTGGGTCCATGTAAATGATCGAGACCTCGGAAACACTCGAACGGATAGAGCGGATGGTCCAACTAAACACTCGAACGTGAGAGCAAGGGATCACCCAACGAATGGATCCTTTGTAGGAACTACCCGTAATAACGAACTTGCAAAATGAATTGGTTGGCCACATGCCTTCGGAGAATTCCGATGGACGGCACTTACAGCCAGTTACAGGCGAGTCAGAAGCCCTTATAGCAAGTGCTAGCTCTATTTATCCTATTGGGATTGCTCGTGTTGTTATGAGATATACTTTGAACATTACACGCTAAGTTATCTTCCAAAATATTGAGTAGAGCAAGAAGATTAAACGCCTTCGCACTTAGGTTAGGTTAGAATTTTGTGATGGTGATTTCCCTTACACTACGATGACTTATACTTATCTTGCTACTCGTGCTGGTGAATCCTGCCCCCGCGGCCGTCTAAATCGACAGAGATCCGTACCTCAGTATGGCTTTGAGGGTACACGACGAATACATCCCCAGGCCGATGTTAAAGGACAAGGACCGAGGTTTACCTGGGTACCAACAAGTCTCAAAACTCGTTAGCCCTAGGGTGCTCGTTTGCGCGCGCGTGAACCAACCCAACAAACAAGGAAAGGATGCCCCGATAGGCATCTGAGAATGATTCGAATCAATTCCTTGGAGAGAAGGATTCCTCCCAATAAGGTGGTCTAATTCCTGGAAGCTTACCTTATTGAAAGGACTTTTTCATTTCAGCTTGCTGACTAGGGTTGGCAGCTAAATTCTTCGCGACCCTATAACATAAGAGAAATCTGATTATGAGAATGAAATCTTCGTCTTCCTACGGCCTGATCTGAGAAGTGCTAATTCGGTTCGGATAGACTTCATTCAAGAAAGCCGCCGTCGTTTTTAAGTCATTCTCTTGGTTTGGCATATAATTCCAGCAAAATATCTCACAAACATCTTTTAGTCATAGCTGGTTAAAGTATAACATTCTACTTATGGTCCAGGGTACCGACACCAGAAATCAGCCTTCAAGATGCGTGAAAGAAGCGAAAGAAGACGAGAAGACAGAAAGTGCAGCTAGCAACCCTAACTCCCCAGACTCGATAGAGGAAGTATAGCGCACGACCCGGTTTGAGCGCTGTGATATGCTTAGGGTACTTACGTTTACGATTTTCGATCTTTGCTCTACCTCCTCCTCATATAAAGTCAGATGTTATGGTGGATTTGGAATCCCTAGTAGTAGACCAAGAGCATTCCTTCATGTCGGGAGGAGGTACCGGTTGGAGGAGAAGATAAGGAGCGATGTGCTAGTCTTTGTTGGTGAATGCCTATCTGGTGTTCAAGTCTCCGGTCCTTGTCCTTCTATTAGTGGTGGTATCCTAAGATTCCGGTTTAGAAATGATCTATTTCTGTAACTAGAAATTTCATAAGAGAAGAAAGGTCGTAGCGTAGAAAAGAAAGGCCTTTCCTTCCCTTCATTCTATAGGGCTAGTGCCTGTGCTATGAAGCCGCGCTCCTCCCCTCTTCTCTGTTGAGTTCATCTCGTAGAGGGGAGCTATAGTTCAATAGTATTGGTATTTATCCTTATAAGAGGGAGGGCGGGTTCGGTCTGGTGACCGAATTGATGTTTCTAAGGCTCTATTCTAGATTAAAAAAAAAAGAATATAGATCTGGAGAAGGATCTAGAATAGAGCCGACCACACGCCCTAGCATAGCCTTTCCCGCAGGAACATCCACAATGGATCCAGTGCGTTTGACAAGATCTCCTTCTTCCGATAGATCATATGAAATGGTAACTACGGGTTTTTTCATACTACTCTTTCGATACAGAATCGAATGGTTTTTGAGAAAAAATTAATATCGAACTCGAAGTGATTTTGTCGAAAATAACCTAAATCTAGTAAGACATAAATTGTTTAGTTCAAAACAAGAAGAGTTGTAAACTATCTTCCTTCTTTTAGCAACTTCTGTTCTTGTTCGAGAACAATGGAAAGCCCGTATTATCTTTTTCCATAGAAATTCAAGAATTAAGTTAAACAGGAGAGCGACCTCATCTTGCTTGCTTCTGGCGAAGCTTCTAGAAGGCCAGCAGTTGCTGTCTTAGGATTGAGACCGATAGGAAGCGGTATGAGATCACTCTTTCTAAGCGAGATACAAAGTTACTTATTAGGGATCTGAGATCAAAAGAAACTTAAGTCATAGTCCAACAGAATCCTAGGCTGCTTAGTTCCAAGCCTATCCGGCTTGGCTTCGCTATCGCTCATGACTTGTATTGTAGTCGGCCTGGAATGCCTTTGTAGTCTTTTTAATGCTAATGCCACCACGAAAGTCACCGAATGGGTCAGTCTTTTCCTTCAGTTTGTCCTATATATATGTTGAATAAAAAAGCTTGGGTTGGGAGGCCTTTCAAAGTACAAGGCAGATGTCCGGGAGGACTTCGGGGACCTTTTGGCCCTCCGCTGGAGCTGCCTTTCGTAGCTCTAGATTCTCCTCTACTCTAGAAGCTCGTCCGTTCTTTTGTCCTTCTTCTCGAATCCAAGGGGGACTTCTCATATTTAGAATCTTTCTGCGGTGTGCTCTGTTTACTATTCTTTCGTTCAATAAACCTGCTCGACCCTGATGATTTGAAAGTTCACAGGGCAGCACTGCTAGCATAGACTTCCGTCCTGAGAGAAGTATGGATATTATGAGCCGTAACCCTGTTTTCTAATATAATAGGGAGAACAGATGCAAGCTTTTTCTTTCAATAGCCGGCAAAATGACTACAGGATCATCGGTCTACTCTACCTCAATTCACCATTTCGAACTTTATACAGAAGGTTTTTCCGTACCAGCTCCTTCCACCTGCCATTGGAGATTGGAGCACGCCTTTCGCTAGGAAGGGATCTGTTACGAGTACGAAATGCTTTTCACATACAAGTTGGATAGCGTCGCCCAACGAGTGGCAGATTTTGATGGAGTCTCGCTCATAGATAGAGGAAGAGTACGCGCGCTAGCGCTACGGCTTACGCAGTTGATCGGATCAGATAGCCCTTTGGGCAACATGAGACTGGACCTGCCGTCTTTCACATGAAGGTTTATGGAAGGTATGGTCTTTATGTTGGCATGGATCGGATCTGCTCGGTCGTAGGGAAAATAGTAATATATTAGTCATTCATCGCCTTGAGCGGAGTCGCCTTTTTAGGGAGGGAAAGCCTTTCAATAGGAGCCCCTCCTGGTGCAACAACAAGCACCAGTTTGACTTGGGGTCTAAGGGCCTCCATTCATCTGACCGGAGGTGTGGATAACGAGGCGAATATGGAGCAATTCCCGTTCAGAATAAGAGAAGTAGGAAGAGATTCCTATTTTCTGAGATCGAAGGCAGGGGTTTTTTTTGTGATGTACAGCGCCTGGAATTAGCTGTAATATATGAAAAACAAAGTTCAGCTTTCATTCAGCAAGAAAAAGAATTACCATTGCCTATGGTTAGGAACATGACACATCAATCCTCTGTACCGAAGTAAGGTTGACTGCGGACGATAGTTGTACGCACTATAAAACAAGCAGCCAAATGAATCCGGTTGGATTCGCAAATGCCTTGCTTACTGATACCCTTCAAAGTAGTGTTCAAACCCGCTATGCGATGGAAGGTGCGTAAGACGCCAGCATGACCAGCGGAAAACACGTTCCAATTCAATCGCTCACGGCAGAGAGAGAAATCAGTATCGAAAGGATAGACGAACCCTGGTAGTTAGAGTTAGGAAAGCTAGGTTTCAAGGAAAGAGCCTTCGTCCAGTAACCCGCAAGAACGATTAAGCCAGTGTCCTCACTGATTAATCCCGCGGTTTCGAGCTGGAGCTGCCATAGCTTATGGCTAGAGCAATGGGAGGGGCCCCGGCATAGAAAACAGTAAGGATAACGAGCGCAAAATTGAGACTGCTCGACCTCGGAAGCTAATTCGCGTGTAGGCAGCGCTGTCTGTCGTACCGTTGACTCTATCTATTCATTGAATTCACTTTCATTTTTTTATAGGCTCTATCCCACATCTTATCGGTACCCTTGGTGACTCTTTCTTACGCCTTGTGACAATGATTCCTCCCAAGGACCCTTTTAGCAAACCTGGAATATAGTTAACATAGTGTTAAGTTCAGATATAATGCAGTTAATCAAATCTATCCTATATATGCCTATAACACTTTATGGAGAGGAAGTAGACTTTTTAAATGATTTTATTACTCCCTCCGGGTATTTTACTACTGTTATTCTTTCTAGTGTGTAGCTACGTCACTTGCTGGGCTTGCAGGATGGGAGGGGGCTTACTATTAGATAGGGACTCAGGAAGTTCATGGGAAGTTCCTTGGTCAGACCGCCGGTAGCTATTATTAGTATTATCTTCGGGAGACATGGGAAAAGCCTCGTTTCCGGCAATGTGAACCTTCGTAAATAACGTCTTTGACTGATTCGAGAGGGCCAGGGGTTGAGAGGACCTTTCCCTAGTACGAGAGGACCGGGAAGGACGCACCTCTGGTGTGCCAGTTATCGTGCAGCTCTTGATAGAGAAGCTCTGTAAGGGCTATTTTAAGGCAGAAGGTATCCATTGATGCACCTTTAGTTTAGCATCAACTTTTGTGTTGTGCTCTGACGGCTCAGCGTTCAATAATGGAAACTCAAATCATATGAATCAAATTGGGATTCATATCAGGCTCTCAAGCCCACGGGGTCCTTGATGTAGCTTTTAGAGAATTCCCATAGGCAGACAGACATGCCACTACTTAGAAGGCTCAGACAGGCCAGCCCTGACTTCAGTGTTTATCCTGGTCCACCGACTTCAGTGTCTCCGGAAACAGTGTTCTATCTTTTTGGACGCAATGTGAGGACGGCACCGACACCTCGAACTGAGCGAAGAAAGGTACTTCAAAGATAGATCTGCTGAAGATTGCATCTAAACAATCTCCAACAGACTTACCAAAGAAACGGATAAATACTCTAAAACATAATAGCAAGCCCCTCAAAAACCTCATTAGGGATGTAAGATGAGTCCGCCGCTTTCTTTCATAACAGAGCCGGGAATAACGGCTGGCATAGAAGTATCTCGCACGCACTTGCTATAAGGGCTTCTGACTCGCCTGTAACTGGCTGCAAGGAAACTAGCCTTTTCTGCCTTCTTATGGCTGATCCTACCTCCACATGTGATTACTCCCCTAAGCCACAAGCTGGTTAGGTCGTGGCCTCCTTCAGACCGGGCCAAGCCTTTAGTTAAAGTGGGTTTGGGCTAGGTCGTAGCGCTCCGGAAAACGAATCGACATCTCGATGTGATACAGCCTTTTCCATTTTAGTTGGGAAAGAACGGCGAAGTCCAACTTGCATGTGTTAAGCATATAGCTAGCGTTCCTTCTGAGCCAGGATCAAACTCTTATTTGGAGTATGATTGGGCCCTGCAGTGGTAGAACCTGGTGAACCGGGCGTACCTTTTCAAAGCTTAGTCTTACCGACAAAATCCGGGAAATAACCCAGACCACACCAAGTGCTCTTGAGAATAGGCTTACTTCGAAATAGGAGCTTGAATGAACGCCAATGTTTACAGCCGCCGAGTGCTTCCTGGTGTGAAGTCGAACTACCTACTCATTATTCGGAGGTGAATCATAGAACACCAAAAGCGGTGGTATTTTATGGACCTAACATAGGTCACATCCCTCACGACATAAGATTGAAAGATCCAAACCTTCCTCTTAGAGAGATATATTGATCACTTCCGATTCTTTTTCCATTGATTCTTTTCCGATCGAGAGTCAGAGAATAGGCTTTCAAAGCCGTAAGCAAGAGAATAGCCAGGACTTCAGTCAATAAAGTACCGGATCAAGTAGGCAATCTTAGGACCATTCTTTTTCTTCATTAGAGCTTTAGCTTACTCTATTCTGGTAGGGCCAACGATTGAGAAAGTGTTCCGTCGTAAGTGAAATAGCAAACGGGTAGCCGCTAAGACAGAGGACTTGAGGCAGCTATGACTTCTTTCCTCCGAAGTGGGTCTTTCCGTAGGTTGAGTTAAGGCAGCAAGCATAGGTGCTTCGGTTTCCGGTAGCAGGTAATAAGGTATGTGTAAAGCAAGTCCGTCCTGGTAGGCGCAGGAGATCAAGCAAAGCATGCCCACAGCTAAAAGGCCCGGTGGCCTCAAGTCATAGGAAAAACATGTTTCTTTCCCGCCTAGACGGTCGTGTAGGCCGGCTTTACCAATAGGTACGTAAGCCACTAAGATACGGTAGAGGTCCAAGTGATTGCTCTTCAAGACCTTACTAGGCTCGGAAGGGAACTCTAAACTAGCTACTAGAGGAAGTCAAGAGAAATCCTAAACGGGAGCTACTCTTCAACCACTTATTTTAGCGCTATGCACCTAAGCTCAGTCTTTCTGGCAGCTATCTTGCTAAAAAGTTCCTTTTTCTTCTCTCTTTATGCTCGAAATCTTGGGATACAGCGCTAGTCGAGTGACTCCGTACCTCGTGTATAAAACATATACATGGAAGATGAAGATAGCCATTGAAGAGAGACTCGCTGGCAGTCTTCTATTTATAGGTTTGAGTTAGACGCCGAGCTAGCTTCGTTTAAGTCTTTTAGCTCTACCTCTGCCTTCGATTCCTCTATGGCAACCTCAGAGAGCAAGTCGTCTATGCGAGAGGAGAACTGGATAGAGGGCATTACTTCCTCCTGCACCACAACGAAGACCTTGAAAAGCCATAAGACGGATAAGATTGCGACAGGTAATGACGAATCAATCAAGCCAGGAGGTCTTACAACCTCGAGACAATGAAAAAGAGAATAGAAGATTCAGTCTAACAGCTCAATTGCAACTTCATCAAATAATAGAGCTGTGTGTAAGCCTTTAGACTTGCTTTAAGGGATTCCAAGCTGTGCTTCTGCCAGATTAGCGTTAACCGTAAAGGGTCCGCTGTCTGCCAGGACAGGACCATCTCAATCTCGTTTTTGTCACACTCAGTCTAATCACGGAATAACCTGTCGTATTGGACTTATGATGTACTTTCCCGCGCTTTAGGCCAATGGTAATTCAATGGTTACTGCTTTGACTCATCAGTTCCCAGAGCAGATCAGGGACAAGAGAACATCGTCAGAGCGGCTTCTACCTTAGATATGTTATTTGACGATAGAGATTTGGAACGAACCGCTGTTAGTGAGTTTCTCACACAGGAAGTGCTACTCAAACTTAGCTACTTTACATTCCTGGGGAAACTCTAGAGTTTAGTTTTTCATCCTTAGTTACAGCCTTTTCTGCCTTCTTATGGCTGATCCTACAACTCATTTCTAGAGATGCGTTAAAAAGGCATGTTAGGAGCTCTCCCATGACCAAAACCGGCCACCTGTCGGTAGCTGATTTTCAATCATATGAAAAGCATTGGAAAGCTGGCACTAGCCTCAACAGAGGTTTATCTTGATTGAAAGTCCCATCCATAGGGATTGTCCTCAAGACATCCAGGCAGCCCGCATACATGAAGAGAAGAAGAGAGGAGAGGGGTTTCCCTGAGATGAGGGTGTCAAGGCGGTCGAAGAAGGCCACAAGTGGAAGCAACCGATGCTTTGGTCATTCAGTTGACTCCGCCAGTCCGTGCTTGCTGTCATGCTGGCGCAGGGCTTTCGGCCTACAGCCCACTTGGTTCTTTCGCTCCTTGCTCGCGGAGCGGCATACCGAAAAAAGAAAAGGGTACCAATGAAGCCGACCATTAATGACTTGTTCGAACACCGGGAGTCGGGGCTGGCCTATTGATTCCCTGCGTTATTTTAGCTGCAACGGTATAAGACATAAAAACGAAATGAATGATTTAGCTCCCCGATGAAAACACCCGATCCCATTCCGACCTCGATATGTGGAATCGTCTTGCGCCATATGTACTGAAATTGTTCGGGAGACATGGTAAAAGCCCGGTAAACGGATAAATACTCTAAAACATAATAGCAAGCCCCTCAAAAACCTCATTAGGGATGTAAGATGAGTCCGCCGCTTTCTTTCATAACAGAGCCGGGAATAACGGCTGGCATAGAAGTATCTCGCACGCAAGGAGATGCATTTCTGGCAGCTGCTGCCCCATCTCTAAATAACTTAACTTCCGTCACTGGTTCTTATCGCTTTCTGTCTCCACTTACAAGGCATTTCAGCACATGTCCGGAGAATGACTTAGAGGCTGCTAGCTTTGCCTTCTCATTCAGCCTTTATGTTCTTTAAGGTTGAGGTCTAGGTTTATTGGTAGTTTGGAGTTTTTCTTTGTGGGACCTATAGTCTTGATAGTTAAGCTTTCTAGAATTCCCAATGGCTGACGCACCTTCGTCAGTACCAACAAACCAAGAGAAGGAGGGTTCCTTTCTGTCTACAGTAAGATCCTCTTTGCAGTCCTCAAGGGCGAGTGAAAGACTGACATGAATTAGCTCTTAGAGTCCTTGTCAGCTTAGATGATTTCAGTTATGCTGGACTCTCTCTCTCCTACAGCCTCCTTCTCAGGTCTCGCTTTCTGTGCGACATGAACCACTGAGGAGTATCTCAGGATAGGAGCTGTCCTAGATGGAGCAAGCAGGACTGATGAGGATCTTCTTTTTATATATATATATATATATATATATATATATATATATATATTTGCATGACAAGTGACATAATAGAAAATTAAACAAGAGTTCAGATTTTGAATTTAAAAAAAAAAATTGATTTTGAGCGTAATCTTTTTGTTTTTAGATCAGAATTTAAACATTTAAAAGGAGAGTTACACTGGACAAATTTAAATTCAGATTTTAAAATAAAATCATTACTTGATTTTTTTTATTTCTCTCTTCTTTCTGTGATTGAGGCAGATGTCGAGTATACATAAATTAATAGACATATCACCAGTGAAGAAGTAGAAGGATCTCACTGGTGTTGAAAGCAGTAACCGGAAAAGAAGATAAAGAATGGCGGTGGTCGGTGTTGCAGTTGGAAGAACGTCTAGCACAAAAAAAAAAAAACAGAAGATGGTGGCAGAGGCTCCGAATCTGCTTCCGTCGAACTGCAAAGATGAAGAACAATTTGCGAAAGGTGATAATAGTTGTTGATGAAACGGCGAAGAGAAAGAACAACATCAGAGGTGAGTTGTGAGTTGTGTTGCTGCCGTCCGTGAAGAAGTAGCTGGTGGCAAGTTGACGATACCGGTGAAAAAAACGCAGAGATCTGAGATCCTGCCATTGGTGGTGTTACAGAGGTAATTTGCTTCTTAAAAGTTAGAATAGTCATCATGTCCTTCTTCTTCTTGGTTATGACATCCTTCAATTAATCCTTTATCTAATCATAGTTATTCCAGTTTTGCAATCGGAGAAGACTATGAGGTTACTCGAGCTCTATACAGAGTAGAGGATCAGTTAAGTTTTAAGGAGGACATCATCAAAGAAATTTCCTAAATTGGAGTAGCTCTATTCCACTAGGTGAAGTTTTACATTTTGTATGAAAAGAATGATTCCGTTGTTCTGCTTTTCACTTTGCTTTTAGAGTATGAAAGTTAAATCTGAGGTTGTTATATGTTGATGATGTGCACAAATTAGATTGGTGATGAATTTTTTGCTCACATTGTGTTGGAAACTGCTGTTTCAACTTGCTTGAATTGTGCATGGTATTTTCTAAAAAAAAATCATTTATATTGAAGTCATATGTCTTTTCTTGCTTATTTGCTTTTTAAAGAGTTGTGTTTTAATTTGCCTGTATATTATAACTCGATTTTTTCTATTTTTTAGCTTTAAAGATATTGGATTACAACATTATTGGATAGGGTTCATTGCTTATTGCAAATAATTCTAGGCCACAATTTCACGATTTTGGACAAGTATATGTTGCATTGTTTAAGGTGAAATCTAAAAGGGATTTGAGTTTTGGTTGCAATTACGATTCATTAAGTGGAATATGGTTTAAGAAGTTTCAAGTAGTTGCATATTTAGAAAATTAATGGTTCTACTTCATTTTTTTACTTTCTCTTTAAAACTAGCTCAATTTCATATACTTTTCATATTTGACAATCTAACCTGAAGCTTTATTTAGATTAATCTACTTCTATTTTCTTTTGTTTTGTTTATGAGTTTATTTTTTCCTTTTCTATGATTGTTTGTATGAACAAATGGAGTGTCATTTAGTTAGGACTTTTGGTGCCATTGTGGAATCATTTCCAACTCTTTGTTGTTCATTTTTGAAGCTGCAGATACAGTTGGTTTAGGAAGTTCTCCGGCTGTTGTTGCAGAACAAAAATGGCCCCTTGGATTTTTATTGTAAAAGAAGAGAAGAAAAGAGAAAATGCTTAGTCCACAGATGGAGGCGTTTGGTTTAGACAGTGACTTGACCACTCGCTGATCACTCGGTTGAGGTTACGTTAATTTGCAGTATGGATAGATGATTTGTGTGTGAATTGCTTGGGTAAGAACAATGCCTTGAGATGAAGACTACTTCTTTGTGTTTTTATGTGTTTGAATTAAGAAAATACCCGGTTGAAAGCAATCTTTTTTTATTGGGATTGTCCATGATTCCTTTAAAAGAAGATGTTAGTTTAGTAATTTAATCTAATATCAATAACCTAGAAGAACTGGTTTTTGATAATTGGAATATGCAAAATAGATCTTTATTTGTGGTTTCTAATTGTGGAACTTAGGTAAACTTAAATAGTAAAACTCAACTCAAAATCGATTCAGTGAGTAGACATGTGAACTTTAGAATTTGATTAGGAGAACTTTTCGGTATCCACTGCATCATCGTAGCTGCAAGTTATGGCTGTTTGTATATCTTTCTTAATCAGAACTAATGAATGATCCAATTTGTATTGTTATTTTCAGTCCAATACTGATTACTTGGAAGAGGATCTGAACTGTATGACTACCGAAAATAAAAAATTGGAGGAAATGCATTTTATGTTCTTGCCAAAATGATTTCATCTCAGGGTTTATTATTGCCTTTTAATTTTCTAAATCTTTTCTTTATAAATTCTAAAAGTAGATGACATCCCGTTTAACCTAGAACACTCTCAAATTCAACTCCAAAGGTCTCCAAAATTTCACCAACAGATTTTCAAGCTTGGAGCTCCACTCCAAAACTTTTCAAAACTACCAATCAAGCTCCAAGACCCATATATACAATGCTTAAGCCACAATATCACACCCAACACAATAACTCAATACCCAAATGCTTTAATTTAGAATTTTCACTAGGGTTTGAGGTACTTACCAAGCCCAATGATCAAAAGAGGCAAGAAGAAGCTTCTCCTTCAAGTTAATTTGAGCCTATAACATCCAAACTAAAAAATCTCAACACTTTTCACCCAAAATTTTTGAAACTAAGGGCTGAGAATTATAAGAAGAAAACGTGGCTTACCTTAAGAATCTTTGTGTGGGTTTTGTAGAGCTCAACGCCATGGTCGCGTGGCCGCAAACAGTGCGTCAATCAGAGCTCCGGATCAAAAGTTATTGGGATTCAAAGATCAAGCTAGGATTATGCCCTTGGAAGAGTGTTCTTCCTTCATCCCCCAAGTGTTTTCAGCGTGTGTGTGTTTAGAGTGTGGAGAGAAGGGCTGTGCCCTTCATTAAGTTGGGCATTGGGTTGAACCAAGGGCCCAATACAGGTCCGGTTGGTTTGGTTTGGCCCATTTGACCCAATCTTGGGCCGATTTCTTTAAAATTGGTGTCAAAATTTCCGTTTTAAATTTCTTTATCACATTAAACCATAAAAACCTCATTTCTCATTTTCTAGAATATATTTTAATTTACGGGTTAATTAATTATTAATTAACCGGGTTTTACATTCTACCCACCTAATTGGGAATTTTGCCCACAAAATTCGATTTCGGTTACCTGAGAATAGGTGTGGGTAGTCTGCTCGCATCTCTAACTCAAGTTCCCAAGTATGCTCCTCAACACCAACTCGACTCGATAGCACTTTCACTAATGAAACGTCTTTTCCGTGTAACTTCTTAACACTCGCATCAGCAATCCTGACGGAGTCACTGGCAGAGTCAAATCTTCCTTTAACTGGACCGATTCCAGTTCTAGCACATGGCTAGCATCAGGAGTGTACTTTCAAAGCTGCGACACGTGAAATACATCATGCATGTTCGAAAAGTGAGGCGGTAGAGCCATTTGGTACGCCACCGATCCAACCCTCTCGAGAATTGGGAATGGACCGATGTATCAGAGATTCAATTTCTTTGTCTTAATCGCTCTACCTACTCCTGTTGTCGGAGTAACCTTAAGGAAAGCATGGTCTCCTTCCTCAAACTCTAAGGGCTTCCGCCTCTGATCGGCGTAACTCTTCTGACGGCTCTGAGTAGTGAGCATCTTATCTCTAATTTTCTTAACTTGTTCAGTAGTCTCAGCTATCATCTCAAGCCCCAATAAACTTTTCTCCCCAGCTTCGTACCAGCATAGCGGAGATTGGCACTTTTTCTCATACAGAGCCTCATACGGAGCCATTCCGATGCTCGCATGGTAGCTATTATTGTACGCAAACTCCACTAGCAGTATATACCGATCCCAACTCGCCGGTTGATCCAAAACACAAGCCCTCAACATATCTCCTAGGGTTTGGATTGTCCTTTTAGATTGACCATCTGTTAGAGGATGTAAGCTGTACTTAAGCTCAAACGGCAGTAACTCCATCCACCTCCTCTGTCGCATATTAAGATATTTCTGATCAAAGAGATATTTCAAGCTCTTATGATCAGAGAAAACTCATAATTTAACCCCATAGAGGTAATGCCTCCACACCTTTAGTGCAAACACAACCACAGCAGGTTTCAGGTTGTGCATTGGGTAATTAACTTCATGAGATCTCAACTGTCGTGAGGCATACGCCACCACATTCCAGTGCTGCATCAGCACTCACCCCAGACCCTTTAGTGAGGCATCACAAAACACCTCAAATGGTTCACTCGGCTCGGGTAACACCAACACAGGCGCGGCAGTCAAATTTTGCTTCAATGCTTGAAAACTTTCCTCACACTAAGAAGTCCAAACGAATGGCACGTCCTTGCGGGTTAACTTGGTTAATGGCAATGCTATCTGCGAGAAGCCTTTAATGAATCTCTAATAGTAGCCTACTAAGCCCAAAAAACTCCTTATCTCAGTAACTGAGGTCAGTCGCCCCCAATCCATCACTGCTTCCACCTTAGAAGGGTCTACGGCTATCCCCTGTTTACTTACTACATGGCCGAGAAACTTTACTTCGTCCTTCCAAAATTCACACTTAGACAGTTTCGCATAAAGTTTTCCTTCCTTTAGTATCTGCAGCATGGTTCTCAGGTGTTCTGCATGCTCTTCTTCAGTCTTGGAATAAATCAGTATGTCATCAATGAAGACAACAACGAACTAGTAAAGTTACAGTTAGCAGAGACAAAATCTCAAATAGTTAGTAGGCTTAACAAAAACTAAGAAAATGCTTAATCTAGATTATCACCTACTTAATCATTGTCAATCTAAATCAATCCCCGGCAATGGCACAAAAAACTTGATGGCAAAAAATTGTATCCGCACAAACTTCTGGCAAGTATACCGGTCGCATCAAGTAGTAAAACTCATGAGAGTGAGGTCGATCCCACGAGGATTGATGGATCAAGAAACTTTAGTGAAGTGATTAGTCTAGTTAAGCAAAATATTGAGAGATTTTTGGTGAAATTAACTTGATAGAATGTAAATTGCAGAGAATGTAGATTGCTGAAAGTAAATTGGCAGAAAGTTAAGTGGCAAGAAAAGTAAATTACTGAAACTTAAAGAGCAAGAAAATAAAAGAGCTGAATCTTAAATTGCAAGAAATATAAATGACTGAATCTTAGAGTGCAAGAAAGTAAAATTGCAGAATCTAAATTGCAGCGAAATTTAAATTGCATGAATTATAAAGGAAAATGGGTGCAGGGAATCAAAACAGCAATGAACAATTTAAATTGAACTGAAATCAGAAAGATCTAAATTGAAGAAATTTAAAGAAAATGATTCATCAGGGATTGGAGATATCATTTTGTAAGGGGCAATCGATATTGGCCCTGTTCTTGGTACCAACTCAATTGCAAATTCAACCTTTCAGCTAGGAGGAAATTCCTCAATGTCATTAGGAAACACTTCAGGAAACTCACAAACAACTGGGACTTGTTCCAAACTTTGTTCCTCACCCGACACACTCGCAGCTAATAGCATAACACCTTGACATTCCTGCCCCGAGCAATTTACTACCACATAGTTCAAGTAACAACCATTCACCACAATCGGCCCTTCCGATCCTTCTGGCATGAAATGCAACGATTTCTCAAAACAGTTCAACAAGACATGATTCTTAGACAACCAGTCCAATTCCAAGATAAGATCAAGACCGATCATCGGCAAGCAGATCAAATCATGAACAAAATCACGTCCTTTAACCCTAAAAGAAACATGCGGACATCATAACCTAGTCACCATGGCTTCATGGGTGCCATTATACACTTTCAGATCGTAGGTCAAAACCACAATCTTCAATCCTAACTCATGAACCTTTTCAAATGCAATGAATGAATGCGATGCTCCAAAATCAAATAAGGTATTTAAAATTTGACCAGCCATTTCACAGTTACCTCAGATAAGTGTCTCGGACCCCTCGGCACCCATAGTGGAGGTAGTGAACACCCGACCAGGCTGCTGTGTCCTCCCAGCACCCTGCCTTTGCTTCTCTGGACAATTTGAGGCTTTATGCCCCAACTTGCCACATGAGTAACACAATTCCCATCCAGTCTAGCACACGCCTGCTCATTCTGAGGCTGCTTCCCAAATCTTCTTCCTGAAACCTTGTTGTTGTTAGGCCTTCTGAAGTTATTCTGACCTTGAGCCCTCTGTGGTACAAAGTCTCCCCGCTTGAAAGGCGGACCTCTAGGAGCAAAGCTCTTCCCTCGGTTCTGCGGGAATGATCCTCTCTGGCTTCCTTTCTCTGTAGCTACCTTCTTCACACACTATTCAACAACTCTGCTCTTGTTTACCAACTCAGAGAAAGTCCTAATCTCTGTAGGCCCTACTGAACTGTAGATGTCGCTTTGGAGCCCTCCTTCATATTTGATACACTTTCACTCCTCAAAGTCCCCCGGAGCTCCTTGACACATGCGGGAGAACCTGAACAGCTCCTCAAACTTGTCTGTATACTCAGATACAGACATAGTTCCCTGCTTTAGCTGTAATAACTCTAATTCCTTGGCCGTCCTGGCAGAATTCGAAAAGTACTTCTTGTAGAATTTCTCCTGGAAGGCATCCCAGGTGATAGGGTCATCACACTGCTGCGGCACTAACTGCGCTTGCAGTGCTCGCTCCATAGCCTGAAACCAAGTATCGGCTTCAGTCGATTTGGTGGTTCCCTTGAACTTTGGCAAATTAAATTTTAAGAAGGTCACCAACATCATCAGACCTTGAGTCCCGTTTCAACCATTTCCCTCATGATTATGGTTATTCATCTGCTGTCCGAGTGCTTCAACAGTGGCCTGCATAGCAGCAGCCATGTTTTGCAATGCAGCCATAAAGTTCACGGGGTCATTCGGGTTAGTTTTCGGCCCATGAGTACCAGCAGGTCCTCTCCCACGGCCTCGCCTGCATCCACGAGCAGCCATCTGGTTCCTATACACACCAAATAATCGATATCAAGTTTATCAGTCTTAGTATCGGAAGTCTAGTGCTTCAAAGTCCCAAATGCATGCTCATAAATGTTTTTGCGAGTTATATCAATCAGATATCCTAATAGCACAGTGGGTCCATTGCCGTTGAGCTCGCCATCAAAGACGCCGCCTGTGCTGCCAGATCCATCACGCTCTACTGCCACGAGGTCGCCGCTGTCGCTGCTTTGAAGGGAGCCGTGGTAGTCGCCATCAAGCATGGAGGGTGGCAACGAGATATAGCTCGCATCTTAAACTGGAGAGGAGGTGTGGTTTCGCCGCTGCTGGGGAAGAAGACACGTCTGGGAGAGAGAGAACCGAGGGAAACGACGCACAAAGGATGCTGTGATGGGAAGGGAAGTCACCTGCGTCACCGCTGGAGGAGGATGACTCGCCGGATGCTGCCCAAAACCACCATTGTGGCTGCTATGGGAAGGGAATGGGTACCGAAATCTAACAGCATCGCTGCCATCGATCAGAGATACCAAAACCCCGCTGTCGTCACCAGAAAACTCTACTGGTAAGGGTTATAATTGAGGTTTCTGTCTTTTTGGATTTCGAGAAGGTTTAGATGCTGGGTGGTTATTATAGTTGACCCACCGGAGCTTCTGGCCGCTACCGGAGCTATTGCCAGGTCGGTTCGGAATCGCAGCTATCTCATTGTGTTATTTTGGTAAGTAAGTATGTTTCGGAAAGCCCTTTTAGTCACTATTTTGTTATGCTTGGTTAAAGACTCTGAGGTTTAGTAACATAGGTTCGAGTTCTGATTGCTGCCTGGTGGACGAAATTGTGATCACATCAATGTAGTACTCTTTATTATTGTATGGAATCATTATTATGGCTCTTTGCTATGTGTAGACACAACTCCGTTCAACTTAACCAGCAAGTGTACTGGGTCATCCAAGTAATACCTTACGTGAGTAAGAGTCGATCCCACAGAGATTGTTGGTATGAAGCAAGCTATGGTCACCTTGTAAATCACAGTTAGGCAGATTAAATTGGTTTATGATGAGTTCAAAAATTAATAATAAACAGAAAATAAAATAGGATAGAAATACTTATGTAAATCAATAGTGGGAATTTCAGATAGGCGTATGGGGATGCTATGCTCCTCTTGAATCTCTACTTTCTTATTACATTCATCCAATTATTCTTACTCCTTTCCATGGCAAGCTGTATGTAGGGCATCACCGTCTTCAATGGCTACTTTTCATCCTCTCGGGAAAATGGTCCTATGCGCTGTCACTGCATGGCTAATCGTCTGGAGGCATCACCCTTGTTGATGGCTACATCCCATCCTCTCAGTGAAAATGGTCCAAATGCTCTGTCACGGCACGGCTAATCATCTGTCGGTTCTCAATCAGGTTGGAATAGAATCCCTTGATTCTTTTGCGTCTGTCACTAACGCCCAGCCTTCAGGAGTTTGAAGCTCGTCACAGTCATTCAATACCGGAATCCTACTCGGAATACCACAGACAAGGTTAGACTTTCTGGATTCCCGGGATCCTACTCGGAATACCACGGACAAGGTTAGACTTTCCGGATCCCCATGAATGCCGCCATCTATCTAGCTTATACCACGAAGATTCTGTTGGGGAATCTAAGAGATATGCGCCCGGCCTAAAGTAGAACGGAAGTGGTTGTCAGTCACGCGCGTTCATAGGTGAGAATGATGATGAGTGTCACGGATCATCACATTCATCAAGTTGAAGTGCAACGTATATCTTGGAATAAGAATAAAAGAGAATTGAATAGAAAGTAATGGTAATTGTATTGAAACTTGAGGTACAGCAGAGCTCCACACCCTTAATCTATGGTGTGCAGAAACTCCACCGTTAAAAATACATAAGTGAAAGGTTCAGGCATGGCCGAATGGCCAGCCCCCTAAAACGTGATCAATAGCCTCTTAAGATGAAGAATAAAACAAAACTGAGACCAAAGATGAAACGTGGTCAAAAGACGTCTAATACAATAGTTAAATGTCCTATATATACTAGACTAGCTACTAGGGTTTACATGAGTAGGTAATTGATGCATAAATCCACTTTCGGGGCCCGCTTGGTGTATGCTTGGGCTGAGCTTGATCTATCCACGAGCTGAGGCTTTTCTTGGAGTTGAACGCCGAGTTATAGCGTGTTTCTGGCGTTCAACTCCGGGTTATGACGTGTTTCTGGCGTTTAACTCCAGACAGCAGCATGTACTTGGTGTTGAGCGCCACTTTACGTCGTCAATTCCCGAATAAAGTATGGACTATTATATATTGCTGGAAAGCTCTGAATGTCTACTTTCGAAAGCCATTGAGAGCGCGCCATTTGGAGTTTTGTAGCTCCAGAAAATTAATTTCGAGTGCAGGGAGGTCAGAATCCAACAGCATCAGCAGTCCTTTGTCAGCCTTGCTTTCAGAGTTTTGCTCAGGTCCCTCAATTTCAGCCAGAATTTACCTGAAATCATAGAAAAACACACAAACTCCTAGTAAAGTCCAGAAATGTGAATTTAACATAAAAAATAATGAAAAAATCCCTAAAAGTAACTAGATCATACTAAAAACTAGCTAAAAACAATGCCAAAAAGCGTATAAATTATCCGCTCATCACAACACCAAACTTAAATTGTTGCTTGTCCCCAAGCAGCTGAAAATCAAATAGGATAAAAAGAAGAGAATATACTATAAATTTCAAAATATCAATGAATATTAATTCAAATTAGATGAGCGGGACTTGTAGCTTTTTGCTTCTGAATAGTTTTGGCATCTCACTTTTTCCTTTGAAGTTTAGAACGATTGGCTTCTCTAGGAATTTAGAATTTCGGATAGTGTTATTGACTTTCCTAGTTAAGCATGTTGATTCTTGAACACAGCTACTTATGAGTCTTGGCCGTGGCCCTAAGCACTTTGTTTTCCAGTATTACCACCAGATACATAAATGCCACAGACACATAACTGGGTGAACCTTTTCAGATTGTGACTTAGCTTTGCTAAAGTCCCCAGTTAGAGGTGTCCAGAGCTCTTAAGCACACTCTTTCTGCTTTGGATCACGACTTTAACCACTCAGTCTCAAGCTTTTCACTTGGACCTTCATGACACAAGCACATGGTTAGGGACAGCTTGGTTTAGCCGCTTAGACCTGGATTTTATTTCCTTGGGTCCTCCTATCCATTGATGCTCAAAGCCTTGGATCCTTTTTACCCTTGCCTTTTGGTTTTAAGGGCTATTGGCTTTTTCTTTTTCTTTCGATTATTTTTTTCGCCATTTCTCTCTCTTTTTTTTTACGCAAGCTTTCTTTTTCACTGCTTTTTCTTGCTTCAAGAATCAATTTCATGATTTTTCAGATCATCAATAACATTTCTCTTTGTTCATCGTTCTTTCAAGAGCCAACAATTTTAACATTCATAAACAACAAGATCAAAAAATATGCACTGTTTAAGCATTCATTCAAAAGACAAAAAGTATTGTCACCACATCAATATAATTAAATTAATTTCAAGGATAAATTCGAAATTCATGTACTTCTTGTTCTTTTGAATTAAAACATTTTTTTATTTAAGAGAGGTGAAGGATTCATAGAATTATTCATAACTTTAAGACATAGTTACTAACTACTAATGATCATGAAGTAGAGACACAAAACATAGATAAACACAGCATAAAAACTGAAAAGCAGAAAGAAATAAGAACAAGGAATGAATCCACCTGAGTGAGGGTGGTGCCTTCTTGAAGGTCCAATGGTGCTTTTTGAGCTCCTTTATGTCTCTTCCTTGCTTCTGTTGCATGATCCCTAGTAATTTTGGTGTTCCTATCCTTAGTTGTTCCCAATAATTGTGTGGAGGACAATTTATCCCCTGAGGTATCTCAAGGATCTCTTGATTTGCAGTCAAATATTCTACCACTGTGCTATAAACCCTTTACATGAGTCTTTCCATCTCCCATGACTCAGAGGTGGAAGCTTTTGTCTTCCCTTTTTTTCTCTTCTTTTTTTTTTTGGATGTCTCTGGCCTTAGCTGCCATTAATGGTTATGGAAAAACAAAAAGCTATGCTTTTACCACACCAAACTTAGAAAATTGCTCGCCCTCGAGCAAGAGAAGAAAGAAAAGATGAAGAATAAGAAAAAGATATGGAGGAGATGGAGGGATGTGTGTATTCGGCTATATGGGTGGGAAAGAGATTTTGAATTTTGAAGGTAGGTGGGGTATTTGGGGAAGAGTGGATGGATGTGAGTGGTGAATGGAAAACATAAGGGATGACCATGAATGGAGAGAGAGAGGGCGAGGTAGGTGGGGATCCTGTGGGGTCCACAGATCCTGAGGTGATCCTGTGGGGTCCACAGATCCTGAGGTGTCAAGGAATTACATCCCTGCACCAAATAGGCATGTAAAATGCCTTTGCATACCATTCTGGCGTTTAAACGCCGAGGTGATGCACGTTCTGGGCATTCAACGCCCATGTGAAGCATGTTCTGGGCGTTCAACGCCCATATGTAGCATGTTTCTGGCGTTGAACGCCAGTTCCATGCTTGTTACTGGCGTTCAGCGCCAGCTTTTCTCAAGGCACATTCCTGGCGTTTAAACGCCAGAATGTTGCTGGTTTCTGGCATTCAGCACCAGATTCATGCTCTGTTCTGGCGTTGAACGCCAGCCAGATGCTCCTTACTGGCGTTGAACGCCAGTCTGTCCTTCCTCCAGGGTGTGATTTTTCTTCTGCTGTTTTTGATTCTGTTTTTAATTTTTATATTTTTTTCGTGACTCCACATGATCATGTACCTAATAAAACACAAAATAACAATAGAATAAAATAAAATAAAAATTAGATAAATAAAATTGGGTTGCCTCCCAACAAGCGCTTCTTTAATGTCAATAGCTTGACAGTTGGCTCTCATGGAGCCACAAGGTGATCAGGTCAATGTTGTATAGTCCCAACACCAAACTTAGAGTTTGGATATGGGGTCTTAACACCAAACTTAGAGTTTGGTTGTGGCCTCCCAACACCAAACTTAGAGTTTAACTGTGGGGGCTCTTCTTGACTCTGAACTGAGAGAAGCTCTTCATGCTTACTCTCTTCAATGGCTACTTTTCATCCTCTCGGGAAAATGGTCCTATGCGCTGTCACTGCATGGCTAATCGTCTGGAGGCATCACCCTTGTTGATGGCTACATCCCATCCTCTCAGTGAAAATGGTCCAAATGCTCTGTCACGGCACGGCTAATCATCTGTCGGTTCTCAATCAGGTTGGAATAGAATCCCTTGATTCTTTTGCGTCTGTCACTAACGCCCAGCCTTCAGGAGTTTGAAGCTCGTCACAGTCATTCAATACCGGAATCCTACTCGGAATACCACAGACAAGGTTAGACTTTCTGGATTCCCGGGATCCTACTCGGAATACCACGGACAAGGTTAGACTTTCCGGATCCCCATGAATGCCGCCATCTATCTAGCTTATACCACGAAGATTCTGTTGGGGAATCTAAGAGATATGCGCCCGGCCTAAAGTAGAACGGAAGTGGTTGTCAGTCACGCGCGTTCATAGGTGAGAATGATGATGAGTGTCACGGATCATCACATTCATCAAGTTGAAGTGCAACGTATATCTTGGAATAAGAATAAAAGAGAATTGAATAGAAAGTAATGGTAATTGTATTGAAACTTGAGGTACAGCAGAGCTCCACACCCTTAATCTATGGTGTACAGAAACTCCACCGTTAAAAATACATAAGTGAAAGGTTCAGGCATGGCCGAATGGCCAGCCTCCTAAAACGTGATCAATAGCCTCTTAAGATGAAGAATAAAACAAAACTGAGACCAAAGATGAAACGTGGTCAAAAGACGTCTAATACAATAGTTAAATGTCCTATATATACTAGACTAGCTACTAGGGTTTACATGAGTAGGTAATTGATGCATAAATCCACTTCCGGGGCCCGCTTGGTGTATGCTTGGGCTGAACTTGATCTATCCACGAGCTGAGGCTTTTCTTGGAGTTGAACACCGAGTTATAGCGTGTTTCTGGCGTTTAACTCCAGACAGCAGCATGTACTTGGCGTTGAGCGCCACTTTACGTCGTCAATTCCCGAATAAAGTATAGACTATTATATATTGCTGGAAAGCTTTGAATGTCTACTTTCCAAAGCCGTTGAGAGCGCGCCATTTGGAGTTCTGTAGCTCCAGAAAATTAATTTCGAGTGCAGGGAGGTCAGAATCCAACAGCATCAGCAGTCCTTTGTCAGCCTTGCTTTCAGAGTTTTGCTCAGGTCCCTCAATTTCAGCCAGAATTTACCTGAAATCATAGAAAAACACACAAACTCCTAGTAAAGTCCAGAAATGTGAATTTAACATAAAAACTAATGAAAACATCCCTAAAAGTAACTAGATCATACTAAAAACTACCTAAAAACAATGCTAAAAAGCGTATAAATTATCCGCTCATCACTGCCGTTCTGGTCATCGGGTGTAGCACGATTGTTGCCGGAACCACCGTCGAGGGCTACCGCTGCTTGATTCAGCCGTTCTTTCTTAGTTTTGGTAAGCGTCTTCATTTTGAAAGCCCTTTAGTTACTGTTTTGTTATCTTACGCTGAGGTTTTACGGTGTTAATTGTTATAAGATTGAGTTTTGGTTGTTATATATCGCGATTAGTATTGCTGTGGTTACCGTGAAAGTGACTTGGAGCTGAGGTTGCGGTTGTTGGTGTTTTCGGGTTGAGAGAGAAAGTTCTTATGACGCGTTTGGGTTATGGTTTTGCGTTTTGAGGTAGGGGCTTTTCTAAAAAGCTATTTTATATATGGAATTGTTATAAATAGATACTGGTGTGAGAATTATATACTTTTAGTAATTGTACCAGTCTTATGTATTGTTTGGCTACTTTGGATGGATATGATTATATGTTTTGATTAGATTATTATTTGGTTTTGATAAATGAATTATTGCTGAACTGTTTCTTTAAAGTTTTAGAAATGAGTTTAATCGGTTGATAATGATTTGATTTTGAAACGGTTTCCTTGAGATATGAAAATGAGGTGACTATTGGATTTAGCTTGCTTTTGAACTGATTTTGGATTTGGACCGTTGAAAAGGATTGTGGAACGGTTTAGTTGGGACCCGAACCGGGTGGCAAAGTCCAAGTTTTAGGGGAAGTGCTGCCGAAATTTCTATAAAAATCCTAGATTTTGTTTGAAAAGTTATTTAGAAAGGTTTGGATTTGAGAAATTGTATTATTTAATTTATTAAGAAAATATTTATGTTTTCGAGCTTAACCTATTTAAGTAAACTATATGTCTTGAGTTCGACTTATTTAGAAATGAATTATTTTACTATTTGAGTCACTGAAGGAAAGTATTATGTTCTAATATTAATTTTAATATAAAAAGGACTTTTGCTTTTGGTTAGACTTAAAGATTTCGTTCAGAGGAACTTTTAGTGATTTTAAAGGAAATTGGACTTTGACTGAATAATTACATTTGTGGGATTTTGGAAGAAGTCAGAGAATTGGTTTTTAAGGAGGAACCTAAGAGTGGTTTTAATTTAAATGAATCGGTTCTATTTCAAGTGAATTGACTTTGGATTGGGTTGGGACTTGTGACTTTATATGATCCGGTTTTATAATAAACTCTATTTTTATTTGCTTAAACTAAGGATCTATGATTTTAAGAATTTTAATGAATTTTTAAGAAATTGAGATAGGTTGTCCTTCCCTAAAGTCTTGAGACTTGGCTGAGAAATTTTTTTATCAAATCCTATATTAGGATGAATGATTTTGAATCCTTCAAAGGAGATTTTAATTTGGCCTGGCTTTGGAATTTTGGAAATATGATGCTGAGGGTGACTTTGTTTTAGAAAACAGAAAGTTACATTTGAGGAAAAGTGGCTATGAGCCTGAAAAGATTTGTGAAATAGGGATTTTAAAGCCAAGGCTAGAAAGAATTGATTTTCGATTTCAAAGTAAATTGAATTGAGAAAAAGTGATTTATGGCTTGAATGATGATTTCATGAGTTTGATGATGTTGGATGGTGGGAGTGCTTTTATGTTATGAGCTGGAATGGCTGTATATGATAATGAATTATGGCTGATTGTGAAATATGTTATGAACCGGAATGGTTGTATATGATAATGAATTATGGCTGATTGTGAAATATGTTATGGGCCGGATGGCTGAGTATGAATATGAATGACTTTGAGATGATAAAGTGATTGTTGCAATTGCAATTATCTGAGATACGAGTTTTCCTTTGTGAAAGCAGTGGCTAGCCACCACGTGCTCCAGGTTGAGACTCGATACTCTGCTGACCCTATGTCGTAAGTGTGGCCAGACACTGTGAAAGTTTCGGATGAGCTTGTCCCCGTGAATATACACCAGTGAGGGTGTTGGATATGAATTATGATTTATGATTGTGAATAACTCGAGTTGGGGATACACGACAGAGGGACAGTCCAATGGTTAGCTACCAGGACTTGTCGGGTTGGCTTTATTACTGACAGATGATATCATCAGCCATTAGAACAGGCATTCATTATATGCATTTATGTGACATTGTTTGGGTGTGCATATTGTACTCGGTTTGCCTTTGTGATTACTTGTGATTATCTGCTAATTGTTCTACTTGCAGTAACTGCTTGTTTGTGCTTGAACTTTCCTATTTGTGTTTGCGACTGAGACTCTGTTGGACTGTGGTGATTGGTTGTTGTTTGAGTTGATTGGGCCTAGAGCCGTGGTTGATCATGAGGCGGGCCGAAGGCCATGTCCGGTTGATATTTCTGGTTTGGGAAAAGTATGAAAAACTAATTTGGTCCAACATAGATAAACCTTTTGAAAGGCTTTTGAATTTTTAAGAAATGAACAGTTTCCTCTTTCAGAAAAGATTTCAGATACTTTTTATAGTAGACCTTTGTTTTTAAAAATATACATAAGGCGGTTATTAGTCACTGTAACGATTTTATCTCGCGTATCTTGTTATAGTAATTCTGCAACCCTATAGTGAGAACCCTTTCGAGGATGATGTTCTCACTCCCTTACAGGTCTTCTCTTTTTCAGGTTACAGATGACGAAGTTCATAAGATATTATTTCTTTTCTGTTAGATGGCTTTTCTATATTGTTTTAGGATTTATGTTTCCCTCGCCTTTAGCTTTGTAAGTCTTGTAAGAGGGATAGTATCTTGATTTGAGATGCTTGTAAATTAATATGTATGTATATGTATATATATATATATGTATTTCCGATGAGTATTGTAACTTATATTGTAAGTATGTGTGTATGTTTTTTGAAAAATTCGGTTTAAGTTTTAAAATAGCTCATATTTTGGTATTAAATAGTATAAGAGTCGTTGTAATATCCGAGCTATCAGAGTGGCGCAGCCGGAAGCGTGACTTTTGATAGTTAGGGTGTTACAGTTCACTTGGGACTTGTGAGCATCTACTTATAATATACTAAAACTGGGTTTTCCCCCAGCTAATAAAAGTGAGGTGTCGATTCCTCATGAATCCATTTTTCCGCCAAAATGAATGCACTATATTTTCTTCTAAGTTTATTTTATAAAAATATCTTTATTATACTTATACTATTTTCTCTTCTAAGCTAGATTATTATATATTAGATTTCTGACACGTGACATAGATTAAATGAGTTATATTCTTAAAATTATTAATTTGACCTGATACTAATTTTTTAATTTGTTTACAATTTAAATTTTTAATGAAAATTTTATTAGAGGTTTGCTTTATTTATTATCGTTTTTTATAAATTTTATAATACAATTTTTCTGTTTTTATTTAATTATCATTTTGATATTTTATTCGATCTTATCATGTGCATAGCACGGATAATTACATTTGTAATTTTAAAAAATCAAATCGAATTGGTCGGTTCAATCGAATTAATTGAAAATTAGTTTTTTTACCAGTTTATATATATAAATAAAAATATTATTTATATATTAAAATATAAAACCAGTAATTAATATATTTGTGTACTAGGTATGTTTTAATTTATTTTTAATATATAGTTATATTTTAATATGTATTTTATATTAATGGTTGATTTTAATGTACACATAATATAGTTGATATACAAAATATTATGCATAACTAAAAATTGAGATTAAATTTTACTAAATGCTTAATGTATATATAACTTCATTAATACTGAAAATTGATGCACTAGCAAACCAACTTACAATGAATATATTTCTTTCTTTGCTGCTACATCCCATTATTATTATTATTATTATTATTATTATTATTATTATTATTATTATTATTATTATTATTATTAACTATGTGCACTTGTTTATACACAAAATTATTAGCAATGTACACATAAACACATAGGTTGATAGCACTTAACCCAACAAGAACCCAATAAAAGTGATGAAGACAGCCTTATTCAGATTGTTTTGCAACCATTTACCCCAAAATTTTGAGCTGATTGCAACTACAACAGCTATAATCTCATTGTTAACAAAACTTCCGAGTCCAGAAACAACGGAGAGTGCCACCGCTCCCGAACTTCTCATTCCCTCCGGCATCTGATTGTAGTACAATTATTAAAATCCTATCACTGTTAACGCATTCGACGTACCACTAATAACATACTGTGGCAGAAGCCACCATATATTTATTGGTACATAAGCTTTGGGATTCTCCATAAGATTATGTTGAATATAGACTCCAATTCTTTTGGTCTCTATAAAACCCGAGAAAACCATGTTTAGTACGAACAAAATAAGGTCAGCTCCGATTCTTTGACAAAACGTTATGCTGGAACGTTGACCGGTGAATTTTCTAGCAATGGGGACGAAAACTTGGTCGTAGATTGGAACACAAAAGAAGATTACGATTCAAACGACTCCTTAAAGTGATGCGGCAGGGATTTTGAAATTTGGTCGTTGAAGAGATTATTATATATTAGATTTTTGACACGTGACATAGATTAAATGAATTATATTCTTAAAATTATTAATTTGACTCTGATATCAATTTTTTAATTTGTTTACAATTTAAATTTTTAATGAAAATTTTATTAGAGGTTTGCTTTATTTATTATTGTTTTTTATAAATTTTATAACACTATTTTTCTGTTTTTATTTAATTATCATTTTGATATTTTATTCGATCTTATCACGTGCGTGAAACGTGTATGGCACGGGTAATTACACTTGTAATTTTAAAAATTGAATCGAACTGGTCGGTTCAATCGAATTAATCGAAAATTAGTTTTTTGACCAGTTTATATATATAAATAAAAACATTATTTATATATTAAAATATAAAATCAATAATTAATATATTTGTATACTAGGTATGTTTTAATGTATTTTTAATATGTATTTATATTTTAATATGTATTTTATATTAATGGTTAATTTTAATGTACAATAATATAGTTGATATACAAAATATTATGCACAACTAAAAATTGAGATTAAAATATACTAAATGCTTAAGGTATATATAACTTCATTAATACTGAAAATCCATGCACTAGCAAACCAACTTACACTGAATATATTTTTTTCTTTGCTGCTACACCCTATTATTATTATTATTATTATTATTATTATTATTATTATTATTATTATTATTATTATTATTATTAACTTTGTGCACTTGTTTATACACAAAAGTATTAGCAATGTACACATAAACACATAGGTTGATAACACTTAACCCAGCAAGAACCCATTAAAAATGATGAAGATGAGCCTGATTCAGATTATTTTACAACCATTTATCCCCAAATCTTGAGCTGATTGCAACCACAATAATTATAATCCCATTGTTAACAAAACTTCCGAGTCCAAAAACAACGGAGAATGTCGCCGCTCCCAAACTTCTCACTCCCTCCGACATCTGATTGTAGTACTATTCTTAAAATTCTATCACTGTTAACGCATCTGACATACCACTAATAACATACTGTGGCAGAATCCACCATATACTTATTGGGACGTAAGCTTTGGGATTCTCCATAAGATTATGTTGAATACAGACTCCAATTCATTTGGTCTCTACGAAACTCGAGACACCGTGTTTAGTACGGATAGAACAAGGCCGGCTCCGATTCTTTGACAAAACGTTATACCAAAACGTTGGCCGGTGAATTTTCTAGCAATGTGGACGAAAATTTGGTCGTAGATTGGAACACAAAAGAAGATTACGATTCCAACGACTCCTTGAAGTGATGCGGCAAGGATTTTGAAATTTGGTCATTGAATAGATTATTATATGTTAGATCTTTGTCATGTGACATAGATTAAATGAGTTATATTCTTAAAATTATTAATTTGACCCTGATACCAATTTTTTAATTTGTTTACAATTTAAATTTTTAATGAAAAATTTATTAGAGGTTTGCTTTATTTATTATGGTTTTTTATAAATTTTATAATACTATTTTAGTTTTTATTTAATTATCATTTTGATATTTTATTCGATCTTATCACGTGCATGGTATGGCACGGGTAATTACACTTGTAATTTTAAAAATCGAATCGAATTGATCGGTTCAATCGAATTAATCGAAAATTAGTTTTTTGACCAGTATATATATATAAATAAAAATATTATTTATATATTAAAATATAAAATCAGTAATTAATATATTTGTGTACTAAGTATGTTTTAATTTATTTTTAATATGTATTTATATTTTAATATGTATTTTATATTAATGGTTGATTTTAATGTACACATAATATTAGTTGATATACAAAATATTATGCACAACTAAAAATTGAGATTAAATTATACTAAATGCTTAATCCATGCACTAGCAAACCAACTTGTACTGAATATATTTCTTTCTTTGGCTTTGTGCTGTTTTGCACATGTTGATTTTCTAGAAAATATATTTTATGATAGGTGAATGTTGCCTAGTTGTGATTGTGGCTTGGAGCCAATTTTTATAAGTGCTTTTTGTGAAAGCAAGTTGTTTTGATATGGATAAAACATACCATATTGTATGACTGTTTTGTGTCATCTTAATGGTGATTTAATGGTCCTATCTGAGAAAGATACGTTAGTTATAATGTTCAATAAAGGCCGAGTAGGCCGAGTTTGTGTTTATATGATAGATGATATTTGGTGTAATTGGATTGGGTTTGATGGTCGGCTATAATTATGATAAATTTTGAATAGTCGGTTCCGAGTATTGATCGGTAATCTGTTTGACTGAATAATTCCGAATAGCCAGATTCGCGGTAAGTTTGGATATTTGTTTGACTGATAGATTCTGAATGATCAGTTTTGGATTAAGACTGGCTATTTGTTTGACTGTTAGTTTTCGAATGATCGGGGTCGGATTGGCGGTAGGATCTGATATTTGTTTAACTGATAGTATCTAAATGATCGGATTCAGATTATAGATCGACGGTATAAATAGGTTACAAATAAATGAGAAGTTTAAAATACAAAAATATGTACTCGATGAAATAAGAAATTTATTTATTGGAGAACCTTTGATTTCAAAGGCCCAGGTAGACTAGCCTCGTTAAAAGCTCTCCAAGCAAAATCTATTGTGGGAAAAATTTTGATAGTAAGAAAAAGAGTACTCGCTTGTCCCTGGTTTTTAACTATAGTATAACTTTAAAGATGATACATTTCAAGTGTTAGGCAGATCTTTACCATCTAAGGTTTGTAATCGGTAAGCTCAATTGGCGATGACTTCTATGATTCGGTAAGGGCCTTCCCAATTAGCTGCTAGTTTGCCGTGTGTTGAGGGTCTTCTAGCTTGTTCTGTTTTTCTGAGCACAAGGTCGTTTACTTGGAAATACTTTGGGTGAAGTCTTTGGTTATATCTTCGAGGTATGTGCTGTTGCATGGCTAATTGTTTGATTATTGTGGACGATCTGACTTCTTCTAGGAGGTCGAGTTCGGATTGTCGAGCTGTGTCTTTTGTGGTATGGTCGGCCATTTCAGTGCGCAGTGAGGATTGAGAGATCTCCACGGGTATCATTGCGTCTGAACCGTAGACTAGCCGGAAGGGTGTTTCCTTTGTGGTTGAGTGAATAGTGGTATTGTATCCCCATATGATCTCTAGGATAAGTTCGGCTCAGAGGCCTTTGCATCATCCAGTTTCTTTCTTAGATCATGTAGTATTACTTTATTTGTAGCTTCTGCTAACCCGCTTGTCTGTGGGTGCTCTACTAATGAAAATGTTGTTTAATTTTTAAGTCCTGCAAAAAGGATGTGAACTTATGGTCGGCAAACTAGGGACCATTATCTGTGATAATGTGCCGAGGTATGCTGAATCGACAAATAATATATTTCCATATAAAAGAAAGCATTTGTTGTTATGTAATCTTTGGTTTAAGTTCTTTATTTATTTATTTTATTCTAAGCTTGAATATTTGTTTGGTATGAAGCTCTAGGATTGTCTCTGGAGTCCCGGAGTCTTACATCTTACATTACTGGATACTGTTACCATACTGAGAACCGGATACCACTAAATGTAACACCCTAATTACCCTAAGCCTTACCTCGCATCGTAAAGCAAAGGTTAATTAAGGGTTACGACAGTTCTAAGCTCATACATATAATATATAGAAGAAATAATATATTCTAGAAGCCTGATGAAGGATATAACTCAAAAATAGGATTTGAAAAGCGCAAAACGTACTCATGAAGCTACAAACTTAACGCACAAGATATAGATGTAATATAACAAAATAGAAGAGTATAATAGTATAAAGATCTAACCACGGCTCGTGGAGTTTAAGCCGGCTAGCTATAAACAGACCATACAGAAATATGAATGTTAAAATAGCTTATACAAGTTTTTCTCTCAAAGTAAGCCTCTAGGCCAAAGTAAGATACAAAAGTGAGAGATATAAACAAAATAACCCTACTAACAACAAATATAATAAGATCCTCCACTCTGCTACCATCAAGCAACTCACTGAGGTGGGTTACGACCTGCATCTGAAAAACAACAACGTATGGAATGAGAACTGGAGGTTCTCAGTATGGTAATAGTACCCAGTAATGTAAGATGTAAAACCCCGGGACGCTAGAGGCAATCTTAGAGCTTCATACCAAACAGATAGTCAAGCATAGAATAAAATAAATAAATAAATAAATAAAGAACTTAAGCCATAAATTGGGTTATCTAAACTTAGGGAATTTCTAACTAAAACTAGTCACCGCTGTCCCACAGCCTTCACCAACCAACCCTCCGTGCGATCCCATCGCCACCACCTACCTAACCTCATCAGCACCAGACAAACATAGATAATGCAAGCAAGTAAAACACAGATAGTATTCATATATAACAAGTAACTCAAGAAACAAGTAGGTATTAATGAGCGGATAATTTATACGCTTTTTGATATTGTTTTTAGGTAATTTTTAGTGTGTTTTAGTTACTTTTTAGTATATTTTTATTAGTTTTTATGCAAAAATCACATTTCTAGACTTTACTATGAGTTTGTGTGTTTCTTTGTGATTTCAGGTATTTTTTTGCTGAAATTGAGGGACCTGAGAAAAAATTTGATTCAGAGGCTGAGAAAGAACTGCAAATGCTGTTGGATTCTAACCTCGCTGCACTTGAAGTGGATTTTCTGGAGCTACAGAAGCCCAATTAACGCAGTCTCAATTGCGTCGGAAGGTAGACATCTTGGGCTTTCCATCAATGTTTAATAGTACATACTTTGTCTGAGATTTGATGGCCCAAACTGGCGTTCAAACGCCTACCAGATACTCTTTTATGGAGTAAAATGCCAGAACTGGCACCAAAGCTGGAGTTAAATGCCCAAACTGCCACCAAAGCTGGTGTTTAACTCCAAGGATGGCCTATGCATGTGAAAACTTCAAAGCTCAGCCCAAGCACACACCAAGTGGGCCCCAGAAGTAGATTTCTGCACTATCTACTCATTTATTTTCTGTAAACCTAGTTTACTAGTTTAGTATAAATAGCACTTTTTACTATTGTATGGGGGTCTTCTTCCCTTGTTTTCGAATTCTTATGCCATTTGGGAGGCTGGCCAAACACTTATCTGAAATTCCCACCAATGAATTACATAAGTATCTCTATTTTATTTTATGTTTTATTTATCTGTTAATTATCAAAACCTCATAACCATTTGAATCCACCTGACTAATATTTACAAGATGACCATAGCTTGCTTCAAGCCGATAATCTCCGTGGGATCGACCCTTACTCGTGTAAGGTTTATTACTTGGACGACCCAGTACACTTGCTGGTTAGTTGTGCGAAGTTGTGAAAAGTGTGATCACAATTTCGTGCACCAAGTTTTTGGCGCCGTCGCCGGGGATTGTTCGAGTTTGGACAACTGACGGTTCATCTTGTTCCTTAGATTGGGTAATTTTATTTTATGTTTAAGCTTTTTGTTTTTATTTTCGAAAAATACAAAAAAAAATTAATAAAATCATAAAAACCAAAAAAATATTTTGTGTTTCTTGTTTGAGTCTAGTGCCAAATTCTAAGTTTGGTGTCAATTGCATGTTTTTAATTTTCCTAAGTTTTCGAAAAAATTCATGCATTGTGATCTTCTGTGATTTTCGAGTGGTTCTTTATGATTTCCTTTGTCTGATCTTAAGATTTTCCTGTTTTGTATTTTATGTTGTTTTTCATATGCATTTTCAAAATCATAGTGTTTGAACATTCAAAATTTCTAGTTTGGTGTCTTGCATGTCTTTCTTTTCTTAAAAATTTTTAAAAATATGTCCTTGATGTTCATCATGATCTTCAAAGTGTTCTTGGTGTTCATTTTGACATTCAAAGTGTCCTTGCATGCATTACTGATTTTGATCTTGCATTTTTATGTTTATTTCATTTTGTTGTTTTTCTCTCTCTTCATTAAAAATTTTCAAAAATAAAAAATATATATCTTTTCAAGTAAATAATACAGAGAAATGAAGATTCAGAACATAAAGCAGAAGAATCACAGAGAAAAAGAACTCACTGGCGTCAAAATGCCAGTAAAGAGGCACTTTGGGCGTTAGACACCATAATGGCTATCATTCTGGGCATTTAACGCCAGTAAAGCTATCATTCTGGGCGTTAAACGCCAGAATGGGCAGCATTCTGGGCGTTTGGAAAAATGCTCAGTAAGGAAGGATTCCTGGCGTTTAACGTCAGCCAAGGTATCTGGCTGGGCGTTAAACGCCCAAAGAGGCAGCCACATGGGCGTTAAATGCCAGAATGGATATCATTTTAGGCGTTTAACGCCAGGATGACACAAGGTAGGTAATTTCATTTCCAATTCAAATTTTTTTCAATTTTTTCATGTTTTAAATCATGATTTTTAAATCTTATCTTTCCACATTTTCAAAAATCCTTGCTAACAATTAAAATTTTGATTCAAAAATTTCAAGTTTGTTACTTTCTTGTTAAGAAAGGTTCAACCTTTGAATTTTAGAATCATATCTTTTAATTTCTTGTTAGTCAAGTCATAAATTTTAAAAATCAAATCTTTTTCAATCATATTTTTTCAATCATATCTTTTTAAAAAAATCAAATCCTTTTCAATCATATCTTTTTAAATTTTGATTTCAAAATTTTTTCTAACTTCTTATCTTTTCAAAATTATTTTCAGATCTTTTTCAACTAATTACTATTTCTTATCTTTTTCAAAACCATCTAACCACTTTCCACTTCCAATTTTCGAAAATCACTAACCACTTTTTCAAAAATCTTTTTAATTAAAACTAAAACAATTATTTAATTAAAAATCTTTTTAGTTTTAAAATCTTTTTTTTAATCTTTTTAGTTTTAATTTTTGAATATTCACTCTCTCATCTCTTTCTATTTATTTGCTAACACTTCTCTTCTACTTATAATTTGAACCCTCTCCCTTTCTCTGTGTTTGAATTCTTCTCATTCTCTCTCTACCTCATCCTTCTATTCCTCTTTTCCTCTGACACCTTAAGGAATCTCTATACTGTGACATAGAGGATTCCACTACTCCCTTTGTTTTCTTCTTTTTCATATGAGCAGAAACAGGGATAAAAATATTCTTGTTGAAGCTGATCCTGAACCTGAAAGGACTCTAAAAAGGAAGCTAAGAGAAGCTAAAGCACAACACTCCGGAGAGGACCTTACAGAAAATTTCAAAAAAGAAGTAGACATGGCAGCTGAACCCAACAACATTGCTAAAGATGCAAGGAAGATACTTGGTGACTATACTGCGCCAACTTCCAACTTCTATGGAAGAAGCATCTCAATTCCTGCCATTGGAGCTAACAACTTTGAGCTTAAGTCTCAATTAGTTTCTCTAATGTAGCAGAATTGCAAGTTTTCATGGACTTCCATCGAAAGATCCTCATCAGTTCTTAGCTAAATTCTTGCAGATCTGTGATACTGTTAAGACCAATGGGGTTGATCCCGAGGTCTACAGACTTATGCTTTTCCCCTTTGCTGTAAGAGACAGAGCTAGGATATGGTTGGATTCACAACCTAGAAAAAGTCTGAACTCTTGGGATAAGTTGGTCACTACTTTCTTGACCAAATTCTTTCCACCTCAAAAGATGAGCAAGCTTAGAGTGGAAGTCCAAACCTTCAGACAGAAGGAAGGTGAATCTCTCTATGAGGCTTGGGAAATATACAAGCAATTAACCAAAAAGTGTCCTTCTGACATGTTTCCAGAATGGAGCATCATATGTATATTCTACGATGGTCTGTCTGAAATGTCCAAAATGTCATTGGACCATTTTACTGGTGGATTCCTTCATCTGAAAACACCTGCAGAAGCCCAGGAACTCATTGAGATGGTTGCAAAGAACCAGTTCATGTACACTTCTGAAAGAAATCCTGTGAATAATGGGACGACTCAAAAGAAGGGAGTTCTTGAGATTGATACTCTGAATGCCATATTGGCTCAGAACAAAATATTGACTCAGCAAGTCAAATTTGATTTCTCAAAATCTGACTGGATTGCAAGTTGCATCTGGCAGTGCTAAAGAAGCCTCCTCTGAAGGAGAAGCTTATGACCCTGAGAATCCTGCAATAGAAGAGGTGAATTGCATGGGAGAATCCTATGGAAACACCTATAATCCTTCATGGAGGAATCATCCAAATTTCTCATGGAAGGATCAACAAAAGCCTCAACAAGGCTTCAACAACAATAATGGTGGGAGAAATAGGTTTGGCAATAGCAAGCTTTTTCCATCATCTTCTCAGCAACAGACAGAGAATTCTGAGCAGAGCCTCTCTAGCTTAGCAAACATAGTCTCTAATCTATCTAAGACCACTCTCAATTTCATGAATGAAACAAGGTCCTCCATTAGAATTTAGGAGGCACAAGTGGGTCAGCTGAGTAAAAGAGTTACTGAAATTCCTTCTAGTACTCTCCCAAGCAATACAGAAGAGAATCCCAAAACAGAGTGCAAGGACATAACTATAACCAAAATGGCCGAACCTGGAGAGAGTGACAAGGCAGTGATTCCCAGTGAGGAAGACCTCAAGGGACGTCCACTGACTAATAAGGAGTTCCCTATTGAGGAACCAAAGGAATCTGAGGCTCATACAGAGACCATAAAGATTCCACTGAACTTACTTTTGCCATTCATGAGCTCTGATGAGTATTCTTCCTCTGAAGAGGACGAAGACACTGTTGAAGAGCAAGTTGCTCAGTATCTAGGAGCAATCATGAAGCTGAATGCCAAGTTATTTGGTAATGAGACTTGGGAGGATGAACCTCCATTGCTCATCAATGAACTGAATACCTGGATTCAGCAAACATTACCTTAGAAGAAACCGAATCCCAGAAAGTTCTTAATACCTTGCACCATATTAGGCACCATGACCTTTGAAAAGACTCTGTGTGACCTGGGGTCAGGTATCAACCTCATGCCACTCTCTGTAATGGAGAAACTAGGGATCTTTGAGGTACAAGTTACCAGAATCTCACTAGAGATGGCAGATAAATCAATAAAACAGGCTTATGGACTTGTAGAGGATGTCTTAGTGAAAGTTGAAGGCCTTTACATCCCTACTGACTTCATAATCCTAGACACTGGGAAGGATGAGGATAAATCCATCATCCTTGGAAGACCCTTCCTAGCAACAGCAAGGGCTGTGATTGATGTAGACAGAGGAGAGTTAGTCCTTCAATTGAATGAGGACTACCTTGTGTTTAAGACTCAAGGATCTTCTTCTGTAAACATGGAGAAGAAGCATGAAAAGCTTCTCTCAATACAGAGTCAGACAGAGCCCCCACACTCAACTTCTAAGTTTGGTGTTGGGAGGCCACAACCATGCTCTGAGCATCTGTGAAGCTCTGTAAGAGCTTCCTGTCAAGCTATTGACATTAAAGAAGCGCTTATTGGGAGGCAACCCAATTTTATTTATCTATATTAATTACTTTTTCATTCTATTTTCTAGTGTTAGTCTATGTCTTCTTTAGGTTGATGATCATGTGAAGTCACAAAAACAGCTGCAGAATTAAAACAAGAATAAAAAACAGCATAAAAAATAGCACACCTTGGAGGATGAGCTTACTGGCGTTCAAACGGCAGTAAGGCTAGCAAAGTGGGCGTTTAACGCCCAGTCAGGCACCATTCTGGGCGTTAAATGCCAGAAATGGCACACAGACTGGCGTTTAATGCCAGAAAAGGGAGTCTGGCGTCTGGCTGGCGTTAAACGCCAGTAAAGGTAGTAGAATGGGCGTTTAATACCCAGTCTAGCAGCATTCTGGGCATTAAACGCCAGAACTGGCAGCCAGACTGGCATTTAACACCAGAAATGGGCAGCAGCCTGGCGTTCAATGCCAAAAATGCCACACAGAGGGCGTTTAAATGCCAGAAAGGTGCAGGGATGAGAAATCCTTGACACCTCAGGATCTATGGACCCCACAGGATCCCTACCTACCCCAACTCATTCTCACTCCTCTTCACACCTTTCCATAATGCCCTTCCCTCCCAAACCCAACCCCTATCACACGGATTTCCTCTCCCCCTTACCCTATATAAACCCCTCCTTACTCCTTTATTTTCACACATCACAAACACTCCCAACCCCCCTTGGCCAAACCACTCCTCCACCTCCATCTCCTCTATTTCTTCTTCTTCTCCTCCTTTCTTTCTTTTTTTGCTCGAGGACGAGCAAACCTTTTAAGTTTGGTGTGGGAAAAAGCTCTGCTTTTTGTCTTTCCATAACCATTAATGGCACCTAAGGCCGGAGAAATCTCTAGAAAGAGGAAAGGGAAGGCAGTTGCTTCCACCTCCAAGTCATGGGAGATGGAGAGATTCATCTCACAAGCCCATCACTAAAGAAAAGATGGAGCAAACAAGAGAGCCCGCTCATGGACCTCAACAAAAACATGAGGAAGTCCCTCATCAAGAAATCCCTGAGATGCCTCAAGGGATGCATTTTTCTCCACACAACTATTAGGAACAACTCAACACCTCTTTAAGAGATTTGAGTTCCAATATGGAGCAACTAAGGATGGAGCACCAAGAGCACTCCATTATCCTCCATGAAATTAGAGAGGACCAAAGGGCCCTGAGGGAGGAACAACAAAATCAAGAAAGAGATATTGAGGAGCTAAAGCACTCCATAGGGTCTTCAAGAGGAAGAGCTAGCCGCCATCACTAAGGTGGACTTATTCTTTAATTTTCTTGTTCTTATTTTTCTGTTTTTCAATTTTTATGCTTTATGTTTTGTCTATATTTGTGTCTTTATTACATGATCATTAGTGTCTAGTGTCTATGTCTTAAAGCTATGAGTGTTCCATGAATCCTTCACCTTTCTTAAAAGAAAAATGTTTCTATTTGCAAAAGAACAAGAAGTACATGAATTTCGAATTCTATCTTGAAATTAGTTTAATTATTTTGATGTGGTGGCAATACTTTTTATTTTATGAATGAATGCTTGAACAGTGCATATTTTTTATAGTTGAAGTTTATGAATGCTAAAATTGTTGGTTCTTGAAAGAATAATGAAAAAAGAAAATGTTATTGATAATCTGAAAAATTATAAAATTGATTCTTAAAGCAAGAAAAAGCAGTGAAAAATACAAAGCTTGCGAAAAAAATAGGCGAAAAAAAAGAAAGAAAAAGAAAAAGCCAGTAACCCTTTAAACTAAAAGGTAAGGGTGAAGAGGATCCAAGGCTTTGAGCATCAGTGGATAGGAGGGCCCAAAGGAATAAAATACTGGCCTAAGCGGCTAAATCAAGCTGTCCCTAACCATGTGCTTGTGTCATGAAGGTCCAAGTGAAAAGCTTGAGACTGAGTAGTTAAAGTCGTGATCCAAAGCAAAAGAGTGTGCTTAAGAACTCTGGACACCTCAAACTGGGGACTCTAGCAAAGCTTAGTCATAATCTGAAAAGGTTCACCCAGTTATGTGTCTATGGCATTTATGTATCCGGTGGTAATATTGGAAAACAAGATGCTTAGGGTCACGGCCAAGACTCATAAGTTGTTGTATTCAAGAATCAACATACTGAACTAGGAGAATCAATAACACTATCTGAATTTTGAGTTCCTATGGATGCCAATCATTCTAAACTTCAAAGGATAAAGTGAGATGCCAAAACTGTTCAGAAGCAAAAAGCTACTAGTCCCGCTCATCTAATTGGAACTAAGCTTCATTGATGTTTTGGAATTTATTGTATATTCTCTTCTTTTTATCTTATTTTATTTTTAGTTGCTTGGGGACAAGAAACAATTTAAGTTTGGTGTTGTGATGAGCAGATAATTTATACGCTTTTTGGCATTGTTTTTAGGTAGTTTTTAGTGTGTTTTAGTTACTTTTTAGTATATTTTTATTAGTTTTTATGCAAAAATCACATTTCTGGACTTTACTATGAGTTTGTGTATTTTTTTATGATTTCAGGTATTTTCTGGCTGAAATTGAGGGACCTGAGCAAAAATCTGATTCAGAGGCTGAGAAAGGACTGCAGATGCTGTTGGATTCTGACCTCCCTGCACTCAAAGTGGATTTTCTGGAGCTACAAAAGCCCAATTGGCGCGCTCTTAATTGCATCGGAAAGTAGACATCTTGGGCTTTCCAGCAATGTATAATAGTCCATACTTTTCCCGAGATTTGATGGCCCAAACTGGCGTTTAAACACCCAATAGAGACCCTTTTCTGGAGTAAAACGCCAGAACTAGTACCAAAGCTGGAGTTAAACGCCCAAACTGGCACCAAAGCTGGCGTTTAACTCCAAGGATGGCCTATACATGTGAAATCTTCAAAGCTCAGCCTAAGCACAGACCAAGTGGGCCCCAGAAATGGATTTCTGCACTATCTACTCATATTCTGTAAACCTAGTTTACTAGTTTAGTATAAATAGCACTTTTTACTATTGTATGGGGGTCTTCTTCCCCTGTTTTTGAATTCTTATGCCATTTGGGAGGCTGGCCATTCGGCCATGCCTAGACCTTTTTCTCTTATGTATTTTCAACGGTGGAGTTTCTACACCTCATAGATTAAGGTGAGGAGCTCTGCTATTCCTCATGAATTAATGCAAGTACTATTGTTTTTCTTTCAATTCATGCCTACTTCTTCTCTAAGATATACTCTCGTACTTAATTCAGTTAAGTCAGACTAAAGGGGTGATCCGTGACAATCACCCACTATCTTCAGTACTCGCTTAGCCAAGATCCGCGTGCCTGACAACCACAAGCGGTCTACATGATGTTCAACATAGTCATTGGATGCCAGCTGGAGTATATTCTCTTGGGTCTCTGATCCATGCATTTAACTAGCATCTCCTGACAACAGAGCATTCAAATCAGTGAGATAAGAACCTTTGTGGTATAGGCTAGAAACAATTGGCAGCATTTCTGAGATCTGGAAAGTCTAAACCTTATCTGTGGTATTTTGAGTAGGATCTAAAAGGGGATGACTGTGATGATCTTCAAACTCGCGATTATTGGGCGCAGTGACAGTGCGCAAAAGGATCAATGGATCTTATTCCGACACAAGTGAGAACCGACAGATGATTAGCCCTGCAGTGAGAACCGTAGCCAGACCATTTTCACTGAGAGGACGGATGGTAGCCATTGACAACGGTGATCCACCAACTTACAGCTTGCCATGGAAGGGAGTGCGCATGATTGGATGGAAGTAATAGGGAAGCAGAGGTTCAGAAGCAACAAAGCATCTCCAAATGCTTATCTGAAATTCCCACCAATGAATTACATAAGTATCTCTATTTTATTTTATGTTTTATTTATCTGTTAATTATCAAAACCTCATAACCATTTAAATCTGCCTGACTGAGATTTACAAGATGACCATAGCTTGCTTCAAGCCGACAATCTCCGTGGGATCGACCCTTACTCGCGTAAGGTTTATTACTTGGACGATCCAGTGCACCTGTTGGTTAGTTGTGCGAAGTTGTGAAAAGTGTGATCACAATTTTGTGCACCATGCATATTATACAATTAGGCAAACTCAAGTAATCAAAGCAAGCAAACATATAGAAGATGCATATGATGAATGTCTATCCTATTGGTTGTGATATCACATGTCGGTTATAGTGCCAAGCCCGACTCAAAATCCGGTCGGCAACTCCCGGATTAGTCTATCTGTTGTGCATACTCAGGAGGAATAATTCTGAGGGATGAGTGCCCTACCACCTTCTTCTTTTAGAGGGAAACATTCCGAGGGAGAGTGCCCTACCACCTTCCTCTGGATGAACCATGATTCCGTGGGTTAGTGCCCTACCACCTTGTAGCCAGAGAAAAACCCATGCTCAGGAAGAATAATTCCGAGGGATGAGTGCCCTACCACCTTCTCCTTTCAGAGGGAAACATTCCGAGGGAGAGTGCCCTACCACCTTCCTCTTGAGCAAAAAATATGAGTAAGAAGCCCAACTTCAAGCCTCACATCCGAACAAAGGTGGGAGACTGCCACAGCCCCTCCGACGGAGAACAATGCCTATCATAATCACATATTCAATCTCAGAGGCCACTCCTCATAGCATATTTCCGCTCATACTCATTCCATTAACCATAATAATTCATTTCCAAGTTCTCAACTCATCACAATCATCATCAATTCATAACTTTCCATTCCGAACTCATTAGTTCATTAGCTCAATTTGTTGTCAGTAATCACCAAGTTCACTACTCTTCCTTCTCTCTCAACCAAACTCATCATCAATACATCAGAAATCTAAACCTCTGTTCTCTAACTTTTAAAGTAAAACCCAACTTAAATCTCCTAGGACCTTTCCATTGTTTTGGTACCCGAAAATAAGCCAAAGTGTCTTAAATAGGTGTCACAGAAGTTTACAAGCTTGTTAGGAAGGTGAAACAGTTAAAAACAAGATTTTGGTTGAAAAACAGGGCATGTGCATGTGCACAGGACGTGCGCACGCCCAAGGAGATTTTAAAAAGTGTGCATACGCATAGAGGTGTGTGTACGCACAAGTGCAAAATTTTACAATTCTGTTCGCTCACACAAGGCGTGCTAGCTCCCTCAACAGAATGCCCTTTCCAACTTGTGCGTGCGCACAGGGCTGTGCGTGCCGTGCGCACAGGGCTGTGCGTGCGCACAGGGCTGTGCGTGCGCACAGGGCTGTGCGTGCGCACAGGGCTGTGCGTGCGCAGAGCTTGCAGAACTTCGTTGGTTATGTGCGCGCACAGAGCGTGCTAGCGCTCTCATCAGTAGCCATATCCCCGTGTGTGCGTGCGCACAGGTTTAAAAAATTCACGGGGTGTGCATGCACACACAAACCAGAAATCATAAAATTCTGCAACATTGCAGAATTCAGATTTTGACACCAAACTTTGAATAATCATAACTTCCTCTACGAAAATCCAAATTTTACAAACTTTATATCAATTTGAAGATTTTTCAATGAACTTCTGCTGCCACCAGTGCTGAGCCGCACCCATCAACCGGTGTGCCGCAAACTCCACGAACTGGTCCTCTTGAACATGTTGAAAAAGTTTTAAAGCTTAGAATGATTTTCAAATTTGGTTTGAAACTTTGGTTTAAATGATTTAGTTTTGAAAGTAAGTCGGGGCTCTTGGTTTAAATGATATGGTTTAAAAGAAAAGTGAGTTCTCTGATTTTGTTTATTTGCGAATTTGGTTTCCAATTTATCTTATCGAAAATGATTCAAATTGAAAGGTTTTTATTCAAGAAAATCGTGATTTAAAGTAATCGACTTTCGAGTAAATGATTTTTGACTCTTTTGAAAAAGCTTTAACAATAAACTGGTTTAGAATAAACTTGTTTTGAAGGTTTTGGGAAAATGTTACAAAAATTTTTGGATTCTTAATGATGATAATCAGAGTGACGCAGCAAAAGGCGAGAGGGAACACTGACACGGTAAGATGAAGGAGGATATATCACACGGTTCGAATTTTCGAGGGCGAAAATTTTATTAGGAGGGGAGAATGTAAGAACCGGAGTTTTTCACGTAAAACCATTTTAATAAAATTATTTTAGTGCCTGGAATATATTCAAAAATTAGAAGTTTTAATTTGAAAATATAAAGGTGAAATTTGATTTCAATGAATTTTTTTGAGTTGGAAAATGTATCTTTTTCGAAAAGTTTCTCTAAAAATGCGTACTGGCGCTTAAATTGGCAGTATCGGCTCTAGTATGTCCAGTACAACGTATTTTGGAAAATAAGATTTTAAAAATTGATTTGTTGTTTTGAAAGGACAAAAATATTGTAAAGTCCCACATCGGTTGGGGAGGAGAACGAAGCATGCCTTATAAGGCTGTGGATACCTCTCCCTAGCATGATGCATTTTGACGAGTGAGTATAGGGGGCTTCAGCTATCATCCCTATCGTCAAAAGCAAAACCGTGAGGCCTTGTGTGCCAAAACAGACAATATCGTGCTAGCGGATGGTTTGGGTTGTTACAATTAGAGTATGGTGGTAACATGCACCTTATCTGAGTAGGATGCGAGTAGGGTTGGTTTGGGCTGTTACAATTAGAGTATGGTGGTAACATGCACCTTATCTGAGTAGGATGTGAGTAGGGTTCTTGTATGTGTGGGTTAGGTAGGATGTACGTTGAGTCTCAATTCTACTCGACTAACCTACATCCTACACATATATATGTTATATATTTTTATAAAAATATGTTTTAAATGGATGTCGAACGAAAGATCACTCACTAAATGTAAAAGATTCTGAGCCACTAAAAGAAGATCATTAATTGATAATTTAATACTTTTTTCTTTTACATAAAATCAGTTTTATTTTAAATTATCATCAAGTTATATAATAATATTGTATCTTTTTTGTAACTCGCGGATAGAATCGGATACCTGTGATTAAAAATGGGTAGAATTAGAATTGAGATATTCTCAACCCATTGATAAGATAGGATTGAGTTTATATAAAAATTTCAACCATATAGTTAGAATTGACTCTAAATCCTACCATATTCTACCCATTGTCATCCTAGAATATAATAACTAAACAAATAATGATAGTGGTGGTTGTGCATCGATAAATTAATGTTATTTGACACAAATTTTAATTTAAGGGTAGAGAAGATAAGAGAGATGCCAAAATAATTAATTAATAGTTATATAGATTAAGTGCCAAAATCATTATCTTAATTGTCTTTTTAATCTTCAGATAAGTAAAATTTAAAAATATTTTTTATTTTTAAAACATAAAAAATTGAAAAAGCAAAACTTTATATTTTTAGAATTTAAAAATAATTAATAAAATGGTTCAAATTTTTTGATAATTTTTCAAAATAAAATATCAATTTAGGTGTACAATTTTGTTTTTAAATGATAGAACTTCATAATAAAAGAATACGTTTCTTTAAATGAAAATACAAAATACATTTTGTATTCAAATTTTGTCTTTATATTCGTAATGAGATATAACTGTAAAAGGCCCAATGTAATAAAGATTTAGACAAACTTAATGATTAAGTTCATATAACGTCCGAAAAAAAAATGATTTAGTTCATATGAATTGAGTTCTATCTCGTAGCGCTTAGGTCTAAAACTAAGTTCTTGATATATTTTTTTTTTTACGGTATTGTTCAATCCGACAAGTTAAAGACTAATTTGTCGCGAATCTAAATTTTATTTAAGGGTCTGCCGCTGGACAATGAGTTACTACATACACAAGACAGAATTCGACCAACCCAAGTTAGTTAAGCTCTTGTTTCTATATTCGCTCACTTTGGGCTTTGGCATCAAAATTTTTTGTATGTACTTTCAACTCTCGCTTCATACCTTGCCAATAAGCATCAAGTCACTCCCATTTTAGGCCCAATTACCTTCACTAGCCAAGATAACACTTCAGAATATCTTCTCAAACAAAAAATAAATTGCACGTCCAAAAAAATAAATAAATAAATAAATTGAAAACCAACATTTTTTAACTAACAATTAGTCAATATTCCTCTTTTTCTTAAAATTTTTCTTTTATCATTTTACACTAATAGTTCAAATTCTCAACTCTTATATCTAGCTACTTATTTATTATTTTTTTGGTTAAAAAATGATTTTCCTGAAAAAAAAAACGTTTTCCTCTGTATATTTGCATTTATGATTTGTAACAAACAAATAGTATATGGAAAGAGTTTGTAACCCTTCTCCTTAATTATTAATGTAACTTTGTTCTTTAATTTGTTTCACTTTCAGCTTACTATATATGTAAAAACAATTGAAAGAATAATCCAAGAAGCAATAATAATAATAACAAAAATTAAACAATGGCTACTTTTGTCTTGAAAAATGTAATTCCCCAACTATTGTTGCTTCTTATGATGATGATGATGATCATAATGCCATTAGGCATCAAAGGAGACGAAAAATATGTTGACATCACAAATAGATTACATGGGAAATTGAAACTATTCCTTCATTGCAAATCCAAAGATAATGATCTAGGAAAACATCTCCTCCGACATGATGACACTTATAGATTCAGCTTTAAACCTAATTTTAGCCTAAAGTTTTTTATTAAACCCACAACACTATTCTTTTGTAAATTTCGCTGGAAAGGTGCATGCCATTGGTTTGATATATATGATGATAAAAGGGATGGAAAATTAATAACCCTTTACTGGAATATAACACAAAAAGGACCATGTGTTAAGAGTTCTCTATTTTTAAATAGGGAGACAGAATTATGCTATGATTGGAATAAAGATAAATGCTAGTGTGCTGTGATCTTGTTATTGGTATTGTCTTCAATAACGGACCCGATTATTGTATATTTGGGCCTTAATGGTCCTTAAATAATTGGTGTTTAATAATGATAAATTTAATAAAATACTATATGAAATTATACATTTATACTTTTAATTTTGTTCTTATTTTATTTTATTTTTTAAAATCTTTTATTAAAATTGAGATTGAGTGGTTCTAATTCAATTTTAAAAATTAATTCAAGAGGTGAGAAATGCTTTGCATTTATAAACCATTTAGAGACTATATATAATTTGTAATATATTTCCTTTATGCATAATAATGATCATTTGGAGCGTGAACATTTACAAAGACCTAACAATATTATTAAATCGAATAAAATTCTAACTCCACTTTAAAAACTCAATTCTAAAAACTAAATAGATAAAAGATGTCTCACACACTTATAAATACTATTTAGAGACCACATTTTTTAGAGATATTTATATTGTATTATTTTTTCTTTTATTCTCTCTCACCTTTCCACCACCGTAAATTCTCTTGCACTACCGTTGACCGCTGCAAGCATGCCTATCTAATATTAATAATTTGTAAAAAAGGAAAGAAAAAAAAATCATTTTGCACACGCAATAATATATACAGAGATATAATACAATATTACCTATTGAATTATATATATATAGAGTTGATCAAAAACAAATTAAAAGAAGATTAAATTTTGTTGAGTGTCTCTTACAAAAAATTATTTATATAAAGATGTTTTTTTATATAAAAATAAGGATGAAATATATTTTTTTAAATTTATTATATAATTTTAAAATAATTTTTTAAATTTTATTTTATTTTAATTTGAGCTTAAAATTTTTTTATTTACATAAAAAATATTTCTAAAAAATAAATTTTCAAAAAATTTAGAACCGGTTAAACAATTTCACAAATTTTAAGTTTTTAACACATGTAACTCGCTCTTAATTGTTAAATATTATTACTAGATTAATCTTAAAATTCTTAAAAATTTAATTGTTAAGAATATATTTAATGTAAATAAAAAATTTTTGAGATAAAATATAAACAAAATAAAATTTAAAAATATTTTAAAATTTTTAAAAATAAAAAATATATTTTATCTTAAAAATAATAATTAAAAATTATTAAATTATTTATATATTTAACTAAATTATTTAATATATCGTCGTGTATTTGCATTTTAACTATCATATTTTTTGGGAGACATTACAATAAGTTAAAACATAACTACAACTTATCATTATCCCATTTAAGTTACAACACAGCTAAAACCTGCAGTATAAGACTATAACTAACAATTACCAAATCCGAATAACAACATCATCAAGAAGCAAGTAATATATATAAACTCCTAATCATATATTAATTTACATATATACTCTAATCAAACATGACATGATCATGTAAAATATACTTTAAACACAAGAGGGGCTTCATTCAATATAATCAACAAGCTAAGCTAAGAATGAATATAATAGATTTCTTTTTTTTTTCTAAAAAAAAATCCATAATTATTCATCAAAGCTGTGCTTTAATCCCAGCAAAATCCTTGACGGTATAACCAACCTTTTCAAATTTTCCTCTCACATTATTCTCTCTAAACTTCAAATAATCCAAGCACAAAAATGGCTTGTAAAATCTCTTGTTCCCGTCACCAACAACTTCATCAGGAGCCAAAATAATCTTTTCATCCTCAAAGCACCAAAAAAATGCCAATGAAAACCTACTATTATTCTTCTTCACTATTGATGGCTTCCTCAAAACAACTCTATGCTCTGAAGATCTTAATTTATCATTGCTCCAAGCTTGTAACATGTCTCCAATGTTCACAAGTAGGGTTCCTTCTGAGGGTTTTATGTCTATCCATTTTCCTCTTCCTTCTCCTTCGTTATTATTATTATTTTTCGATTTCACTTGAAGCCCTCCAATTTCATCTTGGTATAGGATTGTTATGCAACTCATGTCAGTGTGCATTCCAAGACCCTCAACTAATAATTCATCATCATCATCTTCCATAATAATATTATTATTTTCTACTTGTGATGATGAATAATTGTTTATTCTCAAGTAACCATGGCACTTGCTGAATTCAGATTCAAGAAACTTCTTCTCAATTCCTTCCCCTAAACTCATCAACACTGCCCTTAGGATTTTCTTTGACAATTCTTCCATCTTATTACCATATTCTTGCAGCATCTCACTACATAGAAAATAACACGAGACTAATAATTAAGTTGCATTAATATTTGTTTTAGTTTGAAAAAAGAAAATATGTGGAGAAAGTTTTGAGAAAAAACACTTTTTCACATATTTGTATGAATTTTATAAAATAAAAATATAAAAAATAGTTATCAACTTTTTTAAATCATTTTAAATATTAAGTCATAAAATCACTACTTTAATTTTGAAAATAAAAAAAAAAACAACATACATCCTTTTTTTTAGATTATACCAGGAATGTATCAGATTGAAAGTCCAATGATTAACTCCTTAGATATTACAGAGATACAAGGTGGACGACCTTCCTAAACAAATAAACTTCATTTCTATTTAAAAAAAAAAAATCAAACTCAAAAGAGATGGTTAAGAGACATAGACTCTCATCTATCTATGCTAACTTACATTAACAGAAAAAATTTACATCCGAATGGTTCTAGGCAAGTAGTGGTGAGTTCTATTTGATTTTCGCTATTATTTTAATTTATATATATATATTTCTTATTTTTAAGATTTTATATTTAGGAAATGATGAAAATATTTTTTTTTTTGTCATTCACTATTTTAATTTATTCCTAAAATCGTGAAAATATGAGCTATATAAATAATTAAAACAGAGAATTTAAAACGAAATCAAGAAGGATTATTAGTAATTCAAGTAATTAAGCATGCTGAATATAGATAAACATAGTATAGTGACGGAAAAAAAAGGTTAATTTGCAGATACTTTATTATTACCTTAATTTGGAATCTTGTTTATGAAAGAGTAGATCTTCAGAAGTCTTAGCTGAAAGATAGAAGTTAGGTCCATTAACTCTGAGGCTCTCAAAGAAAGGAGATGCAATGAAATGAGGAGTGTAAGATTTGAGAGATGAAAAAGGGCCAAGCTTGAGTTTTTTATCATAAGGGAGGCTGAAGAATTGTTTGGATAGTGATTGGAGTTGGATGCAAAGATCTTTGGAGATTCCATGGTTGATGATGTGGAAGAATCCCCACTCTTTGGCTGCTTTGGTGAGAGAGGATAGTGAAGAAGGTTGCAAAGGTTGTGATATGTCTAAGATAGGAATTTCATCATACATAGACATTATTCTTCCTACTATCTCTTTAATTGCCAATCAAATTTTGTTTGTTCATCATCACCTGTGAACAAATTATTAAGACTTGGCTAAATAATAATCTTACTTTAGAGATGATGAAGAAGAAGAAGCTAGACTCGTGAATGTATACAGAAGTTAGGTACGGTTTATATATTATTATTATTATTATTATTATTATTATTATTATTATTATTATTCTACTAATCTTCTTATTTTAGAGTTTTATTCTTTTTTAGTTATTAATTTTATTGTCAATTAATTGGAAAAATGTGTCATTAAAGATATAGATAATAAAGAATAAGCTACTATTTTTTAATATAAAAAATTTTAACATTAGCGATTTTAAGCTGAGTATGGCAGAGATGAAGATGTTGAGATGGATGAGTGGTCATATGCGATTGAATAAAATAAGAAACGAAGATATAAGGGAGAGACTTGGAGTAACACCTATTGTAGAAAAGATGGTTGAATCGCATCTCAGGTGGTTTGGACATGTGAGAAGAAGACCGACAGAACACCCAGTCAGAGGGTGGATAAGATGAAAGATGGACAAGGGGTGAAAGGCAAAAAAAAACCTAAGAAGATCATCCATGAAGTGGTCAAACGAAATCTAAACGTAAACGGTCTCTCTAGACATGATACATGACAGAGTACAATAACACATTGTTTGAATCATGTAGCCGACCCCACTTAGTGGGACAAGGCTTTGTTGTTGTTGTTGTTTGTAACGATTTTAACCTCGAGAGATGTAATTTACTCGACGTATACCATTAAACATTAGATTAATTCGATAAAACTATAAAAAATGAGTGGGTTAATTTTGTCAAATATTTTGAGTAATTTTATTGAAATAATATATTTTTTGGAGACAAATTAGATATTATAGTGAATTAGTTTAATTTATATCTTTCTTTATTAGAATTGTGGAACACAAATTTTCCATAATAAAAAATGTATTGACGAGAATAGTTATTTCAAAAGATTTTAAATGATTAAATAAAAATATATAAATAATTATTACATACCAAAAGAAAAAAGAATTACACTACATAATGTGTATCATGAACTATTAGTTATAATATTAAGAATCATGACAACCACTCAATTGGAATGTAAAATTTTACATTCTATTATAATATTAAATAGTAATTGGGGTGTAAACTGAATGATTATATATGCACAATGATGAGTCTATCACTTTGACTATAATCAGGTGTGCCTACCATTTTAAAAAGGCTATTGATAAAAGGGAGCATCATCACTTGCAAATTCTGTCACTTTAAAAGTTCATACACTTCGTGGCCCCTAATATATATATTATTGTTTAGCCTTAATCTGTATTCTAAATGGCTAATGGAAATGTATCCATATTGTTTAATTGTTTTAAACTACATACATACATGTCACCAAAAAAAAAAACTACATACATACATACAGCAGGTGACACCATTTTATGTGGTTGTACAATATTGTATGCTCATTTAAGATATGATTCCAATAATCAGTTTTTTTTTATTAGAATACTGTTAGGGAGTCAATAATTTAAGTGTACAATGTGTATAATAAGTTATTGAGTTACAAAATGAAGATCACCTATTATCCAGAATAACCATCTAAATACTAAGGATAATAAACATCTCATAGCATGAAACTATTCATCCCAAAAACTTAAATTAATTTTAGAGTTCACTAAAGATCGAACTCTTGACCTTTCGAAAAATAAAAAAAGATAATACTAATAGTTATATCTCTAATACTTTCTAAACCTCTATTGATTTTCATTGACTCCCTATACTTTCTCTTTTGATTAAGAGATTAAGTAATGAACTTAAGGAGTAATAATTTCTTTACATAATGTTTGTGATTAAGCTATTTTAACATGCTATATTTGTTTTAGGAGTTTTTGTTTTTTCTTCTTTTAAAATGTTTTTTAACAATTTATTCATGATTAGATATAAATTTTTTCTTCGACTTGTGTTTTCAATTTTTTTTTTTGTCAATACTAAAATTTTTTAGAGATTATTTCGATAGCTAACCATAAATAATGAATAAAAGAATTGAGTACTTGTTCTACGTACACTACGTTTGTATGGAATATTAAGATAAAGATATATAAATATAAAATTATGTCTGAAAAATGAAATATGAATATAAATATTATGTTCTAAAATATTAATTAATGTATTTTGTATTATTTTTGATAAAAAAATACAGAAATAATAATAATAAATAGAGTTAAGTACGATTTTGGTTTTTAAAGTAAGAATTAAAAATTTTTTTCGTTTCTAACCATTTTTTTCTTTTAAAATCATCCCTAAAATTTAACTTAATTTTAAAATTGTCATTTTTACCAAAATTTTAATTTTTATTACCAAATTATCTCTAACTAAAAAAATATAAAATAAAAAAAGAAAAAAAAGGAAAACGGTTAAAGAGAAAGGGGGAAGAAAATCACGCTGGGGTTTTAGGAAAGAAGAGGGGGAAGGGAATTCGCCGCTGCTGCTACTCGTCGCTAGATCTCGCTGCTCCTCTTCCTCGCTTGACGTCAACGTCAGCAGCTCTGCGAGGGTGGATGTTGCGCGCCACTTGCCGTTTCTGTTCCTTCTTGCCGGTCGTCGTTGTTCTTCGTCGATCGCCACTGCTCCTTGTCCTCCTCGCCGGTCACTCGTCCTGTGCTTCGCCGTGTGCTTCCTAGGGTTCCAATTTTTCTGTTTCTTCTGTTAATTATATTATTGAATTTTTTTTATTTGTGGATTTGTTGATGCTTCTGGTTGCTTCTGCTTCTGTTGTAACACCCTCACTACCAGAAAGTCACGCTTCCGGCTGCGCCACTCTGATAGCAAGAAGTATTACGACTACTTTATATACTTAATATTAAAATAAAAGCCTGTGACTCAACACCGTATCGCTGATTTCTCTGATAACCGGAAATAAATATTTTATCTAAAAAAAAAAAGCATGGCATAGATTCATATACAAGACATCTTACATAATATCTTATAATATAATACATATATAAAACATACAACTCCTATCCCTCTTACAAAATTGTAATAACAAAGACGAGGGAAGAAAGTAATCTAATCAATACAACAACATATAAACCAATCGCAGTATAACTCTCCTTAATGCCTCTTCATCTGGTTCCTGAAAAGGTAAAGATGTAGGGGGTGAGAACCTAACCACACGTCTCACCACGGAGTTTCAAAGTTGTCATCAGCAGATATTTAATAAAAAAATTATTTTCAAGCTCAGTGGTTATCATTGCCTTATAAACCTTTTCAAAAACCAATAGGTAATCGTTCAAAACCTTTTCAAAGAAGCAATGTTTAATCTTTCAAAATCTGAAACCTTTCTTTTCATATAAGAAATTCCAATCAGAAACCAAGCACACAATCAAACAACACAATCATTAATTCAGCACCAAAATTCATTCTCAAATGTAGCACGTCAGAACAAACACAAGCAAGATAGACAAGGAAAGCACAAGTAGGTAGCAGTTACAGCAAATAGTTCAAGTAGCAGTTAAGAACAATTTAGCAATTAGGCAAACCAAAACAAGTTCAAATCCAAGCAAAGCATACATATGCATATGATGCATGCCTGTCCTATGGCTGATGAGGCTCATCTGTCAGTTATCCAACCAACCCGATAAGTCTGAATTATCCTTAGACTGTCTCCCGACGTGCATCCCCAAGAGTTTATGCATAGCTTTTTTCTCAAATAATCAATATTGCTCAATAGGGGTAACATTCCCGAGAATTTATATAGTGCCTGGTTACACTTACGTCATAGGGTCAACAGATTATCGAGTTTTCAACCTGGTACACGTGGTGGCAAGCCATGGTACTTTATCCAGGGAACCTCGTATCTCAGAGAATTCAAATTCATAAGCCAAATGAATAATTCAAAAAATCATATTTCAACATTCTCAATCCATATCTCAACATTCTTATCATTCTCAACATCATCATCATTCATCAATCCAAATCTCATTTCCAAATTCATTCAAAAACCATATTTCAAAGAAAATTCTCAATCATCCTTCTTTCCATTCCATTCACTAACAATTCCCAATCCAAAACATAACTCTTCCTTTGATAAATGAGGTAATTTTAAATCATATAATACTTAAAACCTTTTAAAATAACTACTTTCAATGAAACTTTTGATTTTATAAAATTTCGGTAGCATCTCCTCTAAAACTTGGATTCTGCCACCCTTTTCCGGTCCCATCCAAACATTACTCAAACATTTTCTCAACCATTTCCAAATCTCATTCATTTCCAAAACTCAACCAATTCCAATATCAAATTGTTTTCAAAGTGAATCACTGCCGATAATAAATCTCTTTAAAATCAAACTAGCTCAAATACTAAATCATTTATAAAGTCATTTATAAAGTCAGACTAACTCAAAACTAAACCGTTTTCAAGATTAATTCAGTTTCATATTCTAAATCATTTCCAAAGTCGATTCGTTTACATTATCAAAAATATCTTCAAAGTCAAGAAAGCCATTTTTCATAATAATCAACTAAATAACCTTTTAAACTAATTTCTTTTTAACAATCACAAACCACTCAAGCAATCAAGCAATCAATCATTCAGTCCAGCAAACAACCACATTTATAAGACTATCATAATCACATACTTATGCTTCTCACATTAATATCTATTTATAACAACTCTGTAAGATAAAATGAAATTTAAGAAAACCCCTACCTCAACTCATCGAAACCATAACTCAAAACGCGTCAACGAAACCATTTCTCTTAGCCCGAAACCAACAGCGACCGCAAACTCAGTCCCTGATCACTTTTGCAGCACTCACAGCAACTTAAAAGCGACATGCAACGCTCAAAACACGACCCTACGTTACCAGAATATCAGAATTTATAAAATTAAAGTATTAAATTTTAGAATCTCAATTATTTAACTAAATCGTATGAAATTCTTTTTGCAACTGTTAAGTTGTATAATTTAAATATAGAAAATTATTCAATAACTATAAAATTAAGTAAAATTTCTAATTTAATTGTCAAAACTTGATTTAATTACTTCTAGTAAAATAATTTCTAAAATAAAGTCTTTTGATGTATAAATAAATTAAAATTAACTCATAATAATATTTTTTGAAAATTATGGGTCTCACATCCTACCCACCTTATAAAAATTTTCGTCCTCGAAAATTGATACAAAATAAAAGAGATTTCATATTACTTCACTCTTGAACTTGTTTAAAGAAAAGGCAAAAAGTTCTTAGTATATATATATATATATATATATATATATATATATATATATATATATATATATATATATAGTTTCAAATATCAGAACTTTCATATGGCATATAGCTATAAAGGGTATAAGTGTTATGCGAAACAGAAGTTACAAGATAGGCTTGATGTACAAGGTAATATGTCTCAAACATGTGATGGTAAAGCAAGGTGGCAAAAAGTTATAAAGCCGGGGTTAAAATGATGTGCTTAATGTTCGCTTACTGATCTTACACCAACTTTAGAGATTTAGCCATTGAAACTTCAACATAACTTATCTCCACCATTTTTAACCGTACTTCATTGTGCAACTCATCCAAAGATTCTCAAGTTTGTCAAATACCTTGCAAACCTTACTATTGGTCATAATGGCCACATCAACAGAACTCTTTCACGTAAAACAAGGTTTTACAACTCTCTGTGACGTCATACACTTACAAGTTTTACCTTTTGTATTCACCAAACGTGTCCTAAAAAGCTAATGTGTCGTCTACTAAGTCTAATGGTCGCACAAGATGCTAAAACTAGTCTCCAGTATACTCAGAAAGATAATAGACTATAGAAAAGAAAGAAAAGCAACAAGGACCGCGTTCGCGAGAATTTGAAAGAATAAATGCAACTGCAGGTAAACAAGGATGCTCAAGCAACAAAGTTTACTAGAAAGAAATCAATTGACAACTTCAATGATAACCTCTGGATCAAAGAAATTCAATAGGATCAATAAGAAAAAAATAAGCGCATTAATTTAAAACATATTCAAGCTGAGTCAAAGAAGTATGAGATTTCATAGAAAATGAATGATTAAAGACTATGGTGACGTATTACTGCGGAACAACTTCAAATGATTACGGGGGTTTCATAGTTCGTGGAGGAATATGGAATCAATATCCGTGTTGCAAGAGTCTCAATCATATTCAGAAGTGTAAGCAGATCAAGATACGTGTAAGACACAAATGACGAAGCAAGGAAATTTAAATTACATCTCAAGAAAAGAGAAGGAGGAACGACACATCAAATTGAACGGCATAATTTAGAACACATAAGCTAATACAACATAATAAAAAGGGGCACTTTACATTTTCAAAGATTCAAAAGTCAGCATCGTACTCAAAACAATTACGATGTTATGTCAAAAAGGTACAAAATTTCATAAAGAGAAGTATAATGATAAGCATAGACGTTCTTAAAGATTCAAATAGTAATTTACAAATAAGAGGCAGACATATGGAGAGATAAAAGAACTTCAATGGAAATGATGAAAGGAAAACAGTGCATTCGTTAGAATTGAATTTAAGTTGAATCAAAGTACAATATTTACAAAAAAATGACCAGAGTCAAAGACGTCGTTTGCAAAATCCAAGAGGATGTGTAGGAACGCAATCAAACGAAAGGTCCACAAGGAATATATAAACTTAAGAGGAAGATCATCTTACTTAGTAAAAAGAGAAGATATAAAATAAATTCAGGGAACTGAACAAAGTATAGATGTTTGCGTTACCTTGAAACTCCGCGACTCCTTATAACCTCGTACACTTACTAAATTCACTTTCTGAGCGCATAAATCGTGTCCTTAAAAACTAACACATAAAAAATATTAAACTTGAGAAGATTACAAACGACACAAATGGTATTTGCAAGAAATCGGGAGAATATTCAGGTTCACAGTTGAACAAGGATGGTACTTCACAAGGATTTGAAAGAATACGTGAGATTATCGAAAGATAAGGATGTATATAAGCAACGAAGTGTAGTGTAAAGGGAGTTAATTCGAAAGCTTAAAAAGAAATTTTGAATCAAGAAGTTTCGATACGAACAATAATAAAAAAAATAATTAGAACAACTTTAAATTAAACCAAAGGGAATTGGCTTATCTTTATTAAAGAATATATATATATATATATATATATATATATATATATATTCAATATTTTTCAAAAAACACTAAACAAAGATAAATATTATGTTATGCTAAATCAAATCTAAATTAAAATGATTTGTGTGAAGTTTAGTTAATGAAAATTAACTGGAATGAAAGCAGAAATCTTGCTTTAAAAAGTTTGGAAGAGTTCATAGATACATAATTAAGTAAATATATGTATATATATGCATAAAAATTCGTATAATGTTGCAAAAGGATCAAATTATGTTCCAATGAGAAAATCTAAGGTAAGGTATTCTGGTAAGGATAAATAAAGACTAAATAGTACTTTTAAATAAAAGCATGTCATAACTATATATAGAAATTATTTTATTTTTTTATTATATTTTTTTTGTAGAAAAATTCTTATAAAATCAAAGGTTGCCGTATTCAGAATTCAAATAATGGTTACAGTCATAATCAAACAGAATAAGAACCAAAATGGAACTATTTTTCTAAAAGATATTCCAAGATAAAAGTTGTAGAAAAAAACTACTAGAATTGATATATTTTTACCAAAATAAGATCAGCTTTTATCATTTTTACGAATAAACACAAAACCAAATATTGTAATCCGAGTAGGACATACAATAGTTGCAGAACACGAAGCAGGAGAACTAAATCGCATAATCAGTATACTACAAATCGCGACTCTTAAGATTTCAAATAATTTAGGAATCAAGGATTATGCATTGCACCAAAACTAATTCGAGATCAAATCAACAAATACCAAATTTATGAACAGTGTTAAGGTTGAATGTTCCTTAAAGATTCTAGAAACAATTAGGAACATAATCAAATATGGATGAAGAGGGATAGTAGAAAAATATCCAAAACACATTTCAAGAAAGAGATAAAAAAACTAGGGATTCCAATAAAATTGATAAAGAAAAAGATAACGTCAAGCACGAATAAAGATTATACGTCGAAACGGAAATAATATCTAGAACTTAGTTTCTAGTGTTCCCAAAACCTGCGACTTGCGTTATCTATGACTTGCATATCATCTATGATAACCCATTAATGCCTACATATACATAATTCACAAGTGTTAAGCCGGCCAAACTTAATACCAGGAATTATGCAATGCAAGACTAATGACATTAATCAACAGACCGTCATGTGCATAAAGTTCTAATTCTCGTTATTCAAACAAGACCTACTACATGACAGACTCTCAGAGTATGCAATTGAAGCATAATCGTTCCATTCCTCAGGCTCTACAGCCGCTCTGATACCATAATGTAACACCCTCACTACCAGAAAGTCACGCTTCCGGCTGCGCCACTCTGATAGCAAGAAGTATTACGACTACTTTATATACTTAATATTAAAATAGGAGCCTGTGACTCAACACCGTATCGCTGATTTCTCTGATAACCGAAAATAAATATTTTATCTAAAAAAAAAGCATGGCATAGATTCATATACAAGACATCTTACATAATATCTTATAATATAATACATATATAAAACATACAACTCCTATCCCTCTTACAAAATTGTAATAACAAAGACGAGGGAAGAAAGTAATCTAAGCAATACAACAACATATAAACCAATCGCAGTATAACTCTCCTTAATGCCTCTTCATCTGGTTCCTGAAAAGGTAAATATGTAGGGGGTGAGAACCTAACCACACGGTCTCACCACGGAGTTTCAAAGTTGTCATAAGCAGATATTTAATAAAAAAATTATTTTCAAGCTCAGTGATTATCATTGCCTTATAAACCTTTTCAAAAACCAATAGGTAATCGTTCAAAACCTTTTCAAAGAAGCAATGTTTAATCTTTCAAAATCTGAAACCTTTCTTTTCATATAAGAAATTCCAATCAGAAACCAAGCACGCAATCAAACAACACAATCATTAATTCAGCACCAAAATTCATTCTCAAATGTAGCACGTCAGAACAAACACAAGCAAGATAGACAAGGAAAGCACAAGTAGGTAGCAGTTACAGCAAATAGTTCAAGTAGCAGTTAAGAACAATTTAGCAATTAGGCAAACCAAAACAAGTTCAAACCCAAGCAAAGCATACATATGCATATGATGCATGCCTGTCCTATGGCTGATGAGGCTCATCTGTCAGTTATCCAGCCAACCCGATAAGTCTGAATTATCCTTAGACTGTCCCCCGACGTGCATCCCCAATAGTTTATGCATAGCTTTTTTCTCAAATAATCAATATTGCTCAATGGGGGTAACATTCCCGAGAATTTATATAGTGCCTGGTTACACTTACGTCATAGGGTCAACAGAGTATCGAGTTTTCAACCTGGTACACGTGGTGGCAAGCCATGGTACTTTATCCAGGGAACCTCGTATCTCAGATAATTCAAATTCATAAGCCAAATGAATAATTCAAAAAATCATATTTCAACATTCTTAATCCATATCTCAACATTCTTATCATTCTCAACATCATCATCATTCATCAATCCAAATCTCATTTCCAAATTCATTCAAAAATCATATTTCAAAGAAAATTCTCAATCATCCTTCTTTCCATTCCATTCAGTAACAATTCCCAATCCAAAACATAACTCTTCCTTTGATAAATGAGGTAATTTTAAATCATATAATACTTAAAACCTTTTAAAATAACTACTTCTAATGAAACTTTTGATTTTATAAAATTTCGGCAGCATCTCCTCTAAAACTTGGATTCTGCCACACTTTTCGGGTCCCATCCAAACATTACTCAAACCTTTTCTCAACCATTTCCAAATCTCATTCATTTCCAAAACTCAACCAATTCCAATATCAAATTGTTTTCAAAGTGAATCACTGCCGATAATAAATCTCTTTAAAATCAAACTAGCTCAAATACTAAATCATTTATAAAGTCATTTATAAAGTCAGACTAACTCAAAACTAAACCGTTTTCAAGATTAATTCATTTTCATATTCTAAATCATTTCCAAAGTCGATTCGTTTACATTATCAAAAATATCTTCAAAGTCAAGAAAGCCATTTTTCATAATAATCAACTAAATAACCTTTCAAACTAATTTCTTTTCAACAATCACAAACCACTCAAGCAATCAAGCAATCAATCATTCAGTCTAGCAAACAACCACATTTATAAGACAATCATAATCACAGACTTATGCTTTTCACATTAATATCTATTTATAACAACTCTGTAAGATAAAATGAAATTTAAGAAAAACCCCTACCTCGACTCGTCGAAACCATAACTCAAAACGCGTCAACAAAATTATTTCTCTTAACCCGAAACCAACAGCATCCGCAAACTCAGTCCCTGATCACTTTTGCAGCACTCATAGCAACTTAAAAGCGACATGCAACGCTCAAAACACGACCCTACGTTACCAGAATCTCAGAGTTTATAAAATTAAAGTATTAAATTTTAGAATCTCAATTATTTAATTAAATCGTATGAAATTCTTGTTCTTTTGCAATTGTTAAGTTGTATAATTTAAATATAGAAAATTATTCAATAACTATAAAATTAAGTAAAATTTCTAATTTAATTGTCAAAACTTGATTTAATTACTTCTAGTAAAATAATTTCTAAAATAAAATCTTTTGATGTATAAATAAATTGAAATTAACTCATAATAATATTTTTTGAAAATTATGGGTCTTACATCTATTTCTTTTGTTGTTGTTGTTCTTTTGATTCTATTATTCATTGTTGTTGTTGTTCTTTTGTTGTTGTTGTTCTTCTTCTTCTGCTTCTATTTTTTTAATGTTTATTATATTGTTTCATTGTTGTTGCATCTGGTTCTGCTTCTAGTTGATTTTGGGTAAGAAAGTGAAGGGTATTTAAGTCTGAAGAACGATTTTGAAACTAAGTCAAACATTAGGGACGATTTTATAAACAAAAAAAAAAAAAATTAAAGATGAAAAATATTTTCAGTCTCTACCTTAAAAAACAAAATCGTATTTAATTCTAATAAATACAACTTATTTTTAATTTTTTTATTCTCTCTATTAATCAATTTTTTATAATTATATTTTTCAACTTAAAATTTTTTGTGTGGAAGAGAACAAATGTAAACTGAACTTTTTATAATTTATTTTTTTATATTTAATTTATTATTAAATAAAATATAAAATATTAATTTTTATATTTCTGTCATTTATATTTTATTGTTATATCTTATCTTATTCTATTATTAAAACTAAATACAATTTGTCATAAAATTATTTTTTTTAAAACTTGAGTTAATAAAAATAGATAATATAAATGATTATATTTTTAACATTTTATTTTAAATAAAAATCTCTTTTTAGATTATTTGATCTTTTATATAAGTTTTTCTTTTTTTGTTAGTTCATAAAGTATCAAATTTAGACCTTTCCAACATAAAAATTTAATATCATGTTATATTATTATAAAATTATTTAAAAAATAAACCAATAAAAAATAAATATAAATAATTATATTTTTAATTTAACTTTGTAGTTCGAGACAGAACAACTATTCCAAGCCCTTAGCTAAAACCGTAAACTGAAGGGACAAAATGATTCTGGGAACATTACAGGGTTGACCTTCGGAATTGTGTAAGATAGGCTTTTAGGAATAATATATTATGATTATCATTGCGTAGCAACAATGGTGTCCGAAAAATTTGCCAACAAATTTGCTCATACATCACCAACGTGCTTTCTTTTGATTACTCTTATATGTCCATAGTCATCACTCATCACTCATCACTCATCACAATACTCTTTGATTTATGGTTAACAATTAAGTAATAACCATGTTATATACACACTAACATTAATTATTAAAATTAATTATTAATATAAAATATATATTAAAATATAAATATATATTAAAAATAAATTAAATTATATATATTTATATAAAAATATATTAATAATTAATTTTAATATATAAATAATATTTTTGTTAAGTGGTTATGACCAAATTAAACCCATTTAGGATCATTCGAATTATAACTGGAAAGTGGTGGAAGTAGTAGTATCTGAGGTGGAATATTAATTACACAAAATTACTTTATGGGTGGATACTATGAGAAAGATAATAATTAGTGTCTATTGTGTGGTGGCCAGCAAAGGCTTTATGGATATTGCAATAAATAAAATTAAAATTAAAAAAATGCTCTTCGAACATATCATTTTGTCCATATATATATATATGGCATGAACATAAGAGTATACAGGATTTTATATACTTTTTCCCGTTTCGAAATATATCGCATTAAACTTTAAATAAGTTGGATTAATCGAGTAATTAATTCATTTGATTGTAACAAATATTATAAATTTAAATTTTATTTTATATATATATATATATATATATAATAATTTTAGTTAATTTTTTTTATTGTCAAATATTTTCGATAATCTTATTGATTATTTGGTTTTGCATTAATTCTAACCCCTTTTAATGAAAAGTATTGTTCTTAGTTGTATAAAAAAAGAGTACACTATTTTATTATTGTAGTTATTATTATCACCATCGCTACTATTTTCAATAATGCTAGGGAACTAAAAGGGTATCAGTTAAATATTTTTGGATGAATTCAAAATTTTTACGTGGATGATGTTTATGTTAAGCATTAGGATATTTTTTCTATTAAGTATTAAAATATTTTTTTTTCATACTAAATAGATGTTCTTTTATATATTTTTTAAATTTTTTTGTATTAACGTAACACCCAAAAGACTTCGAATGTGAAGTGTGAAGAAACGGGCTTGATTTTGCGCCGTGATCCTAGGAGCAATTTTTAAATTAAAAAATTAAATTAATTAAAAATAAAATATAAATTAATGTGATTTTGTTTAGTTTTTTGCTGATAACCTCTTGATTCTATATACTTTTTCTTATTATTATTATTACTATCGTCACCTTCTTCTTATATGTAAATAACATTATTATTCACTTTCTTTCTAATTTTTACATTTATTTTACTTACTTTCACTAGGTTATCTACTGATTTTTGTACTTATTTTTTTCATCAAAATTTGTGAACCTCTAACTCAAATTTTTATGAAATAAATTTTTAGTTCTATCACACTATTTAGTTATAAATTTTAGATTAAAGTAAAGACATTTTGGTATTATTCTTTAAAAATTTATATGTTATTTTATATCTCAGATATGTCATTTTTTTTATACGTAAATGATACTGTTCATTCACTTTTAAATTTTTGTACTTGTTCTACTTAATCTCACTGTATTATTTATAATTTTTTTTCCACTTATTCTGTTTTTCTATTAAAATTTGTGAATCTGCAACTCAATTTTTTTATAAACTAAATTTTTAGCTATATCACATCATTTAGTTAAAAATTTTGGTGTCAAAATGAAGACATTTCAGTTTTTAAATGAAGATATTTTAGTGTTTGAGTGAAGACATTTTGGTGTTATTCTTTAGAAGTTTATGTGTTGTTTATATATTAGATACGTCGTCTTCTTTTTTTACATAAATGACACTATTTATTCTCTTTCAAATTTTCGTACTTGTTCTGCTTAATTTCGCTGCATTATATAATAAATTTTGGTGCTATTTTATTTTTGACAAAAATTCAATCCAAAAAGTGTGAATCTACATTCATTCAACTAAAGAAGACTGCAATACAGTACATACATATTTATTTAAGTCTAATATAAAAAACAATACTTCTAAAAGGAGAACTAAGAGCAACAAAAGAAAAAAAGAAAGAAGGAATAAGAAGGAATAAGAAGGAAAAAAATACAACATTAAAAAAGATATTTCTGTATTTTTGTAGCAAATTTTTTACGTCAAATTAAGTAATTTTTGTGTTATTATTAAGAAATTTTGGTACTATTTTTATGATAATTTGTACACAATTCAAAATTCTCTCTCTTCCTCTTTGTTTTACTCTCTTTTAAGAGGAATAAAACGAAAAAAAAGATATGAAAAATTAAACAAAGAAAAAAAAATTGCAATAACACATGAAGAAAAAAATGAAAAGACACAAAAAAAGAAAAAAAAGTGCGTGAATTTACATGCTAATTGTGTGAGGGTGAATTTTATTGAATTTGAGTAAATTTAATTAGATTTAGTTGTTAGGGGTGAGCACGGGTCAGGTTAGTTCAAATTTAAGGTGAAAATAGAACCGAACTAATTGAATTGTAATTAGTTTGATTTGGTTCGGATTTACATTTTTTTGTGTATGTATTCAAACCAAACCAAACCGATTAAGAACTGATTAGTTCGGTTCGGATAATTAGGTATCCGATGAAATAGAAATTCATAAAAAAAAATAAAATATTTCTCTTAAAAATTCTGTAAGTACAATAAACATATAAAATTAATAGAAATAATCCAAACATGTTAAATACTAAATATATAAAAAACTAGACACATTAAAATACAAACATATTAGACATTAAAATCCAAACATGTTAAACACCAAACACATTAAAAGTTAAATACAAAAATGTAATAGAAATAATCCTTCAAAAGAATAATTTTTCAAAGTCTTCACTCCATAATCGTTCGTTAAAAGGCATATATATATTTTAAATTTTTATTTTTTATTTAATTAATATATGATCGGATTTACGGGTTGGTTCGGGTTTCGCACCTCCAAAACTAGGGGTGTTCAAATCCAAACCGATCCAAATTAAACCGCTCATCCAATCCAATCCAAACCGAAAATCGATTAAAACTGCACTAATTCGGATTTGATTGGATTCTATTTTTTGCAAACCGATGGATCGGATCGGATTTTGGATCTACTTTTCATAACCGATCCAATCTAATCCAAACCGCATAATGTACTATAATATTATTATTTTATTATTATATTTATAATTATACTTATAACATGTTCAATTTGTTATACATTTTCATATTATTCATGTATTATTATTATTATTTAATAAATATTTTATGTTCAAAATATTATTTATTTATTTATTTTAACTAACCTATAATTTTCTTTCTATTGTTATGTTATTGTTGACTTTTTAAAATATTGTTGAGACTTGTTACGTCATTATTGATTATTTAAAATTTGTGACTTGTTATGTATTTAATTTTTTTAGTTTACAAAACCGTAAATTCAATCCAATCCAAACTGTTTGAAATTGGATCGAATCGAATCGGATTTTTTTTAAAGTCATCCAATCCAAACAGCACTGTAAGTAAAATTAGTGTTCAAATCGGATAAATTTTTTACTTAAAACCGATCTAAACCGCACCACAAACACCTCTATCCAAAATCGTTATCTAAATTAATTACTAGAGAGACCCATTAATTTAGTTTGAGTTAGACCTAATTATTTGTTAATTTCAAAACCAATTTAATTAATTTAATTCGGATTCAAATGAGTAATCAGGTATTCGCTATCGGTACTCACCCGTTAGTTGTCAAAAAACTTAAATTTTTAGTAGAATTGCTATTTTATTATATTCTCTTGCTTCATTTATCGTTGGAGCATACTTTTGTCGTTATGCATTAATTGTTAAACAAAGGTAAATTATTAATGCATTAAAGGCTTTAGGAGTATATTTTTATCATTATGTCACTACTAAGTATTGGTATGAAAATATTTGATAGTTAAAATAAATTAGTTAAAAATAGTTATAATTTATTTTATTTAGTATTTATTAATTATTATAATAATTAATAAATATTAAATAAAATAAATTTTAATTTTTTATTTTTTAATATTATTGAACAAAAATATATATAAAAATAAATTAAAATATATATATTTATATAAATATATAATAATTAATTTTAGTGATTAATTTTAATATATACTTAGTATTTTTATCTAAAATTGAGTTGATGGGAAGAAGAAAAGCAACTCAACAATAAAAATATTTCAAAGCTTTTTTATGTATATCTAATTATAAATCTAATTTTCATGCATTGTTAGTTAAAAAAATTATATAAAAATTAATTATGTATTTTATTATTTTGGCAAAAATAAATAATTTTTAAATTCGTTACATAAAATAAATTATTTAAACATCTAAATTTAATTGGATAACCGTGAAAAATTAGTAATTAAGAAAATATTATAGAAAAAATTAATGTCCTATCAAAAAATAGGATAAAATTAATTTCTTACTTCAATAATGAAAAACATGCTAAATAATTAACAAAAAACATATAAATTTTTTCCATATTTTTTGACCACTTAACTTTCCACCTTTATAAATAGTTATGAAAAATGAAAGAAAAAAAAAATATGTAAAAGAATTACAGAATTACTCAAAGTTTCAATGTCGCACGTTCTTAGTAGAAATATTCTCTTATTATCTTTAGTTGTGTTACTGCTACCACAATGCATCAAAGGAAGAACATATGTGACGATTGCAAATTCTTTAGATGGGAATTTAGATCTCACTGTTCACTGCAAATCTCATGATGATGATCTTGGAGCGGTCGTTCTCGTTCCTAATCAAACCTACATATTTAGCTTCAAAATTAGATTTTTTGGGGGCACATTATTTTTTTGCAGTTTTCGATGGAACAATGCATTTCACCGGTTTGATATATATAAACAAGGTAGAGATGAAGAAAAGTGTCTAGGGTTTTGTAAATGGTATGTAAAGCAATCTGGTCCATGTATGATTTCAAATTTTGGGGGAAACCCTCGTTGCTATGGATGGAGCTGAGTGTATATGGGTGTTATAATAGTGTTGAAGACATGATCATATGATTGAAAAATTAATGAATAATAGATTGATCAAGTTTCATACTTCTTCGGGTCTTAAAAAATTGTTTGTACATATTTTAAAAATATATTATTTCCAAAATAAAAATTTGAGCTGATATAGGGATGTTCATGGATCGAATCGTATCTGCAGATCTGCGGTAAATATCCGCATCCAATCCGAAAATTGCGGATACGATCCGATCCGCAGAATGATCAATCGGATCGGATAGATCCGATCCACACCCTTTACGGATCGGATCGCGGATATCTGCTCTACATCCGCATATTCGTACAATAATAATTAATAAATAAATATATATATGTTTGGTATTATATTTACTTGTTTGTATGTTTTAGTTAGTAATTATTATTCATATATTGTATTATTTTATTTTTGTTATTTAGGAAAAATTTTATTAAAAATATTTTAAGAATAAATAAGTTTAAAAGTGTGAAAAAATATTTTTATTGAATTTTTTACATAGAAGTATGATTAAAAAGAGAATGTTCAATTATGCGAATATATCCGATATCCGATATCCGATCCGCACATTTGCGGATTGGATCGGATCCGACACTAAAAAATGCGGATATCATATCTGATTCTATCCGATAAAAATGATGTAGATCAGATCGAATTTTCGACTATATTTGATCCGATCCGATCCGCATACACCCCTAAACAGATAAGTAGAAGTATGTGAATGAAATAATTTTTTTTAAGGAACTTTGATCAAACTTTTGATATAGAAATTTTCATATTTTATTATGAAACCACTAACTTACTTTGTTAAATAGTTTCTTATGGATTTTATCACTCCAATTGCTAAATTTTAATAATAAATATCTTCTAACAAAATTTGCATATTTTTAACAATTATTTGAGTTTTTTTTATTTTATTTCTTTTTTTTATACAAAAATATTAAGTGAACTATTTCTTTAATCTTTTATTATTGTCATTCATATACTTTCTCCACTTTATTATTATAAAAAAAATTCTTATCTTTTTTCACTTTCATACTCTTATTCTAAATAGGATAAATTAATTTCTTACTTCAATGACAAACATGCTAAATAATTAACATGAAACATATAAATTTCTTCCATATTTTTGGATCACTTGTCTTTCCACCTTTATAAATAGTTATGTAAAATGAAAGAAAAAAATATGTAAAAAAATTACAGAATTACTCAAAGTTTCAATGTCGCACGTTCTTAGTAGAAATATTCTCTTATTATCTCTAGTTGTGTTGCTGCTACCACTATGCATTAAAGGAAGAACATATGTGACAATTGCAAATTCTTTAGATGGAAATTTGGATCTCACAGTTTACTGCAAATCTCATGATGATGATCTTGGAGCGGTCGTTCTCCTTCCTAATCAAACCTATATATTTAGCTTCAAAATTAGATTTTTTGGGGGCACATTATTTTTTTTGCAGTTTTCGATGGAACAATGCATGTCACTGGTTTGATATATATAAAGAAGGTAGAGATGAAGAAAGGTGTCTAGGGTTTTGTAAATGGTATGTAAAGAAATCTGGCCCATGTATGATTTCAAATTTTGTGGGAAAACCTTATTGCTATGGATGGAGTGTATCTGGGTGTATTTGATCTTCTATATATATATATATATATATAATATAATAGTGTTGAAGAAATGATCATATGATTGAAAAATTAATGAATAATAGATTGATCAAGTTTCGTACTTTTTCGGGTCTCAAATAATTATTTGTACATATTTTAAAAATATATTCGTTCCAAAATAAAAGTATATGAATCCAATATATATATTTTTAAGAAACTTGATCAAACTTTTGATATAGAAATTTTCATATTTTATTATGAAACCACTTGCTTTTTACTTTGTTAAATAGTTTCTTAAGGATCTTATCACTCTAATTGCTAAATTTCGATAATATTAAAGAGTTAAATTCTCTTAATACAATTTACACATATCTAAAAATCATCTGAATCTTTTTTTTTTATTCTATTTTTTTTATACAAAAATATTAGGTGACTTATTTTTTTAATCTTTTATTATTATCATTCATATACTTTTTTTTCACTTTATTATAGAAGAAACATTTATCTTTTTTCACTTTTATACTCTAATTCTAAACTCTTTGTTAAACTATTCACAAATTCTATTCGTATATTGTTTGAGAAGGTATCCTATCTGAACTATACTAATTATGAAGACCAAGTGTAAGACCCAAAACCTTTGAAAAGTCTTTTTATGAGCAAGTCTCAAATCATACAGTTATTTATAACCTTATTTTCAGAAATCATTTTATTAAAGATAATTAAGGCAAGTATGGATTTATTGAATTTGAGATGAGTTATGATTATTATCCAATTTTATAATTATTGGATTATTTTCTATATTTGAATTATAAAGTTGGTAGTTGTGAAATAATAAAGATTTTATATGATTTGGATTAGACAAGTAATATTTTAAATATTAGTACTACTATTTTGAAAGATGAAGATATTAAGTATATTATTTCTAATTATTTGATTTGGATATTTTATTGAAAGTAATTTGTCAAAATTGATGAACAAATAGTATTTTCTATAAATAATTAGTGTTGCATTTAATTTGGACTTCAATTTTTACATTATTCCCAATTTTATTTGAAATTACTAAAGTACCCTTAACTCTGCCAGTAAGGGTTTTGAATTTGGTCTTCATTCGTTTAAGATTCTGGAAGCTTTAACGTCTTTGTATGTGGGTTCCGGGCACCATTGCCAGAGTCCGGTCGCCGCTGCTACTTGAGGTGGCTGTCGGGCTGCCGCCGAACCGGTTCAGAGACCGACGCTGTTTCGGTTCAGCCGCTCTTTCTATGTTTCGGTAAGCGTTTTCGATTTGAAAGCCCTTTAGTTACCGTTCTGTTATCATACGCTGAGGTTTGTGGCGTTAATTGCTATAAGATTGAGTTTCGGTTGTTGTATGTTGCGATTAGAGTTGTTGAGATTTTGGAGAAAACAAGTGAAGCCGAGTTGTTGGTTGCCGTCATTTTGGGTTGAGGAGAAAAGGACTCTGTGAGACGTTTGGGTTATGGAATTTGCGTTTTGAGGTAGGGGCTCTTTCCAAAAACTATGTTTTATGTATTGAAATTATTACATATGGATATTGATGTGAGATATTGTGTATTTGGTGATTGTATCTGCCTTACGTATTATTTGATTGACTCGAATGATTATGGATGTTGGTTTGGCTGAATTGTTGTGCGGTTTTGTGAAATGTAATGTTTTGAAGTTGATTCTTTAAAGATTTAAAATCCGAGTTTAATCCGTTGAGGATTGATTTGAATTGAGTTAATTATTTTGATGATGTGAAAAGTCAAATGCACTTTTGAATTGAGCTTGGTTTACTTTAATTGACTTGGTTTAGACAAATGATTTGTTACTGAGCCATTTCTTTAAAGCTTTATAAATGAGTTAAGTCGGTTGATATTGAGTTGACTTTTGAAATGGTTTCCTTGAGATATGCCACTGAGGCGACTGTTGGATTTAGCTTGCTTTTGAATTGATTTATGGTTTTGAGCTGTTGAAAAGGAATGAGAAACGGTTTAGTTAGGACCCGAACTGGGTGGCAAAAGTCCAAGTTTTAGGGGAGGTGCTGCCAAAATTTCTGCAAAATCCTAGTCTTGTTTGAAAAGTTATTTAAAAAGGGTTGGATTTGAGAAATTATATTATTTGATTTATTAAGAGAATATTTATGTTTTCAAGCTTAATTTATTTAATGAACTTTATGCGTTGAGTTCGGCTCATTTAGAAATGAACTATTTTTACCGTTTGAATCACTGAAGAAAAGAATGATGCTCTAATATTGATTTCAATATAAAAAGGAGCTTTTAGTGATTTTAAAGGAATCTAGACTTTTGATTGAGTAATCAAGTTTGAGGCAATTTGGAAGAGTTAGAAAGATGGGTTCCAAAAAGAAACCTGAAAGTGGTTTGATTCAAATGAACCGGTTCCATTTCAAATGAGTTGATTTTTGGACCGGGTTGGAACTTGTGATTTTGTATGGCTGGTTTTATAGTAAATTCAGTTTTATTTACTTGAACCGAGAATCTACGATTTTAAGAGTTTCAATGAATTTTAAGGAATTGATATAGGTTGACCTTACCTAAAGACTTGGAACTCTGTCGGGAAACTTTTGTTATAAAATCTCATTGTTGGATGGGTAATTTTGAATGCTTTGAAATAAATCCTTAACTTGCCATGGTTTTGGAAGTTTTGGGAAGAGAATGCCAAGAGTGGCTTTGTTTTAAAAAGGGAACTCACTTTGAGTAAATTTGGCTTATGAGTCTGAGATGATTTGAAAATGAGATCTTCAAAGCCAAGGCTGAAAAGAGTTGAAACTTGATTTCAAAGTAAAATGATTTGGGAAAAAGTGATTTATGACTTAAATGCCGATTTTATGAATTGATGATGTTGAATGTGAAAGTGCTGTTTTGTTGTGAGCCGGAATGGCTGTGTATGATATGAATATTGGATGGTTCTGGATTGAACCGTGAGCCGGATGGCTGAGATGGATGTTGATCCATGGATGAGATTGAATGCATGTATATGCTGAATCATTGATAAATGTGAATGTTGCACTTCCACTGTTGGAGATAAGAGTTTTCCTGGGAGAAAGCAGTGACTAGCCACTACGTGCTCCAGGTTGAGACTCGAAGCTCTTTTGACCCTATGTCGTAAGTGTTGCCGGACACTGTGAAAGTCCCGGATGAGCTCGCCCCCGTAAATATTCACCAGTGAAGGTGATGGATATGGATCATGATTATGATCAAGTTTATGATGAGTATAACTCGAGTTGGGGATGCGTGACAGAGGGACAGTCCAATGGTTAGCTACCAGGACTTGTCGGGTTGGCTCTATAACCGACAGATGATATCATCAGCCACTAGGGACAGGCATGCATCATATGCATCTATGTGACATTGTTTGGGTATGCATACTGTACTTGGTTTGCCTATGTGATTAACTGCTAATTGTTCTACTTACAATAACTGTTTGTTTGTGCTTGCATCTTCCTATTTGTGATTGCTACTGAGACTCTGTTGGACTGTCGTGATTGGTTGATGGTTGGATTGTTTGGGCCTAGGGTCATGGATGGAATGAGATGAACCGATGGTTGATTTCGGTTTTGTGTTCTGGTTTGGAATAAATTATGAAAGGCTACTATAGTTCGGCATAGATAAACCGTTTTGAAAGACTTTTGAGTTTTTGAGAATTGAATGGTTCCTCTTTCGGAAAAGTATTTTCAGATTTCTCTTTTATTGTAAACCGTTGTTTTTGATAAGAGGCATAAGACGGTTATTAATCACTAGTACAGTTTATCTTCACGTATTCTATTACAGTAATTCCCAAAAACCCTCTACTGAGAACCTTTTCGAGGATGATGTTCTCACCCCCTACATTTTTCCCCTTTCAGGATGTGGGCGCAGAAGTCACGAAGAGTTTATTTAATTATTGTTGAGATGTTCTGCATTACTTTAGATTATTATTTATTGTATCCTCGCCTTTATCTTGAGATATTCTGTAAGAGGGATAAGAATTGTATTGGATACTGCTTGTGATATTATTTATAAATATATGTATCTATATGGATGTATCCTTTATGAGTTTTTGTAAGTTATATGGTATCTATGGATGTACGTTGTCGAACGAAAGTATTTTTGGGAGCGGTATTGCGGTTTAAAGTTTTAAACAGGCTCATATTTTAGTATTAAATAGTATAAGTGTCGTCGTAATGTCCGAGCTATCAGATTTGCGCAGCCGGAAGCGTGAGCTTTGGTAGTTAGGGTGTTACATTATGGTATCAGAGCAGTCCTTCCTGTAGAGCCTGATGAATGGACCAACTATGCTTCAATTGCATACTCTGAGCGCTTGTCATGTATTAGGCCTTGTCGAATGACGAGAATTAGAGCTTTATGCACATGACGGTCTATTGATTAACGCTATTAGTCTTGCATTGCATGATTCTTGGTATTAAGTTTGGCCGGCTTAATACTAGTGGATTATGTCTATGAAAGCACTAATGGGTTATCATAGGCGATATATGAGTTTTGAGCAAAGTGAATTGCGGGTTTTGGGAACGTTGGAAACTATTTCTCGAGGCTATTCAGTTGTGTGTTTTGGATTTTGTTCGAGTCGACCTGTTCTTTTATAGCCTAACTTGAAGTTCTTGTTTGCTACTCCTCGTGAAAAGTAATTTGATATTTCAACTTTATTCCTCCATTCATATGCATTCTTGTGGGATCTAATTGCATATGCTTGTTTGACATCCTTGTTGTATCCATCTTTCTCCGTTTAAATTCTTCTCCTTGATTCATGTGTTCTTTGATGTACCTTTAAACTGTCTTGATGCGTTGTGCCCTTTAAAGTCCCTGTTCGAGTCCATTCTTAGAGAAATTGTTGATTCGGTTTTTCTCTTATTTGACAGTGATTATAGCCAATTTTGAGATTTTTATGAAAATTGCTGTTGAATAGATACATACTTATCTATATATAAAACTTTGAAGATTTCTTACACAGTTTAACAACTATTTATTTCTAATACCTTGCCTGTACTTTTACTGGTTTACGGAACTGCATTTACTTTAAAATTACAATTTGACTTTCTAGTAATTTTACTATAGTTCCAATGCACATCTTCATTTGATTATGTATTTGGATATTTTTCAAAATTTTGAAAAGAAAGGATTTACCACTTTTATCTCGGTTGAGTTTCGTTTGATAAGCTTTACTTAACTTATTTTGAATTGAGTTTGATTTAGCATGCTATATGGTTTATGCCATTATTGTTCTTTTGAAAGTGTTGGACTCATAGCTTTCTTTCTATGAACGGACTAAATTCTCTATTAAACCGTCCATCTCTATGAATGTCATACTTGATTTTGTTTTTAACTAATCTTTTACATTTTGTGAACATTTCCATTGATCTTGGTTTTTCTTCTTTGGTGAATCTCATACTTATATGAGTCCGTTTGATTCATTTTAAATTAATGCATCGTTTATCCTCTCAATATCTCTACAAGGTTTTTAGTCAAAGATTTATCCTTGAGAAATTACTAATGATTGAGTTGTCTTTTTCTATGGCTTTTGTATTCTTTTGGATCAATTGAAAGCTTGTTTGATATCTCATGCCTAGGAGATCTTGTTTGAACTATCTGGATTTATGATCCTTTCTCGTATGACTTGACTCCTTTTCAAGTACGTCCTAATTTTCTTGAATATTGTTGTGAGATGGTGATTTCAAGTATACATTTGAAGTGTTGTTTTGAATTTTATAAAGCAGATTGAATCCTCGGTGAAGAAGTTCCAAATTGAGCTTATTTTTCAGTTGCTTGGTTATAATGGAAGCCATTATTCAATTTTTGGCAAAATTGTTTTAAAGTTGGCATGCGCTATTTTAAATGAGGTTTTGAAAAGCTTCCTTGTTTAGTGGAAACCTGTTCGTTTGTAACGCACCACTTATTTCCTTTACCAATTTATGAGCAAATTTCTACCTCGGACTTTTTTTTTTCTAAATAGAGTTTAATTTTCTCTTTCGTCCTTGCTATAATTTTTATAAACGCTTGTTTGAATATGAACTTTGAGAATTTTTGAACAAGCATTTGATTTTTATTCCGAGTTTTATGATTGCTTTTGGTTAGGTTGTGCACCTAATTATCTTTCTAACATACTTGAGAAAATATTTTGGCTCTTAGCCAAACTTGTGTGTATTTTGTTTTTAAAACTCTGCATAATCTACTTCAACATGAAGTTGAATTAGAGCGAAGCCACGTTTAGGCTTTTGTTACTCTCTTGAAGAATGTTTATTACTTGACTTTTTTTTTAGACTGCGAAATGATTTTTTTGCAAGTTTTCGATTCTTTTGTGAATAATGCATTCGGAAGTATTTTTAATCATGCTTTTGAGTTTGGTGAGCTTTGTCTTGGGTTTGAAATCTTCTCTACTGCAAACCTCATGCTTCTTCGACTCAGCTTGAATTTGTTTTAAAATAATGCGCTGAATTTTCTTCTTATTGGTCCTGTTGGATTTCTTTGATACAAGGGTTATCTTTGAAGTTGTCAATCGATTTATTTCTAGCAAACTTCATTGGTTGAGTGCCTTTGTTTACCTGGATTGGATACATTCTCCCAAATCTATGAGTATTATTCTTGACATGTGTCTTTCCCTTCTAAATCTGGTATCCTTTTGAGTAGACTCGAGAATTGTTTTGATATCACGTACGACTTGTAGACGTAGTAACGCGATGCGTTAGTTCTTTAAGACGTGATATGTGGATATGGAAGGTGAAGCGGTAAGTGTGTAACGTTATGATGAGTTGTGGGTGTTTTGTCCCTTGCAAACGAGCTTGCGGGTGTTAGGCTCATGATCGGCTATGAGGTTGTAAAGTGATTGGTGGAGTTGGGAAGTTGAGGTTCTGAAGTAGGAACGAGATTTGTCGGCGAACGTTATAGCCGTTGTTTTATTACCAACCTGTTTGGTGGCCTTTATGTCACATTGATTACCGCCTCGTTTTGTGAACGCCTATTTTGGTTTACACCCTATTTTGTTACCTCAAGTTTTTGTAAAGTCTTGAGATTATGTGACCTTGTGCATTGAGCCTATCTTGTAACGTTTGCTTTGCAATCACACTCCTACCTTTGTATCTTTATGCATACGACCATCCAAGTATTTGAAAACTGTATATATGTTTATATGTTGAGATAATTTTTGCTTATTCCTTAAATGTGTTCAAGGGTGAACTGTTATGAGGTTTCTTTCGTTTTGTATCAATTTTTGAGGACAAAAATTTTTATAAGGTGGGTAGAATGTAAGACCCAAAACCTTTGAAAAGTCTTTTTATGAGCAAGTTTCAAATCATATAGTTATTTATAGCCTTAATTTCAGAAATTATTTTATTAAAGATAATTAAGGCAAGTTTGGATTTATTGAATTTGAGATGAGTTATGATTATTATCCAATTTTATAATTATTGGATTATTTTCTATATTTGAATTATAAAGTTGGTAGTTGTGAAATAATAAAAATTTTATATGATTTGGATTAGACAAGTAATATTTTAAATATTAGAACTACTATTTTGAAAGATGAAGATATTAAGTATATTATTTCTAATTATTTGATTTAGATATTTTATTGAAAGTAATTTGTCAAAATTGATGAACAAAAAGTATTTTCTATAAATAATTAGTGTTGGATTTAATTTGGGCTTTAATTTTTACATTATTCCTAATTTTATTTGAAATTACCAAAGTACCCTTAACCCTAATTTTCAAAAAAAAAGAAAATGAAATCCTAAAACCCTAACCCGACCCGTTTCCCCCCAAGACCCAGCCATAGCACCCAAATGTTCCCCTCACCAGCAGTAGCAGCAGCAACGCACTTCTCCTTCCTCCAATTCAAAGCGCAGCAGCAGCGGCTGCCATCAAAACGAAACGGGAAGAAGAAAAGGATTAGGAGGGAGACGGGAAGGAGAGGGAAGAGGAGGAACGGCACCGGCGAGGGAGCTCACTGCCGCTGCGCTGTGCAGAGCCGCCACCAAGCGTTCCTCAGTTCGCCGTGCCCAGCCATCGAGCCACGCGTCGTTGCCATTCTTGTGTCGCCACCGTCGCCCTCATCGCCACTCCATAGAGCCCGCAGAGAAGGACGCGAACTAGAAGCCTCCGTGTCGCGCCGCCGATCTGTCATGGTGCTGCTGCGTCACCATTGATGGAACTTTAGCCACCGCCGGCGAGTACGAAGAGAGAGAGAGATTGGAGTCGGCATGGCAGAGAGAGAGAGAGAGAGCGTGCGACAGGGGAGCCCCGTTGAAACCAGTCACTGCCGCCCAGAGGCCATCGCTGCTGCCTCCGTTTTCCAACGCAGATGCCTTCGGCGCTGCCACTAGAAAGTCGCTGGAGTTAGTTAGAACTACTGATCTGATTCTGCTTTGTTTCGGTGGATGCCGTGATTGCCATTCCAGTGTTGCTGTCGGTGAAAGAAGGAACCGCGCCGCCATGCCTGACCGCCGGAAAACTCCGCTGTCGTCGCTGAAAAACTCTAACGGTAAGGATTTTGAATTTGGTCTTCATTCGTTTAAGATTCTGAAAGCTTTAAAGTCTTTGTATGTGGGTTCCAGGCACCATTGCCGGAGTCCGGTCGCCGCTGCTACTTGAGGTGGCTGCTGGGCTGCCGCCGAACCGGTTCAGAGATCGTCGCTGTTTTGGTTCAGCCACTTTTTCTATGTTTCGGTAAGCATTTTCGATTTGAAAGCCCTTTAGTTACCGTTCTATTATCATACGCTGAGGTTTATGGTGTTAATTGCTATAAGATTGAGTTTCGGTTGTTGTATGTTGTGATTAGAGTTGTTGAGATTTTGGAGAAAACAAGTGAAGCCGAGTTGTTAGTTGCCGTCATTTCGGGATGAGGAGGAAAGGACTCTGTGAGACGTTTGGGTTATGGAATTTGTGTTTTGAGGTAGTGGCACTTTCCAAAAACTTTGTTTTATGTATTGGAATTATTACATATGGATACTGATGTGAGATATTGTGTATTTGGTGATTGTATCTGCCTTATGTATTATTTGATTGACTCGAATGATTATGGATGTTGGTTTGGCTAAATTATTGTGCGGCTTTGTGAAATGTAATGTTTTGAAGTTGATTCTTTAAAGATTTGAAATCAGAGTTTAATCCGTTGAGGATTGATTTGAATTGAGTTAATTATTTTGATGATGTAAAAAGTCGAATGCACTTTTGAATTCAACCTGGTTTACTTTAATTGACTTGGTTTAGACAAATGATTTGTTACTAAGCCGTTTCTTTAAAGCTTTAGAAATGAGTTAAATCGGTTGATATTGAGTTGACTTTTGAAATGGTTTCTGTAACACCCTACCATACTTAGCCTTATGCTTAAGTCATAATTCAGAGATGGCAAGGTATTACGACCTCTAAAATAAAAATTTAGTACGTATAGTAGTATGAATGATTGATTATAACTAGGAGCCTTTGTAGAAAAAGTGGTAAACAAAAACCGCAACTCAAAAGCGCAACACTCCGATCGATAACGTAACGCACAAGGATAAACCAACGCGAGATTATATATATACAAGAGAGTGTCAAAAACAGGAATATCAAGACTCAAGATCTGGCTGCGAAGATAACCGGTCCGAGCATAACAATATATACATATGATAAAATAAGGAAAACCCCAAGGAAACCCAAAGGGACACAAATACATAAAACCTATTCTCCAAAATTCTCCCATAAAAGGAGTCATCACAGCTTGTATTATTTAATGGAGATAAAAGTATCTAAACAAAACATATAACCAAAAATAGCCCCGAGAACAAAGGATCTTCGCAAGTATAGAAGTCTCCAGCATGCCTCAGCGGGAAACCTCACGTCCTGCATCTGAAAACCACAAAATCCGCATGGGTGAGAACCAGAGGTCCCCAGCATGGTAACAGCTTCCACATACATAATATATAATAATAGAGGAAAGCCAAAGGCAATCCTAGAACTTCCTCCAGATAATATCAAAGCTTATAAACAAGCTAAACCATATAAGGGCATCTGACTAAAGATTCTTCAGTCTAACTAATACTTCCCTTTCCAATTCCTTCTCACCTCCCAACCACCAGCAGGAGTATAATGTAACAAACACAGTTATACCAGACAAGAATATACAAATAGAGCAGTTAAGACATTTAGACAATTAGCGAGTAATATGCAGTCAAATAGGCAATCTCAAACAATTCACATAGTATGCATATGATGAATGCCTGTCCCTAGTGGCCGATGATATCATCTTGTCGGTTATAGAGCCAACCCGACAAGTCCTGTCGCTAACCATTGGACTGTCCCTCTGTCGCGCATCCCCAAACTCGAGTTATACTCGTTATAACTTGATCATAAACATGATCCATATCCATCACCCTCACTGGTGAATATTTACGGGGGTTCGAGCTCATCCGGGCCTTTCACAGTGCCCGGCCACACTTGCAACATAGGGTTAACAGAGCTTCGAGTCTCAACCTGAGCACGTGGTGGCTAGCCACTACTACTACCCAAGGAAACTCGTACCTCAAATAGTGGAAGTGCAATTTCACACATTATCAATAATTCAGCATCAACATGCATGAATTCTCATCCATGGATCAACATCCATATCAGCCATTCCGGCTCACGGTTCAATCCAGAACCAGCCAATACTCATAGCATATACAGCTATTCCGGCTCACGGTTCAATCCAGAACCAGCCAATACATAAACAATTACGGCCCTTCGGCCAATGGCATAACAAGCACTTCCACCACCATCCTCCGCATCTCACATAATCATCTTGATCCTCATTGATCATTCATTTTTTCCCTTGCTTCACTCGCAAGTTACTCATTCACTAGCTCCTTGCTAATAGCTAGGCATGTCATAAAGATTTAAGACATAAATGGTGAGATCGGAGGCTTAGAAGTATGAGATTTGGCTTTTTAAAACTCAAAAATCAACTTTGGGATGAAAACAGGGCCACGCGTACGCGCACTCCACGCACGCGTGGGTGGCCTCAAACTTCATCGACGCGCAAGCGTCATGCACGCTAACGCGTGGGTTAAAAACTTGCCAATCGACGCGCACGCGTCAACCACGTGTACGCGGGGTGTTCTCGTGCCCGGCACAACACAGGCACGGTTCTGGCATAACTCTCGGGAAAATGACCGGACATTGGGTGCAGCACAATCGGCGCGCCCGCGCACATCACGCATACGCGTGGATGGCACTTCTCGGAAGATCGGCGCGCACGCCAGGTGCGCCCACGCGCAAGGGTTCATTCTGCTAAAAATTTTCTAAGTTAAAAGCTGCAGAATTTACAGATTTGAACCCCAATCTTCCAACGGACATAACTTCCTCATTTTAAATCGTTTTTCACCCGTTCTTCGAACGGTATGGACATCCCGGATCCAATTTCATTTCTAAACAGGTTTGATACAAAACGAGGATCCGTAGTCCAAGTTATGTCCCGTCAAAGTAAGCCCAAAAACCATATTTTCATACAAAACCACAATATGCCATTTTCAAACAAACCTTTTTCAACTCTTTTCAAAATCAATCAAACATGCCAATTTCATCCCTTTTCTTTGAAGTCAATCAAATGTATCAAATTCAACATCAAGCCTCCTCAACTCACACATTGACACATTACCACAATTTACCAAAATCACTATCTCATTATTTTACCCCACTTCACCCAAGTGGCTCAAACCCAAACACATTGACATATCATATACTATTCCTCATGCCAATTCTCAACAACACCAATTCCAATAAATCATTATTGTACACAATCAACATCATACTTACCATCAACATGGTTCAACCCACAATTCAACCATAACCAATCATCAAGCACATATCACAACATGCATATTTCTCATACATCATACCACCAAGGCATCAATAATCATCATCACATATATGACCACATCATATATCTCAATCATTTAACAACATCAACCATTCAATGCCTATCTTAGGGCCTCTAGCCTAAGTATTCCTACCACATTACATATTAGATACGGAAACCGAAACCATACCTTAGCCGAATTTCCCAAGCTCCACCGGAGCACTTCCAAACCACTTATCCACAAGCTCTCAAGGCCTCAACACCTTCAAGAACAGATTTTTCACCACCAAACCCTTTCCAAGCTTTTCAAGGTCACCAATCAAGCTCCAATATACACATATACACAACCTAAGCCACAACCATCATACCCATACACAACATCTCAAAACCCAAACATCATAAAACAACAAAATACACTAGGGTTGAGAATCTTACCACCTCCAAGGTCCAAGGAGACAAGATTAACCTTCCCTTCAAGAGAGTTGGGTCCTATAACATCAAAGAACCCAAAATCTCAACATTTAACCCATGAAACTCGAAAATAGGGGCTGAGATTTCGAACAGCAAGGTGTGGCTTACCTCAAGATTGATTATATGGGTTTTGTAGAGCTCTCCGCGGTGAACGCGTGGCCGCAAACGGGGCGGCAATCGGAGCTCTAGATCAAAGTTATGGTGATTTGAAGATCAAGTGAGAGAGAGAAGTTGAGAGAATGTTCTTCCTCCCTTTCTCTCTAATTTCAGCTTGTGTGTGTAACAAATGAGGAGAGAGAGTGCTGAAAACTAGGGTTTGTTAAGTTATGTTGGGCCAAGGGCCCACGTTGGGTCCAATTGGCCCGGTTTGGCCCGTTCGGTCCAATCTTGGTCCGAATTCTATAAAATTGGTACCAAAATTCTCGTCTCAGTCTCCTCTATCACATTTAGCCATAAATCACATTTTAGGCTTTCTAGAATAATTCTCATTTATGGGTTAATTAGCCGTTAATTAACCGGGTTTTACATTCTACCCACCTAATTGGGAATTTTGCCCACAAAATTCAAATGCAATTACCTGAGAACAAATGCGGATAATCCGATCGCATCTCTGACTCAAGTTCCCAAGTGTGTTCCTCAACGCCGCCTCGACTCCATGCCACTTGACTAGTGAAACATCTTTTCCACGCAACCGTTTGATACTAGTATCATCAATTCTGACTGGAGCCACTGGAAGCGTTAAATCTTCCCTTAACTGAACCGATTCAGGTTCCAACACATGGCTAGCATCTGGAGTGTACTTCCGAAGCTGCGACACGTGAAACACGTCGTGCAGGTTCGAAAGATGAGGTGGTAGAGCCATCCGATACGCCACCGGTCCAATCCTCTCTAGGATCTGAAATGGACCAATGTATCGAGGATTCAACTTCTTGCCTTAATCGCCCTACCTACTCCAGTAGTCGGAGTAACCTTAAGGAAAACATGGTCTCCTTCCTCAAATTCTAAGGGCTTTCGCCTTTGATCGGCGTAACTCTTTTGACGACTCTGCGCCGTAAGCATCCTATCACGGATCTTCTTGACTTGTTCAGTAGTCTCAGCTATCATTTCTGGCCCCAATAAGCTTTTCTCTCCAGCTTCATACCAACATAGCGGAGATTGACCTCCCTACAAGGCCTCATACGGAGCCATTCCAATGCTCGCATGATAACTATTATTGTATGCAACTCCACTAATGGCATATACCGATCCCAACTCGCCGGTTGGTCCAAAACACAAGCTCTCAACATATCCTCTAGTGTTTGGATCGTCCTCTCAGATTGACCATCTGTTTGAGGATGGTAAGCCGTGCTCAAGCTTAATCGGGTTCCAAAAGCTTTCTGAAATGCACCCCAAAATCTTGAAGTGAAACGAGGATCTCTATCAGAGATTATAGTAGCAGGTACACCATGAAGTCTCACAATCTCCTTTATGTATAACCGTGCTAGCTCCTCAAGGGTGTAAGTCATTCGAATGGGCAAAAAGTGAGCTGACTTCGTCAGTCGGTCCACAATCACCCAAATAGCATCAAAACCAGCCCTAGTCCTTGGCAATCCCGACACAAAGTCCATTGCAATACTTTCCCACTTCCATTGCGGAATCTCTAAAGGTTGCAACATCCCGGAAGGTCTTTGATGTTCAATCTTTACCTTTTGACAAGTTAAGCACTTTGAAACATATTCCGCCACATCGTTCTTCATACCCGGCCACCAAAACATCGCCTTCAAATCATGGTACATCTTAGTACTTCCCGGGTGAATGGAGAATCCACTTTTGTGTGCCTCCTTCAAAATATCTCGCCTCAAAGTGCCAACATCCGGCACAATGATCCTACCCTTGAATCTCCATAACCCATCTTTTTCTTCCGACTCTCCACCGTTCCTTGCTCAATAGCCGGTAACACCTTCCATAACGCTTCATCATTTTGATGAGCCTTTAGGAGTTCGGTCTTAAAATCACTTGAGATATCTAATCGCTCAACACAAAATTCCGGATACTTCTCGAGCATTTTCAGACTCTCAAATCCCTTGAGCAACTTCTCCTCTTGAAGCATCATCCAAGCCGCATATAACGACTTCCGATTAACGCATCCGCCACCACGTTCGCCTTTCCCGGATGGTAATGCAACTCAAAGTCGTAGTCCTTCAACAGTTCCATCCACCTTCTCTGCCTCATATTAAGCTCTTTCTGATCAAAGAGATATTTCAAGCTCTTATGATCAGAGAAAACTTGGAACTTAACCCCATAGAGATAATGCCTCCACACCTTCAAGGCAAACACAACCGCAGCGAGTTCCAAATCGTGCGTAGGGTAACTAACTTCATGAGGTCTCAACTGTCGTGAGGCATACGCCACACATTACGATGCTGCATCAGCACGCACCCTAAACCCTTTAATGAGGCATCACAATACCCTCAAATGGTTCGGCTCGGGTAACACTAACACAGGTGCATAGTCAACTTTTTCTTCAATGTCTGAAAGCTCTCCTCGCACTCAGGAGTCCAAACAAACGGAGTGTCTTTTCGGGTTAACTTCGTCATTGGCAAAGCTATCTGTGAAAAGCCCTTGATGAATCTTCGGTAATAGCCAGCTAAACCCAGAAAACTCCTTATCTCTGTTATGGTGGGTTGTTTCCAATCCATCACCGCCTCCACCTTAGTTGGATCTACTGCCCTTCTTACTCACCACATGGCCCAAAAACTTCACCTCACTCTTCCAAAACTCACACTTAGACAGTTTTGCATAAAGTTTCTTCTCCTTTAGAATCTGCAATACGGTCCTCAAGTGTTCCGCATGTTCTTCTTCAGTCTTGGAATAAATCAGTATGCATCGATGAAGACAACAACGAATTTATCCAGAAACGGACGGAAGACTCTATTCATGTAATCCATGAATACCGCAGGAGCGTTCGTCAACCCAAAGGACATCACAGTGTACTCGTAATGACCATAACGAGTCCTGAAAGTGGTCTTAGGATATCCTCGCCCCCACCCTTATCTGGTGATAACCGGATCGCAAGTCAATCTTAGAGAAAACTCCAGCTCCTTGTAACTGATCCAGATCATCGATTCTCGGCAATGGGTACTTATTCTTTATTGTCACCTTGTTCAACTGCCTGTAGTCCACACAGAGCCGCATACTCCCATCCTTCTTCTTCACCAGTAACACTGGAGCACCCCACGGAGAAACACTTGGTCGTATAAAATTCTTTCCCAACAAATCCTCTAACTGAGACTTTAGCTCGTTCATCTCCAACGGTGACATCCTATAAGGAGCACTTGAGATTGGTCCCGCCCCGGGCACCAACTCAATAGCAAACTCAACCTCTCGGTTAGGTGGGAACTCATCAATATCATCGGGAAACACTTCCGGAAACTCACACACAACCGGAATCTGTTCCAACCTTGATCATCTCCCGAAACGCCCGCGGTTAACAACATGATACCCTGACATTCAATTCCAGAACAGTTCACCATCATCGAGTTCAAGTAATAATTATCACCACGACCGGCCCTTCTGTATCTTCCGGCATAAAGTACACCGACTTTGTGGAACAATCTAGCAGAACATGGTTCTTAGATAACCAGTCCAATCCCAAGATAAGATCAAGGCCGACCATCGGTAAGCAGATTAAATTATGAACAAAATCACGCTGCTTGAACCTAAAGGAAACTTCCGGACATCCTAGCCTAGTTACCATGGCTTCATGGGTAGCATTATACCTTAGGTCATAACCTAAGGTTACAATCTTCAACCCTAACTCGTGGGCTTTCTCAAATGTAATGAATGAATGTGATGCTCCCGAATCACATAAAGCATTTAAAGTTTGACCAGCTAATTCACAGTTACCTCGAATGAGTGTCTCAGATCCCTCAGCTCCTACAGCTGAAGTGGTGAACACCCGACCAGTCTGTTGTGCCTTCCCAGCACCTTGTTTCTGCCTCTCCAGACAATTGGCGGCTTTATGCCCCGCTTTTCCACAATTGTAGCATAAACCCCATCCGGCCTTGCATGGTACCGGATGGTGACTCCCACACCTAGCGCAAGCTGATCATTCTGAGGCTTCCCAAACTTCTTTCCTTGGGAGTTGTTGTTGTTGGGCCTCCTGAAAGAGCTTCCTCTCTTGAAAGACGAACCCCTAGGTGCAAAGCTCTTCCCTCGATTCTGTGGGAATGATCCCCTTTGACCCCCTCTCTCAGCGGTTGCCCTTTACACACTCTTCAGCAACCCTACACTTGTTCACCAACTCGGAGAAAGTCCTAATCTCCATTGGGTCCCACTGAACTGAAGATACACTCCGGAGTCCTCCTTCATACTTAACACACCCATTCCTCATAGTCCACCGGGGTCCCTTGGCACATGCGAGAGAACCTGAACAGCTCCTCAAACTTGTCCGTATACTCTGATATGGACATGGTACCTTGCTTCAGCTGTAACAATTCAAGTTCCTTAGCCGTCCTAGCCGAAGTCGAAAGTACTTCTTATACTCTTCTTGAAAGACATTCCAGGTGATATAGTCATCACCCTGCTGCAGAAGACGTCGGATGCCTTGCCACCAATGCGATGCTTCACCGACAAGCATATAGGTAGCAAACTCGACACGCTGTCCTTCAGGCACCACTTGCGCTTGCAGCGCGCTCTAGCCTGAAACCATGTATCAGCCTCAGTCGGGCTAGTAGTTCCCTTGAACTTAGGCGGATTAACCTTCAAAAAGTTTGCTAGAGTCATCGGGCCCTGAACTCCACCTCCATCATTACCATGGTTGTTCATCTGTTGACCAAGAGCCTCAGCAGTGGCTTGCATAGCAGCAGCCATGTTCTCCAACGCAGCCATAAAGTTCACCGGGTCATTAGGTTATTCTCCGGTGCACGAGTACGACCTCTCGCACTACCTCTACGCATCTGGTTCCTATACATACCAAACAATCGATATTAAGTTGATCAGTCTCAATATCGGAAGTCTAGTACTTCAAAGTCCCAAATGCATGCTCATGAACGTTTATGCCAATTATATCAAGTAGATATACTAATAGCACATAACACACACACAGAGAATGCACAGAAGCATAGTCAATCCATCCCTCAGGCTCTACAGGAACGAACTGCTCTGATACCATAATGTAACACCCTACCATACTTAGCCTTATGCTTAAGTCATAATTCAGAGATGGCAAGGTATTACGACCTCTAAAATAAAAATTTAGTACGTATAGTAGTATGAATGATTGATTATAACTAGGAGCCTTTGTAGAAAAAGTGGTAAAAAAACCGCAACTCAAAAGCGCAACACTCCGATCGATAACGTAACGCACAAGGATAAACCAACGCGAGATTATATATATACAAGAGAGTGTCAAAAACAGAATATCAAGACTCAAGATCCGGCTGCGAAGAACCGGTCCGAGCATAACAATATATACATATGATAAAATAAGGAAAACCCCAAGGAAACCCAAAGGGACACAAATACATAAAACCTATTCTCCAAAATTCTCCCATAAAAGGAGTCATCACAGCTTGTATTATTTAATGGAGATAAAAGTATCTAAACAAAACATATAAACCAAAAATAGCCCCGAGAACAAAGGATCTTCGCAAGTATAGAAGTCTCCAGCATGCCTCAGCGGGAAACCTCACGTCCTGCATCTGAAAACCAAAAAATCCGCATGGGTGAGAACCAGAGGTCCCCAGCATGGTAACAGCTTCCACATACATAATATATAATAGAGGAAAGCCAAAGGCAATCCTAGAACTTCCTCCAGATAATATCAAAGCTTATAAACAAGCTAAACCATATAAGGGCATCTGACTAAAGATTCTTCAGTCTAACTAATACTTCCCTTTCCAATTCTTTCTCACCTCCCAACCACCAGCAGGAGTATAATGTAACAAACACAGTTATACCAGACAAGAATATACAAATAGGAGCAGTTAAGACATTTAGACAATTAGCGAGTAATATGCAGTCAAATAGGCAATCTCAAACAATTCACATAGTATGCATATGATGAATGCCTGTCCCTAGTGGCCGATGATATCATCTTGTCGGTTATAGAGCCAACCCGACAAGTCCTGGTCGCTAACCATTGGACTGTCCCTCTGTCGCGCATCCCCAAACTCGAGTTATACTCGTTATAAACTTGATCATAAACATGATCCATCCATCCATCACCCTCACTGGTGAATATTTACGGGGGTTCGAGCTCATCCGGGCCTTTCACAGTGCCCGGCCACACTTGCAACATAGGGTTAACAGAGCTTCGAGTCTCAACCTGGAGCACGTGGTGGCTAGCCACTGCTACTACCCAAGGAAACTCGTACCTCAAATAGTGGAAGTGCAATTTCACAATTATCAATAATTCAGCATCAACATGCATGAATTCTCATCCATGGATCAACATCCATATCAGCCATTCCGGCTCACGGTTCAATCCAGAACCAGCCAATACTCATAGCATACACAGCTATTCCGGCTCACGGTTCAATCCAGAACCAGCCAATACATAAACAATTACGGCCCTTCGGCCAATGGCATAACAAGCACTTCCACCACCATCCTCCGCATCTCACATAATCATCTTGATCCTCATTGATCATTCATTTTTCCCTTGCTTCACTCGCAAGTTACCTCATTCACTAGCTCCTTGCTAATAGCTAGGCATGTCATAAAGATTTAAGACATAAATGGTGAGATCGGAGGCTTAGAAGTATGAGATTTGGCTTTTTAAAACTCAAAATCAACTTTGGGATGAAAACAGGGCCACGCGTACGCGCACTCCACGCGCACGCGTGGGTGGCCTCAAAACTTCATCGACGCGCAAGCGTCATGCACGCTAACGCGTGGGTTAAAAACTTGCCAATCGACGCGCACGCGTCAACCACGTGTACGCGGGTGTTCTCGTGCCCCAGGCACAACACAGGCACGGTTCTGGCATAACTCTCGGGAAAATGACCGGACATTGGGTGCAGCACAATCGGGCCGCGCACATCACGCATACGCGTGGATGGCACTTCTCGGAAGATCGGCGCGCACGCGCCAGGTGCGCCCACGCGCAAGGGTTCATTCTGCTAAAAATTTTCTAAGTTAAAAGCTGCAGAATTTACAGATTTGAACCCCATCTTCCAACGGACATAACTTCCTCATTTTAAATCGTTTTTTTCACCCGTTCTTCGAACGGTATGGACATCCCGGATCCAATTTCATTTCTAAACAGGTTTGATACAAAACGAGGATCCGTAGTCCAATTATGTCCCGTCAAAGTAAGCCCAAAAACCATATTTTCATACAAAACCACAATATGCCATTTTCAAAACAAACCATTTTCAACTCTTTTCAAAATCAATCAAAACATGCCAATTTCATCCCTTTCTTTGAAGTCAATCAAATGTATCAAATTCAACATCAAGCCTCCTCAACTCACACATTGACACATTACCACAATTTACCAAAATCACTATCTCATTATTTTACCCCACTTCACCCAAGTGGCTCAAACCCAAACACATTGACATATCATATACTATTCCTCATGCCAATTCTCAACAACACCAATTCCAATAAATCATTATTGTACACAATCAACATCATACTTACCATCAACATGGTTCAACCCACAATTCAACCATAACCAATCATCAAGCACATATCACAACATGCATATTTCTCATACATCATACCACCAAGGCATCAATAATCATCATCACATATATGACCACATCATATATCTCAATCATTTAACAACATCAACCATTCAATGCCTATCTTAGGGCCTCTAGCCTAAGTATTTCCTACCACATTACATATTAGATACGGGAAACCGAAACCATACCTTAGCCGAATTTCCCAAGCTCCACCGGAGCACTTCCAAACCACTTATCCACAAGCTCTCAAGGCCTCAACACCTTCAAGAACAGATTTTTCACCACCAAACCCTTTCCAAGCTTTTCAAGGTCACCAATCAAGCTCCATATACACATATACACAACCTAAGCCACAACCATCATACCCATACACAACATCTCAAAACCCAAACATCATAAAACAACAAAATACACTAGGGTTGAGAATCTTACCACCTCCAAGGTCCAAGGAGACAAGATTAACCTTCTCCTTCAAGAGAGTTGGGTCCTATAACATCAAAGAACCCAAAATCTCAACATTTAACCCATGAAACTCGAAAATAGGGGCTGAGATTTCGAACAGCAAGGTGTGGCTTACCTCAAGATTGATTATATGGGTTTTGTAGAGCTCTCCGCGGTGAACGCGTGGCCGCAAACGGGGCGGCAATCGGAGCTCTAGATCAAAAGTTATGGTGATTTGAAGATCAAGTGAGAGAGAGAAGTTGAGAGAATGTTCTTCCTCCCTTTCTCTCTAATTTCAGCTTGTGTGTGTAACAAATGAGGAGAGAGAGTGCTGAAAACTAGGGTTTTGGTTAAGTTATGTTGGGCCAAGGGCCCACGTTGGGTCCAATTGGCCCGGTTTGGCCCGTTCGGTCCAATCTTGGTCCGAATTCTATAAAATTGGTACCAAAATTCTCGTCTCAGTCTCCTCTATCACATTTAGCCATAAAAATCACATTTTAGACTTTCTAGAATAAATTCTCATTTATGGGTTAATTAGCCGTTAATTAACCGGGTTTTACAGTTTCCTTGAGATATGCCACTGAGGCGAATGTTGGATTTAGCTTGCTTTTGAATTGATTTATGGTTTTGAGCTGTTGAAAGGAATGAGAAACGGTTTAGTTGGGACCCGAACCGGGTGGCAAAAGTCCAAGTTTTAGGGGAGGTGCTGCCGAAATTTCTGCAAAATCCTAGTCTTGTTTGAAAAGTTATTTAAAAAGGGTTGGATTTGAGAAATTGTATTATTTGATTTATTAAGAGAATATTTATGTTTTCAAGCTTAATTTATTTAATAAACTTTATGCGTTGAGTTCGGCACATTTATAAATGAACTATTTTTACCGTTTGAATCACTGAAGGAAAGAATGATGCTCTAATATTGATTTCAATATAAAAAGGAGCTTTTAGTGATTTTAAAGGAATCTAGACTTTTGATTGAGTAATCAAGTTTGAGGCAATTTGGAAGAGTTAGAAAGATGGGTTCCAAAAAGAAACCTGAAAGTGGTTTGATTCAAATGAACCGGTTCCGTTTCAAATGAGTTAATTTTTGGACCGGGTTGGAACTTGTGATTTTGTATGGCTGGTTTTATAGTAAATTCAGTTTTATTTACTTGAACCGAGAATCTATAATTTTAAGAGTTTCAATGAATTTTAAGGAATTGATATAGGTTGACCTTCCCTAAAGACTTGGAACTCTGTCGGGAAACTTTTGTTATAAAATCCCATTGTTGGATGGGATAATTTTGAATGCTTTGAAATAAATCCTTAACTTGCTATGGTTTTGGAAGTTTTGGGAAGAGAATGCCGATAGTGGCTTTGTTTTAAAAAGGGAACTCACTTTGAGTAAATTTGGCTTATGAGCCTGAGATGATTTGAAAATGAGATCTTCAAAGCCAAGGCTGAAAAGAGTTGAAACTTGATTTCAGTGAAATGATTTGGAAAAAAGTGATTTATGGCTTAAATACCGATTTTATGAATTGATGATGTTGAATGTGGAAGTGTTGTTTTGTTGTGAGCTGGAATGGCTGTGTATGATTATAAATATTGGTTGGTTCTGGATTAAACCGTGAGTCGGAATGGCTGTGTATGATATGAATATTGGCTGGTTCTGGACTGAATCGTGAGCCGAATGGCTGAGATGAATGTTGATCCATGGATGAGATTGAATGCATGTATATGCTGAATCATTGATAAATGTGAATGTTGCACTTCCACTATTGGAGATAAGAGTTTCCTTAGGAGAAAGTAGTGGCTAGCCACCACGTGCTCCAGGTTGAGACTCGAAGCTCTTTTGACCCTATGTCGTAAGTGTGGCCGGGCACTGTGAAAGTCCCGGATGAGCTCGCCCCGGTAAATATTCACCAGTGAAGGTGATGGATATGGATCATGATTATGATCAAGTTTATGATGAGTATAACTCGAGTTGGGGAAGTGCGATAGAGGGACAGTCCAATGGTTAGCTACCAGGACTTGTCGGGTTGGCTCTATAACCGACATATGATATCATCAGCCACTAGAGACAGGCATGCATCATATGCATCTATGTGACATTGTTTCTGTGTGCATACTGTACTTGGTTTGCCTATGTGATTAACTGCTAATTGTTCTACTTGTAATAACTGTTTGTTTGTGCTTGCATCTTTCTATTTGTGATTGCTACTGAGACTCTGTTGGACTGTGGTGATTGGTTGATGGTTGGATTGTTTGGGCCTAAGGCTGTGGATGGAATGAGATGAACCGATGGTTGACTTCGGTTTTGTGTTCTGGTTTGGAATAAATTATGAAAGGCTATTTTGGTTCGGCATAGATAAACCGATTTGAAAGACTTTTGAGTTTTCAAAAATTGAATGATTCCTCTTTCGGAAAAGTATTTTTAGATTTCTCTTTTATTGTAAACCGTTGTTTTTCAAAAGAGGCATAAGACGGTTTTTAATCACTGGTACGGTTTATCTTCACGTATCCTATTACAGTAATTCCCAAAAACCCTCTACTGAGAACCCTTTCGAGGATGATGTTCTCACGCCCCTACATTTTTCCCTTTCAGGATGTAGGCGCAGAAGTCACGAAGAGTTTATTTAATTGTTGTTGAGATGTTCTACATTGCTTTAGATTATTATTTATTGTACCCTCGCCTTTATCTTGAGATATTCTGTAAGAGGGATAGGAATTGTATTGGATACTGCTTGTGATATTATTTATAAATATATGTATCTATATGGATGTATCCTTTATGAGTTTTTGTAAGTTATATGGTATATATGGATGTATGTTGTCGAACGAAAGTATTTTTGGGAGCGGTATTATGGTTTAAAGTTTTAAATAGGCTCATATTTTAGTATTAAATAGTATAAGTGTCGTCGTAATGTCCGAGCTATCAGAGTTGCACAGCCAGAAGCATGAGCTTTGGTAGTTAGGGTGTTACACCAAGAATATGAAAATTTTCTTTCTACAATGAAGCCATCACGAACTCAGAGATTTTGCATAGAATTTATGTTTTTTTGCAATCTCAGTATTTATATTGGGTTCATAAAAAAAGATTATTTGGCCATCATAACTCATCATTTATTTGTTCTTCATATTATTTTTATTAACAGTTTATGCTCTATTAGTTCTAACAAAATTCTCCGAATCTTAATTTCATGCATGTATTTAGAAATATGAAATTTATTTGTTAGCTAAAGATTTATACCTACATCAAAACACATACAAAATCTAGCCATAAAATAAATCTCTCTTTATTAATGAATTGTGCCTATTTACATTGGAATATATATAAGATTTCTATAAATTTTACTAGAGGTAAAGGTTTTATACTATTTTTTGTGTCATATCTTAAATATTTTTTAATATAGATATTAGTATTGCATATTATGATATAATGTCTCTTTGTTAGATACGCATTAAGCATTTTAATATCCGTGCATTAAAAATTTGAGAAAACAATCCTTTGGAAAGAGAATGTGATCCTTGAAGACAAGATAATTAAAATGGTCATTCGATAAGAGAAGGTGATCGACAAACTTTTGGGATAAGAACTTTCGGTATAAAATCAAAGTACTATTAACAGAATACTTAAAAAAATTAAGGTCAAATTCATACATTGCATAAGAGTTTATCAATAAGGGATCATTTTTTTTTCATGTAAAGAGAAGTTATTAGAATATCAAGACACTACGAAGAAAAAAAGATTTAAATGGCGGTTTTTTTAAAAATTACAGCAGTTAGAACCACCATTATTACCAAAAATGGCGCCTCCAAGAAATGTCGTTATTCTGAGTGCCATTCTAGTTATTACGACAATTTTTAAAAAACCGCCACAATTATCTAGGTTAAAATGGCGGTTTTTGGATAGGTTAAAATGGTGGTTCAAACTTCAATTATTTCCAAATAAAATGGCATTTTTTGGTTAGTTAAAATGGCGGTTTAAACTGCCATTATTTCTAGGGTTAAAACAATGTTTATAAATTGCCATTTTTATCCAGACAGAGATGCATTTTAGTTGGTTAAAATGACATTTTGATTGGTTAAAACGGCACTTTTGAATCACCATTTTTACTCTAACAGTGGCATTTTGATTAGTTAAAACGGTATTTTTGAACTGCTATTTTTATCCTGACTGCTATTTTTACCAGGTTAAAATAGAATTTCATGTTGTTTAAAATGACAATTACAAGCCGCCCTTTTTACAGGGTAAAATTTACATTTTTTTATCGTTTAAAAAGATAATTTTTTATCATCATTTTTATCGCGTTAAACAAATAATTTTTTATTAAATTTCACAATAACAAGAAATTATAATCCATAAACAAAATATTATATAACTTATAAATAAAATATTAAACATAATATATAATTTTTTAGTATTGAAAATCAAAAATAATAACTCCTATACAAAATATCAAACATAACATATTTTTTAACTATAAATATCATAACATGATTTTTTTAACAGAGTCTTCATAGAACAATGTTTTGAATAGATTTAAATTTCCTCTAACATGGTTGAATTCCCTCGCTGTTACTCTTCAAATCCTCCAACCATTCTCCTAGATCTACAAGCTATAGATCTGAAACCTTACATCTCGGAGCATCAGAATCTTTGGTTTGTTTCAAAAACTCTTAAAGAACCTGGCATCAATACCCATAGGCATTAGAAGATAATTAAAAGAGAAAAAGATCAAAGCTGACCTATGATTATCTTAAAGTTTTTATCATCATATTTGAGACTTTTATGTCAAAGAAGTTGGTCACTGAGTAATGCTTATAATTAACTAGTGGTTTGGCATAAAATAAAGTAGGCTTATGTATTATCCATGCTTTTATTAAGAAATTATCACATGATCATAATAAGATTAATATTTTGTGATTAGCTTTATTAAGTTATCAAGCTTCACCTTCCACGTATTTTCTAGACTTTGGTCCATGTTCCCTGCGTCAACTTTTAGAGCTTATGAACTTATAATAGCAAGATAAACCGAAAGTCAATTTAGCTAAAAGAAAGAAAAATAAAACTAAACAAGAAAAGTGAGTCAATATCCACTGTCTTGTATTATTATTATATACACACACGATTATAAAAGTATTATTAATAATTGAAATTTGAGACTATTTTTACTGTTTAAAGAAAAAAAGTATGTATTAGCATGTTAACATGGTAACGAAAACCAAATTAAAGAAGTCATGAAATAGTTAGATCCTAATAATTAAGTCAATTAATAATAATAATAATAATAATAATAATAATAATATAATAATAATAATAATAATAATAATAATAATAATAATAAAATATCATAACAGTTGGCTGCATATTTATGCTGTTCGTTAATTTAGTCTCTTCCTTCTTTAACCTGGATCAATAACAAATTATAAGGGAGAAAAGTTTCTCAAGTCCAAGTAAAACATAAATATGAAATATCACAATTAAAGCTTAACCTTCCCCAGTCTAGCTCAGCAGCATGAACCTCATGTTGGAGACCCTTAAGTTTTTCTTTCAAGTCAGATTTTTCAGCCTACATTATTATGATAAACAATAGAAACCAGTTTATATTTCAAAATATAGAAATTAATCTAGCAACCACAATTATCAGAGCAATTAAGCATTGTGGACTTATAAATACTATTTTGGCGCATTTCTCAAGTTCTATTAGCTTATTTCTCGATGTCTCAAACCGACGGAATTCACTGGATTCTTGGTCCATGACCTCTGCATTTGGTGGAGACTGCTCGTCATGATTTTTCTGCAGAAGTCAATATAGTATCCACCCAACAATTAAAGCAGATAATTATATTCACAGATAAAGCAAAAAATATAGTGCAAGTTTAATGTCCTATGCTGATAAATTAATAAATCAAAGCTAAATAACAGGTTCTCACTGAAGTTACAAAAAGGCAAGGAAAAAGAAGCACATAGAAGCACTCACATCAGCCTCCAGGTCAGGCTTTCTGCTACCACGAGGTATAATGAAGTCCAAAATTCACGAGATTTTTCAACATTTCTTATCAGAAAATACAGACTCATATAAGGGGAACAAGAGGGGATAAGTATATCCATGGAAGTCGAGCAACACACTGATGAATTTTTGCAACAAAATAATGAAATTAGGTACTACTTATAGAATTTAATTTTTTTTTCTAAAATAAAATAAAATAATTGAGACACCTTAAATGCTATGGAATAAAAAAAAGAAAATTATCCAAGCATACAACTAAATTTGCATCAATATTCAAAGTGCTTTAAAAGCTAAGACATAAACACAGGCTCAATATATCTAGTTAGTCTATCTCCTAATAAACAAATATAAGTGAGAAATACTAGATAGTAACAACTATAACTAGAAACCAAATAGGGATATTCATATTCCACTTTGGTGGATTAACATATCAAAGTGGACAGTTATTGAGGGAGAGAAAGCATAAAAGCACTTAAATAAGAAATGAACTGAAATAGAACTTCCATGAAATTACTAGGAAGAAATAAGCAATAAAGAGCATCGAGTCAATTATTAAAACCTCATGAAAGACGAAATGCTAGAAACAATAATTAAGAGTGAATACAAAGTCAAAAATGAAAACATTATCGAGAGAGGATGCAATTAAAACAATTAGCATATAACAATCATTGAAGTAATTAGAACAAGAGGATGTGAATTTAGTTACAGATCTAGAAGTGAGAAGTTAAAATGCAAACTAAAAAACAGATCGAGGAAGAGAAGGCACGTTAATGAATAAGGAGAAGCTAGCAGAGCAGAAGCTCGAGGAAGGAGGATAAGCTCGTAGATCTGGAGAAAATCTTGACGAAGGAGACCACCAGAATCACCGGCAACCGCCATTGAAAAAGAGATAGATTAAGTCCATCACATAAACTTCCCTAATTAATGAATATTAATGCCATTTTACACTTTTTTTTGTAGGAAGAGAAATCAAGTCAAAGTTCGTGTGTTTGCATTCTATATGTTTTAATGTTATAGATATTCAGTCATGAGTCACATGTATCTTAACTTAAGTAAATGAGAAGCATCTAAAAGTCACCTCACTTTGACTAACTAAAACTTTGAAAATAACAATTGAACAACATTGTACCATCACTGTTTTTATTTTAAAATTCAGAGTGACTGAAAATGGATATGATGACAACATATAGATAAACTACTGAAAAAATTTTGTTTCTCACCGGCTTCTCTCTCCATACCATCTTCAGAAACAATGCGTTGCGAAGTAATACACTACTTGATTGAGCTGAAAAGACCATTACACTATAAGATGATTAGGAGCGGGATATCAAGAACATAGATACGGAACGTTAAACACTTACTCAAAATTTATATTAAGAATGAAGAATAAGCAATTGTTTTAGTCATAGTTATGCAAAGTGAGAAAATTAGAATTCCTTATGTGTCTTGTTTTAGTATATCTATTTTTTGTGTTAGTATCATTAGATCTATTTATATTTTCTAACTAATGATCAAAGCTTTTACTATTTTTAAAAAGAGTAAATTACCAATTATGCCCCCAAATTTGTAAAACGCTGACATAAATACCCCTAATATTCGTTAACGACAATCATACCCTTGAAAAATTTAAAAATGGAGCAAATCTGCCCAACAGTGAGGAGAATCCTTTTCCGTTAAACGGAACTTGGTGATGTGGCAAACGGAAATCCAACGTGGCATCCGTATTAGGCTCTCAATCCTTTCTCTCCCTTATATAGTATTAGGTGAGAACGTTTTCCCCAATTTGAGCAGCAAGCGAAACCCTAACCAGAGCCATGCATGGTGGAAGCAGAGTCATGTCAAATTGTAATCGAAGGACACAGTCTATGGAAAATTGTAGCTCTGAAGGTCTCGAAGAACATGTGAGCAAGCCATATAATGGGACATGCTTCTACCGTCTTCAGGTGGTGGCCTTGAAGTCAAAGACGAGGAGAAACCCAGGAAGATGGTTTTTCAGGTATCCTCTGTGGAAGGTATGTATGATTTTTCTGCTTCATTTGTCTCCCCCAGTTGAGAATTGAGCTTGATGAACTGTATCTGTGTTGGGCAGACGAGGAACACTGGGTGCCGTTATTTTTAGTGGATGAATGAAACTATTGATGAATCTGTTGGGGTGGAAGAATCCTCTAATAATGGCACAGTAGTATGTAATTGATGAGCGGATAATTTGTACCCTTTTTGGCATTGTTTTTAGTATATTTTTAGTATGATTTGGTTAGTTTTTAGTATACTTTCATTAGTTTTTAGTTAAAATTCACTTTTCTGGACTTTATTATGAGTTTGTGTATTTTTCTGTGATTTCAGGTATTTTTTGGCTGAAATTGAGGGCCCTGAGCAGAAATCTGATTCAGAGGCTGAAAAGGACTGCAGATGCTGTTGGATTCTGACCTCCCTGCACTTGAAGTGAATTTTCTGGAGCTACAGAAGCCCAATTGGCGCGCTCTCAACGGCGTTGGAAAGTAGACATCCTGGGCTTTCCAGCAATATATGATAGTCCATACTTTGCCCAAGATTTGATGGCCCAAACCGGCGTGGCAAAACAGCCTCAGAATTTCCAGCGTTTAACGCTGGAACTGGCATAAAACTTGGAGTTAAACGCCCAAACTGGCATGAAAGCTGGCGTTTAACTCCAGAAAAGGTCTCTACACGAAAATGCTTCATTGCTCAGCCCAAGCACACACCAAGTGGACCCAGAAGTGGATTTTTACGTCATTTACTCATTTCTGTACACCCTAGGTTACTAGTTTACTATTAATAGGATCTTTTGACATTGTATCGGTACCTCATGACACTTTACACGTTTCTTTGTGTACTTTCCACGGCATGAGTCTCTAAACCCCATGGTTGGGGGTGAGGAGCTCTGCTGTGTCTTGATGGATTAATGCAATTACTACTGTTTCTCATTCAATCATGCTTGCTTCCATTCTAAGATATTACTTGTTCTTAAACCGGATGAATGTGATGATCCGTGACACTCATCATCATTCTCAACTATGAACGTGTGCCTGACAACCACCTCCGTTCTACTTTAGATTAAGTAAATATCTCTTGGATTTTTTAACCGGAATCTTCGTGGTATAAGCTAGAACTGATGGCGGCATTCAAGAGAATCCGGAAGGTCTAAACCTTGTCTGTGGTATTCTGAGTAGGATTCAATGACTGAATGACTGTGATGTGCTTCAAACTCCTAGCAGGCGGGGCGTTAGTGACAGACGCAAAAGAATCAATGGATTCTATTCCGGCCTGACCGAGAACCGACAGATGATTAGCCATGCTGTGACAGAGCATAGGAACGTTTTCACTGAGAGGATGGGAGGTAGCCACTGACAACGGTGAAACCCTACATATAGCTTGCCATGGAAGGAGCCTTGCGTGTTTGATGAAGAAGACAGTAGGAAAGCAGAGATTCAGAAGATGGAGCATCTCCAAAGCCTCAACCTATTCTCCATTACTGCAAAACAAGTACTTATTTCATGTTCTTTTGCTTTTCACAATCAATCCTGATAATTTCTGATATCCTGACTAAGATTTACAAGATAACCATAGCTTGCTTCAAGCCGACAATCTCCGTGGGATCGACCCTTACTCACGTAAGGTATTACTTGGACGACCCAGTGCACTTGCTGGTTAGTTGTGCGAGGTTGCAAAAGTGTGATTGCAATTTCGTGCACCAAGTTTTTGGCGCTGTTGCCGGGGATTGTTCGAGTTTGGACAACTGACGGCTTATCTTGTTGCTTAGATTAGGACTGTTTTATTTTTGTTGGTTCAGAGTCTTTTAGTTGAGTCTAGTTTCATATTTTAAGTTTGGTGTCAATTGCATGCTTTTGTTTTTCTTTTAATTTTCGATTTTGCATGTCCTTAGTCCCTTTTTGATTCATAAAAGTTCTAAGTTTGGTGTCCTCTTTGTGTTTTCCTTTAAAATTTTCGAAAATTAGTGTTTGATTTTCTAAAAATTTTAAGTTTGGTGTCTTTTTGTTGTTTTTCTCTTTCCTCTTTTCAAAAATCAAATCTTTTTCATAAAAATTTTTCAATCATATCTTTTTAATTGCTATTTTCAAAATCTTTTTAATTAACTAATTGATTCAGTTCTCAACTTGCTTTGATCTTATTTTCTTTTTTTTATTTTCGAATTTTTATTTTAATTTTCTTTTGTTTTATTTTAATTTTTTCGTTTAACTCAAAAAAAAAAAAACAAAAACAAAATTTATCTGTCTGCAATCATTATCATTTCCCTTTTGTCCATTATGGACCTACGTGGGATTGATCAGTCCAAAAGGACTCTGGGGTCATATGCTAACCCCATTACAGCTGCATATGGGAGTAGCATCTGTACACCTCCCATCAAAGCAAGCAGCTTTGAGCTAAATCCTCAACTCATTATCATAGTGCAGCAAAATTGCCAGTACTCCGGTCTTCCACAGGAAGAACCTACTGAGTTTCTGGCACAGTTCTTACAAATTGCTGACACAGTACATGATAAAGAGGTGGATCAGGATGTCTACAGACTATTACTGTTTCCGTTTGCTGTAAAAGATCAAGCTAAAAGGTGGTTGAATAACCAACCTACAGCAAGCATAAAGACATGGAAACAGTTATCAGACAAATTCCTGAATCATTTTTACCCTCCAAAGAGGATGACACAGCTAAGGCTGGACATCCAAGGCTTTAAACAAGAGGATAATGAATCCCTTTATAATGCCTGGGAGAGGTATAGAGGTATGCTTAGAAAATGCCCCTCTGAAATGTTTTCAGAGTGGGTACAGTTAGACATCTTCTACTATGGGCTTACAGAAAAAGCTCAGATGTCTTTAGACCACTCAGCTGGTGGATCTATACACATGAGGAAGACAATTGAAGAAGCTCAAGAGCTTATAGACACTGTTGCTAGAAACCAATACTTATATTCTAGCAATGAGTTCTCTCCAAAAGAGGATGTCATGGCAGTAGTCAGTGATCCTAATCCTCAAGAACAGATGATTGAGCTTAATCAACAATTGCTCCTGATGACAGAACAGTTAGCAGAATTTAAAGAAATGCTCCATGAAACTAAAGTTGCTAACAAGAACATAGAACTGCAGTTGAATCAAGCAAAACAGCAGATATCTAATCAAATAACAGGAGAGTGTCAAGCAGTTCAACTGAGGAGTGGGAAGACATTGAACAACACCACTCAAAAGAGTAGAAAGTCAAATAAGGAACAATTGACAGAGGATAACCAAACCACTGTTCAAAATCCCTCTGAGGACAGTAAGAGCCCAGAGAGGAATGCTAGTGGCGTTCAAACGCCAGAAGGGGAAGGAAAGCTGGCGTTAAACGCCCATTCCTTGCCCAGTTCTGGCGTTCAAATGCCAGAAAAGGGAGAGAAGTTGGCGTTTAACGCCCAAACCTCACCCATTCCTGGCGTTCAGACGCCAAGGGAGGATCAGACACCTGAGAGTGCTGACAGTGATCCCTCTAAAAAGGCTTTTTCAACCACTTCTGTAAGCAATAAACCTGCAGCATCTAAGGTTGAAGAATATCAAGCCAAGATGCCTTATCCTCAGAAACTCCACAAGGCGGAACAGGATAAGCAATTTGCCCGCTTTGCAGACTATCTAAGGACTCTTGAAATAAAGATTCCGTTTGCAGAGGCACTTGAGCAAATACCTTCTTATGCTAAGTTCATGAAAGAGATCTTAAGTCATAAGAAGGATTGGAGAGAAACTGAAAAAGTGTTTCTCACTGAAGAATGCAGTGCAGTCATTCTGAAAAGCTTACCAGAAAAGCTTCAAGATCCTGGAAGCTTTATGATACCCTGCACATTAGAAGGCGCTTGCACCAAGACAGCCCTATGTGATCTTGGAGCAAGCATCAATCTAATACCTGCATCCACTATCAGAAAGCTTGGGTTGACTGGAGAAGTCAAACCAACCAGGATATGCCTCCAACTTACTGATGGCTCCATTAAACATCCATCAGGCATAATAGAGGACATGATTGTCAAGGTTGGGCCATTTGCCTTTCCAACTGACTTTGTGGTGCTGGAAATGGAGGAGCACAAAAGTGCAACTCTCATTCTAGGAAGACCTTTCCTAGCAACTGGGCGAACTCTCATTGATGTGCACAAAGGGGAAGTAACCCTGAGAGTCAATGAGGATGAGTTCAAGTTGAATGCTGTAAAAGCTATGCAGCATCCAGACACACCAAATGACTGCATAGGCGCTGACATTATTGACTCTCTGGTAGAAGAGATCAATATGACTGAAAGCCTAGAATCAGAGCATGAAGACATCTTCAAGGATTCTCAGCCTGATCAAGAAGAACCACAGGAAACAAAGGAATTTTCGAAAATTCCTCAGGAGGAGAATAAGCCTCCCAAACCTGAACTCAAACCACTACCACCATCCCTGAAGTATGCATTTCTGGGAGAGGGTGAAACTTTTCCAGTGATTATAAGCTCTGCTTTAATTCCACAGGAAGAGGAAGCACTGATTCAAGTGCTAAGGACACACAAGACAGCACTTGGGTGGTCCATAAGTGATCTTAAGGGCATTAGCCCAGCTAGATGCATGCATGATGAGCGGATATTTTATACGCTTTTTGGGGGTAATTTCTTGTAGATTTTAGTATGTTTTAATTAGTTTTTAATAGAATTTTATTAGTTTTTAAGCAAAAATCATATTTCTGGACTTTACTATGAGTGTGTGTATTTTTCTGTGACTTCAGGTATTTTCTGACTGAAATTGAGCGAGCTGAGCAAAAATCTGAATTAGGCTGAAAAAGGACTGCTGATGCTGTTGGATCCTGACCTCCCTACACTCGAAATGGATTTTCTGGAGCTACAGGAGTCCAATTGGCGCGCTCTCAACGGCGTTGGATAGACGACGTAACTTGGCGTTGAACGCCAAGTTCATGCTGCTGTCTGGAGTTAAACGCCAGAAAACGTCATGATCCGGAGTTGAACGCCCAAAACACGTCATAACCTGGAGTTTAACGCCAAGAAAGGCCTCTACTCGTGGATAGCTTTAGTCTCAGCCCCAGCACACACCAAGTGGGCCCCAGAAGTGTATTTCTGCACCAATTATCTTAGTTTACTCATTTCTGTAAACCTAGGTTACTAGTTTACTATTTAAACAACTTTTATAGACATTTCTTGTACCTCATGACATTTTCAGATCTGAATTACATACTTTTTGACGGCATGAGTCTCTAAACTCCATTGTTGGGGGTGAGGAGCTCTGCAGCGTCTCGATGATTTAATACAATTCCTTTGTTTTCCATTCAAACACGCTTGTTCTTATCTAAGATGTTTATTCGCGCTTAATTGTGAAGAAGGTGATGATCCGTGACACTCATCACCTTCCTCAATCCATGAACGTGTGCCTGACAACCACCTCCGTTCTACATCAGATTGAATGAATATCTCTTAGATTCCTTAATCAGAATCTTCGTGGTATAAGCCGGATTGATGGCGGCATTCATGAGAATCCGGAAAGTCTAAACCTTGTCTGTGGTATTCCGAGTAGGATTCCGGGATTGAATGACTGTGACGTGCTTCAAACTCCTGAGGGCTGGGCGTTAGTGACAGACGCAAAAGAATCAATGGATTCTATTCCAACCTGATTGAGAACCGACAGATGATTAGCCGTGCTGTGACAGAGCATAGGAACGTTTTCACTGAGAGGATGGGAAGTAGCCATTGACAACGGTGACACCCTACATAGAGCTTGCCATGGAAGGAGCCTTGCGTGTGTTGAAGGATTTCAAGGAAGAGTTGAAGTCAAAGGACAGAGCATCTCCAAAACTCCAACATGTTTCTCATTACTGCACAACAAGTAACACTGTTATTCTCTTTTATTTTTATAATCAAATCTGGTAATTTCACTTTTAATCCTATTGGCTTCCTGACTAAGATTAATAAAATAAACATTGATTGCTTCAAGCCAATAATCTCCGTGGGATCGACCCTTACTCACGTAAGGTATTACTTGGACGACCCAGTGCACTTGCTGGTTAGTTGTGCGAATCACAAATTCGTGCATCAATGCACAAGATCCTGTTGGAGGATAATGCCAAACCAGTGGTCCAACCACAAAGGAGGCTGAATCCAGCTATGAAGGAGGTGGTGCAGAAAGAGGTCACTAAATTACTGGAGGCTGGGATTATTTATCCTATTTCTGATAGCCCCTGGGTGAGCCCTGTCCAAGTTGTCCCCAAAAAGGGAGGCATGACAGTGGTTCATAATGAAAAAAATGAACTGGTTCCTACAAGAACAGTCACAGGGTGGCGTATGTGTATTGACTACAGAAGGCTCAATACAGCCACCAGAAAGGATCATTTTCCTTTACCCTTCATAGACCAAATGCTAGAAAGACTAGCTGGTCATCATTATTACTGCTTTTTGGATGGCTATTCAGGTTACAACCAAATTGCAGTAGATCCTCAGGACCAAGAGAAAACAGCATTTACTTGCCCTTCTGGCATGTTTGCCTACAGAAGGATGCCTTTTGGTCTGTGCAATGCACCTGCAACCTTTCAGAGGTGCATGCTCTCTATCTTCTCAGATATGGTAGAGAAATTTCTGGAAGTCTTCATGGATGACTTCTCAGTATATGGAGACTCATTCAGCTCCTGTCTTAACCACCTATCACTTGTCCTGAAAAGGTGCCAAGAGACTAACCTGGTTTTAAACTGGGAGAAATGTCACTTTATGGTGACTGAGGGAATTGTCCTTGGGCACAAAATTTCAAGCAGGGGAATAGAGGTGGATAATGCAAAGGTAGAGGTAATTGAAAAATTACCACCACCTGCCAATGTTAAGGCAATCAGAAGCTTTCGGGGGCATGCAGGATTCTATAGAAGGTTTATAAAGGATTTTTCGAAAATTGCAAAACCTTTGAGTAACCTGCTAGCTGCTGACACACCATTTGTTTGACACACAGTGTCAGCAGGCGTTTGAGACCCTGAAAGCTAAGCTGGTCACAGCACCAGTCATCTCTGCACCAGATTGGACATTGCCATTTGAATTAATGTGTGATGCCAGTGATCATGCCATTGGTGCAGTGTTGGGACAGAGGCATAACAAACTTCTGCACGTCATCTATTATGCTAGCCGTGTTCTAAATGATGCACAGAAGAATTACACAACCACAGAAAAAGAATTACTTGCAATGGTTTATGCCATTGACAAGTTTAGATCTTACCTAATAGGATCCAAGGTGATTGTGTACATTGACCATGCTGCTCTTAAATACTTACTCACAAAGCAGGATTCAAAACCCAGGCTAATAAGATGGGTGTTGCTTCTGCAAGAGTTTGATATAGAAATAAGAGACAGAAAAGGGACAGAGAACCAAGTAGCTGATCATCTGTCCCGAATAGAACCAGTAGCTGGGGCGTCCCTCCCTTCTACTGAGATCTCTGAGACTTTCCCAGATGAGCAACTCTTTGCCATTCAGGAAGCTCCTTGGTTTGCAGATATTGCAAACTATAAAGCTGTGAGGTTCATACCCCAGGAGTACAGCAAAGTGCAAAGAAAGAAATTAATTTCAGATGCCAAGTACTACCTCTGGGATGAACCATATCTCTTTAAGAGATGTGTAGACAGAATGATTCGCAGATGTGTACCCAGAGAAGAAGCACAAAGGATCCTATGGCATTGCCATGGATCGCAGTATGGAGGACATTTTGGAAGTGAGCGAACAGCCACTAAAGTCCTCCAATGTGGCTTCTACTGGCCTACTCTCTATAAAGATTCCCGAGAGTTTATGCGTAACTGTGACAGTTGTCAAAGAGCTGGTAACTTACCTCACGGATATGCCATGCCTCAACAAGGGATATTAGAGATAGAATTGTTTGATGTATGGGGAATTGACTTCATGGGGCCATTCCCACCATCATACTCAAACACTTACATTCTGGTGGCAGTGGACTATGTATCTAAGTGGGTAGAAGCAATTGCTACACCCACTAATGATACCAAGACCGTGCTGAAATTCCTCCAGAAACATATCTTCAGCAGGTTTGGTGTTCCTAGAGTACTAATCAGTGATGGGGGCACTCATTTCTGCAATAGACAGCTATACTCTGCTATGGTTAGATATGGAATTAGCCATAAAGTGGCAACTCCGTATCATCCACAGACGAATGGGCAAGCTGAAGTCTCTAACAGAGAGCTAAAAAGAATCCTAGAACGGACTGTGATAGCTCGAAGAAAGGATTGGGCAAAGAGCTTGGATGATGCTCTGTGGGCATACAGAACAGCATTCAAGACTCCTATAGGAACCTCTCCATACCAACTGGTGTATGGGAAGGCCTGTCATTTGCCCGTGGAACTGGAACATAAAGCCTACTGGGCGACCAGATTCCTAAACATGGATGCCCAATTAGCTGGTGAAAAAAGACTGCTCCAGTTAAATGAGCTAGAGGAGTTCAGACTCAATGCCTTTGAAAATGCAAAAATTTATAAGGAAAAGGCAAAGAAGTGGCATGACAAGAAGTTGTCAACCAGAGTCTTTGAGCCAGGACAAAAAGTTCTGCTCTTCAACTCTAGGCTCAAATTGTTTCCAGGAAAACTTAAGTCCCGGTGGAGGGGTCCGTATGTGATTACAGGAGTGTCACCATATGGATATATTGAGCTTCAGGATATTGATTCTGACAAAAAGTTCATTGTTAATGGACAGAGAATCAAGCATTATCTTGAAAGCAATTTTGAGCAGGAATGCTCAAAACTGAGACTTGAGTAAGTCTCAGTAAAAGTCCAGCTAAAGACAGTAAAGAAGCGCTTGCTGGGAGGCAACCCAGTCATTAGGAGGTTATATGATTTGTTTTTACAGAGGCAAGTATCAAGAATAAAGGAATTCACAGAGTTACAGAAGGATTCAGCTCAAAAAGCAGAGAAAAAGAGCTTACGGGCGAAAAAACGCCAGTAAGAGGCATTTTGGGCGTTAAACGCCAGAATGGGCACCATTCTGGGCGTTTAACGCCAGTAAAGGTGCCATTTTGGGCGTTAAACGCCAGAATGGGCACCATTCTGGGCGTTTAACGCCAGGTGTGCAGCATCCTGGGCGTTTAGAAAAACGCCCAGTGATAAAGGAATTCTGGCGTTTAACGCCAGCCAGGGCACCTGGCTGGGCGTTAAACGCCCAAAAGGGGCATCAAATGGGCGTTAAACGCCAGAATGAGTGCCATTCTGGGCGTTTAATGCCAGAAAGGTGGGGGGACCACGATTTTGTTTTCAAAATCAAATTTTTTCAAACTTTCCTTTTCTTACCCATACTCTTCTACATAAATACACTTCAACCTTTCATCATTCACTTTCAAATCTTCACAAATCAAAACCATTCTTCAAATCTATCTCAAATTAATCCCAAATCTTTTTCAAAAACTCACCCTTTTCTCAAATCCTTTCCATATCTTCTCAAATTTTCTTTCAAATTTTTCTTTTTTTCGAAATCTCTCCTCCCCACTTTATAAATACACGTTTGACCCCTCATTCCCCCACACCATTCGAATTTGCTTCTCCTCTCTCTCTCTTCCTTCCTTTCTTTTGCTTGAGGACAAGCAAACCTCTAAGTTTGGTGTGCTTTTCCGTGATCACTAAAGCTAAGATTCATCAATATCATGGCTCCTAAGGGAAAACAAACCAATTTAAGAGGCAAGAAAGAGAATAATCCAAAGAATCTTTGGAATCAAGAGAAGTTCTTAACCAAAGAACATGAAGACCATTATCACAAAATAATGGGTCTGAGGTCAGTGATTCCGGAAGTGAAGTTTGATCTGAAAGAAGATGAATATCCGGGGATCCAAGAGCAAATTCGAAACAGAGGATGGGAAGTTCTAACCAATCCTGAAATAAAGGTTGGAAGGAACATGGTTCAGGAATTCTACTCAAATCTGTGGCTAACAGATAAGCAGAGAATGACTGCTGGAACCGCTTACCATACCTACAGAACCATGGTCAGAGGGAAAGTTATGTACTTCTATCTGGACAAAATAAGAGAAATCTTCAAGTTGCCTCAACTGCAAGATGATCCTGACTCCTTTAATAGGAGAATGGTGAGAGCAGATAAAGGGTTGGATCAAGTTCTAGAGGACATATGCCTCCCTGGAACTAAGTGGATAACCAATTCAAAGGGTGTCCCAAACCAACTCAAGAGGGGAGACCTCAAACCAATTGCAAGAGGTTGGCTAGACTTTATTGGGCGTTCCATATTGCCCACTAGCAACCGTTCTGAGGTCACTATCAAGAGAGCAGTGATGATTCATTGCATTATGCTTGGAAAAGAAGTGGAGGTTCATCATGTGATTGCTTGTGAGATCTACACAATTGCAAATAAGAATTCCACTGAAGCCAAACTAGCTTACCCAAGCTTGATCTCCTTGCTCTGCAAAGAGGCTGGGGTGAAGATGGGAGTAGATGAATTCATACCCATTGAACATCCAATCACCAAGAAGTCAATGGAAGGACAAATGCAAGACAACTCTATCAAAAGGAGGGCGCAGGAGTTCCTCCCTGAATTCCCTGAAATTGGCTACTGGGCCAACCTAGAAGCATCTATCAACAAGTTGCAAGAGACTATGGAGCAACTTAAGGAAGAACAACAGAATCAGAACTGCATGCTCTGCAAATTGCTGAAGGAACAAGAGAAGCAGGGGCGTGAACTCCAAGAGATAAAACGCCAAAAGCTCTCCTCTCAAGCTGAGGGAGCATCCACTTCTCAAAATCAAGGTTGTTGAGTCCTAACTCTGTGAAAACCTCTATCATTAGGAGCCTATTTTTTTTTTGCGTTTGTTTTCTGTCTTGTTTTCTAATTTTTTTCTTTTAGTTTCATTTTATATCTATATTTGAGTCTTGTTCTTAATTCATAATTAATAAAATTTAAAGATTATGCCTTAAAGTTATGAATGTCCTATGAATCCATCACCTCTCTTAATTGAAAAATGCTTTAATCACAAAAGAACAAGAAGTACAGGATTTCGAAATTTATCCTTGAAACTAGCTTAATTGGTTTGATGTGGTGACAATACTTTCTGTTTTCTGAATGTATGCTTGAACAGTGCATATGTCTTTTGAATTTGTTATTCATGAATGTTAAAATTGTTGGCTCTTGAAAGAATGATGAAAAAAGAGACATGTTAGTGAGGATCTGAAAAATCATAAAAATGATTCTTGAAGCAAGAAAAAGCAGTGAATACAAAAAAAAAAGAAAAGAAAAAAAAATTTTTTTCGGAAAAAAAAAGAGAAAAGAAGAAAAGAAAAAGAAAGAAAAATAAAGTTGTGATCCAAGGCAAAAAGAGTGTGCTTAAGAACCCTGGACACCTCTAATTGGGGACTCTAGCAAAGCTGAGTCACAATCTGAAAAGGTTCACCCAATTATGTGTCTGTGGCATATATGTATCCGGTGGTAATACTGGAAGACAGAGTGCTTTGGGCCACAGCCAAGACTCATAAAGTAGCTGTGTTCAAGAATCATCATACTTAACTAGGAGAATCAATAACACTATCTGGATTCTGAGTTCCTAAAGAAGCCAATCATTCTGAATTTCAGAGGATAGAGTGAGATGCCAAAACTGTTCGAAGGCAAAAAGCTACTAGTCCCGCTCATCTAATTTGGAGCTAAGTTTCATTGATAATTTGGAGTCTATAGTATATTCTCTTCTTTTTATATTTGATTTTCAGTTGCTTGGGGACAAGCAACAATTTAAGTTTGGTGTTGTGATGAGCGGATAATTTGTACCCTTTTTGGCATTGTTTTTAGTATATTTTTAGTATGATTTGGTTAGTTTTTAGTATACTTTCATTAGTTTTTAGTTAAAATTCACTTTTCTGGACTTTACTATGAGTTTGTGTATTTTTCTGTGATTTCAGGTATTTTCTGGCTGAAATTGAGGGCCCTGAGCAGAAATCTAATTCAGAGGCTGAAAAGGACTGCAGATGCTGTTGGATTCTGACCTCCCTGCACTCGAAGTGGATTTTCTGGAGCTACAGAAGCCCAATTGGCGCGCTCTCAACGGCGTTGGAAAGTAGACATCCTGGGCTTTCCAGCAATATATGATAGTCCATACTTTGCCCAAGATTTGATGGCCCAAACCGGCGTGGCAAAACAGCCTCAGAATTTCCAGCGTTTAACGCTGGAACTGGCATAAAACTTGGAGTTAAACGCCCAAACTGGCATGAAAGCTGGCGTTTAACTCCAGAAAAGGTCTCTACACGAAAATGCTTCATTGCTCAGCCCAAGCACACACCAAGTGGACCCAGAAGTGGATTTTTACGTCATTTACTCATTTCTGTACACCCTAGGTTACTAGTTTACTATTAATAGGATCTTTTGACATTGTATCGGTACCTCATGACACTTTACACGTTTCTTTGTGTACTTTCCACGGCATGAGTCTCTAAACCCCATGGTTGGGGGTGAGGAGCTCTGCTGTGTCTTGATGGATTAATGCAATTACTACTGTTTCTCATTCAATCATGCTTGCTTCCATTATAAGATATTACTTGTTCTTAAACCGGATGAATGTGATGATCCGTGACACTCATCATCATTCTCAACTATGAACGTGTGCCTGACAACCACCTCCGTTCTACTTTAGATTAAGTAAATATCTCTTGGATTCTTTAACCGGAATCTTCGTGGTATAAGCTAGAACTGATGGCGGCATTCAAGAGAATCCGGAAGGTCTAAACCTTGTCTGTGGTATTCTGAGTAGGATTCAATGACTGAATGACTGTGACGTGCTTCAAACTCCTAGCAGGCGGGGCGTTAGTGACAGACGCAAAAGAATTAATGGATTCTATTCCGGCCTGACCGAGAACCGACAGATGATTAGCCATGCTGTGACAGAGCATAGGAACGTTTTCACTGAGAGGATGGGAGGTAGCCACTGACAACGGTGAAACCCTACATATAGCTTGCCATGGAAGGAGCCTTGCGTGTTTGATGAAGAAGACAGTAGGAAAGCAGAGATTCAGAAGATGGAGCATCTCCAAAGCCTCAACCTATTCTCCATTACTGCAAAACAAGTACTTATTTCATGTTCTTTTGCTTTTCACAATCAATCCTGATAATTTCTGATATCCTGACTAAGATTTACAAGATAACTATAGCTTGCTTCAAGCCGACAATCTCCGTGGGATCGACCCTTACTCACGTAAGGTATTACTTGGACGACCCAGTGCACTTGCTGGTTAGTTGTGCGAGGTTGCAAAAGTGTGATTGCAATTTCGTGCACCAGTAATACATGTGGAGTCTTGAAAGGGAGGTTTACCAGTATTGAGATTGAAACGACACACATAGATGGAAAGATGTTGATAGAGCAGATGAAGAGAGTTGAATTGCTTCAGTGTTTCATTCTGGGTGGACTTGTACTGAGTTTATGTATGAGTTTGATTTGTTTGGTTAGATAGGACAAGGGATGATCGTAAGACAGGGTTTATTAATGAATGTTAATTGTTATTGTTGCTTAGAAGTTATGTTGACATTGTTGTTGCTATTTAGTCACTTGTTAAGGAATTGCATCTGTGTCTTGAATTCGATTGCATCACTAATAGAAGCATGAATTGAGTGAGGTGAATCTAACTAAAAAGGTAACTGAGATATGTTAACTAATTTCAAATAGACCTAAGAAATAAAATTTGGTAAAGGCACAAGATTAACTAATTGGTCTTCATAACATTAAGCATTAGAACTAATTGTTCCATCCAAAATACTATATACTGGCTAATCAGTCTTAATACCAGACATCAAAATACTCAAATTGTCCAACAAAAGGCAATAACCAACCATACTAAATATCAACATACAACCCAAAAATTAGATAAACCATTGCGACTAAATATCAACTTATAACCCAAAAGATCAACTAATTATGCACCCAAGTCTCCCTCAAGTTGACTGATTTGGCATGAACTTTGAGAACCTAGAAGTGGTTGCTTTAGATGCACCATTCATGGTTTCATTTGACACAAGTGGAGTCCTTGTGGAGTCTGAAACTCCTGAACCAGCAGCAGCATTTGTAGAAGGTGCAACGGGCCTTATCTATGGGGGCCTAAATGGTGGGTTGGGCCTTGGAGTGGCTGGTGGGCCTGGAGCTGTGGGCCTAACATTGGGTTGGGCTATTGGAGCTGTAGATGTAGGCCTCATAATCGGTTGGGCTAAGGGGTGTCTCCTAAAAGGCATCTTTACCCTGGATCTTTCCTTGCTAGTAGATGCAGCAGCAGTCGTAGCAGCATTGGAGGGAGTTTTAGATCTTGGTGCTCTCCTTGCAGGGTTGGATCTAGCAGCTCTCCCTCCTTCACCATGACTTGTTGAACTGGATGTGTTCATGTTGGCCTACAATAAATTAAGTCTAATTAGTACATGTGAATTTACTGTAAACAACAATTATTGAGAAAAGAGCTATCTCTTCATCAGCTTTAGACTGTGGGTGGCCTTGGGTGAGCTCCTCTTCAACTGCATCTATGGTTTCTTCTCAAAATATCTCCTGCTCTGAGTTTGACATGTCTTGTAAGCCCCTGGGTGGCACAATTCCTCCTGTTGCAAGCTGACCTGCTTAAGGTGCTTGTTGTGCATCTTCATCTTCCTCAGCTGCAACATGAGTCTTCTTATCAGGACATGTCCTGGAATTATGTCCCACCTACGAAGACAACATCATTCCAAGTATCAACAGATAAGAACAGTCAACAGCAAGAGGCATTGAACAAGTGAGTTTTTATTTACCTTTTTGCAATATTTACAACTTATTTTTCTATAGCTCCTCTTGATTTTGTACTGGCTCCCACTCTGTCTCTCTTATTCATGTCATGCTCTCTTCTTTGTAGGCCTTCCTATTGGCCTCTTATAAGGTGGAGGGAGACACAGCAGCCCATCTGCATCAGCCCAATATTCTTGACTAGGGACAGTGTTAATGTGAAATTGGTATGTTCTATTGTATGATTTCATAGTCAGCCAATGGTGGGCGTAATCTTCTGGTCGTTGATTTTTCTTTGAATTGCAGCAATTCCATGACAGTAAGGCAGACCTGTCAGTTGCCACTTTCTACAAGTGCAAGTCCTTTCGTGAGTGTTGACCCGAACTGTTCGACCATGCCTTCTAACTTCAAAGACATTGTGCTCATCGTCTCCCACCCATTGAGCTTCCCAATAATTTCCTTCCTTCTTTTCCTTCTCCAATCTGCTCGTTTGGATAGGCGCCAGTTTACCCGTGTAGGCCATCAATGCATCTTTGTGCGTAGCCATAGTCTTCATGAGGTAATATCTAATCTCCTCTAGCATGGTTATGATGCTCTTTCCTCTTAGCCCCACCATGATTGCATTAAGTGACTCCGCATTGTTATTCGTTATGTTATCCACTTTAGGCTAAATGGAGAATCTTGATCTTGACCAAGTTTCTTGCTCATACTTAGACAGATATTCCCAAGCAGAAGTATTAATTCTCTTGATGGCATCCATACCTTCATTAAATTCCTGATCAGTCAGTGCCCTTGCACATTGAAATAGCAACTGTTTAAGTTCTAGGTCTTTCCAATGCTTGTTAAAATTCCTCCACATATGCATAGTACAGAACCTGTGTTTAACCCTTGACATAACTTCTTGTAGAGCAGGTATTAGTCCCTGTAAATAACTAAGTTAGACATCATATAGTATAAAATAATTGTACACACAATTTAGGGACTAACCTTCTGTTTGTCAGACATGAAGTGCCAATCAAATTGCTTATGATCCCCGATATCTTCCAACAAATACTCTAGGAATTCTTTTCAATTGGTCTTTATTTCTGCATCAACTACTCCATATGCAACTGAAAATAGATGATTGTTGGCATCTTGAGCAACGGCTGTCAGCAGCTGCCCCCCAAAATAACCCTTCAAAAATGCTCCATCAAGGCATAGAAAAGGCCTACATCCTTGCTTGAATCCCCTTTTGCAGGCATCTAGACAGATGAATAGAATTCTAAACTTAGGCAGCCCCTCTTGTTGTGGGGTTGTGCTCATACGGCAAGTGGATCCTGGATTGGCCTTACGCAGCTCAGTCAAGTAAGTCCTTAACTTCAAATATTGTTCCTTTTCTGTGCCCTCGATGACATCCTTAGCCTTCTCCATTGCCCTAAACATCATCCTATCTCGGATACAAATATCAAACTCAACTTTGAACATATCTCGAGCCTCTCTATGGGACAAGTTAGGACATACCCTAATCTTGCTAATCAACTCCTCGGCCACCCATTTACAAGTGATTGACCTACTTTTATTACTTCTAGGACATGTATGCTCATCGACCAATGTTTTTATTTGGTAACTAGGTGGCTAGTTTCTCCTTGCACAGTAAACTTCCCATCAAGTTTCGTTGTAACAGATGACCCTGCACCTATGTGGTTCAACCTTGAGAAAAAATGCCTCTCTGCCCATCTGAATACTATACATCCTGACTGCATCCTTAAACTGCTGCATCGTGCCAAACTCCATTCCTAACTCCAGTCTAATTTTGCCAAACTTTGTATCATCAGGATTATGCTGAGGGAATACTGAATTTTCATCCTTAGAATCAGAACCTGGTGGGGTGTGCAGCTCTTCAGAATGATACTGATATTCAGTAGGCTCTTCATCATGGTCATTTGGGTTAGGAACAACCACCCTTGGGGCCTAATTCTCTTCCCTAGGTGGCAGAATCCTCTGGCCGGATGGACGGGGTCTTCGATGAATCCTCCGACCTTGAATCCCACAAGAGGTATCCTCATCTAATTTAACAACATTACGCATTCATATGATTAGGTTATTAATTAACGGACAGTTTATGGCAAATACATTTACAATCCAGAAAAAAAACATTACTACTAGGATCTACAATTCATATACTAACCAGCATGTGCATCATTATTGATTTGTGGTGCAGGTTGATCTCTACCAGATGGTTGGGGCCTCACATGTTTCTTCCTACGTTTTCTTCCCATACCATCAACTTCTTCAGGATTAGATAGCCTCTCATGGTCTTCAACATGTGTCTGCTGATTGTCTCCTAAATTGGGGGCCTCATTTTCAATTATTCCAGCCTGAGTTTGATTGGAAAGGTTTTCAGTACCAGCCTCCTCTAGCAATGCTTCATCATACCCCCCTTTGTTCAACGTTGGTTCATCCTCTTCTTGTTGTTGCTCCTCGTGCTGTGGGGGATCCTCTTGTTCATTTGCTTCATTTAATAAAGGAGCTCCCTCTACTTCTGTTTGTTTAGATCCTTCCTCCTCTTCATTTTGTTGGAGTTCCTGGTCATGATTTTGCTGATCTTCTAAAAGAGGCATGTCAACTTCTTCGTTAGCAAAAACCTCAGCCTCATCAACATACTCTGGATTCGCATCAACTGGATGCTTAAAATACAAGTGGACCCTGTTTTCATTCCTCAGTGCAGCATCACACATCTTAACCACATCGGCATCCCTTCTAAGCACCCGTAACTCGTTAGCTAAATCCATCCCTGGCTCCAACCAATAAACTTCATTATACCTAGTATAACCTAAATCTAGAAACAAGCCTTCAACAAGGAATATATTACAAGTATCAACATGCACCCTCTCGATGATACTCACTAAACCACCATTATACTTCAGCACACCATCTGCATCCTTCTCTAACCAACCCCGATGGTGATAAACAAATGTGATATGCGTAGTCATCTGACAAAAATCATAAAAAAAGTCATAATCAGCTAACACAACACATGAAAACACCATCATCATACCTCCATTGCAAACCCCAAACGACTGATAATAACAACAATGCAAACATAAATTGCTTACCAAAACCTTGGTTGATCGACGGTGACTTCTTCACTCTGTATCAACGCCAAACGTGATACTGCATGTGACGTTGCCAAATCCAAGAAACGAATATAAAGCGACAACAGACGAAGAGAAACAGAGACGACCACCCACAAACTCTTCAGTTTCGTGCTTCCAACATAGTCTTAGTTAAATATGGTGTTTCACTTAGGGTTAATTTCGTCATTTCATTTTAATTGGGCAATTAGGGTTTGTTGAATTGGGGATACATGGACAAAACAGGATTGAGAGCCTAATACGGATACCATGTTGGACTTTCGTTTGTCACATCACCAAGCTCCGTTTAACGGAGAAGGGTTCTCCTCACAGTTGGGCAGATTTGCTCCGTTTTTAAATTTTTCAAGAGTATGATTGTCGTTAACGAAGATTAGGGATATTTATGTCAGCATCTTACAAATTCGGGGGCATAATTGATAATTTATTCTTTTAAAAATAAAAATTAGTTATTTTTATTATTTTTATTTCAAAAATTTTATAAAATTGGAGTATTAACAATGAATATAATGTAACTAAGAATTAAGTTTAGTTTAAAAATATTGGGGTATTACAATTAGTATATATAGTGACATACCAACATATTTAATTATTTTCATTTACCAATTATAAACACGACCTCAATGCCAAGTAATGGTATAACTAAAATATATTTAAAATATTACATAACGACAATTTTTTAAATAAAATTTTGATATGCAGTTTAGTCTTTAATCTATTATAAACACGACCTCAATGCCAAGTAATGGTATAACTAAAATATATTTAAAATATTACATAAGGACAATTTTTTAAATAAAATTTTGATATGCAGTTTAGTCTTTAATCTATTATGATGAGGATATTGTAAAAAATAAAAAAAATAATAAAATCAAAATAAATAAAACATTAAAAATAAAAATAAAATCAAATGCAAATATTGAGAATAGAAATCATACATATGTCCCTAAATAAATTCAACTATTAAGACGCCAAGAAAAGAATAAATTCAACCATTAATACAGACATAAATGAGTACATTTTTTTTTCAAAACGAAGGAATGGAAAACGACATGTTAACTATGATCAATGAAGAGAAAGAAAATCGGGGTATTTAACCATTAATGCACTCAAGAAGAAAATGATTACATTTATTTTTTAATAAGGTTTAATTATTCTGTTTGTCTTATAGTTTTGTGAAATTTTTAATTAGATCTTTATATTTTTTTTAATTGAGTCTTTGTACTAAATTATTTTTTAATTGAGTCCTTATACTTTTTTTTTCTTTTATTTGAGTTCCTGTATCAATTTTTTTGTAGTTGGGTCCCTATATAATTAAGCTAATTACTACTAAGAGAGATCTGATTGAAAAAAAATTGATACAAGAACCTAATTAAAAAAATATATATAAAAAGTTAATTAAAAATTTTACAAAACTATAGAAACAACGGAATAATTAAACCTTCTAATAATTAAAAATAAATGATATGATGATGACTTATTTAAAAGAGAGAAGTCTACAATGTGTAACCACTTGCAATTACAAAGACAAAAGAAGAGGACAAGAAAAGAAGCACAAAAGAGAGAAGATAGAGATACGTACTTAGGGGTGAGCACGGGTAGCGGGTATCCGATTATCCGTTTGAATTCGAACCGAACCAATTAAATTGATTCTGAAACCAACGAATAATCGGGTCTGATGGTTTCAGTGGCTAAGAGAAGGGGGGGTTGAATCTTAGCCCCTTTTTTGCTTGCTAACACTTGCTGGACTTAGAGGAAACTTTTCTGTTTTTAGCTCGTCCCTACCCACGAGACATTTTCATTTTGTCTCGTCACTTGACACGAGACATTTTTGATTTTTCATCTGAACAGTAAAAACAGAATTGAAGTAGGAAGAGAGAGAGAAGATTACACCCAGATATATCCTGGTTCAGCTGCTAAGTGCAGTGCAGCCTACATCCAGTCTCCATCACAACAATGATAGAATTTCACTATAATCAATCTGATTACAACCTGTAAAGTGCTAACCCAACTTACAAGGGGATTCCCACAGAATCATGAAACACAACACAGATGTACAAATGAACTCTAAGACATCTATGGTTTTTTCTTTTAATTTTGCACTCTCTGCCTTTTTCCGCTCTATGGCTTTTTCATACAAACCTCACTGTTTGCCTTTTTCCATGAGACTCAAGACATGACAAAATTAAACAGAAAAATTACAAAACAAAAAATATTGAAGGAGAAGAGAAATCTGTTAGCTCAGGTAGCTCTGAGAACTCTGTGCCTTGCACTCTCAAATTTTCTCCTTGAATCTAACCATGACTGTTCACCTCTTTTATAGAGAAGTGAAGCCTTCACAGTTGAAACACAAACCCGAGCTCAGCTTCTTTTCCTTCACAACAAAACCGGTTCGGCCACACAGAGAGAAGAGGTAACTCATGCAAAAACCAACATGCAAATACCTCTAGTCCTTCCTTGGTCATCACTCTTCATCAATCCGAGCGCTCCATCCTTGGCTTCCTCTCCAAGATGGATTTCTGGCCCTTGATGCTTCATGATGATGATGACTTCATCTGCTTCAATCTCTGCCTCAACCATCACTTCGCCACTCTAGCTACTTCCTGTGGTGGTTGAGCAGAATCAAAGACAAGCCATGCCTCCAAAGATCTTCCTTGCTGGCCGAATCTTCATCCTTCTTTTTGAGTATGAAGGATCCGAGATTACCTCACCGAATCTTACCAGATTAGGTGATAATCTCAGCCACAGCATACTTTTCTTTTTCTTTTTCGTGCCATCAACTCGATGGTCTTTAGGCTTGCTTTCCTTTCCTTTTGGTAGCTCCAAGTAGCTTCCATGGCTTCCTGTGTAATAACCGAAGAAGAGAAGCAAAGGTAAGAGAGAGGAGAGAGAAGTTTGAACACAAACTAATGGGTAATAACAAAGTGAAATTAAAGTCCAACTTCCCTAGCTTAGAGTGGCGTGTAGCATTATGATCACCATCATGTCAATCACACTTTCTCTCTTATGTTCCCCATGTTAGTGAATTAAATTTCAAATCCTTCAAAAGAATGAAATGGAGTCCGTTGGAAGCATTTAGGCTTTTCATTTGCTTCATGGATTCGGATAAAGCATGGAAACATTCAACAATATTGGGCTTGGTAGTAATAGGTTTCATTTTGGCCCAATATCATTTTCCTTTCGGACCATAGCATGCATAAAACACATTGGGCTATTGAATTTTGGCCCACTAAAAGCATTTGCTTTCCTGGTAAGTTTGATTTCGGATCAAGCACAGGAAGCTTTCATCAAAAATAAATATGGGCTCAGTTGCAATAACATTTTTGTTTTCCGGCCCAATTAAAACCTGTATCACAAAATTATCAATTAACATATGATTAATGAAGATTGAACTAATAATTTTGTAATTAAATATTTTAATAATGTTTGTTCATCACAAATATTAATTTGGAGTTTTCCAAACTCATCAATCTCCCCCTTGATGACAAACATTATTAAAATTGAAATGGAAAGAAATTTAAAGATTGAGTACGAGTACTCCCTTTGAGGATTGAATTTCTCCCCCTTTCAAAATGTCACATGGCTCCCCCTTAATATATGCTATTTTACCAAGGGAAGCATAAACCTGTAACATTTTAATCAAGCTTCAAAATAACAATGTTATTTAGCATATTTATTCATAATGCTAAATGCTTGATTTATGAGCAGATTTGAATGATATACAAAACTCATTTGTTATCATAAACTGATTTTCTGCTCAATAATTACATATATAAAAAATATCCAAACATTTTCCTGTTTAATATATCAGAGCAAAACAACATGATGGAAAATATTTGTAGAGAAAAATAAGGCAGTTTTTGATGCTTTATACAATTTAAAGGAACTGCCAAAAATAAATTTTCAATCCAACAAGTTTATCAATGATGAATCAACAGCCAGGCATCAAAATAAATTAAACATCATTATAAACCAAATGCCAAATAAACTAATCATGATGAACCAAAATCCAAATGCAGTTCAATCAGCAGTGATCATAGTAAAATAAATACAATAACAACATGCATTTTTTGAACAAGGGTGATCATGAATTTTCAATTTTGAAAATTTCATCCCTGTTCTCATCCCCTGTTTTCATGATTTCAATTTTCAGCACTATTTCTTAATTTCAATTTTCAGCACCATTTCTCCCCCTTTTGGCATCAAGGGGCACTGCAAAATAAATGAAAACAACATACAAAAGGCAGAATATTTGTTTTTCACCAAAACATAATGGTCCAGTCAGCACACATGCATTTGAGCACATGACAATCAAAGCTGAACTTGAAATCAATCTACTAACACAAAGTACTCAAAACAGAACCAGATCAAAGCATAAAACAGAGCAAAGCAAGTCTGCAAAACAGTGCAACAAATCAATGAAACATAACAGTTTCAATTCAGCCTTTTTTTTAATCAAGGAGGGACCCTGCAAAAAAAATGAAGAAAAAGTAATGCAGTCCATACTAATTCAGGACAAGTGAAAATGGTTCCTAAAATCAAGGGATGAAGAAAGAATAATGATTTGATTTGACAACTTCCCAAAAGTATAATTAAAAAAAATGAGGAACGGGTCAGATTGAGGTCAAAGAGATTTTGTGGGGCCCATTGGTATTTATTTCTGCGCAGTCTCCCCCTTAATCATAGCTCTCCCATCATGCATTTATTTTTATCTCGTCCATTCCTGCGAGATAAAACTGGACAGAATCAGAAATTCACAAATTTTCAACATGATTTAAATCAAACATTCCCAAGCTTTTTCTTAACAAACAGAATCTATCTTCACAGAGGGGTTTTGTAAAAATATCAGCAAGTTGTTCTTCAGATTTTACAAATTGAATATCAATAGTACCCTTTTGCACATGTTCTCTAATAAAATGATATTTGATTTCAATGTGCTTTGTTCTTGAGTGCAGAACAGGATTTTTTGAAATATTTATTGCACTCATGTTATCACAAACTAAGGGTATGCTATTGATCTTTAATTTGTAATCTTCCAATTGGGTTTTCAACCAAATTAATTGTGAACAACAAGCAGATGCGGATATATATTCAGCTTCAGCTGTGGATAGAGCCACTGTGGCTTGTTTCTTGCTTGACCACATATTGAGTGAGCTTCCAAGGAAGCAACACATGCCGGAGGTGCTCCTTCTATCCACTCTATCTCCCGCATAATCTGCATCACAAAACCCTACAGCACAAAAATCATCAGATTTTGGATACCATAAGCCATAATCACATGTTCCCTTAATATATCTAATGATGCGTTTAACGGCCGATAAATGGGATTCTTTTGGGTGAGATTGAAATCTTGAACATACACCCACACTTTAAACTATATCCGGTCTAGAGGAGGTAAGATACATTAATGAACCAATCATTCCTCTATACCGTGTCTCATCCACATCTAGGCCATCATCATCCTTTTCAAGTTTAGTGTTAGGATGCATTGGTGTTCCCATTGGTTTGGAATTTTCTAAGCCAAATTTCTTTATCAATTCTTTTGCATACTTGCCTTGGTGAATAAAGGTACCACTAGGAGTTTGTTTAATTTGGAGGCCAAGAAAGAAAGTTAGCTCTTCCATTAAACTCATTTCAAACTCACTAGTCATGAGTTTTCCAAACTCTTTACACAAGGACTCATTGGCCGATCCAAACACAATATCATCCACATAAACTTGAACTAAAAGGATGTCATCATTAGAAACTTTAATGAACAAAGTAGTGTCGGTGGTTCCCCTTTGAAAATGATTTTCTAATAGAAAGGCACTAAGCCTTTCATACCAAGCTCTTGGAGCTTGCCTAAGGCCATACAGGGCCTTTGAGAGTTTAAAAACATGATTTGGAAAATCTTTATGTTCAAAGTCGGGGGGTTGAGCCACATACACTTCTCTATCAATAAAGCCATTAAGGAAAGCACATTTAACATCCATTTGAAATATTTTGAAACCCTTATGGGCAGCGTAGGCAAGAAGCAACCTAATTGCTTCCATTCTAGCTACCGGAGCAAAAGACTCATCAAAATCTATTCCCTCTTCTTGATCGTAACCTTGGGCCACTAATCTAGCCTTGTTACGAACAACTTGTCCATCCTCACCAAGTTTATTTTTGAATACCCATTTAGTACCCGTTACCTTCTTACCATCCGGATGAGGTACTAATGTCCAAACCTCATTCTTGTCAAATTGAGCAAGCTCCTCTTGCATGGCCTTGACCCATGATGGATCTTCAAGAGCTTGTTTGACATTGTTGGGCTCCATTTGTGACAAGAGAGCAAAGTTTCTAGGTCCGGTTTGCCTTTTGGTGGAAGATCTTGTGGTTACACCTTGAAAAGGATCACCAATAATGAAGTCATGAGGATAACCCCTCATGGACTTCCATTCTCTAGGCTTTCGGACAGGTGTAGAGTTTTGATGAACTTTTGGTGGTCTCACTGTTTCAGTTGCTCGTGCCTGCTCAGGAGATAAAATGGAAATGTCTCCTCCAATCTAACGAGATAAAACCGGGCTGACAGATTCTTCATTTTGCACAGATTTGGGATTTTCTTTACTTGTTTCATCCTCTTCACAATCTGAATCATTATCCTTAACAATACTGGGAATTAAGTTAGAATCACAAAAATAACATGTATGGATTCCTCTATGGTTCTATACTCTTTGAGATAAACTCTATAGGCCTTGCTTGTGGTGGAATATCCAACAAATATTCCTTCATAGGATTTTGGATCAAATTTTCCAAGGTTTTCCTTATTGTTAAGTACAAAGCATTTGTATCCAAAAACATGAAAGTACTTAAGATTTGGAGGGGTTCCTTTCCATAGCTCATAAGGGGTTTTCTTTAACCCTTTTCTAATGATTGTTCTATTCAGAATATAACATGCTGTGTTCACAGCTTTAGCCCATAAAAATTTAGGAATCTCATTTTCACATAGCATAGCCCTAGTCATTTCTTGAAGGCTTCGATTCCTTCTTTCAACCACCCAATTTTGTTGGGGGGTTCTAGGGCATGAAAAATTATGAGAAATCCCCAAGTCATCACAGAATTTTTCAAAGTCTTGATTTTCAAATTCTCTTCCATGATCACTTCTCAAATGGGCAATTTTCAAATCTTTTTCATTTTGAATTTTCTTGCAAAGGGTGGAGAAAGCATAAAATGCATCATTCTTATGAGCAAGGAAAAGTACCCAACCAAATCTAGAGTAATCATCTACCACCACAAGACCATAGTGTTTACCTCCTAAACTTTGAGTTCTAGTAGGACCAAAAAGATCAATATGTAACATCTCCAATGGCCTCTTGGTTGAGATTCCATCTTTTGACTTAAAAGAGGATTTTACTTGTTTGCCCAATTGACAAGCATCACAAGTAAGATCCTTATCAAACTTGATGTTTGGAATTCCTCTAACCAAATTCTTTTTAACTAGCTTAGAAATTTAGTACATGCTAGCATGGCCCAACTTTCTATGCCAAAGCCATTTTTCAGATTCAAAAGAAGTAAAGCATGTTACATTTTGTTCCTTTAAATCCTCAAGAGTTAATCCATACACATTGTTGTATCTTTTAGCTTCAAAAAGAACATCCCCAGTTTTCTCACAAACAACTAAGCAAACAAACTTCTTAAAAATAACTTCAAAACCCAAATCACATAATTGACTAACACTAAGTAAATTATGTTTCAAGCCATGTACAAGAAGGACATCATTTATACAAGAAGAGAAATTTTTACCCACTTTCCCAACAGCCACTATTTTTCCGTTTGCATCATCACCGAAAGTGACAAGTCCTCCATCATATTCATCAAGCTTTATGAAGAAGGTTGTCTTCCCGGTCATATGCCTAGAGCATCCGCTATCCATGTACCACATATTTTCTTTCTTCTTGGATGCTAGGCATACCTACAAAATAAGCTCAAGTGACCTTAGGTATCCAAATTTTCTTGGATCCTTTCACGTTAAACCATCTCTTATGTCCCAAATCATTGTAATAAAAAACAACTTTACAAACTTTATCACCAATCATTCTTTCACCAAAGAAACATTGAATAGGAAAGTGTCCACTTCGATTGCATAGCCTACAAAATCTTGGAGTTGCTATTTTGTTAAAGTAAGTTGGGTCTTGATATTTTGTATCATTTGAAGATGAAGCAATGTTTTCAAAATGTGATTTTTTAGATTTATAAAATCCCAACCCAGCTTTATCATAAAGAGGTTTTTGACTAGCCAAGATTTGATTCAAAATTTCAGAACTTTGGGTGAACTTGGCTAAGTCTTCCTTAAGTCTTTTAACCTCTTTAAGCAACTCTTCATTTTGCTTAAAACAATTCACATATGCAAGAACAGAATGGTCACTTTCACAGCTTCTAACTTGGGCTTTTAACTGCTTATTTTCTTCCACAAGATCACAAGCAGTTTCGGCCTCTCTTAGTTTTTCTTTGAGAAAATCATTTTCAGCTTTAAGAATGAAATTTTGTTGTTCAAGATCTTGATTATCAGTCAGAAAACATCTTATTTTTTCAGAGAGGTGATCTATCATAAGATGAAGGTCTTCAGTGTCAGGGTTTTGAAAGAATACCTGATCTACCTCATTTGCCATGAGACAAGGCTGTGACTTAGTCTCAGATTCTTCATCATCATCATCTGAGTCATTTTCCAAATCTTCCCATGAAGCCATCAGTCCCTTCTTCTTTCCTTTTTTCGGCTTTTCCTCCTTCTTTAACTTGGGACAATTAGATTTAAAATGCCCCATTTCCTTGCAATTGTAACATATTACTTTGCTAAGATCTTTCTTCATCCTCCTTGAGCTGCTGTCTTTGCCTTTGAGTTTCATCATTTTCTTGAATTTTTTTGCAAACAACACAAACTCATTTTCAGAAGAGTTATCACTGGATTCATCATCCAGAGGGTTAGTCACAGAAGAAAAAGCAATTCCTTTCTTTTTTGAATCTTTTTTCAAATAGGAGTTTTCAAAAGCAAGAAGATTTCCTCTCAAATCATCAAGTGTTATGGAATCTAAGCTACTACTCTCAGAAATAATTAAAGCTTTTGTTTCCCACTCTTTTGTAAGACATCTCAGCACTCTTCTCACAAGCACAGAATCAGAATGTGTAATTCCCAGAGCATCTAAGCCAACAATGATAGTGTTGAACCGTTCGAACAGTTCATCAATGGACTCTCCTTCCTTCATTGCAAACATTTCATATTCTCTGTTCAACATGTCTGTCCGAGTCTTCTTTACAATGGTGGTTCCTTCATGAGTGATTTGTAACTTGTCCCAGATTTTCTTTGCCGTTGTGCATCGTGATACCCGTCGGTACTCCTCAAAGCTGATAGCATAGTTGAGCAGGTTTACTGCCTTGGCATTTAACTCTACCTTCTTCCTATCTTCCTCGGTCCATCTTGCTTCTGGTTTGAGGGTGACTACTCCTTCAGCACTTGTGGTAGTTGGAAATTGAGGCCCTTCCAGGATAATCTTCCAAAGTCTGTAATCCACAGCTTGTACAAATATCTTCATCCTCTCCTTCCAATAGGTATAATTTTTCCCATTGAAAAGAGGAGGTCTGTTGCTTGATTGTCCTTCGGTCAGATTATAGGACACCACATTTGCGCCACTGTTTTCCGCCATAAGGATCTTTACTCCAAGCTGCAAAGCTTGATCTCTTTGAGACCAAGCTCTGATACCAATTGACTGTTTTAGTGGCTAAGAGAAGGGGGGGTTGAATCTTAGCCCCCTTTTTGCTTGCTAACACTTGCTGGACTTAGAGAAAACTTTTCTGTTTTTAGCTCGTCCCTACCCACGAGACATTTTCATTTTGTCTCGTCACTTGACACGAGACATTTTTTATTTTTTATCTGAACAGTAAAACCAGAATTGAAGTAGGAAGAGAGAGAGAAGATTACACCCAGATATATCCTGGTTCAGCTGCTAAGTGCAGTGCAGCCTACATCCAGTCTCCATCACAACAATAATGGAATTTCACTATAATCAATCTGATTACAACCTGTAAAGTGCTAACCCAACTTACAAGGGGATTCCCACAGAATCATGAAACACAACACAGATGTACAAAGGAACTCTAAGACATCTATGGCTTTTTCTTTTAATTTTGCACTCTCTGCCTTTTTCCGCTCTATGGCTTTTTCATACAAACCTCACTGTTTGCCTTTTTCCATGAGACTCAAGACATGACAAAATTAAACAGAAAAATTACAAAACAGAAAACATTGAAGGAGAAGAAAAATCTGTTAGCTCAGGTAGCTCTGAGAACCTTGTGCCTTGCACTCTCAAATTTTCTCCTTGAATCTAACCATGACTGTTCACCTCTTTTATAGAGAAGTGAAGCCTTCACAGTTGAAACACAAACCCGAGCTCAGCTTCTTTTCCTTCACAACAAAACCGGTTCGGCCACACAGAGAGAAGAGGTAACTCATGCAAAAACCAACATGCAAATACCTCTAGTCCTTCCTTGGTCATCACTCTTCATCAATCCGAGCGCTCCATCCTTGGCTTCCTCTCCAAGATGGATTTCTGGCCCTTGATGCTTCATGATGATGATGACTTCATCTGCTTCAATCTCTGTCTCAACCATCACTTCGCCACTCTAGCTACTTCCTGTGGTGGTTGAGCAGAATCAAAGACAAGCCATGCCTCCAAAGATCTTCCTTGCTGGCCGAATCTTCATCCTTCTTTTTGAGTATGAAGGATCCGAGATTACCTCACCGAATCTTACCAGATTAGGTGATAATCTCAGCCACAGCATACTTTTCTTTTTCTTTTTCGTGCCATAAACTCGATGGTCTTTAGGCTTGCTTTCCTTTCCTTTTGGTAGCTCCAAGTAGCTTCTATGGCTTCCTGTGTAATAACCGAAGAAGAGAAGCAAAGGTAAGAGAGAAGAGAGAGAAGTTTGAACACAAACTAATGGGTAATAACAAAGTGAAATTAAAGTCCAACTTCCCTAGCTTAGAGTGGCGTGTAGCATTATGATCACCATCATGTCAATCACACTTTCTCTCTCATGTTCCCCATGCTAGTGAATTAAATTTCAAATCCTTCAAAAGAATGAAATGGAGTCCGTTTGAAGCATTTAGGCTTTTCATTTGCTTCATGGATTCGGATAAAGCATGGAAACATTCAACAATATTGGGCTTGGTAGTAATAGGTTTCATTTTGGCCCAATATCATTTTCCTTTCGGACCATAGCATGCATAAAACACATTGGGCTATTGAATTTTGGCCCACTAAAAGCATTTACTTTCCTGGTAAGTTTGATTTCGGATCAAGCACAGGAAGCTTTCATCAAAAATAAATATGGGCTCAGTTGCAATAACTTTTTTGTTTTCCGGCCCAATTAAAACCTGTATCACAAAATTATCAATTAACATATGATTAATGAAGATTGAACTAATAATTTTGTAATTAAATATTTTAATAATATTTGTTCATCACAAATATTAATTTGGAGTTTTCCAAACTCATCAGGGTCCAATTCAAATCAAACCAATAGCTTTTGTTAGTGATTGGTTCGGGTATCGGTTTTAGGAGTGCGGAACCCGAACCAACCTACAAATCCGATCATATATTAATTAAATAAAAAAATAAAAATATATATATGGTTGTTCTATTAGACAATGATTATTCATTATTAATATGTTTGGATTTTAATGAGTTTAGTTTTTAATGTATTTTGTGTTTAACATGTTTGGATTATTTCTATTGATGTTACATGTTTATTCTACTTATTGAATTTTTAAGATAAAAATTTGGTTTTTTTTATAAATTTCAAAGTCATCAGGTATCCAATTAACCGAACCGAACCAATCCGTTCTTAATTGATTTGGTTTGGTTTTGGTATATGTACAAAAAAACATAAATTCGAACCAAACTAAACCAATTATATTTTGATCGGTTCAGTTTTAATTTTATCATAAACCCAAACCAAATCGACTCGTGCTCACCCCTATACATCCTATTTAACTTATAACCGTAATTGAAACTACTACAAATAATATACAAGACAAATTATTCATTCTTCATCAAGAACAATAAAGATATTTTTAAACTGTTTATAATTTGGGAATTCATATTTTATTTATAAAATTCATATAATTTTTTTGGTATATATATATTTATTTATTTATTGTCTTCTATCATCAATGTTAATTTTATATGATCAACATTGATCAATTTATTCATTGATTCCTCAATCTCCCATGATCATATGTACATAAAACTATTACATAAAATTGATAAAAGTATCTTCAAACACACTTGTCTGACTCATAAGAGGTGCTTCTATGAGTAACACACTGATTCCTCAATCCCTCATGTATGACTTCTATGAGTAACACACTGATAGCTATATATAGTGGTTGAAAGTAGTCAACTCTAAATATAGGAGAAATAAATTTAGGAAGGTTATAAATGCAAATATTATGTATAACTACATATTTAAAATATTCAATACAAAATCAAAACTAAAGATAAAATTAAAATCAATTGGTCAAATAAACATTAACATTATATGTTTTAAGATTAATTTATTTATCAAAAAAAGAATTATGTTTTGTATTGGGATTATTGATGAACGGAATAGAAAGAAGGATGATGAGGATTGACTTTGAAAAATAATTTTTGAATGAATTTAGAAATGAGATATGGATTGACGAATGATGATGATGATATTGAGAATGACTTAGATATTAATGAATGTTGAATGAATTATTTATATGGCTTATGAATTTGAATTATCTGAGACATGAGTTTTCCTGGATAGATGCAGTGGCTTGCCACCACTTGCATCAGGTTGAGACTCGATACTCTGTTGACCCTACGACGTAAGGGTGATCGGGCACTTATAAATTCCCGGGAATGGTACCCCCATTGAGCGATTTGATATATATATGAGAAAAAGCTATGCATAGACTCATGGGGATGCGCATCGAGGGATAGTCCATGGGTTTAGCAAATCAGACTTGTTGGGTTGACTGTATAACCGATAGATAAGCTCATTAGCCATAGGACAGACATGCATCATATGCATTTGTATGCTTTGCTTGGGTTTGAATTCTGTTTTGGTTTGCCTAATTGTTAAACTGTTATTAACTGTTACCTGAACTATTTGTTGTAACTGCTACCTAAACCTGTGCTTTCCTTGTCTGTTTTGCCTGTGTTTGTCTTGGTGTGCTACTTTTGAGAATGAGCTTTGGTACCGAATTGATGATTGTGTTGATTGATTACGTGGTTGGTTTCTGATTAAGATTTTCTTATAAGAAAAGAAAGGTTTTGGATTTCTGGATATTTAAATATTGATTTTCGAAAAGGGTTTTTGGATGATTAGTTGTTGGTTTTTAAAAGATTCAAAGGACGAATAATAATCATTGAGCTTAAAAATAGATTTCTCTTTAAATATCTTATTATGACAATTCTGAAACTCTATGGTGGGATCGTGTGGTTAGGTTCTCACTCCCTACAATTTTATCTTTTCAGGAGACGGATGAAAGAGCTCACGAAGGGTTGTATTGCGTTTCGTCTAGTCGATAATGCTATTTAGTTTTTATTTACTTACCATTTGCTATCAATATTATATTATGTAAGAGGGATATAGAAATTGTATGATTTGTATGTATATAATATGTATAGGTTACTTGAGTAAGAAGTTTTGTACATGTATATGCTTGTTTTGTTTTATTTAAAAAATATTCTTTTTCTGGTTTTAAAAAGAATAGTGATACGATTTCAAGTCAAAGACTCCTATTTTATTATTAAGTATATGAAGTTGTCGTAATACTTCTTGCTATCAGAGTAGCACAACTGGAAGCGTGACATTCTGATAGTGAGGGTGTTACAATCATCATTACAAATTTTTAGATCTCTGCTTTCTACATATATGTCAAACCAATGACATGAACTTGGCCAACAAAAAGTGCAAAAAAATAATGTCCTGCCGAAAAACCTAGAACACTACAAGAATATGGCCGATTAGCTACCACGAAAAGAGTCTTAAAATCATCACTAATCTGATGCAAAATATAATTTGTGACAAATTAGCTACCGCCTAGCAACTAATGCTTTCCTCGCTAATTACAAGTCGCAGATTAGTGAGGCAAATACAACAGTCACTATTTCATCGGAAAGTTTTTTAGCTACTGAATAGATAGTCGCAAATTCATCACTAAAGTAAAAGCTAATTCCATAGAAGAAATAGATTAAAAGGTAGTCGCTAATTAGCGACAAAATCTACTGCAGCAGACTCGTCGCTAAACGCAAGCTAACTTCATAGACAAAATAAAGAGCTTAGTTGACGCTAATTAGCGAGGAATTTTTTCGAACCTAACTCGTCGCAAGTTGTCCGCTAATATGATCGCAAATTTGTTGCATTTTGTAGCAAATCTATAGCTAATCTTTGAAAATTCTTAATTAAATTTGTAGGAATTTTGTCGCTAAACCAAAGCTATTCTAAATGAGAAAGTAGAATTATGAAGTAGTCGCTAACTTGCTAGGAAATAATATGTAATCAACTAGTTGCAATACTGTCGCATAATGTCATCGCAATTTCCTTTTAAACTAGTAACAAATCGATAAATATCTCATAAATGTTTCGGTTGTAATAGAGTCTTTAATTTGTTACTGATGAGCGGATATTTTATACGCTTTTTGGGGGTAATTTCATGTAGATTTTAGTATGTTTTAATTAGTTTTTAATAGAATTTTATTAGTTTTTAAGCAAAAATCATATTTCTGGACTTTACTATGAGTGTGTGTATTTTTCTGTGATTTCAGGTATTTTCTGGCTGAAATTGAGGAAGCTGAGCAAAAATCTGACTTAGGCTGAAAAAGGACTGCTGATGCTGTTGGATCCTGACCTCCCTACACTCGAAATGGATTTTCTGGAGCTACAGGAGTCCAATTGGCGCGCTCTCAACGGCGTTGGAAAGTAGACATCCAGGGATTTCCAGCAATATATAATAGTCCATACTTTGCGCGAAGATAGACGACGTAACTTGGCGTTGAACGCCAAGTACATGCTGCTGTCTGGAGTTAAACGCCAGAAAAACGTCATGATCCGGAGTTGAACGCCCAAAACACGTCATAACTTGGAGTTCAACTCCAAGAAAAGCCTCTACTCGTGGATAGCTTTAGTCTCAGCCCCAGCACACACCAAGTGGGCCCCAAAAGTGGATTTCTGCACCAATTATCTTAGTTTACTCATATTCTGTAAACCTAGGATACTAGTTTACTATTTAAACAACTTTTAGAGACTTATTTTGTACCTCATGACATTTTCAGATCTGAATTACATACTTTTTGACGGCATGAGTCTCTAAACTCCATTGTTGGGGGTGAGGAGCTCTGCAGCGTCTCGATGAATTAATACAATTACTTTGTTTTCCATTCAAACACGCTTGTTCTTATCTAAGATGTTCATTCGCGCTTAATTATGGAGAAGGTGATGATCCATGACACTCATCACCTTCCTCAGTCCATGAACGTGTGTCTGACAACCACCTCCGTTCTACATCAGATTGAATGAGTATCTCTTAGATTCATTACTCAGAATCTTCGTGGTATAAGCCGGATTGATGGCGGCATTCATGAGAATCCGGAAAATCTAAACCTTGTCTGTGGTATTCTGAGTAGGATTCCGGGATTGAATGACTGTGACAAGATTCAAACTCCTGAAGGCTGGGCGTTAGTGACAAACACAAAAGAATCAATGGATTCTATTCCAACCTGATTGAGAACCGACAGATGATTAGCCGTGCTGTGACAGAGCATAGGAACGTTTTCACTGAGAGGATGGGAAGTAGCCATTGACAACGGTGACACCCTACGTAGAGCTTGCCATGGAAGGGATTTTGCGTGTGGGAAGAGGATTTCAAGGAAAAGTAGAAGTTCAGAGGACAAAGCATCTCCAAAACTCCAACATATTTCTCATTACTGAACAACAAGTAACGCTTTGATTCTCTTTTATTTTTCTAATAATTTTAAACACTTTGACTTCTTACAATTAAATCCAAATAATCTTACTGGCCTCCTGACTAAGATTAATAAAATAAATATAGCTTACTTCAAACCAATAATCTCCGTGGGATCGACCCTTACTCACGTAAGGTATTACTTGGACGACCCAGTGCACTTGCTGGTTAGTGGTACGAGATCATAAGAAATTTTGATTTTGATATTGAGATTAAGATTTCGAGCACCAAGTTTTCGGCGCCGTTGCCGGGGATTATTCGAATTTGAACAATTGAAGGCTTATTTTATTTCTTAGATTAGGAATAATTTATTTTTATTGTTATAGAGTCATTAAATCTTGATAGGATAGTTTCTTTTCAAAAATTCCTTTTCAAAATTTATTATTTGTCAATTTTTCGTGAGTCTAGTGTCTTGTTCTAAGTTTGGTGTCAATTGCATGTTCTTGTTTTTCCTTGATCTGCAAGTTGTTCTTGTTTACCTTTCTTGTTGATCTTGGGTTTTTCTTGCTTTGTGTCTTTTCTTGTTTCACTTGTGTTCTTTTCAAAGCATTAATTGGAATATTTAGAACAAGTGTTACATTTACTCCCAATTGGCTAGAGTATTGGTTTATATTCTTGATAATTGGGTTTACGCTTTGGAATCTTTTTCAAAAATAATTTTTCTTTGATTGAATCTTGTGCCAAACTTTAAGTTTGGTGTTTTCTTGTTAATCTTTTCATAATTTTCGAAAATTTTATTAAAGTTTTCTAAAAATTTTAAGTTTGGTGTTCTTCTTTTTGTTCTTGGTGTTCTTGTGAATCTTCAAGGTGTTCTTGAGTTTTTCTTGTGTCTTGATCTTAAAATTTTTAAGTTTGGTGTTTGGTGCGCGAAATTGTGAACTATACTTTTTCACAACTCTCATAATCCCTGGTAATGGCTCCAAAAACTTGGTGCGCTCAATACCATGGCATTACACAACTTCGCACAACTAACCAGCAAGTGCACTGGGTCGTCCAAGTAATAAACCTTACGTGAGTAAGGGTCGATCCCACGGAGATTGTTAGTATTGAAGCAAGCTATGGTCATCTTGTAAATCTTAGTCAGGCAAACTCAGATATATATGGTGATGAACGAAAATAACATAAAAGATAAAGATAGTGATACTTATGTAATTCATTGGTAGGAACTTCAGATAAGCGCATGAAGATGCCTTCCCTTCCGTCTCTCTGCTTTCCTACTGTCTTCATCCAACCCTTCTTACTCCTTTCCATGGCAAGCTCGTATAGGGTCTCACTGTTGTCAGCAGCTACCTCCCATCCTCGCAGTGAAAGCTAATGCACACACTCTGTCACAGTGCTGCCAATCACCGGTGTGGTTCCCTCCCCTACCGGAATAGAATAACTCTTTTGCGTCTGTCACTAACGCCCAGTAGGTTACAGGTTTGAAGCACGTCACAGTCATTCAATCATTGAATCCTACTCAGAATACCACAGACAAGGTTAGACCTTCCGGATTCTCTTGAATACTGCCATCAGTTCTTGCCTATACCACGAAGACTCTGATCTCACGGAATGGTTGGCTCGTTTGTCAGGCGAGCACTCGGTTGTCAGGCGATCAACCATGCATCGTGCAATCAGGAATCCAAGAGATATTCACCAAGCCTCAAATGCTTGTAGAACAAGAGTGGTTGTCAGTCACCTTGTTCATGAGTGAGAATGGTGATGGGCGTCAATCATCACCTTCATCATGTTGAAGAACAAGTGATATCTTGGATAAAGAACAAGCGGAATTTGAATGAAAGAACAATAGTAATTGCATTAATACTCGAGGTACAGCAGAGCTCCACACCTTAATCTATGGTGTGTAGAAACTCCACCGTTGAAAATACATATGCATAAGGTCTAGGCATGGCCGAATGGCCAGCCTCCCAATGATCTAAGAACTAAAATGTCCAAAGATGATCTAGAGATCTAAAAGTGATCAAAAGATTCCTATACAATAGTAAAAGGTCCTACTTATAAGAAACTAGTAGCCTAGGGTGTACAGAAATGAGTAAATGACATAAAAATCCTCTTCCGGGCCCACTTGGTGTGTGCTTGGGCTGAGCAATGAAGCAATTTCGTGTAGAGACTCCCCTTGGAGTTAAACGCCAGCTTTAGTGCCAGTTTGGGCGTTTAACTCCCAATTAGGTGCCAGTTCCGGCGTTTAACGCTGGAATTTCTTGAGGTGACTTTGAACGCCGGTTTGGGCCATCAAATCTTGGGCAAAGTATGGACTATTATATATTGCTGGAAAGCCCAGGATGTCTACTTTCCAACGCCGTTGAGAGCGCGCCAATTGGGCTTCTGTAGCTCCAGAAAATCCACTTCGAGTGCAGGGAGGTCAGAATCCAACAGCATCTGCAGTCCTTTTGAGTCTCTGGATCAGATTTTTGCTCAGATCCCTCAATTTCAGCCAGAAAATACCTGAAATCACAGAAAAACACACAAACTCATAGTAAAGTCCAGAAAAGTGAATTTTAATTAAAAACTAATAAAAATATACTAAAAACTAACTATATCATATCAAAAACATACTAAAAACAATGCCAAAAAGTATACAAATTATCCGCTCATCAGTGTTCCTTGGTGTTTTCCCTCAAAAAATTTTCGAAAATAAGGAGCATTAGATCTAAAAATTTTAAGTTTTGTGTCTTTTGTGTGTTTTTCTCTTTCATCACAAAATTTAAAAAAAAAATTAAAATTAAAAAAATTAAAAATTATATTTTCTAACTAATTTTGAACTTCGTTTTTCGAAAATTTTTATATAAAAATTCAAATTTCAATTTCAAAATATTTCCAATTTCTTTTATTTATTTTGTTTTTTTTTTTAGTTTAACTTAAAAAAAAATCAACATATATATTATCCCTTGTATTCCATCATGGAAGCAAGTAGGAATGAACAGTCCAAGAGGACTCTGGGGTCATATGCTAACCCCACTACTGCTTCGTATGGGAGTAGTATCTGTATACCCTCCATTGGAGTTAGTAGCTTTGAGTTGAATCCTCAGCTTATTATCATGGTGCAGCAAAACTGTCAGTATTCTGGTCTTCCACATGAAGAACCTACAGAGTTTCTGGCACAATTTTTGCAAATTACTGACACAGTACATGATAAGGAAGTGGATCAGGATGTCTACAGATTATTACTGTTTCCATTTGCTGTAAAAGATCAAGCTAAGAGGTGGTTAAATAACCAACCTAAGAACAGCATAAAAACATGGAAGCAGCTATCAGAAAAATTCCTGAATCACTATTTCCCTCCAAAACGGATGACACAGCTAAGGCTAAGCATCCAAGGCTTCAAACAAGGAGATAATGAATCTCTTTATGATGCCTGGGAGAGATACAGAGAGATGCTAAGAAAATGCCCCTCTGAAATGTTTTCAGAATGGGTGCAATTAGACATCTTCTACTATGGGCTTACAGAAAAAGCTCAGATTTCTCTAGACCACTCAGCTGGTGGATCTATACATATGAGAAAAACAATTGAAGAAGCTCAAGAGCTTATTGATACAGTTGCCAGGAATCAACATATGTACCTAAGTAGTGAATCTTCCATGAAAGAAGAAGCTAAAACAGTAACTGCTGAGCTCAGTCCGGTGGATCAGGCTAATGAATTCAATCAGCAATTAGACTTTCTAACTCAGCAGCTAGCCAAATTCAAGGAAATATTACAGGAAACAAGAATGGCTAACAGGAATATGGAAGTACAATTAAAGCAGACAGAAAAGCAACTGTCAAAACAAATAGCAGAAGAATGCCAAGCAGTTCAATTAAGAAGTGGGAAAACATTAAATACCTCACTTCAAGGCAGCAGGAAACCAAGAAATGAACAAGTGGATACTCAAAATCCCTCTGAGGACAGTCAGAGCCCAGAGAGGAATAAAGCTGGCGCTGAACGCCCAGACCATGCTCATTCCTGGCGTTCAACGTCAGAAACAAGCATGAATCCGGCGTTGAACGCCCAAAGGGAGCATGGTTCTGGCATTCAAACGCCAGTAACAAACAAGGAAGTGGCGTCTAACGCCACTCCAGCTCCCACCACTGGCATTCAAATGCCAGTGGGGAATCAGTCACATACAAGTGCTGATAACAACCCTTCTAAAAAGGCTTCCCAACCCACTTCTGTAGGTAATAAACCTGCAGCAACTAAGGTTGAGGAATACAAAGCCAAAATGCCTTATCCTCAAAAACTCCGCCAAGCGGAACAGGATAAGCAATTTGCCCGCTTTGCAGACTATCTCAGGACTCTTGAAATAAAGATTCCGTTTGCAGAAGCACTTGAGCAAATACCCTCTTATGCTAAGTTCATGAAAGAGATCTTAAGTCATAAGAAGGATTGGAGGAAAACTGAAAAAGTTTACCTCACTGAAGAATGCAGTGCAGTCATTCTGAAAAGCTTACCTGAGAAGCTTAAAGATCCTGGGAGCTTTATGATACCATGCACATTAGAGGGCACTTGCACCAAGCAAGCTTTATGTGATCTTGGGGCAAGTATCAACCTAATACCTGCATCTACTATCAGAAAGCTTGGTTTAACTGAAGAAATCAAACCAACCATGATATGTCTTCAACTTGCTGATGGCTCCATTAAATACCCATCAGGCGTGATTGAGGACATGATTGTCAAGGTTGGGCCATTTGCCTTTCCTACTGACTTTGTGGTGTTGGAAATGGAGGAGCACAAGAGTGCAACTCTCATTCTAGGAAGACCTTTCCTAGCAACTGGCCGAACCTTCATTGACGTCCAAAAAGGGGAAGTAACCTTGAGAGTCAATGAGGAGGAGTTCAAGTTGAATGTTGTCAAAGCCATGCAACATCCAGACACCCCAAATGACTGCATGAGTGTTGATATTATTGACTCTCTGGTAAGAGAGGTCAATATGGCTGAGAGTCTCAAATCAGAGCTAGAGGACATCTTTAAAGACGTTCAGCCTGATCTGGAGGAGTCAGAGAAAATAGTAGAACCTCTGAAAATCCCTCAGGAAGAGGAGAAACCTCCTAAACCCGAGCTCAAACCATTACCACCTTCCCTAAAATATGCATTCTTGGGAGAAGGTGATACCTTTCCTATAATCATAAGCTCTACTTTAGAGCCACAGGAAGAAGAAGCACTAATTCAAGTGCTAAGGACACACAAGACAGCTCTTGGGTGGTCCATCAGTGATCTTAAGGGCATTAGCCCAACTAGATGCATGCACAAGATCTTACTGGAGGGTGACGCCAAGCCAGTGGTTCAACCACAAAGGCGGCTGAACCCAGCCATGAAGGAAGTAGTGCAGAAAGAGGTCACTAAATTACTAGATGCTGGGATTATTTATCCTATTTCTGACAGCCCCTGGGTGAGCCCTGTCCAAGTCGTCCCTAAGAAAGGTGGCATGACAGTGGTTCATAATGAAAAAAATGAACTGGTTCCTACAAGAACAGTTACTGGGTGGCGTATGTGTATTGATTACAGAAGGCTCAATACAGCTACCAGAAAGGATCATTTTCCTTTGCCATTCATAGACCAGATGCTAGAAAGACTAGCAGGTCATGAATACTACTGCTTCCTGGATGGATATTCAAGTTATAATCAAATTGCAGTAGATCCCCAGGATCAGGAGAAAACGGCATTCACATGCCCATCTAGAGTATTTGCATACAGAAGGATGCCATTTGGCCTGTGCAATGCACCTGCAACCTTTCAGAGGTGCATGCTCTCAATTTTCTCTGATATGGTGGAAAAATTTCTGGAAGTCTTCATGGATGACTTTTCAGTGTTTGGAGACTCATTCAGCTCCTGCCTTAACCATTTAGCACTTGTTCTAAAGAGATGCCAAGAGACTAACCTGGTTTTAAACTGGGAAAAGTGTCACTTTATGGTGACTGAAGGAATTGTCCTTGGGCACAAAATCTCAAACAAGGGGATAGAGGTGGATCAAGCTAAGGTAGAGGTAATTGAAAAACTACCACCACCTGCCAATGTTAAGGCAATCAAAAGCTTTCTGGGTCATGCAAGATTCTACAGGAGGTTTATAAAGGATTTTTCAAAAATTGCCAAACCTTTGAGTAACCTGCTAGCTGCTGACACGCCATTTATCTTTGATAAAGAGTGTCTGCAAGCATTTGAGACTCTGAAAGCTAGATTGGTTACAGCACCAATCATCTCTGCACCAGACTGGACATTACCATTTGAATTAATGTGTGATGCCAGTGACCATGCCATCGGTGCAGTATTGGGACAAAGGCATGACAAGCTTCTGCACGTCATTTACTATGCCATCCGTGTTTTAAATGACGCACAGAAGAATTACACAACCACAGAAAAAGAGCTACTTGCAGTGGTTTACGCCATTGACAAATTCAGGTCCTATTTAGTAGGATCAAAAGTGATTGTGTATACAGATCATGCTGCTCTTAAATATCTACTCACAAAGCAGGATTCAAAACCCAGACTTATAAGATGGGTGCTGCTTCTGCAAGAGTTTGATATAGAAATAAGAGACAGAAAAGGAACAGAGAATCAAGTAGCAGATCACCTGTCCCGAATAGAACCAGTGGAAGGGGCGTCCCTCCCCCTCACTGAGATCTCTGAAACCTTTCCGGATGAGCAACTCTTTGCCATCCAGGAAGTGCCATGGTTTGCAGACATTGCAAACTACAAGGCAGTGAGATTTATACCCAAAGAATACAGTAGACAGCAAATAAAGAAGCTGATCACGGATGCAAAGTATTATCTTTGGGATGAGCCATATCTCTTTAAGAGATGTGCAGACGGAGTAATCCGTAGATGTGTGCCTAAGGAAGAAGCACAGAAGATCCTATGGCACTGCCATGGATCACAGTATGGAGGACATTTTGGAAGTGAGCGAACAGCCACAAGAGTCCTCCAATGTGGCTTCTACTGGCCTACTCTCTATAAAGACTGCCGAGTGTATGTACTTAATTGTGACAGTTGCCAAAGATCTGGCAATCTACCTCACAGTTACGCCATGCCTCAACAAGGGATCTTGGAGATTGAGTTGTTTGATGTATGGGGCATTGACTTCATGGAACCCTTCCCACCATCATACTCAAACACTTATATTCTGGTGGCAGTGGATTATGTATCCAAATGGGTGGAGGCTATTGCAACACCCACCAATGACACTAAAACAGTGTTAAAATTCCTCCAGAAACACATCTTCAGCAGATTTGGTATCCCTAGAGTGTTAATCAGTGATGGGGCACTCATTTCTGCAATAAACAGCTTTATTCTGCTCTGGTTCGTTATGGAGTTAGCCACAGGGTAGCTACTCCATATCATCCACAAACTAATGGGCAAGCTGAAGTCTCAAATAGAGAACTCAAAAGAATCCTGGAACGGACTGTAATTAACCGTAGAAGGGATTGGGCAAGAAGCTTGGATGATGCTCTGTGGGCGTACAGAACGGCATTCAAGACCCCTATAGGGACCTCTCCATACCAGCTTGTGTATGGAAAGGCATGTCACTTGCCAGTGGAACTGGAACACAAGGCCTATTGGGCAACCAGATTCCTAAACCTTGACGCCAAGATAGCTGGAGAAAAAAGATTGCTCCAGTTAAATGAGCTAGAGGAATTTAGACTCAATGCTTTCGAGAATGCAAAGATTTACAAAGAGAAAGCAAAAAGATGGCATGATAAGAAATTGTCATCCAGAGTCTTTGAGCCGGGGCAGAAGGTTCTGCTATTTAATTCTAGGCTCAAATTATTCCCCGTGAAATTAAAATCCCGGTGGAGAGGTCCATATGTCATTACAAACGTATCACCATATGGATACATAGAGCTTCAAGATAATGACTCTAACAAAAAGTTCATTGTTAATGGACAAAGAGTTAAACATTATCTTGAAGGAAATTTTGAGCAAGAATGCTCAAAACTGAGACTTAATTAAAACTCAGTAATAGTCCAGCTAATGACATTAAAGAAGCGCTTGTTGGGAGGCAACCCAGCCAATCACAAAATTTAATTTTATTTGTTTCTGTTAATTTTTACAGGTATAGGTCAAAATATCTTCAAGGTAAAAAAAAGCAATTGATTGGATTCACAGAGTTACAGGAGAATTTGGAAGCTCACTGGCGAAAAAAGGGCAGTAAGAAACATTTTGGGCGTTGAACGCCCAAAAGAAGCACCTACTGGGCGTTCAACGCCAGTGAGGGTAGCTTTCTGGGTGTTAAACGCCAGAAAGAAGCATCTTCTGGGCGTTAAACGCCAGAAAGAAGCACCTTCTGGGCGTTTAACGCCAGATTGACAGCATCCTGGGCGTTCAGAAAAACGCCCAGTGACAAAGGACTTCCTGGCGTTCAACGCCAGAAAGATGCATCAGCTGGGCGTTGAACGCCCAGGAGAAGCAACATTTGGGCGTTAAACGCCCAAACCATGCAGCAGTTGGGCGTTTAACGCCAGGATGGTGGGGAGGAGGTAAAATTCATTTTTCTTTACAAATTTTCTAAATTTTTTTTTTTATGTTTCAATTCATAATTTCTTGCATCAACATGTTTCAAAATGTCATCCTTCAAATCAAATTGGTTTTCTAAGAACCCTAATTTCTAAAATCCCTTTTTCAAAAATTTTAAATATATCTTACTCCATAAAGACAAATTATTTTTCAATCCAATCAAACTCTTTTAAAGTTTGTTTTCAAAACTCAATTATCTTTTTTCTTTTGCAAAATTAAAAATTCAAATCTATCTTTTTTAATTATTCATATCTTTCTCTTTTTAAACTATATCTTTTTCTTATCATATCTATCTTTTCTAAATCATATCTTCTATCTTATCCTTTTTTTATTTTCGAAATTTCCCACCCCTCCTCCCTATATATTGAGTTCGGCGCCCCACTCATCATCACCTTGCAACACTTGCTCTCCTCCTATCCCTCTCCTTTCTTCTCTTTTGCTTGAGGACAAGCAAAGCTCTAAGTTTGGTGTGGTTATCCGTGATCACAAAAACATACTCACTAAGATCATGGCCCCTAAAGGAAAACAACCCACCCCAAGGGGCAAGAAAGAGAGTGCTCCAAAGCCACTTTGGAATCAAGGGAAGTTCTTAACTAAAGAACATTCAGACCATTACTACAAAATAATGAGTCACAGATCAGTAATCCCGGAAGTCAAATTTGATCTGAAAGAAGATGAATATCAAGAGATTCAAGAGCAAATTCGAATCAGGAATTGGGAAATTCTGGCCAATCCTGAAACGAAAGTGGGAAGAAACATGGTTCAGGAGTTCTATGCTAATCTATGGCAGACAGACAGGCAAAGAATAATTGGAGCTGCTCTCTATGACCATCGGACCTTAGTCAGAGGAAAGATTGTTCATACTCATCCTGACAAGATCAGGGAGATATTTAAGATTCCTCAACTGAAAGATGACCCAGACTCCTTTAACAGGAGAATGATGAGGGTAAATAAAGGTCTAGACAAGATTCTAGAGGATATATGCATCCCTGAAGCCAGGTGGACCACCAGCACCACTGGCGCCCCAATTCAACTCAAAAGAGAAGATCTAAAACCAGTAGCCAGAGGCTGGCTGGATTTCATTGGGCGTTCCATATTGCCCACCAGCAACCGTTCTGAAGTTACCATTAAAAGAGCAGTAATGATTCACTGCATCATGTTGGGAAAAGAAGTAGAAGTCCATCAACTGATCTCATGTGAGCTATACAAAATAGCAAACAGGAATTCCAAGGACGCCAAATTGGCCTATCCAAGCTTAATTTCTATGCTCTGCAAAGATGCCGGAGTGAAGATGGGAATAACAGAGTATATTCCAGTTGAGAGGCCAATCACTGGAATATCAATGGTCAGGCAACAGCAACAAGATGATTCAGCCAAGAGGAGAGCACAGGAAGCCCTCCCAGAACTGCCTCAATTCGAATATTGGGAACATCTTGAGGCTTCTATTTCCAAATTGCAAGAAGCTATGGACCAAATAAAGGAAGAACAGAACAATCAAAGTAGCATGCTTTGCAAACTGCTTAAGGAACAGGAAGAGCAAGGGCGTGATCTAAGGGAGCTAAAGCGCCAAAAATTAATCCTTGAACAGCACCCCACAGATTAGAGGAACATCTACTCCTCAAAACAACAGGTTACTGAGTTCCAATTTTTCTGCTTTAACTTAGTGATAGTATTATTATAGAAATTTACCTTAGGAGATATTTAGTAGTAGTAAGTAGTATGTCTATTTTGATTTTATTTCCAATTAAGCTATAATTTATTTTTCTCATCATCATCAGGCATGAATAAAGTAGTAGATTTTTTTTAGAATAAAGAAGTAATCTATATTTTTCGAGTTCTTAATAATAAAAATTATAATTAATTATGTGTGGTGGCAATACTTTTTGTTCTCTGAATGAATGCTTGAACAGCGCATAACTTGTACTTTGAATTTGATGAATATTGGCTCCTGAAAGAATGAGGAACACGAAAAATATTATTGATGATCTGAAAAATCATGAAATTGATTCTTGAAGCAAGAAAAAGCAGTCAAAAAAAAAAGAGAAGAAGTAGTAGAAAAAGCCAATAGCCCTTAAAACCAAAAGGCAATGGTGAAAAGGATCCAAGGCTTTGAGCATCAGTGGATAGGAGGGTCTAAGGAAATAGTTCCAGGCCTAAGCGGCTAAACCAAGCTGTCCCTAACCATGTGCTTGTGGCATGCAGGTCCAAGTTACAAACTTGAGACTGAGTGGTTAAAGTCGTGATCCAAGGCAAACAGAGTGTGCTCAAGAGCTCTGGACACCTCTGACTGGGGACTCTAGCAAAGCTAAGTCACAATCTGAAAAAGGTTCACCTAGTCATGTGTCTGTGGCATTTATGTATCTGGTGGTAATACTGGAAAACAAAGTGCTTAGGGCTACGGCCAAGACTCATAAATAACTGTGTTCAAGAATCAACATCTACACTAAGAAAATCAATAATACTATCTGAATTCTAAGTTCCTATGGATGCCAATCATTCTGAAATTCAAAGGATAAAGGGAGATGTCAAAACTGTTCAGAAACAAAAAAGCTCCAAGCCCCGCTCATCTAAAAAGAATTTGAGCTCCATTTAAAACTCTTAAATATTATTACTTCTCAATTTCTCTCATCCTACTTTATTTGTCTAGTTGCTTGAGGACAAGCAACAGTTTAAGTTTGGTATTGTGATGAGCGGATATTTTATACGCTTTTTGGGGGTAATTTCATGTAGATTTTAGTATGTTTTAATTAGTTTTTAATAGAATTTTATTAGTTTTTAAGCAAAAATCATATTTCTGGACTTTACTATGAGTGTGTGTATTTTTCTGTGATTTCAGGTATTTTCTGGCTGAAATTGAGGAAGCTGAGCAAAAATCTGACTTAGGCTGAAAAAGGACTGCTGATGCTGTTGGATCCTGACCTCCCTGCACTCGAAATGGATTTTCTGGAGCTACAGAAGTCCAATTGGCGCGCTCTCAACGGCGTTGGAAAGTAGACATCCAGGGCTTTCCAGAAATATATAATAGTCCATACTTTGCGCGAAGATAGACGATGTAACTTGGCGTTGAACGCCAAGTACATGCTGCTGTCTGGAGTTAAACGCCAGAAAAACGTCATGATCCGGAGTTGAACGCCCAAAACACGTCATAACTTGGAGTTCAACTCCAAGAAAAGCCTCTACTCGTGGATAGCTTTAGTCTCAGCTCCAGCACACACCAAGTAGGCCCCAGAAGTGGATTTCTGCACCAATTATCTTAGTTTACTCATATTCTGTAAACCTAGGATACTAGTTTACTATTTAAACAACTTTTAGAGACTTATTTTGTACCTCATGACATTTTCAGATCTGAATTACATACTTTTTGACGGCATGAGTCTCTAAACTCCATTGTTGGGGGTGAGGAGCTCTGCAGCGTCTCGATGAATTAATACAATTACTTTGTTTTCCATTCAAACACGCTTGTTCTTATCTAAGATGTTCATTTGCGCTTAATTATGGAGAAGGTGATGATCCGTGACACTCATCACCTTCCTCAGTCCATGAACGTGTGTCTGACAACCACCTCCGTTCTACATCAGATTGAATGAGTATCTCTTAGATTCATTACTCAGAATCTTCGTGGTATAAGCCGGATTGATGGCGGCATTCATGAGAATCCGGAAAGTCTAAACGTTGTCTGTGGTATTCTGAGTAGGATTCCGGGATTGAATGACTGTGACAAGCTTCAAACTCCTGAAGGCTGGGCGTTAGTGACAAACGCAAAAGAATCAATGGATTCTATTCCAACCTGATTGAGAACCGACAGATGATTAGCCGTGCTGTGACAGAGCATAGGAACGTTTTCACTGAGAGGATGGGAAGTAGCCATTGACAACGGTGACACCCTACGTAGAGCTTGCCATGGAAGGGATTTTGCGTGTGGGAAGAGGATTTCAAGGAAAAGTAGAAGTTCAGAGGACAAAGCATCTCCAAAACTCCAACATATTTCTCATTACTGAACAACAAGTAACGCTTTAATTCTCTTTTATTTTTCTGATAATTTTAAACACTTTGACTTCTTACAATTAAATCCAAATAATCTTACTGGCCTCCTGACTAAGATTAATAAAATAAATATAGCTTGCTTCAAACCAATAATCTCCGTGGGATCGACCCTTACTCACGTAAGGTATTACTTGGACGACCCAGTGCACTTGCTGGTTAGTGGTACGAGATCATAAGAAATTTTGATTTTGATATTGAGATTAAGATTTCGTGCACCAGTTACCATCATCAACAGCGAGTATATCGCTAATTTTTCTATAATAATTATACTAAATAATTTCTTTAAATAATAAAAATTATCTATAAACAAAATATAGATGTAAAGACAGTTGTAACTTATTCAGCCAAGAACCAAATCTGTAGTAAACCTTGCAAAGCTTTGTCTATTATTTCCAGTTAATACTTAATACATCAAATTCTTGTTCATGGAGAAACGTCACATTAAAGTTTTACCCTCAAGATAGAAATGCGAGGAGAAAAAAATTAACTGAAAGGCCAAAGTACAACTACTACAGGTAATTTTAGTGAAGGTATGCCTCCATTTGCAAGGTAAGGAATGGAGCTGCTGGAATTACTTGAACTATAGCCATTTTTCACTACTTTCAAATGGTCAACATTCATGTCAGAACTTTTCTTGATCTTCTTTTCTTGAATCTGTTCAACTCTCACATGAGGGGAGAAAATAGAAAAGAATAAGTTTATGTCAAAAGCTATTCACTCTAATAACCAAATATCAAAAACAAACTCATAGTCGAAAAAAGACTCATGCTGGAAAAAAGAAATCACATAGACATAAATATCAGATAACAAAATCTGTAGAATATTTGAGGTGAGACTCCAATGCCAAGTTATAGGAATCAATTCCAAAACAAGGAGCTGGAGCAATAATAATTTATTCAAAGATATCCAAAGCCTAATGTCTAACAAGAGTGCCATTCAACTCTTTGTTCGTTTAAATAAATAACATGCTTTCCGAAATTCGTCGCATATCATAGAAAATTTGGTGAATGCATAGAACTGACAGGAGCTAGAAAATTCCAACCATCTAAAAGATGCCAATTAAATATATAAATAAGTGGAAAATTAAAAGATAACAGCCAAATAGTAATCACAAAGAGCAGAGCCATTTGTCCTAATTGGCTTTTGAAACTAATAGTTTAAAACTACATTATACACATAACTCTGACTAAGCCAATTAGATTTTAGCCACAATATAGTTCTACAAAATTTAATCAGAGTGTAGCACATAACATTAACACACCTTAACTGCAAGTTCTCCAATAGACCAGCATGCATTATTTGCTATTGAAATAGCCTCTTTAACCTTAGAAATGCTAGTAGAAACAAATTCTCAGTTAAAATATTAGATTTAGTTACTCATTTAAAAAATTTAAATTACACTTTCACAGTTTTTAGCTGTTTTTTATGCAGAAAAAAATATATTAGAGAAAAAAACTATTATTATTATTACAACTTGATATTTGATATTGAATTTTTTACTACAACTCCTTTTCTTCTTCTCGCTACATTTTTATTTTCAAACATTAGTGCCATAATCCTATCACAAAAATTAACTGCATATAAGATTTTTAAAAATATAATAACAGTAAAATTAATATATTTATCTAAAAAATTACAAAATAAATTATTAATGGTATATATCAATTAAATAATATTATAAATAAGAAATTTAATTTATCATTTCATAATTTCATTTTCTAAAAAATACATGTATGCATATAATGAATTTTCTATTTATGCTCGATAAAAGTTGAGACTGAAAATCAAAATACAGTATCATAGAGTACGTAGTGAGTACTAAACTATATAAACTAAGACTAATTTTTTTCTCTTGTCTTTTTCTCTTCTAACTCTCACAAATGATAAAACGATTTATTTTCAGTCAAAATTTGATTAAGCATACTTTTTTCTCTTTAGAAAATCGCTTCATTTTTCATTATCTATGTAAACCATATAATTGCAAAAAAATGTATACTCTATTTTCTCTTAATAATCTAGCATAAATAAGCATCTTTCATACTACCTGACATCACTCATAAATTATTAAAAAATATAATCATTTTTCTTATAGTTATCATTAAAAATAGAGGTTTTATTGGTAATTTGTAATTGAGTTTTGGGCATGTTTAATTATAAGTCATTTCTCTTCTTGCAATTTTTTTGAGACAAAAAAGTATTTTAATACATAATTGATTTAATTAATGGAAGAAAGATACATAGAGATAAAAAAGAATTAATAAAAGTAAATGAAGACCTGAAAGAAGAGAATGGAATAAGGAAGAGGATGATGTGAATGGAAAATACAAAGTTATTCTAATAATGTGATTATAAGGTGAGAGAAATTGGTGAAAGTTTTTTTTAAACTGAATAATTGACATTAAGTGAAAAGTTAATTAGAAAGAGTAATATTGAAAAGAAATTTTAGACACCAAATTCATGTATTGCCATTATATATTGTTATACATATTGCTGAGTTGAAATAATTATTTTTAATTTAAATTATAAAATGAACAGATTAATTATACTTTATAAAGTACAGTTTAAATATGAAATATCAGTTATCTAATTTAAATCATTTAACTTTATTATTTTTCCATTACCAAAACTTGATTTCGAATTATATAAAATAACCAATTTCAATTATACCAAATATCCAATTATACTAAAGATAATATAAAAAAACTTAATTAATTTAAATTTCAATTATTATCAAAATTACTTATGACTCCTAATTACTTTTAAAATTAAATATATATATATATATATATATATATATCATAAAGTTTTATTAATTACTTTTAGTAAAATAATTTTCTTAGAATAAACTTTTTAACAAATATATTAAATTTAATTTTTCAAAAACTCGGATTGTTACAGCAAAATAAAATAAGGACTGAATAAGGACTAACGTTTTTTCTCACAAATTAGTAGCATCATAAAATAAGTGAGAAAAGTCTATCAGTTGTTAAGCAGTCACTAATTCCTCTTTAAATAAGCTTTTGATTAGTGACTCAATTGCGACCACTTACTTCTAACATTTTCTCGGTTAGATTTGGATTTGTTATAACTCTGCGACGGATTTCTAACGAGATTAGTGAGTAATTTGCTACAAAATAAGTAGGATATAGCTTTTGCTTTGCGACGAAATTGCAGTTGCCAAGTCGCTCGCTAAACTAAACTTGCGACAACTTAGCGACAAATATATTTTGCCAGCTAATCAGCGACTTGAAATCAGCGAACGAAGTATGTCAGTTGTTAAACGGTTGCAAATTTCTCACAACTTAGGTGCTCAATATCCGTATTTCCACTTTAGCGGCTAATTAGCAAGGAACACTTCCCTAGCTGAATAATTTATACATTGCGACGAGTTAGCGACGACTATTTTCTGTCACTATCCTAATTTTGAATTTGACAATATTATGCGACAAATTAGCGAGAATCTAGTTGCTCGCTAAAAATAAAAACTTTGGTGACAAATTAGCTAAGAAATTGTCCATTGCAAAAGATATTTCGAGTCTTTGTGACGGATTAGCTAGTAACATTGTTCCTCACTAATTAGACTTTTTGCACAAAGTTTATTTAGCGACGAACTAGTGTGTGAATTGTTTCTCGCTAATTATATATCAAACAATTGCGACAGAATAGTAACAATAATATCCCTTGCTATTTTACTTTTATTCGATTAAACCCCTAAGTGATTGATTTGCTAGAACATTGTTACTCGCTCTTTTTTTAGCTACAAAAGTCACTTTGCGAGAAACAAACTTACTCGTGAATCTCTCGCTAATTAGTCACTTTTCTCAAGTTCGGATATTTTGTGACCGCTCATTAATTTTGTCGTTAGTGCGTCACTAATTTCTCACAATTAGTGACAGATTAGTGACAAAAAATATTTTTCGCAAAAATTCGTCGCTAATTTGTCAAATTCTTGTAGTGGGAAACCAGTAAACCGATAGGATTGATTTGGATTGAGAGTCACTGCTCCAAGATCATCATCCTTAGATTTGCAGTGAATAATGTGTTCCAAATTGCCCTCTACAAGATTTTTTACATAAACTGTTGACTGGCCATTGACGAAAAGTGGTCGTAGCACAACCAACAAGAATAAGAACATGATACATTTCACTCTTGCAGACATTTTCAGTAATGTTTTTTGTTCTCATCTATTTAATTTTTTTTGAAACTGATGCCTATATATATTTAGAGGTTGGGAGTCAATTGGTCGAATAAAGGATAAATAAATTTAAGAAGGTTATAAATGTAAATATTATGTATAACTAAAATATATTTAAAATATTTAATACAACATCAAAATAAATAAAATATTAAAGATAAAAGTAAATCAATTCGTCAAATAAACATTTATGTAGACATAAATGAGTATATTTATTTTTTATAGCGAAAAAATGTATTTTTTATTTTTAATATTCAAAAAATATATGTTTTGTTATATCATGAAGATGAAGAGTATATCATGAAATTGTGAAAGATAAATAGAACAAATTTAAAGGTCAAACTTGGGTACCAAAACTTTTAGGAACAAATTTGTGTTTAGAATTTATTTTTTTTAATTAATATTATAAATTTGCAGGCAAATTTTATATTTAGAAATTTTTTATTATTATAAAATTACATATTTAAAGGTCATATTTGTATATTTGTCAAATTTTATCATAAAATTTGACTTTCAAATTTTTTATCTTCACATTAGAAAAAAAATTCAATCTATCTATAACAATGGATAACACACTATCAGAAACTGATTCAGAGGAGTGCGAATAGTAGCCTCGGAAGGAAATGAATCGGTGGGAACTAATTTGGACCGACCGGTTTTAACAAAATCGGTGAAACAACAATTTTAAATAACCGATCAGTTTGATCTTTTTTTCCTCGTGCCACAAAACAACATTGATTTGGTGGTTTAAAAAAAAACCCTTAACCTAACCCTATAAGTGAACCTTACTCTTTCTCAATCTTACATCCTCACTCACCCTCCGCAAAGTCGCAGAGGCTCTCTCTCTCTCTCTCTCTCTCTCTCTCTCTCTCTCTGGCTCCTCGTCGTTGCTCATCGCCTCACCTCAGCTTGATTGCTCTCCTCTCACCGTCTTCACCATAGCGCCGCTCGCGTCTTCCTCTGCGTTACCGTACCACACACGTCTTCTTCTGCGTCATCATGTTGCACACGTCTTCAGCTGTAATTACGTTGTGCCGCTGTTGTGGCTCAGTTCTCTGTCTCCCTCTTCTCTACATGCAATTAAGGTGAGTTTTTTAAATTTCTTTTAGTTATTCGATCATTAATTTTTAGTGATTTGACTATTTCGGTGATTGTGACTGTTGATCCTATTTTAATGTAACTACACTGGTTATCTTTTGCTGATTTTGACCATCTCTATCTCGTGTCTCTTCTGGCTTTGATTCTGTGATTGAAATACTATGACATTTTATTAGAACACTTAAGCTTTGGTTTTATTTTTCAACTTCAGAGCTTTTATTTTATTTTTTTAATATAGTAAACTACCATTTCTGCCTATGAAAGTTGAAAATGCTGACATATCTATCCATAGAAGACGGAAATTATCATTTGTACCCATAAAAAATGGCTTTTGCAAGCAAAATTATCCAAATCCTAAAAAATTAATTAAAATTACCAAACTACCCTTCTCTCCACTACTACCACCATCGTCTCTCCCCCCTTTCTCTCTCTGATCTCTCAATGTTCTCAGCTCCTCCAATCCCAAACTCTACCACCACTCTCCTCCCCAACTACCACCATCACTGCTACCATTACCATCATCACCACCTCCATCACCACCTTTCTTCCTCCCTCTACCTCTTTAACTCTGATCTCAACTGTAGGCTCTACTTCTCCCTCACCTTCCACCTCTTCTGAAACACCAACCACATTGCCTCCTCCCCTACCAGCTTTGAAAAGAGTTGGGAGAGCTTGAAGGAAACTATTAACCAACAAAGACTAAGTCACTGCAAATTTCAAGCAATTGGTGCAAGAAGAAGACCCATCACCCTTCTTATCCACCTCATCACCATTCACATTCACATTCTCATTATCACTCACTAAGTTCTATGAGAAAATACCCAAGAAAGCCTACAACGGAACCTTCATTGATAACCCTCTCTTCTTCTTTACATCGCAGATATGAAATTCACCACCTTGCTTCACTTGGACTATCAAACAAACACCTTTCGTGCCCTTATTCATGTGCCCTGACAGGAAGCAATGCTTAAGATCCTTTGCAGCTTTTTGAATACTCACTTTCAAAGGGGATAGTGATTCCTTCACAACCTGAATGAAATTGAAGAAGGACTCAACTGGGTGGTCCTAGATACCATTTTTCAATGAACCCTTGAAAAAGTCACAGCCTTTGAGTGTGTGCAGAGAAAATCCAATCCGGTTCTCTAGAACCCGATCCGAATCGTCGAATGTTGGAAGCAAAGATGCGTACTGCAGAAGCCTCTTCACACACTCTATGAATTCTGTTAGGGCTTCTTTTCGTCATAGACAAAGGCTGAGCAAGGATGGAACAATCAAAGATGGGAAGAGCCACAAGGATTTGATCAACCCTCTTGGCAACAACCACCTCCAATGGACTATCAACAACCATTCTGTGATGCATATCAAGGCAATGGTTATGCTGGACCTTTTCGTGACAATCAACGGCCACCACACTATACCTATGATCCCCCTCTTCAACATAACTTTAGACCACCATACTCACAAGTCCCTTTCTACCAGTCACCCCCACATGACCCTAATCCTTATCCACCAAACTAACCACCATATAAGCCGTACTTAAAATCACTACCTCAATATACACCATCTCTATATCCTTCTTAAGAGGAACCACCTTCCTACCATGCACCTTTTCTCTAAAATAATGAACCATCCTATCCACCCCAAACCTCCATGGAGAACACACTTACCCCTCTCTCACTAATCTAACCTCTACTCTCCTCTACCCCCAATAGTCAATTCTGAAGCTCTAGTGCACTTCTTTTTCAATCACAAAATGATCTCTTCATCCCATCACCACCATCCATGGAAGAGCACCCACATCCATCAATCCAAGAGCAACACGATCCCCATGATACTATTGACATGGAACAAGAGAAAAGGGATCGTCCTAGGGACATAATGGATCGGTTACACGCGGCCTTATTTCCAGAGAAGCAAGAGGAGACCCAAAAGGTAGAGATAGTAAAGACCCTTGAAGATGAAGGAGTAGATGAAGGGAGTTGTCATGGGAAGGAAATCATTAAGGAGGAGTACGATTTTATGCTAAAACAATTGGACAAAGCCGCAATAGTTAAAGAGGAAGTGGTTGAAGACTTAGGAGATGCGGAACCTCCAATTGAACCTCAAGTCATGGAGCCTCCTTCCAAGATGGTTACATTTGATGTTGCGGAGGGTGTACAACCTCCAAGGCATATCATGGTTGAAGACTTGGAAGAGGTTGATCAAGAGATGGAGATTAAAGAAGAAGAAGCATAACCTCCCATGCCCTTGGTGGGCAATGAAGAAGAGATTGAAGTAGAAGAAAGCTCCCAAGAGGAAGAGGTTGATATTAAAGAAGCTTGCAAAGAGATGGAAGTTGTCAAAGAAGAGCACAAGGGAGTGGAGCTTGCAAGTTCATTAGAAACACCTCTCCCAAGGCCATTACCGTCCAACACAACATTCAAGTGGGTAAAATTCTTATCCTTAACTTTTATTTTCCCACTTGAATATAGGCTACTAGAGACGGATGGTCAACTTAGAGCTCTTTGTGGCTTTAAGAGTAAGAGGGAGATAGTTAGTGGGAAGAGTTGTTGATGCGTGAGCATCTTGTCTATCTTTTCCTAGTGAATTTGTACTTAAATTGCTGAGTTTAATTAAGAATTAATCATATTTTAGCCACTATAGATGCTATTTTAAGTTTTGTGCAAATTTATTTATTTTAGGTAGCATTCAGATGGATTGGATGAAGTTTCTGTAGAGAAAGAGAAGAAACCAAGGAGATGACCAGCGAGAAGCGACGCGGACGCATGACTCACGTGTCCGCGCGAAATTGAGAAAATCACAGCGACGCGAACGCGTGCCTGACGCGTTCGCATAGGCGAATCGCACGCGTTGCAAGGAAAAACGCTGGATGACGCGAACGCATGGACGGCGCGGTCGCATCACGTGTGCGATCTGCAGATTTTACAGAAATCGCTGGCATGGATTTTGGGCCACATTTTGACCCAGTTTTCAGCCCAGGAAGCACAGATTAGAAGCTGCAGAATGGACAATTCAAGTGGTCCCCACACATCAACTGAAGATCTGTTAATTAATTCGAATTTAAATTCAAATCTTATCTTTTAGGAAAAGATATTATTATTAATTTTAGATAAATTAGATTTATTAGGATTAGTTATAAATAGGAACTCTGTACATTTAGACACGATACAATTTTACCACAATCCTTATTTTCTACTCTGAACCATGAGCAACTAATCCTCCATTGTTAAGGTTAGGAGCTCTGTCTATTTTCATGGATTGATTCGTTTGATCTTTTTAATTTAATTCATGTCTTGATTTATATTTCAATAATTGTTTTCGTTCTTTATTCTATGAACATTGGATGGAACGGAAGTATGACCCATGTTCTAATTGAGTTCTCGTAAAACTTGGAAAAGCTCTTTACTTGAACAACAGCTTGAAAACACATTATACTAAATTTTTAATTGTTTGTATTTAATGAGATACGTGACATATAATCCCCTTATTTGTGGCTAATTAAGGTTCTTTTGGCATATAAACTAGAAATTGATCATCACCCTCTAATTGGAATTAATTGACCAAGGAATTGGCAATTAATGAATTTTAGAGGAGACTAGGAAGGTCTAAGGAATTAGGGTCTAGTCACATATAGTTTGCAATGAAATTAAATCTTGCATGATTAAATTAATTAGTAATAAAAGTTAATCCGGAAATTAGATAACTCTGAGGCCTTAACTGTTTTCTCAATATTTTATTCCCAACTTATTTATTTGTCTACCCTTTCTATATTCTGAGTTCGAATTTAAATCTTTTGAATATCTCAAAACCCTTTTTTGCTTGCCTAACTAATCCTATCAAATGCTATTGTTGCTTGATCCATCAATCCTCGTGGGATCGACCCTTACTCACGTAAGGTATTACTTGGTACGACCCGGTGCACTTGCCGGTTAGTAAGTGTGGTTGTAAAATACCGCATTAGTTGTCCTGCAAGGTTCAATATGGTTGCATGCTTCAAAAGTGTAAGGATTGGTGTAGAACTCGAATGAATGGGTCTGGAAAGCTGTTTGGATGCCTTAGTGAGAATTCGGATTGCTTACCACCCGGATAGAACCATGATGATCCACTCGAAGACGGGTGTAGAAACAAGATTTGGGATCTGAAAATATATGAGGATCAATTTTGGGAGCTCAAAGCTTGTGAAGAACTCCATCAAAGCTTGAGGAATTTACTTGGTATTGATAGGACTTATTGGAAGTCCAAGCATTGGTGGAAGTTTCAAGATGAGTTCAAGCACAAGCCACCATGACAAGGAACTCACCAAATGTCCAACTTAAGGACTTTAACTAAAAGTGCTAGGTGGGAGACAACCCACCATGGTATATTCTTTCCTTTTTGTTCTTATTTTTATTTTATTTTATTTTTATTCGTGTTCATTCATAATTTCTGCATAGTCATCTGCATTTTGCATTTTGCATTCAGATTGAAAAAAAAAAAGAAAAGTGGCAGAAAGTTACGTGGGAGCAATGAAAAAAGTGTGCCAATCGCACAAGCACCACCACGGTGCACGCGTCCCTCACACGTGCGCGTCATTTTGAACATTTGTCACTTCACGCGTATGCGTCAATGACGCGCACGCGTGACCTAGGAAAATCGGCGTAAAGAGGTGTCAGGGTGAAAGTTGTGCTGGCCTAGTGCAGGCACTGTGCCCAAGGCACAAATTCACCCACGCGGACGCGTCCCTGACACGTGTGCGCCATTTTTAAATTCTGACCACTCACGCATACGCGTCAATGACGCGCACGTGTCATATGCTATTTTGGCACACACCCCAATACAAACAGAGAGTTGTGCGAGCGCCACGATGCCCTCGCGCAAGTAGCACAAGCTCGGTCACGCGTACGCCGACGCGTCATTTTCCCATTTGCGCGACCCACGTGTACGCGTGGACCATGCGTGCGCGTCGTATGCGCAATACCTCCAAAGCCCTGCGTAGCCCTGTTTACTTATCTTATCTTTTCTTTTCTAATCCTAATTTCTTCTATCTATTCTTCTTTCTTCTTTCTTTTTTACTTCATCTCTTTAACTTCTCATCCTTCTTCTCTTTCATTCTATTTTACTTAATTTATCTGCATACTTTCATTCATTGCATTTTAATTTTGTGTATATTTTTATTTTCTTTTCTAAATTTATTATTTTACCATTGGTGTTAAATGTTCTTATTCAACTGTTGTATCTTTTTGGTATTATTTTGGTGCTCAGTGACTTATTTTACATTGTTGGGTGACATTATTTATCTGTCAATGCCAATCTTTTATGATACCTATGTTCTTTTTGCATTGACATGAATTTATATTGTCTCTCATTACCCACACTCCTCCCCTTTGTTGCAAATTTTGCACCACTGGTATGCTGATGAGCGGATAATTTATACGCTTTTTGGCATTGTTTTTAGGTAGTTTTTAGTAAGTTTAAGCTACTTTTAGGGATGTTTTCATTAGTTTTTATGCTAAATTCACATTTCTGGACTTTACTATGAGTTTGTGTGTTTTTCTGTGATTTCAGGTAAATTCTGACTGAAATTGAGGGATTTGAGCAAAACTCTGAAAAAGGCTGACAAAAGGACTGCTGATGCTGTTGGAATCTGACCTCCCTGCACTCGAAATGGATTTTCTGGAGCTACAGAACTCCAATTGGCGCGCTCTCAACGGCGTTGGAAAGTAGACATCCAGGGCTTTCCAGCAATATATAATAGTTCATACTTTATTCGGAAATTGACGACGTAACTTGGCGTTGAACGCCAAGTTCATGCTGCTGTCTGGAGTTAAACGCCAGAAAAACGTCATGATCCGGAGTTGAACGCCCAAAACACGTCATAACTCGGAGTTCAACTCCAAGAGAAGCCTCAGCTCGTGGATTGATCAAGCTCAGCCCAAGCATACACCAAGTGGGCCCCGGAAGTGGATTTATGCATCAAATACTTACTCATGTAAACCCTAGGAGCTAGTTTATTATAAATAGAACATTTAACTATTGTATTAGATGTCTTTTTGACCACGTTACATCTTTGGTCTCAGTTTTGTTTTATTCTTCATCCTAAGAGGCTATTGATCACGTTTTAGGGGGCTGGCCATTCGGCCATGCCTGAACCTTTTACTTATGTATTTTCAACGGTGGAGTTTCTGCACACCATAGATTAAGGGTGTGGAGCTCTGCTGTACCTCAAGTATTAATGCAGTTCTATTTTCTTTTATTCAATTCTCTCTTATTCTTATTCCAAGATATTCATTCGTACCCAAGAACATGATGAATGTGATGATTAGATAACCCTCATTATCATTCTCACTTATGAACGCACGTGATTGACAACCACTTCCGTTCTACATGCAACAGAGCTTGAATGTGTATCTCTTAGATTCCCCAACAGAATCTTTGTGGTATAAGTTAGATAGATGGCGGCATTCATGAGGATCCGGAAAGTCTAAACCTTGTCTATGGTATTCCGAGTAGGATTCTAGGATTGAATGACTGTGACGAGCTTCAAACTCCTGAAGGCTGGGCGTGATGACAAGCGCAAAAGAATCAATGGATTCTATTCCAACCTGATTGAGAACCGACAGATGATTAGCCATGCGAGTGACAGCCGCAGAGGACCATTTTCACTGAGAGGATGGGATGTAGCCACTGACAACGGTGATGCCCTACATACAGCTTGCCATGGAAAGGAGTAAGAAGGATTGAAGGGAGAGCGAGTAGTGAAGTAGAGTTTCAAGAGGAGCACAGCATCTCCATATGCCTATCTGAAATTCCCACTATTAATTTACATAAGTATTTCTATCCCTTTTATTTTCTTTTTATATTTGATTTTCTAAATTCCATAATTTTATCCTGCCTAACTGAGATTTACAAGATGACCATAGCTTGCTACATACCAACAATCTCTGTGGGATCGACCCTTACTCACGTAAGGTTTATTACTTGGACGACCCAGTACACTTGCTGGTTAGTTGAACGGAGTTGTGAATTCAACCAGTGCCATAATAATGATTTCTCTCAAAATAGTTAGAACATGGATCACAATTTCGTCCACCAAGTTTTTGGCGCCGTTGCCGGGGAACAATCAATTTCGAACAACAATTCAAACAATTGTTTCCAACCCACAATGGTGCCAAGTTTTTAATCCGGTAACAACACCAAGTTTTTGGCGCCGTTGCCGGGGATTGTTCGAGTATGGACAACTGACGGTTCATCTTTTTGCTCAGATTAGGTAATTTTCTTTTCAAAAAGTTTTCTAAAATCTTTCAAAAATATTTTTTTATTATTTTCATTTTTTTAATATAATTTTCGAAAAAAAATAATTAAAATGCTAAAAAATCATAAAATCATAAAAAACCAAAAATATTTTGTGTTTCTTGTTTGAGTCTTGAGTCAATTTTTAAGTTTGGTGTCAATTGCATGCTTTAAAAATTTTTCTTGCATTTTTTTCGAAAAATCCATGCATTCATAGTGTTCTTCATGATCTTCAAGTTGTTCTTGATAAGTCCTCTTGTTTGATCTTGATGTTTTCTTGTTTTGTGTTGTTTGTTGTTTTTCATATGCATTTTTCGTTTGTTAGAGTCCATGCATTAAAGATTTCTAAGTTTGGTGTCTTGCATGTTTTCTTTGCATCAAAAATTTTTCAAAAATATGTTCTTGATGTTCATCATGATCTTCAAAGTGTTCTTGGTGTTCATCTTGACATTCATAGTGTTCTTGCATGCATCTTGTGTTTTGATCCAAAATTTTTATGTTTTGGGTCATGTTTGTGTTTTTCTCTCTCCTCATTAAAAATTCAAAAATCAAAAAAATATCTTTTCCTTATTTCCCTCCAAATTTTCGAAATTTTGGTTTGACTTGGTCAAAAAAATTTTCAAAATTAGTTATTTCTTACAAGTCAAGTCAAAATTTCAATTTTAAAAATCTTATCTTTTCAAAATCTTTTTCAAAAATCATATCTTTTCCATTTTTTCTTATTTTTCGAAAATTTCAAAAATAATTTTTTCAAAATATTTTCAAAAATCTTTTTCTTATCTTTATATCATATTTTCGAAAATTAGCTAAACAATTAATGTGATTGGTTCAAAAATTTGAAGTTTGTTACTTTCTTGTTAAGAAAGGTTCAATCTTTAAATTCTAGAATCTTATCTTGTAGTTTCTTGTTAGTTAAGTCATTTTAAAAATTAAATCTTTTTCAAAATATCTTTTTCTTAAAACTTTTATCTTATCCTTTTTAAAAATTTTATATTTTTCAAAATTTGATTTCAAAATATCTTAACCAACTTCTTTTCCTCTTATCTTCTTAAAATTTGATTTTAAATTCTTTTTTTCAATCAACTAACTAACTTTTTGTTTGTCTCTTATCTTTTTCAAAACCACCTAACTACTTCTCCCTCTTCTATTTTCGAAAATATCTCTCTCTTTTTTCAAAAATTATTTTTAATTAACTAATTGTTTCATGTTTTAATTTTAATTACAATTTATCTCTAATTTTCGAAAATCACTAACCCCTTTTCAAAATTATTTTCGAAATTCTCTTTCTCTTTTCTTCTTCTATTTAATTATTTAATTACTAACACTTCTCTTCACCTCTCTTCATCCAAAAAAATCCAAATCTCCTTCTTCATTCTTCTACCCCTTTCTTCTTCTACTAACATAAAGGAATCTCTATACTGTGACATAGAGGATTCCTCTTCTTTTCTTGTTTTTTTCTCTTTCATATGAGCAGGAACAAGGATAAAGGCACTCTTGTTGAAATTGATCCAGAACCTGAAAGGACTCTGAAAAGAAAATTAAGAGAAGCTAAATTAAATTATTCTAAAGGTAACCTTTCAGAAACATTAGAACAAGAGAAGGAAATGGCAGCCGAAAATAATAATAATGCAAGGAGAATGCTTGGTGACTTCACAAAGCCAACGTCCAAGTTTGATGGAAGAAGCATCTCCATTCCTGCCATTGGAGCCAACAACTTTGAGCTGAAACCTCAGTTAGTTGCTTTAATGCAACAGAACTGCAAGTTTTATGGACTTCCATCTGAAGATCCCTATCAGTTTTTAACTGAGTTCTAGCAGATCTGTGAGACTGTAAAGACGAATGGAGTTGATCCTGAAGTCTACAGACTCATGCTTTTCCCTTTTGCTGTAAGAGACAGAGCTAGAGTATGGTTGGATTCACAACCCAAGGATAGCCTGGACTCATGGGATAAGCTGGTCACAGCTTTCTTGGATAAATTCTTTCCTCCTCAAAAGCTGAGCAAGCTGAGAGTGGATGTTCAAACCTTCAAACAAAAAGATGGTGAATCCCTCTATGAAGCTTGGGAAAGATACAAGCAGCTGACCAAAAGATGTCCATCTGACATGTTTTCAGAATGGACCATATTAGATATATTCTATTATGGTCTCTCTGAATTTTCGAAAATGTCATTGGACCATTCTGTAGGTGGATCTATTCACCTGAAGAAAACGCCTGAAGAGGCTCAAGAACTCAGTGATATGGTTGCAAACAACCAATTCATGTACACTTCTGAGAGGAATTCCGTGAATAATGGGATACCTTAGAAGAAAGGAGTTCTTGAAATTGATGCTCTGAATGCCATATTTGCTCAAAACAAAGTGTTGACTCAATAGGTCAACATGATCTCTCAAAATCTGAATGGATGGCAACATGCATCCAACAGTACTAGAGAGATAGCTTCTGAAGAAGCTTATGATCCTGAGAACCCTGCCATGGCAGAGGTTAATTACATGGGTGAACCTTATGGAAACACCTATAACTCATCATGGAGAAATCATCCAAATTTCTCATGGAAGGATCAACAAAAACCTCAACAAGGTTTTAACAATGGTGGACGCAACAGGCTGGGCAATAGCAAGCCATATCCATCATCTTCTCAGCAACAGACAGAGAATTCTGAACAAAACACTTCTAATTTAGCCAATGTAGTCTCTGATCTGTCAAAGGCCACTTTCAGTTTCATGAGTGAAACAAGATCCTCCATTAGAAATCTGGAGGCACAAGTGGGCCAGCTGAGTAAGAAAGTCATTGAAACTCCTCCCAGTACTCTCCCAAGCAATACAGAAGAGAATCCAAAAGGAGAGTGCAAAGCCATTGACATAGTCAATATGGCCGAATGCACAAGGGAGGAGGAGGACGAAAATCCTAGTGAGGAAGACCTCCTGGGACGTCCCTCAAGCAAGAAGGAATCTCCTATTAAGGATCCAAAGGAATCTGAGGCTCATACAGAGACCATAGAGATTCCCTTAAATCTCCTTCTGCCATTCATGAGCTCTGAAGACTATTCTTCCTCAGAAGAGGATGAAGATGTAACTGGAGAGCAAGTTGCTCAATATTTAGGAGCTATCATGAAGCTGAATGCCAAGTTGTTTGGTAATGAGACTTGGGAAAGTGAATCTCCCTTGCTCATTAATGAACTGGATACTTGGATTCAGAAAATTCTACCTCAAAAGAAACAAGATCCTGGCAAGTTCTTAATACCTTGTACCATAGGCACCATGATCTTTGAAAAAGCTCTGTGTGACCTGGGGTCAGGGATAAATCTTATGCCACTCTCTGTAATGGAGAAGCTGGGGATCATTGAGGTACAACCTGCCTTGTTCTCATTACAACTGGCAGATAAGTCATTGAGACAAGCTTATGGAATAGTAGAGGACGTGTTAGTAAAGGTTGAAGGCCTTTACATCCCTGCTGATTTCATCATCTTAGACACTAGGAAGGAAGAGGATGATTGCATCATCCTTGGAAGACCTTTCCTAGCCACAGCAAGAGCTGTGATAGATGTCAACAGAGGTGAGTTAGTCCTTCAATTGAATGGAGACTACCTTGTGTTTAAGGCACATGGCCATCCCTCTGTGACAAAAGAGAGTAAGCATGAAGAGCTTCTCTCAGTTCAGAGTCAAGAAGAACCCACACAGTCAAACTCTAAGTTTGGTGTTGTGAGGCCACAACCAAACTCTAAGTTTGGTGTTAAGATCCCATATCCAAACTCTAAGTTTGGTGTGGACAACTATACAACATTGACCTGATCACCTTGTGGCTCCATGAGAGCCACTGTCAAGCTATTGACATTAAAGAAGCGCTTGTTGGGAGGCAACCCAATTTTATTTATCTAATTTTATGTTATTCTATTTTATTGTTATTTTGTGTTTTATTAGGTACATGATCATGAAGAGTCACGAAAAAATCATAAAAATTAAAAACAGAATCAAAAACAGCAGAAGAAAAAATTTTCACCCTGGAGGACGCACGGGCTGGCGTTCAACGCCAGTAAGATGCATCTGGCTGGCGTTCAACGCCAGAACAGAGCACCATTCTGGCGCTGAACACCAGAAACAAGCAACATTCTGGCGCTGAACGCCAGGAATGTGCCCAGAGAGGAAAAACTGGCGCTGAACGCCAGTAACAAGCATGAAACTGGCATTCAACGCCAGAAACATGCATTACATGGGCGTTGAACGCCCAGAACATGCACCAATGGGCGTTTGAACGCCAGAATGATGCATGAAGGCATTTTATATGCCTATATGGTGAAGGAATGGTATTTCTTTACACCTCAGGATCCTGTGGACCCCACAGGATCACCTCAGGATCTGTGGACCCCACAGGATCCCCACCTACCATATTCCCACCTTACCTTTTAATCCTAATCACACTCTCCTAATCTAAAATCACTCTTCCCAATGTCACACTTCCCAACACCTTTCACCAATCACCTCAACTCCTCTTCCCAATTACCCCATTCACCACTCACATCCACCCACTCTTCCCCATAAACCCCACCTACCTTCAAAAAATTCAAACCAATTTCCCTCCCATTCCCACCCAAATTGGCCGAACACCCACCCTCCCCTCTCCCTATATATACCCTTCCCTTTTACTTCATTTTCACACAACACAACCCTTTCTTCTCCCACATAGCCGAACCTACCTCTCTCCCTCTCTACCATATTTTCTTCTTCTTCTACTCTTCTTTTCTTTTTTGCTCGAGGACGAGCAAAATTTTAAGTTTGGTGTGGTAAAAAGCATAAGCTTTTTGTTTTTCCATTACCATCAATGGCACCTAAGGCCGGAGTATCCTCTAGAAAAGGGAAAGGGAAGACAAAAGCTTCCATCTCCGAGTCATGGGAGATGGAAAGATTCATCTCCAAGAGCCATCAAGACCACTTCTATGATGTTGTGGCAAAGAAGAAGGTGATCCCTGAGGTCCCTTTCAAGGTCAAAAAGAATGAGTATCCGGAGATCCGACATGAAGTTCAAAGAAGAGGTTGGGAAGTCTTAACCAACCCCATGCAACAAGTCGGAATCTTAATGGTTCAAGAGTTCTATGCCAATGCATGGATCACTAGGAACCATGACCAAGGTATGAACCCAAGTCCAAAGAATTATCTCACAATGGTTAGGGGGAAATACTTGGATTTCAGTTCGAAAAATGTAAGGCTGGCATTCCACTTGCCTATGATGCAAGGTGATGAACGCCCCTACACTAGAAGGGTCAACTTTGATCAAAGGTTGGACCAAGTCCTTATGGACATTTGTGTGGAAGGAGCTCAATGGAAGAGAGACTCCAAAGGCAAGCCAGTCCAACTAAGAAGACTGGACCTCAAGCCTATAGCTAGAGGATGGTTGGAGTTCATTCAACGCTCCATCATTCCTACTAGCAACCGATCTGAAGTTACTGTGGATCGGGCCATCATGATTCATAGCATCATGATTGGAGAGGAAGTAGAAGTTCATGAGGTCATCTCCAATGAAATCTACAAAATAGCCGACAAGCCCTCACCTATGGCACGGCTAGCTTTTCCTCACCTTATTTGCCATCTATGTTACTCGGCTGGAGTTATCATAGAAGGAGATATCTCCATTGAAGAAGACAAGCCCATCACCAAGAAGAGGATGGAGCAAGCAAGAGAAGCTCCTCACGGTTTTCAAGAGGTGCATGAGGAAGTTCATCATCAAAAAATCCCTGAGATGCCTCAAGGGATGCACTTTCCTCCAAACAACTATTGGGAGCAACTCAACACTTCCTTAGAAGGTTTGAGCCACAATGTGGAACAATTAAGGGTGGAACATCATGAGCACTCCATCATTCTCCAAGAAATAAGAGAAGATCAAAGAGCAATGAGGGAGGAGCAACAAAGGCAAGGAAGGGACATAGAAGAGCTAAAGAACATCATTGGTCCTTCAAGAAGAAGACGCCACTAAAGGTGGATTCATTCCTTGTTCTTTATTTCTTTCTGTTTTTCGGTTTTTATATTGTGTTTATCTATGTTTTGTGTCTTTATTTCATGATCATTAGTATGTAACCATGCCTTAATGCTATGAATAAAATCCATTACTCCTTCACCTCTCTTAAAAGAAAAATGTTTTAATTCAAAAGAACAAGAAGTACATAAATTTCAAAAATAGCTCTTGAATTTAGTTTAATTATATTGATGTGGTGACAATACTTTTTGTTTTTTGAATGAATGCTTGAACAGTGCATATGTCTTTTGATCTTGTTGTTTATGAATGTTAAAATTGTTGGCTCTTGAAAGAATGATGAACAAAGAAAAATGTTATTGATGATCTGAAAAATCATGAAATTGATTCTTGAAGCAAGAAAAAGCAGTGAAGAAGAAGAAGCATTCGAAAAAAAAAAGAGTATATAGAAAAAGAAGGAGCAGTAGAAAAAGCCAATAGCCCTTAAAACCAAAAGGCAAGGGTAAAAAGGATCCAAGGCTTTGAGCATCAATGGATAGGAGGGCCCAAGGAAATAAAATCCAGGCCTAAGCGGCTAAATCAAGCTGTCCCTAACCATGTGCTTGTGTCATGAAGGTCCAAGTAAAAAGCTTGAGACTAAGTGGTTAAAGTCGTGATCCAAGGCAAAAGAGTGTGCTTAAGAGCTCTGGACACCACTAACTGGGGACTTTAGCAAAGCTAAGTCACAATCTGAAAAGGTTCACCCAGTTATGTGTCTGTGGCATTTATGTATCCGGTGGTAATACTGGAAAACAAAGTGCTTAGGGCCACAGCCAAGACTCATAAGTAGCTGTGTTCAAGAATCAACATACTTAACTAGGAGAATCAATAACACTATCCGAAATTCTAAGTTCCTAGAGAAGCCAATCATTCTAAACTTCAAAGGAAAAAGTGAGATGCCAAAACTGTTCAAAAGCAAAAAGCTACAAGTCCCGCTCATCTAATTATAATTAATATTCATTGATATTCTGAAATTTATAGTATATTCTCTTCTTTTTATCCTAATTGATTTTCAGTTGCTTAAGGACAAGCAACAATTTAAGTTTGGTGTTGTGATGAGCGGATAATTTATACGCTTTTTGGCATTGTTTTTAGGTAGTTTTTAGTAAGTTTAAGCTACTTTTAGGGATGTTTTCATTAGTTTTTATGCTAAATTCACATTTCTGGACTTTACTATAAGTTTGTGTGTTTTTCTGTGATTTCAGGTATTTTCTGGCTGAAATTGAGGGATCTGAGCAAAAATCTTATCCAGAGACTCAAAAGGACTGCAGATGCTGTTGGATTCTGACCTCCCTGCACTCGAAGTGGATTTTCTGGAGCTACAGAAGCCCAATTGGCGCGCTCTCAACGGCGTTGGAAAGTAGACATCCTGGGATTTCCAGCAATATATGATAGTCCATACTTTGCCCAAGATTTGATGGCCCAAACCGGCGTTCAAAGTCACCTCAAGAAATTCCAGCGTTAAACGCCGGAACTGGCACCTAAATGGGAGTTAAACGCCCAAACTGGCATAAAAGCTGGCGTTTAACTCCAAGGAGAGTCTCTACACGAAAATGCTTCATTGCTCAGCCCAAGCACACACCAAGTGGGCCCGGAAGCGGATTTTTATGTCATTTACTCATCTCTGTACACCCTAGGCTACTAGTTTTCTATAAGTAGGACCTTTTACTATTGTATTTTTATCTAGGAATCTTTGGATTGTTTTTGATCCTTTGATCATCTTTGGACATCTAGTTCTTAGATCATTTGGGAGGCTGGCCATTCGGCCATGCCTAGACCTTGTTCTTATGTATTTTCAACGGTGGAGTTTCTACACACCATAGATTAAGGTGTGGAGCTCTGCTGTACCTCGAGTATTAATGCAATTACTATTGTTCTTCCATTCAATTCCGCTTGTTCTTTGTCTAAGATATCACTTGTTCTTCAACTTGATGAATGTGATGATCCGTGACACTCATCATCATTCTCACTCATGAACAAGGTGACTGACAACCATTCTTGTTCTACAAGCAATCAAGGCTCTAGTGAATATCTCTTGGATTCTTTAATCGGAGTCTTCGTGGTATAGGCAGGACCTGATGGCGGCATTCAAGAGAATCCGGAAGGTCTAACCTTGTCTGTGGTATTCTGAGTAGGATTTAATGATTGAATGACTGTGACGTGCTTCAAACTCCTAGCAGGCGGGGCGTTAGTGACAGACGCAAAAGTATCAATGGATATTATTCCGGCCTGACCGAGAACCGACAGCTGAATTCCGCTATGCCGTGACAGGGCATATGCCAATCGCTTTCACTGAGAGGATGGGAGGTAGCCACTGACAATGGTGAAACCCTACACGAGCTTGCCATGGAAAGGAGTAAGAAGGATTGGATGAAGACAGTAGGAAAGCAGAGAGACGGAAGGGAAGGCATCTTCATGCGCTTATCTGAAGTTCCTACCAATGAATTACATAAGTATCTCTATCTTTATCTTTTATGTTATTTTCGTTCATCATCATATCCATTTGAGTCTGCCTGACTAAGATTTACAAGATGACCATAGCTTGCTTCATAGTAACAATCTCCGTGGGATCGACCCTTACTCACGTAAGGTATTACTTGGACGACCCAGTGCACTTGCTGGTTAGTTGTGCGAAGTTGTGTAATGCCATGGAATTGAGCCACCAAGTTTTTGGAGTTCATGACCGGGGATTATGAGAGTTGTGAAAAGTATTGTTCACAATTTCGCGCACCAAGTTTTTGGCGCCGTTGCCGGGGATTGTTCAAGTTTTGAGCAAGCTTTTGGTAACAAAGCCAAGGATTGTTCGTGTATGGACAACTGACGGTTCATCTTGTTGCTTAGATTAGGTATTTTTTTTTCGAAATTCTTGAAGGTGAATCCTAGAGTTTCATGATGATTTGTTGAGATCTGGCTGGCTGAGAAGCCATGTCTAATCTCATTGGACCGAGGTTTCAACTTATCATCACAAGAGCTTGATGATTTTTATCAATCTTGCTTTTGGAGCAGTGATCTGCTAAGGCTTGGCTGGCCTTTGGCCATGTCTAGTGTTTTGGACCGAAGCTTTCTTTGAAAGCTTGGCTGGCTGTGAAGCCATGTCTAATTCCTGGACCGGAGTCTTAGACTAGCATTGCACTGATTCCTGGAATTCTCATTAAGAATTTTGATATCTTTTTCCACCTAATTTTCGAAAAAAAAAACACAAAAAAATCACAAAATCATAAAAACCAAAAATATTTGATGTTTCTTGCTTAAGTCTAGTGTCTCATCTTAAGTTTGGTGTCAATTGCATGCATTCATTCATGTGTCTTAAGGATCTTCAAGTAATTCTTGATGATTTCTTACTCTGATCTTTGAATTCTTTTGGCTTGAGTGTTTATGCGTCTCATATAGTGTCAGTAATATACAAACTGCTAAGTTTGGTGTCTTGCATGCATTGTTATTTGATTCTTGTAGCATTTTGATTATTAAAAAATCCAAAAATATTTTTTAATTTGTGTCTTTTCAAGTCAATAATACAAAGAATTGAAGATTCAAAACATACTGCAGAGGAATTATACAGAAAAAGCTGGGCGTTCAAAACGCCCAGTGAAGAAGGACAGACTGGCGTTTAAACGCCAGCCAGGGTACCTGGTTGGGCGTTTAACGCCCAAAAAGGGTGCATTTTGGGCGTTAAACGCCAGAATGTATACCATTCTGGGCGTTTAACGCCAGGATGGTGCTAGGGGAAGATTTTAATTTTCAAAATCAATTTTTTTTTCAAGTTTTCAAAGTTTTTCAAAATCAAATCTTTTTTTTTCAAATCAAATCTTTTCAATCAAATGTTTTCAAAAATCAATTTCTTTCCTTTTTTTCCAAAGATACTTACTAACAATTAATGATTTGATTGAACATCTCAAATTTGTTGCCTTTTTCTGTTGAGAAAGGTTTAATGTTTGAATCATATCTTTTCTTGTTAGGCAAGTCACTAATTTTCAAAATCAAATCTTTTAAAATTGTTTTCAAAACATATCTTTTAAAATTTTTTTCAAATCATATCTTCTCAATCACATCTCTTTAAAACTAATCATATCTTCTTAACCTCATCTTTTTCAAAATAATTTTCAATCAAATCTTTTTTATTTCTAATTTCAATTCCTTTTTCAAAAATCACTTGATTTCTTTCTTACTTTTATTTTCGAAAATCAATTAAGTGTTTTTCAAAATGTTTTCAAAATCTTTTTAATTGAATTTTCGAAAATCTTCTTCCTCTCCTCCCACATCCTTCTATTTATGGAGTACTACTCCTTCTTAATGCACAATTCGAACTCTATCTAATCAAGTTCGAATTCTTCTACTTCCTTCTTCTACTTTTCTTTTCCTCTGACACTTCAAGGAATCTCTATACTGTGACATAGAGGATTCCACATTTTCTTGTTCCCTTCTCTTTCTTATGAGCAGGAGCAGAGACAAAGGCATTCTTGTTGAAGCTGACCCTGAACACTGAGAGAACCTTGAAGCGAAAGCTAAGAGAAGCCAAGGCACAACTCTCTTTAGAGGACCTGACCGAATTCTTCAAAGAAGAAGAACACATGGCAGCCGAAAACAACAACAATGCCAACAATGCAAGGAAGGTGCTGGGTGACTTTACTGCACCTACTCCCAACTTCTATGGGAGAAGCATCTCTATCCCTGCCATTGGAGCAAACAACTTTGAGCTTAAGCCTCAATTAGTTTCTCTAATGCAACAGAATTGCAAATTCCATGGACTTCCAATGGAAGATCCTCATCAGTTTTTAGCTGAGTTCTTGCAAATCTGTGACACAGTCAAGACTAATGGGGTTGACCCTGAGGTCTACAGACTGATGCTATTCCCTTTTGCTGTAAGAGACAGAGCTAGAATATGGTTGGACTCACAACCTAAAGACAGCCTGGACTCTTGGGAAAAGCTAGTCAATGCCTTCTTGGCAAAGTTCTTTCCACCTCAAAAATGGAGTAAGCTTAGAGTGGAAGTCCAAACCTTCAGACAGAAGGATGGAGAATCCCTCTATGAAGCTTGGGAAAGATACAAACAATTAATCAGAAGATGTCCCTCAGACATGCTTTCTGAATGGAGCATCATAGGTATCTTCTATGATGGTCTATCTGAACTATCCAAGATGTCTTTGGATAGCTCTGCTGGAGGATCTCTTCATCTGAAGAAGACGCCTGCAAAGGCTCAAGAGCTAATTGAAATGGTTGCAAATAACCAATTCATGTACACTTCTGAAAGGAATCCTGTGAACAATGGGACTAATCAGAAGAAAGGAGTTCTTGAGATTGACACTCTGAATGCCATACTGGCTCAGAACAAGATATTGACTCAACAAGTCAATTTAATTTCTCAAAGTCTGTCTGGAATGCAAAATGCACCTGGCAGTACTAAGGAAGCTTCATCTGAGGAAGAAGCTTATGATCCTGAGAACCCTTCAATGGAAGAGGTGAATTACCTAGGAGAACCCTATGGAAACACCTATAATTCTTCATGGAGAAATCACCCAAATTTCTCATGGAAGAATCAAGAGAGACCTCAACAAGGTTTCAATAATAATGGTGGAAGAAACAGGCTTGGCAATAACAAGCCTTTTCCATCATCTTCTCAGCAACAGACAGAGAGTTCTAAGCAGAATACCTCTGACTTAGCAACCATAGTCTCTGATCTAATCAAAACCACTCAAAGTTTCATGAATAAAACAAGGTCCTCCATCAGAAATTTGGAAGGATAAGTGGGACAGCTGAGCAAGAAAATTACTGAACTCCCTCCTAATACTCTCCCAAGTAATACAGAAGAAAATCCAAAAGGAGAGTGCAAAGCCATAACCATGGCCAAATATGGAGAGGAAAGAGAGGAGGTGGACGCCACTGAGGAAGACCTCAATGGGCGTGCACCAACCTCCTCTGAGTTCCCCAATGAGGAACCATGGGAATCTGAGGCTCAAAATGAGACCATAGAGATTCCATTGGACTTACTTCTGCCTTTCATGAGCTCTGATGAGTATTCTTCCTCTGAAGAGGATGAGTATGTCACTGAAGAGCAAGTTGCTAAATATCTTGGAGCAATCATGAAGCTAAATGACAAGTTATTTGGAAATGAGACTTGGGAAGATGAACCTCCCTTGCTCACCAAAGAACTGGATGACTTGTCTAGGCAGAAATTACCTCAAAAGAGACAAGATCCTGGGAAGTTTTCCATACCTTGTACCATAGGCACCATGACCTTCAAGAAGGCCCTGTGTGACTTAGGGTCAAGTGTGAACCTCATGCCTCTCTCTGTAATAGAGAAGCTATGGATCTTTGAGGTACAAGCTGCAAGAATCTCATTGGAGATGGCAGACAACTCAAGAAAACAAGCTCATGGACTTGTAGAGAATGTTTTGGTAAAAGTTGAAGACCATTACATCCCTACTGATTTCATAGTCCTAGAGATTGGGAAGTGCATGGATGAATCCATCATCCTTGGCAGACCCTTCCTAGCCACAGCAAAGGCTGTGATTGATGTTGATAGAGGTGAACTAATCATTCAAGTGAATGAAGCATCCTTTGTGTTTAAGGCTCAAGGATATCCCTCTGTCACCATGGAGAGGAAGCTTGAAGAGCTTCTCTCAAATCAGAGTCAAATAGAGCCCCCACAGTCAAACTCTAAGTTTGGTGTTGGGAGGCCACAACCAAACTCTAAGTTTGGTGTTGAACCCCCACATTCAAACTCTAAGTTTGGTGTTGGGAGGTTCCCACATGACTCTGAGTATCTGTGAGGCTCCATGAGAGCCATCTGTCAAGCTACTGACATTAAAGAAGCGCTTGTTGGGAGGCAACCCAATGATTATATTTTATATATTTTCTTTTGTTATTTTATGTTTTTTTTTTGTAGGTTGATGATCACAAGAAGTCACAAAATCAATGAAAAAAAGCAAAAACAAAATGAAAAACAGGAAGAAAAACAGCACACCCTGGAGGAAGATGTTGCTGGCGTTCAAACGCCAGTGAGCCTAGCAGTTGGGCATTTAACGCCCAGTCTGGCACCATTCTGGGCGTTTAACGCCAGAAAGGGGCACCAGACTGGCGTTAAATGCCAGAAAAGGGCAAGAACCTGGCGTTAAACGCCAGGAATGGGCACCAGCCCGGCGTTTAACGCCAGAAATGGCTCAAAACGTGATTTTGAGCACATTGGTGCAGGGATGACTTTTCCTGACACCACAGGATCTGTGGACCCCACAGGACCCCCACCTACCCCACCACCACCCTCTCTCTTCTTCCCCCATTCACCAATCACCTCAATACCTCTTCCCCAAAAACCCTTCACCTATCAAATCCCATCTTTCTCTTCACCACTCACATCCATCCTTCATAAAACCCCACCAACCTCACCCTTCAAATTCAAACCACTTTTCCTCCCAAACCCACCCATTATGGCCGAACACACCACCATCTACCTCTTCCTCATTTCTTCTTCTTCTACTCTCTTCTTTCTTCTTTTGCTCGAGGACGAGCAAACCTTTTCAGTTTGGTGTGGTAAAAGCGTTGCTTTTTCGTTTTTCTATAACCATTTATGGCATCCAAGGCCAGAGAAACCTCTAGAAAGAGGAAAGGGAAGGCAAAAGCTTCCACCTCCGAGTCATGGGAGATGGATAGATTCATCTCAAGGGTGCATCAAGACCACTTCTATGAAGTTGTGGCCTTGAAGAAGGTGATCCCCGAGGTCCCCTTTTCACTCAAAAAGGGTGAATATCCGGAGATCCGCCATGAGATCCGAAGAAGAGGTTGGGAAGTACTTACCAACCCCATTCAACAAGTCGAAATCTTGATGGTTCAAGAGTTCTATGCTAATGCATGGATCACCAAGAACCATGATCAAAGTGTGAACCCGGATCCAAAGAATTATCTTACTATGGTTCGGGGGAAATACTTGGATTTTAGTCCGGAAAATGTAAGGTTAGCCTTCAACTTGCCCATGATGCAAGGAGATGAACATCCTTACACTAGAAGGGTCAACTTTGATCAAAGGTTGGACCAAGTCCTCACAATCATATGTGAAGAGGGCGCACAATGGAAGAGAGACTCAAGAGGCAAGCCGGTTCAATTGAGAAGGCATGACCTCAAGCCCATGGCTAGAGGATGGTTAGAGTTCATTCAACGCTCAATCATTCCCACTAGCAACCGGTCCGAAGTTACTCTAGACCGAGCCATCATGATTCATAGCATCATGATTGGAGAAGAAGTGGAAGTTCATGAGGTTATAGCCCAAGAACTCTATAAAGTGGCGGACAAGTCTTCCACCTTGGCAAGGCTAGCCTTTCCTCATCTCATTTGTCACCTCTGTTATTCAGTTGGAGTTGACATAGAAGGGGATACCCCCATTGATGAGGACAAGCCCATCACCAAGAAAAGGATGGAGTACACAAGAGACCCCTCTCATCAAGAGATCCCTGAGATGCCTCAAGGGATGCACTTTCCTCCACAAGACTATTGGAAGCAAGTAAACACCTCCCTAGGAGAACTAAGTTCCAACATGGGACAACTAAGGGTGGAGCACCAAGAACACTCCATTCTCCTCTATGAAATTAGAGAAGATCAAAGAATCATGAGAGAGGAGCAACAAAGACAAGGAAGAGACATTGAGGAGCTCAAGCACTCCATAGGATCTTCAAGAGGAAGAAAGAGCCGCCATCACTAAGGTGGACCCGTTCTTTAATTTCCTTGTTCTTTATTCTTCTGTTTTTCGAATTTTATGCTTATGTTTATCCATGTTTGTGTCTTGTGATCATTAGTGTCTTAGTGTCTATGCCTTAAAGTTATGAATGTCCTATGAATCCATCACCTTTCTTGAATAAAAACGTTCTTAATTGAAAAAGAAAAAGAATTGCATGAATTTTGAATTTTATAACAGTTTAATTATTTTGATGTGGTGGCACTACTTTTGTTCTCTGAATGTATGCTTAAACAGTGCATATGTCTTTTGAATTTGTGGTTCATGAATGTTGGCTCTTGAAAGAATGATGAAAAAGGAGACATGTTACTGAGGATCTGAAAAATCATAAAAATGATTCTTGAAGCAAGAAAAAGCAGTGAATACAAAAAAAAAAGCGAAAAAAAAAAGAAAAAGAAAGAAAAGAAAGAAAAAAAAAGAGAAGGAATAAAGTTGTGATCCAAGGCAATAAGAGTGTGCTTAAGAACCCTGGACACCTCTAATTGGGGACTTTAGCAAAGCTGAGTCACAATCTGAAAAGGTTCACCCAATTATGTGTCTGTGGCATGTATGTATCCGGTGGTAATACTGGAAGACAGAGTGCTTTGGGCCACGGCCAAGACTCAATAAGTAGCTGTGTTCAAGAATCATCATACTTAACTAGGAGAATCAATAACACTATCTGGATTCTGAGTTCCTAAAGAAGCCAATCATTCTGAATTTCAAAGGATAAAGTGAGATGCCAAAACTATTCAGAGACAAAAAAAGCTAAAAGCCCCGCTCATCTAATTAATACTGATCTTCATAGATGTTTTTGGAGTTCATTGCATATTCTCTTCTTTTTATCTTATTTGATCTTCAGTTGCTTGGGGACAAGCAACAATTTAAGTTTGGTGTTGTGATGAGCGGATAATTTGTACGCTTTTTGGCATTGTTTTTAGTATGTTTTTAGTATCTTTTAGTTAGTTTTTAGTATATTTTTATTAGTTTTTAGTTAAAATTCACTTTTTTGGACTTTACTATGAGTTTGTGTGTTTTTCTGTGATTTCAGGTATTTTCTGGCTAAAATTGAGGGATCTGAGCAAAAATCTTATCCAGAGACTCAAAAGGACTGCAGATGCTGTTGGATTCTGACCTCCCTGCACTCGAAGTGGATTTTCTGGAGCTACAGAAGCCCAATTGGCGCGCTCTTAACGGCGTTGGAAAGTAGACATCCTGGGCTTTCCAGCAATATATGATAGTCCATACTTTGCCCAAGATTTGATGGCCCAAACCGGCATTCAAAGTCACCTCAAGAAATTCCAGCGTTAAACGCCGGAACTGGCACCTAAATGGGAGTTAAACGCCCAAACTGGCATAAAAGCTGGCGTTTAACTCCAAGGAGAGTCTCTACACGAAAATGCTTCATTGCTCAGCCCAAGCACACACCAAGTGGGCCCGGAAGCGGATTTTTATGTCATTTACTCATCTCTGTACACCCTAGGCTACTAGTTTTCTATAAGTAGGACCTTTTACTATTGTATTTTCATCTAGGAATCTTTGGATTGTTTTTGATCCTTTGATCATCTTTGGACATCTAGTTCTTAGATCATTTGGGAGGCTGGCCATTCGGCCATGCCTAGACCTTGTTCTTATGTATTTTCAACGGTGGAGTTTCTACACACCATAGATTAAGGTGTGGAGCTCTGCTGTACCTCGAGTATTAATGCAATTACTATTGTTCTTCCATTCAATTCCGCTTGTTCTTTGTCTAAGATATCACTTGTTCTTCAACTTGATGAATGTGATGATCCGTGACACTCATCATCATTCTCACTCATGAACAAGGTGACTGACAACCATTCTTGTTCTACAAGCAATCAAGGCTCTAGTGAATATCTCTTGGATTCTTTAATCGGAGTCTTCGTGGTATAGGCAGGACCTGATGGCGGCATTCAAGAGAATCCGGAAGGTCTAACCTTGTCTGTGGTATTCTGAGTAGGATTCAATGATTGAATGACTGTGACGTGCTTCAAACTCCTAGCAGGCGGGGCGTTAGTGACAGACGCAAAAGTATCAATGGATATTATTCCGGCCTGACCGAGAACCGACAGCTGAATTCCGCTATGCCGTGACAGGGCATATGCCAATCGCTTTCACTGAGAGGATGGGAGGTAGCCACTGACAATGGTGAAACCCTACACGAGCTTGCCATGGAAAGGAGTAAGAAGGATTGGATGAAGACAGTAGGAAAGCAGAGAGACGGAAGGGAAGGCATCTTCATGCGCTTATCTGAAGTTCCTACCAATGAATTACATAAGTATCTCTATCTTTATCTTTTATGTTATTTTCGTTCATCATCATATCCATTTGAGTCTGCCTGACTAAGATTTACAAGATGACCATAGCTTGCTTCATAGTAACAATCTCTGTGGGATTGACCCTTACTCACGTAAGGTATTACTTGGACGACCCAGTGCACTTGCTGGTTAGTTGTGCGAAGTTGTGTAATGCCATGGAATTGAGCCACCAAGTTTTTGGAGTTCATGACCGGGGATTATGAGAGTTGTGAAAAGTATTGTTCACAATTTCGCGCACCACCAAGCATACACCAAGTGGGCCCCGGAAGTGGATTTATGCATCAAATACTTACTCATGTAAACCCTAGGAGCTAGTTTATTATAAATAGAACATTTAACTATTGTATTAGATGTCTTTTTGACCACGTTACATCTTTGGTCTCAGTTTTGTTTTATTCTTCATCCTAAGAGGCTATTGATCACGTTTTAGGGGGCTGGCCATTCGGCCATGCCTGAACCTTTTACTTATGTATTTTCAACGGTGGAGTTTCTGCACACCATAGATTAAGGGTGTGGAGCTCTGCTGTACCTCAAGTATTAATGCAGTTTTATTTTCTTTTATTCAATTCTCTCTTATTCTTATTCCAAGATATTCATTCGTACCCAACAACATGATGAATGTGATGATTAGATAACCCTCATTATCATTCTCACTTATGAACGCACGTGATTGACAACCACTTCCGTTCTACATGCAATAGAGCTTGAATGTGTATCTCTTAGATTCCCCAACAGAATCTTTGTGGTATAAGTTAGATAGATGGCGGCATTCATGAGGATCCGAAAAGTCTAAACCTTGTCTATGGTATTCCGAGTAGGATTCTAGGATTGAATGACTGTGACGAGCTTCAAACTCCTGAAGGCTGGGCGTGATGACAAGCGCAAAAGAATCAATGGATTCTATTCCAACCTGATTGAGAACCGACAGATGATTAGCCATGCGAGTGACAGCCGCAGAGGACCATTTTCACTGAGAGGATGGGATGTAGCCACTGACAACGGTGATGCCCTACATACAGCTTGCCATGGAAAGGAGTAAGAAGGATTGAAGGGAGAGCGAGTAGTGAAGTAGAGTTTCAAGAGGAGCACAGCATCTCATATGCCTATCTGAAATTCCCACTATTAATTACTAAGTATTTCTATCCCTTTTATTTTTTTTTATATTTGATTTTCTAAATTCCATAATTTTATCCTGCCTAACTGAGATTTACAAGATGACCATAGCTTGCTACATACCAACAATCTCTGTGGGATCGACCCTTACTCACGTAAGGTTTATTACTTGGACGACCCAGTACACTTGCTGGTTAGTTGAACGGAGTTGTGAATTCAACCAGTGCCATAATAATGATTTCTCTCAAAATAGTTAGAACATGGATCACAATTTCGTCCACCATATGCCATGTGCTTCTATTATTTTTTCACTTGCATGTTGTAGCTACCATGTAATTGAGACCCCCATTATTTGGCATTAACCCACCCATATTTTATTTATTTTCTTCTCTTTATTCTTGGGTTACTTTTCTTCTTTTTCCTTTTCTTTCAAGATGGCCACCGAGGAAGGGAAACGGAAAACCTTTTCATGGGCAACAAACAAGTTCCATCTGCACAATCTTTGGAGAAAAGCATCAGTATAGCAACCCATCCACTTGTACATCTCAGTATGCACCGAGGACGGTACAATCTTTAAGTATGGGGAGGTCGATACCGATCTTCGTGGGTTAGTTATTTTCTTTCCAACACTAATGTCTTATTTTCTTTATTAGTTCATTGTTGCATTTACATGTTTGATTGCATATTTTCTTGATTTTGTGCATATTTTACCATTGCTTGGTTAAAGTAATGAGTTTCTTTTTAAGACCGTATTTTTGAAAAATTTTACTAATTTAAATTAAAATATTTTCATTAAACTTGTTGGAAGTTGTATTTGGAACATGGTTAAAAGCAAAGAACACACTACCTGTGAGATTTGAGCTTAATTACATGGTTACACTATTTAACCATAAAAGTTTTATTCTTGTGTATTTTCTTCTCTATGATTGTAATCTTCATTTTGCTCCATCTTATATGTCCAATAGTTAATGTATTATATGCATGCATATGATTGAGGCTATTATTTGTTTTTGCTCACTTATCCCAAATAGCCTACCCTTTTAAATCACCCTTGTTAGCCACTTTGAGCCTTTTAAATCCCATTTGTTCTATATGTTACCACATCACTAACCTTGAGCAGAAAAATAATTAAATACCCCGATTGAATCTTTGGTTAGCTTAAGTTAGAGATTGTGTATCAATTGAGTATGGGAAGATCGTGGAAACATGGGTTAATAAAGGAATATGTCATGATAAAATAAAGGGAATTTGGGTACCTACTCATGTAAGACCAGAAAAATTAAAAATCCATGTGCATTGATAATGTTATGTTTATTTTTAATTAAAAAAATAATATAAAAAAATTTCAAAGTAATTAAGCAATTAAATAAGGGGACAAAATTATCCCAATGCTAAGTTAAGTTAAAAAAAAGATCAATGCATATGTGATAAAAATTAAAAGAAAGCGTGATGCATGAGTATGTAATACAAAAGTGAGAATTTTGGGTAGCTAGGCATAACTTTAGAAGTTATATAGAGTGTATGTATGTTAGGTGATACCTTAGGTTAATCAAGGATTCAATTTATAGCTCACTTAACCATATATATATCCTCACCTTTACCTTGGCCCCATTACAACCTTGAAAAGACCTCATAATGTTTGCATTGGTACATTAGATATTTGTTGATTGGTTAGATAAAGAGCAAAGTTTAGAAAGCATGATTAGAGAAGAGTAGAGTGAATTAACTTTAGAAAGCATGATTAGAGAAGAGTAGAGTGAATTAACCCTAGACACTTGAGAGATTAGAGTGCATATACACTACTAGTGAGGGTTCAATGCTTGATTCTATGTTCCTTGCTTTCATAAGCTGTCTTCTTACAAGTTTACTTGTCTTTACTATATGATTTGAATTAGTGAAATTTAATCTATGTTTGTCTTGGAGAACTTGTTTACTTTTAACCAAGTAGATAAAAACATCTTAGTATATAGTTGCATTCACATATAGGTTGCATTTCATACATTTTACCATTCCTCTTCACTCCTTTATAGCTTCTCTTGAGCTTAGCATGAGAACATGCTAATGTTTAAGTGTAGGAAGGTTGATAAACCACTATTTTATGATTTATATTGTGCTCAATTGAGTGGTTTTTATCAAGTCTTTGCTCACTTATTCATATAAATTGCATGATTTTACAATTCCTTTCTTATTCCTTAATATATGTGAAAATATGTTTCCTAGACCATAAAATTATTAATTTTAATTATCCTTTATTACCATTCAATGCCGTGATCTGTGTGTTGAGTATTTTCAGGCCTTATAGGGCAGGAATGGCTTAGAGAATAGAAAGGAAACATGCAAAAGTGGAAGGAACACGCGAAAATAAAGTTTTGAAGGAAATGGCAGCGACGCGCATGCATGGCCGACGCGGATGCATGCCTAGCACAAAGCACGAGCGACGCGTACGCGTGACTGACGCGTACGTGTGACGAGAAAAATTTCCAAATGATGCGCACGTGTGGCCCACGCGCACGCGTGACGGACGCCACGTGCAGAAAGTTGCAGAAAATATTCCCAGCGATTTTTGAACTCCTTTTCTGCCCAAATCCAAGCCCAGAAAATACAGATTAGAGGCTATAAAGTGGGGGAATGCATCCATTCAAACAACAACATCGACATAACACTCATTATTCACAATTTTAGTTTTAGATTTAGTTTTTCTAGAGAGAGAGGCTCTCTTAGGTTTTAGGATTAGGATTTCTATTAGTTTTAGGCTATTTCTTCTCAATTCCAGGTTCAATGTTCTTTAGATTTAGTTTCTTTTCTATTTTTATTTATTCCATTACTTTAATTTATGAACTCTTCATGTTAGATTTGAATATTCTATTTAATGCAATTTGAGGTATTTCAGATTTATGATTGTTTTATTCTATTTATGATATAAATAATTTGGATTTTTCCCCTCTTGGCTTCGGTTGAGTAATTGGTGACACTTGAGTTATCAAACTCCTTTGTGATTGATAATTAGAATTTGCTGATTGGTTTGGATCCCTCTAAAGCTAGTCTTTCCTTATGAGTTGACTAGAACTTGAGGAATCAAATTGATTAGTCAACTTGACTTTCCTTTATTTTGTAAGGGTTAACTAAGTAGGAGCAGTGAACCGTTCTCATCACCAGTGATAAGGATAATTAGGACAGGATTTCCAGTTCTCAAAACCTGCCAAGAGCTTTATTAGTTATTATTTTAATCACTTGTTATTTTACATATCCTTGTTCCCTATTTCAAAAACCCAAAAGTATACCTTTTCCATAACCAATAATAAATCATACTTCCCTACAATTCCTTGAGAGATGACTGATGAGCGGATAATTTATACGCTTTTTGGCATTATTTTTAGTATGTTTTTAGTAGGATCTAGTTAGTTTTTAGTATATTTTTATTAGTTTTTAGTTAAAATTCACTTTTCTGGACTTTACTATGAGTTTGTGTGTTTTTCTGTGATTTCAGGTATTTTCTGGCTGAAATTGAAGGTTCTGAGCAAAAATCTGATCCAGAGACTCAAAAGGACTGCAGATGCTGTTGGATTCTGACCTCCCTGCACTCGAAGTGAATTTTCTGGAGCTACAGAAGCCCAATTGGCGCGCTCTCAACGGCGTTGGAAAGTAGACATCCTGGGCTTTCCAGCAATATATGATAGTCCATACTTTGCCCAAGATTTGATGGCCCAAACCGGCGTTCAAAGTCACCTCAAGAAATCCCAGCGTTAAACGCTGGAACTGGCACCCAAATGGGAGTTAAACGCCCAAACTGGCATAAAAGCTGGCGTTTAACTCCAAGAAGAGTCTCTACACGAAATTGCTTCATTGCTCAGCCCAAGCACACACCAAGTGGGCCCGGAAGTGGATTTTTATGTCATTTACTCATCTCTGTACACCCTAGGCTACTAGTTTTCTATAAGTAGGACCTTTTACTATTGTATTGGAGGTCTAGGATCTTTTGATCATGTTTTGATGATTAAACCCTCTTTGGGAGGCTGGCCATTCGGCCATGCCTAGACCTTGTTCTTATGTATTTTCAACGGTGGAGTTTCTACACACCATAGATTAAGGTGTGGAGCTCTGCTGTACCTCGAGTATTAATGCAATTACTATTGTTCTTCTATTCAATTCCGCTTGTTCTTTGTCCAAGATATCACTTGTTCTTCAACTTGATGAATGTGATGATCCGTGACACTCATCATCATTCTCACTCATGAACAAGGTGACTGACAACCATTCTTGTTCTACAAGCAATCAAAGCTCTAGTGAATATCTCTTGGATTCCTGATAACACGATGCATGGTTGATCGCCTGACAACCGAGTGCTCGCCTGACAAACGAGCCAGCCATTCCGTGAGATCAGAGTCTTCGTGGTATAGGCGAGAACTGATGGCGGCATTCAAGAGAATCCGGAAGGTCTAACCTTATCTGTGGTATTCTGAGTAGGATTCAATGATTGAATGACTGTGACGTGCTTCAAACTCCTGAGGGCGGGGCGTTAGTGACAGACGCAAAAGAATCACTGGATTCTATTCCGGCCTGATTGAGAACCGACAGATGGATAGCCGTACCGTGACAGGGTGCGTTGAACATTTCCAATGAGAGGATGGGAGGTAGCCACTGACAACGGTGAAACCCTTGCATAAGCTTGCCATGGAAAGGAGTAAGAAGGATTGGATGAAGACAGTAGGAAAGCAGAGAGACGGAAGGGAAGGCATCTTCATGCGCTTATCTGAAGTTCCTACCAATGAATTACATAAGTATCTCTATCTTTATCTTTTATGTTATTTTCGTCCATCACCATCATACATTTGAGTCTGCCTGACTAAGATTTACAAGATGACCATAGCTTGCTTCATAGCAACAATCTCCGTGGGATCGACCCTTACTCACGTAAGGTATTACTTGGACGACCCAGTGCACTTGCTGGTTAGTTGTGCGAAGTTGTGTTAATGCCATGGGATTGAGCACCAAGTTTTTGGAGTTCATGACCGGGGATTATTTGAATATGGACAAAGTAGAGATCACAATTTCGTGCACCAAGTTTTTGGCGCCGTTGCCGGGGATTGTTTGTGTATGGACAACTGACGGTTCATCTTGTTGCTTAGATTAGGTATTTTTTTTTCGAAATTCTTGAAGGTGAATCCTAGAGTTTCATGATGATTTGTTGAAATCTGGCTGGCTGAGAAGCCATGTCTAATTTCATTGGACCGAGGTTTCAACTTATCATCACAAGCGCTTGATGATTTTTATCAATCTTGCTTTTGGAGCAGTGATCTGCTAAGGCTTGGCTGGCCTTTGGCCATGTCTAGTGTTTTGGACCGAAGCTTTCTTTGAAAGCTTGGCTGGCTGTGAAGCCATGTCTAATTCCTGGACCGGAGTCTTAGACTAACATTGCACTGATTCCTGTAATTCTCATTAAGAATTTTGATACCTTTTTCCACTTAATTTTCGAAAAAAAAAAACACAAAAAAATCACAAAATCATAAAAACCAAAAATATTTGATGTTTCTTGCTTAAGTCTAGTGTCTCATCTTAAGTTTGGTGTCAATTGCATGCATTCATTCATGTGTCTTAAGGATCTTCAAGTAATTCTTGATGATTTCTTACTCTGATCTTTGAATTCTTTTGGCTTGAGTGTTTATGTGTCTCATATAGTGTCAGTAGTATACAAACTGCTAAGTTTGGTGTCTTGCATGCATTGTTATTTGATTCTTGTTGCATTTTGATTATTAAAAATCCAAAAATATTTTTAATTTGTGTCTTTTCAAGTCAATAATACAAAGAATTGAAGATTCAGAACATACTGCAGAGGAATTATACAGAAAAAGCTGGGCATTCAAAAATGCCCAATGAAGAAGACAGACTGGCGTTTAAACGCCAGCAAGGGTACCTGGTTGGGCGTTTAACGCCCAAAGAGGTAGCATTTTGGGCGTTAAACGCCAGAATGTATACCATTCTGGGCGTTTAACGCCAGGATGGTGCTAGGGGGAAGATTTTGTTTTTCAAATCAAATTTTTTTCAAGTTTTCAAAGCTTTTCAAAATCAAATCTTTTTCAAATCATATCTTTTCAATCAAATATTTTCAAAATCAATTTCTTTTTTTCAAAGATACTTACTAACAATTAATGATTTGATTGAACATCTCAAATTTGTTGCCTTTTCTGTTGAGAAAGGTTTAATGTTTGAATCATATCTTTTCTTGTTAGGCAAGTCACTAATTTTCAAAAACATATCTTTTAAAATTGTTTTCAAAATATATCTTTTAAAATTGTTTTCAAATCATATCTTCTCAATCACATCTCTTTAAAACTAATCATATCTTCTTAACCTCATCTTTTTCAAAATAGTTTTCAACCAAATCTTTTTGATTTCTAATTTCAAATCCTTTTTCAAAAATCACTTGATTTCTTTCTTACTTTTATTTTCGAAAATCAATTAAGTGTTTTTCAAAATGTTTTCAAAATCTTTTTAATTGAATTTTCGAAAATCTTCTTCCTCCCCTCCCACATCCTTCTATTTATGGAGTACTACTCCTTCTTAATGCACAATTCGAACTCCTTCTTTTAAATTCGAATTCTTCTACTTCCTTCTTCTACTTTTCTTTTCCTCTGACACCTCAAGGAATCTATACACTGTGACATAGAGGATTCCACATTTTCTTTTTCTCTTCTCTTTCATATGAGCAGGAGCAGAGACAAAGGCATTCTTGTTGAAGCTGACCCTGAACCTGAGAGAACCTTGAAGCGAAAGCTAAGAGAAGCCAAGGCACAACTCTCTTTAGAGGACCTGACCGAATTCTTCAAAGAAGAAGAACACATGGCAGCCGAAAACAACAACAATGCCAACAATGCAAGGAAGGTGCTGGGTGACTTTACTGCACCTACTCCCAACTTCTATGGGAGAAGCATCTCTATCCCTGCCATTGGAGCAAACAACTTTGAGCTTAAGCCTCAATTAGTTTCTCTAATGCAACAGAATTGCAAGTTCCATGGACTTCCAATGGAAGATCCTCATCAGTTTTTAGCTGAGTTCTTGCAAATCTGTGACACAGTCAAGACTAATGGGGTTGACCCTGAGGTCTACAGACTGATGCTATTCCCTTTTGCTGTAAGAGACAGAGCTAGAATATGGTTGGACTCACAACCTAAAGATAGCTTGGACTCTTGGGAAAAGCTAGTCAATGCCTTCTTGGCAAAGTTCTTTCCACCTCAAAAATGGAGTAAGCTTAGAGTGGAAGTCCAAACCTTCAGACAAAAGGATGGAGAATCCCTCTATGAAGCTTAGGAAAGATACAAATAATTAATCAGAAAATGTCCCTCAGACATGCTTTCTGAATGGAGCATCATAGGTATCTTCTATGATGGTCTCTCTGAACTATCCAAGATGTCTTTGGATAGCTCTGCTGGAGGATCTCTTCATCTAAAGAAGACGCCTACAGAGGCTCAAGAGCTGATTGAAATGGTTGCAAATAACCAATTCATGTACACTTCTGAAAGGAATCCTGTGAACAATGGGACTAATCAGAAGAAAGGAGTTCTTGAGATTAATACTCTGAATGCCATATTGGCTCAGAATAAGATATTGACTCAACAAGTCAATTTGATTTCTCAAAGTCTGTCTGGAATGCAAAATGCACCTGGCAGTACTAAGGAAGCTTCATCTGAGGAAGAAGCTTATGATCCCGAGAACCCTTCAATGGAAGAGGTGAATTACCTAGGAGAACCCTATGGAAACACCTACAATTCTTCATGGAGAAATCACCCAAATTTCTCATGGAAGAATCAAGAGAGACCTCAACAAGGTTTCAATAATAATAATGGTGGAAGAAACAGGCTTGGCAATAACAAGCCTTTTCCATCATCTTCTCAGCAACAGACAGAGAGTTCTAAGCAGAATACCTCTGACTTAGCAACCATGGTCTCTGATCTAATCAAAAACACTCAAAGTTTCATGAATGAAACAAGGTCCTCCATCAGAAATTTGGAAGGACAAGTGGGTCAGCTGAGTAAGAAAGTTACTGAACTCCCCCTAGTACTCTCCCAAGTAATACAGAAGAAAATCCAAAAGGAGAGTGCAAAGCCATAACCATGGCCGAATATGGAGAGGAAAGAGAGGAGGTGGACGCCACTGAGGAAGACCTCAATGGGCGTGCACCAACCTCCTCTGAGTTCCCCAATGAGGAACCATGGGAATCTGAGGCTCAAAATGAGGCCATAGAGATTCCATTGGACTTACTTCTGCCTTTCATGAGCTCTGATGAGTATTCTTCCTCTAAAGAGGATGAGTATGTCACTGAAGAGCAAGTTGCTAAATATCTTGGAGCAATCATGAAGCTAAATGACAAGTTATTTGGAAATGAGACTTGGGAAGATGAATCTCCCTTGCTCACCAAAGAACTGGATGACTTGTCTAGGCAGAAATTACCTCAAAAGAGACAAGATCCTGGGAAGTTTTCCATACCTTGTACCATAGGCACCATGACCTTCAAGAAGGCCCTGTGTGACTTAGGGTCAAGTGTGAACCTCATGCCTCTCTGTAATGGAGAAGCTAGGGATCTTTGAGGTACAAGCTGCAAGAATCTCATTGGAGATGGCAGACAACTCAAGAAAAAACAAGCTCATGGACTTGTAGAGAATGTTTTGGTAAAAGTTGAAGACCATTACATCCCTACTGATTTCATAGTCCTAGAGACTGGGAAGTGCATGGATGAATCCATCATCCTTGGCAGACCCTTCCTAGCCACAGCAAAGGCTGTGATTGATGTTGATAGAGGTGAACTAATCATTCAAGTGAATGAAGAATTCTTTGTGTTTAAGGCTCAAGGATATCCCTCTGTCACCATGGAGATGAAGCTTGAAGAGCTTCCCTCAAATCAGAGACGAATAGAGCCCCCAAAGTCAAACTCTAAGTTTGGTGTTGGGAGGCCACAACCAAACTCTAAGTTTGGTGTTGAACCCCCACATTCAAACTCTAAGTTTGGTGTTGGGAGGTTCCCACATTAGCTCTGATCATTTGTAAGGCTCAAATGAGAGCCATCTGTCAAGCTACTGACATTAAAGAAGCGCTTGTTGGGAGGCAACCCAATGATTATATTTTATATATTTTCTTTTGTCATTTTATGTTTTTTGTAGGTTGATGATCATAAGAAGTTACAAAATCAATGAAAAAAGCAAAAACAAAATGAAAAACAGGAAGAAAAACAGCACACCCTGGAGGAAGATGTTGCTGGCGTTCAAACGCCAGTAAGCCTAGCAGTTGGGCGTTTAACGCCCAGTCTGGCACCATTCTGGGCGTTTAACGCCAGAAAGGGGCACCAGACTGGCGTTAAACGCCAGAAAAGGGCAAGAACCTGGCGTTAAACGCCAGGAATGGGCACCAGCCCGGCGTTTAACGCCAGAAATAGCTCAAAACGTGATTTTGAGCAACATTTGGTGCAGGGATGACTTTTCCTTGACACCACAGGATCTGTGGACCCCCAGGACCCCCACCTACCCCACCACCACACTTCTCTTCTTCCCCCATTCACCAATCACCTCAATACCTCTTCCCCAAAAACCCTTCACCTATCAAATCCCATCTTTCTCTTCACCACTCACATCCATCCTTCATAAATCCCCACCAACCTCACCCTTCAAATTCAAACCACTTTCCCTCCCAAACCCACCCATACATGGCCGAACTCCATCTCCCCTCTCTCCTATAAATACCCTTCTTCACTTCTTCATTTTCACACAACCTAAACACCACTTCTCCCCTTCTTTGGCCGAATACACTAAGCCATTCCCTTCTCCCTCATTTCTTCTTCTTCTACTCTCTTCTTTCTTCTTTTGCTCGAGGACGAGCAAACCTTTTAAGTTTGGTGTGGTAAAAGCGTTGCTTTTTCGTTTTCCATAACCATTTATGGCATCCAAGGCCGGAGAAACCTCTAGAAAGAGGAAAGGGAAGGCAAAAGCTTCCACCTCCGAGTCATGGGAGATGGATAGATTCATCTCAAGGGTGCATCAAGACCACTTCTATGAAGTTGTGGCCTTGAAGAAGGTGATCCCCGAGGTCCCCTTTTCACTCAAAAAGGGCGAATATCCGGAGATCCGCCATGAGATCCGAATAAGAGGTTGGGAAGAACTTACCAACCCCATTCAACAAGTCGGAATCTTGATGGTTCAAGAGTTCTATGCCAATGCATGGATCACAAAGAACCATGATCAAAGTATGAACCCAGATCCAAAGAATTATCTTACTATGGTTCGGGGGAAATACTTGGATTTTAGTCCGGAAAGTGTAAGGTTGGCATTCAATTTGCCTATGATGCAAGGAGATGAACATCCTTACACAAGAAGGGTCAACTTTGATCAAAGGTTGGACCAAGTCCTCACAGTTATATGTGAAGAGGGCGCACAATGGAAGAGAGATTCAAGAGGGAAGCCGGTTCAATTGAGAAGGCATGACCTCAAGCCCATGGCTAGAGGATGGTTAGAGTTCATTCAACGCTCAATCATTCCCACTAGCAACCGGTCCGAAGTTACTCTAGACCGGGCCATCATGATCCATAGCATCATGATTGGAGAAGAAGTGGAAGTTCATGAGGTTATAGCCCAAGAACTCTATAAAGTGGCGGACAAGTCTTCCACCTTGGCAAGGCTAGCCTTTCCTCATCTCATTTGTCACCTCTGTTATTCAGTTGGAGTTGACATAGAAGGAGATACCCCCATTGATGAGGACAAGCCCATCACCAAGAAAAGGATGGAGTACACAAGAGACCCCTCTCATCAAGAAATCCTTGAGATGCCTCAAGGGATGCACTTTCCTCCACAAGACTATTGGGAGCAACTAAACACCTCCCTAGGAGAACTGAGTTCCAACATGGGACAACTAAGGGTGGAGCACCAAGAACACTCCATTCTCCTCCATGAAATTAGAGAAGACCAAAGAATCATGAGAGAGGAGCAACAAAGACAAGGAAGAGACATTGAGGAGCTCAAGCACTCCATAGGATCTTCAAGAGGAAGAAAGAGCCGCCATCACTAAGGTGGACCCGTTCTTTAATCTCCTTGTTCTTTATTTTCTTCTGTTTTTCGAATTTTAGTGCTTATGTTTGTCTATGTTTGTGTCTTATGATCATTAGTGTCTTAGTGTCTATGCCTTAAAGTTATGAATGTCCTATGAATCCATCACCTTTCTTGAATAAAAACGTGCTTAATTGAAAAGGAAAGAATTGCATGAATTCTGAATTTTATAATAGTTTAATTATTTTGATGTGGTGGCATTACTTCTGTTCTCTGAATGTATGCTTAAACAGTGCATATGTCTTTTGAATTTGTGGTTCATGAATGTTGGCTCTTGAAAGAATGATGAAAAAGGAGACATGTTACTGAGGATCTGAAAAATCATAAAAATAATTCTTGAAGCAAGAAAAAGCAGTGAATACAAAAAAAAAAAGAGAGAAAGGAGACGAAAAAAAAAGGAGGAAAACCGAAAAAAAGAAAAAAAAAAGAGAAAGAAAAAGAAAGAATGAAGTTGTGATCCAAGGCAAAAAGAGTGTGCTTAAGAACCCTGGACACCTCTAATTGGGGACTTTAGCAAAGCTGAGTCACAATCTGAAAAGGTTCACCCAATTATGTGTCTGTGGCATGTATGTATCCGGTGGTAATACTGGAAGACAGAGTGCTTTGGGCCAGGCCAAGACTCATAAAGTAGCTGTTCAAGAATCATCATACTTAACTAGGAGAATCAATAACACTATCCGGATTCTGAGTTCCTAAAGAAGCCAATCATTCTGAATTCCAAAGGATAAAGTGAGATGCCAAAACTATTCAGAGGCAAAAGCTAAAAGCCCGCTCATCTAATTAATACTGATCTTCATAGATGTTTTGGAGTTCATTGCATATTCTCTTTTTATCTTATTTGATTTCAAGTTGCTTGAGGACAAGCAACAATTTAAGTTGGTGTTGTGATGAGCGGATAATTTATACGCTTTTTGGCATGTTTTAGTATGTTTTTAGTAGGATCTAGTTAGTTTTTAGTATATTTTTATTAGTTTTTAGTTAAAATTCACTTTTCTGGACTTACTATGAGTTTTGTGTGTTTTTCTGTGATTTCAGGTATTTTCTGGCTGAAATGAAGGTTCTGAGCAAAAATCTGATCCAGAGACTCAAAAGGACTGCAGATGCTGTTGGATTCTGATCCCTGCACTCGAAGTGGATTTTCTGGAGCTACAGAAGCCCAATTGGCGCGCTCTCAATGGCGTTGGAAAGTAGACATCCTGGGCTTTCCAGCAATATATGATAGTCCATACTTTGCCCAAGATTTGATGGCCCAAACCGGCGTTCAAAGTCACCTCAAGAAATCCCAGCGTAAACGCTGGAACTGGCACCCAAATGGGAGTTAAACGCCCAAACTGGCATAAAAGCTGGCGTTTAACTCCAAGAAGAGTCTCTACACGAAATTGCTTCATTGCTCAGCCCAGCACACACCAAGTGGGCCCGGAAGTGGATTTTTATGTCATTTACTCATCTCTGTACACCCTAGGCTACTAGTTTTCTATAAGTAGGACCTTTTACTATTGTATTGGAGGTCTAGGATCTTTTGATCATGTTTTGATGATTAAACCCTCTTGGGAGGGCTGGCCATTCGGCCATGCCTAGACCTTGTTCTTATGTATTTTCAACGGTGGAGTTTCTACACACCATAGATTAAGGTGTGGAGCTCTGCTGTACCTCGAGTATTAATGCAATTACTATTGTTCTTCTATTCAATTCCGCTTGTTCTTTGTCCAAGATATCACTTGTTCTTCAACTTGATGAATGTGATGATCCGTGACACTCATCATCATTCTCACTCATGAACAAGGTGACTGAACCATCTTGTTCTACAAGCAATCAAAGCTCTAGTGAATATCTCTTGGATTCCTGATAACACGATGCATGGTTGATCGCCTGACAACCGAGTGCTCGCCTGACAAACGAGCCAGCCATTCCGTGAGATCAGAGTCTTCGTGGTATAGGCGAGAGAACTGATGGCGGCATTCAAGAGAATCCGGAAGGTCTAACCTTATCTGTGGTATTCTGAGTAGGATTCAATGATTGAATGACTGTGACGTGCTTCAAACTCCTGAGGGCGGGGCGTTAGTGACAGACGCAAAGAATCATGGATTCTATTCCGGCCTGATTGAGAACCGACAGATGGATAGCCGTGCCGTGACAGGGTGCGTTGAACATTTCCAATGAGAGGATGGGAGGTAGCCACTGACAACGGTGAAACCCTTGCATAAGCTTGCCATGGAAAGGAGTAAGAAGGATGGATGAAGACAGTAGGAAAGCAGAGAGACGGAAGGGAAGGCATCTTCATGCGCTTATCTGAAGTTTCCTACCAATGAATTACATAAGTATCTCTATCTTTATCTTTATGTTATTTTCGTCCATCACCATCATACATTTGAGTCTGCCTGACTAAGATTTACAAGATGACCATAGCTTGCTTCATAGCAACAATCTCCGTGGGATCGACCCTTACTCACGTAAGGTATTACTTGGACGACCCAGTGCACTTGCTGGTTAGTTGTGCGAAGTTGTGTTAATGCCATGGGATTGAGCACCAAGTTTTTGGAGTTCATGACCGGGGATTATTTGAATATGGACAAAGTAGAGATCACAATTTCGTGCACCAATGACCCGAGGTTTAAATACTTCGGTTATAACTTTTATTGGGTTTTGTTACTTGTGACAACCAAACTTTTGTACGAAAGGATTCTCTATTGGTTTAGAAACTATACTTACAACCCCTCCATGCTTTCTACGTCTACCCGAAAATCTTCGAAGTTGTAAACCCCGTTAAATTAGTAAATAATTAGTCAATAAATTAATTTTTAATAAATAAAATGAGAAATGTAAATATTATATTAAATTAGGATAGAGCTCATCAAAACAAGAATTTTAACACTAATTTCAAAGAATTCGGCCCAAGATTGGACCGAACAGGCCAAACTGATTAAACCAGGCCCATGGGGTCGGCCCATCACTTAAGTGAACCCAAGCCTCTCTTCTTCCCCAATTCAGCAGAAGCAGCGCTGAAACACAATAGGGGAGAGGAGAAGAGAAACTTTCCCTAACCCTTACATTGATTTCAAATCATCGTATCTCCTCCGTCCGAACTCTGATCGCCGCACCGTTTGCGGCCATGCGACCACCGCGTCAAGCTCTACGTTTCTACTGGAATAATTTCATAGGTAATTCACTTATTCACTCTCAGCCTCTTCTTCCCCCAATTTTCAAAAATTAGGTAGTGATGTTGAATTTTTTCGCTTTTTGATTTTTTAGGATCTAATTAGCTTGAAGAAAACATTCACTTTTTCTTATACGAAGCTTGAGTAAGGTGAGGATACCATAAATTCTATTTGATATTCTAAATTTGTGCTTTGGATATTAAATTGGGTATATATGTGTTATAAATATGTATTAGGTTGTGAATAAATAATTGGAGCTTGAAATTGTGGATATTGAAACTTAGAGGAAGCTGTTTTATTGAACTTTTGGAGGCTGTGTTTATTTTAGTAAGTTTCCTTGGGCAATACACGAAAAATTGGCCAAGGTATAATTTAGGTTTCTTTCGATTAATATATAATGTTCAGTGAAAACTTAAGCTAGATGACCATAGAATATGTTGGAATGTATGTGCATGTATTTATTGCTTAGCATCTTGTTAAGAAGTATGCTTTGGTTTGATGCTTTGTGGCTGGTTGGTGATGCTTGATGGATTGTTGTTTAGTGATTTGCAGATATAAATATATGAATTTAGGACTTGTGAGCTATGGCTTTGGTTGATGGATTTTGGGGAGGGTATGTATATTATAGTTGATTTGAGGTATGAATTATTATGGTGGTTATTTTGACAATAAGAAAGGATATACCATGTTGACAATTGTAGGTTTGGTAATGAAAGGAATGAGATTTTTGGAATGAAATGAGGTTTAGGAAGTTTGTGAAATTTTGGTTTTGGGCCGAACTTCGGCGAGCTATAACTTAGCCTCCAAACCCCCAAACGGTTTCAAACTTATTTTGATAAAAAATTAGGTCCGTGAAGTTTATGCCATTCGAAGAACGAATAAAAAACGATTTAAAATGATTAAGTTATGCTCGACAGAAGTTTTGGTTTGGAATAGGTAATTCTGCAGTTTTCTACTGAATCGGATTTTTGGAAAAAATGTACGCTCACGCGTATGCGTGGCATGGAATTTTTTACTATGCGTATGTGTAATGAACCAGCAATCATGTCCACGCGTACGCATGACCCACGCGTATGCGTGACATGAAGTATTCACCTACACGTACGCATGACAATGGGATGCGCGCGAGAGCTCCCTTTTTATACTCCCACGCGTATGCGTCGCCCCTATTCCAGCAAACATGGTTTTCTGAGTTTTAAACCCTATTTCAAACTTCTAAAACTCTATTTTCATTCCTTTAGTCATACAATAGTATTAAACCTGATAATCAAATGAAGTTAGGAAGTGGGGATAAATTGGAGGTGAAGTAAAGCTGAAAAAGTGATGAATTGAATATGAATGATTATGTATAATACTTAGCTTGATTAATTAAATAATCTGAGATACAAGATTTTCTGGGTAAAGTTCTGTGGCTTGCCACCACGTGTACCAAGTCGAAAACTCAATACTCTATTGACCCTATGACGTAAGGGTGATCGGGCACTTATAAATTCCTGGGAATGTTACCCCCATTGAGCAATATTGATTATTTGAGAAAAAGCTATGCATAGACTCTTGGGGATGCTCGTCGAGGGATAGTCCAAAGGTTTAGCAAACCGGACTTATCGGGTTGGCTTGATAATCGACAGATGAGACTCATCAGCCATAGGACAGGCATGCATCATGTGCATATTACTTGAATTACCTGTTTGTACATTAACTGGGTGTGCCTAAGTGTATTTGCTATGTTAAATGTATATTTGCTACCTGCAGTACTTGTAACCTTCTTGTTTTTGCTTTTATCTTCTTATTTGTTTGTGATATGTTGTCGGAGATGGAGGTATGGAGGAAAGGCGGTAAGACTAAATTCAAGATTAAGTTAAGTTAGGTTTAGTTACTCTTAGAAAACCACCCTTTATGACTTCTGTTTAATACTTTAAGCTTTATGATCTAAGTGTTGGCGATCTAGGATTACCTCTGGCATTCCTAGGACCTTATATCTTATAAGTGTGGTACCTTTACCATGCTGAAAACCTCTGATTCTCATCCCATACTATGTTGTTGTTTTTCAGATACAGGTTGAGAGGCATCTCGTTAGGTGTCTGGACTTCTGAAGCGAAGTGGTTATTAGGTTATTTTGTTGTATAGTTATGTATATATATGTACTTAGTTTCCTCTCCGCATGACTTGAACCTTTTGACCCTCTTAGAGGTTTATGGAGAGACAGGATTTTATTTATGTAAATATATGTGTGTATGTGTGTGTATATATATTCTCCGGCCAGCTTTGACTTTGCGGGCTGAGTAGGAGCTTGTTATTTTGTATCTTTGGCCCTCTATTCCTACTTTTGTTATCTTATGCTTCATAGCTATAGCTTTCTTTGTACGCAAATTAACTCGTTTTCTGAATATTGCGTTGTTATTCCGTGATTTTTATTTCCTCTGTTCTTCAAGGCTCCTAGTTTATTATATTCTTTATGCTATTATATGTACACTTTTTTATTTTAGAGGTCGTAATACCACATCACCTCTATTTTACGGCTTAAACATAAAGCTCTATGTGGTAGGGTGTTACAGAAGTGGAGCATATAATGAGATTGAATTTTCTCAATTTAAGATCAGTTTTGGTGAATTTGTGTCAAATTCGAAGATGCAATTTCAATCATTAGTAATATATTCAAATTTTCTTATTTTAAGCTTTTCGTAATTAAAATAATTATAACATATTGTGATTTTTTTTTCAGAAATTACCTGCCAGCTTTTACATCAATGCAATGCCATTGAGAGGAATAAAGGTCAATTTAGTTTTTCGATGTGATAATTCTATACATTTTCGTATTGCATGGATAGCAGATAATGAAGCTTATTTAACAAGGAGATTGTCTGAATTTGCAAGAATTCTAAATATTTGAACTTATGATGCAATTTCAGTTGATTGTCGTTACGAGAATGACTCTAATTTATACGTGTTTAAGCACTAGAATAGATTAAATATTATTTAAGTAATTCAGTTCTAATATCGTATTTGATTAAACTAGTTTAGATTAATTTAAATTTAAATTGTTGCCTCAATTTAGATATTACGACTATTCTTCTTTAATATGTTATTTTTAAATTTTTGAATATGAAGTTTCTTTCCATTTTCGATTTTAAGTTTATTTTATTTCTATTTTTATTTGCTCTTAGTATAACTAAGAAAAAAAATAGTTAATTAAAAAATTACAATCTCTTCTAAATTTATTTTAGAAAAATATCTTTATTATAATTATATTACAATTATATTACAATTAGTATCTAATGAATAAGACATAATTATATTACAATTAGAGTCTTTATTCGAAAAATAAATTGTAAGTGATAATTAAATAGTATTTTCATAGATATTATTATTTGATTAAATTTGATTTCAAATTATTACTCCATTACCTTTAATTTTATTAAAATTACTAAATTACCCAAAATCCCCAATTTAAAACACAAAACCCTAAATTCCCAATTCCAAATCCCTAATTTCACTAACCCTAATCCCTTCTACCCAACCCCCACACAAACATAACCCCCTCCCTTCCCACTCGTTCACCCCCCAATTAGCCACGTTACCCACTCCTCACCGCTATTCACTCACCATCACCGTTCCCTTTTTCCTTTTATCCCACCTACACCCACGCAACAAAAGAAAGAAAGAAATCATAAAGGGAAAGAAAGGAAACGGGGGGAGGGCTTGAGGGGGAAAAAGAGATCAGAGGGAGTGTGACAGAACAGAGAAAGGAGGATCGTCGGGCTGTGCTGCTCCTTGCGCCGGTTGCCATCGCTGCCGCCAGAGCTAGAGAAGGAGAGAAGCAAAACCGCAAAGAGAGAGAGATCGACGGAGACATTCACGCCGTTCGTCCTCGTCACTGTCGTGCGTTGCCGCCGCCACCGTTAGTTCAGCTGCCATCGAGCTCGCAGCAACCGTCGCCATGAAAACTGCCACCATCATCTCCGAAGCCGCGTCATCGATTAGGTTAGGGAGAGGGAGAATCGCGAGCAACCAGAGGAGGAGAAGAACGCGTGGTGGTGGGTGTTCTCTTAGCCATCGCCACCACCGGAGTGACAAACCCAGGTGGAGGAGAAAGCCATCTTCCCCGTTGCTGCTATAGTCATCTGTACTGCTGCCGCTGCCTCTTTTTTCTGTTATTCCTTTCTAATTTCTATAAGGCATTCTTGTTCTGAACCTCCACTTGACGTTTTTGTTTATTTCTTTGTCATTTTATTAGCCTTGCTCTTGTTCCAATTTAATTTAGCCTCTATTCCACCATTGAATTTCCAGAATTATTATTCTATCCAATTTGAATTCATCATTTTTGCTCACTGTCGTTGTCAACTCGCGTTGCTGATGCTCTATCAAAGCTGTTGTGAATGTTGCTAACATTGGTAGATAAGGGATGAAGGAGCTGCTACATTTTGGGTGCAGCCCAACCAGTCATCACGCCCCAATTCCGTCTTCGATTTCTGCAAAATTCGATATCGAGGTAGGGAATATTTTATTAAATTAAATATTTTAAACTTCGAATGCCTAAGAAGTTTACTGAATTATTGCAAATATATGAATGCTTGATCTATGATGAATTTTGGATGCAGAGTGAATGTGTGACTGGTTGTGTCTCTTGGTGGTTTTATGTGGTTTGAGATCTTGGTTAAAAGAACGATTTTGAGTTAAGATTGTGATTGTGACTGGATTGCTGGAAATTCTTGTTCTAATTTTTTATGTCAGATGGTGGTTATTGAACTGTTTGTTTGATTAGGTTGTGATTGTTGTTAATTGAAGATGTTAGTTTAATTGTTATCTATTGAATTAAGAGTTCTTGAGAAACTTTGGTTAGTCAAACTAAAGTTAGAAATGTGGTTTTAGATGAATCCTAGGCTTGAATACAGGATTTGGTATGTGAGGTTATTGGAAATATTTTGTGCAGAAATCTGCATAATTGGCAGCAGAACAAATGAATCTTTGGGAGCACTCCAGACCTAATTTTTAGATGAAATTATTTTTCTGTAAAACTTTAGTGTGTCTTGAATATTCCATAAAAATTTCAGGGAATTTGGCTAAGTGGTTTGGAAGATATGATTTTTTGAAATTTAGTGGTTGCTGCAGATTTTTCTGGTTTACTGGTTCTGCAGTACCAACTTCCAGACGGTATAACTTTTAATTTAAATAGAATTTTGAGTTGAATTTAAAAGAATTTTAAAGATCTATCAGTATATTTTAAGTGAGTACAAGTTTCATGTTCATATCTATTTTTTAGACTTAGATAAGTTACTTGAAAGGTCGGTTGTTTGCTGGAAACTTTGAACTGGTTTATGAAAACAGAGCTTCACTTCCAATTGATAATTAATTAATCAAATAAAGTGATATGAACATGAAACTTGTGGATTCTGAAACTTAGGGATGTTGACTGTAATCTCACCAAAATTTAGAAGCAATGGATTAGAATTGAAATTATTATGGAATTTATAGAAAACATGGCTGCTGTCCATTTTCGGAATTTTTGTAAATGCAACAGCAGAATTTTAAAGCTTGTATAAAATTCAATTCTAATTCAAATTCAGTAAAACCTAACTTAAATTAAAGATTAAGATCTCTAGAGTTACCTTACCAACATGGTTTTAGATTAGACAAACTTAGGAATTGAAAAGGAATGTAAGTTGCCCTAAGAAAGGTTAAAGTTAAAGACAATGATATTGAGAGGTATAGTGAAGAAAGAAAAATGAAGAACAAGGAATGAAATAAAAGTTGAGATTATATGGAATGGGCCTTTATGGTTTTAGATTAGAAAACTTAGGAATTGAAAAGGAATGTAAGTTGCCCTAAGAAAGGTTAAAGTTAAAGACAATGATATTGAGAGGTATAGTGAAGAAAGAAAAATGAAGAACAAGGAATGAAATAAAAGTTGAGAATTATATGGAATGGGCCTTTGTGGCGAGTGCTAATGCGGAAGTGCCCGCCTAACTGATAGCCTAAGACTGCTAATGCGGGAATGTCCGCCTAACTGATAGTATACTGTATGTTTGAATGGGTCTTTGTGCCAAACTGCTAATGTGAAAGTGCCCGCCTAACGGATAGCCTGAGATTGCTAATGCGGGAATGTTCGCCTAATTGATAGTACTATTTTTTACTGTAATACACATTGTTATGATGAGGCCTAATTGACACGGGTAACCGTGATGCCAAGGTGTCTAATTGACACAGTAAAGAAACCATATTCGGGGTTCGCTCCGAGTAACGTCGGGTTGCGGGTAGACAACCGACACATGAACTCATGGCCTGCTTAGGAGAGACATGCATCATATTGATTGCGCATTTGCATTTGATCTTGTTTTGCTTGTTATATTTTCTCTATGATTGTGCCGCTTGACTTGTTTGTCTTATTGCAATTTGTTTGTTTATTGATCTGTTTCTTGTGCTGTTGTTTCTTTGTGATTGGGAACTGAGGTTGGGATTGAGATTAGTTTAAGTTCAAAAATTTAAAGAATGTAATAAGGTAAAAATAAAAAGTATTTCCAAAGGTTTAACAAAATGGTTTTATTGAGTAAAGTTAGTTATTTGCATTTTATTTCATTACTTTTACGGCATTCCTATTCCCTACTGAGAACTAGTGGTTTGTTCTCACCCCAAAATTCTCCACCCTTTCAGTGACACAGGTTCGGAGACTCAGTCTGAAGCCATGGGCAATTAGGAGTTTTATTTAAGTTAAGTTCATGTGTTGAGTTGCTTTTATAGAATTTCCTTGCACTTGTTATTTAAGACTTTATTTTATACAGAGGAATAGGAGTTGTAACTGAATTTTATTTGAATTATTTTGTATGATATTTATTATTATTAATAACTATGTGACTAGTATTTCTTGGAGATCTTTGGTATATGATTTTCATTAACAGAAACAAAATTTTTCCGGCATTTTCTTAAAATTGAAATGCGGTAACGAATTAAAGGCTCAATATTAAATAGTAAATAAGGAAAACGGGTCAGTAACGCCTTGCTTTTGGTACGATCATGACGTGCTGAAAGTTAGGGTGTTACATTGTGGTATCAGAGCAGTTTGTTCCAGTAGAGCCTTGGGAATGAACTGATTATGCTTCACTACATACTTTGAGTGTCTGTCATGCAATAGAACTTGTCATAATGACAAAAGTTAGATTTTATATGCATGACTGTCTGTTGATTAACGTTGTTAGCTTACCATTGCATACCTCATGGTATTAAGTCTGGCTAACTTAATACTAATGATTTATGTATATGAGAGTACTAACGGGTTATCATAGACGAAATAGAAGTAATAAGTAAACGTTAGAAGTTAAGTTTTAGGGATTAGCTCCGTTTCAACGCATAATTCTTATTCGTGCTAGTGGGTCTGAAGTCATCTCTTCCTTGATTGCTTGTGTGGAATTCTTTGTTCTGAATCTTCATCTTGGGATGTGTTTTGAATATTTTCTGACCATACCTTGTCATTCATACATATTCTTACTTGAGTATGTTCCTAGTTATTATTCGAATCTCTCGGAACATTCAACCTTAATGTTGTTTACCTATCATTACTATGTACATCCTTGTTAGAGTCTAATCTTAAGAATCTTTTTAAATCTTCACAGTACACTACTCCTTTTCTGTCATCTTCATGAGATATGATTTCTTTCACATTTGAAAAACTGAATATGCCAAACCATTTTGTTTCTTTTCTTTGATGTTTTTAAAAGTGAACTTGAAATGAATCTTTCCCATCTTGTATCAATTTTCGATGACAAAAATTTTTATAAGTGGGGTAGGATATAAGACCCCAGATTTTGAAAAATTAATAATAAATTATTTATGATTTATTTTATTTATTTGAGAGCATATTTTCAGAAATTTTTGTAAATGCAACAACAGAATTTTAAAGCTTGTATAAAATTCAATTCTAATCCAAATTCAGTAAAACCTAACTTAAATTAAAGATTAAGATCTCTAGAGTTACCTTACCAACATGGTTTTAGATTAGACAAATTTAGAAATTGAAAAGGAATGTAAGTTGCCCTAAGAAAGGTTAAAGTTAAAGACAATGATATTGAGAGGTATAGTGAAGAAAGAAAAATGAAGAACAAGGAATGAAATAAAAGTTGAGAATTATATGGAATGGGCCTTTGTGGCGAGTGCTAATGCGGAAGTGCTCGCCTAACAGATACCTAAGACTGCTAATGTGGGAATGTCCGCCTAACTGATAGCATACTGTATGTTTAAATGGGCCTTTGTGCCGAACTGCTAATGCGAAAGCGCGCGCCTAACGGATAGCCTGAGATTGCTAATGCGGGAATGTTCGCCTAATTGATAGCACTGTTTCTTACTGTGATACACATTATTATGATGAGGCCTAATTAACATAGATAACCGTGATGCCAAGGTGTCTAATTGACACAGTAAAGAAACCATATTCGGGGTTCGCTCCGAGTAACGTCAGGTTGCGGGTAGACAACCGACGCATGAGCTCATGGCCTGCTTAAGAGAGACATGCATCATATTGATTGCGCATTTGCATTTGATCTTGTTTTGCTTGTTATATTTTCTCTGTGATTCTGCTGCTTGACTTGTTTGTCTTATTGCAATTTGTTTGTTTATTGATCTGCTTCTTGTGCTGTTGTTTCTTTGTGATTGGGAACTGAGGTTGGGATTGAGATTATTTTAAGTTCGAAAATTTAAAGAATGTAATAAGGTAAAAATAAAAAGTATTTCTAAAGGTTTAACAAAATGGTTTTATTGAGTAAAGTTAGTTATTTGCATTTTATTTCATTACTTTTACGGCATTCCTATTCCCTACTGAGAACTAGTGGTTTGTTCTCACCCCAAAATCCTCCACACTTTCAGTGACACAGGTTCGGAGACTCAGTCTGAAGCCACAGGCGATTAGGAGTTTTATTTAAGTTAAGTTCATGTGTTGAGTTACTTTTATAGAATTCCCTCGTCTTTGTTATTTAAGACTTTATTTTATACAGAGGGATAGGAGTTGTAACTAAATTTTATTTGAATTATTTTGTATGATATTTATTATTATTAATAACTATGTGACTAGTATATCTTGGAGATCTTTGGTATATAATTTTCATTAACAGAAACAAAAGTTTTTCGGCATTTTCTTAAAATTGAAACCCGGTAACGAATTAAAGGCTCAATATTAAATAGTAAATAAGGAAAACGGGTTAGTAACGCCTTGCTTTTGGTACGATCATGACGTGCTGAAAGTTAGGGTGTTACAATTATACTAATTTGAAATTTTTTTATTATATTTATATAAAATAATATTTAATGCATTATCAACTAATGAAAGTGAGGTGCCAATTTCTCTTGAATTCATTTTTCCTCCAAAATGAAAGCACTATTCTTTCTTCTAAATTTATTTTAGAAAAATATCTTTATTATAATCATATTAAAATAATATTACAATGATATTACAATTAGCATTTAATGAATAATGCATGATTATACTAGTTTAGAAAAATATTTTTATTATAATTATATAAAATAATTAATATTTAATGCGTTGTTAAACTAATTATCAATCGAGAATATTTTTAATCATTTTAATTATATTGATACAAAAAGTGTAATAACACGTGCCATGCACGTGATAAGATTGAAATGATCATTTTAATCTTATCACGTTAAAATTAATTTGAATTATAATAATTTGATTAACAAAATGTAACATGTTATGTATTATTTATTTATTTTTAATCTAGTGTTAAGTGTATTAATTCTAAATAGTTATTAATGGATTTTAGTAATCTACTTTCTTCAATAAATCAGACTTAAATACTCAATAACCATAAATAAATAACTTAGTAATTCTTAAACCCACCAACAAATTTTTGTATGTTGTTTTACTGTGAAGTAAGAACATATCAAAATATAACTGTAAAATAAGAACATATTACCCATATTTATAGTAACATGATATTATAATTTTAAGTTGTATAGAATAATAAAAAATATAGATGTTTATATAGTATACAATGATAATATATATATATATACATTAATTATTTCCATGCTTTTTTTTAATTCCTTTTTGCTTGCAATACACTTTACATAGAAATAGTTCAAATGGATGATAAGGTTAGTTGATTATTTTTTATGATCTTTCAAGTGATGCTAGGTTCAGTACATAAATATTTGTGGTTCGTATTTTAAGTTTATTTGATAAGTAAACCCTTGCAAGAATCAAAGAGAGTGCGATTTAAAGGCTTTATAAATACTACTAGCTTTTATATTTAATTTATTTTACAGTGTGATCAAATTCATTGTTCAATAAAAAATTATTTGACAAAGATGTTTGAAAATGAACTCATCGAGAAAAAGGTCTATGTCTTCTCAAATTTTGTGATTGAGGAATCAAGCAAAATTTATCTTCAGACTGTACACGTTTGTAAAATAACTTTTAAAAAGGAATAACGTATAATAAATACGATCGATGATAATAAAATTTGTAACACCCCGTATTTTTAAAAATTAAAAAATTAGTTATTTATGAGTTATTATATTATATTAAAATTTTATTTAATTATGATTTATTCTATTAATTTAAATTTATATATATATATATATATATATATATATATATATATATATATATATATATAGAGTAAAGAAAGAAAGAAAGATTAAGAAAGCCAAACGTTGGACACCTTGTCAGCATTCATTATTCTTCACCATTCAATATTCATTCTTTCCTTTATTCTTTTTAGATAACGTATTATACGTTTAACAGCTATCCAATGATCTATACCTGGATTACTCAAGTATTTATCCAATACTTCCACTATAAATGATATATCAGAATATGTGTAGATTTGAACATACATTAAATTTTCTAGTGCTGATGCATAAGGTTTCTCATGCATTGCTGTCTTCTTAAGATCATTTTGGGACATTGCTTGAGACTAAACTTGTTTTCTTTAACTACGGGTGTGTCCATTAGTCTACAGCTTTCCATGACATATCTACTTAAAATTTTTTTTGATATAGTTCTTTTGTGATAATCCAAGAATACCTTGAGAGCAATCTCTTAGTATCTCGATTCCTAATACAAAAGAGGCATCACCAAGATCTTTTATTTCAAATTTGTTCGATAAAAATTTCTTAGTTTCATGCAACAAGCCTATATCGTTACTGGCAAGTAGAATGTCATCAACATATAAGACCTAAAGGATGTATTTACTCCCACTGAACTTGTGGTATACACACTCATTTATGATATTTACCTCAAAACCATGAGGTAATGACTTGATGAACTTGTGATACCATTAACGGGAAGCTTGTTTGAGACCGTAGATAGATTTTTTCCTTTTTCTATTGGATCTCCTTAATTATACTTCTTGAGGTTGTTGAGCTTGCTGTATAGGTTGGGGTTGAGGAGGATTCTTATTATTTCCTGTGCTGTAGTAGTATCTTGAGCAACAACGATATTCTCATTGTTCTCTTGTATTGTAACTGGATCTACAATATGATTTTCATTTTGCTCTTGTACTATAACTGTATCTTGAACAATAATAGGTACAAAGACCAGATTATTGTCAGTTACAGAATCCTCATCAAAAACAACATTCATAATATTTCCTTCCCCCTCAAACTAAACATCCTCAAAAAATCTCGCATTTTCTGTTTTAAAAATAGACCTTGATGCAGGATTGTAAAACTTGTACCCCCGCGAGCGCTCAACATAACCAACAAAGTAGCAACTAATTGTCCTTGAATCCAATTTTCTTTCATGCGACCTATAAGGTCTCGCCTCAGCTGGACATCCCCAAATATGCAAATGCTTTATACTGGGCCTTTTTCCAGTCCAAATTTCATATGGGAGTTTTGTTAACTACTTTGCTTGGCACCCTATTAAGGATGTACACTGCGGTCTTTAAGGCTTCTTCCTAGAGTGATTCAGGCAAGGAAGAATGACTAATCATACTTCTCACCATGTTCTTAAGAGTTCGGTTCCTTCGCTCTGCAACACCATTCATGCTAGGTTTGCCAGGCATGGTGTATTGCAGAATAATACCACACTCCTCTAGAAAAAGAGCAAAAAGCCCGAGATGTTGCTCACCTGAACCATCATATCTTCTGTAGTATTCACCACCACGATCAGATTTGACAGCTTTAATTTTCTTTCCAAGTTGAAGTTCAACTTCAGCTTTGAAAGACTTGAAAATATCTAAGGCTTGGGACTTTTCATGTAACGGAGTAATTATATTTGAATGTAATAAAGTACCGTTGTCCATTCCAAGAGACAGTAGGGAATGGGCCACATATATCGGTATGTATCAGTTCTAAGACATCTTTAACTCTTTCGGCACCTAATTTTCTCTCGTTTGTCCTTTTGCCCTTTATGCACTCAATGCAGACTTCAAAGTCTACCAAATTTAGGGGTCCGAGAATTCCATCCGACGCGAGTCTCTGAATTCTCTATTTAGAGATGTGGCCTAGGCGTCTGTGCCATAATGATTCCGAATTCTCATTTAGTTTTTTTTTGTGTTGTACCCGTTTCCATTATTTCATTATTATAGGAATTTAAGTTAAGCCTATATAGATTATCCACCAAATGACCAGAGAAAATATTATTCGAATTATAGAAGAGACTGACTTTATTGTCTTCGAACGAACAAAAAATAACCTGATTTGTTCAAACAAGAAATAGAAACCAAATTCCGTCTAAATGACGGTACATAAAATGTCTCTAATAAATCCAAGTAAAATCCACTTGTGGAACATAATCTAAAGGTTCCTATAACTTCGACTGCAACTATATTGCCTTCTGCCACGTAGATGTATCTTTCAGCATCACTTGGCGATCGGCTCCACAGGCAACCCTGCATAGTAATACTTACATGAGTAGTAGCAGCAGAATCTACCCACCAAGTATCAACAGGTGCATAATTTAAACTAGCCTCAAAACAAACGAAAGCAAGAATTATACACTTCTTTACACACCAAGTGGCATATTTGGTACAATTCTTCTTCATGTGTCACACCTTCTTACAGAAGAAACATGTTGAAACTTGATCCTATTTCTTAGACTTTTTCTGCTGAGAAGGCACATCCGCAGTAGTATCACGCTTTCTTTTATACTGAGGAGATGAAGTCATGTGAGCACTTTCAATCTTATCTTGCTGTAGCCTCTCTTCTTCTTGCACACAGTGAGATATAAGCTTATTTAAGAACCAAGTGCCCTTCAGAGTGTTATAACTCACTTTGAATTTCCCAAAGTGTGCAGGAAGGAAAATCAAAATAAAATGCACGAGTAAATCTTCAGATAACTCTAACTTTAGTGCTTTCAATTTTGAAGCAAGATGAGACATTTCCATAATGTACTCCCTTATGTTCCCTTTACCTTTATACCTCATGGAGACAAGTTTGTTCAAAAGACTACTTGCCTCCGCCTTTTCATTCTTAGTAAAGAATTTTTCAATATCTTTTAGGAACTATTTGGCATCTTTATCCTCAATAATTGAGCCCCGAAACGCCTCAGGAATTGAGCGTTTCATGATCATAATGCTCATTCGATTGGATCTCTCCCACTTTTCTATTTTAACCTCATTGAGATTTTCCGAAGTGAAAGTGGGTTTCTCCTCTCGAAGAGCTATATCTAGATCCATACAACCAAGGACAATCTCCACGGTATCCTTCCAAAACTTTAAAGTTTGAACTATTCAGCATAGGAATACTGCTAATTTGCGCAGAAATATTGGTAGCTAAAGCCATAGTTTCTGGATTAGAACAAAAGGAACATGCAATAAACATTAGTTAAATAATGGGAAAAATCCATATTGAGATATCTAGAACAACATTAATTTTCAATCTTTGGATAGAAAATTAACTGTAAGTGATACTCTCATTGCAGTAATCAAATATTGTCAAAATTTCTGTCACACATTAAGCCTTTCTTTGGACCGACTAAATGCGCACATGAAAACTTAAATTTCGCAACCTATTTATTATTGCATATATTTTCTATTAATTGGCCAAACAATAATCTTTCTTTGGGCCGATTATTGACCGCATAATTAATAGAAAATAAACAAAAGTGTGCAATACTTATTATTTGGCCAAACAATAAACTTCCTTTGGGCTGATTATTGTTCGCATAAATAATAGGCATTACTTTATTCTTAATTAGTTACCCAAATATGTATTTACCATCAATATGTGTATGTAATTCGGCCAAATACAGACCTTCCTTTAGGCTGACCAATATTCGCATGAATTACATATCACCATATTCCTAATGTTTTAAATAAATCAATTTTCACAAAAGAGACTACTTTGGCAGCATAATGTTCAATCAATTTATTCCAAAACCAAATCTTTATAAAATAGATAGGTATACTAATCCAAATTGTTACTAGTTTCTTTATGTAACAATTAAAAAAATATTTTATGCAACAAAATTAAAATACTTATATAGCATAAAATTATAAGACACAATATAAAATAACCATATAATATTGGGTGACCTTCTTAATTATACACATATCTAAATATTGCTAATATTATTGTGAAATAAAATTGAATTCACAATATGCCATAAAAGGAATTAAATTTTCAATAAAATAAATATGTATAACACCAAAAACAATAATAATAATAAAAGGAAACTTAATCCTTAATATTTCGGAATGACTTATCAAGTTTATGAGTATCGTTATATATATATATATACAAAATTAAGACATGCTTATATTACATTATCAGCCCACAAGATATATATATATATATATATATATATATATATATATATATATAATCGAAAGAATAATAATATATGTATATATAAATGGCTGAAAAGGTAAGCAAGTTTAACGCAAACAATATATATATATATATATATATATATATATATATATATATATAAGTCTCTAATATATTTGGTTTGAGATAGATGATAGGCCCCTGATTGTAGTTTTTCGGCTTCAATGCCTAAAAAATAAGTGAATTCTCCCAAATTTTTTGAGAGAGATGTCATAAAGTTGATCAATGCATGGTGTGTTGTATTGCATTTGGATCGCTTCATGTAATCAAAATATCATCTATATGTACTAGAATATATAATTTTAGATTACCATCATGTTTCATAAACAAGCAATGATCAGATTTAGTCTTCACAAAACCAAAGGTAGCTAGTGTTGCAGTCAGATTGCTCGAGTAGCCCTGTTTTAAACCAGAAGAAGATTTTTGAAGTTGACAAACCTGGTGGGATGAAGAACTTTATGCGACTGTGGTGAACTTAAGGCAACATTGACATTAGTTGGGACAATCTTTGATCTAGTGGGCATAGGATGTTTATTTTTTGTGAGAGGTGTACTAGGATTAGTCCAAAATTGAATTTCAATCCTGATATAGGGACACTATCTTTATGTAATGTTGTGACCAGCAAGGTATTGAGTAAAAGAATGAGAGAAGTATTTTTTGCCATGATCACTTTGAAGTGATTTGATCTTTAAACCTGTATGTGTCTTAATGTTTGTTTGAAATCGAAAAAAAGCTTGACTTTTTGAATGTAATAACAAAACTGAAGTGAATCTGGTGAAAGAATCAACAAATAGGTAAAGCCATGATAAGAACAAATTGGTGTAAGACCCCACAAATCAGAATAAATTATTTTCAAAGGTGCTATAGAATTAAAAGAATCTAAAGAAAAAGAAAGATCATGCATTTTAGCCTTACAACATGAGTCACACAAACTAGATTTTATTGTTTTTATAGCAAGAGGGGCATTACACTTAAGTAGAAAACATGGTTGTGTTTCAAAAGGAAACATGGATATTCAGCGTCCGTTTGAATTTTATTAAAAAAAATTATTTTAAGTAAGCAATATAATACATTACTTTTTAAAAAAAGAAAATTTAATTAATTGTTTATTTTTCAAATTAATTATTTATTTTTAATTGTTTATTTTCAAATTAATTGTTTAGCAAAATTAATTGTTTATTTTTAATTTTTGTATTTTTTAAATTCAAAATTTTCTTTTCAAATAAAAATAATTAAAAATATTAGAATAAATCCAAACTCATCCTTTAAGAGATTACCACATATCTTAATTAGGGCCAAATCTTCTTTTAGTTTTAAATGATTTTGTAATGTTGTAATTTTTATTGATTTATCATTTTCAATGACAGCTTATTTAAGGGATGGATGTCGAATAGGGTATTCACGAGAACGGGTTATGATTCATTTTTTTTATTATCCGCTGATAAGAATGGAACGGATTTTATATAAATTATTATAAGATGTAGTGAAATTGAATAACACAAAATTCTATTCTTATACGTCTTGTTGTCACCCATATTTATTTGAAAAATAAAAAATAATACGCTTGTGATAATATTGAATTTGTATTTAATATTAATCATTTAATCTTACATTATTCTTGTTAAATAAATGTAATTAAAAAAGCAATTTTTTATCCAAATATAACTAAAAGTTATCCTTAAGAAGTAAAGAAAAAATCATCACTAAATCTAAACCAAAACTAAAAAAAAGATAAAATAAAAAGTAAATAAAATAATACCACTTATTTCAACATCAATTTTATTTCAATAGAAATTATTTATCAAAAGTAATGATGTTGTTGTAATCCATCATTCAAAATATTTACAACAAAAAAATCAACAGCGATCTGATTTCCATGGAAATCATATATCTATATTATTTGGTACATATCTAAAAGATCCATTTTTATGTATTTTATAAATACATTGTTTGCAACTTTTTTAATCTCTATTTTGATCATATATGTCGAACCAATGACACACACTTGGCCATCGAAAGCTACAAAAAAAAGTGTGCCACCAAATAAATTAAGCCTGAAATCAAATTCATATGTATCTATATACTTTACAAGCCTCGCTCCTAGATCATTATTTTTGGATTTGCAATGAACTATTAAGTCTTCATGCCCTCCCAAATAATTTTGGATGGTCACATGTATTTTTGGTGTTATTGCGCAACTGCAAAATAATAATAGTTGAACCATAAGAAGAAGCTATGGCAGGAAAATACTTCTAGCACAAAGATCCATTGATGTTTGGATAATTATATCACTCTCTCTGAAATCATTGTTGTGTATATATGTATATATATAATTGAAGTATTAACTATTAAGCGAAATCAAGATGAATTAGTCTAGTAGTTAGTTTATTAATCTGTTTAAACAAGTGTTAGGTTCGAATCACATTTAATAACCATTAATTATATTTACAGTTATAGTCTTTAATTTTTATTAAAATACATCTAATAAATAAATCAAAAGAATTAGATTTCACATAATTACAAAAACTATAAGATAATTAAAAAAAGAGTAAAGTATCGTTTTTGTCCCCAACGTTTGGGGTAAGTCTCAAAGTTGTTCCTAACGTTTCAATCGTCCTATTTAAGTCCCCAACGTTTCAAAATTGACTCAATGTTGTCCTACCGTTAGGGATCCGTTAATAAATTGACGGCGGGACAAAATTGAAACGATTTTGAAACGTTAGGGACTTAAATAGGACGAAAACGTTGGGGACAAAAATGATACATAGAAAAATTTTAATTTTATTCTTCAATAATAATTTTTTACTATACATAGTATTCAATTATTTTTAATCACATTTACACTTAATCACATCACTTTTATTCTAAATAAAATTTTTTTTTATTTTATACTTAAAGTAATGTAATTTTTTATAAATAAATAAATTTTACACTTTTATTCTAAATAAATAATGTAATATGAATAGAATGAAAGTGTAAAATTATAAAAAAAAAAAATATAAGTAATGTGATTGAGTAATGAAAGTAAAATTACATTATTTAGAATGAAAGAGTAAAAGTATAAAAAAATTAATTTATTTTGAATGAAAGTGTAAAATTATAAAAAAAATTATAAGTAATGTGATTAAGTAATGAAAGTAAAATTACATTATTTAGAATGAAAGTATAAAATTTATTTATTTATAAAAGAATTACAATACTTAAGCATAAAATTATAAAAATTTATTTATTTAGAACGAAAGTGTAAAATTAAAAAAAAATATAAGTAATGTGATTAAGTAATGAAAGTAAAATTATATTATTTAGAATGAAAGTGTAAAAGTTATTTATTTATAAAAAAAAATTACATTACTTTAAATGTAAAATTATAAAAAATTATTTTATTTAGAATGAAAGTGTAAAATTATTAAAAAAATTATAAGTAATGTGATTAAATAATGAAAGTAAAATTATATTATTTAGAATGAAAGTGTAAAATTTATTTATTTATAAAAAAATTACATTACTTTAAGAATAAAATTATAACAAAATTAATTTATTTAAAATAAAAGTAATGTGATTAACTGTAATTTAAAAAACGATTGAATATTATATACAGTAAAAATTAATATTATTGAAGGATAAAATTAAAATTTATTTCTATGTATCGTTTTTGTCCCCAATGTTTTAAAATTGTCTCAATTTTGTCCCGCCGTTAATTCTATTAACGGATCCCTAACGGCAGGACAACATTGAGTCAATTTTGAAACGTTAGGGATTTAAATAGGACGATTGAAACGTTAGGGACAACTTTGGGACTTACCCCAAACGTTAGGGACAAAAACGATACTTTACTCTTAAAAAAATTATACACAATTAATATTTTTATAAAAGGAATCATAATTAATAAAAATATTCCACGTTTTATTTTTCATTCAAAAAAGAATCATAATTAATAAAAATATTCCACGCTTTATTCTACATAATTATTATAATTTATATCAATTTGATTTAGTAGTATTTTTTAATTTATTTCTTTTAATTTATTAAATTAAATTTATTATGTGTATTAATTAATTTGATTAATTTATTAGTCATTAAAATAATATATGAATAACATAGGCAATCGGAATATTTTCAACTAATAATTAAATCAAAGCAAAGCAAATTATATATATTAAACCAAATTCAAATAATGTGAATTAAAGACTAAACTAAAATAAAATAATTTTTTACTTATTCAAATTGAGTTCAATAAATACAAATTACTTATTTACAAATTAATTTCGTTAGATAACCATGGTCTTTGGTCTACTATATATAGATGGCCACACAAAATTATAAGAATTATCATTTTTATCGCTCTCGCTATTTCAACTATTCTTTTCTTCTTTTTTTTCTTTATGTGGAATTTCTTTTATATATAAATATACTCAAAATGAAAAGGCATGAATGAGTGTTTCATTGATTATTTATTTTGACGAATACTATAGCCAAAAAATATTTCAATTTAGGCATTCTACCACTGTCGATGGAAGTTAAACATGTAATAATCCAAGGTAGCACGTGTATTTTTTATAATACTGGATAGAAGAATATTTATTAAAATGAATATACTGATTCTAATGAATTTTATTTCTCAGTTGTTAGATTTTTATGTCGGTCTTGTGAATTCTTTAAAGGCACAAAATAATAAAATACGTTGATTTTAATATCATTAAAGCTAAATTTAATTGTTCAAGTAAGAACCACTAATTATGTTAATAAAATAATTTTGTAATTAATAATGTGATTTACATTTTAATTTTTTAGAATAAATTCATTTTAAAATGTAAGAATTAGACTAAATTACGCTAAAATTTTAAAGATAATATAAAATTTCACAACAAAATTAACATTCATTAAGAAAATAAATTTATTTATGATTCTTTTCTAATTATAAATAATAACAAGACTTAGAGAGAAATATTAACGTTATCACTCTTATTAACTAAAGCATAATATTAAGTTGTTGATAGTTTCATAAGTGAAAATTATTAAGTAATAGCGTAAAAATTAACAGCGAATAAGCAATAAAAATTCATAAAAAATCTATTATATATTATTAATTTTATGATTAAAATATGTCACACATCATATTCTCATATATTATATTTATTATCTCTTCTGTTATATAAAAATCAGGTTTTTACACTTACATAATTGGTGCGGGATTTACAACCCACAAACTATCCGACAAGTGCACCGGGTCATACCAAGTAATACCTTACGTGAGTAAGGGTCGATTCTACGAGAATTGATGGATCAAGCAACAATGATTGATTGATTGGCTTAGTTAGGCAAGCACAAAAGGGTTTTGAGATATTCAAAAGGTTTAAATTGAAAATATCAGAAGGCAGGCATGCAAGTAAATAAGTTGAAAATAAAATACTGGAGAAACTGTTAAGGCTTCAGAGTTATCTATTTTTCTGGATTAACTTTTCTTACTAACTATTTTAATCATGTAGAATTTAATTTATGCCAAACTATATGTGATTAGACCCTAATTCCTTAGACCTTTCTAGTCTCCTCTAAAATTCATTAACTGCCAATTCCTTGGTCAATTAATTCCAATTAGAAGCTGCATGATCAAATTTCAGTTTATATGCCACAAAAACTCTAATTACCCAAAAATAAAAGGATCATATGTCACGTATCCCGTTAAATCCAGATAATTAAAATTTAGAAGAATATGTTTTCAAGTTGTTGTTCAAGTAAAGAGCTTTTTCAAGTTTTACAAGAACTCAAATAGAAAGAGGGTCATACTTCCGTTTCACCCGAATTTCTAAGATAGAGAGCGAAAATAATTCTTAAATTATAAATTCACACATGAATTAAAATAGAAAAAGCAATAAAATCAATCCATACAAATAGAAAGAGCTCCTAACCTTAACAATGGAGGATTAGTTGCTCATGGTTCAAAGAAAAATAGGATTCTCCTAAAATATACAGAGTTCTAATCTGATGGCATGATAAGTTAACTAATGGAATCCCTTTTTATAACTAATCCTAATAAATTTAAAATCTAATTATTCAAAATTAAAAATAATATCTTTTTCTAAAAATAAGATTTGAATTTAAATCATAATAATCAGCAGGTCTTCAGTTGATGGGTGGAGACTACATGTTTTGTCCATTCTGCAGCTTCTAATATGTGTTTTCTGGGCTGAAAACTGGGTCAAAATAGCCCAGAAATCGCCTCCAGCATTTTTTTCTGCGTTTTCTGCACGTGGCGCATGTCACGCGTACGCATCAATCACGCGTACGCGTCGATGGTCTTTTTCGCAAGTCACGCGAACGCGTCGGTCACGCGCACATGTCGTTGAGCAAATCTTCAAATCACGCGTATGTGTCAGTCACGCACATGCGTCGCCATGGAAAGCTCTAAATCACGCGTACGCGTCAGTCACGCGTACGCGTCAGTCACGCGTACGCGTCGCTCCTCGCTGCCATATCCTTTGATTCTTGTGCTACAGAAACTCCATCAAATCCAGCTTAATGTTACGTAAAATAAACAAAATTGCAAAAGACTCAAAGTAGCATCCATATTGGCTAAAAGATAATTAATTCTTTATTAAACTCAACAAATTAGATGCAAATTCACTAGGAAAAGATAGGAAAGATGTTCACGCATAACAACACCAAACTTGAATTGTTGCTTGTCCTCAAGCAACCAAAATTAATATAAGCTTAGGTTGTGAATTTGCATGAGAATGAGAGTTTGATTAAGCCCATGTCTCTTCTTATAGTGGGGTTTACAACTGCAATCCTGAATAGTTTTGGCATCTCACTCTCCTTTGAATCAGAAGAATGCTACTGTCATTTAGAATTAGAATCCGGATAATATTATGAATTCTCTGATCTTTTGTAACTTAAATTAATCCTTGAACACAGCAATTTTTTTCTGGTGCTTTGCACCTTGAGCCTAGCCGTGACTTTAAATATTTTGTCTTAAGTTTTACTTGACACAGAAACACCACAAGCACTTAACTGGGGAACTCTCCTTAAGTTCTAAATAATTTTTTTTAAGTTTTTTTATCCCCAGACAGTGGTGCTCAAAGCCTTTGGCGTACCCTGCAATTGATCTCGACTCTAAATATTTTGTCTCAAGGATTACTTGACACAAGAACACCACAAGAGCCTTGGACCTTGCTTTTATTTTTCTTTTGCTTCAAGGATTAAACTTTCATTAATTTCAGAGAAATCATAATAATTCTCTAAATTCCTGTTCCTTGTACATCAACATTCTTTGATTCAAATTTAAATATGCACTGTTCATGTCATGCATTCAGAATTACAATTAATACCACCATATTTAAGTAAATAAGACTACTCTTAAAATTAACTCAATTTCTCATGCAATGCATCACTTCTGTATTTTTTATTTGAATTCAAGCTCAGTGAGCAATACATGAGACATCTTTTCAGAATTAAAGCAACTAAGAGAAAACTAAACTAGTCCTAGGATTCTATCTAATAAAGGATCATGCAACAAACAAAGCAAAAATAGCAGAAAATCGGAACATAATATAGAAAAATAGGGGAGGAATAAAAATGAAAGGAACTCAACCACCTTAGTTATCCAAGCGGTCGTTTTATTCTTCAGGTTGTGCTCCTCAGTGAAGATGATTCGCCTCCCTTTTGGTGCCATAGGAATAAACAGAAAACCCTTAAGCGAAGCGTCAACACCAAACTTAAAGGTTTGCTTGTCCTCAAGCAAAGAAGAACTGAAAATAAAAAGAGACAAGTAGTATGAGGAAAGAAAAATAAAAGGATAAAAGAACAAGAGAGAATTAGGATTGGGAGAGAGAAAGAAAATTAAAACTGGGCGGCGAACTAGTGTAGTTGTGCTGCGCGGGCGACGCGTATGCGTACAGCACGCGTACGCGTGGGTCGCGAATTTTTCATAATGACACGTAAGCGTCAGGCACGCGTCCGCGTGCCCTGGGTTTTGTGCGATTCGTGCAAAGCCAGCCGCGCACACGCGCAACTCTTTGTTCGCGTGGCATTGGGATCCAGATTTTGTACGACGTGTGCGCGTCATTCACGCGCACGCATGGATTGCCATTATCACGAATGACACGCACGCGTGGGGTACGCGTACGCGTGAACAGATTTTGTGCTTCTAGAACACTTCCAGCCCCAAGCCAGCACAACTCTCTACCCATCACATATTTACGTCAAAATTCAAGGTCACGCGTACGCGTCAGTGATGCGTACGCGTGGAGTGCCAAAATCACGAATGACGCGCACGCGTGGGGTACGCGTTTGAGTGGGCTTGTTTGTGCGAAATGCATCATTCTAGCGCCACTCCTGCTCCACTCTCTGTTCATTTTTATTTTTTTTCACGCACACGCATCTGACACGTACGCGTCAGCAACGCTTGCGCGTCGTGTGCCTTTTTTTCGCCTGAGGTGTTCGGTTCTTGTGATAAAATAGCTGCATGATCAGTAAAATAGTAAAAATTCAATAAAACTTAAATAAGCAAGAAAACTACTACTACGAAAAATAACTAAGGATACGAAATTATCGGGTTGCCTCCCGACAAGCGCTTCTTTAACGTCACTAGCTTGACGGTCAACTCCTCTAAGGAGGAGGATCATAGGGGCTCAGCTCTTCATCCCTTACTTTGAACTTCTTTCCTGTGTCTCTATAAATTAGCTTAATATGCTCCAAAGAGAGAATTCTGTTTACTGTATAAATCCATACTGGATTCTTAGTCAACACCACTTTCATTCTTGAGGAGAAACCTTCAGTGGGGATCTTTTTGTTTCTCCATCTCCTGGGTATTTTCTTCTTTTTGGGAACCTCCTCCTTGGTGGATGATGCATTTCCAACACCAAACTTAAGTTTGATGTCAGAAGGAATTTTACTGATTGTCACCAAAGGAGGTTTGAGTTCCAGACTCTGCTGTGCATCATAAGGGGGTTCTTGAAGATTTGGATCAATAAGCTCAGCCTGCATGCACCTCTCTTCTTCACCTGTTGAATGTATATCTTTGAAGACATAAAAGACCAGTTGCTCATTATGCACTCTAAGCACTAATTCACCCACTTCTACATTAATCAGAGCTCTTCCAGTGGTTAGGAATGGTCTTCCTAGAATTATAGAGGCATTCTCATCCTCCCATGTATCAAGAATTACAAAATCTACTGGGAGGAAGAACTTACCCACTTTGACCAAAATATTTTCCACTAATCCGTATGCAGGCTTCATAGATTTGTCTGCCATCTGTAATGCTATCTTTGTGGGTTGTGCCTCTTGGATCTGCAGCTTCTACATCACAGACATGGGCATTAAATTGATGCTTGCTCCCAGATCACATAACGCTTTCTCAAAGGTTGTGCTCCCAATGGTGCATGGAATTTGAAAGCTCCCTGGATCTGGCATCTTCTTTGGTAAGTTATTCTGAATGATGGCACTGCATTCTTTAGTCAGGACCACTGTCTCATCTCCCTTTAAAGGCTTCTTCTTTGACAACAGCTCCTTCATGAACTTGGCATAGAGAGGTATTTGTTCCAAAACCTCAGCAAAAGGAATATTTATTTGCAACTTTTTGAAGACTTCTAAGAACTTTGAAAACTATTTGTCCTTGGTCTCCTTTTTAAGTCTCCGAGGATATGGCATTTTAGGCTTGTACTCAGGAGCCTTTAGCAAAGTAGGATAAGTGTCAAGAGAGTTTGGAAATGGGTTGTCCGCACGCTTTGGAGGGGCGTGCTCCAATTCTCCCTTCTTCTCCTCTGGAGCTTCCTTTTCAACTAGCTCTTCATTGGCCTTGGTCTCAGAGCCAGCTACTTTACCACTTCTTAATTGAATAACCTTGCAATATTCTCTTGGGTTCACCACTGTATCACCTTGAAATGTACTTGCAGACCTCTCAAGTATTTGCTTGCTCAGTTGGCCCACTAGCACCTCTAAATTTCTAATGGAGGCTCTGGTTTCTTGCATAACTTGTTCTTCCGTACTTGCCACTTGTCAACTTATCAAGGTGATAGCCTTGCATTCCTCTCTTGGATTTGGAATTGTGTTACCAGAAAGGCTATTAGTGGTCCTCTGATCAATTTCAGTGACTTTTATGGCTAATTGACCCATTTGAATCTCCAGGTTCTTGATGGACGCTCTGGTTTCCTGTCTAAAACCTGTCAATATTGCTTCCAAATCATTGTTCTACTGGACACCGCCCTGAGAACTATTGTTGAAGTTCTGAGGTCTCTGAGGTTGGTCCCTCCATCCAAAATTTGGGTGATTTCTCCATCCCTTGTTGTATGTCTTAGAATATGGATCATTGTTGGGATTCCTAGGACCACTCCCCATGTAATTGACCTGTTCAGAAGAGGGTTGAGCATAATCATAATTATCATTTTGCACAAAATTACCTGCCATGTCATAGGAGGTCTCTTGGGGTGGATTTTGAGTGTTGATAGCTGAGACTTGTATGCCACCCATCTGTTGAGTAAGTAGATTTATCTACTGAGACATAAGCTTGTTCTGAGCAAGAAGAGCATTAACAGCTTCTACTTCTAACACACCTCTCTTTTAAGAGGTCTTAGAGTTCACAGGATTCCTGTTAGATGAGTATAAGTATTGGTTGCTAGCAACCAATTCAATAAGCTAAATAGTCTCCTTTGGTGTCTTCTTCTTGTGCAAAGAACCTCCTGCAGAATTGGAGAACATGTCCGGAGGGCATTGCCTAGTCAGTAGCTTGTATCTCTCCCAAGCTTCATAAAGAGTTTCACATCCTTCTGCTTGAAGGTCTGAACCTCCACCCTAAGCTTAGTCAGCTTCTTTGGTGGGAAAAATTTAGTGAGAAACTCAGTAACCACCTTGTTCCAAGTATCCAAACTCTCCTTGGGTTGAGAATCTAGCCATAGCTTTGCTCCATCCCTCAGAATAAAGGGGAAGAGCATGAGTTTGTACACCTCTGGGTTCACTCCATTTGTCTTCACAGTATCACATATTTGCAAAAAATTAGAAATAAATTAATTTGGGTCTTCATGGGGGAAGACCGTAATACTGGCAGTTTTGTTGTACCAGGGTGACTAATTGTGGCTTCAACTCAAAGTTGTTCGCAGCTATAGGAGGCACCACAATGCTTTTTCCATACAGATCTGCTATAGGAGCGGAGAAAGAGACAAGTACTCTCCTTTGTTGTTTATTCTCATTCGGGTTTGCCACATTGGCATTATCAGCATTGTTAGGATCCATAGTGGATTCCACTGACTTGTAAAGTCTTGCTTGTTGCAAACGTCACCTAAAAGTTCTTTCAAGTTCAGGATCAAAGTCTAAGAGATGTTCTTTGTCTCTGTTCCTGCGCATAAACAAACAAAAAATAAGAAAAGATGGGAATCTCTATGTCAGGGTGCAGAGAATTTCAAGTGAGGTAACCTGTGTAAAGAAGTAAAAATACTAAATAAAATAAATAAAAATAAAAGAAAAAATAAAAATAGAAAAAACAAAAGTTAACAATTCTAAGATAAAACTAAAACGCCTAATCTAAGCAATCAAACAACTAATAGTTGTTAATCACTATCAATCTCTGGCAACGGCGCCAAAAACTTGGTGCGGGATTTACAACCCACAAACTATCTGGCAAGTGCACCGAGTCGTACCAAGTAATACCTTACGTGAGTAAGGGTCGATCCCACGAGGATTGATGGATCAAGCAACAATGATTGATTGATTGGCTTAATTAGGCAAGCAGAAAAGGGTTTTGAGATATTCAAAAGGTTTAAATTGAAAATATCAGAAGGCAGGCACGCAAGTACATAAGTTGAAAATAAAATACTGGAGAAACTGTTAAGACTTCAGAGTTATCTATTTTCTGGATTAACTTTTCTTACTAACTATTTTAATCATGTAGGATTTAATTTATGGCAAACTATATGTGATTAGACCCTAATTCCTTAGACCTTTCTACTCTCCTCTAAAATTCATTAACTGCCAATTCCTTGGTCAATTAATTCCAATTAGAAGCTGCATGATCAAATTTCAGTTTATATGCCACAAAAACTCTAATTATCCAAAAATAAAAGGATTATATGTCACGTATCCCGTTAAATCCAGATAATTAAAATTTAGGAGAATATGTTTTCAAGCTGCTGTTCAAGTAAAGAGCTTTTCCAAGTTTTACAAGAACTCAAATAGAAAGAGGGTCATACTTCCGTTTCACCCGAATTCATAAGATAGAGAGTGAAAACAATTCTTAAATTATAAATTCACACATGAATTAAAATAAAAAAAGCAATAAAATCAATCCATACAAATAGAAAGAGCTCCTAACCTTAATAATGGAGGATTAGTTACTCATGGTTCAGAGAAAAATAGGATTCTCCTAAAATGTACAGAGTTCCAATCTGATGGCATGATAAGTTAACTAATGGAATCCCTTTTTATACCTAATCCTAATAAATTTAAAATCTAATTATTCAAAATTAAAAATAATATCTTTTCCTAAAAATAAGATCTGAATTTAAATCTGAATAATCAGCAGGTCTTCAGTTGATGGGTGGGGACCACATGTTTTGTCTATTCTGCAGCTTCTAATATGTGTTTTCTGGGCTGAAAACTGGGTCAAAATAGCCCAGAAATTGCCCCATCATTTTTTTCTGCGTTTTCTACACGTGGCACATGTAACGCGTACGCGACGATGGTCTTTTTGCAAGTCACGCGGACGCGTCGGTCACGCGCACGCATCGCTGAGCGAATCTTCAAATCACGCGTACACATCAGTCACGCGCACGCGTCGCCATGGAAAGCTCTAAATCACGCGTACACGTCAGTCACGCGTACGCGTCGCTCCTTGCTGCGATCTCCTTTGATTCTTGTGCTGCAGAAACTCCATCAAATCTAGCCAAATGTTACCTAAAATAAACAAAATTGCAAAAGACTCAAAGTAGCATCCATATTGGCTAAAAGATAATTAATTCTTTATTAAACTCAACAAATTAGATGCAAATTCACTAGGAAAAGATAGGAAAGATGCTCAGTGGTGGACGAAATTCTAATCTCAATATCAAAATCAAAATTTCTTATGATCTCGTACCACTAACCAGCAAGTGCACTGGGTCGTCCAAGTAATACCTTACGTGAGTAAGGGTCGATCCCACGGAGATTATTGGTTTGAAGCAAGCTATGTTTATTTTATTAATCTTAGTCAGGATGCCAATAAGGTTATTTGGATTTAATTGTAAGAAGTAAAAGTGTTTGAAATAAGTAATTGTTACTTTATTAATGAAGAATATGTTGGGGTTTTGGAGATGCTTTGTCCTCTGAACTTCAACTCTTCCTTGAAATCCTTTTCCACACGCAAGGCTCCTTCCATGGCAAGCTGTATGTAGGGTGTCACCATTGTCAGTGGCTACCTCCCATCCTCTCAGTGAAAATGGTCCAGATGCTCTGTCACAGCACGGCTAATCAGCTGTTGGTTCTTGATCATGTTGGAATAGGATCCATTGATCCTTTTGCGTTTGTCATCACGCCTAGCAATCGCGAGTTTGAAGCTCGTCACAGCCATTCAATCCTTGAATCCTACTCGGAATACCACAGACAAGGTTTAGACTTTTCGGATCCTCAAGAGTGGCCGCCATCAATTCTAGCTTATACCACGAAGATTCTGATTAAGGAATCTAAGAGAAGCTCATTCAATCTGATGTAGAACGGAGGTGGTTGTCAGGCACACGTTCATGGATCTGAGGAAGGTGATGAGTGTCACGGATCATCACCTTCTTCATGTTTAAGCGCGAATGAACATCTTAGATAGGAACAAGCGTGTTTGAATGGAAAACAAAAGTAATTGCATTAATTCATCGAGACGCTGCAGAGCTCCTCACCCCCAACAATGGAGTTTAGAGACTCATGCCGTCAAAGTGTATAAAATTCAGATCTGAAAATGTCATGAGGTACAAAGTAATCCTCTAAAAGTTGTTTAAATAGTAAACTAGTAGCCTAGGTTTACAGAAAATAAGTAAACTAAGATAATTGGTGCAGAAATCCACTTCTGGGGCCCACTTGGTGTGTACTGGGGCTGAGACTAAAGCTTCTCACGTGCTTGGACTGTTTCTGGAGTTGAACGCCAGGTTGTAACGTGTTTTGGGCGCTGAACTCCAACTTGTAACCTGTTTCTGGCGCTGGACGCCAGACAGCAGCATGAAACTGGCGTTGAACGCCAGTTTATGTCGTCTATCTTCGCGCAAAGTATGAACTATTATATATTGCTGGAAAGCCCTGGATGTCTACTTTCCAGCCCAATTGGGAGCGCGCCAATTGGACTCTTGTAGCTCTAGAAATTCTATTCCGAGTGCAGGGAGGTCAGGATCCAACAGCATCAGCAGTCCTTTTTCAGCCTAAGTCAGATTTTTGCTCAGCTCCCTCAATTTCAGCCAGAAAATACCTGAAATCACAGAAAAATACACAAACTCATAGTAAAGTCCAGAAATATGATTTTTGCTTAAAAACTAATAAAATTCTATTAAAAACTAATTAAAACATGCTAAAATCTACATGAAAATACCCCCCAAAAGCGTATAAAATATCCGCTCATCACTCACCCATCAACAACTAGAAAATTGCTTAATACAGATAGATTTATAGACAAATTTGGTCTTTATTACCATCAAATTTTGGTTATCGGAAGATTTTGTCCTTCTGTAAAAGTCTCGTCAGTAATTTACTAACAGATTTTTACCAGTTATCGATAGATTTTTTTTGGTAAATTCTCCTCTCCATTTCCCTGGAACGTCAAACTTTCCGATAGATTTTTCGTCGGTAATTAGAGACAGATTTTTTGTCGATAATTAGAGACAGATTTTTCGACAAATTTTTTGTCGGTAATTGAAACCTTGGAAAACCATTCCAAACTCTGAATACAGACAGAAAATCCGTCTACAATTCCATCAATAAGGTAAAATAATTTTTTTTTAGATTTTTCTATTGCAAAATAAACCTGTTTTTATATAAAATAAATATAAATTTAATAAATACAAATTTTTATCTAATTTGTATTCGAATATTTATAATATTTCAAAAAATAAATAAATTCATCGTATTATCAAACTAAAAGAAAAGTATTATAAACTAGCAAGCCAATATAATTCAAAACATAAACAAAGTGTATTGATACATCAACTATAATTTTCAGTATATTGTTCAACCACACTAAAACTATCAGTTATAGTCTTCAGTGTCATCTTCATCCTCATCATTATCATAGCCCTCATCCTAAGAGATTGAGGGTGGCGACGGTGGCGGTGGTAGTGGAACAGCACTGGAACTACTTGACGCTCTAACCTTCTCGTAATAGCTAACATAAGCCTCATTTCATCTCTTCTGTTTCAACTTTTCCTTCTTGGCCTTTCCAACTGCTCGTTCTAACTTTTCTAACTTCTTTTGAATCTTATCCAAAAGAGTCAACCGTGTATCTAACAACTTAATAATACGCTCATCTGTTTGTTGAGTAACACGCTGAAAAAGTTCTTCATTGAGATTATGAATCTGCTCTCGCAAATCAGGAGCAGAATTTTAATTTTTAGATGCTCTTTGAGATACAGAATTGGCAAACGTGATTCCAAAATTGATAGAACTAGAAAAAAATGCCCCTTTTCGCAAACTTGATTCTTCTTTTATCCACCACACACTTTCTCCCAAATCAAGTCTTCATCAATTGGTGGTAACTCTATTCTCTGTGCTTGAGTTTCAGCATGTTGGGTCTGAACTTCTGCCAATATTTTTATAAATTTCTCCTGTTGCACAATAATTATATCAATTATATAAATCAAGTTTCAAACAATATAGTACACTATTTCACAATAACATGGTACTTATGACTTGATGATTTCAATCTAAAAATATTTATGAATGAGAGGTAAAGTGATTAAACTAAATAAACTATTATGTCTACCAAAAAATTATTCAAATATTCCTATTATCATTTTAGATTTAGTACAATACAGCATGAGATAAACTATAAACATGTATATTTCTATGCATATATCAAATACAACTTATTGAAAAAAATTGCATCAAATTCAGAAGAAGATAGGTTTTATTATGGGATACGAAATCAATTACTTTCTCTCTCTTTGATGCCAATCTCTCCACTCATTTAATTAATATTCTTTTACCACTTCCTTTTCCTCTTCTTGCTCCCCACTCTCAAATTAATCCACAAATTAAACTATTAATTTAACAACTCATGTTACTCATCTTTCACTTAATACACCCTAAATTAATTAAGCATTATTAATTTAACAACTTATGTATACATACATGCATGTGTGTACATAAATATTCAAGTGGCAACAGATTCTTCTATGAGGATCCATAATCATTAGTTTATAATAAGTTTATAATAGGTTGTTCCTACTTGACTTGATTTGATAGATAGATATTATTAATAATCAATTAATAAAGATGGGAATATTGAGATCAGCAGGGATGTAGTAGGGTGATAGATGTCTAAAAATCTCTTCAGAATCCAGGGTAACATATATACATTATATAACATTTTAATTAATTAATGATTTAATATTTATGTTATATCTCACATAAGTGTCTTGAGAGCGTTTGTCCATCTATTTAGATTTATTACTTTTAAGTATGTGAGTTTTCTTAAAAACTTTCTCGTGAGTTGGTGTACGGCCCAACTGCATCTTCTATTTTACATAAAACATAAAATAAAAAATTACATAAATAGATGTCTATTAAATAAAATCTAAAGCCAATTAAATTATGTTACCATCCTCTCTAATTAATCTCGTCTGATTAATCCCTATGTCGTCAATCTCTCCATGTTCTGTCCAAATCTAATAATTTGGCATAAATCTCTTTTCCCACAAATACATCTTAATAATGTTCAGCTCTTTATAGTTTGTACATCTACACTTAACGTATGGACATCTATACTTTTCTTCTAACTTCACAACATCTAACTTACTAATCTGATATATTAATTATTTATATTTTTGACAGGACTAATAGATATTACATCAGATATTAGTATTTAAGTACTAATATAAAATCTATTATCGATTATAAAGATTATAATTATTTTTTATCTTAATTTTTGGTAACTAAAATTTAAATGATTAAAATTATTAAATGCTGAATATTTTACACCGAATCAATTTTATTTTATGTTATTGAAATTTAAAAAAAAAGATAAGTTGTAACACCTTACCATACAGAGTCTTATGCTTAAGTCATAATTCAGAGATGGCAAGACATTACGGCCTCTAAAATAAAAATTTAGAACGTATAGTAGTATGAATGATTGATTATAACTAGGAGCCTTTATAGAAAAAGGGGTAAACAAAAATCGCAACTCGAAAGCGCAACACTCCGATCGATAACGTAACGAACAAGGATAACCAACGCGAGATTATATATATACAAAGGAGTGTCAAAAATAGGAATATCAAGACTCAAAATCCGGCTGCGAAGATAATCGGTCCGAGCATAGCAATATATACATATGATAAAATAAGGAAAACCCCAAAGGAAACCCAAAGGGACACAAAAATATAAAACCTATTCTCCAAAATCTCCCATAAGAGGAGTCATCACAGTTTGTATTATTTAATGGAGATAAAAGTATCTAAGCAAAACATATAAACCAAAACATAGTCCCCAAGAATAAGGAATCCTCGCAAATCTAGAAGTCTCCAGCATGCCTCAGCGGGAAACCGTACGTCCTGCATCTGAAAACCACAAAATCCGCATGGGTGAGAACCAGCGGTCCCCAGCATGGTAACAGCTTCCACATATATAATACATAATAATAGAGGAAAGCCGAAGGCAATCCTAGAACTTCCTCCAGATAATATCAAAGCTTATAAACAAGCTAAACCATATAAGGGCATCTAACTAAAGATTCTTCAGTCTAGCTAATACTTCCATTTCCAGTTCCTTCAAACCTCCCAACCACCAGCAGGAGTATAATGTAGCAAACACAGTTATATCAAACAAGGAATATACAAATAGGAGCAGTTAAGGCATTTAGACAATTAGCAAGTAATATGCAGTCAAATAGGCAATCTCAAACAATTCACATAATATGCATATGATGAATGCCTGTCCCTAGTGGCTGATGATATCATCTGTCAGCTATAGAGCCAACCCGACAAGTCCTGGTAGCTAACCCTTGGACTGTCCCTCTGTCGTGCATCCCCAACTCGAGTTATACTCATCATACACTTGATCATAAACATGATCCATATCCATCACCCTCACTGGTGAATATTTACGGGGGCGAGCTCATCCGGGTCTTTCACAGTGCCCGGCCACACTTACGACATAGGGTCAACAGAGTATCGAGTCTCAACCTGGAGCACGTGGTGGCTAGCCACTGCTACTACCCAGGGAAACTCGTATCTTAGATAGTGGAAGTGCAAATCACAATTATCAATAATTCAGCATATACATGCATTAATTCTCATCCATGGATCAACATCCATATCAGCCATCCGGCTCACGGTTCAGTCTAGAACCAGCCAATATTTATCATCATACACAGCCATTCCGACTCACGGTTAAATCCATAACCAGCCGTTTCATTAACAATTACAGCCTTTCGGCCCATGGCATAACAAGCACTTCCACCACCATCCTCCGCATCTCACATAATCATCTTTGATCCTCATTGATCATTCATTTTTCCCTTGCTTCACTCGCAAGTTACCTCATTCACTAGCTCCTTTTCCATAGCTAGGCATATCATAATGATTTAAGAAATAAATGGTGAGATCGGAGGCTTAGAAGTATGAGATTTGGCTTTTAAAACTCAAAAATCAACTTTGGGATGAAAACAGGGCCACGCGTACGCGCACTCCACGCGCACGCGTGGATGGCCTCAAAACTCATCGACGCGCAAGCGTCATGCACGCTAACGCGTGGATTAAAAATTTGCCAATCGACGCGCACGCGTCAACCACGCGTACGCGTGGGTGTTCTCGTGCCTCAGGCACAACACTGGCACAGTTCTGGCATAACTCTCTGGAAAATGGCTGGGCATTGGGTGCATCACAATCGGCACGCCCGCGCACATAACGCGCACGCGTGGATGGCGTTTTCTGTAAGATCGGCGCGTACGCGCCAAGTGCGCCTACGCGCAAGGGGTTATTCTGCTAAAAATTTTCTAAGTTAAAAGCTGTAGAATTCACAGATTTAAACCCCAATCTTCCAATGGGCATAACTTCCTCATTTTAAATCATTTTTCATCCGTTCTTTGAACGGCATGGACATCCCGGATCCAATTTCATTTCTAAACAGATTTGGCGTAAAATAGAGATCCGTAGTCCAAGTTATGTCCCGTCAAAGTATGCCCAAAAACCATGTTTTTCATACAAAACCACAAAGTGCCATTTTCAAAACAAGTCATTTTCAACTCTTTTCAAAATCAATCAAAACATGCCAATTTCATCCTTTTTCTTTGAAATCAATCAAAATATATCAAATTCAACATCAAGCCTCCTCAACTCACACATTGAGACTTTACCACAATTTACAAAATCACTATCTCATCATTTTAACCCACTTCACCCAAGTGGCTCAAACTCAAACATATTGACATATCATATACTCTTCCTCATGCCAATTCTCAACAACACCAATTCCAATAAATCATCATTGTACACAAGTAATATCATACTCACCATCAACATGGTTCAACCCACAATTCAACCATAACCAATCATCAAGCATATATCACAACATGCATATTTCTCATACATCATACCACCAAGGCATCAATAATCATCATCACATATATGACCACATCATATATTTCAACCATTCAACAACATCAACAATTCAATGCCTATCTTAGGGTCTCTAGCCTAAGTATTTCCTACCACATTACATATTAGATACGGGAAACCAAAACCAGACCTTAGCCGATTTCCCAAGCTCAGCCGGAGCACTTCCAAATCACTTATTCACAAGCTCTCAAGGCCTCAACACCTCCAAGAACAGATTTTTCACCACCAAACCCTTTCCAAGCTTTTCAATATCACCAATCAAGCTCCAAAATTCACACATACACAACCTAAGCCACAATTATCACACCCATACACAACATCTCAAAATCCAAACATCATAGAACCACAAATTACACTAGGGTTGAGAATCTTACCACACCCAAGGTCCAAGGAGACAAGATTAACCTTCTCTTTCAAGAGAGTTGGGTCCTATAACATCAAAGAGCCCAAAATCTCAACATTTTTGCTCATAAAACTCGAAAACAATGCTGGAATTTCGAAGAGCAAAACGTGGCTTAACTCAAGATTAATTGTATGGGTTTTGTAGAGCTCTCCGCGGTGAACGCGTGGCCGCAAACGGAGCGGCAATCGGAGCTCTAGATCAAAAGTTATGGTGGTTTGAAGGTCAAGTGAGAGAAAGAACTTGAGAGAGTGTTCTTCCTCCCCTCTCTTCAATTTTCAGCGTGTGTGTGTGTTGTGTGAGGAGAGAGAGTGTTGAAAACTAGGGTTTTGGTTTAGTTATGTTGGGCCAAGGGCCCACTTTTGGTCCGGTTGGCCCGGTTTGGCCCGTTCGGTCCAATCTTGGTCCGAATTCTATAAAATTGGTACCAAAATTCTCGTCTCAATCTCCTCTATCACAATTAGCCATAAAAAATCACATTTTGGGCTTTCTAGAATAAATTCTCATTTATGGGTTAATTAGCCGTTAATTAACCGGGTTTTACATTCTACCCACCTAATTGGGAATTTTGCCCACAAAATTCAAATGCAATTACTTGAGAATAAATGCGAATAGTCCGTTCGCATCTCCGACTCAAGTTCCCAAGTGTGTTCCTCAACACCGCCTCGACTCCATGCCACTTTGACTAATGAAACATCTTTTCCACGCAACCGTTTAATACTAGTATCATCAATTCTGACTGGAGCCACTGGAAGCGTCAAATCTTCCCTTAACTGAACCGATTCAGGTTCCAACACATGGCTAGCATCAGGAGTGTACTTCTGAAGCTGCGACACGTGAAACACGTCGTGCAGGTTCAAAAGATAAGGTGGTAGAGCCATCCGATACACCACCGGTCCAATCCTCTCCAGGATTTGAAATGGACCAATGTATCGAGGATTCAACTTCTTTGTTTTAATCGCCCTACCTACTCCCGTGGTCGGAGTAACCTTAAGAAAAACATGGTCTCCTTCCTCAAATTCTAAGGGCTTTCGCCTCTAATCGGCGTAACTCTTTTGACGACTCTGCACCGTAAGCATCCTATCTCGGATTTTCTTGACTTGTTCAGTAGTCTCAGCTATCATTTCCGGCCCCAACAAGCCTTTCTCTCCAGCTTCATACCAACATAGTGGAGATTGACATTTCCTCCCATACAAGGCCTCATACAGAGCCATTCCAATGCTCGCATGATAACTATTATTGTATGCAAACTCCACTAATGGCATATACCGATCCCAACTCGCCGGTTGGTCCAAAACACAAGCTCTCAACATATCCTCTAGTGTTTGGATCGTCCTCTCGGATTGACCATCTGTTTGAGGATGGTAAGCCGTGCTCAAGCTTAATCGGTTTCCAAAAGCTTTCTGAAATGCACCCCAAAACCTTGAAGTGAAACGAGGATCTCTATAAGAGATTATAGTAGCAGGTACACCATGAAGTCTCACAATCTCCTTTATGTATAACCGTGCTAGCTCCTCAAGGGTGTAAGTCATCCGAATGGGTAAAAAGTGAGCTGACTTCGTCAATCGGTCCACAATCACCCAGATAGCATCAAAACCAGCCCTAGTCCTTGGCAATCCCCACACAAAGTCCATTGCAATACTTTCCCATTTCCATTGTGGAATCTCTAAAGGTTGTAACATCCCGGAAGGTCTTTGATGTTCAATCTTTACCTTTTGACAAGTTAAGCACTTTGAAACATATTCCGCCACATCATTCTTCATACCCGGCCACCAAAACATTGCCTTTAAATCATGGTACATCTTAGTACTTCCGGGTGAATGGAGAATCCGCCTTTGTGTGCCTCCTTTAAAATATCTTGCCTCAAAGTGCCAACATCTGGCACAATAATCCTACCCTTGAATCTCCATAACCCATCTTTTTCTTCCGACACTCTCCACTGTTTTCCTTGCTCAATGGCCGGTAACACCTTCCATAACGCTTTATCATTTTGATGAGCCTTTAGGAGTTCGGACTTAAAGTCACTTGAGATTTCTAATCGGCTCAAACACAAGGTTCCGGATACTTCTTGAGCACCAATTTTCAGACTTTCAAATCCCTTGAGCAATTTCTCCTCTTGAAGCATCATCCAAGCCGCATATAACGACTTCTGACTTAGCGCATCCGCCACTACGTTCGCCTTTCCTGTATGGTAATGCAACTCAAAGTCGTAGTCCTTCAACAATTCCATCCACCTTCTCTGCCTCATATTAAGCTCTTTCTGATCAAAGAGGTACTTCAAGCTCTTATGATCAGAGAAAACTTGGAATTTAACCCCATAGAGATAATGCCTCCACACCTTCAAGGCAAACACAACTGCAGCGAGTTCCAAATCGTGTGTAGGATAATTCACTTCATGCGGTCTCAACTGTCGTGAGGCATACGCCACCACATTATGATGCTGTATCAGCACGCACCCTAGACCCTTCAATGAGGCATCACAATACACCTCAAAAGGCTCGTTCGGCTCGGGTAACACTAACACAGGTGCAGTGGTCAACTTTTTCTTCAATGTCTGAAAGCTCTCCTTGCACTCAGGAGTCCAAACAAACGGAGTGTCTTTGCGGGTTAACCTTGTCATTGGCAAAGCTATCTGTGAAAAGCCCTTGATAATCCTTCGGTAATAGCCAGCTAAGCCCAGAAAACTCCTTATTTCCGTTACAGTGGTTGGTTGCTTCCAATCCATCACAACCTCCACCTTAGTTGGATCTATGGCTATTCCCTTCTTACTCACCACGTGACCCAAAAACTTCACCTCACTCTTCCAAAACTCACACTTAGACAGTTTTGCATAGAGTTTCTTCTCCTTTAGAATCTGCAACACGGTCCTCAAGTGTTCCGCATGCTCTTCTTCAGTCTTGGAATAAATCAGTATGTCATCAATGAAGACAACAACAAATTTATCCAGAAACGGACGGAAAACTCTATTCATGTAATCCTTGAATACCGCAGGAGCGTTCGTCAACCCAAAGGACATTACAGTGTACTCGTAATGACCATAACGAGTCCTAAAAGCGGTCTTAGGGATATCCTCACCCCTCACCCTTATCTGGTGATAACCGGATCGCAAATCGATCTTGGAGAAAACTCCAGCTCCTTGTAACTGATCCATGAGATCATCAATTCTTGGCAATGGGTACTTATTCTTTATTGTGACCTTGTTTAGCTGCCTGTAATCCACACAGAGCCGCATACTCCCATCCTTCTTCTTCACCAGTAACACTGGAGCACCCCACGGAGAGACACTTGGTCATATGAAATTCTTTCCCAACAAATCCTCTAACTGAGACTTTAGCTCGTTCATCTCTAACAGTGACATCCTATAAGGAGCACTTGAGATTGGTCCCGCCCCGGGCACCAACTCAATAGCAAACTCAACCTCTCGGTTAAGTGGAAACTCATCAATATCATCGGGAAACACTTCTGGAAACTCACACACAACCAGAATCTGCTCCAACCTTTGATCATCACCCGAAACACCCGCGGTTAACAACAGGATACCCTGACATTCGGTTCCGGAACAGTTCACCATCATCGAATTCAAGTAATAATTATTTACCACGACCGGTCCTTCTGTATCTTCCGGCATAAAGTACACCGACTTTGTAGAACAATCAAGCAGGACATGGTTCTTAGATAACTAGTCCAATCCTAAGATAAGATCAAGACCGATCATCGGCAAGCAGACCAAATTATGAACAAAGTCACGCTGCTTGAACCTAAAGGAAACTTCCGGGCATCCTAGCCTAGTTACCGTGGCTTCATGGGTAGCATTGTACACTCTTAGATCATAACCTAAAGTTACAATCTTCAATCCTAACTCATGGGCTTTCTCAAATGCAATGAATGAATGTGATGCTCCCGAATCAAATAAAGCATTTAAAGTTTGACCAGCCATTTCACAATTACCTCGAATAAGTGTCTCGGATCCCTCGACACCTATAGCTGAAGTGGTGAACACCCGACCAGTCTATTGTGCCTTCCCAGCACCTTGTTTCTGCCTCTCTGGACAACTTGCGGCTTTATGCCCCGCCTTTCCACAATTGTAGCATAAACCCCATCCGGCCTTGCATGGTGCTCCCGGATGGTGACTTCCACACCTAGTACAAGCTTGATCATTCTGAGGCTGCTTCCCAAACTTTCTTCCTTGGGAGTTGCTGTTGTTGGGCCTCCTGAAAGAGCTTCCCCTCTTAAAAGACGGACCTCTAGGTGCAAAGCTCTTCCCTCGGTTCTGTGGGAATGACCCTTTATGACTCCCTTTCTCAGCGGTTGCCCTTTTTACACACTCTTCAGTAACCCTACACTTGTTCACTAATTCGGAGAAAGTCCTAATCTCCATTGGTCCCACTGAACTGAAGATATCACTCCGGAGTCCTCCTTCATACTTAACACACTTCCATTCCTCATATTCCACCGGAGTCCCTTGGCACATACGAGAGAACCTTAACAGCTCCTCAAACTTGTCAGTATACTCTGATATGGACATAGTACCCTGCTTCAGCTGTAACAATTCAAGTGCTTAGCCGTCCTAACAGAAGTCGGAAAGTACTTCTTATAGAACTCTTCTTGGAAGACATTCCAGGTGATATAGTCATTACCCTGCTGCAGAAGACGTCGGATGCCTTGCCACCAATGCGACGCTTCACCTGTGAGCATATAGGTGGCAAACTCAACACGCTGTCCTTCAGGTACCACCTGTGCTTGCAGTGCTCGCTCTATAGCCTGAAACCATGTATCAACCTCAGTCGGGCTAGTAGTTCCCTTAAACTTAGGCGGATTAACCTTCAAAAAGTTTGCCAGCGTCATCGGGCCCTGAACTCCACCTCCATCATTACCATGGTTGTTCATCTGTTGAAACCTTGGAAAACCATTCCAAACTCTAAATACAGACAGAAAATCCATCTATAATTCCATCAATAAGGTAAAATAATTTTTTTTCTAGATTTTTCTATTGCAAAATAAACCTGTTTTTATATAAAATAAATATAAATTTAATAAATACAAATTTTTATCTAATTTGTATTCGAATATTTATAATATTTCAAAAAATAAATAAATTCATCGTATTATCAAACTAAAAGAAAAATATTATAAACTAGCAAGCCAATATAATTCATAACATAAACAAAGTGTATTGATACATCAACTATAATTTTCAGTATATTGTTCAACCACACTAAAACTATCAGTTATAGTCTTCAGTGTTGGTGCACGAAATTGCAATCACACTTTTGCAATCCCGCACAACTAACCAGCAAGTGCACTGGGTCGTCCAAGTAATACCTTACGTGAGTAAGGGTCGATCCCACGGAGATTGTCGGCTTGAAGCAAGCTATGGTTATCTTGTAACTCTTAGTCAGGATATCAATAATTATCAGGGTTGATTGTAAAAAGCAAAAGAACATGAAATAAGTACTTGTTTTGCAGTAATGGGGAACAGGTTGAGGTTTTGGAGATGCTCTGTCTTTTGAACCTCTGCTTTCCTACTGTCTTCTTCTTCAAGCACGCAAGGCTCCTTCCATGGCAAGCTGTATGTAGGGTTTCACCGTTGTCAATGGCTACCTCCCATCCTCTCAGTGAAAATGTTCAACGCACCCTGTCACGACACGGCTATTCAGCTGTCGGTTCTCGATCATGTCGGAATAGAATCCAGTGATTCTTTTGCGTCTGTCACTAACGCCCCACAATCGCGAGTTTGAAGCTCGTCACAGTCATTCAATCATTGAATCCTACTCAGAATACCACAGACAAGGTTTAGACCTTCCGGATTCTCTTGAATGCCGCCATCAATTCTAGCTTATACCACGAAGATTCTGATTAAGGAATCTAAGAGATATCTACTCAATCTTAGGTAGAACGGAGGTGGTTGTCAGGCACACGTTCATAGTTGAGAATGATGATGAGTGTCACGGATCATCACATTCATCAGGTTTAGGAACAAGTGATATCTTAGAATGGAAGCAAGCATGATTGAATGAAAAACAGTAGTAATTGCATTAATCCATCAAGACACAGTAGAGCTCCTCACCCCCAACCATGGGGTTTAGAGACTCATGCTGTAGAAGATACAATGAGAAACGTGTAAAGTGTCCTCCCCCAGATACAATGTCAAAAGATCCTATTAATAGTGAACTAGTAACCTAGGGTTTACAGAATTGAGTAAATGACAGAAAAATCCACTTCCGGGCCCACTTGGTGTGTGCTTGGGCTGAGTATTGAAGCATTTTCGTGTAGAGACTCTTTCTGGAGTTAAACGCCAGCTTTTATGCCAGTTTGGGCGTTTAACTCCAATTTTTATGCCAGTTCCAGCGTTAAACGCTGGGAATTCTGAAGCTGATTTGCAACGCCGGTTTGGGCCACCAAATCTCAGGCAAAGTATGGACTATTATACATTGCTGGAAAGCCCAGGATGTCTACTTTCCAACGCCGTTGAGAGCGCGCCAATTGGGCTTCTGTAGCTCCAGAAAATCTACTTCGAGTGCAGGGAGGTCAGAATCCAACAGCAACTGCAATCCTTTTCAGCCTCTGAATCAGATTTTTGCTCAGGACCCTCGATTTCAGCCAGAAAATACCTGAAATCACAGAAAAACACACAAACTCATAGTAAAGTCCAGAAAAGTGAATTTTAACTAAAAACTAATAAGAATATAATAAAAACTAACTAAAATATACTAAAAACATACTAAAAACAATGCCAAAAAGCGTACAAATTATCCGCTCATCACAACACCAAACTTAAATTGTTGCTTGTCCCCAAGCAACTGAAAATCAAATAAGATAAAAAGAAGAGAATATGCAATGAATTCCAAAAACATCTATGAAGATCAGTATTAATTAGTTGAGCGGGGCTTTTAGCTTTTTGCCTCTGAACAGTTTTGGCATCTCACTCTATCCTTTGAAATTCAGAATGATTGGCTTCTATAGGAACTCAGAATCCAGATAGTGTTATTGATTCTCCTAGTTAAGTATGATGATTCTTGAACACAGCTACTTTATGAGTCTTGGCCGTGGCCCAAAGCACTCTGTCTTCCAGTATTACCACCGGATACATACATGCCACAGACACATAATTGGGTGAACCTTTTCAGATTGTGACTCAGCTTTGCTAGAGTCCCCAATTAGAGGTGTCCAGGGTTCTTAAGCACACTCTTTTTGCCTTGGATCACAACTTTATTTCTTTCTTTTTTTTTCTCCCTTTTTTTTCAGTTTTTTTTCTCTTTTTCTCTTTTTTTTTTCGCTTCCATTTTTCTTTTCTCTTTTTTTTTTTCTTGTATTCACTGCTTTTTCTTGCTTCAAGAATCATTTTTATGATTTTTCAGATCCTCAGTAACATATCTCCTTTTTCATCATTCTTTCAAGAGCCAACCAATCATGAACAACAAATTCAAAAGACATATGCACTGTTTAAGCATACATTCAGAAAACAAAAGTATTGCCACCACATCAAAATAATTAATCAGTTATAAAATTCAAAATTCATGCAATTCTTCTCTTTTTCAATTAAGAACATTTTTCATTTAAGAAAGGTGATGGATTCATAGGACATTCATAATTTTAAGGCATAGACACTAAGACACTAATGATCACAAGACACAAACATGGATAAACATAAGCATGAAATTCGAAAAACAAGAAAATAAAGAACAAGGAAATTAAAGAATGGGTCCACCTTAGTGATGGCGGCTTGTTCTTCCTCTTGAAGATCTTATGGAGTGCTTGAGCTCCTCAATGTCTCTTCCTTGCTTTTGTTGCTCCTCTCTCACGATTCTATGATCTTCTTTAATTTCATGGAGGAGGATGGAATGTTCTTGGTGCTCCACCCTTAGTTGTCCCATGTTGGAACTCAATTATCCTAGGGAGGTGTTAATTTGCTCCCAATAGTTTTGTGGAGGAAAGTGCATCCCTTGAGATGAATTTCTCCATCTCCCATGGCTCGGAGGTGGAAGCTTTTGGCTTCCCTTTCCTCTTTCTAGAGGTTTCTCCGGCCTTAGGTGCCATAAATGGTTATGGAGAAACAAAAAGCAACGCTTTTACCACACCAAACTTAGAAGGTTTGCTCGTCCTCGAGCAAAAGAGGAACGAAGAGAGAGAGTGGTGGGGTAGGTGGGGATCTTGTGGGATCCACAGATCCTGAGGTGTCAAGGATAATTCATCCCTGCACCAAGTGGCGAGCAAAAATGCTCTTTCTGCCAATCCTGGCGTTAAACGCCGGGCTGGTGCCCATTTCTGGCGTTTAACGCCAGCTTGGTGCCTATTCCTGGCGTTTAACGCCAGTCTGGTGCCCCTTTCTGGCGTTAAATGCCCAGAATGGTGCCAGACTGGGCGTTAAACGCCCATTTGCTGCCCTTACTGGCGTTTAAACGCCAGCAAGTTTTCCTCCAGGGTGTGCTATTTTTCCTTTTGTTTTTCATTCTGTTTCTGCTTTTTCAATTGAATTTGTGACTTCCCATGATCATCAACCTATAGAAAACATAAAATAACAAAGGAAAATAATAATATAACATTGGGTTGCCTCCCAACAAGCGCTTCTTTAATGTCAGTAGCTTGACAGTGGGCTCTCATGGAGCCTCACAGATGTTCAGAGCATTGTTGGAACCTCCCAACACCAAACTTAGAGTTTGAATGTGGGAGTTCAACACCAAACTTAGAAGTTGGTGGTGGCCTCCCAACACCAAACTTAGAGTTTGACTGTGGGGGCTCTGTTTGACTCTATTTTGAGAGAAGCTCTTCATGCTTCCTCTCCATGGTTACAGAAGGAGAACCTTGAGTCTTATAGTTTGCACTGTCTGCAAGCCACGGAGCTTCCTGAATAGCAAACAATTGCTCATCCGAAAAGGTTTCAGAGATCTCAGTAGGAGGGAGGGATGCTCCTGCTACTGGTTCTATCCGGGACAGGTGATCAGCCACTTGATTCTCTGTCCATTTTTTGTCTCTTATTTCTATATCAAACTCTTGCAGAAGCAGCACCCATCTTATGAGCCTGGGTTTTGAATCCTGCTTTGTGAGTAGATATTTAAGAGCAGCATGGTCAGTGTACACAATCACTTTTGATCCTACTAAATAAGATCTGAACTTGTCAATGGCATAAACCACTACAAGTAACTCCTTTTCTGTGGTTGTGTAGTTCTTCTGTGCATCATTTAGAATACGGCTACCATAATAAATGACGTGCAGAAGCTTACCATGCCTTTGTCCCAGTATTGCACCAATGGCATGGTCACTGGCATCACACATTAGTTCAAATGGTAATGTCCAGTCTGGTGCAGAGATGACTGGTGCTGTGACCAGCTTAGCTTTCAGAGTTTCAAACACCTGCAGACACTCATTATCATTAATAAATGGAGTGTCAGCAGCTAGCAGATTACTCAGAGGTTTGGCAATTTTTGAAAAATCCTTTATAAACCTTCTGTAGAATCCTGCATGCCCCAGAAAGCTTCTGATTGCCTTAACATTGGTAGGTGGTGGTAATTTTTCAATTACTTCAACTTTAGCTTGATCTACCTCTATTCCTTTGTTTGAAATTTTATGCCCAAGGACAATTCCTTTAGTCACCATAAAGTGACATTTTTCCCAGTTTAAAACTAGGTTGGTCTCTTGGCATCTTTTCAAAACAAGTGCTAGATGGTTAAGGCAGGAGCTGAATGAGTCTCCAAATACTGAAAAGTCATCCATGAAGACTTCCAGAAATTTCTCTACCATATCTGAGAAGATAGAGAGCATGCACCTCTGAAAGGTTGCAGGTGCATTGCACAGACCAAAAGGCATCCTTCTGTAGGCAAATACTCCAGAAGGACATGTAAATGCTGTTTTCTCTTGGTCCTGAGGATCTACTGCAATTTGGTTGTAACCTGAGTAGCCGTCCAAAAAGCAGTAGTATTCATGACCTGCTAGTCTCTCTAGCATCTGGTCTATGAATGGTAAAGGAAAATGATCCTTTCTGGTGACTGTATTGAGCCTTCTGTAGTCAATACACATGCGCCACCCTGTAACTGTTCTTGTAGGAACTAGTTCATTCTTTTCATTATGAACCACTGTCATGCCTCCCTTCTTAGGGACAACGTGGACAGGGCTCACCCAGGGGCTATCAGAAATAGGATAAATAATCCCAGCCTCTAGTAACTTAGTGACCTCTTTCTGCACTACCTCCTTCATGGCTGGATTTAGCCGCCTTTGTGGTTGAACCACTGGCTTAGCATCATCCTCCAATAGGATCTTGTGCATGCATCTTGCTGGGCTAATGCCCTTAAGATCACTTATGAACCATCCAAGAGCTGTCTTGTGTGTCCTTAGCACTTGAATTAGTGCTTCCTCTTCCTGTGGATTTAGAGCAGAGCTTATGATCACTGGAAAAGTGTCACCTTCTCCCAGAAATGCATATTTCAGGGATGGTGGTAGTGGTTTGAGCTTTGGTTTAGGAGGCTTATCTTCTTCCTGAGGAATTTTCAGAATTTCTTTTATTTCCTTTAGTTCCTCCAGATCAGGCTGAACACCTTTAAAGATGTCATCTAGCTCTGATTCAAGACTTTCAATCATATTGACCTCCTCCACCAAAGAGTCAATAATATCAGTGCTCATGCAGTCATTTGATGTGTCTGGATGCTGCATAGCTTTGACAACATTCAACTTGAACTCATCCTCATTGACTCTCAGGGTTATTTCCCCTTTTTGTACATCAATGAGAGTTTGTCCAGTTGCTAGAAAAGGTCTTCCTAGAATGAGAGTTGCACTCTTGTGCTCCTCCATTTCCAGCACTACAAAGTCAGTTGGAAAGGCAAATGGCCCAACCTTGACAATCATGTCCTCAATTATGCCTGATGGATATTTAATGGAGCCATCAGCAAGTTGGAGGCATATCCGGGTTGGTTTGACTTCTTCAGTCAACCCAAGCTTTCTGATAGTGGATGCAGGTATTAGATTGATGCTTGCTCCAAGGTCACACAGGGCTGTCTTGGTGCAAGCACCTTCTAATGTGAATGGTATCATAAAGCTTCCTGGATCTTGAAGCTTTTCTGGTAAGCTTTTCAGAATGACTGCACTGCATTCTTCAGTGAGAAATACTTTTTCAGTTTCTCTCCAATCCTTCTTATGACTTAAGATCTCTTTCATGAACTTAGCATAAGAAGGTTTTTGCTCAAGTGCCTCTGCAAACAGAATCTTTATTTCAAGAGTCCTTAGGTAGTCTGCAAAGCGGGCAAATTGCTTATCCTGCTCTGCTTGGCGGAGTTTCTGAGGATAAGGCATCTTGGCTTTATATTCTTCAACCTTAGTTGCTGCAAGTTTATTCCTTACAGAAGTGGTTGGAGAAGCCTTTTTAGAGGGGTTACTATCAGCACTCTCAGGTGTCTGATTCCCTATTGGAGTTTGAACGCCAGGATTGGGTGGAAAATGGGCGTTTAACGCCAACTTTTTCCCCTTTTCTGGCGTTTGAACGCCAGAACTGGGCAGGGAATGGGCGTTTAACGCCAGCTTTCCCCCCTTTTCTGGCGTTTGAACGCCAAGAGTATTCCTCTCTGGGCTCTTACTGTCCTCAGAGGGATTTTGGATAGTGGTTTGGCTATCCTCTGTCAATTGTTCCTTTATTGGCTTTTTGCTACTTTGAGCAGTGTTATTCACTGTCTTCCCACTCCTCAGTTGAACCGCTTGGCATTCTTCTGTTATCTGTTTAGATAGCTGCTGTTTTGCCTGATTCAACTGTGATTCTATGTTCTTGTTAGCAATTTTAGTTTCTTGGAGCATCTCTTTAAATTCTGCTAACTGTTTTGTCATCAGGTGTAATTGCTGATTAAGCTCAATCATCTGTTCTTGAGGAATAGGATCAGTGGCTACTGCCATAACTTCTTCTTTTGTAGAGAACTCATTGCTAGAGTACAAATGTTGATTTCTAGCAACAGTATCTATAAGCTCTTGAGCTTCTTCAATCGTTTTCCTCATATGTATAGATCCACCAGCTGAGTGGTCTAGAGACATCTGAGCTTTTTCTGTAAGCCCATAGTAGAAGATGTCTAACTGTACCCACTCTGAAAACATTTCAGAGGGGCATTTTCTTAGCATACCTCTATACCTCTCCCAGGCATTATAAAGGGATTCATTATCCTCTTGTTTAAAGCCTTGGATGTCCAGCCTTAACTGTGTCATCCTTTTTGGAGGGTAAAATTGATTCAGGAATTTGTCTGATAACTGTTTCCATGTCTTTATGCTTGCTGTAGGTTGGTTATTCAACCACCTCTTAGCTTGATCTTTTACAGCAAATGGAAACAGTAATAGTCTGTAGACATCCTGATCCACCTCTTTATCACGTACTGTGTCAGCAATTTGTAAGAATTGTGCCAGAAACTCAGTAGGTTCTTCCTGTGGAAGACCGGAATACTGGCAATTTTGTTGCACTATGATAATGAGTTGAGGATTTAGCTCAAAGCTGCTTGCTTTAATGGGAGGTATACGGATGCTACTCCCATATGCAGCTGTAATGGGGTTAGCATATGACCCCAGAGTTCTTCTGGACTGCTCAATTCCACTTAGGTCCATGATGGGGAAAGGGAAATGATATGGATTGCAAGTAGATTATTTATTTATTTTTTTTAAAGTGATCGAAAAAAAATATAAAATAAAATAAATAGTGAATAAAATAAAATTTCGAAAATTAACAGAAAATAAAATCAAAGCAAATTGAAGACTGAATCAATTAGTTAATTAAAAAGATTTTGAAATCAGCAATTGAAAAGATATGATTGAAAATTATTTTGAAAAAGATTTGATTTTTTTTTTTTAAAATGAGGAAAGAGAAAAACAACAAAATGACACCAAACTTAAAATTTTTAGAAAACCAAACACAAATTTTCGAAAGTTTAAAGGAAAATACAAGGAAGACACCAAACTTAAAATATGAAACTAAAGTCAAATAAAAGACTCTAAACCAACAAAAATAAAACAGTCCTAATCTAAGCAACAAGATAAACCGTCAGTTGTCCAAACTCGAACAATCCCCGGAAACGGCGCCAAAAACTTGGTGCACGAAATTGCAATCACACTTTTGCAATCCCGCACAACTAACCAGCAAGTGCACTGGGTCGTCCAAGTAATACCTTACGTGAGTAAGGGTCGATCCCACGGAGATTGTCAGCTTGAAGCAAGCTATGGTTATCTTGTAACTCTTAGTCAGGATATCAATAATTATCAGGGTTGATTGTAAAAAGCAAAAGAACATGAAATAAGTACTTGTTTTGCAGTAATGGGGAACAGGTTGAGGTTTTGGAGATGCTTTGTCTTTTGAACCTCTGCTTTCCTACTGTCTTCTTCTTCAATCACGCAAGGCTCCTTCCATGGCAAGCTGTATGTAGGGTTTCACCGTTGTCAATGGCTACCTCCCATCCTCTCAGTGAAAATGTTCAACGCACCCTGTCACGGCACGGCTATTCAGCTGTCGGTTCTCGATCATGTCGGAATAGAATCCAGTGATTCTTTTGCGTCTGTCACTAACGCCCCACAATCGCGAGTTTGAAGCTCGTCACAGTCATTCAATCATTAAATCCTACTCAGAATACCACAGACAAGGTTTAGACCTTCCGGATTCTCTTGAATGCCACCATCAATTCTAGCTTATACCACGAAGATTCTGATTAAGGAATCTAAGAGATATCTACTCAATCTTAGGTAGAACAGAGGTGGTTGTCAGGCACACGTTCATAGTTGAGAATGATGATGAGTGTCACGGATCATCACATTCATCAGGTTTAGGAACAAGTGATATCTTAGAATGGAAGCAAGCATGATTGAATGAAAAACAGTAGTAATTGCATTAATCCATCAAGACACAACAGAGCTCCTCACCCCCAACCATGGGGTTTAGAGACTCATGCTGTAGAAGATACAATGAGAAACGTGTAAAGTGTCCTCCCCCAGATACAATGTCAAAAGATCCTATTAATAGTGAACTAGTAACCTAGGATTTACAGAATTGAGTAAATGACAGAAAAATCCACTTCCGGGCCCACTTGGTGTGTGCTTGGGCTGAGCATTGAAGCATTTTCGTGTAGAGACTCTTTCTGGAGTTAAACGCCAGCTTTTATGCCAGTTTGGGCGTTTAACTCCAATTTTTATGCCAGTTCCAGCGTTAAACGCTGGGAATTCTGAAGCTGATTTGCAACGCCGGTTTGGGCCATCAAATCTCAAGCAAACTATGGACTATTATACATTGCTGGAAAGTCCAGGATGTCTACTTTTCAACGCCGTTGAGAGCACGCCAATTGGGCTTCTGTAACTCCAGAAAATCTACTTCGAGTGCAGGGAGGTCAGAATCCAACAGCAACTGCAGTCCTTTTCAGCCTCTGAATCAGATTTTTGCTCAGGACCCTCGATTTCAGCCAGAAAATACCTGAAATCACAGAAAAACACACAAACTCATAGTAAAGTCCAGAAAAGTGAATTTTAACTAAAAACTAATAAGAATATAATAAAAACTAACTAAAATATACTAAAAACATACTAAAAACAATGCCAAAAAGCGTACAAATTATCCGCTCATCAAGTGTCATCTTCATCCTCATCATTATCATAGCCCTCATCCTAAGAGATTGAGGGTGGCGATGGTGGCGGTGGTAGTGGAACAGCACTGGAACTACTTGACGCTCTAACCTTCTCGTAATAGCTAACATAAGCCTCATTTCATCTCTTCTGTTTCAACTTTTCCTTCTTGGCCTTTCCAACTGCTCGTTCTAACTTTTCTAACTTTTTTTTGAATCTTATCCAAAAGAGTCAACCGTGTATCTAACAACTTAATAATACGCTCATCTGTTTGTTGAGTAACACGCTGAAAAAGTTCTTCATTGAGATTATGAATCTGCTCTCGCAAATCAGGAGCAGAATTTTAATTTTTAGATGCTCTTTGAGATACAGAATTGGCAAACGTGATTCCAAAATTGATAGAACTAGAAAAAAATGCCCCTTTTCGCAAACTTGATTCTTCTTTTATCCACTACACACTTTCTCCCAAATCAAGTCTTCATCAATTGGTGGTAACTCTATTCTCTGTGCTTGAGTTTCAGCATGTTGGGTCTGAACTTCTGCCAATATTTTTATAAATTTTTCCTGTTGCACAATAATTATATCAATTATATAAATCAAGTTTCAAACAATATAGTACACTATTTCACAATAATATGGTACTTATGACTTGATGATTTCAATCTAAAAATATTTATGAATGAGAGGTAAAGTGATTAAACTAAATAAACTATTATGTCTACCAAAAAATTATTCAAATATTCCTATTATCATTTTAGATTTAGTACAATACAGCATGAGATAAACTATAAACATGTATATTTCTATGCATATATCAAATACAACTTATTGAAAAAAATTGCATCAAATTTAGAAGAAGATAGGTTTTATTATAGGATACGAAATCAATTACTTTCTCTCTCTTTGATGCCGATCTCTCCACTCATTTAATTAATATTCTTTTACCACTTCCTTTTCCTCTTCTTGCTCTCCACTCTCAAATTAATCCACAAATTAAACTATTAATTTAACAACTCATGTTACTCATCTTTCACTTAATACACCGTAAATTAATTAAGCATTATTAATTTAACAACTCATGTATACATACATGCATGTGTGTACATAAATATTCAAGTGGCAACAGATTCTTCTATGAGGATCCATAATCATTAGTTTATAATAAGTTTATAATAGGTTGTTCCTACTTGACTTGATTTGATAGATAGATATTATTGATAATCAGTTAATAAAGATGGGAATATTGAGATCAGCAGGGACATAGTAGGGTGATAGATGTCTAAAAATCTCTTCAGAATCTAGGGTAACATATATACATTATATAACATTTTAATTAATTAATGATTTAATATTTATGTTATATCTCACATGAGTGTTTTGAGAGCGTTTGTCCATCTATTTAGATTTATTACTTTTAAGTATGTGAGTTTTCTTAAAAACTTTCTCGTGAGTTGGTGTACGGCCCAACTGCATCTTCTATTTTACATAAAACATAAAATAAAAAAAATTACATAAATAGATGTCTATTAAATAAAATCTAAAGCCAATTAAATTATGTTACCATCCTCTCTAATTAATCTCGTCTGATTAATCCCTATGTCGTCAATCTCTCCATGTTCTGTCCAAATCTAATAATTTGGCATAAATCTCTTTTCCCACAAATGCATCTTAATAATGTTCAGCTCTTTATAGTTTGTACATCTACACTTAACGTATGGACATCTATACTTTTCTTCTAACTTCACAACATCTAATTTACTAATCTGATATATTAATTATTTACATTTTTGACAGGACTAATAGATATTACATCAGATATTAGTATTTACGTACTAATATAATATCTATTATCGATTATAAAGATTATAATTATTTTTTATCTTAATTTTTGGTAACTAAAATTTAAATGATTAAAATTATTAAATGCTGAATATTTTACACCGAATCAATTTTATTTTATGTTATTGAAATTAAAAAAAAAAGATAAGTTGTAACACCCTACCATACAGAGTCTTATGCTTAAGTCATAATTCAGAGATGGCAAGGCATTACGGCCTCTAAAATAAAAATTTAGTACGTATAGTAGTATGAATGATTGATTATAACTAGGAGCCTTTATAGAAAAAGGGGTAAACAAAAATCGCAACTCGAAAGCGCAACACTCTGATCGATAACGTAACGAACAGGGATAACCAACGCGAGATTATATATATACAAAGGAGTGTCAAAAACAGGAATATCAAGACTCAAAATCCGGCTGCGAAGATAACCGGTCCGAGCGTAGCAATATATACATATGATAAAATAAGGAAAACCCCAAAGGGACACAAAAACATAAAACCTATTCTCCAAAATCTCCCATAAGAGGAGTCATCACAGTTTGTATTATTTAATGGAGATAAAAGTATCTAAGCAAAACATATAAACCAAAACATAGTCCCCAAGAACAAGAAATCTTCACAAATCTAGAAGTCTCCAGCATGCCTCAGCGGGAAACCGTACGTCCTACATCTGAAAACTACAAAATCCGCATGGGTGAGAACCAGAGGTCCCCAGCATGGTAACAGCTTCCACATATATAATACATAATAATAGAGGAAAGCCGAAGGCAATCCTAGAACTTCCTCCAGATAATATCAAAGCTTATAAACAAGCTTACCATATAAGGGCATCTAACTAAAGATTCTCCAGTCTAGCTAATACTTCCCTTTCCAGTTCCTTCAAACCTCCCAACCACCAGCAGGAGTATAATGTAGCAAACACAGTTATATCAAACAAGGAATATACAAATAGGAGCAGTTAAGGCATTTAGACAATCAGCAAGTAATATGCAGTCAAATAGGCAATCTCAAACAATTCACATAGTATGCATATGATGAATGCCTGTCCCTAGTGGCTGATGATATCATCTGTCGGTTATAGAGCCAACCCGACAAGTCCTGGTAGCTAACCCTTGGACTGTCCCTCTGTCGCGCATCCCCAACTCGAGTTATACTCATCATAAACTTGATCATAAACATGATCCATATCCATCACCCTCACTGGTGAATATTTACGGGGGCGAGCTCATCCGAGTCTTTCACAGTGCCCGGCACACTTACGACATAGGGTCAACAGAGTATCGAGTCTCAACCTGGAGCACGTGGTGGCTAGCCACTGCTACTACCCAGGGAAACTCGTATCTCAGATTGTGGAAGTGCAAATCACAATTATCAATAATTCAGCATATACATGCATTAATTCTCATCCATGGATCAACATCCATATCAACCATCCGGCTCACGGTTCAGTCCAGAACCAGCCAATATTTATCATCATACACAGCCATTCTGGCTCACGGTTAAATCCATAACCAGCCGTTTCATTAACAATTACAGCCTTTCGGCCCATGGCGTAACAAGCACTTCCACCACCATCCTCCGCATCTCACATAATCATCTTTGATCCTCATTGATCATTCATTTTTCCCTTGCTTCACTCGCAAGTTACCTCATTCACTAGCTCCTTTTCCATAGCTAGGCATATCATAATGATTTAAGACATAAATGGTGAGATCGGAGGCTTAGAAGTATGAGATTTGGCTTTTAAAACTCAAAAATCAACTTTGGGATGAAAACAGGGCCACGCGTACGCGCACTCCACGCGCACGTGTGGATGGCCTCAAAACTCATCGACGCGCAAGCGTCATGCACGCTAACGCGTGGATTAAAAATTTGCCAATCGACGCGCACGCGTCAACCACGCGTACGCGTGGGTGTTCTCGTGCCCCAGACACAACACTGGCACAGTTCTGGCATAACTCTCTGGAAAATGGCTGGGCATTGGGTGCAGCACAATCGGCGCGCCCGCGCACATCACGCGCACGCGTGGATGGCGTTTTTTGGAAGATCGGCGCGTACGCGCCAAGTGCGCCTACGCGCAAGGGGTTATTCTGCTAAAAATTTTCTAAGTTAAAAGCTGCAGAATTCACAGATTTAAACCCCAATCTTCCAATGGGCATAACTTCCTCATTTTAAATCATTTTTCATCCGTTCTTCGAACGGCATGGACATCCCGGATCCAATTTTATTTCTAAACAGATTTGGCGCAAAATAGAGATCTGTAGTCCAAGTTATGTCCCGTCAAAGTATGCCCAAAAACCATGTTTTTCATACAAAACCACAAAGTGCCATTTTCAAAACAAGTCATTTTCAACTCTTTTCAAAATCAATCAAAACATGCCAATTTCATCCCTTTTCTTTGAAATCAATCAAAATATATCAAATTCAACATCAAGCCTCCTCAACTCACACATTGAGACTTTACCATAATTTACAAAATCACTATCTCATCATTTTAACCCACTTCACCCAAGTGGCTCAAACTCAAACATATTGACATGTCATATACTCTTCCTCATGCCAATTCTCAACAACACCAATTCCAATAAATCATCATTGTACATAATTAATATCATACTCACCATCAACATGGTTCAACCCACAATTCAACCATAACCAATCATCAAGCATATATCACAACATGCATATTTCTCATACATCATACCACAAAGGCATCAATAATCATCATCACATATATGACCACATCATATATTTTAACCATTCAACAACATCAACAATTCAATGCCTATCTTAGGGCCTCTAGTCTAAGTATTTCCTACCACATTACATATTAGATACGGGAAACCGAAACCAGACCTTAGCCGATTTCCCAAGCTCAATCGGAGCACTTCCAAATCACTTATTCACAAGCTCTCAAGGCCTCAACACCTCCAAGAACAGAATTTTCACCACCAAACCCTTTCCATGCTTTTCAATATCACCAATCAAGCTCCAAAATTCACGCATACACAACCTAAGCCACAATTATCACACCCATACACAACATCTCAAAACTCAAACATCATAGAACCACAAATTACACTAGGGTTGAGAATCTTACCACACCCAAGGTCCAAGGAGACAAGATTAACCTTCTCCTTCAAGAGAGTTGGGTCCTATAACATCAAAGAGCCCAAAATCTCAACATTTTTGCTCATAAAACTCGAAAATAATGCTAGAATTTCGAAGAGCAAAACGTGGCTTACTGACGATTGGATTTTTGACGGTTTAGAATTTCATAAATGAATTCTCGTTGCAAGTATAGTCTCTAAACCAATCGCTAATCCTTTCATACAAAAAGTTGTTTGTCACTAAAACAAACCCCTAAATTTATAAACCGAAGTATTTAAACCTCGGGTCGTTCTCCCTAGGATTTACAATAAAGTGTCTTGTTATTGGTTGTGAGTTGTTTTGGGGTTTTTGAGATTATAGACAAGAATTATAAATGGCAAAGGAAATAAACTAGCAACTAACAAAGCTCTTGGCAAGATATGAGAACTAGAAGTCCTATCCTAGTTATCCTTCTCAATTGTGATGAGAATTGTGTATTGCTCCCACTTAGTTAACCTCTAACCATGGAGGAAAGTCAAGTGGATGAATCAATTTGATTCCTCAAGTCCTAATCAACTCTTAAAGGAAAGACTAGCTTTAGAGGCATTCAAATCAATTAGCAACTTCTAATTATCAACCAACAAAAGAATTAGATAACTCAAGAGTCACTAATTACTCTACCTAGGCCAAGAGGAACAAAACCTATACTAAAATCCAACCAAGCATTTCATCAAACACTTGGAAGGCACAAAAGAAAAGCAAAGCAAATTGACAACAAGAATAGAATCTAACAACATTTATTGAAAGGTATTAACAACAACAATCAAAAGAAACACATTTATTATGAATTACCTTTTATTGAATTGGAAGAAAGTAGAAGGAACAATACTAGATCTACAACAAAATATAAGAACAACATAAATGAAATTGCAATAAAAGAATGGAAGAAGAATGAATGTAACAACAAGGAATTGAGAAGATAGAAGTAGAAGAAGATGAATCTAAATCTAAATCTAAGAACTAAACCTAATCCTAATCCTAATTCTAGAGAGAAGTGAGAGCTTCTCTCTCTAGAAACTAACTCTAACTACTAAACTAAACTAATGATCTAGATTTTGTCTATGGATGTGAATGTGTGTTAATCCCCTTCAATCCTTGGCTCTTATATGCATTTTGGCGCCAAAGTTGGTTGCTGAAACCTTCCAAAATCGCCAGGCACGCGTTGTAATAAAAGAATCACGTGCGGACTACGACGCGCGCGCGCACGGTACGCGTGCGCGTCCTTGTCCTGTGTCGCAATGTGCGCGCGAGCGCCTTGTGCGCGTACGCGTGCTTGGCCGAAATCATTTCTTTGGCTTTTTGTGCTTCTCTCCACTTGCATGCTTCCTTCCTTGCTTTCTTTGATCCATGCCTAGCCTATTTCAATCCTGGAATTACAAGCAAACACATCAAGGCATCTTATGGAATCAAAGAGGAACTAGAATTCATCAAAATAAGGCTTAAAAAGCATGTTTTTACACTTAGGCACAAATACGGGAGAGATAACAAAACCATGCTAATTTATAGGCTAAATGTGACAAAAGGTTATCAAAATACTCTAAATTCAATACAAGACAAACCCTCAAATTGGGGTTTGTCAACCTCCCCACACTTAAGCCTTAGCATGTCCTCATGCTAAAATAAGAGGGAACTAAAGGGTTATGACATTTATTTGAATGCAACTAAACTATGTGAATCCTATCTAAATGTGACTACCTAAAGCAATTGGAAATGCTTAGTTCAAACAAATCAATTCCCAAGAGGGCATGCATAAGCACAAGAGCTAGGCATATAGGAACTAAGTCCAAACCACAATTGTATTGAATTGTCATAAAGAGTTCAAACTTGCAAGAATATAGATAATATGGGTGAATACATGTGATTGAACTTTTGAACCCTCACCGGATGTGTATCCGCTCTATTCACTCAAGTGTTTAAGGGTTAATTCACTCAATTCACTTCTAATCATGTTTTCCAAAATTTGATTTTCTTCTAACAATCAACACTTATTTAATGCATGCATACATTCATCATGAGGTCTTTCATTTAGGTTGTAATGGGGTTAGGATCAAGGTAGGATCATTTATGGTTAAGTGGACTAGGATTTGAATCTTTGATTAGCATAGACTTTCCCACCTAACCTATTTAATGACCTATACAAATGCAAGCTATCCTAACTACCCATTCTTCACTTTTTTTCTTACATACTCATGCATTCTTATTTGATTCATAACACCTATGCATTGATTCCTTTTTATTGACTTCACTTTGGGACATTTTGTCCCCTCTTTACTATATATTTTTTTCTTTTTCATCATCATATATTTTTTTCTTTTTTTTTTCTTTTCATTCATTTTTTTTTCTTTTCTTTATATACTTTTTTTTTCTTTTTCCTCTTTCAAACTACATACAAGAACATCAATGCATAAGGTCTTTACATTTAATCAATACATGAATATGTACCCAATTCCTAAACATGAAAGTGTACTACCCCTTTTATCCTATCCAATGTTTCCAAGCCTCACCAACTTTGAATAATAAAACACTCTCACTAGCCTAGGCCAATCAAAGATCCAAACAAGGACTTTTCATTGGTTTTTCCGCCTTGGGCTTGTAATGTGCTAAAATAAGAATAAATTGGTTAATCATAGGCTCAAATTGGCTAACAAAGGAATATAAAAGGGTTGGCCATTTGGGTAAATGGTTAATGAAGTGATGGCCTCAATCATATAAATGCATAAATACAAGAAATAAATGGATATATAGAATCAAGCAAATCAAGGATCATAATCATAGAAAGAGAATATTTTCACACAAGAATGGAAAATAAGTGGTTATAAAATGTAACCACATCAATAGGCTCAAGTCTCACAAGCTTGTGTTCTTAGTTCAATACATGCTTCACAAGGTATGAAATTCAAGCAAGTCTCACCAAAAATTTTCTTTCAATCAATTGGGTTAATGCTCTATATTTAACTTTTTTTTTCTTGAAAAAAAATCTCAATGTTTAACTAAGCATTGTTGTGATTGGAAAAATTCAAAGATTTTCTTAGTTCACCCTTCTCTTTTTCACTCAAAATCAATTTCTTATGCAAAAAGGGTGACTAAGTATTTGCAATTCAAAGTATGATTTCTAATCACCACCACAACTACAAATAAAGATAAACAAAATGTATAAAGAAAAATCCAACTAAAAGTACGAAATCTATCATCAAAAACATCTAAAAATATCCATAAGCATCAAAATATCTAAAATCCAAAATAAGCAATAAAAGTATCCAAAGCAAACTAGAAATGCATCAAAATATATACAAAATGTGCAAAATAAGATAACTAGGCTGAAAAGTTCACCGGTTCCCAAATAATGCTACCGGTGCCCTCCCCACACTTAAAATCAAGCATCGTCCTCGATGCTAAACCGGAGGATCAGTGGGAGGTACAACGATAGGCTCTGGCTCTGGCTGTGGCTGTGGGACCGGCTCCTCCTGAGTCTGTGGTGGCTCTGTAGTGCCAGGGGCATCCTGCTGAACCGGTGCCTCCGCATCCTCCTCCTGATGATCCTGCTCATCGGAGGCCGGAGAATCGGGAAGCGGAGGTAGCTCAGCACCCAAAGAAATAAGAGCCTGGTCCATCCGATCTAATCGGCGTCTGACATGGCGTCTCTCGCGCTCTAGGAATCGGAATAGACGCTGGACCAGGAGATAGGTAGGCTCAGGTGCTGCTGGAGGATCTGTAGATGATGAAGGAGCTGCGGCTGTAGAGGATGATGGGGCAGTTGTAGGGGCTGATGGTGAAGGCGTCCCCATGACAGCTCTAGCCCGAGAGCGGCGTCTAGCAGGTGGCCTCTCGTGCACCCAACCACCCCAGGGGATAGTAACCTCCCTGTCATCAGCATCAGGGGGTGGTGGTCGCACATCATCGTCCAACCATGGGACCTCAGCTAGGGCCGCCATACTCGTGACCAAGGTAGGAAATGGGAGTAGGCCACGAATATGCGCCCGCCACATGCACTATCTAATAAGTCTAGGGAAGGAGACATCCTTCCCTTCCATAACACACCCGATTAGCAGAAGCATCTCCATGGGGATCTCAGAAAAGTGGGTGGTGGGCAGGACGTAGTGGGCGAAGATCATCTGCCAAGTCCTGGCCTCCCTAGTCAAATGGGTAAACAACATCCCCTTGGGCTTGGTGTTATCTTCAAGAACTTCATCTTGTCTAATGAGAGGCGATTCAATTTTGGATAGAAATGCATTGATGAATGAGTTCATCTCTTGATCAACCTCTTCATATTCTTCAATTTCAATACACACCATGCCATTCTCGTCTTCCTTGGGAGGTTGCGCACACTCTTCTATAATTTCAACTCCACGTCCAACGGGTGAGGATTCCATTGTAGAGAAAAATTCCTCTATGATTGAATCCATCTCTTGATAAGCCTCTTCTAAGTCTCCAATGATGGTATGCCTTGGAGGTTGCGCACCCTCCTCAACATCAATATCAAGCTTCTTGGAAGAGTGCTTCATGATGCTACATTCCCATGGACTTTCAACATCTCCTAAATCTTCAACCACTTCTTCCCTTTCTTCAATGATCATAGGCTTCTCCAATTGTTCCAACACAAAATTTGATTTCTCCTTCTTCACCGGATTTTCCAATTTCTCCTTCATGCTTTGCTCTTCTTTTGACTTTTCACATGGGGCTACGGAAGTACCTTGAGTATTCAAGCATTGGTGGGCTAAAGTACGCACCACCTTGGTTAAATTGGTCACAAACTCAAGTGTATCCCGCTTCATAGCTTCTTGTCCTTGAAGTAACAAGGAGAGAGGATCGTCTATTGGAGCTTGTGGTGAATAGGAAGGTTCATTATTTTGGAGAGAGGGTTCATAGTAGGAAGGTGGTTCTTCTTGGTAAGGGTATGGAGATGGTGAGTGTTGAGGTGGTTCATGGTGGTAATCTTGATAGGGTTGTGGTGGGTCTAAAGGTTCTTGCTCATAATGGTCATAAGAATATGGTATGGATGATTGGTCATATGATGGATATGGATCATAGGGCGGTGTTTGGTATGGAAAGGCTTGTGAAAATGGTTGAGGTTCATGTTGAGGATGATATTCATAGGCATATAGTGGCGGTGCTTGGAAGTCACAAGGTGATTCACCATAGCCATTGGATTGGTATGCATCATAGAATGGCTCTTCTTCATAGTGTATTGGTGGAGGTTGTTGCCATGAAGATTGATCATATGCATATGGCTCCTTCCACCTTTGATTGTCCCATCCTTGATACACTTCCTCATTGAAGCTCTCATCACCTACAACACAATTAAAACCAAGCTCATAGCCAAGGTGAGAATTCATGGTGGAAAAGCAAAAATAAAACTAACAAAACTAGAAAACAAGCAAAAGACAAGCTATTTACACTATTCACATATATACAATAACCAATAACATAACACCATTGCAAATCCCCAGCAACGGCGCCATTTTGACGATTGGATTTTTGACGGTTTAGAATTTCATAAATGAATTCTCGTTGCAAGTATAGTCTCTAAACCAATCGCTAATCCTTTCATACAAAAAGTTGTTTGTCACTAAAATAAACTCCTAAATTTATAAACCGAAGTATTTAAACCTCGGGTCGTTCTCCCTAGGATTTACAATAAAGTGTCTTGTTATTGGTTGTGAGTTGTTTTGGGGTTTTTGAGATTATAGACAAGAATTATAAATGGCAAAGGAAATAAACTAGCAACTAACAAAGCTCTTGGCAAGATATGAGAACTAGAAGTCCTATCCTAGTTATCCTTCTCAATTGTGATGAGAATTGTGTATTGCTCCCACTTAGTTAACCTCTAACCATGGAGGAAAGTCAAGTGGATGAATCAATTTGATTCTTCAAGTCCTAATCAACTCTTAAAGGAAAGACTAGCTTTAGAGGCATTCAAATCAATTAGCAACTTCTAATTATCAACCAACAAAAGAATTAGATAACTCAAGAGTCACTAATTACTCTACCTAGGCCAAGAGGAACAAAACCTATACTAAAATCCAACCAAGCATTTCATCAAACACTTGGAAGGCACAAAAGAAAAGCAAAGCAAATTGACAACAAGAATAGAATCTAACAACATTTATTGAAAGGAATTAACAACAACAATCAAAAGAAACACATTTATTATGAATTACCTTTTATTGAATTGGAAGAAAGTAGAAGGAACAATACTAGATCTACAACAAATATAAGAACAACATAAATGAAATTGCAATAAAAGAATGGAAGAAGAATGAATGTAACAACAAGGAATTGAGAAGATAGAAGTAGAAGAAGATGAATCTAAATCTAAATCTAAGAACTAAACCTAATCCTAATCCTAATTCTAGAGAGAAGTGAGAGCTTCTCTCTCTAGAAACTAACTCTAACTACTAAACTAAACTAATGATCTAGATTTTGTCTATGGATGTGAATGTGTGTTAATCCCCTTCAATCCTTGGCTCTTATATGCATTTTGGCGCCAAAGTTGGTTGCTGAAACCTTCCAAAATCGCCAGGCACGCGTTGTAATAAAAGAATCACGTGCGGACTACGACGCGCGCGCGCACGGTACGCGTGCGCGTCCTTGTCCTGTGTCGCAATGTGCGCGCGAGCGCCTTGTGCGCGTACGCGTGCTTGGCCGAAATCAATTCTTTGGCTTTTTGTGCTTCTCTCCACTTGCATGCTTCCTTCCTTGCTTTCTTTGATCCATGCCTAGCCTATTTCAATCCTGGAATTACTAGCAAACACATCAAGGCATCTTATGGAATCAAAGAGGAACTAGAATTCATCAAAATAAGGCTTAAAAAGCATGTTTTTACACTTAGGCACAAATACGGGAGAGATAACAAAACCATGCTAATTTATAGGCTAAATGTGACAAAAGGTTATCAAAATACTCTAAATTCAATACAAGACAAACCCTCAAATTGGGGTTTGTCAACCTCCCCACACTTAAGCCTTAGCATGTCCTCATGCTAAAATAAGAGGGAACTAAAGGGTTATGACATTTATTTGAATGCAACTAAACTATGTGAATCCTATCTAAATGCGACTACCTAAAGCAATTGGAAATGCTTAGTTCAAACAAATCAATTCCCAAGAGGGCATGCATAAGCACAAGAGCTAGGCATATAGGAACTAAGTCCAAACCACAATTGTATTGAATTGTCATAAAGAGTTCAAACTTGCAAGAATATAGATAATATGGGTGAATACATGTGATTGAACTTTTGAACCCTCACCGGATGTGTATCCGCTCTATTCACTCAAGTGTTTAAGGGTTAATTCACTCAATTCACTTCTAATCATATTTTCCAAAATTTGATTTTCTTCTAACAATCAACACTTATTTAATGCATGCATACATTCATCATGAGGTCTTTCATTTAGGTTGTAATGGGGTTAGGATCAAGGTAGGATCATTTATGGTTAAGTGGACTAGGATTTGAATCTTTGATTAGCATAGACTTTCCCACCTAACCTATTTAATGACCTATACAAATGCAAGCTATCCTAACTACCCATTCTTCACTTTTTTTCTTACATACTCATGCATTCTTATTTGATTCATAACACCTATGCATTGATTCCTTTTTATTGACTTCACTTTGGGACATTTTGTCCCCTCTTTACTATATATTTTTTTCTTTTTCATCATCATATATTTTTTTCTTTTTTTTTCATTTCATTCATTTTTTTTTTCTTTTCTTTAGATACTTTTTTTTTTCTTTTTCCTCTTTCAAACTACATACAAGAACATCAATGCATAAGGTCTTTACATTTAATCAATACATGAATATGTACCCAATTCCTAAACATGAAAGTGTACTACCCCTTTTATCCTATCCAATGTTCCCAAGCCTCACCAACTTTGAATAATAAAACACTCTCACTAGCCTAGGCCAATCAAAGATCCAAACAAGGACTTTTCATTGGTTTTTCCGCCTTGGGCTTGTAATGTGCTAAAATAAGAATAAATTGGTTAATCATAGGCTCAAATTGGCTAACAAAGGAATATAAAAGGGTTGGCCATTTGGGTAAGTGGTTAATGAAGTGATGGCCTCAATCATATAAATGCATAAATACAAGAAATAAATGGATATATAGAATCAAGCAAATCAAGGATCATAATCATAGAAAGAGAACATTTTCACACAAGAATGGAAAATAAGTGGTTATAAAATGTAACCACATCAATAGGCTCAAGTCTCACAAGCTTGTGTTCTTAGTTCAATACATGCTTCACAAGGTATGAAATTCAAGCAAGTCTCACCAAAAATTTTCTTTCAATCAATTGGGTTAATGCTCTATATTTAACTTTTTTTTTCTTGAAAAAAAATCTCAATGTTTAACTAAGCATTGTTGTGATTGGAAAAATTCAAAGATTTTCTTAGTTCACCCTTCTCTTTTTCACTCAAAATCAATTTCTTATGCAAAAAGGGTGACTAAGTATTTGCAATTCAAAGTATGATTTCTAATTATATATTAAATAACAAAAGTTGTTATTGATTTCACTTTACACTAATTAATACTCTACGATGGTGTTTCGGTACACCATGTTATCAAAAAATATTAATTAATCTAATAAATTTTATAATGACATAAGTCTATAAGTTTAAAAATTTAAAAATTATGTCGTAAAATATGAAGTTTTAAGTTTTAACAAGGAACAATGTTGATTATATTGTTTTGACTTCAAGAATAAATACGATACTAATAAATAAAATTGTCTCAAGTAATTTCAACAAAGACAAAAGTTCATAAGTATTGCTATTAACAATGAGAAATTAATCTATTTTAAAGACAAATACATTTTTTTCTACAGATTTCTTAATTCGGCAGGCCAAATACTAATCCACCACATATTTATGCTCTATTTATTAAGGGTTTACTGTCAACCAATGAATTGTTACATGTAAAATCCAGTTAATTAATGACTAATTAACCCATAAATTAAAATATATTCTAAAAATGAGAAAATAAGGTTTTTATGGTTTAATGTGGTAGAAAAATTGAAAACAAGAATTTCAACACCAATTTTAAAGAAATCGGCCCAAGATTGGGCCGAACGAGACAAAACGGACCAACAGATCCAAGTTGGGTCCAAGGCCCAGCCAAACCTCATTAATGATGAGATTTCAGCACTCTCTTTCCCTTAAACAACACACACGCGCTGAGAAGAGAAGGGGAAATATGAAACCCTTGCTCTCAATTAACTCAATCTTCCATTGTTGATATCTTTTGATTCGGAGCTCCGATTGACGCACCGTTTGCAGCCACGCGACTGCGACGTCAAGCTCTACAAAACTCACACAAGCAATCTTGAGTTAAATCACAGTTTTATCTTCGAATCCCAGCCCTTGATTTTCGAGTTTTTTGGGCAAATATGTTAAAATTTGTGGGCTCCTTGTGTTATAGGGTCAAATTAGCTTGAAGGAAAGGCTTGTTCTTGTTCCCTTAATCCTTGGGTAAGTGATGAGCGGATAATTTATACGCTTTTTGGCATTGTTTTTAGTATGTTTTTAATAGTTTGAGTTGAGTTTTTAGTATATTTTTATTAGTTTTTAGTTAAAATTCACTTTTCTGGACTTTACTATGAGTTTGTGTGTTTTTCTGTGATTTCAGGTATTTTCTGGCTGAAATTGAGGGACCTGAGCAAAAATCTGATTCAGAGACTCAAAAGGACTGCAGATGCTGTTGGATTCTGACCTCCCTGCACTCGAAGTGGATTTTCTGGAGCTACAGAAGCCCAATTGGCGCGCTCTCAACGGCGTTGGAAAGTAGACATCCTGGGCTTTCCAGCAATATATGATAGTCCATACTTTGCCCAAGATTTGATGGCCCAAACCGGCGTTCAAAGTCACCTACAGAAATTCCAGCGTTAAACGCCGGAACTGGCACCTAAATGGGAGTTAAACGCCCAAACTGGCATAAAAGCTGGCGTTTAACTCCAAGAAGAGTCTCTACACGAAAATGCTTCAATGCTCAGCCCAAGCACACACCAAGTGGGCCCGGAAGTGGATTTTTATGTCATTTACTCATCTTTGTACACCCTAGGCTACTAGTTCTCTATAAGTAGGACCTTTTACTATTGTATTATCATCTTGGTTCTTCTGGTTCCCTCTCTGGGGCCGAAACCAATGATCACTTTTGTTCTTATGTATTTTCAACGGTGGAGTTTCTACACACCATAGATTAAGGTGTGGAACTCTGCTGTACCTCGAGTGTTAATGCAATTACTATTGTTCTTCTATTCAATTCCGCTTGTTCTTTGTCCAAGATATCACTTGTTCTTCAACTTGATGAAGGTGATGAACCGTGACACTCATCATCATTCTCACTCATGAACAAAGTGACTGACAACCACTCTTGTTCTACAAGCAATGAGGCTCAGTGAATATCTCTTGGATTCTTTAACCGGAATCTTCGTGGTATAGGTGAGAACTGATGGCGGCATTCAAGAGAATCCGGAAGGTCTAACCTTGTCTGTGGTATTCTGAGTAGGATTCAATGATTGAATGACTGTGACGTGCTTCAAACTCCTGAGGGCGGGGCGTTAGTGACAGACGCAAAAGAATCACTGGATTCTATTCCGGCCTGATTGAGAACCGACAGATGGATAGCCGTGCCGTGACAGGGTGCGTTGAACATTTCCAATGAGAGGATGGGAGGTAGCCACTGACAACGGTGAAACCCTTGCATAAGCTTGCCATGGAAAGGATTAAGAAGGATTGGATGAAGACAGTAGGAAAGCAGAGAGACGGAAGGGAAGGCATCTTCATACGCTTATCTGAAGCTCTAACCAATGATATACATAAGTATCTCTATCTTTATCTTTATGCTTTATTCACTATACCCAATTGAGTCTGCCTGACTGAGATTTACAAGGTGACCATAGCTTGCTTCATACCAACAATCTCCGTGGGATCGACCCTTACTCGCGTAAGGTATTACTTGGACGACCCAGTGCACTTGCTGGTTAGTTGTGCGAAGTTGTAGTGATCACAATTTCGCGCACCAAGTTTTTGGCGCCGTTGCCGGGGATTGTTTGTGTATGGACAACTGACGGTTCATCTTGTTGCTTAGATTAGGTATTTTTCTTCAGAGTTCTTAAGAATGAATTCTAGTGTTTCAAGGTGATGTTCTTATCATCACCAAGGCTGATTGATTCTCATCAATTTAGCTCTTGAATGCAGTGTCCTGCTGAAGCTTGGCCGGCCATGTCTAATTTCTTTAGACTAAAGCTTTAGACTAACATTGCATGATTCCTGGAATTCTCATTAAGAATTTTGATATCTTTATTTTCTTTTCCACTTAATTTTCGAAAAAAGCCAAAAAATTACAAAATCATAAAAACCAAAAATATTTTATGTTTGAATCTAGTGTCTCATTTTAAGTTTGGTGTCAATTGCATGTTTCTGTTCTTCTTGCATTTTTCGAATTTATGCATGTGTCTTAATTAATCTTCAAGTTGTTCCTGATAATTTTCTTGTTTTGATCTTTGAATTCTATTGACTTGAGTGTTTTGTTGTTTCTCATATGCATTCTCATTGTGTTAGTGTCAATAGTATACAAACTGCTAAGTTTGGTGTCTTGCATGCATTGTTATTTGATTTTATTTGCATTTTGATTATTCCTCATTATTAAAAATCCAAAAATATTTTTAATTTGTGTCTTTTCAAGTCAATAATACAGAGAATTGAAGATTCAGAACATACTGCAGAGGAATCACACAGAAAAAGCTGAGCATTCGAAAATGCCCAGTGAAGAAGACAGACTGGCGTTTAAACGCCAGCCAGGGTGCCTGGCTGGGCGTTTAACGCCCAAAAAGGTAGTAGTTTGGGCGTTAAACGCCAGAATGTGCACCATTCTGGGCGTTTAACGCCAGGATGGCACAAGGGGGGAGAATTTTGTTTTCAAATCAATTTTTTTTTTTCAAGTTTTCAAAGTTTTTCAAAATCAAATCTTTTTCAAATCATATCTTTTCAATCAAATGTTTTCAAAATCAATTTCTTTCCTTTTTCAAAGATACTTACTAACAATTAATGATTTGATTGAACATTTTAAGTATGTTGCCTTTTCTGTTGAGAAAGGTTTAATGTTTGAATCATATCTTTTCTTGTTAGGCAAGTCATTAATTTTTAAAATCAAATCTTTTTAAAATTATTTTCAAATCATATCTTTTCAATCATATCTTTTTAAAACCATAACTTTTCAATCAAATCTTTTTAATCACATCTTTTTCAAAATAGTTTTCAATCAAATCTTTTTTATTTCTAATTTCAAAATCTTTTTCAAAAATCACTTGATTTCTTTTCCACTCTTATTTTCGAAAATCAATTAAGTGTTTTTCAAAATGTTTTCAAAATCTTTTACTTAATTTTCGAAAATTACTTCCCTTCTTCTCACATCCTTCTACTTATGGACTAACACTATTCCTTAATGCAAAATTCGAACTCCATCTTCTTTGATAAGTTCGAATTTTCTACTTCTGTCTTCTATTTTTCTTTTCCTCTGACACCTAAAGGAATCTCTATACTGTGACATAGAGGATTCCACATTTTCTTGTTCTCTTCTCTTTCATATGAGCAGGAACAAAGACAAAAGCATTCTTGTTGAGCCTGATCCTGAACCTGAAAGGGACTTGAAGCGAAAGCTAAGAGAAGCTAAAGCACAACTCTCTTTAGAGGACCTGACCGAATTCTTCAAGGAAGAAGAACACATGGCAGCCAAAAACAACAACAATGCAAACAATGCAAGGAAGGTGCTGGGTGACTTTACTGCACCTACTCCCGACTTCTATGGGAGAAGCATCTCTATCCCTGCCATTGGAGCAAACAACTTTGAGCTTAAGCCTCAATTAGTTTCTCTAATGCAACAGAATTGCAAGTTTCATGGACTTCCATTGGAAGATCCTCATCAGTTCTTAGCTGAATTCTTGCAAATCTGTGACACTGTTAAGACTAATGGGGTTGACCCTGAGGTCTACAGACTCATGCTATTCCCTTTTGCTGTAAGAGACAGAGCTAGAATATGGTTGGATTCTCAACCTAAAGAAAGCCTGGATTCTTGGGAAAAGCTAGTCAATGCCTTCTTGGCAAAGTTCTTTCCACCTCAAAAATTGAGTAAGCTTAGAGTGGAAGTCCAAACCTTCAGACAGAAGGATGGAGAATCCCTCTATGAAGCTTGGGAAAGATACAAACAATTGATCAGAAAATGTCCTTCTGACATGCTTTCTGAATGGAGCATCATAGGCATTTTCTATGATGGTCTCTCTGAACTATCCAAGATGTCTTTGGATAGCTCTGCTGGAGGATCTCTTCATCTGAAGAAGACGCCTACAGAAGCTCAAGAACTGATTGAAATGGTTGCAAATAACCAATTCATGTATACTTCTGAAAGAAATCCTGTGAACAATGGGACTAATCAGAAGAAAAGAGTTCTTGAGATTGATACTCTGAATGCCATATTGGCTCAGAATAAAATATTGACTCAACAAGTCAATTTGATTTCTCAAAGTCTGTCTGGAATGCAAAATGCACCAAGCAGTACTAAGGATGCTTCATCTGAAAAAGAAGCCTATGATCCTGAGAACCCTTCAATGGAAGAGGTGAATTACCTAGGAGAACCCTATGGAAACACCTATAATTCTTCATGGAGAAATCACCCAAATTTCTCATGGAAGAATCAAGAAAGACCTCAACAAGGTTTTAACAACAATAATGGTGGAAGAAACAGGTTTAGCAATGGCAAGCCTTTTCCATCATCTTCTCAGCAACAGACAGAGAATGCTAAACAGAACCCCTCTGACTTAGCAACCATGGTCTCTGATCTAATCAAAACCACTCAAAGTTTCATGACTGAAACAAGGTCCTCCATTAGGAATTTGGAGGCACAAGTGGGACAGCTGAGCAAGAAAATTACTGAACTCCCTCCTAGTACTCTCCCAAGCAATACAGAAGAAAATCCAAAAGGAGAATGCAAGGCCATCAACATGGCCGACTTTGGAGAGGAAGGAGAGGAAGTGAACGCCACTGAGGAGGACCTCAATGGGCGTGCACTGGCCTCCAGTGAGTTCCCCAATGAGGAACCATGGAAATCTGAGGCTCAAAATGAGACCATAGAGATTCCATTGGAATTACTTCTGCCTTTCATGAGCTCTGATGAGTATTCTTCCTCTGAAGAGGATGAGTATGTCACTGAAGAGCAAGTTGCTAAATACCTTGGAGCAATCATGAAGCTAAATGACAAGTTATTTGGAAATGAGACTTGGGAAGATGAACCTCCCTTGCTCACCAAAGAACTGGATAACTTGTCTAGGCAGAAATTACCTCAAAAGAGACAAGATCCTGGGAAGTTTTCCATACCTTGTACCATAGGCACCATGACCTTCAAGAAGGCCCTGTGTGACTTAGGGTCAAGTGTGAACCTCATGCCTCTCTCTGTAATGGAGAAGCTAGGGATCTTTGAGGTACAAGCTGCAAGAATCTCATTGGAGATGGCAGACAACTCAAGAAAACAAGCTCATGGACTTGTAGAGAATGTTTTGGTAAAAGTTGAAGACCATTACATCCCTACTGATTTCATAGTCCTAGAGACTGGGAAGTGCATGGATGAATCCATCATCCTTGGCAGACCCTTCCTAGCCACAGCAAAGGCTGTGATTGATGTTGATAGAGGTGAACTGATCATTCAAGTGAATGAAAAATCTTTGGTGTTTAAGGCTCAAGGATATCCCTCTGTCACCATGGAGAAGAAGCATGAAGAGCTTCTCTCTAATCAGAGACAAACAGAGCCCCCACAGTCAAACTCTAAGTTTGGTGTTGGGAGGCCACAACCAAACTCTAAGTTTGGTGTTGAACCCCCACATTCAAACTCTAAGTTTGGTGTTGGGAGGTTCCAACATTGCTCTGAGAAAATGTGAGGCTCCATGAGAGCCATCTGTCAAGCTACTGACATTAAAGAAGCGCTTGTTGGGAGGCAACCCAATGTTATATTTTATATATTTTCCTTTGTTATTTTATTTTATTTTGTAGGTTGATGATCATGAGAAGTCACAAAATCAATTGAAAAAGCAAAAACAGAATGAAAAACAGGAAGAAAAACAGCACACCCTGGAGGAAGAACCCACTGGCGTTTAAACGCCAGTGAGGTTAGCTGTTGGGCGTTTAACGCCCAGTCTGGCACCATTCTGGGCGTTTAACGCCAGAAAGGGGCACCAGACTGGCGTTAAATGCCAGAAAAGGGCAAGAACCTGGCGTTAAACGCCAGAAATGGGCACCAGCCAGGCGTTTAACGCCAGAATTGGCTCAAAACGTGATTTTTGATGCCATTTGGTGCAGGGATGACTTTTCCTTGACACCTAAGGATCTGTGGACCCCACAGGATCCCCACAAACCCCTCACCTATCAAATCCCATCTCTCTCTTCACCACTCACTTCCATAAAACCCCACTTACCTCACCATCCAAATTCAAACCAATACTTCTTCCCCTTTTGGCCTAACCACAAAGCCATCTCCCTCTCCTCCATTTCTTCTTCTTCTACTCTCTTCTTTCTTCTTTTGCTCGAGGACGAGCAAACCTTTTAAGTTTGGTGTGGTAAAAGCATTGCTTTTTGTTTTTCCATAACCATTTATGGCATCCAAAGCCGGTTCAACTGAGAAGGCATGACCTCAAGCCCATCACTAAGAAGAAGATGGAGCAAACAAGAAACCCCTCTCATCAAAAAAATCCCTGAGATACCTCAAGGGATGCACTTTCCTCCACAAGACTACTGGGAGCAAATTAACACCTCCCTAGGAAAATTAAGTTCCAACATGGGACAACTAAGGGTGGAGCACCAAGAACATGCCATCCTCCTCCATGAAATTGGAGAAGATCAAAGGATCATGAGAGAGGAGCAACAAAGACAAGGAAGAGACATTGAGGAGCTCAAGCACTCCATAGGATCTTCAAGCGAAAGAAAGAGCCGCCATCACTAAGGTGGACCCGTTCTTTAATCTCCTTGTTCTTTATTTTTCTGTTTTTCGAATTTTAGTGCTTTATGTTTATCCATGTTTGTGTCTTATGATCATTAGTGTCTTAGTGTCTATGCCTTAAAGCTATGAATGTCCTATGAATCCATCACCTCTCTTAAATGAAAAATGTTTTAATCACAAAAGAACAAGAAGTACAGGATTTCAAATTCATCTTTAAAACTAGCTTAATTAGTTTGATGTGGTGACAATACTTTTTGTTTTTCTGAATGTATGCTTGAACAATGCATATGTCTTTTGAATTTGTGGTTCATGAATGTTAAAATTGTTGGCTCTTGAAAGAATGATGAAAAAGGAGACATGTTACTGAGGATCTGAAAAATCATAAAAATGATTCTTGAAGCAAGAAAAAGCAGTGAATACAAAAAAAAAAAGAGAGGAAAAGAAACGAAAAAAAGAGAAGGGAGAAAAAGAAAAAGAAAGAAAAAGAAAGAAAAAGAAAGAAATAAAGTTGTGATCCAAGGCAAAAAGAGTGTGCTTAAGAACCCTGGACACCTCTAATTGGGGACTTTAGCAAAGCTGAGTCACAATCTGAAAAGGTTCACCCAATTATGTGTCTGTGGCATGTATGTATCCGGTGGTAATACTGGAAGACAGAGTGCTTTGGGCCACGGCCAAGACTCAATAAGTAGCTGTGTTCAAGAATCATCATACTTAACTAGGAGAATCAATAACACTATCTGGATTCAGAGTTCCTAAAGAAGCCAATCATTCTGAATTTCAAAGGATAAAGTGAGATGCCAAAACTGTTCGGAGGCAAAAAGCTACTAGTCCCGCTCATCTAATTTGGAGCTTAGTTTCATTGATAATTTGGAGTCTATAGTATATTCTCTTCTTTTTATCTTATTTGATTTTCAGTTGCTTGGGGACAAGCAACAATTTAAGTTTGGTGTTGTGATGAGCGGATAATTTATACGCTTTTTGGCATTGTTTTTAGTATGTTTTTAATAGTTTGAGTTGAGTTTTTAGTATATTTTTATTAGTTTTTAGTTAAAATTCACTTTTCTGGACTTTACTATGAGTTTGTGTGTTTTTCTGTGATTTCAGGTATTTTCTGGCTGAAATTGAGGGACCTGAGCAAAAATCTGATTCAGAGACTCAAAAGGACTGCAGATGCTGTTGGATTCTGACCTCCCTGCACTCGAAGTGGATTTTCTGGAGCTACAGAAGCCCAATTGGCGCGCTCTCAACGGCGTTGGAAAGTAGACATTCTGGGCTTTCCAGCAATATATGATAGTCCATACTTTGCCTAAGATTTGATGGCCCAAACCGGCGTTCAAAGTCACCTACAGAAATTCCAGCGTTAAACGCCGGAACTGGCACCTAAATGGGAGTTAAACGCCCAAACTGGCATAAAAGCTGGCGTTTAACTCCAAGAAGAGTCTCTACACGAAAATGCTTCAATGCTCAGCCCAAGCACACACCAAGTGGGCCCGGAAGTGGATTTTTATGTCATTTACTCATCTTTGTACACCCTAGGCTACTAGTTCTCTATAAGTAGGACCTTTTACTATTGTATTATCATCTTGGTTCTTCTGGTTCCCTCTCTGGGGCCGAAACCAATGATCACTTTTGTTCTTATGTATTTTCAACGGTGGAGTTTCTACACACCATAGATTAAGGTGTGGAGCTCTGCTGTACCTCGAGTGTTAATGCAATTACTATTGTTCTTCTATTCAATTCCGCTTGTTCTTTGTCCAAGATATCACTTGTTCTTCAACTTGATGAAGGTGATGAACCGTGACACTCATCATCATTCTCACTCATGAACAAAGTGACTGACAACCACTCTTGTTCTACAAGCAATGAGGCTCAGTGAATATCTCTTGGATTCTTTAACCGGAATCTTCGTGGTATAGGCGAGAACTGATGGCGGCATTCAAGAGAATCCGGAAGGTCTAACCTTGTCTGTGGTATTCTGAGTAAGATTCAATGATTGAATGACTGTGACGTGCTTCAAACTCCTGAGGGCGGGGCGTTAGTGACAGACGCAAAAGAATCACTGGATTCTATTCCGGCCTGATTGAGAACCGACAGATGGATAGCCGTGCCGTGACAGGGTGCGTTGAACATTTCCAATGAGAGGATGGGAGGTAGCCACTGACAACGGTGAAACCCTTGCATAAGCTTGCCATGGAAAGGATTAAGAAGGATTGGATGAAAACAGTAGGAAAGCAGAGAGACGGAAGGGAAGGCATCTTCATACGCTTATCTGAAGCTCTAACCAATGATATACATAAGTATCTCTATCTTTATCTTTATGCTTTATTCACTATACCCAATTGAGTCTGCCTGACTGAGATTTACAAGGTGACCATAGCTTGCTTCATACCAACAATCTCCGTGGGATCGACCCTTACTCGCGTAAGGTATTACTTGGACGACCCAGTGCACTTGCTGGTTAGTTGTGCGAAGTTGTAGTGATCACAATTTCGCGCACCAGTAAGGTAAGAAAACTCAAACCCTAGTAAAAATATTGAATTTAAGGTTTTGGATATTGAGTTATGGTGTTTTGGTGTGATATTGTGGCTTAGGCATTAAATATATGTATATTGGAGCTTAATTAGTGGTTTTGGAAAGCTTTGGTGTGGAACCCCAACCTTGGAAATCTATTGGTGGAGTTTGGAAAGGGAATCGGCCAAGGTATGGTTTCGATTTTCTGTATTTAAAATGTAATGTGTTGTCAAAACTTAAGCTAGAGATCCTAGGATAGGAGTTAAATTATTAATGTTGTTGATGGATTGAAATGAATTGTGTTGTTGTGTATGAATTTAGTGTATTGTGGAATGTTGATGTAGTTGTTGAATAAACCAGATTGAGATGAGTATTTGAGTAGTGGTTGGATGATTGTGAATTATGATAATTGTTGGTACAATATGTGAAAGTTGTATGTGATATGGGTTAATATGCTTGATGAATGATAATGGTGAGACTCTTGTTGATGAAAATGAGTTGAATGGGTGAGGTTGATATACGTAAGTACATATATGGTGATTGATAAATTTTGAATGTTTGATTGGTTAAATGTGGAAGAATTTGTGGGTTGTTGATTAAATGAGAATAGGAAATGGTTGATGTTGGAGTGGTTGAGTTTTGAATGGTTTTATATGAGAATTGGAAGTGTATGTTTTGAAATGTGGGAGTTTATGAGTTTTGGTAAAAAAGAAATTTTGATGAGCTTCAATGGATCATATCTTGAGCTATTGTTTTTGGACTTTGATGATTTTTATATCAAAAGAAAGAGGATTTCATAAGATTTAAAATGGTTTAATATTAGTTGAAATCTGAATTTTGTGGAAGGAGATATGATCATTTGAAGTTTGGGTAAAAAATCTGAATTCTGTAAATTTTGCTGAGTTTGTGATTTCTGGGTTGTGTGCGCACGCACAAACCTGTGCGCACGCACAACCCGTGGAATTATGGAGCCTGTGCGCATGCACAGCCTTGTGCATACGCACATGCGAAAATGGGGCTGCTGCTGGGAGCACTAGCACGCTCTGTGCGCGCACATGGCCAAGGAAGCCTTGCAAGTTGTGCGTACATACACGTTGAGGATTTTACTTTCTGTGCGTACGCACAACTTGTGCGCACGCACACTTTCTGAAAACACTTCTGGGCGTGTGCACGCACACCCCTGTGCGTACGCACGCGACCCAGACCTCTTTTAAAGCTTTTGTTTTCAAGCTCTTCACGTTCCCAACAAGCTTGTAACCTTCCAAAATGTTATTTCATGCTTATAAACTCCCAATTTCATCCTTTAAATCTTAAATTGATATAGGATGCCTAGTGAATGAGAGTAAGCTAGGGGAAAGGGTAACTTGTGGACGAAGAAAGGGGGTATTATGATGAGTTATGACTAATGTTGAGAATTATTATAGTTGTTGAGAATGGTCAGTATTGTTGATGATTAATAATTGTTAATGAGAATGTTATTGGTGAAGGAATGAGGAGAATTATCTGTTAGAATGGTATATGTATATGCGTATGATTGAATGAGATAGAGGTGCCGGGTTTGTGATTTAGAAGTGTAGAAATGTTGAGAATGTATGGAAAAAGAATTAATAAATTAGCAATTATGAAGCAATTGGGATAATAAAGAAAATGAACTTAGATTGATTGTGATGTGCCCCCGGGTAAAAGGTGAGAACGCCGGGTAAGAGGCAGTGGTGTTATCCACTTGCTCCAGGTATGATTTGAGAATGAACGAATGAATGAATGAATGGTAATGATAATGAAAGTGTTTCTGTATGTGACTCCAGGTAAGATGCAGTGGTGTTATCTACTTGCTCCGGATGAGGCTGCGGGTAAGACGCAAGGGATGTGTTTTGTTGCCGCTTGCTCCGGGCCGAAAATGTAACACTGCCTAGGTAAGAGGCAGGGTGAAGTTGTCTCCTGCTTCGAGTACGCGGGTAAGATGCAAGGGTTGCGGTGTTGTCCCACTTGCTCAGTGTTTGGTGTTCTGTCCAATGATTAGCTACCAGGATATGTCGGGTTGGCTTTACAACCGACAGATGAGACTCATCAGTCACTAGGACAGGCATGCATAATATGCATTATATGTGAATTGTCTGGATTGCCTAATTGATTGCATCATTACTTGCTAATTTGCTTAATTGTATTATCTGCTTCATACTTGTGCATTCCTTGCTTGATTTACTTGTGCTTGCATCTCTGTTACGGTTGGTGGTTGGGAGGTTTACAGGATTTGGAAAGGGGATGTTTAGTTAGAATGAAGATCTTTAAGTTAGTTTCCTATTTAAATTTCTTATGGTTTAGCATGTTTATGCGCTTTGATTATAATATGGAAGTTCTAGGATTGCCTTTGGCTTTATCAATTAGATATTTGGGCACTGTTACCATGTTGAGAACCTCCGGTTCTCACCCATGCAGATTTTGTGATTTTCAGATGCAGGACGTGAGGCTCCTCGCTGAGGCATGTTGGAGGCTTCTATTTTGGCGAAGATCCTTAGCTCTTGTGATTTTATTTTAGTTATTTGTATTTGTCAGATACTTATTATCTCCACCTATTTTATATATATATATATATATATATATATATATATATATATATGCTGTATTTTCTCCTCTTAGAGGTTATTTTGGAGAAACAGGATTTGTACATTGTCTTTTGGGGTTGTCTTTTGGGAAATTCCTTTATATATGTATGTATACTTATATGCTTGGACCGGTTATCTTCGCAAACCGAGTCTTGAGTCTTGATATATGTATTTTGGCACTCTTCTGTATATCTCATCGTGTTAGCTTACTCCTTATATGTTCGTTTACGTTATTGGTCGGATTGTTGCGCTTTTGGCTTATCGATTTTGAATTACCCTTTTCTTCAAAGACTCCTAGTTATAAACATTTTTTGCAATACTATACGTACTATTTTTTATTTTAGAGGTCGTAGCGCCTCGCGACCTCTGTTTTACATCCTAGGTGTAAAGCTCTATGTGGTAGGGTGTTATATTACACACACAAGACAAAATTTGAATTCCAAATACTTACTTAAACAGACAAATGAGATGACCATTCAACTAATCCAAATTGATTAAGACAAATACTAATTATTTTTAATATTTTAAGTTATCAAATATTTATAATAATAGTAATTACTATATATATTTTTTATTTAAATTTTTAATAAAAAATTATATAAATTTATGTATTATTCAGTGCAGGATACGGAAACATACTGTAATACCCTAACTATCAAAATGTCACACTTCCGGCTGCGCCCCTCTGATAGTTCAGGTATTACGACGACTCTTAAAATATTTAATTCTAAAATATGAGCCTGTTTAAAACTTAAACCGTATTTTTCACAAGACCGTTTAAAAGGTTACATAACTCCATAGTTTCAACCATACACATACATATACACAGTATTAACTTATCAGCTTTACATAAAACAAATCATATCCCTCTTACAAATTGTGAAAGATAAAGGTGAGGGAAATAATGAATAATAACTAAAGCAATACAAAACATCGCGACAATAACGACTAGGTAAACTCTTCATGACTTCTGCGTCCATATCCTGAAAAGAAAATCTGTAGGGGGTGAGAACATCATCCTCGAAAGGATTCTCAGTAGAGGGTTTCGAGAATTACTATAATAGGATATGTGAAGATAAAACTCTTTTTAAAGCATAGTGATTAATAATCGTCTTATGTATATATCCTTTTAAAACCCAAAGATTTACCATTAAAAACCTGAAATCCTTTCTAAAAGAGAAAACTGTTATTCCTTCAAAAATTTAAAAGACTTTCAAAAGGTTTTTCCTAAACAGCATGAATGACCAACCTGTTCCAAGCATAGGTTCATTAAGTCTATGCTGAACCAGTTTAGTTTTGCATACTTTACTAAACTAGAAACACAAACCAGACACAGTCTTCAGCCCATCTCATAATCAACCACGGCCTTAGACCCAAGCAACTCAATCAATAACCAGTTCATTTTAATCCAACCAATTTTCAGTCACAAACACAAGTAAGAAGGTTCAAACACAATCAAGCGGTTATATCAAGTAGAGCAATTAGCAATTAGCAATTAAACATAACTATTCACATAGGCAAACCAATTACAATATGCACACCCAAACAATGTCATATAAATGCATATGATGCATGCCTATTCTACTGGCCATGAGCTCACGTGTCGGTTATGTTGCCAGACCCGACTCAGATAAGCGGGATTAAACCACCATCCTTATCCGTAGGTTCCACAAACAAGCGAGACTAAACCACCATCCTTGCCCGGAACACGCAAATGGGATTAAACCACCATCCTTGCCAAATAATTTATCAATATGTGAGCAGGATAAAACCACTATCCTCACTGCAGGCGGGATAAAACCACCTTCCCTGCACAACAGTTTACGCACTGAGCAAGCGGGATTACACCACCATCCTTGCCAGGCCAAAAAACCCTCGTCATATTCTCAGTAACACCCACAGTCAATCAGACTCAAAAATTTATTTCAATAATCATTCTTGGCTCACTTTCAAATCACAAACGTATTCAGTTTACATCTTGCCAAGAACCACTTTTCTTAAGTAAATTTTCTTTAAAAAAACTTCCAAACAACTTCATAACCATGCCAAATTCAAAATCTCTTCTAAAAGACTCAAAATCACTCATTTTCAAATCATTCGCTTCATCACTTTGAAATCAAGAGTTAATAATTAACAACCTTGGCAAAGACTCAAGACTCTAGGGAAGAATAACCTGTCTCATTTTTTAAACTCTTCAGAAATTCTCGGAATCATAGTTACTTAAGTTTAAATCAAAGAAAGTAAAGATTTAAAATCAAAACCAAAGCATGTAAGCCAAGAGTTCCAAACCAGTTTCAAAACCAAAATTATTTAAGTCCAAAAACCAATTTCTTTTCATTCTTAAATCGGAAACTCTCCCAAAGGCTCAGAATTGTTTAGTTGAAATTTAAAGAATACTTTAAGAGCAATACGAAATTAATTAATCAAAGTTCAATTTCTTTCAAAATCCATTAAACTCACCCAGAGGTACTTCTTTAACCAAACTTCAAAACATAGGCCCTTTCATATTTAAATCAATCGGGAAACATAAACTTTTCTTAAACAGCTTAAACTCGAAACAAAAATTTCTTAATAAATCAAGAACCAATTAATAGAACCTCTCAATTCCAAATCCTTTTCTAAATCACATTTTAAAATAGAATCTTAATTTCATAAAAATTTCGGTAGCATCTCCCTTAAAACTTGGACTTTGCCACCCTTTTCGGTCCCAACCAAACCATTCCACAACCCTCTTTAACAGGTTCAAAACCAAATCAATTCAAAATCAAGATGAAATCAAAAGTGTATACTATTTTCATATTTTAAGAAAACCAATTCAAACTAAAACCAATTTCCAACGGATTTAACTCAATTTAAAAGCTTTAAAGAAACAACTTTAAAGAAACACTTCAAGAACCGTTCATTTCACAAAACCAAACAATAATCCAATCAAACAAGCATTCATATCCATCCAAGACAGCCAAACAACACATAAGACTTATACAATCACTAAAAATATATTTCTCGCATAAATATTCATATATAATAATTTCAATTTATAAAGTATGGTTTTCTGAAAAGCCCCTACCTCAATTGCGACTCAATTACGTGACAAAACTCCGTTTTCCTCTTTGCCTGTAATGCAACAGCCGCAATCTCAGCTCTAAACCACTTTTGCATCAACTACAACAACTCTAATCGTAACATATAATAACCAAAACTCAATCATATAATAAATAACGCCACAAAAACTCAATTAAGATAACAGAATAGTGACAAAAGAACTTTTTGGAACGAAAAGGCTTACCGTAACTAAGAAGAAACTGAACCAAGTAATGGCAGCTTCAATCGCGACCCCCAATAACCAGAACTTGACCCTACATTACCAAAACCTCAGAATCTCTAGCCACACATAATAGAATATTGATTTTCAAGAGTTCCGGGACGAAGATGCTTACCGTGACAAAGGGTTAAAGAGTGAACCAAACTTCAGAAGCTTCAGCGGTAGTTCTGACGGCCATACACGACAGGCGACAACCACTGCAGCAGCCGGTTGGGCAGCGGTAGCTTCTGACGGCGATAGAAGCTCTGGCGGAAGCTCTGGCGGTGTCGCGGGTGGCTTTCCCCTTTCTTTCGTCGTGTCTTCTCTCTCTCTCTCTCTCTCTCTCTCTCTCCTCGGGCTCCTCCAACAATAGCAACTCGAACGACAGCGACCACCGTGGCTGGGAGCAGCTCCTTCGGCGGCGAGGAACAAGGACCCAACGACGACAGCGATCGGCAGCTTCTTCCCCTCTCTCCGTGACACTCTTCTCCATATGTCTCTCCCTCTATTTCATGTGGTGTCGAAAGCAGCTCGACAGAATGGCAGCAGTACGAGCTTGGCAGCGGCAACGCGTGGCAGGTTTGATGGCTCAGTGGGGACAACACAGCTGGCAGCGGTGAGCATGAATAGCGGCGACCAGCTGAGCGGAAGCTCCCTCACTCTCCTCTTCTTCTTCCTCTGATCTCTCCTTTCTTGGATCTTAGTTTCTCTTCCCTCCTTCCCCTGATTCCATTTCCCTTCACTTTTTCTTTCTTTTTGTTTTCTGAAGCTGCAAAGTGGGTGTTTGGGGGAAGGAGGTGGATGCTGGTAGTGTTAGGAGGGTTAGGGTAGAAAAATTAGGGTTTTGTGTGTGTGTGTGTTAAAATTAGGATTAGGGTTATTTGGGAATGTAACACCCTAACTACCAAAGCTCACGCTTCTGTCTGCGCTACTCGGATAGATAGAACATTACGACGACACTTATGTTATTTAATACTAAAATATGAGCCTGTTTAAAACTTTAAACCGCAAAACCGCTCCCAAAAATACTTCCGTTCGACAACATACATCCATAGATACCATACAACTTACAAAAACTCATAAAGAGTACATCCATATATATACATACATATATATAAACATAAATAATATTACAAGCATTATCCAATACAGAGCCTATCCCTCTTACAGAATATGTAAAGATAAAGGCGAGGGTACAATAAAGCATAATCTAAAGCAATACAGAGCATCTCAACAACAACTAAATAAACCCTTCGTGACTTCTGCGTCCCAAAATCCTGAAAGGGGAAAATGTAGGGGGGAGAACATCATCCTCGAAAAGGTTCTCAGTAGAGGGTTTTTGGGAATTACTGTAATAGGATACCTGAAGATAAACTGTACCAGTGATTAATAACTGTCTTATGCCTCTTTTCAAAAATAACGGTTTACAATAAAAGGGAAATCTGAAATCTTTTCTGAAAGAGGAAACTGTTTATTTAAAACAAGATTCAAAAGCCTTTCAAAGGTTTATCTATGCCGAACCAAATTAACATTTCATACATTTTCAAACCATAACCACAAAACCAAAACCAATCATCGGTCCATCAGAATTCAACCATGGCCCTAGGCCCAAACAATGCAACCAACAACCAATCACTACAATCCAACGAGTCCCAGTTGCAAACATAGATAGGAAGTTCAAGCACAAACAAATAGTTACGGCAAGTAGAACAAGTAGCAGTTAATCTCAAATAGTCACAAAGGTAAACTAAGTACAATATGCACACCCAAACAATGTCACATAGATGCATATGATGCATGCCTGTTCCTAGTGGCTGATGATATCATCTATCGGTTATAGAGCCAACCCGACAAGTCCTGGTAGCTAACCATTGGACTGTCCCTATGTCGTGTCTCCCCAACTCAAGTTATACTCAATATAAACTTGATCATAATCATGATCCATATCCATCACCCTCACTGGTGGATATTTATGGGGTGAGCTTACCCGGGGCTTTCACAGTGCCCGGCCACCCTGACGATATAGGGTTAAAAGAGCTTCAAGTCTCAACTTGGAGCACGTGGTGGCTAGCCACTGCTTTCTCCCAGGGAAACTCTTATCTCCGATAGTGGAAGTGCAATATCACAAATTATCAATATCTCAGCATATATGCTTTCATTCTCAGCCATGGATCAACATCCATCTCAGCCATCCGGCTCACGGTTCAATCCAGAACCAGCCAATATTCATAATCATACACAGCCATTCCGGCTCACAACAAAACAGCACTTCCACATTCAACATCATCAATTCATAAAATCGGCATTTAAGCCATAAATCACTTTTTCTCAAATCATTTCACTTTGAAATCAAGTTTCAACTCTTTTCAACCTTGGCTTTAAAGATCTCATTTCTCAAATCATCTCAGGCTCACAAGCCACTTTTACTCAAGGTAAATTCCCCTTTGAAAACAATGCCACTCTCGGCATCCTCTTTCCAAAACTTCTATAACCATGACAAGTTAAAGATTTATTTTGAAATATTCAAAATCATCCATCCAACAATAGAATTTTATAACAAAAGTTTCTCGGCAGAGTCTCAAGTCTTTAGGGGAGAATAACATAACTTATTTTGCCAAATTCACTTAAAATCTATAAAACCTTGGCTTCTTGATTTGAGTAATAAAATAGGGTTTAAGTCAAACCGAGTCACGTAATCATTTACTTTTTTCAAAGCCGTTTCCTTTACTTAGGCAAAACCAACTTCAACCCCCATGATAAATTCTAGAACGTTTCAACCGTTCAAAACTATTTTAGTCTTGCAAGAATTCAGAATTCAAAGAGTACTTAAAACCTTTCTCAAAACATTTCAAAATGAAACTTGTCAATAGACATTCAGGTTCTTTCAAAGCCATTGAAACTCCTCTAATTGAAACCATCAAGTCAAATTCAAAGGCATTGCCCTTGTCACATTTAAAACAGGTTTAAAACATAAGTTTCATCTAAATAACTTTCTCCTGAAAGAGATACAATGCCTTTCTTAAGAAGCAAGACTAAATCACAATTTCTTCTTTAATAATTCATTTCAAAAGCATGAGTCATCCTTTTCTTGATAATTCAAATAAAGACTCGGATTTTATAGAAATTTTGGCAACACCTACCCTAAAACTTGGATTTTGCCACCCGGTCTGGGTCCCAACAAAACCATTCCACAATCCTTTTCAACAGCCCAAAATCCAAAAATCAATTCAAAGGCAAGCCAAAATCCAACAGTCAATCCCAATACCATATTTCAAGAAAACCGTTTCAAAAATCAAGTCATTATCAGCCGAATAAACTCATTTCTAAAGCTTCAAAGAAACGGTTCAGCAACAATCATTTATCAAAAACCAGATCATTTAAAGCAAGCCAGGTGGTGCGCGAAATTGTGAACTATACTTTTTCACAACTCTCATAATCCCTGGTAATGGCTCCAAAAACTTGGTGCGCTCAATACCATGGCATTACACAACTTCGCACAACTAACCAGCAAGTGCACTGGGTCGTCCAAGTAATAAACCTTACGTGAGTAAGGGTCGATCCCACGGAGATTGTTAGTATTGAAGCAAGCTATGGTCATCTTGTAAATCTTAGTCAGGCAAACTCAGATGTATATGGTGATGAACGAAAATAACATAAAAGATAAAGATAGTGATACTTATGTAATTCATTGGTAGGAACTTCAGATAAGCGCATGAAGATGCCTTCCCTTCCGTCTCTCTGCTTTCCTATTGTCTTCATCCAACCCTTTCTTACTCCTTTCCATGGCAAGCTCGTATAGGGTCTCACTGTTGTCAGCAGCTACCTCCCATCCTCGCAGTGAAAGCTAATGCTCAATACTCTGTCACAGTACGGCCAATCACCGGTTCGGTTCCCTCCCCTACCGGAATAGAATAACTCTTTTGCGTCTGTCACTAACGCCCAGTAGGTTACAGGTTTGAAGCACGTCACAGTCATTCAGTCATTGAATCCTACTCAGAATACCACAGACAAGGTTAGACCTTCCGGATTCTCTTGAATGCTGCCATCAGTTCTTGCCTATACCACGAAGATTCCGATTAAAGAATCCAAGAGATATTCACTAAGCCTCAGATGCTTGTAGAACAAGAATGGTTGTCAGTCACCTTGTTCATGGTTGAGAATGGTGATGGGCGTCAATCATCACCTTCATCATGTTGAAGAACAAGTGATATCTTGGACAAAGAACAAGCGGAATTGAATGGAAGAACAATAGTAATTGCATTAATACTCGAGGTACAGCAGAGCTCCACACCTTAATCTATGGTGTGTAGAAACTCCACCGTTGAAAATACATAAGAACAAGGTCTAGGCATGGCCGAATGGCCAGCCTCCCAATGATCTAAGAACTAAAATGTCCAAAGATGATCTAGAGATCTAAAAGTGATCAAAAGATTTCTATACAATAGTAAAAGGTCCTACTTATAAGAAACTAGTAGCCTAGGGTGTACAGAAATGAGTAAATGACATAAGAATCCTCTTCTGGGCCCACTTGGTGTGTGCTTGGGCTGAGCAATGAAGCAATTTCGTGTAGAGACTCTTCTTGGAGTTAAACGCCAGCTTTGGTGCCAGTTTGGGCGTTTAACTCCCATTTGGGTGCCAGTTCCAGCGTTTAACGCTGGGATTTCTTGAGGTGACTTTGAACGCCGGTTTGGGCCATCAAATCTTGGGCAAAGTATGGACTATTATATATTGCTGGAAAGCCCAGGATGTCTACTTTCCAACGCCGTTGAGAGCGCGCCAATTGGGCTTCTGTAGCTCCAGAAAATCCACTTCGAGTGTAGGGAGGTCAGAATCCAACAGCATCTGCAGTCCTTTTGAGTCTCTGGATCAGATTTTTGCTCAGGTCCCTCAATTTCAGCCAGAAAATACCTGAAATCACAGAAAAACACACAAACTCATAGTAAAGTCCAGAAAAGTGAATTTTAACTAAAAACTAATAAAAATATACTAAAAACTAACTATATCATATCAAAAACATACTAAAAATAATGCCAAAAAGTATACAAATTATCCGCTCATCACAACACCAAACTTAAATTGTTGCTTGTCCTCAAGCAACTGAAAATCAAATAAGATAAAAAGAAGAGAACATGCAATGAATTCCAAAAACATCTGTGAAGATCAGTATTAATTAGATGAGCGGGGCTTTTACTTTTTGCCTCTGAATAGTTTTGGCATCTCACTCTATCCCTTGTAATTCAGAATGATTGGCTTCTTTAGGAACTTAGAATCCAGATAGTGTTAATGATTCTCCTAGTAAAGTATGATGATTCTTGAACATAGCTATTTATTGAGTCTTGGCTGTGGCCCAAAGCACTCTGTCTTCCAGTATTACCACCGGATACATACATGCCACAGACACATAATTGGGTGAACCTTTTTAGATTGTGACTCAGCTTTGCTAAAGTCCCCAATTAGAGGTGTCCAGGGTTCTTAAGCACACTCTTATTTGCCTTGGATCACAACTTTATTCTTTCTTTTTCTTTCTTTTTCTCTTTCTTTCTTTTTTCGGTTTTTTTTTTTTGTATTCACTGCTTTTTCTTGCTTCAAGAATCATTTTATTGATTTTTCAGATCCTCAGTAACATGTCTCCTTTTTCATCATTCTTTCAAGAGCCAACATTCATGAACCACAAATTCAAAAGACATATGCACTGTTTAAGCATACATTCAGAGAACAAAAATATTGCCACCACATCAAAATAATTAAACTATTATAAAATTCAAAATTCATGCAATTCTTTCTTTTATCAATTAAGCACGTTTTTATTAAGAAAGGTGATGGATTCATAGGACATTCATAACTTTAAGGCATAGACACTAAGACACTAATGATCACAAGACACAAACATGGATAAACATAAGCATTAAAATTCGAAAAACAGAAGAACAATAACAAGGAAATCAAAGAACGGGTCCACCTTAGTGATGGCGGCTCTTTCTTGCTCTTGAAGATCCTATGGAGTGCTTGAGCTCCTCAATGTCTCTTCCTTGTCTTTGTTGCTCCTCCCTCATGATTCTTTGATCTTCTCTAATTTCATGAAGGATGATGGAGTGTTCTTGATGCTCCACCCTCAGTTGTCCCATGTTGGAACGTAGTTCTCCTAGGGAGGTGTTTAGTTGCTCCCAATAGTTTTGTGGAGGAAAATGCATCCCTTGAGGCATCTCAGGGATCTCATGATGAGTGAGATCTCTTGTGTACTCCATCCTTTTCTTGGTGATGGGCTTGTCCTCATCAATGGGAATGTCTCCCTCTATGTCAACTCCAACTGAATAACAGAGGTGACAAATGAGATGGGGAAAGGCTAACCTTGCCAAGGTGGAGGTCTTGTCCGCCACCTTATAGAGTTCTTGGGCTATAACCTCATGAACCTCTATTTCTTCTCCAATCATGATACCATGGATCATGATGGCCCGGTCTATGGTAACTTCGGACCGGTTGCTAGTGGGGATGATTGAGCGTTGTATGAACTCTAACCATCCTCTAGCCACGGGCTTGAGGTCATGCCTTCTCAATTGGACCGGCTTTCCTCTTGAATCTTGCTTCCATTGTGCGCCCTCTTCACATATGGTTGTGAGGACTTGGTCTAACCTTTGATCAAAGTTGACCTTTCTAGTGTAAGGATGTTCATCTCCTTGCATCATAGGCAAGTTGAACGCCACCCTCACACTCTCCGGACTAAAATCCAAGTATTTCCCCCGAACCATAGTGAGATAATTCTTTGGATTCGGGTTCACACTTTGGTCATGGTTCTTTGTGATCCATGCATTGGCATAGAACTCTTGAACCATCAAGATTCCGACTTGTTGAATGGGGTTGGTAAGAACTTCCCAACCTCTTCTTCGGATCTCATGGCGGATCTCCGGATATTCACCCTTTTTGAGTGAAAATGGGACCTCGGGGATCACCTTCTTCAAGGCCACAACTTCATAGAAGTGGTCTTGATGCACCCTTGAGAGGAATCTATCCATCTCCCATGACTCGGAGGTGGAAGCTTTTGCCTTCCCTTTCCTCTTTCTAGAGGTTTCTCCGGCCTTGGATGCCATAAATGGTTATGGAAAAACGAAAAAGCAACGCTTTTACCACACCAAACTTAAAATGTTTGCTCGTCCTCGAGCAAAAGAAGAAAGAAGAGAGTAGAAGAAGAAGAAATGAGGAAGAAGGGAGATGGTAGTGTGTTCGGCCAAGAAGGGTAAGGAAGGGGGTTTAGGTTGTGTGAAAATGAAGAGTTGAGGAAGGGTATTTATAGGAGAAAGAGGGGTAAAGGTTCGGCCATTATGGGTGGGTTTGGGAGGGAAAGTGGTTTGAATTTGAAGGGTGAGGTTGGTGGGGATTTATGAAGGATGGATGTGAGTGGTGAAGAGAAAGATGGGATTTGATAGGTGAAGGGTTTTTGGGGAAGAGGTGTTGAGGTGATTGGTGAGTGGGGGAAGAAGAGAGAGAGTGATGGTAGGGTCCTGTGGGGTCCACAGATCCTGTGGTGTCAAGGAAAAGTCATCCCTGCACCAAATGCTGCTCAAAATCACGTTTTGAGCCATTTCTGGCGTTAAACGCCGGGCTGGTGCCCATTCCTGGCGTTTAACGCCAGGTTCTTGCCCTTTACTGGCGTTTAACGCCAGTCTGGTGCCCCTTTCTGGCGTTAAACGCCCAGAATGGTGCCAGACTGGGCGTTAAACGCCCAACAGCTAGCATTACTGGCGTTTGAACGCCAGTTTCTTCTCCTCCAGGGTGTGCTGTTTTTCTTCCTGTTTTTCATTTTGTTTTTGCTTTTTTTCATTGTTTTTGTGACTTCTTATGATCATCAACCTACAAAAAAGATAAAATAACAAAAGAAAATAATTAATTATAAAACATTGGGTTGCCTCCCAACAAGCGCTTCTTTAATGTCATTAGCTTGACAGAGGGCTCTCATGGAGCCTCAGAAATGCTCAGAACCGTGTTGAAACCTCCCAACACCAAACTTAGAGTTTGAATGTGGGGTTTCAACACCAAACTTAGAGTTTGGTTGTAGCCTCCTAACACCAAACTTAGAGTTTGACTGTGGGGGCTCTGTTTGGCTCTGTTTTGAGAGAAGCTCTTCATGCTTCCTCTCCATGATGATAGAGGGATATCCTTGGGCCTTAAACACCAAGGATTCTCCATTCACTTGAATGATCAACTCTCCTCTATCAACATCAATCACAGCCTTTGCTGTGGCTAGGAAGGGTCTGCCAAGGATGATGGATTCCTCCATGCACTTCCCAGTCTCTAGGACTATGAAATCAGTAGGGATGTAATGGTCTTCAATCTTCACCAAAACATTCTCTACAAGTCCATGAGCTTGTTTTCTTGAGTTGTCTGCCATCTCTAATGAGATTCTTGCAGCTTGCACCTCAAAGATCCCTAATTTCTCCATTACAGAGAGGGGCATGAGGTTCACACTTGACCCTAAGTCACACAAGGCCTTCTTGAAGGTCATGGTGCCTATGGTACAAGGTATAGAAAACTTCCCAGGATCCTGCCTCTTTTGAGGCAGTTTCTGCCTAGACAGGTCATCTAGTTCTTTGGTGAGCAAGGGAGGTTCATCCTCCCAAGTCTCATTTCCAGATAACTTGTCATTTAGCTTCATGATTGCTCCAAGGTATTTAGCAACTTGCTCTTCAGTGACATACTCATCCTCTTCAGAGGAAGAATACTCATCAGAGCTCATGAATGGCAGAAGTAAGTCCAATGGAATCTCTATGGTCTCATTTTGAGCCTCAGATTCCCAAGGTTCCTCATTGAGGAACTCAGAGGAGAGTGGTGCACGCCCACTGGGGTCTCTCTCAGTGGCGTCTTCTTCCTCTCTTTCCTCTCCATATTCGGCCATCTTGATGGCCTTGCACTCTCCTTTTGGATTTTCTTCTGTATTACTTGGAAGAGTACTAGGAGGGAGTTCAGTAACTTTCTTGCTCAGCTGACCCACTTGTCCTTCCAAATTTCTGATGGAGGACCTTGTTTCACTCATGAAACTTTGAGTGGTCTTTATTAGATCAGAGACCATTGTTGCTAAGTCAGAAGTATTCTGCTTAGAGCTCTCTGTCTGTTGCTGAGAAGATGATGGAAAAGGCTTGCCATTGCTAAACCTGTTTCTTCCACCATTATTGTTATTGAAACCTTGTTGAGGTCTCTTTTGATTCTTCCATGAGAGATTTGGGTGATTTCTCCATGAAGAATTGTAGGTGTTTCCATAGGGTTCTCCTAGGTAATTCACCTCTTCCATGGAAGGGTTCTCAGGATCATAAGCTTCTTCCTCAGATGAAGCTTCCTTAGTACTGCCAGGTGCATTTTGCATCCCAGACAGACTTTGAGAAATCAAATTGACTTGTTGAGTCAATATCTTGTTCTGAGCCAGTATGGCATTCAGAGTGTCAATCTCAAGAACTCCTTTCTTCTGACTAGTCCCATTATTCACAGGATTCCTTTCAGAAGTGTACATGAATTGGTTATTTGCAACCATTTCAATCAGTTCTTGAGCTTCTGCAGGCGTCTTCTTCAGATGAAGAGATCCTCCAGCAGAGCTATCCAAGGACATCTTAGATAGTTCAGAGAGACCATCATAGAAAATTCCTATGATGCTCCATTCAGAAAGCATGTCTGAGGGACATCTTCTGATTAGTTGTTTGTATCTTTCCCAAGCTTCATAGAGGGATTCTCCATCCTTCTGTCTGAAGGTTTGGACTTCCACTCTAAGCTTACTCCATCTTTGTGGTGGAAAGAACTTTGCCAAGAAGGCATTGACTAGCTTTTCCCAAGAGTCCAGGCTTTCTTTAGGTTGAGAATCCAACCATATTCTAGCTCTGTCTCTTACAACAAAAAGGAATAGCATCAGTCTGTAGACCTCAGGGTTAACCCCATTAGTCTTGACTGTGTCACAGATTTGCAAAAATTCAGCTAAAAACTGATGAGGATCTTCCATTGGAAGTCCATGGAACTTGCAATTCTGTTGCATTAGAGAAACTAATTGAGGCTTAAGCTCAAAGTTGTTTGCTCCAATGGCAGGGATAGAGATGCTTCTCCCATAGAAATCAGGAGTAGGTGCAGTAAAGTCACCCAGCACCTTCCTTGCATTGTTGGCATTGTTGTTGTTTTCGGCTGCCATGGGTTCTTCTTTTTTTGAAGAATTCGGTCAGGTCCTCTAAAGAGAGTTGTGCTTTGGCTTCTCTTAGCTTTCTCTTCAAGGTCCTTTCGGGTTCAGGATCAGCTTCAACAAGAATGCCTTTGTCTCTGCTCCTGCTCATATGAAAGAGAAGAGAAAAAGAAAATGTGGAATCCTCTATGTCACAGTATAGAGATTCCTTAAATTGTCAGAGGAAAAGAGAAATAGAAAGAAGAAGGAGAAGAAGAATTCGAACTTTAAGTAGATAAGGTTCGAATTGTGCATTTAGAAGGAGTGGTACTCCATAAATAGAAGGATGTGAGAAGAAGGGAAGAGGATTTTCGAAAATTCAATTAAAAGATTTTGAAAACATTTTGAAAATTTTGATTGATAATTTTCGAAAATTGAAAGTGAAAAAGAAATCAAGTAATTTTTGAAAAAGATTTTGAAATTAGAAGTCAAAAAGATTTGATTGAAAACTATTTTGAAAAAGATGAGGTTAAAAAGATTTGATTGAAAAGTTATGGTTTTAAAAAGATGTGATTGAGAAGATATGATTTGAAAACAATTTTAAAAGATATGATTTTAAAAACAATTTTAAAAGATATGATTTGAAAACAATTTTAAAAGATATGATTTGAAAACAATTTTAAAAGATATGATTTGGAAAACTAGTGACTTGCCTAACAAGAAAAGATATTATTCAAACATAAAACCTTCCTTAACAGAAAAGGCAAAAAATGTTCAATCAAACCATTAATTGTTAGTAAGTATCTTTGAAAGGAAAGAAAATTAATTTTGAAAACATTTGATTGAAAAGATTTGATTTGAAAAAGATTTGATTTTGAAAAACTTGAAAAAAAATTGATTTGAAAACAAAATCTTCCCCCTAGCACCATCCTGGCGTTAAACGCCCAGAATGGTATACATTCTGGCGTTTAACGCCCAAAATGCTACCTTTTTGGGCGTTAAACGCCCAACCAGGTGCCCTGGCTGGCGTTTAAACGCCAGTCTGCCTTCTTCACTGGGCATTTTTGAATGCTCAGCTTTTTCTGTATAATTCCTCTGCAGTATGTTCTGAATCTTCAATCCCTTGTATCATTGACTTGAAAAGACACAAATTAAAAATATTTTTGGATTTTTAATAATTAAAATGCAACAAGAATCAAATAACAATGCATGCAAGACACCAAACTTAGCAGTTTGTATACTACTGACACTAATGAACTGAAAATGCATATGAGACACACAGATTACTCAAGTCAATAGAATTCAAAGATCAGAGCAAGTGAATCATCAAGAACATCTTGAAGATCACTAAGACATATGAATGCATGCATTTGACACCAAACTTAGGATGAGACACTAGACTCAAACAAGAAATATTTTTGGATTTTTATGATTTTGCAAATTTTTTTGTATTTTTCGAAAATTAAGTGGGAAAAGGTATCAAAATTCTTAATGAGAATTCCAGGAATCAGTGCAATGCTAGTCTAAGACTTCGGTCCAGGAATTAGACATGGCTTCACAGCCAGCCAAGCTTCCAAAGAAAGCTTCGGTCCAAAACACTAGACATGACCAAAGGTCAGCCAACCCTTAGCAAATCACTGCTCCAAAAGCAAGATTGATACGAAATCAACAAGCTCTTGTGGTGATAAGTTGAAACCTCGGTCCAATCAGATTAGACATGGCTTCTCAGCCAGCCAGATTTCAACAAATCATCATGAAACTCTAGAATTCATCTTCAAGAATTTCGAAAAAAAATACCTAATCTAAGCAACAAGATGAACCGTCAGTTGTCCAGCCTGAACAATCCCGGGCAATAACACCAAAAATTTGATGTTGTTGCCGGATCTTGGCACTGATGTTACCAAAGGCTTGCTCAAAACTAGAACAATCCCCGGCAACGGCGCCAAAAACTTGGTGCGCGAAATTGTGAACTATACTTTTTTACAACTCTCATAATCCCTGGTAATGGCTCCAAAAACTTGGTGCGCTCAATACCATGGCATTACACAACTTCGCACAACTAACCAGCAAGTGCACTGGGTCGTCCAAGTAATAAACCTTACGTGAGTAAGGGTCGATCCCACGGAGATTGTTAGTATTGAAGCAAGCTATGGTCATCTTGTAAATCTTAGTCAGGCAAACTCAGATGTATATGGTGATGAACGAAAATAACATAAAAGATAAAGATAGTGATACTTATGTAATTCATTGGTAGGAACTTCAGATAAGCGCATGAAGATGCCTTCCCTTCCGTCTCTCTGCTTTCCTATTGTCTTCATCCAACCCTTTCTTACTCCTTTCCATGGCAAGCTCGTATAGGGTCTCATTGTTTCAGCAGCTACCTCCCATCCTCGCAGTGAAAGCTAATGCTCAATACTCTGTCACAGTACGGCCAATCACGGTTCGGTTCCCTCCCTACCGGAATAGAATACTCTTTTGCGTCTGTCACTAACGCCCAGTAGGTTACAGGTTTGAAGCACGTCACAGTCATTCAGTCATTGAATCCTACTCAGAATACCACAGACAAGGTTAGACCTTCCGGATTCTCTTGAATGCTGCCATCAGTTCTTGCCTATACCACGAAGATTCCGATTAAAGAATCCAAGAGATATTCACTAAGCCTCAGATGCTTGTAGAACAAGAATGGTTGTCAGTCACCTTGTTTCATGGTTGAGAATGGTGATGGGCGTCAATCATCACCTTCATCATGTTGAAGAACAAGTGATATCTTGGACAAAGAACAAGCGGAATTGAATGGAAGAACAATAGTAATTGCATTAATACTCGAGGTACAGCAGAGCTCCACCTTAATCTATGGTGTGTAGAAACTCCACCGTTGAAAATACATAAGAACAAGGTCTAGGCATGGCCGAATGGCCAGCCTCCCAATGATCTAAGAACTAAAATGTCCAAAGATGATCTAGAGATCTAAAAGTGATCAAAAGATTTCTATACAATAGTAAAAGGTCCTACTTATAAGAAACTAGCCTAGGGTGTACAGAAATGAGTAAATGACATAAGAATCCTCTTCCGGGCCCATTGGTGTGTGCTTGGGCTGAGCAATGAAGCAATTTCGTGTAGAGACTCTCTTGAAGTTAAACGCCAGCTTTGGTGCCAGTTTGGGCGTTTAACTCCATTTGGGTGCCAGTTCCAGCGTTTAAACGCTGGGATTTCTTGAGGTGACTTTGAACGCCGGTTTGGGCCATCAAATCTTGGGCAAAGTAGGACTATTATATATTGCTGGAAAGCCAGGATGTCTACTTTCCAACGCCGTTGAGAGCGCGCCAATTGGGTTCTGTAGCTCCAGAAAATCCACTTCGAGTGTAGGGAGGTCAGAATCCAACAGCATCTGCAGTCCTTTTGAGTCTCTGGATCAGATTTTTGCTCAGGTCCCTCAATTTCAGCCAGAAAATACCTGAAATCACAGAAAAACACACAAACTCATAGTAAAGTCCAGAAAAGTGAATTTTAACTAAAAACTAATAAAAATATACTAAAAACTAACTATATCATATCAAAAACATACTAAAAACAATGCCAAAAAGTATACAAATTATCCGCTCATCACCAGGCTGAGTTCAAAAGGGTATTCTATTTTTCACATTCTCAAGAAAATCAACTCAACTCAAATCAATTCCCAACGGATTAAACTCGATCTCAAAGCTTTAAAAGAATCAACTTCAAAAGCATTTCGTTTCACAAAACCACACAACATTCCAACCAACAAACGTTCATAATCAATCGAGACAAATCCAACCAAACATAAGGTCGATACAATCACCAATTACACATTCTCTCACAGTAGTATCCATATATAATAATTCCAATATATAAAAGTATAGTTTTTGGAAAGTGCCCTACCTCAAAACGTAAATTCCATAACCCAAACGTCTCACAGAGTACTTTCCGCCTCAATCCGAAATCAACAACCAAAATCCCGGCTCCACTTGATTTTCGCAACAATCTCAACGACTCTAATCGCAACATACAACAATCAGGACTTTACCCCACGTTATCAAAATTCATATTCATTAACCAACACAACGAAATACTAACGCGAGGCTTTCCAAAACATACTTACTTACCGAAACGAAGAAGGAACAGATGAACCGAACAGCAGCGGTCTCCGAACCGATTCGGCGGCAGCTTTAATCGTGACCCGCAATAACCGGAGCTTGACCCTATGTTACAAAATCTCAGAATTTGTGGCCAAATATAGCAGCATATTGATTTTCAAGAGCTCCGGAATGAAGATGCTTACCATGAGAAAGGACTAAAGACTGAATCAAACTGCAGAAGTTCCGGTGATGGTTCTGGCGGCCACAATAGCTTCTCTGACAGCCATACACGACATGAGACAACCCCCTGTTGCAGCTGGTTGGGCAACGGCAGCTTCTGACGGCCATAGAAGCTCCGGTGGCTCAATAGCAACCCTAAATCTCGATGTGCAACCACCTAGACTCAATCCTCAGAAGACAGGGTTTTCGGCGGAAATTTTTGACAACCACAGCCGCGACGGCACAGCTTCCAGTAGGATCAACTAGTGGCGGTAACCTCTGAACAGCTATGGCGAGTTTCATCACGGCGGTAAAAACGACGGCCCAGGGGTGACGGCGATGCGGCTCCACCACCAGTGATCGAGAAACACAGCAGAGGTGTCTACCCCACTCAACGGCGTTCTCCCCCTCACTTGGCCTTCCTCCAACCATGAGCTCCTCTCTCGGCGGACCAGAGAAACAGAAGCGGAGCGCCATCGCGACTTTCTCTCGGAAGCTGGTAAGGACGACGACCGCCCTAGTAGCAGCGGAGACAGGAGTGGCTTCATCAGCAGCAACCAGGCGCAGCAACAGTGCGGTGGCGACGCAGTAGAGGCACGCAACGGTGACAGGCGGCAATGGCTTCCCCTGTCGTGCTCCCTCCGCCCTTGGTCCCCTGTTCCTGCCCGATCTCTTTCTCTCTCTCTCTCTTCCTGCTCGTTGGCGGTGGCACAAGTGGTGGCGATAAAACCCTTGTGGTGGTGGCGGCAGTTCAGTAGGGATGAGCTTCTCCGGCTCGTGTGCAGCAGCGCTGTTGGGGAACATTGAAACAGCGGTGGCACCAAGTCCTTCTCCCTCTCTTCTTCCCTTTCCTGATTCTGCCTTTCCTTTTCTTCAGGGAAAGCAAAGGAAAATGCGTGTGTTGCCGCTGCTGAGAGCAAGGAAAGGTTGTGGTGTGGCTGAAGGGAACCGGGTCATGGGTCAGGATTTCAGGGTTAGGGTTTCATTTTCAAAAATTAGGGTTAGGGGCATTTTAGTAAAATTCAAACGAAATTGGAAAAAATATAGTAATTGAAACTCAATTAAATCCAACACTAATTGTATATGGAAAATACCATTTGCTCATCAATTTTATAAATTATTTTCAATAAAATATTCAAATCCAATAATTGGAAATAATATAGTTAAATCGTTTATTTTCCCAAAATAGCAATATTAATATTTAAAATATTACTTATCTAATCCAAGTCATATAAAATCCTTATTATTTCACAACTACCAACTTTATAATTTGAATATAGAAAATAATCTAATAATTATAAACTTGGATAATAATCATAACTTATCTCAAATTCAATAAATTAAAACTTGCCTTAATAATCTTTAATAAAATAATTTCTGAAATTAAGCCTATGCATAACTATATGATTTGAGACTTTATCATAAAAGACATTTCAAAGGTTCTGGGTCTTATATTTTACCCACCTTATAAAAATTTTTGTCCTCGAAAATTGATACAAAACGAAAGTCTCATAACAGTTCACCCTTGAACACATTTAAGGAAGAAGCAAAAATATCTCAGCATATAAACATATATACGGTTTTTCAAATACTTGGATGGTCGTATGCATAAAGATACAAAGGTAAGAGTGTGATTGCAAAGCAAACGATACAAGATAGGCTCAATGCACAAGGTCATATGATCTCAAGGCTTTACAAAAACTTGAGGGGCCAAAACAGGGTGCACATCAAGATAGGCGTACACAAGGCAAAGTGGTAATTAGTGTGGTAAAAGGCTGCAAAGCATGTTGGTATTTAAACAGCAGCATAACATTCGCTGACAAATCTCATTCCCACTTCAGAACTTCAATTTCTCAACTCCACCAATCATTTTACAACCTCATAGCCAATCATAAGCCTAACAATCGCAAGCTCGTTTGCAAGAAACGAAACATCCACAACTCATAACATGGTACACCTACTGCTTCACCTTCCATATACACATATCGCGTCTTAAATGACTAACGCATCGCATTACTACGTTTACAGATCGCACTTGACCTTAAAATAATTCTCAAGTCTACTCAGGAGGATACGAGATTTTAGAAAGGAGAAACACATGTCAAAGATAATAATCATAGATTTGAGAGAATGTATCCAATTCCAGATAAACAAGGATGCTCAAGCAATAAAGTTTGCTAGAAATAAATCAATTGATAACTTCAAAGATAACCCTTGGATCAGAGGAATCCAACAGGACCAATGAGAAGAAAATCAGCGCATTAGTTTGAAACAAACTCAAGCTGGGTCAAAGAAGTATGAGGTTTACAGAAGAGAATACTTCAAACCATAGACAAAGCTCACAGAATTCAAGAGCACAATTAAAAATACTTCCGAATACATTGTTCATAAAAGAATCGAAAACTTGCGAAAAATTACTTCGCGGTCTAAAAGAAAAGTTAAGCAACAAGCCTCCTTCAAGAGAAAAATAAAAGCATAAACGTGGCTTTGCTTTTAATACGCTTTCATGTTGAAGTAGATCATGTAGAGTTTTAAAAACAAACTGTACAAAGGTTTGGCTAAGAGCTAAAATATTTCCTCAAATATTTTAGAAAGATAGTTAGGTGCACAATCTTAACCAAAAGTAGTTCAGAAGACTCGGAAGAAAAATCAAATGCTTCTTTGAAAATCCTCAAGGTCCATATTCAAACGAGTGTGTATAAACTTATGGCAAGGACGAAAGAGGAAGTTAAACTCTTTTTAGAAAAGAAATTCCAAAGTAAAAATTTTCTTACAATCTGGTAAGGAAATAAGTGGTGCGTTACTAACGAACAGGTTTCCATTAAACAAGGAAACTTTTCAAAACTTCATTTAAAATAGCATATGCCACTTTAAAACAACTTTGTCAAAATTGAACGATGGTTTCCATTACAATCAAGCAGCTTAAAAATAAATTCAATTTAGAACTCCTTCAAAGAGAATTCAAACTCCTTTATAAAATTCAAAACAAGACTCTAAAGGTATACTTGAAATCACCATCTCAGAAGGATATTCAAGAAAATTAGGATGTACTTAAAAGGAGTCAAGCCATACAAGAAAAGATCTTAAATCAAGGTATTTCAAACAAGATCCACTAGGCATGAAACATCAAACAAGCTTTTAGTTGTTCTAAAAAATACAAAAGTCATAGGAAAAGACAACTCATTCATTAGTAGCTATGAGTCCAACATTTTTAAAAGAACCACAATGGCATAAGCAATGTGGTATGCTAAATCAAGCTCAAATAAAAAAATAAACTAGGTAAAGTTTATCAAACAAATTCAACCGGGATAAAAGCGAAAAATCCTTCCTTTCCAGAATTTTGAAAAGTACCCAAATACATAATCAAATGAAGATGTGCATTGGAACTATAGTAAAATTACTAGAAAGTCAAATTTTAATTTAAAATATATGCAGTTCTACAAACCAGTAAAAGTACGAACAAGGTATTAGAAATAAATAGTTGTTAAACTGTATAATAAATCTTCAAAGTTCCACATATAGATAAGTGTATATCTAGTCAACAGCAATTTTTATAAAAATCTCAAAATTGGCTGTGATCACTGTCAAATAAGAGAAAAACTGAATCAACAAGTTCTCCAAGAATGGACTCGGAATCCGGAGTTAAAATGCACAACACAATAGAACAAGTTCAAAGCTATAGCAAGGAATACATGAATTAAGGACTCAAACAGAGAAAGATAGATGCAACAAGGGTTTCAAACAAGCATATGCACTTTAAGATCAAACAAGAATGCATATGAATAGAGGAATAGAGTTAGAAAATCAAACCACCTTTCTAAAGGATTAGCGAACAAGAACTTCAAGTTAGGATATGAAAGAACTGGTCGACTCAAATAGAATTCAAGACACACAACTGAATAGCCTCGAGAAATAGTTTCCAACTTTCCCAAAACCCGCGATTCGCTTTACTCAAAACTCGTATACCATCTATGATAACCCATCAGTGCTATCATATACATAATTCACTAGTATTAAGCCGGCCAAACTTAATACCAAGAATTATGTAATGCAAGACTAACAGCATTAATCAATAGACCGTCATGTGCATAAAACTCTAATTCTCGTCATCCGACAAGACCTAATACATGAAAAACGCTCAGAGTATGCAATTGAAGCATAGTCAGTCCATTCCTCAGGCTCTATAGAAAAGACCACTCTGATACCATAATGTAACACCCTAACTACCAAAGCTCACGCTTCCGGCTGCGCTACTCTGATAGGTAGAACATTACGACGACACTTATGCTATTTAATACTAAAATATGAGCCTGTTTAAAACTTTAAACCGTAAAACTACTCCCAAAAATACTTTCGTTCGACAACATACATCCATAGATACCATACAACTTACAAAAACTCATAAAGAGTACATCCATATATATACATACATATATATAAACATAAATAATATTACAAGCATTATCTAATACAGAGCCTATCCCTCTTACAGAATACGTAAAGATAAAGGTGAGGGTACAATAAAGCATAATCTAAAGCAATACAAAGCATCTCAACAACAACTAAATAAACCCTTTGTGACTTCTGTGTCCCAAAATCCTGAAAGGGAAAAAATGTAGGGGGTGAGAACATCATCCTCGAAAGGGTTCTCATTAGAGGGTTTTTGGGAATTACTGTAATAGGATACGTGAAGATAAACCGTACCAGTGATTAATAACCGTCTTATGCCTCTTTTAAAAAACAACGGTTTACAATAAAAGGGAAATCTGAAATCTTTTCTGAAAGAGGAAACTGTTTATTTAAAGTAAGATTCAAAAGCCTTTCAAAGGTTTATCTATGCCAAACCAAATTAACATTTCATACACCGAAACCAACCATCAGTCCATCTCAATTCAACCACGGCCTTAGGCCCAAACAATGCAACTAACAACCAATCACCACAATCCAACAGAGTCCCAGTTGCAAACACATATAGGAAGTTCAAGCACAAACAAATAGTTACGGCAAGTAGAACAAGTAGCAATTAATCTCAAATAGTCACAAAGGCAAACTAAGTACAATATGCACACCCGAACAATGTCACATAGATGCATATGATGCATGCCTGTTCCTAGTGGCTGATGATATCATTTGTCGGTTACAGAGCCAACCCGACAAGTCCTGGTAGCTAACCATTGGACTGTCCCTTTGTCGTGTCTCCCCAACTCGAGTTATACTCAATATAAACTTGATCATAATCATGATCCATATCCATCACCCTCATTGGTGAATATTTATGGGGGTGAGCTCATCCGAGGCTTTCACAGTGCCCGGCCACCCTGACGACATAGGGTCAAAAGAGCTTCAAGTCTCAACCTGGAGCACGTGGTGGCTAGCCACTGCTTTCTCCCAGGAAAACTCTTATCTCCGATAGTGGAAGTGCACTATCACAAATTATCAATATCTCAACATATATGCTTTCATTCTCAGCCATGGATCAACATCCATCTCAACAATCCGGCTCACAGTTCAATCCAGAACCAGCCAATATTCATAATCATACACAGCCATTCCAGCTCACAACAAAATAATACTTCCACATTCAACATCATCAATTCATAAAATCGTCATTTAAGCCATAAATCACTTTTTCTCAAATCATTTCAGCCTTGGCTTTAAAGATCTCATTTCTCAAATCATCTCAGGCTCACAAGCCACTTTTGCTCAAGGTAAATTCCCCTTTGAAAATAATGCCACTCTCGGCATCCTCTTTCCAAAACTTCTATAACCATGACAAGTTAAAGATTTATTTTGAAATATTCAAAATCATCCATCCAACAATGGAATTTTATAACAAAAGTTTTTCGGCAAAGTCTCAAGTCTTTAGGGGAGAATAACATAACTTATTTCGCCAAATTCACTTAAAATCATTAAAACCTTGGCTTCCTGATTTGAGTAATAAAATAGGGTCTAAGTCAAACCGAGTCACGTAATCATTTACTTTTTTCAAAGCCATTTTCTATACTTAGGCAAAACCAACTTCAAACCCCATGATAAATTCTAGAACCTTTCAACCGTTCAAAACTGTTTTAGTCTTGCAAAAATTCAGAATTCAAAGATTACTTAAAATCTTTCTCAAAACATTTCAAAATGAAACTTGTCAATAGACATTCAGGTTCTTTCAAAGCCATTGAAACTCCTCTAATTGAAACCCTCAAGTCAAATTCAAAGGCATTGCCCTTGTCACATTTAAAACAGGTTTAAAACATAAGTTTCATCTAAATAACTTTCTCTTGAAAGATATATGATGAGCGGATATTTTATACGCTTTTTGGGGAAAATTTCATGTAGATTTTAGTATGTTTTAATTAGTTTTTAGTTAAATATTATTAGTTTTTAGGCAAAAATCATATTTCTGGACTTTACTATGAGTGTGTGTATTATTCTGTGATTTCAGGTATTTTCTGGCTGAAATTGAGAGAGCTGAGCAAAAATCTGACTGAGGCTGAAAAAGGACTGCTGATGCTGTTGGATCCTGACCTCCCTGCACTCGAAATGGATTTTCTGGAGCTACAAAAGTCCAATTGGCGCTCTCTCAACGGCGTTGGAAAGTAGACATCCAGGGCTTTCCAGCAATATATAATAGTCCATACTTTGCGCGAAGATAGACGACGTAACTTGGCGTTGAACGCCAAGTACATGCTGCTGTCTGGAGTTAAACGCCAGAAACACGTCATGATCCGGAGTTGAACGCCCAAAACACGTCATAACCTGGAGTTTAACGCCAAGAAAGGCCTCTACTCGTGGATAGCTTTAGTCTCAGCCCCAGCACACACCAAGTGGGCCCCAGAAGTGGATTTCTGCACCAATTATCTTAGTTTACTCATTTTCTGTAAACCTAGGTTACTAGTTTACTATTTAAACAACTTTTAGAGACTTACCTTGCACCTCATGACATTTGTCAGATCTGAATTACATACTTTTGACGGCATGAGTCTCTAAACTCCATTGTTGGGGGTGAGGAGCTCTGCAGCGTCTCGATGATTTAATACAATTCCTTTGTTTTCCATTCAAACACGCTTGTTCTTATCTAAGATGTTTATTCGTGCTTAAATTGTGAAGAAGGTGATGGTCCGTGACACTCATCACCTTCCTCAATCCATGAACGTGTGCCTGACAACCACCTCCGTTCTACATCAGATTGAATGAATATCTCTTAGATTCCTTAATCAGAATCTTCGTGGTATAAGCCGGATTGATGGCGGCATTCATGAGAATCCGGAAAGTCTAAACCTTGTCTGTGGTATTCCGAGTAGGATTCCGGGATTGAATGACTGTGACGTGCTTCAAACTCCTGAAGGCTGGGCGTTAGTGACAGACGCAAAAGAATCAATGGATTCTATTCCAACCTGATTGAGAACCGACAGATGATTAGCCGTGCTGTGACAGAGCATAGGAACGTTTTCACTGAGAGGATGGGAGGTAGCCATTGACAACGGTGACACCCTACATAGAGCTTGCCATGGAAGGAACCTTGCGTGTGGGAAGAGGATTTCAAGGAAAAGTAGAAATTCAAAGGACAAAGCATCTCCAGAACTCCAACATGTTTCTCATTACTGCACAACAAGTAACACTGTTATTCTCTTTTATTTTTATAATCAAATCTGGTAATTTCACTTTTAATCCTATTGGCCTCCTGACTAAGATTAATAAAATAAACATTGATTGCTTCAAGCCAATAATCTCCGTGGGATCGACCCTTACTCACGTAAGGTATTACTTGGACGACCCAGTGCACTTGCTGGTTAGTTGTGCGAATCACAAATTCGTGCACCAAGTTTTTGGCGCCGTTGCCGGGGATTGTTGAGTTTGAACAATTAAAGGCTTATTTTATTTCTTAGATTAGGAATAATTTATTTTTGTTGTTATAGAGTCATTAAATTTTGATAGGATAGTTCTTTTCAAAAAATTTCTTTTCAAAAATATTATTTTTCTTAATTAATTGTTAATTTTTCGTGAGTTTAGTGTCTTATTCTAAGTTTGGTGTTAATTGCATATTGTATATTTTCTTTAAAATTTTCGTGTTAGTGTTCTTGGTTCTTCCTTGATCTTTAAGTTGTTCTTGTTTATTTTTCTTGATTGATCTTTAATTTCTCTTGTTCTGTGTCTTTTCTTGTTTTTCTTATACTAATCCAAAGCATTAGTCTTCCAAAAAGAATATACCCATTCAGAACAATTGTTACTTTTTCTGCCCATTTGGGTAGAATATTGGTTTATATTCTTGATAAGGGAGCACCAATACTTTTGAAAATCTTTTTCAGAAATAATTTTTCTTTGATTTAATCTTGTACCAAACTTTAAGTTTGGTGTTTTCGTGTTAATCTTTTCATAAATTTCGAAAATTTATTTTGATTTTCTAAAAATTTTAAGTTTGGTGTTCTTTCTTTTGTTCTTGGTGTTCTTGTGAATCTTCAAGGTGTTCTTGAGTTATTCTTGTGTCTTGATCTTAAAATTTTTAAGTTTGGTGTTCCTTGGTGTTTTCCCTCCAAAAATTTTCGAAAATAAGGAGCATTAGATCTAAAATTTTAAGTCTTGTGTCTTTGTGTGTTTTTCTCTTTCATCATAAAATTCAAAATTAAAAAAAAAATTTATTTTCTAACTAATTTTGAACTACATTTTTCGAAAATTTTATATAAAAATTCAATTTTCAATTTCAAAATATTCCCACTTTCTTTTATTTATTTCGATTTTATTTTATTTTATAAAAATTGATTTTTATAAAATAAATAATATCAACCTATATACCATCTCTTTTATTCCAACATGGAAGTAAGTATGAATGGACAAGCCAAGAGAACTCTGGGGTCATATGCTAACCCCACTACTGTTTCATATGGGAGTAGTATCTGTATACCCTCCATTGGAGTTAGTAGCTTTGAGTTGAATCCTCAGCTCATTATCATGGTGCAGCAAAACTGTCAGTATTCTGGTCTTCCACATGAAGAACCTACAGAGTTTCTGGCATAATTTTTGCAAATTGCTGACACAGTACATGATAAGGAAGTGGATCAGGATGTCTACAGATTATTACTGTTTCCATTTGCTGTAAAAGATCAAGCTAAGAGGTGGTTAAATAACCAGCCTAAGAACAGCATAAAAACATGGAAGCAGCTGTCAGAAAAATTCCTGAATCACTATTTCCCTCCAAAACGGATGACACAGCTAAGGCTAAGCATCCAAGGCTTCAAGCAAGGAGATAACGAATCTCTTTATGATGCCTGGGAAAGATACAGAGAGATGCTAAGGAAATGCCCCTCTGAAATGTTTTCAGAATGGGTGCAATTAGACATCTTCTACTATGGGCTTACAGAAAAAGCTCAGATTTCTCTAGACCACTCAGCTGGTGGATCTATACATATGCGAAAAACAATTGAAGAGGCTCAAGAGCTTATTGATACAGTTGCCAGAAATCAACATCTGTACCTAAACAGTGAATCTTCCATGAAAGAAGAAGCAAAAGCAGTAACTGCTGAACTCAGTCCGGTGGATCAGGCTAATGAATTCAATCAGCAATTAGACTTTCTAACTCAACAGCTAGCCGAATTCAAGGAAATATTACAGGAAACAAGAATGGCTAACAGGAACATGGAAGTACAATTAAAGCAGACAGAAAAGCAACTGTCAAAACAAATAACAGAAGAATGCCAAGCAGTTCAATTAAGAAGTGGGAAAACATTAAATACCTCACTTCAAAGCAGCAGGAAACCAAGAAATGAGCAGGTGGATACTCAAAATCCCTCTGAGGACAATCAGAGCCCAGAGAGGAATAAAGCTGGCGCTGAACGCCCAGACCATGCTCATTCCTGGCGTTCAACGCCAGAAACAAGCATGAATCCGGCGTTGAACGCCCAAAGGGAGCATGGTTCTGGCGTTCAAACGCCAGTAACAAACAAGAAAATGGCGTCTAACGCCACTCCAGCTCCCACCACTGGCATTCAAATACCAGTGGGGAATCAGTCACATACAAGTGCTGATAACAATCCTTCTAAAAAGGCTTCCCAACCCACTTCTGTAGGTAACAAACCTGCAACAACTAAGGTTGAGGAATACAAAGCCAAAATGCCTTATCCTCAAAAACTCCGCCAAGCGGAACAGGATAAGCAATTTGCCCGCTTTGCAGACTATCTCAGGAATCTTGAAATAAAGATTCCGTTTGCAGAAGCACTTGAGCAAATACCCTCTTATGCTAAGTTCATGAAAGAGATCTTAAGTCATAAGAAGGATTGGAGGGAAACTGAAAAAGTTTACCTCACTGAAGAATGCAGTGCAGTCATTCTGAAAAGCTTACCTGAGAAGCTTAAAGATCCTGGGAGCTTTATGATACCATGCATTAGAGGGCACTTGCACCAAGCAAGCTTTATGTGATCTTGGGGCAAGTATCAACCTAATACCTGCATCTACTATCAGAAAGCTTGGTTTAACTGAAGAAATCAAACCAACCAGGATATGTCTTCAACTTGCTGATGGCTCCATTAAATACCCATCAGGTGTGATTGAGGACATGATTGTCAAGGTTGGGCCATTTGCCTTTCCTACTGACTTTGTGGTGCTGGAGATGGAGGAGCACAAGAGTGCAACTCTCATTCTAGGAAGACCTTTCCTAGCAACTGGCCGAACCCTCATTGACGTCCAAAAAGGGGAAGTAACCTTGAGAGTCAATGAGGAGGAGTTCAAGTTGAATGTTGTCAAAGCCATGCAACATCCAGACACCCCAAATGACTGCATGAGTGTTGATATTATTGACTCTCTGGTAAGAGAGATCAATATAGCTGAGAGTATCGAATCAGAGCTAGAGGACATCTTTAAAGACGTTCAGCCTGATCTGGAGGAGTCAGAGAAAATAGTAGAACCTCTGAAAATCCCTCAGGAAGAGGAGAAACCTCCTAAACCCGAGCTCAAACCATTACCACCTTCCCTAAAATATGCATTCTTGGGAGAAAGTGATACCTTTCCTGTAATCATAAGCTCTACCTTAGAGCCACAGGAAGAGGAAGCACTAATTCAAGTGCTAAGGACACACAAGACAGCTCTTGGGTGGTCCATCAGTGATCTTAAAGGCATTAGCCCAGCTAGATGCATGCACAAGATCTTGCTGGAAGGTGACGCCAAGCCAGTGGTTCAACCACAAAGGCGGCTGAACCCAGCTATGAAGGAAGTAGTGCAGAAAGAGGTCACTAAATTACTAGAGGCTGGGATCATTTATCCTATTTCTGACAGCCCCTGGGTGAGCCCTGTCCAAGTCGTCTCTAAGAAAGGTGACATGACAGTGGTTCATAATGAAAAAAATGAACTGGTTCCTACAAGAACAGTTACTGGGTGGTGTATGTGTATTGATTACAGAAGGCTCAATACAGCCACCAGAAAGGATCATTTTCCTTTACCCTTCATAGACCAGATGCTAGAAAGACTAGCAGGTCATGAGTACTACTGCTTTCTGGATGGATATTCAGGTTATAATCAAATTGCAGTAGATCCCCAGGATCAGGAGAAAACGGCATTCACATGCCCATCTGGAGTATTTGCATACAGAAGGATGCCATTTGGCCTTTGCAATGCACCTGCAACCTTTCAGAGGTGCATGCTCTCAATTTTCTCTGATATGGTGGAAAAATTTCTGGAAGTCTTCATGGATGACTTTTCAGTGTTTGGAGACTCATTCAGCTCCTGCCTTAATCATTTAGCACTTGTTCTACAGAGATGCCAAGAGACTAACCTGGTTTTAAACTGGGAAAAGTGTCACTTTATGGTGACTGAAGGAATTGTCCTTGGGCACAAAATCTCGAACAAGGGAATAGAGGTGGATCAAGCTAAAGTTGAAGTAATTGAAAAATTACCACCACCCACCAATGTTAAGGCAATCAGAAGCTTTCTGGGGCATGCAGGATTCTATAGGAGGTTCATAAAGGATTTTTCAAAAATCGCCAAACCTCTAAGCAACCTGCTAGCTGCTGACACGCCATTTATCTTTGATAAAGAGTGTCTGCAGGCATTTGAGACCCTGAAAGCTAAATTGGTCTCAGCACCAATTATATCTGCACCAAACTGGGCATTGCCATTTGAATTAATGTGTGATGCCAGTGACCATGCCATTGGTGCAGTGTTGGGACAAAGGCATGACAAGCTTCTGCACGTCATTTACTATGCCAGCCGTGTTTTAAATGATGCACAGAAGAATTACACAACCACAGAAAAAGAGCTACTTGCAGTGGTTTACGCCATTGACAAATTCAGATCCTATTTAGTAGGATCAAAAGTGATTGTGTATACAGATCATGCTGCTCTTAAATATCTACTCACAAAGCAGGATTCAAAACCCAGACTTATAAGATGGGTGCTGCTTCTGCAGGAGTTTGATATAGAAATAAGAGACAGAAAAGGAACAGAGAATCAAGTAGCAGATCACCTGTCCCGAATAGAACCAGTGGAAGGGGCGTCCCTCCCTCTCACTGAGATCTCTGAAACCTTTCCGGATGAGCAACTCTTTGCCATCCAGGAAGTGCCATGATTTGCAGACATTGCAAACTACAAGGCAGTGAGATTTATACCCAGAGAGTACAGTAGACAGCAAATAAAGAAGCTGATCACGGATGCAAAGTATTATCTTTGGGATGAGCCATATCTCTTTAAGAGATGCGCGGACGGAGTAATCCGTAGATGTGTGCCTAAGGAAGAAGCACAGAAGATCCTATGGCACTGCCATGGATCACAGTATGGAGGATATTTTGAAAGTGAGCGAACAGCCACAAGAGTCCTCCAAAGTGGCTTCTACTGGCCTACTCTCTATAAAGACTCCCGAGTGTATGTACTTAATTGTGACAGTTGCCAAAGATCTGACAATCTACCTCACAGTTACGCCATGCCTCAGCAAGGGATCTTGGAGATTGAGTTGTTTGATGTATGGGGCATTGACTTCATGGGACCCTTCCCACCATCATACTCAAACACTTATATTCTGGTGGCAGTGGATTATGTATCCAAATGGGTGGAGGCTATTGCAACACCCACCAATGACACTAAAACAGTATTGAAATTCCTCCAGAAACATATCTTCAGCAGATTTGGTATCCCTAGAGTGTTAATCAGTGATGGGGGCACTCATTTCTGCAATAAACAGCTTTATGCTGCTCTGGTTCGTTATGGAGTTAGCCACAGGGTAGCTACTCCATATCATCCACAAACTAATGGGCAAGCTGAAGTCTCAAATAGAGAACTCAAAAGAATCCTGGAACGGACTGTAATTAACCGTAGAAGGGATTGGGCAAGAAGCTTGGATGATGCTCTGTGGGCATACAGAACAGCATTCAAGACCCCTATAGGGACCTCTCCATACCAGCTTGTGTATGGAAAGGCATGTCACTTGCCAGTGGAACTGGAACACAAGGCCTATTGGGCAACCAGATTCCTAAACCTTGATGCCAAGTTAGCCGGAGAAAAACGATTGCTCCAGTTAAATGAGCTAGAGGAATTTAGACTCAATGCTTTCGAAAATGCAAAGATTTACAAAGAGAAAGCGAAAAGATGGCATGATAAGAAATTGTCATCCAGAGTCTTTGAGCCGGGGCAGAAAGTTCTGTTATTTAATTCTAGGCTCAAATTATTCCCCGGGAAATTAAAATCCCGGTGGAGAGGTCCATATGTCATTACAAACGTATCACCATATGGATACATAGAGCTTCAGGATAATGACTCTAACAAAAAGTTCATTGTTAATGGACATAGAGTCAAACATTATCTTGAAGGCAATTTTGAGCAAGAATGCTCAAAACTGAGACTTGATTAAAACTCAGTAATAGTCCAGCTAATGACATTAAAGAAGCGCTTGCTGGGAGGCAACCCAGCCAATCACAAAATTTAATTTTATTCGTATTGATTAATTAATTGATTTTTACAGGTATATGTCAAGGTATCTTCAAGGTAAAATAGCACTTGGTTGGATTCACTGAGTTATAAGGGAAATTGGAAGCTCACTGGCGTGAAAAAGCCAGTAAGAAACATTTTGGGCGTTGAACGCCCAAAAGAAGCACCCACTGGGCGTTCAACGCCAGTAAGGGTAGCCTTCTGGGCGTTAAACGCCAGAAAGGAGCATCTTCTGGGCGTTAAACGCCAGAAAGAAGCACCTTCTGGGCGTTTAACGCCAGATTGACAGCATCCTGGGCGTTTAGAAAAACGCCCAGTAACAAAGGACTTCCTGGCGTTCAACGCCAGAAAGATGCATGAACTGGGCGTTGAACGCCCAGGAGAAGCAACATTTGGGCGTTAAACGCCCAAACCATGCAGCAGTTAGGCGTTTAACGCCAGGATGGTGGGGAGGAGGTAAAATTCGTTTTTCTTCACAATTTTTCTAATTTTTTATGTTTCAATTCATGATTTCTTGCATAAACATGTTTCAAAATATCATCCTTCAATTCCAAAAATTTTAATCCTAATTTCTAAAAACCCTAATTTCTAAAATCCCTTTCTCAAAAATATCAAATGTATCTTAATTTATAAACACAAATCTTTTTCCAATCCAAATCTTTTTCAAATCTTTTTCAACTCATCATATCTTTTGGATTTCGAAATTGCCTCTCCCTCTATTCCTCTTCTATCCTTTATTTTGCTTGAGGACAAGCAAACCTCTAAGTTTGGTGTGATTTGCCATGATCACTGAGCTAAAACTCATCAAGATCATGGCACCTAAGGGAACAGGAAGAGCAAGGATTGAACTTAAGGGAGCTAAAGCGTCAGAAATTAATTCTTGAAGGCACCCCACAGACTAGAGGAACATCCACTTCCCAAAATACAGGTTGTTAAGTTCTAATTCTAGCTTTAACTCTGTGATAGTATTATTATAGGATTTTACCTTAGAAGTTATATATAGTAGTAGTAATTAGTATATCTATTTTGATTTTATTTCCAATTAAGCTATAATTTATTTTTCTCATCATCATCAGGCATGAATAAAGTAGTAGATTTTTTAGAATAAAGAAGTAATCTATATTTTTCGAGTTCTTAATAATAAAAATTATAATTAATTACATGTGGTGGCAATACTTTTTGTTTTCTGAATGAATGCTTGAACATTGCATAATTTTTATCTTGAATTTTATGAATATTGGCTCCTGAAAGAATGAGGAACACGAAAAATATTATTGATGATCTGAAAAATCATGAAATTGATTCTTGAAGCAAGAAAAAGCAGTGAAAAAGAAAGCTTGCAAAAAAAAAAAGAAGGAGCAGTAGAAAAAGCCAATAGCCTTAAAACCAAAAGGCAAGGGTAAAAAGGATCCAAGGCTTTGAGCATTGATGGATAGGAGGGCCCAAGGAAATAAATCCAGGCCTAAGCGGCTAAATCAAGCTGTCCCTAACCATGTGCTTGTGGCATGCAGGTCCAAGTGAAAAACTTGAGACTGAGTGGTTAAAGTCGTGATCCAAAGCAAAAGAGTGTGCTTAAGAACTCTGGACACCTCTAATTGGGGACTCTAGCAAAGCTGAGTCACAATCTGAAAAGGTTCACCCAATTATGTGTCTGTGGCATTTATGTATCCGGTGGTAATACTGGAAAACAAAATGCTTAGGGCCACGGCCAAGACTCATAAAGTAGCTGTATTCAAGAATCAACATACTAAACTAGGAGAATCAATAATACTATCTGAATTCTGAGTTCCTATAGATGCCAATCATTCTGAATTTCAAAGGATAAAGGGAGATGCCAAAACTGTTCAGAAACAAAAAGCTACAAGCCCCGCTCATCTGAATAAGAATCTGAGCTCCATTTAAAACTCTTAGATATTATTACTTCTTAAATTCTTTCATCCTATTTTATTTATCTAGTTGCTTGGGGACAAGCAACAGTTTAAGTTTGGTGTTGTGATGAGCGGATATTTTATACGCTTTTTGGGGATAATTTCATGTAGATTTTAGTATGTTTTAATTAGTTTTTAGTTAAATATTATTAGTTTTTAGGCAAAAATCATATTTCTAGACTTTACTATGAGTGTGTGTATTTTTCTGTGATTTCAGGTATTTTCTGGCTGAAATTGAGGGAGCTGAGCAAAAATCTGACTGAGGCTGAAAAAGGACTGCTGATGCTGTTGGATCCTAACCTCCCTGCACTCGAAATGGATTTTCTGGAGCTACAGGAGTCCAATTGGCGCGCTCTCAACGGCGTTGGAAAGTAGACATCCAGGGCTTTCCATCAATATATAATAGTCCATACTTTGCGCGAAGATAGACGACGTAACTTGGCGTTGAACGCCAAGTACATGCTGCTGTCTGGAGTTAAACGCCAGAAACACGTCATGATCCGGAGTTGAACGCCCAAAACACGTCATAACCTGGAGTTTAACGCCAAGAAAGGCCTCTACTCGTGGATAGCTTTAGTCTCAGCCCCAGCACACACCAAGTGGGCCCCAGAAGTGGATTTCTGCACCAATTATCTTAGTTTACTCATTTTCTGTAAACCTAGGTTACTAGTTTACTATTTAAACAACTTTTAGAGACTTACCTTGCACCTCATGACATTTTTCAGATCTGAATTACATACTTTTGACGGCATGAGTCTCTAAACTCCATTGTTGGGGGTGAGGAGCTCTGCAGCGTCTCGATGATTTAATACAATTCCTTTGTTTTCCATTCAAACACGCTTGTTCTTATCTAAGATGTTTATTCGCGCTTAAATTGTGAAGAAGGTGATGGTCCGTGACACTCATCACCTTCCTCAATCCATGAACGTGTGCCTGACAACCACCTCCGTTCTACATCAGATTGAATGAATATCTCTTAGATTCCTTAATCAGAATCTTCGTGGTATAAGCCGGATTGATGGCGGCATTCATGAGAATCCGGAAAGTCTAAACCTTGTCTGTGGTATTCCGAGTAGGATTCCGGGATTGAATGACTGTGACGTGCTTCAAACTCCTGAAAGCTGGGCGTTAGTGACAGACGCAAAAGAATCAATGGATTCTATTCCAACCTGATTGAGAACCGACAGATGATTAGCCGTGCTGTGACAGAGCATAGGAACATTTTCACTGAGAGGATGGGAGGTAGCCATTGACAACGGTGACACCCTACATAGAGCTTGCCATGGAAGGAACCTTGCGTGTGGGAAGAGGATTTCAAGAAAAAGTAGAAATTCAAAGGACAAAGCATCTCCAGAACTCCAACATGTTTCTCATTACTGCACAACAAGTAACACTGTTATTCTCTTTTATTTTTATAATCAAATCTGGTAATTTCACTTTTAATCCTATTGGCCTCCTGACTAAGATTAATAAAATAAACATTGATTGCTTCAAGCCAATAATCTCCGTGGGATCGACCCTTACTCACGTAAGGTATTACTTGGACGACCCAGTGCACTTGCTGGTTAGTTGTGCGAATCACAAATTCGTGCACCAATATACAATGCCTTTCTTAAGAAGCAAGACTAAATCACAATTTCCTCTTTAATAATTCATTTCAAAAGCATGAATCATCATTTTCTTGATAATTCAAATAAAGACTTGGATTTTATAGAAATTTTGGCAGCACCTCCCCTAAAACTTGGACTTTGCCACCCGGTCCGGGTCCCAACAAAACCATTCCACAATCCTTTTCAATAGCCCAAAATCCAAAAATCAATTCAAAGGCAAGCCAAAATCCATAGTCAATCCCAATACCATATTTCAAGAAAACCGTTTCAAAAATCAAGTCATTATCAGCCGAATAAACTCATTTCTAAAGCTTCAAAGAAACGGTTCAACAACAATCATTTATCAAAAACCAGATCATTTAAAGCAAGCCAGGCTGAGTTCAAGAGTGTATTCTATTTTTCACATTCTCAAGAAAATCAACTCAACTCAAATCAATTCCCAACGAATTAAACTTGATCTCAAAGCTTTAAAAGAATCAACTTCAAAAGTATTTCATTTCACAAAACCACACAACATTCCAACCAACAAACGTTCATAATCAATCGAGACAAATCCAACCAAACATAAGGTCGATACAATCACCAATTACACATTCTCTCACAGCAGTATCCATATATAATAATTCCAATATATAAAAGTATAGTTTTTGGAAAATGCCCCTACCTCAAAACGCAAATTCCATAACCCAAACGTCTCACAGAGTACTTTCTGCCTCAATCCGAAATTAACAACCAAAATCCCGGCTCCACTTGATTTTTGCAACAATCTCAACGACTCTAATCGCAACATACAACAATCAGGACTTTACCTTACGTTACAAAAATTCATATTTATTAATCAACACAACGAAATACTAACGGCGGTCTCCGAACCGGTTCGACGTCAGCTTTAATCGTGACCCGCAATAACCGGAGCTTGACACTATATTACAAAACCTCAAAATCTGTGGCCAAATATAGCAGCACATTGATTTTCAAGAGCTCCAAAATGAAGATGCTTATCGTGAGAAAGGATTAAAAACTGAATCAAACTGCAGAAGTTTCGGTGATGGTTCTGGCGGCCACAACAGCTTCTCCGGCAGCCATACACGACATGAGACAACCCCTGTTGCAGCTGGTTGGGCAGCAGCAGCTTCTGACGGCCATAGAAGCTCCGGTGGCTCAATAGCAACCCTAAATCTCGATGTGCAACCACTGAAACTCAACCCCCAGAAGACAGGGTTTCCGGCGGCAATTTTTGACAACCACAGCTGCGATGGCACAGCTTCCAGTAGGATCAACTAGTGGCGGTAACCTCTGAACAGCTACGGCGAGTTTCATCAGCGGCGGTAAGAATGGCGGCCCAGGGGTGACGGCGACACGGCTCCACCACCAGTGATCGAGAAACACAGCAGAGGCATCTACCCCACTCAACGGCGTTCTCCCCCTCACTTGGCCTTCCTCCACCCATGAGCTCCTCTCTCGGCGGACCAGAGAAATAGAAGCGGAGCGCCATCGCGACTTTCTCTCGGAAGCTGGTAAGGACGACAACCGCCCTAGTAGCAGCGGCGACAGGAGTGGCTTCATCAGCAGCAACCAAGCGCGACAACGGCGCGGTGGCGACGCAACAGAGGCACGCGACGGTGACAGCCGGCAATGGCTTCCCCTGTCGCGCTCCCTCCGCCCTTGGTCCCCTGTTCCTGCCCGATCTCTTTTTCTCTCTCTCTCTCTCTCTTCCTGCTCGCCGACGGTGGCACAAGTGGTGGCGATAAAACCCTTGTGGTGGTGGTGGCGATTCAGTAGGGACGAGCTTCTCCGGCTCGTGTGCAGCAGTCTATTGGGGAACATAGAAACAGCGGCGGCACCAAGTCCTTCTCCCTCTCTTCTTCCCTTTCCCGATTCTACCTTTCCTTTTCTTCAGGGAAAACAAAGGAAACTGCGTGTGTTGCCGCTGCTGAGAGCAAGGAGAGGTTAGGGTGTGGCTGAAGGGAACCGGGTCATGGGTCAGGGTTTCAGGGTTAGGGTTTCATTTTCAAAAATTAGGGTTAGGGGCATTTTAGTAAATTTCAAATGAAATTGGAAAAAAATATAGTAATTGAAACTCAATTAAATCCAACACTAATTTTATATGAAAAATACCATTTGCTCATCAATTTTACAAATTATTTTCAATAAAATATTCAAATCCAATAATTGAAAATAATATAGTTAAATCGTTTATTTTCCCAAAATAGCAATATTAATATTTAAAATATTACTTATCTAATCCAAGTCATATAAAATCCTTATTATTTCACAACTACCAACTTTATAATTTGAATATAGAAAATAATCCAATAATTATAAAATTGGATAATAATCATAACTTATCTCAAATTCAATAAATCAAAATTTGCTTTAATAATCTTTAATAATATAATTTCTGAAATTAAAACTATGCATAACTATATGATTTGAGACTTTATCATAAAAGACTTTTCAAAAGTTTTGGGTCTTACAGAAAATTTTAGGGATTAAGATAAGATATTAATTTTTAATAAAAATAAAAGTATAGTGTAATAATCTAAATTCAAACTAAATATATAATAATCATATTTAAAATACCATTTTATTATCAACTTGAAATCTATTTTCAAATAAATACTAATTCAATAGAAATTGATGATAATTAGATTAGTTCTCCTTTATTTATAAAATAAGATTAAAAAAATATAAATATTTAAAATTAAAGTATATAAAATATTCACTATTTTTCAATTAGAAGAAGTACGAATAATAAATAAGAACTTACTCAACTTATATATAAAATTTTTAAAAATTTTAAATAAATATAATAGATCATAAATAATTTATTAATTTTTTAAAATTTAGGTCTTACACATACACTAGTTAATTTTTAAAAATAAATCATAATTAATGAAAATATTCCACGTTTTATTTTTCATTCAAATCTTAAAAATGGAATCATAATTAATAAAAAAATTTCACGTTTTATTTTTTCATTAAAAAAGTAGTAGCTTCTTAAATTTTTGTATTAGATTAAAAAATTTTGAAAAAGAAATAGTTTCTTAAATTTCAATTATTATCTATTTAATTTTTTACTAATATAACGATATAGACATATAGTATGAATTATTTGTATAATTTACTAAAATATTATTTTTTATAGTTACTGGATTAATTTAAATATTGAGATTAAATATGACTAATAAATAGTATAAAAATATTGCATTTAATATAGTCATTAAATTCATGAGAGAGAATATATTTATGTAATAGCCATTTTATTATCAACTTAAAATATATTTTCGAATAAATACTAATTCAATGGAAATTGATGATAATTAGATTAGTTTTCCTTTATTTATAAAATAAAGTTAAAAAATATAAATATTTAAAATTAAAGTATATAAAATATTCACTATTTTTCAATTATAAGAAATATGAATAATAAATAAGAACTTACTCAACTTATATATAAAAATTTTTAAAAATATAATTTTAAATAAATATAATAGATCATAAATAATTTATTAATTTTTTAAAATTTAGGTCTTACACATACACTAGTTAATTTTTAAAAATAAATCATAATTAATGAAAATATTCCACGTTTTATTTTTCATTCAAATCTTAAAAATGGAATCATAATTAATAAAAATTTTCCACGTTTTATTTTTTCATTAAAAAAGTAGTAGCTTCTTAAATTTTTGTATTAGATTAAAAAAATTTGAAAAAGAAATAGTTCTTAAATTTCAATTATTATCTATTTAATTTTTTACTAATATAACGATATAGACATATAGTATGAATTATTTGTATAATTTACTAAAATATCATTTTTTTTATAGTTACTGGATTAATTTAAAAAGTTGAGATTAAATAAGACTAATAAATAGTATAAAAATATTGCATTTAATAAAGTCATTAAATTCATGAGAGAGAATATATTTATATAATAGCCATTTTATTATCAACTTAAAATATATTTTCAAATAAATACTAATTCAATGGAAATTGATGATAATTAGATTAGTTCTCCTTTATTTATAAAATAAGGTTAAAAAAATATAAAAATTTAAAATTAAAGTATATAAAATATTCATTATTTTTCAATTATAAGAAGTATGAATAATAAATAAGAACTTACTCAACTTATATATAAAAATTTTTAAAAATATAATTTTAAATAAATATAATAGATCATAAATAATTTATTAATAACTTTTTAAAATTTAGGTCTTACACATACACTATTTAATTTTTAAAAATAAATCATAATTAATGAAAATATTCCACGTTTTATTTTTCATTCAAATCTTAAAAATGGAATCATAATTAATAAAAATTTTCCACGTTTTATTTTTTCATTAAAAAAGTAGTTGCTTCTTAAATTTTTGTATTAGATTAAAAAATTTTCAAAAAGAAATAGTTTCTTAAATTTCAATTGTTATCTATTTAATTTTTTACTAATATAACGATATAGACATATAGTATGAATTATTTGTATAATTTACTAAAATATCATTTTTTTTATAGTTACTGGATTAATTTAAATAGTTGAGATTAAATATGACTAATAAATAATATAAAAATATTGCATTTAATAAAGTCATTAAATTCATGAGAGAGAATATATTTATATAATAGCCATTTTATTATCAACTTAAAATATATTTTCGAATAAATACTAATTCAATGGAAATTGATGATAATTAGATTAGTTCTCCTTTATTTATAAAATAAGGTTAAAAAAATATAAATATTTAAAATTAAAGTATATAAAATATTCATTATTTTTCAATTATAAGAAGTATGAATAATAAATAAGAACTTACTCAACTTATATATAAAAATTTTTAAAAATATAATTTTAAATAAATATAATAGATCATAAATAATTTATTAATAACCTTTTAAAATTTAGGTCTTACACATACACTAGTTAATTTTTAAAAATAAATCATAATTAATGAGAATATTCCACGTTTTATTTTTCATTCAAATCTTAAAAATGGAATCATAATTAATAAAAATTTTCCACGTTTTATTTTTTCATTAAAAAAGTAGTAGCTTCTTAAATTTTTGTATTAGATTAAAAAAATTTGAAAAAGAAATAGTTTCTTAAATTTCAGTTATTATCTATTTAATTTTTTACTAATATAACGATATAGACATATAGTATGAATTATTTGTATAATTTACTAAAATATCATTTTTTTATAGTTACTGGATTAATTTAAATAGTTGAGATTAAATATGACTAATAAATAGTATAAAAATATTGCATTTAATATAGTCATTAAATTCATGAAAGAGAATATATTTATATAATAGCCATTTTATTATCAACTTAAAATATATTTTCGAATAAATACTATTTCAATGGAAATTGATGATAATTAGATTAGTTCTCCTTTATTTATAAAATAAAGTTAAAAAAATATAAATATTTAAAATTAAAGTATATAAAATATTCATTATTTTTCAATTATAAGAAGTATAAATAATAAATAAGAACTTACTCAACTTGTATATAAAAATTTTTAAAAATATAATTTTAAATAAATATAATAAATCATAAATAATGTATTAATAACTTTTTAAAATTTAGGTCTTACACATACACTAGTTAATTTTTAAAAATAAATCATAATTAATGAAAATATTCCACGTTTTATTTTTCATTCAAATCTTAAAAATGGAATCATAATTAATAAAAATTTTCCACGTTTTATTTTTTCATTAAAAAAGTAGTAGCTTCTTAAATTTTTGTATTAGATTAAAAAATTTTGAAAAAGAAATAGTTTCTTAAATTTCAATTATTATCAATTTAATTTTTTACTAATATAACGATATAGACATATAGTATGAATTATTTGTATAATTTACTAAAATATCATTTTTTTATAGTTACTGGATTAATTTAAATAGTTGAGATTAAATATGACTAATAAATAGTATAAAAATATTGCATTTAATAAAGTCATTAAATTCATGAGAGAGAATATATTTATATAATAGCCATTTTATTATCAACTTAAAATATATTTTCGAATAAATACTAATTCAATGGAAATTGATGATAATTAGATTAGTTCTCCTTTATTTATAAAATAAGGTTAAAAAAATATAAATATTTAAAATTAAAATATATAAAATATTCATTATTTTTCAATTATAAGAAGTATGAATAATAAATAAGAACTTACTCAACTTATATATAAAAATTTTTAAAAATATAATTTTAAATAAATATAGTAGATCATAAATAATTTATTAATAACCTTTTAAAATTTAGGTCTTACACATACACTAGTTAATTTTTAAAAATAAATCATAATTAATGAAAATATTCCACGTTTTATTTTTCATTCAAATCTTAAAAATGGAATCATAATTAATAAAAATTTTCCACGTTTTATTTTTTCATTAAAAAAGTAGTAGCTTCTTAAATTTTTGTATTAGATTAAAAAATTTTGAAAAAGAAATAGTTTCTTAAATTTCAGTTATTATCTATTTAATTTTTTACTAATATAACGATATAGACATATAGTATGAATTATTTGTATAATTTACTAAAATATTATTTTTTTATAGTTACTGGATTAATTTAAATAGTTGAGATTAAATATGACTAATAAATAGTATAAAAATATTGCATTTAATATAGTCATTAAACTCATGAAAGAAAATATATTTATATAATAGCCATTTTATTATCAACTTAAAATATATTTTCGAATAAATACTATTTCAATGGAAATTGATGATAATTAGATTAGTTCTCCTTTATTTATAAAATAAAGTTAAAAAAATATAAATATTTAAAATTAAAGTATATAAAATATTCATTATTTTTCAATTATAAGAAGTATAAATAATAAATAAGAACTTACTCAACTTGTATATAAAAATTTTTAAAAATATAATTTTAAATAAATATAATAAATCATAAATAATGTATTAATAACTTTTTAAAATTTAGGTCTTACACATACACTAGTTAATTTTTAAAAATAAATCATAATTAATGAAAATATTCCACGTTTTATTTTTCATTCAAATCTTAAAAATGGAATCATAATTAATAAAAATTTTCCACGCTTTATTTTTTCATTAAAAAAGTAGTAGCTTCTTAAATTTTTGTATTAGATTAAAAAATTTTGAAAAAGAAATAGTTTCTTAAATTTCAATTATTATCTATTTAATTTTTTACTAATATAACGATATAGACATATAGTATGAATTATTTGTATAATTTACTAAAATATCATTTTTTTATAGTTACTGGATTAATTTAAATAGTTGAGATTAAATATGACTAATAAATAGTATAAAAATATTGCATTTAATAAAGTCATTAAATTCATGAGAGAGAATATATATTTATATAATAGCCATTTTATTATCAACTTAAAATATATTTTCGAATAAATACTATTTCAATGGAAATTGATGATAATTAGATTAGTTCTCCTTTATTTATAAAATAAGGTTAAAAAAATATAAATATTTAAAATTAAAGTATATAAAATATTCATTATTTTTCAATTATAAGAAGTATGAATAATAAATAAGAACTTACTCAACTTATATATAAAAATTTTTAAAAATATAATTTTAAATAAAATATAGTAGATCATAAATAATTTATTAATAACCTTTTAAAATTTAGGTCTTACACATACACTAGTTAATTTTTAAAAATAAATCATAATTAATGAAAATATTCCACGTTTTATTTTTCATTCAAATCTTAAAAATGGAATCATAATTAATAAAAATTTTCCACGTTTTATTTTTTCATTAAAAAGTAGTAGCTTCTTAAATTTTTGTATTAGATTAAAAAATTTTGAAAAAGAAATAGTTTCTTAAATTTCAATTATTATCTATTTAATTTTTTACTAATATAACGATATAGACATATAGTATGAATTATTTGTATAATTTACTAAAATATCATTTTTTTATAGTTACTGGATTAATTTAAATAGTTGAGATTAAATATGACTAATAATAGTATAAAAATATTGCATTTAATAAAGTCATTAAATTCATGAGAGAGAATATATTTATATAATAGCCATTTTATTATCAACTTAAAATATATTTTCGAATAAATACTAATTCAATGGAAATTGATGATAATTAGATTAGTTCTCCTTTATTTATAAAATAAGGTTAAAAAAATATAAATATTTAAAATTAAAGTATATAAAATATTCATTATTTTTCAATTATAAGAAGTATGAATAAAAATAAGAACTTACTCTTATATATAAAAATTTTTTATATATTTTAAATAAATATAATAGATCATAAATAATTTATTAATAACCTTTTAAAATTTAGGTCTTACACATACACTAGTTAATTTTTAAAAATAAATCATAATTAATGAAAATATTCCACGTTTTATTTTTCATTCAAATCTTAAAAATGGAATCATAATTAATAAAAATTTTCCACGTTTTATTTTTTCATTAAAAAAGTAGTAGCTTCTTAAATTTTTGTATTAGATTAAAAAATTTTGAAAAAGAAATAGTTTCTTAAATTTCAGTTATTATCTATTTAATTTTTTACTAATATAACGATATAGACATATAGTATGAATTATTTGTATAATTTACTAAAATATTATTTTTTTTATAGTTACTGGATTAATTTAAATAGTTGAGATTAAATATGACTAATAAATAGTATAAAAATATTGCATTTAATATAGGCATTAAATTCATGAAAGAGAATATATTTATATAATAGCCATTTTATTATCAACTTAAAATATATTTTCGAATAAATACTATTTCAATGGAAATTGATGATAATTAGATTAGTTCTCCTTTATTTATAAAATAAAGTTAAAAAATATAAATATTTAAATTAAAGTATATAAAATATTCATTATTTTTCAATTATAAGAAGTATAAATAATAAATAAGAACTTACTCAACTTGTATATAAAAATTTTTAAAAATATAATTTTAAATAAATATAATAAATCATAAATAATGTATTAATAACTTTTTAAAATTTAGGTCTTACACATACACTAGTTAATTTTTAAAAATAAATCATAATTAATGAAAATATTCCACGTTTTATTTTTCATTCAAATCTTAAAAATGGAATCATAATTAATAAAAATTTTCCACGTTTTATTTTTTCATTAAAAAAGTAGTAGCTTCTTAAATTTTTGTATTAGATTAAAAAATTTTGAAAAAGAAATAGTTTCTTAAATTTCAATTGTTATCTATTTAATTTTTTACTAATATAACGATATAGACATATAGTATGAATTATTTGTATAATTTACTAAAATATCATTTTTTTAAAGTTACTGGATTAATTTAAATAGTTGAGATTAAATATGACTAATAAATAGTATAAAAATATTGCATTTAATAAAGTCATTAAATTTATGAGAGAGAATATATTTATATAATAGCCATTTTATTATCAACTTAAAATATATTTTCGAATAAATACTAATTCAATGGAAATTGATGATAATTAGATTAGTTCTCCTTTATTTATAAAATAAGGTTAAAAAAATATAAATATTTAAAATTAAAGTATATAAAATATTCATTATTTTTCAATTATAAGAAGTATGAATAATAAATAAGAACTTACTCAACTTATATATAAAAATTTTTAAAAATATAATTTTAAATAAATATAATAGATCATAAATAATTTATTAATAACTTTTTAAAATTTAGGTCTTACACATACACTAGTTAATTTTTAAAAATAAATCATAATTAATGAAAATATTCCACGTTTTATTTTTCATTCAAATCTTAAAAATGGAATCATAATTAATAAAAATTTTCCACGTTTTATTTTTTCATTAAAAAAGTAGTAGCTTCTTAAATTTTTGTATTAGATTAAAAAATTTTCAAAAAGAAATAGTTTCTTAAATTTCAATTGTTATCTATTTAATTTTTTACTAATATAACGATATAGACATATAGTATGAATTATTTGTATAATTTACTAAAATATCATTTTTTTATAGTTACTGGATTAATTTAAATAGTTGAGATTAAATATGACTAATAAATAGTATAAAAATATTGCATTTAATATAGTCATTAAATTCATGAGAGAGAATATATCTATATAATAGCCATTGTATTTAAAACTTGAAATATATTTTTGAATAAATACTAATTCAATGGAAATTGATGATAATTAGATTAGTTTTCCTTTATTTATAAAATAAATTTAAAAAATCTAAATATTTAAATTAAAGTATAAAAAATACTCATTATTTTTCAATTATAAAAAGTATGAATAATAAATAAGAACCTACTCAACTTATATATAAAAATCTCTAAAAATATAATTTTAAATAAATATAATAGATCATAAATAATTTATTAGTTTTTTAAAATTTAGGTCTTACACATACACTAGTTAATTTTTAAAAATAAATCATAATTAATGAAAATATTCCACGTTTTATTTTTCATTCAAATCTTAAAAATGGAATCATAATTAATAAAAATTTTCCACGTTTTATTTTTTCATTAAAAAAGTAGTAGCTTCTTAAATTTTTGTATTAGATTAAAAAATTTTGAAAAAGAAATAGTTTCTTAAATTTCAATTATTATCTATTTAATTTTTTACTAATATAACGATATAGACATATAGTATGAATTATTTGTATAATTTACTTAAATATTATTTTTTTTATAGTTACTGGATTAATTTAAATAGTTGAGATTAAATATGACTAATAAATAATATAAAAATATTGAATTTAATATAGTCATTAAATTCATGAAAGAGAATATATTTATATAATAGCCATTTTATTATCAACTTAAAATATATTTTCGAATAAATACTACTTCAATGGAAATTGATGATAATTAGATTAGTTCTCCTTTATTTATAAAATAAAGTTAAAAAAATATAAATATTTAAAATTAAAGTATATAAAATATTCATTATCTTTCAATTATAAGAAGTATGAATAATAAATAAGAACTTACTCAACTTGTATATAAAAATTTTTAAAAATATAATTTTAAATAAATATAATAGATCATAAATAATTTATTAATAACTTTTTAAAATTTAGGTCTTACACATACACTAGTTAATTTTTAAAAATAAATCATAATTAATGATAATATTCCACGTTTTATTTTTCATTCAAATCTTAAAAATGGAATCATAATTAATAAAAATTTTCCTCGTTTTATTTTTTCATTAAAAAAGTAGTAGCTTCTTAAATTTTTGTATTAGATTAAAAAATTTTCAAAAAGAAATAGTTTCTTAAATTTCAATTGTTATCTTTTTAATTTTTTATTAATATAACGATATAGACATATAGTATGAATTATTTGTATAATTTACTAAAATGTCATTTTTTTATAGTTACTGGATTAATTTAAATAGTTGAGATTAAATATGACTAATAAATAGTATAAAAATATTGCATTTAATATAGTCATTAAATTCATGAGAGAGAATATATTTTTATATATAATTGCCATTTTATTATCAACTTAAAATATATTTTTGAATAAATACTAATTCAATGGAAATTGATGATAATTAGATTAGTTCTCCTTTATTTATAAAATAAGGTTAAAAAAATATAAATATTTAAAATTAAAGTATATAAAATATTCATTATTTTTCAATTATAAGAAGTATGAATAATAAATAAGAACTTACTCAACTTATATATAAAAATTTTTAAAAATATAATTTTAAATAAATATAATAGATCATAAATAATTTATTAATAACTTTTTAAAATTTAGGTCTTACACATACACTAGTTAATTTTTAAAAATAAATCATAATTAATGAAAATATTCCACGTTTTATTTTTCATTCAAATCTTAAAAATGGAATCATAATTAATAAAAATTTTCCACGTTTTATTTTTTCATTAAAAAAGTAGTAGCTTCTTAAATTTTTGCATTAGATTAAAAAATTTTGAAAAAGAAATAGTTTCTTAAATTTCAATTGTTATCTATTTAATTTTTTACTAATATAACGATATAGACATATAGTATGAATTATTTTTATAATTTACTAAAATATAATTTTTTTATAGTCATTGGATTAATTTAAATAGTTGAGATTAAATATGGCTAATAAATATTATAAAAATATTGTATTTAATATAGTCATTAAATTTATGAGAGAGAATATATTTATATAATAGCCATTGTATTTAAAACTTGAAATATATTTTCGAATAAATACTAATTCAATAGAAATTGATGATAATCAGATTAGTTTTTCTTTATTTATAAATTAAGGTTAAAAAAATCTAAATATTTAAAATTAAAGTATATAAAATATTCATTATTTTTCAATTATAAAAAGTATGAATAATAAATAAGAACCTACTCAACTTATATATAAAAATCTCTAAAAATATAATTTTAAATAAATATAATAGATCATAAATAATTTATTAATAATTTTTTAAAATTTAGGTCTTACACATATACTAGTTAATTTTTAAAAATAAATCATAATTAATGAAAATATTCCACGTTTTATTTTTAATTCAAATCTTAAAAATGGAATCATAATTAATAAAAATTTTCCACGTTTTATTTTTTCATTAAAAAAGTAGTAGCTTCTTAAATTTTTGTATTAGATTAAAAAATTTTGAAAAAGAAATAGTTTCTTAAATTTCAATTATTATCTATTTAATTTTTTACTAATATAACGATATAGACATATAGTATGAATTATTTGTATAATTTACTAAAATATCATTTTTTATAGTTATTGGATTAATTTAAATAGTTGAGATTAAATATGATTAATAAATAGTATAAAAATATTGCATTTAATATAGTCATTAAATTCATGAGAGAGAATATATCTATATAATAGCCATTGTATTTATAGTCATTGTCTTTAGTTTTTAATAAAATATACTTTATAAATAAATTAAAATCATTAGATTTCACATAACTGTAAAAAATATAACATAATTAAAAAAATCATATACAAATAATATTCTTTAAAAAATGGAATCATTATTAATAAAAATGTTCGACCTCTTATTTTTTTATTAAAAAAAGTAGGTATGATAATTTCATGTCATTAAGAGAACAAAAAATAAGATATTCTAAATTATACAAATAATTTATACTATATTAGTAAAAAAGATAGATGATAATTGAAATTTAAGAAACTATTACTTTTTACTTTAAAAAAAATGATTTAAATATATATATATATATATATTCACTTTAAAATATTTTAAATTTGTTATAACAAAGTAAAAAATTTTATTTTAAAATTCAAATATAAGATTAGCCTCTTAAAAAATCTTGAAATAAATCATTCAAAATATACACTAATTCTCATTAATTGTAATTTAATTTTCTCTAAATTTAATTTACCAACCAAAAATTAAGATATTATTCATCAATGTCAAAGTTAATTATTATGAGGTCTATCTCTTTATTTTTTATCTTCTCAAAATAAAAAAAATCTAGTTTGAATTAAAATCTAAAGATAAAAATAGTCAAAATTACTCAGTATAATTTTTAAACTATTAATAAATATTAATTTTATAATTCACCATATTTTAGATTGTACTATTATAGATATCATCATTTATGTTTATTTTTGTATTTATTCACTATGATATATATAATATGACAAGTGTAATTATCCGTGCCATGCACCGATGTATGTGATAAAATTGAAATTATAATTTTAAGTTGTTTTGTTAAAATTAATTTAAATTATAATAATTTGACTAATAAAAAAGTAATGAGTTATGCACTGTTTATTTTTTTCTTAATTTAGTGTTAATTGTATTAATTCTAAAATAATTATTAACCGATTTTAGTAATCTATTTTTTTAATAAATCAGACATATATAATGAATGTGACCATAAATAATCTAATAAGGTGTTTGTTAGGATACGATGATAAATTCATACGTACCGATATATTAAAAATATGAACAAGTAGTAATAAGCCACGTGAAATTTATTTTTCACATCAGCATTTAATTTTTTCTTTTTTAAATATATATTATATCACCATTTTTACTAATACACCTCCTTTAACTAAATAAAAATAAAAATATTTTTTTAATTTAATTCTATAAAAAGTCTTAAACATCCTTACTTTATTTGATTAAACAAAAATACCCTTTTAAATTAATTAAATTTTAAAATTCAATTAATCCTAATTTTATAATTTTAAATAATTTAAACAATAAAACAAAAACATATTAAAAAAAATAAAAATCAATCGTTCTTCATCTTCTCCGATTTTCCTAATTATTTGTGTCCCCCTTTATGCTTCCCTGTCTTCTCAGACACAGTCGTCATTTCAACCAACGACGCCGTTTCTGACGCCATGCACAGACACACTGCTTCAGATTATTTGGAGATATTCACCTCATTCAACACACTCAAATCGTCTATTCCATTCCCCACACTTCCTTTCTACTCTTCAAAAACACGTTTTCTTTTATTTTCTGTCCCCCTTTCCAATTTGCATTCCTCCAACTAAAAAAAGCAATTTCTTTCTTTTATCTATTTGGGATCTTTTTGTTCCCTTTTCGTATTTTCATGTTTTGGCTCTGAAGAAAGAGAAAGAAACGGAAGCGCTGAGACAGGGGCGGCGGCGGCAAACAACCTAGGACTAGGATTTTGCAATTGATTATTATTTTTATTGATATGTTTTGATTTGCTTTAGAAGGGAACACGAATAATCAGGGAAATCGAAGAAGACGAAGAATAATTGATTTTTATTTTTTTAATATGTTTTTGTTTTGTTGTTTAAATAATTTGAAACTATAAAATTAGGATTAATTGAATTCTAAAATTTGATTAATTTAAAAGGGTATTTTTGTCTAATCAAATAAAGTAAGGATGTTTAAGATTTTTTATAAAATTAAAATAAAAATATATTTTTATTTTTATTTAGTTAAAAGGGATGTATTAGTAAAAATAGTGATATAATATATATTTAAAAAAAATTAAATGCTGATGTGGAAAATAAATTCCCCGTAGCTTATTACTACTTGTCTATATTTTTAATATATCGGTACGTATGAATTTATCATCGTACCGTAGCAAACACTATAATTTAATATTATCGACAGTCTAATCGTCAATTTGGCCGTCAATTTTAACGATATTTTTTTATAGTGAAATCTGCTCTTCAAATTTTTGGTACTCTAGTTTAAGCCTCAAATTTATTTTATTTGCCTTTCACAATTTCGTGATATACTCTTCATCTTCATGATATAATAAAACACACACTTTTTTCTAATATTAAAAATAAAAAATACATTTTTTCGCAATAAAAAATAAATATATCTGCATGAATGTTTATTTGACGAATTGATTTAATTTTATCTTTAATGTTTTATTTATTTTGATTTTGTATTAAATATTTTTAATATAGTTTAGTTATATATAGTATTTGCATTTATAACCTTCTTAAATTTATTTATTCTTTATTTGACCAATTGACTTTCAACCTCTATAAATATATAGCCATCAGTTTAAAAAAAAGAACAAAAGATCAGAACAAAAAGCATTACTAAAAATGTCTGTAAGAGTAAAATGTATCATGTTCTTATTCTTGTTGGTTGTAGTACGAGTACAACCATCTTTATTCAGCCGCAAGACAACGGTTTATGTAACAAATAATGTAGAAGGCAATTTGAATCTCACTATTCACTGCAAATCTAAGGATGATGATCTTGGACCAGTGGTTCTCAACCCAAATCAAGCTTATCAGTTTACTTTCAATCGTAATCTATTAGGCGGAACATTATTTTTTTGTACTTTTCGTTGGACAGGTTCATGTCATTGGTTTGACATATATATACAAGATAGAGATGTAACACATTGTGAAAGTGTTCCATGTCGTTGGATTATAAAAAAAGGTGGGCCATGCCGGGATTTACCTGATTCACATGAATGTTTTCCATGGAAGCCAGACACGTGTGTTTGAAGATACTTTTATGTAATAGTATTATGGACATATGATCATGGGGGATTGGAGAATCAACGAATAAATTGATCAATGTTAATCATAGGAGACAACAAATATACACCAAAAAAATATGTGAACTCTACAAATAAAATAAATAAATTTACGAATCACAAACAGTTTAGAAAAGTTTCTAATTATCTTTTTGTTCTTTTTTTTATAGCTGTTTCTGATCTTTGATAAAGAACAAAAAATTTATTTTATGTTTAATTATTCTGTCGATCTTTATAATTTTATAAAATTTGCAATTAGATTTTTATATTTTTTTCTTTTAATTGAATTCACCAAATATTTTTTTGCAAATTGGATATATAGACAATTAAAACCAAATTAGATTGATTATATATTATTTAAAAAAAATATTCAGCTAATTTAAATATTTTTGACGTGAAAATAATTTAATTACAAAATTAAAAATATTATAAAGACTTAATTATTAAAAAAATATAAAAATTTTATTATAAATTTAGTAAAAATATAAAAATTAATAAAATAATTAAATTTTTATTTTATATATTTTGGAGTAAACTAATATTTCTTATCATAAAAAATTTGAATAATAGTAATCTTAATAAAATAGGATAGAATTTAGTTTAATTTTTGTTTTTATTTTTTTGAAAAAATTTTAAAATTTTTAATATTAAAATTGTTCCGATTTTATTTCTATTATTTTTGATAAATTTTCATTTTATTCTAAATTTCAAATTTTTTATAATCAATTTGTGATTAATATTTTCTTTTACTTTATGTATTTTTTCATCATCATCATGATTGCTCTCCTCTCTCTCCCCCAATGCCAACGTTCCAACTCTATTTTCATCCCAACTTATTAATATATATTTTTCTTTTAAACTCAAAAGCTTTAAGATCGTTATTAATATATATAAGTGTAATAATTCGTGCTTAATAAGATTGAAATTATAATTTTAAATTATTTTATTAAAATTAATTTAAATTATAATAATTTAATTAATAAAAAAACATGTTAGGTATTATTCGTTTTTTTAATCTAATATTATGTGTATTAACTCTAAATAGTTATTAATGAATTTTAATAATATATTTTTTTTAATAAATCAAACATAAATATTTAATATAACCATAAATAACTTAGTAATATCAACAAATTTTTATATGTTATTTTACTGTGAAATAAGAACATATCAAAATCAGTTTAAAATGAGAAACAAATAATTATTAGAGAATCTAATGCATAAAATTCTCTAATAAATAATAAATAATTTAAAACCACTAAAAAATAACTCAACACTCTCATTTGATGCCTGTAAAATATATATCTGAAATAATATTATATCAATGTTAGTATACAAAATTATATGATTAATGTATTTTTAAAATAGTTTATCAAGAGAATAAAATAATACAAATTTTTATGATAATTTTAATATGCTCAAGTTATAAATGTAAAATAAGAACGTGTTGCCCATTAGTACCTAGAATTTGTCAATTTTTTTAATTAATAGTAAAATGAATATAAAATGAATATAACTCTACATCCTAACCTTACTAAGAACTCTCCAATTCTTACCCCCTATTTTCACCCCCTTTTAGCTACAGGTGCGAAGGTTTAATGCGGAACTACAAAAACATAGAAGATTCTATTTACAAGTTGAGTTGTTAGATTTTATTTTTCCCTCATCATTTACTGTTTTGGTTTTAGAGGGATAGGAATTGTATTTGAGGATTTTTGAGTAAGTCTATGTATATAATGCTACGTGTGGATATATATAATTTTGTGATTAAATGATTTAAAGTACCGACTCTTCGTTTTCTTGGTAAAAGTTTCGGTTCGTTTTCGCAAAGGCTCAATATTAAATAAAAATAGTATAGAATAAAAAGGTTTAGAGATAAGTAATGCCTGAGCTTTTAATACGATCATGAGGTGCTAAAAGTTTGGGTGTTATATGTTGCAAGATCACAGACACTTGGAAGATATCTGCACGATGAATGTGGTATATAGAGAAATTTTTTATAGCTTATAAAGAAAAGGTAATAATAAAATCTCTTAATTAAATTTATTAATTTATTAAAATTTATTACTATCAATTTAAAAAATTGACAAATTCTATGTGTTAATGGGTAATGCATTCTTATTGTATATTTATAGCTTGAGAATATTAGAATTATCATAAAAATCTGTATTATTTTATTCTCCTGATAAACAATTTTATAATTACGTTAATCATATAATTTTGTATACTAACATTGATATAGTATTATTTCAGGTATATATTTTGCAGACATAAAAAAAATAGTGTTGAGTTGTTATTTAGTGGGTTTAAATTATTTATTGTTTATTGGAGGACTTTTTGCATTAGAATTCTCTAATAATTTGTTGTTTATTTTTAGCTGATTTTGATATGTTCTTACACATATAACAATTTATTAGTGGATTTAGGTATTATTAGATGGTGTTTGCTACGGTACGATGATAAATATATACGTACCGATACGTTTAAAATATGGACAAATAACATCAAGACAAGTGAAATTTATTTTCCACGTCAGCATTTAGTTTTTTTCTTTTTTAAATATATAATATATCACCACTTTTACTAAAACACCCTTTTAATTAAATAAAAATAAAAAAATATTTATTTATTTAATTTTATAAAAGACTTAAACATCCTTTCTTTGTTTGATTAGACAAAAATATCCTTTTAAATTAATCAAAATTTAGGATTCAATTAATCTTAATTTTATAGATTCAAATAATTAAAACAACAAAACAAAAACATATTAAAAAAACAAAAAATTAAAATTATTCTTCATCAGTATTAAACATATTAAAAAAATAAAAAACTAAAATTGTTCTTGTCTAGTTCAGAAACCTTCTCTCACGCCTTGAAGATTTCAGTCTTCTTCATCTTCTTCTCTCCTCTTCCTATCCTCTCTCTCTCTCTCTCTGCTCCTCTTCTTCTCTCCTCTTCCTATCCTTAGCTCCACACAACGTCTAAACGCGAACCCATCCTTCCCATCACCCTCGAGCTCCTCCTTCCTCTCTCCGTCATCGATCTCACTCCCTCACCTCCGTCCATCTCCTGCCGTCATCGCTGAAACGAGCTTCGAAGCCACCATCGTTATCGTGCAGCTCTATTCCACCATCGTGCAGCTACTGTTTCAGCTTTGAAAGCACCGTCGCGCAGCTCGGTTCCATCGTCGCCAGGCTCGCCTCCTTTTTCCGTCGAGCAGCTCTGTTTTATCGTCGCCGGCGCTATCTCTGTTCCACCTGTCATCCCTTCGGTCGTGCCCTTGTCCCCCTCTTGCTCAGGATCTGCTCTGCTCTGTTCTAGGGCTTCTAGATTCCAGGTAATTTTTTATAACAATTACTGAATAATTGTTGTTAGTTAATTTGTGAATTTGTTATGGGTTGAATAATTGTTGAATAAGTGTTAATTAATCTGTGAATCCTACTGTTTTTACTGTGAATTACTCCATTGTTAATGATTCTGATAAACCATTGTTGAATAAGTGTTAATTAATCTGTCTCTAATACTGTCAAGAGTATGCTTAACTTATTAGCATCATTCTTATAGTTGGATCTTTCAAATTGGTTTCCGAGGAACTTCAAAATTTTGAAGTGAATAATATCTCACATTCTCCTTTCATTTCACTTTTTTACAGACGAAAATGGAAACTATGTGCCCTTTAAACTAAGGTAACTTTTCTCTTAACCTTACTGTCCAAGCTATTTAAATTTTATTTTTCAGTGATCTTCTAAACTTAATGACCCTGTTTTCATTTTCCTTTTCAGCAATGGAGGTTTGACAATCTCAGCGCAGTTTTTCTATCATTGATCATTCTTTTCATTTGAGTTTGATATCAAGACAGTGAAGGTAAGGACTTTGTGCTGTTCTATTGTTTCTGCAGGGAAAGGTCTATCCGGTGGTGTTATTGGTGGAATATCTATTGGAATAGTAGCAGCACTTCTGTTATTGGTATTTTGGGTTTATGTTAAATGTTACAGAAGAAAGAAGATGTGGAACAAAAAATTGGTAGCTAAAGATTCCAGCGAGAACTTTGTTCGCCAAGGTATATGGATTTCGACTTATATTTTATCTAATAGCATGCTTGGATTAGTAACTCTTATACATTGTCCCTCTTTCTGACGAAACCTCTCATAATGCCAAAAACAGAACTTCAACTTCAGATGATACTAGTATTATGGGTGTTAAGGTAGAAAAATCAGCAGAGTTTTCGTATGAGGAACTAGCCAATGCCACAAATAACTTCAGTTTGGCTAAAAAGATTGGTCAAGGTGGTTTTGGTGAAGTCTATTATGGAGAGCTCAATAGCGAGGTTCATAATTTCTCTGTGTTACTAGTTTTGATTACAAGTATTTGAAAGAAAAGTTGCATATGTTTTTTTATTAATGAGAAACTAAATTGCAGTTCTTTTAGTTGAATAGATGCTGCATGCATAGTCAAGTTTTATGTATGATAATACTGTTAGAGTATGATGAACTGTTTTTTATCTATTCAATTTCTTTTGGCAAACTAAGGATTAAAGTATGCTAACTATTATACATTAACTAAACTTGCAAAGTGTTGGTAGTTCTTTTTTTTTCCCATTAATTTAGTACATAGTTATGAGTTTATGAATGTTGAAAGAGTATTCCTTGATCTTCATCTCCTTGTTTCCAATTAGAAGCAATAAAAGTAGAAGTTTTTCAGTATTAACTTCACACATTCACATTCTAGAAAGGAAAGTGAGCTTTTTAGATTTAATAATAGGATTCTCTTATTTGCAGATATGTATATGGAAGTGTTTCTCCCAAAATAGATGCATATGCTTTCGGAGTTGTTCTATATGAGCTTATTTCTGCAAAAGAAGCTTTGATGAGGAGTGGTGGTGCATCTGGTGCTGAATTGAAGGGCCTTGTGGCTTTGGTGATTATTAATGACTTTGCTATGGAGTTGCTTCAGATCGAGAAGTAGCGCAAGGACGAAGCTCGCAGAGAAGCCCTTAGAGTTGCCAATGAGGAGCGCAAGAAGCTCAAGGCCGAAGCTGCGCAAATCAGGGCTCAGGAGCGCAAGATCGCACAACAAGAATTCAGAGAAACACTCGTGCATTTTTTCTTTTTCTTCTTCCCTCCCTTCTATGAATTTTCCTGTGCACACCAAGTATTCGATGGTTTGCTTATTTGTTGGTTTGAGCTAATATGCACGTCAAATGTTTGTTAATTAGTCTCAATGGATAATTAGGTAGATATATGTGCTCAATGTTGTGTTCATGCAGACGAGGTGCTTGATCTAATGACTGAACTACTTTTGAAATAAGTGTTATTTTCTTTCTTTGGAGCCATAATGGCTTGTTGTTTTTTTTTTGAAAATTGACTAGGCCTCAATATGGCTTTGATTTTCCTTTTTTGTGATATTCTTTTGCTTGGGCCAAATGTAAAGGGTTAGATTTTATCTTTTGCATTTGTATACCACACTATTGATTGACTCTTGTTCATTGTCATTGTTTATTACTTAGCTACGTAATCAACATTTCTAATATTATTGCCTTTATGGTCTTTGTTTTGTATTTAGCTGTCAGTTGGTTCATTCTAGTTTATACTTTACATTGCTAATCTGTCAAAAAATCTAGTAATAAAATAGGAACTAGTTTCATATTTGATTGTGCAACATGTAGAAACAATAAAAATAAGTCAATAATCAGCTGACATGGAGTTTGGAGGTATAGTTTTTATATTTTGGAAGTCTAGTTTTCGAATCTTTCAGGTGCGCTAAAGAGATACTTCGTCCTATTGTTGCACACAGCCTTGATTTCATGTGTTTAAGTTAAACCTCTTACAGTCTTTTGATGCGCTTACTGATGTGTCATTCTTATGAATCCAGTTAAAAGAAAGAGCTGAGAAACTTGAAAACTGGAGGATGAAGGTCAAAAAGCATGGTGAGAAGATGGCAAAAAAGAAAGAGTTGTTGCGTCGACAAAGCTCAAAGTGGATCGATGAAGCTAATCTTGAGGCACAAATATTGGAATCCATCGTTTCCTTTAGCTGAGTCCCTTATACTTCCACATTTATTATGGTTGGGATCAATGTTGTGTTATCTGTTACATAGAAGTTATATTTTTGTCCTATGTTCAATCAAGGTTGCATCATCATGCAAATAACTTATGCATTCGGAGTATGGTTAGCCACTGCTACATTCAAGATGCATAATACACATGGAAATAAGTCTGGATATTTTGGGTTAGTCTGGGATTATAGAGCAAGTACTAGCGTACCAAGTTTGCATGCTTGAGTATGAAGTATTTAAGTAATAGTAACTGAATTTTCCTTTTTGACCATTCTCTGAAAATTAATCTTTACTGTCATCAGTATTTATTTTGGTCTAGTGAGATGGAGAACATATTTCATAGTTAGACCATTTTTTGAGCTACATACCTATTTCAAGTGACAACCAGGATTATGAAACCACTGTATATTGTTTGATCATAACTTTAGTTATTTATAACTAATCTATAACAAATTAAAAAAGCAATATCACAAGTGAAATGATGTTGATTATCCTTAGTCTCCCTTCTTACAAATAAAGAGAAATAAAATGTTCATCTAATAAATTCAGAATAACCTATAATTAAAAGCTTCTTCACATAGTTCTTAATTAAAACTACCGCCTACTAAGTTATCATAATATATAGAAAAAGAAACTATCAGATCAAATGTAATAAAACAAAAACATAAAACTACACAAAGATTGTGTGAAGTGAAGCAACACTCCTTGCGGGTGTGTTTCATAAACCACATTCGGAAATATTTGTCACTTTTACACTATATATGGCAGAAATTGCAGAAATAGACCTTCATTTCTTAATGAAGAGTCATAGACTTACAATGAGCTTCCTCTAGCTTACAGGGTCATTAGAAGATACACTTAACCTCTTACTAGTACATTATATGAACATGATGCGACCAGTTCAATGTGACTCCTCCGTATTCGTCGTTCTCAAAGTGTAACCACGAATGCCTCCGGCGACATTTTACATGTGATGTTGGTGTATATATATATCAAGGTTGCTTCTTTCAAAAATGTAAAAAGCTTCATAGCAGAAAACATCCTGGCTTGTATTTATAATATCTTAGAATAACTGGAAGAATAAACTAGTAGAACCATCACCAAATGACCTCAAGTCTATTGGTTTTACCAAAGCCCTGCACAATGGGCAGGTCCTTTCCCTCTCAAAAGTTGAGTAGAATGTATCACTCCCAAAAAATGAGATCCAACTTGGAGTGCGTGGCCATGAAGCCGAGAATTCAAAGTAGAAGCGGGTTATAGATTTGTCAGCCAAGCTTTGGAAGCTGGAATCTCCATGACCTCCTCTAGAAGCACTTTCAGAATCACTTATGATATGACCTCCTCTAGAAGAACTTTCAAAAAGCTGTTGAAAATCAAGAACTGTTAAATTATATCAAGACAATAAAACTACAATACAAGTAGATAAGTCTACCGCATTAATTGCTTGCTGAGCTTTCAAGGATTCATGATGAGAACTTCAAGGAGAAACCAGCAACGTATTAGTCTCTCAAATTACCCATAGCACAACAATTTCTAACTACAATGGGAAACAATGAAAATGGAAATACCTCGAGAGAATAGCCATGTTAAATGAAGAGAATGACTTCAGATCCTGGAATCAAATAAAGCATATAAGAGACATGAAACTAATAACCACCCAGAAAGACAATTTAAGGAAAATGCTTGATCATCACTGTAGTCAAAATGTATCAGAAAATGAAAATAGAATTGAAATTGCAACCAAACAAGCCCTAAAATCTTGTTTTCTGATTTCACTTTTTCCTTCACAAATCTCAAAAATAAAGAAGATTGAAAATAAAACTGAAAATAGAAACAGAAATGCCAACCAAACATGCACTTTCTTTCCCCTAGAATTCGCAAACACACCCTAATAAAACACAATAAAACTCACACAACCAGCTATCTACATACATGTACTGATCTATTTGATAATAATGAACCTAACTTCCAAGAAGGGATCGTAGAAGATGATCAGCAGCCCCATTAACCTGTCATTGAGAATAAGAATAACCAAGGTCAGATATGTACTAGTAGACCATTATCAACAAGCTTGAGAGAGAATAAAACCTTCCAGGATGGTGACTCAAAAGCCAAGAAGACAGCTTCTTTAAATCGATCCTTATAGCGGAGTATTGCCGGACCACCAAAAGTGATGCCAACTAATAATATTTTTAATTGATAAACTCTTATAAACTGATAAACAAAACCAGTCATTTACCATCCAAAGGAAATGCTCAAGTAGGGCTAGTTCGAACTACACATAGATCCAATCCATGCCCTGAATTTCACAAACACTAAAGTAATGCATCAAAGCAAAACTCCATGAAAAGAAACATATCAAAAGCATCACTGATAAACCACTATTTTATGGTTTATCTTGTGCTCAATTGAGTGGTTTTTATCAACTCTTTACTCACTTATTCATACAATTCGCATGTTTTACATTTTCCTTCCTGATTTTATGCTATGATTGAAAACATGCTTCTTTGATCTTATATTTGCTTATTATTAATCCTCTCTTATTACCATTAGATACCTTGATATGTGTGTTAAGTATTTTCAGATATTATAAGGCAGGAATGGCTCAGAGGATGGAAAGGAAGCATGCAAAACTGAAAGGAATGCAAGAAGTTGGAGAAACTGCTAAGCTGTCCAGCCTGACCTCTTCGCACTCAAACGGCTATAACTTTAGCTACAAAGATCCAAAAGACGCGGTTCCAGTTGCGTTGGAAAGCTAACGTCCGGGGCTTCGATTTGATATATAATTTACCATAGTTGCCCCGACGCCAGGCGATGCAAACGCGTGGGTTACGCGGATGCGTGACCTGGCCAACACCCAATCTGCGCGGTCGCGTGGACGACGCGGCCGCGTCACTTTTCCGCGACCTGTACGGACCAGAAAGCGCTGGAAGTGATTTCTGGGCTGTTTCTGACCCAGTTTTTGGCCCAGAGAACACAGATTAGAGGCCATAAAGTGGGGGAATGCATCCATTCATAAGGAGGCCTCTTATAATTCACTTTCCATGTTTTAGATGTAGTTTTAGAGAGAGAGGTTCTCTCCTCTCTCTCTCTTAGGATTAGGATTTCTCTTAGTTTTAGGAGTGACTCTCAATCCCAGGTTCTTTATTTTTATTTAATTTATGAACTCTTTCATGTTACATATAATTTTCTTAATTAATGTTATTTGAGGTATTTCCATTCATGATTGCTTTCTTTTATTTACATGATTATTACTTCCCATCTAAAAGCATTTTTATTCCAGCAGCTACAATTTTTTTTCCTTTTGGCTTTGGTTAATTAATTGGTAACTCTTGAGTTATTAAACTCATTGTTGATCGAAAATTGGAATTCATCCACTTAACTTACCTTCATAGTTAGAGGTTAATAAGGTGGGGGAAGAATCCAATTCTCATCACAATTGATAAGGATAACTAGGATAGGACCTCCAGTTCTCCATACCTTGCCAAGAGATTTTATTATTATTATTTTGTGTTACTTGCCATTCAACATACTGCTCCCTTAATTTCTGAAAACCCTACCACTACTTTCTCAAACCCCCAAATTTACAATCTCCATAACTAATAATAAGAACATACCTCCCTGCAATTCCTTGAGAAGACGACCCGAGGTTTAAATACTCGGTTATCAATTTTAAAGGGGTTTGTTACTTGTGATAACCAAAACGTTTGTATGAAAGGACTTTTGAAGGTTTAGAAACTATACTTGCAACGAGGATTTATCCGCAAATTTCTAGACCACGCAAAAGTTCTAACGTCAAAATGGCGCCGTTGCCGGGGAATAGCAAACGTGTGCCTTATTATTGGTTATTGTAAATATTTTTTTAAAAAAAAAATTAAATTTCTTCCTATCTTTTTCAAAAATTATATCTTTTTCAAAATATTTTCTTTTTATTTTTTAATTTTTGTTTTTATTTTCTCTTACTACCATGAACTCTCACCCCTTTGGCTATGAGTCTGGTTACAATAATGTTGCAGGAAGAAGAAATTACAATGAGAACATGCATCATGGTTGGAACAATCAAAGATGGGAGGAGCCACAAGGATTTGATCAACCCTCATGGCAACAACCACCTCCAATGGACTATCAACAACCACCACCATATGCCTATGAACCCTTTCCTCAACATAACTTTGGACCACCACACTCACAAGCCCCTTTTCGCCATTCACCTCCATATGACCCTAACCCTCATCCACCATACCAACCACCTTATGAACCAAATGAACCCTCCTATCAACTCCAAACCTCCATGGAGAAAGCACTTGCCGATCTAAACTCTACTATACAAGCTCTCGCCGCCCAAATCGGATTACCAAATCCCTTCAACAATCAATCCTCAAGCTCTAGTACACTTCCTTTTCAACCACAGAATAATCTCTCCATCCCATCACCATCATCCATGGAAGAGCACCCACATCCATCAATCCAAGAGCAAGATGATCCCAATTATGCTATTGATATGGAACAGGAAAAAAGGAATCATCTTTGCGAATCCATACTTCATAAAGAGCTAGAGGAGGCCCTACGGGTAAGGGTAGGAGAGACCCTTGAAGATGAAAGAATAGTTGAAAGGAGTTGTCATAGAAAGAAAAACATCGAGGATGAGTACGATTTTATACTTAAACAACTGGACAAAGCAGCAATTATTAAAAAGGAAGAAGTGGTTGCAGACATAAGAGATGCTGTACCTCCATTGGAAAGTCCAGTCACAGAGCCTCCTTCCACGGTGTTTGATGTTGATGTTGAGAAGAGCGTACAACCTCCGAGGCAGTTCATGGTTGAAGATTTTATAGAGGTTGATCAAGAGGTAGAAGATGTCAAAGAAGAGCACAAGGGAGTGGAGCTTGAAATTACCTTGCCAAAGTTGTTGGAAACCCCTCCCCCTAAGTTGCCATCATCCTTCACAACATTCAAGTGGGTAAAATTCATATCCCAAAGCTTTCTAATCCCACTTGAATATGGGATACTGGAGACGGATGGTCAACTTAGAGCTCTTTGTGGCATTAAAAGTAAGAGGAAGATGGCCAGTGATAAGAATTGTCAAGCAAGGTTCAACATGGTTGTGTGCTCAAGGTTTAAATGCAAAGGTTGGTGTAAAGCTCAACTGAATGGGTCTAGGAAGTTGTTTGGCCGCTTACGTGAGAATTCAGACTGCTTGCCACCTAGAGGGAACAATATTGCTCAACCAAAAGACGGGTGCAAAGGCAAGGTCTGGGACCCCGGAATTCAATCTAGAAATCAGCACTCTTGGGGCCTTGTCACATGCTTTAACTTACTTGAAGGCTTTCTGCGCCTAGTTTGGGATCCCGGAGGTTACTGGAAATACAAACATTGGTGGGGATTCCTGGATCAGTACAAGCACAAGCCACCATAGCAGGAAGCTCACCAAATGTCCAACTTAAGGACTTTAACTAAAAGTGCTAGGTGGGAGACAACCCACCATGGTATGATTGTTCCTTTTTCATTTTTATTTAGTTTTATTTGTTTTCGAGTTTTATTTTATTTTATTGAACCTGGAGTTTTGCATCATATTCATATTAACACTGCATTCTTCATTTTTCAAATTACAAAAAAAAAAAAGCGAGCACGCGACGCGACCGCATCAGCGACGCGTCCGCGTCGCAAGGAGATAGGAGAAAATAAAAACGAACAAAGAGTTTCGCAGGAGCAGCGCTGGAGGCATGCCAATGGCATAAATCACCCCACGCGACCTCGTCGCCGACGCGACCGCGTCACCTGGGAATAACGACCTCCCACGCGACCGCGTCAACCATGCGGCCGCGTGACCTAAAAATCGGCGTAAAAAGAGTGTATGGCCGAAAGTTGAGCTGGAATTGGGCTGGACCCGTGCTAGCAGCACAAGCCCTACCACGCGAACGCGTCACCCACGCGTCCGCGTCATATTGGACACAAGGCCACCCGCGCGATCGCGTCGACCACGCGATCGCGTCACCCAATTTTGGCAATTAAAATAAATCGAACAGAGAGTTGTGCTGGAGCGAGGCTGCACTCGCGCCAGCAGCGCAACACGGGTCACGCGACCACGTGACTGACGCGATCGCGTCGTCTTACCTAACGCGCACCCACGCGAACGCGTGCCCCACGCGACCGCGTCGCATGCGCCGCACAGCTCACCCTAAAATTGCCACATATCTTATCTCTCTCTCCTCCAAATCCTAATTTTTCTTTTCCTTTCTTATTTACTTCCTCTTCCCTTCTTTCCCTTCTCATTCTTCTTATTTTTCTTTTTATTTTATTTTAATTTATTTGCATATCTCATTCATTGCATTTTAAATTTGTGCATATTTTTATTTTCTTTTCTGAATTTTTTTATTGGTGTTAAATATCTTTTCTTATTCAACTGTTACATCTTTTCTTGAAATTATTTTGGTAACTTGTTTCACACTGTTGGGCAATATTATTTAAGCCAATGTTAATCTTTTATGTTATTTGTATTAATTTTGCATTGACATGAACTTACATTCTCTTTCATTACCCACTCTCTTCCCCATTATTGTACATTTTGTACCACTGGCATGCCATGGCTTCTATTATTTTTTCACGCACATGTTGAAGCTTCCATGTAAATGAGACCATTATCATTTGGCATTACTCAACCCATATTTCATTTATTTTCTATCTTTATTTTTGGGTTACTTTTCTTTCCTTTTTTCTTTCAGGATGGCCACCCGGAAGGGAAGCGGAAGACGTTTACATGGGGAGACAGACAAGTCCATTTGCAAAATCTTGAAGAAAAGCTTCAGTTGGAACAACCCGTCCACCTGCACATCTCAGCATGCACCGAGGACGGTGCAATCTTTAAGTATGGAGAGGTCGATACCGATCTCCGTGGGTTAGTACTTTCTTTTCAACACCAATAATCTTATTTTCTTTATTTGTTCATTGTTGCATCTGCATATTTGATTGCATATTTATTTGATGATTTTGTGCATTTAGTTACTACTTGGTTAAAATAATAAATTTCTTTTAAGATCCTATTTTTGAAAATTTTCACTAATTTAAATTGAAAATTTTTATGTTAAAAATTTGTTTGAAGTTGTAATTGGAACATGAATTATAGCTAAAGAACACACAACCTGTGAGACTTTGAGCTTATTTACATGGTTACATTATTTAACCATAATTATTTTTGTGTGTTTCCTTCTCTAGAATTGTAATCTTTGCTTTGTTCCATTCTGTATGTCCATATTTAATATATCTACATGCTTGCATATGATTGAGGCCATTGTTTGATTCTAACTTACTTATCCCAAAATTAGCCTACCTTTTACATCACTCTTGTTAGCCTCCTTGAGCCTTTAATTCCCTCTTATTCTATAAATCACAACACTAGCCTTAAGTAGAAAAACAAAATTAAAATCCCAAGTTGAATCCTTGGTTAGCTTAAGATAGAAGTTGTGTAATTGTTTAAGTGTGGGAAACCTATTGGGAACATGGATGATAAAAACAAAGGGTAGAAAGTTGAAAAGAATGAAATAATTCAAAATAAAATTTTTGGGAAGCATGCTCATGTGAAGTCAAAATAATTAAATTACCATGTGCATTGAAAAAAAAATATATTAAATAAGGGGATACAAAAAAAAAAAAGTAATATTACCCCCAATACAAAATAAAAAGGATCAATGCACATGGGACGAAATTCAAAATTAAATTTGATACATGAGCATGTAATACAAAAGTAGGAAAAATTTTGGGAAGCTAAGTATAATTTTAAATTTTTTATATAGTACGTATATGTTAGGTGAGATCTTAGACTACTCAAGGATTCACTTCACTAGCTCACTTAGCCTTATATATATATACCCTCACCCTTACCTTGGCCCCATTACAACCTTGAAAAGACCTCATGATGTTTGCATTGGTACATTAAATATTTGTTGATTGGTTAGATGAAGAACAAAGTTTAGAAAGCATGACTAGAGAAGAATAGAGAGATTGACCCTAGACACTTGAGAGTTAGATTGATATACACTACCAGTGAGGGTTCAATGTTTGATTCAATGTTCCCTGCTTTCATGAGCTATCTTCTCACAAGTTTACCTGTCCTTATTTTATATGATTTGAATTAGTGGGATTTGAATTATTTTTGTCTTGGAGAACTTATTTACTCTTAACCAAGTAGGTAGAAACATTTAGCATGTAGTTGCATTCATAGGTTGCATTTCATACATTTCACCATTCCTCTTCATCTCTTTATAGTTTCTCTTGAGCTTAGCATGAGGACATGCTATTGTTTAAGTGTGGGGAGGTTGATAAACCACTATTTTATGGTTTATCTTGTACTCAATTGAGTGGTTTTTATCAACTCTTTACTCACTTATTCATACAATTCGCATGTTTTACATTTTCCTTCCTGATTTTGTGCTATGATTGAAAACATGCTTCTTTGATCTTATATTTGCTTATTATTAATCCTCTCTTATTACCATTAGATGCCTTGATATGTGTGTTAAGTGTTTTCAGATATTATAAGGCAGGAATGGCTCAGAGGATGGAAAGGAAGCATGCAAAAGTGAAAGGAATGCAAGAAGTTGGAGAAACTGCTAAGCTGTCCAGCCTGACCTCTTCGCTCTCAAACGGCTATAACTTTAGCTACAGAGGTCCAAACGACGCGGTTTCAGTTGCGTTGGAAAGCTAACGTCCGGGGCTTCGATTTGATATATAATTTGCCATAGTTGCCCCAACGCCAGGTGATGCGAACGCGTGGGTTACGCGGACGCGTGACCTGGCCAACACCCAATCCGCGCGGTCGCGTGGACGACGCGGCCGCGTCACTTTTCCGCGACCTGTACGGACCAGAAAGCGCTAGAAGTGATTTCTGGGCTGTTTCTGACCCAGTTTTTGGCCCAGAGAACACAGATTAGAGGCTATAAAGTGGGAGAATGCATCCATTCATAAGGAGGCCTCTCATAATTCACTTTCCATGTTTTAGATGTAGTTTTAGAGAGAGAGGAGAACCTCTCTCTCTCTTAGGATTAGGACTTCTCTTAGTTTTAGGAGTGACTCTCAATCCCAGGTTCTTTATTTTTATTTAATTTATGAACTCTTTCATGTTACATATAATTTTCTTAATTAATGTTATTTGAGGTATTTCCATTCATGATTGCTTTCTTTTATTTACATGATTATTACTTCCCATCTAAAAGTATTTTTATTCCAGCAGCTACAATTTTCTTTCCTTTTGGCTTTGGTTAATTAATTGGTAACTCTTGAGTTATTAAACTCATTGTTGATCGAAAATTGGAATTCATCCACTTAACTTACCTTCATAGTTAGAGGTTAATAAGGTGGGGGAAGAATCCAATTCTCATCACAATTGATAAGGATAACTAGGATAGGACCTCCAGTTCTCCATACCTTGCCAAGAGATTTTATTATTATTATTTTGTGTTACTTGCCATTCAACATACTGCTCCCTTAATTTCTGAAAACCCTACCACTACTTTCTCAAACCCCCAAATTTACAATCTCCATAATCAATAATAAGAACATACCTCCCTGCAATTCCTTGAGAAGATGACCCGAGGTTTAAATACTCGGTTAACAATTTTAAAGGGGTTTGTTACTTGTGACAACCAAAACGTTTGTATGAAAGGACTTTTGAAGGTTTAGAAACTATACTTGCAACGAGGATTTATCCGCAAATTTCTAGACCACGCAAAAGTTCTAACGTCAATCACAGTCACATTAATCGCATTATTTGACTTTTCTAAAGTCAAAACCAATCCAAAACATATTAAGATACATATATGTGAATCTAAATAGACATATGAGCCGAGTAAGTTTACCTTTTTTCTCTGATCAGACAGCATCTTCAAAACTGAGCATAAATGAACCTTTAATTATTTAACCAAAAGCTGCATCAACCAGCCCCTTCTCTCGGGTGTAATCCAAATCACCCGAACTCCCACTTCCATTTCAAACCCCAGAAAAAAGGTAAAATCAGAGTTGCACTAGAACTCCCGCATCAAGAGGGAATGATCAAAATGCAAAAGATTTTGGTAACAATGAAAAAGGCAATAACCACTTAGCATTTTGGTAACAAAAGGTAATAAACTCTTAGCATTTTGGTAACAAAACAAAAGATTTTTCAACTGAAATAAAAAATAACGACAAATGATTGGACTAAACAGCATACAGACAGAAAATTCACAACCACCTTCTTATGCAAGGAAACAGGCAAGCATTGTTTATAAGCCTAAACCAGTACAAGTCATGTGATGATAAATAAATATTTGAGCCTTAATCATTTAAAGAATCTTTACAACTCATAAAACAGCTTGAGTTATATGAGAAAGTGGCAAGAAATTTAACTTTGCTAACCAAAATATTCAACTTCTTGGCAGTTATTTCTCTCAATAACTGCATAGAACTGCTATAGAGCTTTCTTTGACATGAAGCTAGCAGAGAATTTGATAAGTAAATAACTCAATTAGAACTTCAAATTGCATAAATTAAAAATATAATATATAAATTATAACTCTGTGGCTTTTTGTTGTTGATGACATCATTCAAAAGTCCAGCCCATGTATTGCTATCACAGGGTCCACTAGAATACGACGAGACATGTGAAAACTGAGGATATGATGTAATTCCGGCAGTAGAAGGATATTGGTTGAAGTACGCCATGCCATTTGGAACAGGATGAAAAGGAATAGGGAGGACTCCACCATAAGGTTGATAAGGAAGGACCACTGGATAATGATGCATAGGATATTGTGGCAATCCTGGTATCTTGGTTGTGGCTGCATCTGGAACTTCGGTTGCTTCTATTCCTGATGTGTTGGTCTTATCTTTTAATGTCTCTTCACTTAGACTGATTTCTTCGGTTTAAACATAAATCATAATTTTTAAATAATTACGATACAAAATTTATGCAAAGTGTTTGTCTCACTCGCCCTTAAACTCTCGGTTGCACTTATGGTATTGGATTAATATAATTTAAATTCAAATTAAGACTTTAATTTTCCTTCTTGAATTATCTAATATAAATTATTAGATATGCAAAATGTTACCTTCTGTCGACTTTTTTTGCCATTTGCTCTAATCTTCGGTGTCTCTGTCAATTTAGATACAGACTTCTTGCTTCCACAACCCTTGAATTTTTTGTAACAGAATAATAAGAAATAATATAAGCACTACAAGAATAATATGTTGCAAATTTGAATTGAAATGACAATAAATTTGATAGATGGTATAACATGGACAAGTGCTTACTTTAAAATTATTTTTATTGTGCACGGGTGTATTTTCTACTGATTTTGTGTTCTGAGAGGGAGTCTGTTTATTGGCATCACATTCTTCAACCTGATAAAAAAAATTTAAAAATTGTTCAAAATATAGCATTATTTAATAATTCTGCGAAAGACACTAAAATAATAGGTAAGCATAAAGTATATCCTTAAGCAAGGCATTATATTAATACCATTGGTTCATCTTCAGCATTTGAGTATTCGGCGGGGGAGTCCTCCTTGGCGAGTAATGGACATGTCCTAACGAAATGCCTGTCCGACTTACAATGCGAACATCTTCGCCTCTTTTGGCCTTTTGGAACCTTTCTTGGAGCCCCTTTTGACTTCACAACAGCTGGATCACCTATTAGCGCTGAAGTGGGGGAAAGCCTCGCTTGTGCATCACCTTTATTTTGCACCTTTGAAATTAGCTTAAGTAACTCACCTGAGATTTCCCTATAGTCTACTGAATTTTTGGAAGAAATATCACAAAGCTTCCAACAAATAGATGCCATTACACCGCGTCTAAGTGTGGGCGCTATATCATCAGCAGTGTCTTGCTCACCAATTGAGCATATAAAATCACTCTTTGCATCTCTTATCCATCTTTTCAGGATAAGAGATGTAGGGACGCATTTTGCATTGCGATGCTTCAAGACCCCAAAGATGTGGGAGCACGGTAGTCCACGAGTCTCAAATAGCCTGCACTCACACGCAAACAGGTCCTTGTCTTTATTGTAAGACACTTTAAATTCCCATTGCTGATTAAAATACTCACTCGTAGTGTACTCAACAATGTCTCCACTGTTTGGTTCCTTTTGTTGTTTGACTTTCAATATAATCAACCAATCTTCCATCTTTGGGATCATTGGTAGAAAACTTGATGCAGCCTGATTTGCCATTAGTCATTTCTTTGGTAGCGACATTGGATTTCCTTGAGATTGTGCTGGCTTCATGATGATAATTGGAAACTTTCTACCCCGGAGTGAACTTGAAATATCATCAGTGACAAATGTTGGGGTGAACTTTCTACCCTAGGCATAAATTTGATGAGAAATTTAAATTTAGATTCAATTCAAAATTTTATTAACTACTGTGGCAGTATCTTTTGTTGGAGCTCTATTAACTAGTCTCAATTATTGCTTTAGTTGTTCTGTTGAAAATGTAAGCAAGAACTTGTCTTATTTCAAGACGAATCTGTGAGTTTAGTCTTGTGTCTTGAACCCATTTTTGTTAATTTGGTTTTATATCATATTGAGTAATGATAGAGGACTATAAAAGCGTGCATATAAACAATGGAGTTAGATGACTCAAAATTACCCACTGGGTTTTTTTCAGAATCTATACTCCCCTTTTATAATATTTAACATGACTCAGAATTAGATGAACAAAATCAGAAAGTTACATTTATTACATAAGAACAAAAAATTGTAACATGTAACTCGATACATTAAAACAAAAATGAACCTTTGATCTACTACACCCTGCTGCCTTAATCTACAAAATATATCTTGACAATTCAAGTCAAGAATACCAAAATTTGTGCTACCGATGAAACACTAACAGAATACAAGATATTCAATTACAAAATTTTAAAATGGAAGTGATGAATGATTGGGCTTAAATGTTGATCATCGCCGGGCGATTTGTTTCATCCGGTCTGATAAACTTGGAAAGCACCTTCACATCACAAATCCAATGAAAGCATCAAGAGGTAACTGCTGAAAACATGACATGAAGTCGGTCAGCAGGCGAGACGTAAGAGCTACACAAATATAGCAATTGAGAGATCTTATATGCACTACTTAGTAGTTAGTATACACTTCTCTTATATACCTATTAAAAGTGATTGATAAAAAATGAGAAAAGATTAAAAAATTCCTCTTTTATATCATAAACGAAAGGTGTACAAGATAAAAAAATTGCTATGTCTGAAAACGGGAGGATATTTCCTCCGGAAGAACCTTGGTATCGAATTGCCAACACATGATAAAGCACAGAGTAGGATAATCAAGGAAAGCAACAAAATGAGAAAAAGAATAAGGGGATTTATCTTCATTAAAAGGAATTCCAAACCACGAAACCCGAATCCGGTGGAATATGCTTTCCCTGCTTCCAACAAGGCAACACCAAGAGTCCAAGTGATATATGCCATTTCCAATTGAGCTACTACTATTCACATATTGATTAGGCAAATGTTCAACTATACCAACTTTAGTTTTACTCATAAACTTCTGTTACCATATATTTTGACTACAATTGCATGAACTACAACAATTTAAGAAATAAGAATAGCACACACATAACAGTATAACATCTATAAAACATAGGGTTTGTGTTCAGCATAATCGTAATAACTGAATATGCAAATAAAACTATTCAGATTGTTGAAATGAATGCAAATGTCAAATATTTTGAAGCACTAGAAGCTTCAAGATATCAGATATTATATATATATAGGAAAAGGGAGTAGGATACAAAGCATAGAACCATTAATATCTTTCTGTCAATCCAATTTAAGCAAGGGCATACATCAAGGATAGACCAGCATACTATTATTATATATTTATATACCCAAAAAACTAATGAGTAATGTCAATAATTTTTATTCACCTTTCTCTTCCATTTTTTCAAAGGCAGACAGAGCACTACTTGTATTGACATTTTCCAGCATCTCACTCACCTTGGTTGAAGTGCTAAAGGAACATTAATCAAAAACCAGGATTAAAAGGGATTAGGAATAGACTGTAATAAAATGCGAGTCAATCAGAAAATGGTTTGGACAAACTTTGCAGATTGAGCTCTTGCTTTCAGAGTATCTTTCTTTGATCTCGCCTCCTGCATCTTACTCTCCAGAAGCTACAGGCAATTAACAAAGCAAAAATGGGATAAACTTACATCACTAGTTATAACAAAAAATTTCTGCACTATAATTAAAATAATCCAACCAGTTTCAACAGCTTATAGGATTCTGGGAAGATGCAATTTTTTACAAAAATAAAGTTACTGGCACACTATAAATTTTGGTTTCCAAGCATATCAAAAACAAAGCTGCTGCTCTTTTTCTTTTTTAAAAAAGAAAACAAACAAAACATAAAAAAAATTGGAAGGGCAGAACAAAGTTTGTTTCTAAGCATAAGCATAGTCCAGAAGAAAACAAGAATTAATTTCAGCACAAGAAGATATCCCAGAACTTGTTACCTCAGGTACATAATGCATCAACATATTTTCAATGCCGGATTTCAAAGTCACCGAAGAGCTTGGGCACCCACTACATGCTCTCTGCATCTTAAGTTTTACTATTCCAGTATCCCTAGATAAAAACCACAATAAATAAATTAACTTGGTACAAATATAATTCTATAGTGCCCGTAGTTGGACGCTCTTCCTAAAAGTTTCATTCATGTGCTTCAAAACCAAAATAACAAACTATTAAGAACTTACGGATCAAATCCTCGATATTCAATGTCTCCACCATCATCTTGAACAGCCGGCCGAATACGAGTCTCCAACAATTCCTTGATCATTGCAACAGTTTCAGAATCATCCTGTACAAAACATAGGCATACTACCATTTAGTTTAGGCCTCTCAAATATTGTTGAGTACATACTCAAATGTACTCCAGGGTTAAAACATTTTCATACTACAAGGTACTTAGATTAGTTAGATACAAGTATAGAGTATGTTAAGGAAAAAACCATCTGAACTGATTAGGTGGGGCACAAGGTAGTGAATGCCAATTTAGTGGGGAAATGGTGCCTTTACATCAAACCCAAGAAGAACAAAAAGAAAAAAGAAAGGTACAGGAACAGAGACAGGTTTTCTTCCAGTTGGCACAACACAAAAAATTACCAGAAGGGAAAATGATGCCTAACTTAGCAAAATGTTTGATGACTACAGTGATTAACCAAACTTAGTAGCATCTCATACATGATAGCAAGGCAAAGCAAAAGTCATTATATTGCTGATATAAATCTAGCATTAGTCTTTATGCAACCAAGTGAAATAAAGGATTCAATGACAAATACATAAATATTAATTTAAGGATTAAGTAACTAAAATAGAAGCATTAGAATAATTAAAAATAACAACAAAAATAGGCTTCTAAAGTGATGATTGAACAGCTGAGACATTATCTATTATCTCCTTGAATAGGATTGATTATTGGCTTATGCTATGTGTACCAGAGAGAGTAGCAAAAATTAAAGCTATGTAACAACCTGCACTGGATAGCTATGAATGCAATCTTCCCAAGGAGGCTTGGGTGAAGCCTTGACATGCCTAAGTGCCTGCTACACTGCCCTGTTACACTTAAATCCACTTCCAAATGCAATCTGCCACACCCTATTCCCCTTCCTCTTTCTTCCCTTGGCTTCAGTGTATGCCAGCTCATACCAAATAGAGCTTGAAGAAGTGTTCCCAAATCTGTGAAGTGTCATTCTAGAAGCCTCAACATACATAGGCAAAAGCTGAAGATTATTCTCAAGCTCATCAATCACAGCTCTCCCATCAGCATGAATGCAGAAATGATCAAATGCAAGCTTGAAATCAGGTATATAAGGCTTCACTTTTGCATTCAGAAGCTTCTTAACAACCAAAGTAGCAAAGAACAGAAGCTGTTCACTTATTGGAAGAACAAGAGGCCCCAAAGTTGTGATGTTAGTCTTCAAAGTCCCACCAGCAATAGCCATAAGATCCTTTAAGAGAGAAACACCAGTTTTGCCATCATCATCTTGTTCTTGATACACACACCTGAAAGCTTTATCATCAACACCCTTATGAGTCCTCACAACATGAACAAGCTTGTACTTTGCTCTTCTCTTAACAGAGTCTTTGTTGGACAACAAAACAGCAGAACCACCAACACGGAACAAACAATTTGGGATCAGAATAGATTTCTTGTTCCTAAAGTACCAATTCTGAGTAATGTTCTCAGTGCTAACAACAACAACATAAGTGTTCCTATGAACTTGAAGCATGTACTTAGCAAGATCAATGGCTATAACTCCTGCACTACAACCCATACCACCCAAATTGAAGCTTCTAATGTTACCCCTAAACTTGTACTTGTTCACAATCATTGCAGAAAGTGAAGGAGTTGGGTTAAACAAACTGCAATTCACAACAAGAACACCAATATCCTTAGGCTTAATCTTTGTATTAGCAAAGAGATTATCCAAAGCACCAAACATAACATTCTCAGATTCTTCTCTTGCAGCAGCCATGGAAGGAGTTGGAAGGATATGATGCATGGCTTCGGGTACATACTGACCGTCGAAGTCTAAGATTTTGTTCTTGGTTGAGCTTCTGCTCTCTGAACTCGAAGGAAGGAAACTGGAATGTTGATGGGTTTTTCTACTGAGCAGTTTGAGAAGAGGGGGGGGCAGAATCATGACGGAGACAGAGGCCAGGCAACGAACACAACTCAGAAGACGGTGGTGGGTTGGAAGAATCTGCGACGACTAGAAGAAGACGATGGTGACTGAGCGCCCGACGGACGGCGGCAGGAGCGCGATGGAGCAGATGAACACCAGGAACTGACGCGCCGAGGTCGAGGAAGAAGAAGCTGCGATTCTTGAAGGAGGAAGAAGCACGGACGACCAGACGACGATGGTAGTGCCTGAGAGCGACGGACGGCGGCAGTCTTTGCGGCGGTGGTGGAAAAGCTAGGGTTTAGGGGAGAAGCTGTTAAGATAGGGGTATTTAAAGGGTATTTTTGTCTAATCAAATAAAGGAAAGATGTTTAAGTCTTTTCATTCAAATTAAATAAAATTTATTTTTTATTTTTATTTAATTAAAAGGGTGTTTTAGTAAAAGTGGTGATATATTATATATTTAAAAAAGAAAAAATTCAATGCTGACGTGGAAAATAAATTTCACTTGTTTTAATATTATTTGTCCATATTTTAAACGTATCGGTACGTATTAATTTATCATCGTACCGTAGCAAACACCTTATTATTATTATTATTGACCGAAAGTCCTTAGGAGAATGAAAGAACAAAAATGGAATGTGGTTTACTAAGGCTTTATATGCATGTGTATATCTATAAAATCAATGACACGTAAATCACCTCATGTGTCACCAAACTAATCCAACTATTATTATTATCTTTGGATTTGGATCCTCTAAAGTTTGAATTTCACTTTAGAGAGTAAAGTGTGATCTCTCATCATTAATTTCATGGGTGGGATCAAGAATAAATATGAAAAAGAAACTATTCAATAATAGAATATCACACTTTATTCTCTAAAGTGAAATTCAAATTTTAGAGAATTCAAATCCATCATTCTTAGTCATCATCATCAGCGGTTTTATTGGGAAAAAAAAAAGGGAGAGAAATGACCGTGTGTGAGAGAGAGACCAAAGCTTTCATTGAAGAAACCGTAACCTCTACTAAAATTTTGGTTTCGATTTCTTGTGATTCGTAACTCTAATAAAAAATTTAATTTAATAAAAGTGTTCGTATCTTTTTTTTTACACGTTGGTATTACTCTTGTCTAATAGAAGTTGATGGTGACATATCTCCTCTTTCCCTTAAATTCGGCCAATTGGAGTTCTAGCATTTTTTTTCAGCAGTTCAGTCAAAAGGCTTCTCCAGAGTTTCCGTGGTTTTAATTTCGTACAGAGGTAGCATTTGGTAATTTTATAATAATTGAATGTGAATTTGATAAGTGAATTGTTCGTTTGATTGATTATTGATTAAATTTGACTGAATTTATGTTGAATTTTTGTGATATATTAATATTTGTGATTGGTTTGGGGTTTAGTCGGTTTAAGTGTAGCCAAGAACCGAATTATTTTGATGAATTCGAGGTTGAAATGTTGTTGGTGATCAAGTGGAATTGGTGAGATTTGATGAAGACATTGAGATTTAATAAGAAATGAACCGATAAATTAATGACATAATTTGAGATATGAAAATGGTTTTATTTTGAAAGCAGTTGGATTTCTAATTAGATTGATTTTATAAATATTTTGATGTTAGAAATAGTTTTGATTTATTGGAAGCGATTAGAAAGAGTTTGAGAAATGGTTTGAATGGGACCCGAGAAGGGTGGCAAAGTTCGAGTTTTAGGGGAGATGCTGGCGAAATTTTGTTATAAAATTTAAGATTTTATTTGAAATGTTATTTAGAAAAAGATTGAATTTGAGAAGTTGTATTATTTAATTTTTGATTTATGCAGAAAATAGTTATATTTTGAGTTTAATTCATTTAAGAAAAGTATATATTTTGAGTTCGATTTATTTTGAAAAGAATTTGTTTTAAGGATCAAATTGGGATTGGTTTTGGTTTTGAAATTGGTTCGAAACTTCTAATTTGTATGCTTTGATTTTGATTTGATTTAGAGACTTTATTTGATTAAATTCAGTTTAAGAAAATAATGATTGTTAAGGATTTATAATAAACTCAAAAAATGAGATTGGTTGTTACTCCCCTAAATTCTAGAGGCCTTGCTGACGAGTTTAACTAATAAATAGTTTCTTTTTGTCTTTTGAAAGAAGAGTTGGTTTAAGTGAAATTGTTTTAAAGATTTTAGAGAATGCATAAAGAGGTGGTTTTGGTTTTAAAAGAAAGAAAGAACGAAAAGAAAAGGAGAGAAGCAGAGATAATTGTTTACTTGCTGAAAACAAGCAGAGATATGGTGGTGAGTCCACCGAGATTTGCTTTTCAAAGATACATCGACCAATTCAGGGGATTGTCGCACCTGTAAGACAGATGTTGCTTACAGAAGTTATCGCTACATACATTGTCTAGAGAGAGCCTCACATGTAAGACAGAGGTTGCTTACATCGGCTCAAGAGAGTCGCACCTGTAAGACAGAGGTTACTTACAGAGGTTATGACACTGGAAATCAAACTTAGACAAAGGTTGCTTGTAACAGCTCAGACCACCCGCTAGCACGATATTGTCCGCTTTGGCACACAAGGCCTCACGGTTTTGCGTTTGACGATAGGGATGCTAGGCGAAGCCCCCACACTCATTCGTCAAAACGCGTCATGCTAGGAGAGGTATCCACACCCTTATAAGGCATGCTTCGTTCCTCTCCCCAACCGATGTGAGCCTTACATTGCTGAGTTACGTCGGAAGCAGCTCGAAACCGACAGATGAGCTCATTAGCTACACTAGGGATAAATATGCATCATACTTGTTTGCGCATACTTGTTGTGATTGTGTCTTCTATGATTGTGTGTGTTTGTGATTGGATTATGTGTTCTATAATTGTTGAATTGGATTGTACTTTGTTGACTATTATTGCGAACCAAATATATATAAAATGAATATAATTTTACACCCCAATCCTACTAAGAACTCCTCAGTTCTTATCCCCTATTTCCACCCCCTTTCACCTACAGGTGCGAAGATTTAGTGCGGAGTTACATGAGTATAGAAGATTCTGTTTACAAGTTAAGTTCTTAGATTTTATTTTTCTCTCGTCGTTTATCGTTTTAGTTTTTTAGAGGGAATAAGACTTGTATTTAAGTATCTTGAAATAAGTTTGTGTAAATAATTTTGTTAGTAAAAGTTTTTTTAATATAATTAAATCTTTTTAATTGTGCTTTTGAGCAATTTTTAAGAAAGTTCGGTAGTAGTGGTGAAGGATGGGTTGGCACCTCTGTAGAAGAGGCAGTAGGATGAAGTAAGGATTTAGTACAGTTAAAAAATGAAGAGGGGAACGAGGCATATATGATCATGATAACGGAGAGATTATACGGAAGAAAGGGTTAAAATTAGAGAAGAACATAATGACGGCATATAGAGTATAAAAGTTAATGGTAGGAATACAATTGAAATTTATAAAAAATGCAAAGAATAAAATTATATTGAAACAAATTAAATATTCAATGTATTTAAAATTTTTTAAAAAAGTTAAGGGAAAAGAGTAGACTTTATCCTTAAAAATGTGATAATATATATGGATTGTATATGTTTATATTAAATTCTGCATTATTTTAAATGACAATGGATAGTCTTTAATTTATGTGTATGATAATTTTTACTACTTATGATCAAATTAAACTCTTCTAAATGGAGAAATAAAAAGTGATGGGATTTATATATAATATATCGAAATTACAATTTTAACTAAATCATCTCTTTGTTTGGATTTTTTTTTTGAAAAAATAACAAAAATACTTTTTCATTAAAAGATGTATTTTTTATTAAAAAATTATTTTTTTAATTTTAAATATATTTAGACACATCTTTTAAAAAAAATTTATTTTTATCAAAAAAAAATTATTTTTTAAAATTAACAATCTTTTGCTTTAAAAACTAGAAGTAAAAGAAGTTTTAAAATTTTTTAACAAAAATATCCTTTATTTTAATTAGTAATTATAATTTATAATTTATAATTTATATTTTTAGCCTCAATTTTTTTTGAAATTCTAATTTTTTTTCACATTTATATTTATATATTCTCTCAGTATCTTCTACTGGGGTGAATGCGGATCGAATCGGATTGGATATGACCAAAATCTTGATTTGATCCGCACTAAAATTATCAAACTGAATCCAATATCTGCAATTTTTAAATTTGGATTCGATCCACGCATTTGCATATTAGATCGGATCTCGGATATATCTGTAAAATATATAAATATTTTAAAAAACTTATTTTTATTTAAAAAATATTAATAAAATATTATTTTTTATTCTTTTAAATATGTTTACTCTTAAAGTATTATTAAACATACTTTTCTTAAATAATACAGCATATATGATAGTTATTTGTTGAAATAAAATATAAAAAGAATACTTATTTATTTATTTTTGCGGATTCGCGGATATGCGGATCGGATATGCAGTACCTACATGCATGAAATTCACAATTCAATCTCATATCCTTGCAGATAAAATCCGATCCAATTCAATAACTTTGTAGATCGAATCGATATCCACAATTTTTAAATTAAATTCAAATAAATACCATAAATATATAAATTAGATCCGATCTATAAACACTTCTATCTTCTACCGTTATCATCATTTCTAAGAAAAAAAAACACTTCCGAATGCTGCACATTACTAGTAGCACACCTTCCAAGTATAATTTTTTTAGGATTTAATTATAGAACTTTGTTTTCTTATTATTTACAGTTAATTATGAATTTTACTTTAATTTTAGAGCATTTTCTTTCTCTATTTTGTTCACAAGTGTAATTCGAATATCATGTCTTTGTAAAATAATTATGAATATAACTTAGAAGAAGCTTTTCAAGAATTGAAATGATGCAATTTCTCTTTTAAAAAAATTATGAGTAGTAGTCTAGTAGACTTAATATATCTTTTTAAAGTTTATTAGTGAATAATAATTACACAAAAAATTTTATTGTCTTATTTTATAATTTTTTATTGACAATTTTAATTATTTTCACTTGAATGTATTCGTCGATTATGTCTCACTTGAATATGCTCGATTTTAATATTATACCCACTATTTGCATTGTGTTCTTGTTCAATTATGTCTCTAAAAGAGTAAATCATATAAATGCTACAAGAATTAATTTCAACTTTTGATGAGCTATTATTCGGAATGAATCATCGATTCTATCCCAAATATTTGTATTCTCTAACTTTAAGAAGAGATTCTCAAAACTCTAATTAAAGCTCATGATATGCAATTGACGTTTTAGAGATATATGAGATAATTGTTGGAGAAAAAACCGATACTTTACTCTAATTTTAAGTATAAAAACTTATTATATATTATATAATTTTATTTTTTATTTAAAAATAGAATAAGTAATTGTCTTATATAAATAATTAAATTATTAAAATCAAAAATAAATTACAATCTTTAAATTAAGAGATATTATTGTCAATCACTTTTTAATTAAATAAATTTTTAAATTTTAAAAAATTTAAACTTTTTTTTAAATATTTTTTCTCTTAATTTTTACACCTATTACCATAAAAAAATAATTTCATATTTATAATAACTAAAAAAAAATTTATATATTATAGTACATACATAGAAGTAAGTTATTTTAAAATTTTTTTATTTTTTTATGATATTAAAGTTATAACATATCAAGTAAAAATTCATTAAAAAGATTAATATTGTATATATTTTCATTTATGAATATGTTTTAAATGCATATAACAATATTTTTAGAATAATTTATTTATATTATTTTATAATATATTTTTTATGATATAAAACATAAAAATATAACTTACTATCACAATAATACTCAACAAAATAAACTAACTAAAAAAAGATAATTTTTATATTTTATCGAATCCAAAATAAAAAATTATAAAAACTAAAATAATTTTTTTTATATAACAAGTATTTATTAGTATTTTTTAATTAAAAAAATATTAATCATGATTATATATAATATATATTTGATTATGTAAGACCCATAATTTAAAAAAAATATTATTATTATGAGTTAATTTTAATTTATTCATTCATTAAAGACTTTTTTTTAGAAATTATTTTATTAAAATTAATTAAATCAAGTTTTGACAATTAAATTAGAAATTCTACTTAATTTTATAGTTATCGAATAATTTTCTATATGTAAATTATACAGCTTAATAGTTGCAAAAGAATACAAATTTTATACAATTTAGTTAAATAATAGAGATGTTATAATTAGGTAAAAATTATGCTATTATATTTTATTAACCTTTATAATTAATTCAATGAAAATACTTACTCACTATATATGTTAACTACATTAATTATATGCCAATATTTCTAGGAAAGAGCTAAAAGAAGAGATATAAAAATAAAATAATTAATGAATAAAAATAAGAGTAAAAAATAAAATATATTAATTAAAATTCAATTTGTTAAATAACTGATTTTGTGTCCATGCAATATAATTTCACAAAAATGTTATGAATCATAATCGTTTTATACCACAAAAGAAATATTATATGTAGTTTTTAGTAGATAAAAATAATTATAAAAATTAATTATTAATATTGATATCAATCACAATATATTATTGATACCTTAATCCTTTTTAAAATATATTTTACTTTTTAAAAAATAATACATGTACTGTATATACCTTTATTATTATTATTATTATTATTATTATTATTATTATTATTATTATTATTATTATTATTTACTAATTGATATCAAATTAAATAAGTCATCATTAATGTGTGTACTAACTATCTACTAATAAAATTATTGCAAATGAATGAGAATTAGAACTATATCAATTAATACAATTAGAATGATTAAAAATATTGATGATTGATAATTAGTTTAATAATGCATTGATATCTCATTTTCATTATTTGATAATGTATTAAATATTAATTTTATATAATTATAATAAAAATATTTTTCTAAATTAGTATAATCATACATTATTCATTAAATATTAATTGTAATATAATTATAATAAAGATATTTTTATAAAATAAATTTAGAAGAGAGAATAATACTTTTATTTTGGAGAAAAAATAAATTCATGAGGAATTGACATGTAAGGTCCCATATCGGTTGGGGAGGGGAACGAAGCATGCCTTATAAGGGTGTGGATATCTCTCCTTAGCATGACGCATTTTGACGAGTGAGTGTGGGGGGTTTCGGCCATCATCCCTATCGTCAAAGGCAAAACCGTGAGGCCTTGTGTGCCAAAGCGGATAATATCGTGTTAGCGGGTGGTCTAGGCTGTTACAAATGGTATCAGAGCCAGAACCTGGATCGATATGCCAACGAGGGCGCTGGACTCCCTTAGGGGGTGGATTATAAGGTCTCACATCGGTTGGGGAGGGGAACGAAGCATGCCTTATAAGGGTGTGGATACATCTCCCAAGCATGACGCGTTTTGACGAGTGAGTGTGGGGGGCTTCGGCTATCATCCCTATCGTTAAAGGCAAAACCGTGAGGCCTTGTGTGTCAAAGCGGACAATATCGTGTTAGCGGGTGGTATGGGCTGTTACATGACACCTCACTTTTATTAGTTGAAAAAAATCCAATTTTAGTATATTAAGTAGATTTTTTATGTATTAATTGTATATTTAATATTAAAACATGACAATTTACTATGTTATTTTACTATACTATATGTAGTATTACATTATAAAATATAAAAATTGAAGTGATTATTATATAGTTTAGATGGATTGGACTAAATATAAAAATATAAAATAGAATTATATTATTAAATTTTAGTAATTTTAATTAGTCAATAATTTAAAATAAGATAGAAGTGACTATTTATAATTGAATAGTTTTGGCTGATTAGACTAAAAAAATCGAAAAACGATCTAAATAAAAAGCTAAATTAACTTTAATATTAAATTTATTAATATGATTTTAATTTTATATAATAGTTAGATAATAAATTAGTAAAAGCAAATGGAATGATGAATTTAATTAGTATTCGATAAAATATTCATTTAAAATAATTAAAAAAAAGTAAAAATATGATATTATTAAAAATAATATATTTTTATGTTTAAAAAATTATATTTAAATAAAATATTTGTAAAATATAAAATTTAGAGTAACATAGCTTCATGAACATCGATCGTTAATCAATTATGAACTAACATAAAATTATAATACAATTTATTTATGAAAAAATAATCAACAATTAATATTAATAAATATAAAAATCATCCAAACACTTTAATTAAAAGTATGAGTGGTTAATTATTAATAATATTTTGTTCACAACAAAAAGTAAAAATATAATTATTCAAATTTAGATTTTAGAAGAATTAACATTATAAGTAACAAATGATTTATTTTATCATGCATATTATAAATTAATGAATCAAACTAAATGATATAATGAATTATAATTAATTAATCGGTATAAATTATAATAAATTATATGATATTTAAAAAAAATAAAATGAATAAGAAGAAAACAAAATAAAATAGAAGAGATAGAAGACTACAATAAAGTAAATTCAGTGTGAGAGTTTTTTTTTAAATTTTATATCGCATCCATTTCAATCATAATAAATAAAAAGTACGTCAACTTGATATCTAAGAGAAAATGATGAAATAAAATCATAACACAGTTCTAAAGTAAAAGCTTAAATTAGACCATAATATTATTGCACAATACAAATTGAAATTAATTTTACACTATAATGTACCACACATACAGGTAAATGACTTAAGTTTAAACACGATTTTTTTTATTTATGCATACATGATAATACCATGGTTTATAAATACCTCATGGATAACATATCATATATTGCTCTGAATGATGAGTACAGAAGTTGGAGTGTGGTGGTTTGTGTCCACGATAGTTGCCTTCTTGCGATGACGCCTCATAAGAAGAAAAAGAATTGTTGTAAAAGCTACCGAATGAAAGAGTAATTGGTAAACAAATGATATTTTTTTCTAGCATATATGATCTTTTATAGTGGTAAAATAAAAATAGAAGGAATAAAATTTTGTATTTTTATATTAGGAATAGAATTTGATATTTATCCTAATAAAATTAATAACTAATTAGTTATAATTCATGTATTTAAATAAATAAAATAAAAATATTTTTAAGAATTAATCAAATCAATCAGTTGATAAAAAAAATTAGTATAATTGATTTTATTTGATTTATTGAATTCAAAAAAATAAATTAGGAAATAATTGATTGAATTAATTAGTTGAAATAATTGATTGAATTAATAATAATACACGGGTAATTGAAATAGTTTATATACAGATTTTTCAAATTATTATTATTATTATTATTATTATTATTATTATTATTATTATTATTATTATTATTATTGGATAATAAATAAGAATTAGAATTATATAAATATTTTTAAAATTAATATAATTAAAATGACTAAAAATATTTAAAATCAATGTGCATTATTAATATCATAAGATTTGATCATTTTATGATTAGAATCAAATATTCTTATCATGATTATCACGATCGGTGTCATTATCATATCATTATCATATATTATTATTATTAAAAGTATTTTCAATTGATATATAATTGATAAGTAGTTTAATAATGCATTAAATATTAATTTGATATAATTATAATGAAGATATGTTTCTAAATTAGTATAATTATGTATTATTCATTAAATATTAATTATAATATAATTATAATAAAGATATTTTTTATAAAATAATTTAGAATAGAAAAAAGTGCATTCATTTTGGAGGAAAAATAGAATCACGAGGAATTGACACCTCACCTTCATTAGTTGGAAAAAAATCAAGTTTTAATATATTAAGTAGATATAAATAAGTTATTATTTATTTCATAAATTGGAGTTTTCTATTTTTAAAAATTATTTTATTGTTAGTAATTGAACTAATTTTATAACTATTTGAATTCAATCAAATTCATATTCTTATATATATATATATATTATGATGAAATATTTTACATAATTAAAACTATAATTCTAGTAATTTATAAGTAATGAAACTTATATGTATATTTTAATTTGAGTAATGTATTGATATTTTAATTTAGAAATAGAGTTTAGTTAATAATATTATTATCGAGTTCGATATCTACCGATATAAGTAAATATCAGTACCTTTTGCTGAGCTTAGCTTTGTTAATGCTTCACCAAATACCTTTCACCCTTAAGTTACTAATATTATTTAGATTAGTAACTCATATATTATTAACTTTATATATAAATTATTATTATTATTATCATTATTATTATTATTATTATTATTATAACTATTTGATTTACCTATTTTTGATTACCTAGTCTATGTATATGCTTTCGTTTATATATATATATATTAGTGTACTCTAGATATTATAATTATAATAATAATATCATCCTTCTAGTAATGATTATATTTGTACGCTAACAAAGGATTATATAAAGCAGCAAGAATGAGAACGGTGAAAAAAAGAAGAAGAGCGTAACCGAGAAAAAAAGAGAGAGAACGTAAATTCCTACCAAACTTCCGGCTTCGATTTTTTATAATTCATAACTCTAATTAAAAATCTAATTCGGTAAAAATATTCGTATCCTCCTCCTCTACATGTTGGCACCATTTTTAATCGGTAGAAGTTGACGATGACGTAACTCCTCTACCCTTTAAGTTTGGCCAATTGGAATTTTAGGAGGTATAAACGATTCTGGACATTTTCTTCTTCGATAGCTCGGTCAGAAAGCTTCTCTAGAGCTTTGAGTATTTTGATTCCGTACGAAGGTATGGTTTTAGTTTCTCGTAATTAATTGATAAACCTCAATTTGACGGTTTATCTTGTATTGAATTTAGAGTATTTTATAGACCTTTTCTCACATTTATTCAATGAAATAGCATGGTTTTGTATATTCTCCTTTAATTGTGCTTAAGAGTGAAAACATGCTTTTTAGGTCTTAAAATAGCTAAATTTAATTCTCCTTGATTCCATTAGATGCCTTGATATGTTTGCTAAGTGATTTCAGATTTAGAAGGCAAAGATTGGATCAAGGGAATGAAGGAAAAGCATGAAGAAATGGAGAACTCATGAAGAAATGAAGGAATTCCAAAAGCTGTCAAGCCGACCTCTTCGCACTTAATTGACCATAACTTGAGCTACAGAGGTCCAAATGATGCGGTTTTAGTTGGGTTGGAAAGCTAACATCCGGGGCTTCAAAACGATATAAGATTTGCTATGGTTGAACCGCGCATGGTGACGCGTACGCACATAGTACGCACACGCGCCGTTGCTGCCACCTGGTTCACTTAAAGCAAAACATGGCCAGCGAATTCTAAAGCCTTGTGAGCCCAATCCAACTCATTTCTGATGCTATTTAACCCAAGGAGTGTAGAGGGAAACATATGTTAGTTACCATTAGTCATAGTTTAGTTTTAGAAGTAGTTTCTAGAGAGAGAAGCTCTCACTTCTCTCTAGGATTAGGATTATGATTAGGTTTAGTTCTTAGATCTAGATTTTAATTCATCTTCTTCTACTTCTATCTTCTCAATTCCTTGTTGTTACATTCATTCTTCTTCCATTCTTTTATTGTAATTTTCTTTATGTTGTTCTTATACTTTGTTGTATATCTACTATTGTTCCTTCCATTTTCTTTCAATTCAATAAGAGGTAATTCATAATAATTGTTCTTCTTTGCTTTTCTATTGTTGATCTCTTGCCTTTGTAGTTAGATCTCTCTTTAATTCTTGCAATTTATGTTGTTTACTTTTATTGCCTTTTATGTGTTTGTTGAAATGCCTCTTCTAGATATAGTATAGATTTTGTTCCTCTTGGCCTAGGTAGAGTAATTAGTGACACTTGAGTTATCTAATTCCTTTGTTGATTGGTAATTGGAGATATTGCTAATTGGTTTGGAGTGCACTAAAGCTAGTCTTTCCTTGGGAGTTGGCTAGGACTTGTGGCTTAAGTCAATTCATCCACTTGACTTTCCTTTATTTAGTAAGGGTTAACTAAGTGGTAGCAATGAACAATTCTCATCACAATTGAGATGGATAACTAGGATAGGACTTCTAATTTTCATACCTTGACAAGAGCCTTTTATAGTTGTTAGTTTATTTTCATTGCCATTTACTTTTCATGCTTCTTATCCAAAACCCCAAAACACATTTCTAACCAATAACAAGGCACTTTATTGTAATTCCTAGGGAGAACGACTCGAGGTTTGAATACTTCGGTTTATAAAATTAGGGGTTTGTTACTTGTGACAAACAATCTTTTGTATGAAAGGATTTTTGATTGGTTTGGAAACTATACTTGCAACGAGAATTCATTTGTGAAATTCTATACCGTCAAAAATCCGTTCATCATTAATGTATAATGTCACGTGAAAACTTAGATTATTTTCACGTCAAAAATATTAAAATTAGCTGAACATTTTTTTCAAATAATATATAATCAATCTAATTTGGTTTTAATTGTCTATATATCCGGCCAATTTGTAAAAAAATATTCGGTGGATCTAATTAAAAGAAAAAAATATAACAACCTAATTGCAAATTTTATAAAATTATAAAAATCGATAGAATAATTAAACAAAAAATAATTTTTTTGTTATTTATCAAAGATAAAAAACAGCTATAAAAAAAGAACAAAAAGATCACTAGAAACTTTTCTAAACTGTTTGTGATTCGTGAATTCATTTATTTTATTTGTAGGGTTCACATATTTTTTGGCGTATATTTGTTGTCTCCTATGATCAACATTGATCAATTTATTCATTGATTCCCCAATCCCCCATGATCATATGTACATAATACTATTACATAAAAGTATCTTCAAACACACGTGTCTAAATTCCATGGAAAACATTCATGCGAACTAGATAAATCCCGGCATGGTCCACCTTTCTTTATAATCCAACCACATGGATTATCACAAAGTCGTTCATCTCTCACTTGTGTATATATGTCAAACCGATGACATGAACCTGTCCAACGAAAAGTGAAAAAAAATAACGTTATGCGGAAAATAATATTTGGAGTGAAAGTAAACCGATATGATTGATTTGGGCTGAGAATCACTGGTCCAAGATCATCATTCTTAGATTTGCAGTGAATGGTGAAATTCAAGTTGCCCTCTACAGTATTTTTTACTACAACCGCTGTCTTGCGAGCGATGGAAAGTGGTTGTAGCACAACCAACAAGAATAAGAACATGATATATTTTACTCTTGCAAACATTTTCAGTAATGCTTTTTTTCTAATCTTTTGTATTTTTTTTAAACTGATGGCTATATATTTCTAGAGGTTGAAAATCAATTGGCCAAATAAAGAATAAATAAATTTAAGACGGTTATAAATGCAAATACTATATATAACTAAAATATATTCAAAATATTTAATACAAAATCAAAATAAATAAAACATTAAAGATAAAATCAAATCAATTCGTCAAATAAACATTCATGCAGAGTATATCACGAAATTGTGAAAGACAAATAAAATAAATTTGAGGTTCAAACTTGGGTACCAAAAATTTAAAGAACAAATTTCACTACAAAAAATATTGTTAAAATCGACGGTTTGTCGATAATATTAAAAATCAACGGCAAAATTGACAGCAGAAGTGATCGCTATTAAACTTGTCAAATTTTTAAAATTCTAATAGAATCGATGGCTTTCCAAGCCGTTGATAATAATTTAATAAAATCGACAATATTTCTGTCTGTAATATGAGTTTGAGAATTTTACCTTAATAAAATCGACAACGTTGTCATTGATATTATTATATAAAATCGATAATATTTCTATCTATAATATAAGTTTGAGAATTTTACCTACTTAATAAAATTCACAACCTTGCCGTCAATATTATTATATAAAATTGACAAGATTTTTGTCGAAATTTAATTCAATAAAATCGATAGAACGACCGTCGATTTAATTTTTTTTAATGCATCATAAAATTATCGACGACCTCGCTATCGATTTTAATATTTTATTTTTAATTATTTTTTTAGCAATATCGATAGCAGGCTATCCAAAAATATCGACGGCAGAATAACTGTCATTTTTTGGCGTCAAAAAAATACTTTTCCTAGTAGTGTTTATGTTTATAATTTCTTTTGTTTTTTCATTAATATTAGAAATTTGTAGATCAAATTTTTTTTTTAATTTTTTTTATTATTATAAAATTACATATTAAAAGGTCATATTTGTATACTTGTAAAATTTTATCAGAAAATCTTACTCTCAAATTTGTGATTCCTGTTTTTTACCAACCTGACATGTCCAGTAGTTAATTTGGGCATCGTCCTCTTGAAAACTGGTGAGCGGTACAGTACCACAATCCCCGCCTGGTGAGTGGTAAATCACCTCGATCCCCACCATCTGCGGGTGGTAAACTACTACGATCCCTACAGACGTTTTTAATTGAAAAACAGCACACACGTGGGCGGTAAATAACCACGATCCCTACAAAACAATTTCTTATCAAATTTGGTGGGCAGTAAATAACCACGATCCCCACAAAACAATTTCATATCAAATTCATTCTCATCATCATTCAATTCATTCAACAATTAATATCATCACATCTCTCATTCCGTTCATCAATAATTCAAACTCAAAACAGAATTCTCTTCTTAACTAAGTAAAACTCAAAAACATAATACTTTTCTTGATAAATTGAATCTCCAACATAATACTTTTCTTAATAAATCAAGTTCCAAAATATAATGCATTTCTTTTCTTTATAAATTAAAGTCAAATAATATAATTCTTTTATCCATACTTGTCTTAATAATACTTCAAATCGAATTTTCAATTTTTATAAAAATTTCGACAACATTTTCTTTAAAATTCGAACTTTGCCACCCTTCTTGAGTTCCAACCAAACCACCTTTCAAACCCTTTTTTAAATCATTTCCAATAAGCCAAACTAATTCAACAAAATCATCATTCATCAATTCATTCACAATATAGTTCCACATTTCCATCTTACTAGCATTAATATATTCCCACATCTCCAACCTATCTTATAGTCAACTAACCTATATTTTCACAAAATATTATATATTATCTACGAGAAACCAAAACCATACCTTGGCTGATTCCTCCCTAAGTTCGGAATACATCAAAAACCTCTCATTTCATAAGCTCCAAGCTTCCAAACATCAGTTTCTCAAGCTTAATCACCTGGATTTCATTTCAAACCGCCCAATTGAACTTCAAATCAACAAGAACACAATCTAACTTCACACAATATCAGTATAATGATCATAGAGTTCACTAATTCAATAATTCACAAGGGTTCAATAGTTCCTTATCTTACCCATGGATGAAATGGACAAAGCCCAACACTATCCACGAGCTATTTCGACCCTAGAACATCAAAACCACATAATCTCTAAAATCAAAACCTTAAATTTTGAAATTAGGGAAGAATGGCTGAATAAGAAATTGCTAGATTCTTACTAAATTAATCCATGGATTTTGTAGAGAATTTCGAGACGAACACGTAGTCGCTGACGGCTCGTCAATCGAAACTCCGAATTAAAAATTATGGACGATTGAATTTCGGAGGTGAGGGTTACGGGTTTTTAGCATCAATTTATTCTTCCTGCGTGAATTCCCTTTGATTGAGGGAAGAGTGGCTGAAGCCACTTATAAGAAAGTGAATGGGCTGGGCCATGGGCGTCCAGTTCGATCGGTTCGGTCTGTTGATTTGATTTTGTGCCAAAATATTTAAAATTAGTGTCAAAATTCGTATTTGTAATATTTCTACTTCCCTAAACTATAAAATTTAATTGCTTAATTTCTTTGAATAATAATTAATTTATTGGTTAATTATTTATTAATTTTTCGGAGTTTACATCCTATCTACCTAATTAAGAATTTTGTCCCAAAAATTTAGATCAAGTTACCTGATAATAAGTGTGGGAGTCACTTCCCATTCCGGATTTCAAGCTTTCAAGCATGTTAGTTCCTCAATTCTAACTCGACCCCAAAAAACCTTTACTAATGGTACTACTCTTCCACGTAGTCGCTCAACGTTGATATCGTGTATTCTAACCGAAAGTATTTGAAATGTTAAATCTTCTTCTAATTCAACTGATATGGCAGTAAAACTATTTGATACGTTGCTGGCCACCAATCCGTCTTAATACTTTAAACGGTTCGATACACCTCGATTTCATCCCCTTAGTCTTGATTGTCCCTCGATTCCAGTCTATTGAAGAAACCTCGAAAATGCATAACTTCTCTCCTTAACCTATCCAGGTTTTCTCTCCCAGTCCGCATAACTTTTTTATCGGTTTTGTTCAGTCAAAATCTCACAACTTGAATTCGCTTAGTTTTTTTTCGTTGTCTTGACTTTCGATTTGGGACCTAGGACGTTTAAGCTTTCAAAGAATAATCTTTCCAATAACTTGTCAAACGCTGAGTTATATACATTGCTACTTCATCTTTTATGATACGTCTTAGTAATTTTAGGGTGAATCAAAGGTTCGCTCACCATGTGTGCTTTGGATAATAGTTTATGTGACTACTTTATAGTAATAAATTTGTTATAGAGAATTTACTAAAAATAAATTAAGGATCTAATTTGTAGTAATAAATTTTGTTATAGATAAAAGTGTATAAGAAAGATTTTATTATTATAAAGTATTTAAAAAATATGTTATAAAAAATAAATAAATAAATAATTTAAAAATATATTTATTTTTTAAAAAACATTATTCTTCTCTATAAATATTATAAAAATTATTTTTTAAAAAAATAATTTTGCTACTAAAAGTTTTTTTAATATAATTAAATCTCTTTAATTGTGTTTTTGAGCAATTTTCAAGAAGGTAAAGTAGTAGTGGTGAGGGATGGGTTGGCACCTCTCTAGAAGGGCAGTGGGATGAAGTAAGAATTTAGTCATTTACGGTTTAAAAAATGAAGAGGGAGACGAGGCATATATGATCATGATAACGGAGAGATTATACGGAATAAAGGGTTAAAATTGGAGAAAAATATAATTACTGCATATATTGATTATAAAAGTTAATGAAATTTATAAAAAATGCAAAGGATAAAATTATATTGAAACAAATTAAATATTCAATGTATTTAAAATTTTTTAAAAAAGATAAGGGAAAAGAGTAGACTTTATCCTTAAAAATGTGATAATATATATGGATTGTATATGTTTATATTAAATTCTGCATTGTTTTAAATGACAATGGATAGTCTTTAATTTATAAGTGTATGATAATTTTTACTACTTATGATCAAATTAAACTCTTCTAAAGGGAGAAATAAAAAGTGATGGGATTTATATATAATATATAGAAATTACAATTTTAACTAAATCATCACTTTGTTTGGATTTTTTTTGAAAAAATAACAAAAATATTTTTTCATTAAAAGATGTATTTTTTTATCAAAAAGGTATTTTTTAATTTTAAATATATTTAGACACATCTTTTAAAAAAAATTATTTTTATCAAAAAATATTTATTTATTTTTTAAAATTAACAATCTTTTGCTTTAAAAACTAGAAGTAAACGAAGTTTTAAATTTTTTTAACAAAAATATCCTTTATTTTAATTAGTATTATAATTTATAATTTATATTTTTAGCCTCAATTTTTTTTGAAATTCTAATTTTTTCACATTTATATTTATATATTCTCTCCGTATCTTCTACTGGGGTGAATGTGGATCGAATCGGATATGACCAAAATCTTGATCTGATCCGCACTAAAATTATCGGATCGAATCCAACATCTGCAATTTTTAAGTTTGGATCCGATCCACACATTTGCAGATCAGATTGGATCTCGGATATATCTGCAAAATATATAAATATTTTAAAAAGCTTATTTTTATTTGAAAAATATTAATAAAATACTATTTTTTACTCTTTTAAATATGTTTACTTTTAAAATATTATTAAACATACTTTTCTTAAATAATACAGTATATATGATAATTATTAGTTGAAATAAAATATAAAAAGAATATTTATTTATTTATTTATTTATTTATTTATTTATACGGATCTGCGGATATGCGGATCGGATATGCAGTACCTACATAAAATCCGCAATCCAATCCGATAATCTTACAAATAAAATCCGATCCAATTCGATAACTTTGTAGATCGAATCGATATCCACAATTTTTTAATTAAATTTAGATAAATACCGTAAATATACAAATTAGATCTGATCTATGAATACTCTATCTTCTACCATTATCATCATTTCTAGAAAAAAATCACTTCCCAATGTTGCACTCTACTAGTAGCACACCTTCCAAGTATATTTTTTTAAGATTTAATTATAGAACTTTGTTTTCTTAATATTTACAGTTAATTATGAATTTTACTTTAATTCTAGAGCATTTTCTTGTTCTATTTTATTCACAAGTGTAATACGAATATCATGTCTTTGTAAAATTATGAATATAACTTAGAAGGAGCCTTTTAAGAATTGAAGTGATGCAATTTCTCTTTTAAAAAAATTATGAGTAGTAGTCTAGTAGACTTAGTATATCCTTTTTAAGTTTATTAGTGAATAATAATTACACAAATTTTTTATTGTCTTATTTTATAATTTTTTATTGACAATTTTAATTATTCTCACTTGAATATATTCATCGATTATGTTTTATTTGAATATATTCGATTTTAATATTGTACCTACTATTTACATTGTGTTCATGTTCAATTATGTCTCTAAAAAAGTAAATTATGGAAATGCTATTGGAATTAACTTCAACTTTTGATGAGTTATTATTCGGAATGAATCATCGGTTCTATCCCAGATATTTGTATTCTAACTTTAAGAAGAGATTCTCAAAAATCTAATTAAAGCTCATAATGTGCAATTGACGTGTTAGAGATATATAAGACAATTATTAGAGAAAAAATCGATACTTTACTCTAATTTTAAGTATAAAAACTTATTATATATTATATAATTTTATTTTTTATTTAAAAATAGAATAAGTAATTGTCTTGTATAAATAATTAAATTATTAAACACAAAAATAAATTACAATCTTTAAATTGAGAAAGATATTATTGTCAATCACTTTTCAATTAAATAAATTTTTAAATTTTTGATGGTTTCAGTGGCTAAGAGAAGGGGGGTTGAATCTTAGCCCCCTTTTTGCTCGATAACACTTGCTGACTTGTCAGACTAATTCTGGAAACTTTTACTCTTTTTATCTCTTCACTACACACGAGACTTTTTGTTTTGTCTCGTCCCTAGCCACGAGACTTTTCTTTTTGTCTCGTCACTTGGCACGAGAAACTTCTGGTTTTTGCTCCTGTGTAGTTGAAAACAGAAATAGAGTAGAAAGGAGAAGAAGATTGCACCCAGATATATCCTGGTTCGGCTGCTAAGTGCAGTGCAGCCTACATCCAGTCTCCATCACAAACATGATGGAATTTCACTATAATCAATCTGATTACAACTTGTAAAGTGCTAACCCAACTTATAAGGGGATTCCCACAGAATCATGATACACAACATAGATGAACAAAGGACCTCTAAGACATCTATGGCTTTTTCTTTTAATTTTGCTCTCTCTGCCTTTTTCCGCTCTATGGCTTTTTCATACAAACCTCACTTGTTTGCCTTTTTGCCATGAGACTCAAGACATGACAAAATTAAACAGAAAAATACTAAACAGAAAACATTGAAGGAGAAGAGAAAACTGTTAGCTCAGGTAGCTCTGAGAACTCTGTGCCTTGCACTCTCAAATTTTCTCCTTGCTTCAAACAGTGGTTGTCCACCCTTATTATAGAAGAGGGGAGCCTCCACTTATTGAAGCCAAAACCGAACCAACTTCTTCCTCCTTCAACAAACAGAACCGGTTCGGCCACATAGAGAGAGAAGAGATAACCATGCATAACCCAACATGCAATTATCTCTAGTCCTTCCTTGATCATCACTCTTCATCAATCCGGGCACTCCATCCTTGGCTTCCTCTCCAAGATGGATTTCTGGCCCTTGATGCTTCATGATGATGATGACTTCATCTGCTTCAATCTCAGCCTCTTCCATCACTTCGCCACTCTAGCTACTTCATGTGGTGGTTGAGCAGAATCAAAGACAAGCCATGCTTCAAGAATCTCCCTTGCTGGCCGAATCTTCATCTTCCTTTTCTGAGCATGAGGAGCTCGAGATTACCTCACCAAATCTAACCACATTTGGTGACAATCTCAGCCACTACATACTTTTCTTTTTCCTGCCATCATTAACTTGATGGTCTTGATGCATGCAACTTCTTCTTTTTCTTTGTTGATGAGCATAGCGTCCATAGCTTCCTGGACAAGGACCGAAGAAGAAACAAGAAAGAGATGAAAGAGAATAAGATATTCAATGGTTTTTGATCAATTAATTAATGTAGCAAAGAGAAAGAATAAAAGTGCACTCAAGTTTCCTACTCCCCTTTGCTGAGAGGCGTGCATAGTCATAATAGCCATCAAATCAATCTTCTCTCTCTTTCTTATGTTTCCAATGCATTAAATTAAATTTGAATTCCATCCAAAGTGAGAGACGGAATTTGTTGGAAGCAAGTAGTAACACTTGCTTTTCTTTAAACTTGGTTTCGGACCAGGCTTGGAAACATTTACCAAAATAATATTGGGCTTTGTAACATTGGAATTTATTCTGGCCCAATTAGTAACATTTGCTTTCCTGATGAAATTTGATTTCGGATCAAGCAAGGAGCATACAAGAAAGCATTTGTTTGGACTTGCAACAATAATATTTATTCTGGCCCAATTTAAAACACTACATTGTCTCAGCCACAATGATCACAATAAATTAATATCAAGGCTGAATGTTCATAAGCATATTGGGCTTGCACCAGAATTTCATTTTCGGCCCAATATTAAAAACCTGCAACAAAATTATTAATCAATATATGTTAAATGAAAATCAGATTAATAATTTTGTAATTAATTATTTTTAATAATGTTTAGTCATCACAAAAATTAATTTAGAGTTTTCCAAACTCATCAATCTCCCCCTTGATGACAAACATTATTAAAATTGAAATGGAAAGAAATTTAAAAATTGAGTATGAGTACTCCCTTTGAAGATTGAATTTCTCCCCCTTTCTAAATGTCACATGGCTCCCCCTTGATGTATGCTTATTTTACCAAGGGAAACACTAACCTGTAACATTTTAATCAAGCTTCAAGAACAATGTTATTTAGCAAATTATATGATGCTAAATGCTTGATTTATGAGTAGTTTTAATTGATGATCAAAACTCATTTGATATCATAAACTGATTTACTGCTCAAACATTTTCATACAACAAAAAGTATCCAAATATTTTTTTCAAACATTTTCCTGTTTAGGATATCAGAGCAAAACAACATGATGAAAAATATTTGAAGAACAAAACAAGGCAGTTTTTATATTTTACACAATTTAAAGGAACTGCCAAAAAAATAAATTTTCAATCCAACAAGTTTATCAATGATTATTCAACAGCCAGGCATAAAAATAAATCAAACATCATTATAAACCAAATGCCAAATAAACTAATCATGATAAACCAAATGCCAAATGCAGTTTAAACAGTAGTGATCATAGTAAAACAAATGCAATAACAACATGCATTCTATGAACAAGGGTGATCATGAATTTTCAATTTGAAAATTTCATCCCCTGTTCTCATCCCGTGTTCCAGCCCCTGTTTTTCTTTGTTTTCCAATTTCAATTTTGGAAACTAAATTTCCTCCCTCTTTTGTCATCAAAGGGGCACCTGCATAAAACATGATTATCATAACAAAATGTGCAGGATAAATTAGCAAAAGTATATCACAGTATCCTAGAGATTATCCTAGAGTAGTGAGTATCAAGTCATGCTTATACAAAAAAAGATTGAGCCTAATGGAGCCAATATCAACCAGAGTAAAAACAGTCACTAATCATCAGAGAAATTAATGTCTTCTTCCTCAGCGTCTCCTTCACTATCATCTCCCAAATCTTCTTTAAAATGTTCCATCATCAGATTGACCCTTTCTTTGCAATTTTTCCAAGCTTTCTCACTCTCATAAGCTTGCTTGCGGGCCTCTTTGTGGGATCGAAACATTATGTCTGCCATGTTCGAAAATTCTCCCAAAATCTGTTTGATGGACTTGATTGTTTTGGAAGATTCTGGCCTGCCTTCATAGTCACTATCCGATGCAGCAGTTTTTCGCCCTTTGGTTTCCTTAGTTGCTCCTCCTCCTCGGATTGTAGACACATTGTTTTCTACCTTCTCATTTAACAAATCAACTTTAAAGTACTCAAAAATTCTAGTTAAAAACATACCATAAGGCAGGTTAGCCTTTCTGGTGCTTTTAACAAAATCCCACATGTGCCTAATCATAATATAACCAAAGGAGATGGGAGTAGAGGTAACCAAAGCAAATAATATGAGACAGTCAAAAAATGTTACTCGGTTATGTGAGCCGCTTTGAGGAGTCAGAATATGGGTGATGATTCGGTGAAGCAGAGAATTAACTGGTCCTAGAGCTTTATGTGTTGGAGTGGTTCCATGCAAACCAGAAAGGTTTTCGCAAATGTGCTGAACAATTGTGTTGTGTGGAATGCCGACTTGTGTATCCCATTTGTCTACCATATATGCTCGCGGTCCTTCATCCTTGAAGCCCAGGGCCGCTCCAATAGTCTCAGAATCAAGGGCTATTTGAACCCTTTTGACATAGGAATGAAGAGTGCCGTCAATGAGTCGCATATTGGCATAAAACTCTCGAACAAGGCCAGGGTAGACTGGTTTCTTGATAAGGAGCAAAGGCTTCCAGTTGAGGAGTTCAAACAGAGAAGAGATGTTGTTGCTTTTGAGATTTTTGAGACTAACAAGATAGGTTGTGCACAAATGACGCTTTTCCATAACCTCTTTGTGAAACTCAAAAGAGGTACAAGAGTTAAATCTGCTTGGATCAAAGTGAGAGTGAGTCTTGCCATACTTGTCTCTGAATTCCAGGGATTCCAAGTTTGGAGGTTCAGTCGTATCATTGAGTGCAAACCCCTGATTCTTTTGTGAGCCTTTTCGGGGGGTAGTCTTCTTCGGTGATGAGGGTGGAGGTGAAGGAGTGGGAGAAGTATGAGATTCTTGCTCTTCTTCTTCAACTACAGGTTTCTTGTTCTTGCCTCGACCTGAACTTTTGTGGGCAATCACCTTTTTTCTCATGGTGGTTGTTTGTTTGGACGGTGGTGAAAGAGAAGATGATGAGGTTGAATGAATGTGGATATGAGTGTGGGTTTGAGGCGTTGATGGTTTTTGAGAAAGAAGAATTCTTTCACTCTTTCTTGGCGCGGTTTTCTTTTTCATGGTAATGGAGGAATGAAATATGAAAGGGTGGGGTTGATAACCGAGTTGAGTGGGAGAGAAGCAAGGTGGGTGACGCATTAAATGAGGCTTGGAGAGAGAGAATGGTGGAAATAATGATCATTAGTGGGTGGTTAATGACCATTATGGGGTGGTTATTACCCAAAAAGATGATTTTCCTTTTAACTTTTGAAATCTAAAACTGAAAAGTTGTTGCCTTAAATCAAGGGATTAGATGGAGAGAGGGATTTGATTTGACAATAACCACTTCCAAGAAGATATGATGACACAAGGAAGAAGATTCTTATTTGCATAGAGAGATAACTAACAAAACTGTTATGGTGGGGTCATAGAATTTTGGTGGGGCCCATAAAATTTGAATTCTGTGTTACCTCCCCCTTGACCACAGCTCTTCCATTATGCCATTATTTTTCATCTCGTCCAAACCTACGAGCAAAACTGAACAGAGTCACATATTCACAGATTTTCAATAAAACTTAAATCAAACATTCCCAAACTTTTTCTCAAGGTACAAAATCTGTCTTCACAGAGAGGTTTTGTAAAAATATCAGCAATTTGGTCTTCAGATTTTACAAATTGAATATCAATAGTACCCTTTTGCACATGTTCCCTAATGAAATGATATTTTATCTCAATGTGCTTAGTTCTTGAGTGCAGAACAGGATTTTTTAAAATGTTTATAGCACTCATATTATCACAAAATAAGGGTATACTATTGTTTTTTAATTTGTAATCTTCCAATTGTGTTTTTAACCAAATTAATTGTGAGCAACAAGCAGATGCGGAAACATATTCGGCTTCAGCAGTGGATAGAGCCACTGTGGCTTGTTTCTTGCTTGACCACATGTTGAGTGAGCTTCCAAGGAAGCAACACATGTCGGAGGTGTTCCTCTTATCCACTCGATCTCCCGCATAATCTGCATCACAAAAACCTACTGCACAAAAGTCATCAGATTTAGGATACCATAATCCATAATTACAAGTTCCCTTAATGTATCTAATGATGCGCTTAACAGCCGTAAGGTGGGATTCTTTTGGATGAGATTGAAACCTTGAACATACACCCACACTTTGAACTATATCCGGTCTAGAGGAGGTAAGGTACATAAGTGAACCTATCATTCCTCTATACCTTGTTTCATCCACATCTTGGCCATCATCATCCTTTTCAAGTTTAGTATTGGGATGCATAGGAGTGCCCATTAATTTGGAGTTTTCTAGGCCAAACTTTTTGATAAGTTCTTTGGCATACTTTCCTTGGTAAATAAAAGTACCACTAGGAGTTTGTTTAATTTGGAGGCCAAGAAAGAAGGTAAGCTCTCCCATTAAGCTCATTTCAAACTCACTAGTCATGAGTTTTCCAAACTCTTCACACAAGGAAATGTTGGCCGATCCAAATACAATGTCATCAACATAAACTTGAACAAGGAGCATATCATCATTAGATGCTTGGTGCGCGAAATTGTGATCACTACACAACTTTGCACAACTAACCAGCAAGTGCACTGGGTCGTCCAAGTAATAAACCTTACGCGAGTAAGGGTCGATCCCACAGAGATTGTTGGTATGAAGCAAGCTATGGTCACCTTGTAAATCTTAGTCAGGCAGACTCAAATGGGTATAGATGATGAATAAAACATAAAGATAAAGATAGAGATACTTATGTATATCATTGGTGAGAGCTTCAGATAAGCGTATGAAGATGCTGTCCCTTCCGTCTCTCTGCTTTCCTACTGTCTTCATCCAATCCTTCTTACTCCTTTCCATGGCAAGCTTATGCAAGGGTTTCACCGTTGTCAGTGGCTACCTCCCATCCTCTCATTGGAAATGTTCAACGCACCCTGTCACGGCACGACTATCCATCTGTCGGTTCTCAATCAGGCCAGAATAGAATCCAGTGATTCTTTTGCGTCTGTCACTAACGCCCCGCCTTCAGGAGTTTGAAGCACGTCACAGTCATTCAATCATTGAATCCTACTCAGAATACCACAGACAAGGTTAGACCTTCCAGATTCTCTTGAATGCCGCCATCAGTTCTTGCCTATACCACGAAGACTCTGATCTCACGGAATGGCTGGCTCGTTTGTCAGGCGAGCACTCGGTTGTCAGGCGATCAACCATGCATCGTGTATCAGGAATCCAAGAGATAAACACTAGAGCCTCGTATGCTTGTAGAACAAGAGTGGTTGTCAGTCACTTTGTTCATGAGTGAGAATGATGATGAGTGTCACGGATCATCACATTCATCAAGTTGAAGAACAAGTGATATCTTGGACAAAGAACAAGTGGAATTGAATAGAAGAACAATAGTAATTGCATTAATACTCGAGGTACAGCAGAGCTCCACACCTTAATCTATGGTGTGTAGAAACTCCACCGTTGAAAATACATAAGAACAAGGTCTAGGCATGGCCGTGAGGCCAGCCTCCCAAAGTGATCAAAAGATCTAAAGAACAAAAGTTTCCAAAGATCAGAAGATGATCCGAAGATGAAAATACAATAGTAAAAGGTCCTATATATAGAAAACTAGTAGCCTAGGGTGTACAGAGATGAGTAAATGACATAAAAATCTACTTCTGGGCCCACTTGGTGTGTGCTTGGGCTGAGCAATGAAGCATTTTCGTGTAGAGACTCTTCTTGGAGTTAAACGCCAGCTTTTATGCCAGTTTGGGCGTTTAACTCCCATTTAGGTGCCAGTTCCGGCGTTTAACGCTGGGAATTCTGAGGGTGACTTTGAACGCCGGTTTGGGCTCATCAAATCTTGGGCAAAGTATGGACTATCATATATTGCTGAAAAGCCCAGGATGTCTACTTTCCAACGCCGTTGAGAGCGCGCCACTTGGGCTTCTGTAACTCCAGAAAATCCACTTCGAGTGCAGGGAGGTCAGAATCCAACAGCATCTGCAGTCCTTTTCAGTCTCTGAATCAGATTTTTGCTCAGGTCCCTCAATTTCAGCCAGAAAATACCTGAAGTCACAGAAAAACACACAAACTCATAGTAAAGTCCAGAAAAGTGAATTTTAATTAAAAACTAATAAAAATATACTAAAAACTAACTAAATCATACTAAAAACATACTAAAAACAATGCCAAAAAGCGTACAAATTATCCGCTCATCACAACACCAAACTTAAATTGTTGCTTGTCCCCAAGCAACTGAAAATCAAATAAGATAAAAAGAAGAGAATATGCAATGAATTCCAAAAACATCTATGAAGATCAGTATCAATTAGATGAGCGGGACTTTTAGCTTTTTGCCTCTGAATAGTTTTGGCATCTCACTCTATCCTTTGAAATTCAGAATGATTGGCTTCTTTAGGAACTCAGAATCCAGATAGTGTTATTGATTCTCCTAGTTAAGTATGATGATTCTTGAACACAGCTACTTATTGAGTCTTGGCTGTGGCCCAAAGCACTCTGTCTTCCAGTATTACCACCGGATATATACATGCCACAGACACATAATTGGGTGAACCTTTTCAGATTGTGACTTAGCTTTGCTAAAGTCCCCAATTAGAGGTGTCCAGGGTTCTTAAGCACACTCTTTTTGCCTTGGATCACAACTTTATTTCTTTCTTTTTTTCTTTCTTTTTCTCTTTCTTTTTTTCTTTTTTCGTCTCTCTTTTTTTTTGTATTCACTGCTTTTTCTTGCTTCAAGAATCATTTTTATGATTTTTCAGATCCTCAGTAACATGTCTCCTTTTTCATCATTCTTTCAAGAGCCAACATTCATGAACCACAAATTCAAAAGACATATGCACTGTTTAAGCATACATTCAGAAAACAAAAGTGTTGCCACCACATCAAAATAATTAAACTGTTATAAAATTCAAAATTCATGCAATTCTTTTCTTTTTCAATTAAGAACATTTGTTTATTTAAGAAAAGTGATGGATTCATAGGACATTCATAACTTTAAGGCATAGACACTAATGATCATAAGACACAAACATAGATAAACATAAGCACTAAAACTCGAAAAACAGAAAAATAAAGAACAAGGAGATCAAAGAACGGGTCCACCTTAGTGATGGCGGCTTGTTCTTCCTTTTGAAGGTCTTATGGAGTGCTTGAGCTCCTCAATGTCTCTTCCTTGTCTTTGTTGCTCCTCTCTCATGATTCTTTGATCTTCTCTAATTTCATGGAGGAGGATGGAATGTTCTTGGTGCTCCACCCTTAGTTGTCCCATGTTGGAACTCAACTCTCCTAGGGAGGTGTTAATTTGCTCCCAATAATCTTGTGGAGGAAAGTGCATCCCTTGAGGCATCTCAGGGGTCTCATGATGAGAGGGGTCTCTTGTTTGCTCCATCCTTTTCTTAGTGATGGGCTTGTCCTCATCAATGGGGATGTCTCCCTCTATGTCAATTCCAACTGAATAACAGAGGTGACAAATGAGATGAGGAAAGGCTAACCTTGCTAAGGTAGAGGACTTGTCCGCCACCTTATAGAGTTCTTGGGCTATAACCTCATGAACTTCTACTTCTTCTCCAATCATGATGCTATGGATCATGATGGCCCGGTCTAGAGTAACTTCAGACCGGTTGCTAGTGGGAATGATTGAGCGTTGGATAAACTCCAACCATCCTCTAGCCACGGGCTTGAGGTCATGCCTTCTCAATTGAACCGGCTTCCCTCTTGAATCTCTCTTCCATTGGGTGCCCTCTTCACAAATGTCAGTGAGGACTTGGTCTAACCTTTGATCAAAGTTGACCCTTCTAGTGTAAGGATGTTCATCTCCTTGCATCATAGGCAAGTTGAATGCCAACCTCACATTTTTCGGACTAAAATCCAAGTATTTCCCCCGAACCATAGTAAGCCAATTCTTTGGATCCGGGTTCACACTTTGATCATGGTTCTTGGTGATCCATGCATTGGCATAGAACTCTTGAACCATTAAGATTCCGACTTGTTGAATGGGGTTGGTGAGAACTTCCCAACCTCTTCTTCGAATCTCATGTCGGATCTCCGGATATTCACTCTTTTTGAGTGAAAAAGGGACCTCGGGGATCACCTTCTTCAAGGCCACAACTTCATAGAAGTGGCCTTGATGCACCCTTGAGATGAATCTCTCCATCTCCCATGACTCGGAGGTGGAAGCTTTTGCCTTCCCTTTCCTCTTTCTAGAGGTTTCTCCGGCCTTGGATGCCATAAATGGTTATGGAAAAACAAAAAGCAATGCTTTTACCACACCAAACTTAAAAGGTTTGCTCGTCCTCGAGCAAAAGAAGAAAGAAGAGAGTAGAAGAAGAAGAAATGAGGAAGAAGGGAAAGGCTTTGTGTTCGGCCAAAGAAGGGGAGAAGTGGTGTTTAGGTTGTGTGAAAATGAAGGGGTGAAGAAGGGTTTATATAGGAGAGGAGGGGCTTATGGTTCGGTCATGTATGGGTGGGTTTGGGAGGGAAAGTGGTTTGAATTTGAAGGGTGAGGTTTTATGAAGGATGGATGTGAGTGGTGAAGAGAAAGATGGGATTTGATAGGTGAAGGGTTTTTGGGGAAGAGGTATTAAGGTGATTGGTGAATGGGTGAAGAAGAAGAGAGAGAGTGGTGGGGTTGGTGGGGATCCTGTGGGGTCCACAGATCCTGAGGTGTCAAGGAAAAGTCATCCCTGCATCAAATGGCATCCAAAAACACGTTTTGTGCCAAATCTGGCGTTAAACACCGGGCTGGTGCCCATTTCTGGCGTTTAACGCCAGGTTCTTGCCCTTTCCTGGCGTTTAACGCCAGTCTGGTGCCCTTTTCTGGCGTTAAACGCCCAGAATGGTGCCAGACTGGGCGTTAAACGCCCAACTGCTAGCCTTACTGGCGTTTAAACGCCAGTAGGTTCTTCCTCCAGGGTGTGCTATTTTTCTTCCTATTTTTCATTCTGTTTTTGCTTTTTCAATTGATTTTGTGACTTCTTATGATCATCAACCTACAAAAAATATAAAATAACAAAAGAAAATAGATAAAATATAACATTGGGTTGCCTCCCAACAAGCGCTTCTTTAATGTCAGTAGCTTGACAGAGGGCTCTCATGGAGCCTCACAGATACTCAGAGCAATGTTGGAACCTCCCAACACCAAACTTAGAGTTTGAATGTGGGGGTTCAACACCAAACTTAGAGTTTGGTTGTGGCCTCCCAACACCAAACTTAGAGTTTGACTGTGGGGGCTCTGTTTGACTCTAATTTGAGAGAAGCTCTTCATGCTTCCTCTCCATGGTGACAGAGGGATATCCTTGAGCCTTAAACACAAAGGATTCTTCATTCACTTGAATGATCAGTTCACCTCTATCAACATCAATCACAGCCTTTGCTGTGGCTAGGAAGGGTCTGCCAAGGATGATGGATTCATCCATGCATTTCCCAGTCTCTAGGACTATGAAATCAGCAGGGATGTAATGGTCTTCAATCTTCACCAAAACATCCTCTACAAGTCCATAAGCTTGTTTTCTTGAGTTGTCTGCCATCTCTAGTGAGATTCTTGCAACTTGTACCTCAAAGATCCCTAGCTTCTCCATTACAGAGAGAGGCATGAGGTTTACACTTGACCCTAAGTCACACAGAGCCTTCTTGAAGGTCATGGTGCCTATGGTGCAAGGTATGGAAAACTTCCCAGGATCTTGTCTCTTTTAAGGTAATTTCTGCCTAGACAAGTCATCCAGTTCTTTGGTGAGCAAAGGAGGTTCATCCTCCCAAGTCTCATTTCCAAATAACTTGTCATTTAGCTTCATGATTGCTCCAAGGTATTTAGCAACTTGCTCTTCAGTGACATACTCATCCTCTTCAGAGGAAGAATACTCATCAGAGCTCATGAAAGGCAGAAGTAAGTCCAATGGAATCTCTATGGTCTCATTTTGAGCCTCAGATTCCCATGGTTCCTCATTGGGGAACTCAGTGGAGGCTAGTGCACGCCCATTGAGGTCTTCCTCAGTGGCGTTCACTTCCTCTCCCTCCTCTCCAAATTCGGCTATGTTGATGGCCTTGCACTCTCCTTTTGGATTTTCTTCTGTATTGCTTGGGAGAGTACTAGGAGGGAGTTCAGTAGCTTTCTTGCTCAGCTGTCCCACTTGTGCCTCCAAATTCCTAATGGAGGACCTTGTTTCGGTCATGAAACTTTGAGTGGTTTTGATTAGATCAGAGACCATGGTTGCTAAGTCAGAGGTGTTCTGCTTAGAACTCTCTGTCTGTTGCTGAGAAGATGATGGAAAAGGCTTGCCATTGCTAAACCTGTTTCTTCCACCATTATTGTTATTGAAGCCTTGTTGAGGTCTCTCTTGATTCTTCCATGAGAAATTTGGATGATTTCTCCATGAAGAATTATAGGTGTTTCCATAGGGTTCTCCTAGGTAATTCACCTCTTCCATTGAAGGGTTCTCAGGATCATAAGCTTCTTCTTCAGATGAAGCATCCTTAGTATTGTTTGGTGCATTTTGCATTCCAGACAGACTTTGAGAAATCAAATTGACTTGTTGAGTTAATACTTTATTCTGAGCCAATATGGCATTCAGAGTATCAATCTCAAGAACTCCTTTCTTCTGATTAGTCCCATTGTTCACAGGATTCCTTTCAGAAGTGTACATGAATTGGTTATTTGCAACCATTCAATTAGCTCTTGAGCTTCTGTAGGCGTCTTCTTCAGATGAAGAGATCCTCCAGCAGAGCTATCCAAAGACATCTTGGATAGTTCAGAGAGACCATCATAGAAAATACCTATGATGCTCCATTCAGAATGCATGTCAGATGGACATTTTCTGATCAATTATTTGTATCTTTCCCAAGCTTCATAGAGGGATTCTCCATCCTTCTGTCTGAAGGTTTGGACTTCCACTCTAAGCTTACTCAATTTTTGAGGTGGAAAGAACTTTGCCAAGAAGGCATTGACTAGCTTTTCCCATGAGTCCAGGCTTTCTTTAGGTTGTGAGTCCAACCATGTCCTAGCTCTGTCTCTTACAGCAAAAGGGAATAGCATAAGTCTGTAGACCTCAGGGTCAACCCCATTAGTCTTGACAGTGTCACAGATTTGCAAGAATTCAGCTAAGAACTGATGAGGATCTTCCAATGGAAGTCCATGGAACTTGCAATTCTGTTGCATTAGAGAAACTAATTGAGGCTTAAGCTCAAAGTTGTTTGCTCCAATGGCAGGGATAGAGATGCTTCTCCCATAGAAGTCGGGAGTAGGTGCAGTAAAGTCACCCAGCACCTTCCTTGCATTGTTGTTGTTGTTGTTGTTTTCGGCTGCCATGGTTTATTCTTCTTTGAAGATTTCTGTCAGGTCCTCTACAGAGAGTTGTGCCTTAGCTTCTCTTAGCTTTCGCTTCAAGGTCCTTTCAGGTTCAGGGTCAGTTTCAGCAAGAATGCCTTTGTCTTTGTTCCTGCTCATATGAAAGAGAAAAGAACAAGAAAATATGGAATCCTCTATGTCACAGTATAGAGATTCCTTGAGGTGTCAGAGGAAAAGAAAAATAGAAGGAAGAGGTAGAAGAATTCGAACTTAATTAGATAGAGTTCGAATTGTGCATTGAGAAGGAGTGGTACTCCATAAATAGAAGGATGTGGGAAGAGAGGAAGAAATTTTCGAAAATTAAGTGAAATATTTTGAAAACATTTTTGAAAAACTTTAATTGATTTTCGAAAATCAAGAGTGGGAAAGAAATCAAGTAATTTTTGAAAAAGATTTTGAAATTAGAAATCAAAAAGATATGATTAAAAACTGTTTTGAAAAAGATCTGATTAAAAAGATATGAGAGAAAAAAAATTATGCTTTTTAAAGAGATATGATTGAAAAGATATGATTTGAAAACAATTTAAAAAGATTTGATTTTAAAAATTAATGACTTGCCTAACAAGAAAAGATATGATTCAAACATTAAACCTTTCTCAACAGAAAAGGCAACATATTTAAAATGTTCAATCAAATCATTAATTGTTAGTAAGTATCTTTGAAAAAGGAAAGAAATTGATTTTGAAAACATTTGATTGAAAAGATATGATTTGAAAAAGATTTGATTTTGAAAAACTTTGAAAACTAAAAAAAAATTGATTTTGAAAACAAAATCCTCCCCCTTGTGCCATCCTGGCGTTAAACGCCCAGAATAGTGCACATTCTGGCGTTTAACGCCCAATGCACTACCTTTTTGGGCGTTAAACGCCCAACCAGGCACCCTGGCTGGCGTTTAAACGCCAGTCTGTCCTTCTTCACTGGGCGTTTTGAACGCTCAGCTTTTTCTGTGTAATTCCTCTACTGCATGTTCTGAATCTTCAGTTCCCTGTACTATTGACTTGAAAATAGAACCAAGATCAAATAAACAAGGCATGCAAGACACCAAACTTAAAATTAGACACTAGACTCAAACAAGAAACATAAAATAATTTTTTTTTGGTTTTTATGGTTTTGTAAATTTTTTTTTGTGGTTTTTCGAAAATTATGTGAAAATAGAAAATAAAGGTTTCAGAATTCTCAATTTGGATTCCAGGAATCATTGCAATGTTAGTCTAAGACTCCGGTCCAGGAATTAGACATGGCTTCACAGCCAGCCAAGCTTTCAAAGAAAGCTTCGGTCCAAAACACTAGACATGGCCAATGGCCAGCCAAGCCTTAGCAGATCATTGCTCCAATAGCAAGATTGATAGAAATCAACAAGCTCTTGTGATGATAGGTTGAAACCTCGGTCCAATAAGATTAGACATGGCTTCTCAGCCAGCCAGACTTCAACAGATCATCATGAAACACTAGAATTTATTCTTAAGAACTCTGAAAAAAAAATACCTAATCTAAGCAACAAGATGAACCGTCAGTTGTCCATACTCAAAACAATCCCCGGCAACGGCGCCAAAAACTTGGTGCGCGAAATTGTGATCACTACACAACTTTGCACAACTAACCAGCAAGTGCACTGGGTCGTCCAAGTAATAAACCTTACGCGAGTAAGGGTCGATCCCACGGAGATTGTTGGTATGAAGCAAGCTATGGTCACCTTGTAAATCTTAGTCAGGCAGACTCAAATGGGTATAGATGATGAATAAAACATAAAGATAAAGATAGAGATACTTATGTATATCATTGGTGAGAGCTTCAGATAAGCGTATGAAGATGCTGTCCCTTCCGTCTCTTTGCTTTCCTACTGTCTTCATCTAATCCTTCTTACTCTTTTCCATGGCAAGCTTATGCAAGGGTTTCACCGTTGTCAGTGGCTACCTCCCATCCTCTCATTGGAAATGTTCAACGCACCCTGTCACGGCACGGCTATCCATCTGTCGATTCTCAATCAGGCCGGAATAGAATCCAGTGATTCTTTTGTGTCTGTCACTAACGCCCCGCCTTCAGGAGTTTGAAGCACGTCACAGTCATTCAATTATTGAATCCTACTCAGAATACCACAGACAAGGTTAGACCTTCCGGATTCTCTTGAATGCCGCCATCAGTTCTTGCCTATACCACGAAGACTCTGATCTCACGGAATGGCTGGCTCGTTTGTCAGGCGAGCACTCGGTTGTCAGGCGATCAACCATGCATCGTGTATCAGGAATCCAAGAGATAAACACTAGAGCCTCGTATGCTTGTAGAACAAGAGTGGTTGTCAGTCACTTTGTTCATGAGTGAGAATGATGATGAGTGTCACGGATTATCACATTCATCAAGTTGAAGAACAAGTGATATCTTGGACAAAGAACAAGCGGAATTGAATAGAAGAACAATAGTAATTACATTAATACTCGAGGTACAGCAGAGCTCCACACCTTAATCTATGGTGTGTAGAAACTCCACCGTTGAAAATACATAAGAACAAGGTCTAGGCATGGCCGTGAGGCCAGCCTCCCAAAGTGATCAAAAGATCTAAAGAACAAAAGTTTCCAAAGATGATCCGAAGATGAAAATACAATAGTAAAAGGTCCTATATATAGAAAACTAGTAGCCTAGGGTGTACAGAGATGAGTAAATGACATAAAAATCCACTTTCGGGCCCACTTGGTGTGTGCTTGGGCTGAGCAATGAAGCATTTTCGTGTAGAGACTCTTCTTGGAGTTAAACGCCAGCTTTTATGCCAGTTTGGGCGTTTAACTCCCATTTAGGTGCCAGTTCCGGCGTTTAACACTGGGAATTCTGAGGGTGACTTTGAACGCCAATTTGGGCCATCAAATCTTGGGCAAAGTATGAACTATCATATATTGATGGAAAGCCCAGGATGTCTACTTTCCAAAGCCGTTGAGAGCGCGCCAATTGGGTTTCTGTAGCTCCAGAAAATCCACTTTGAGTGCAGGGAGGTCAGAATCCAACAGCATCTGCAGTCCTTTTCAGTCTCTGAATCAGATTTTTGCTCAGGTCCCTCAATTTCAGCCAGAAAATACCTGAAATCACAGAAAAACACACAAACTCATAGTAAAGTCCAGAAAAGTGAATTTTAATTAAAAACTAATAAAAATATACTAAAAAATAACTAAATCATACTAAAAACATACTAAAAACAATGCCAAAAAGCGTACAAATTATCCGCTCATCAATGCTTTAATAAATAAAGTAGTGTCGGTGGTACCCCTTTGAAAATGGTTTTCCAACAAGAAGGCACTAAGCCTCTCATACCAAGCTCTTGGAGCTTGCCTAAGACCATAAAGAGCCTTAGTTAATTTAAAAACATGATTAGGAAACTCTTTATGTTCAAAACCGGGGGGTTGAGCCACATACACTTCTCTATCAATAAAGCCATTAAGGAAGGCACACTTAACATCCATTTGAAACATTTTAAAACCCTTATGGGCAGCATAGGCAAGAAGCAACCTAATTGCTTCCATTCTAGCTACCGGAGCAAAAGACTCATCAAAATCAATACCCTCTTCTTGATCGTAACCTTGGGCCACTAATCTAGCCTTGTTACGAAAAACTTGTCCATCCTCACCAAGTTTATTTTTAAACACCCACTTAGTACCGGTAACTTTCTTACCATCCGGATGAGGTACTAGTGTCCAAACCTTATTTTTGTCAAATTGAGCAAGCTCCTCTTGCATTGCTTTGACCCATGATGGATCCTCAAGAGCTTGTTTGACATTGTTGGGCTCTATTTGTGACTAGAGAGCAAGATTGCTAGGTTCGGTTTGCCTTTTGGTGGATGATCTTGTTGTTACTCCTTGAGAGGGATCACCAATGATGAAGTCATGAGGATAACCCTTCATAGACTTCCATTCTCTAGGCTTTCAGACAGGTGTAGAGCTTTGATGAACTTCTGGTGGTCTCACTGTTTCAGTTGCTCATGCCTGCTCAGGAGACAAAACGGAAGTTTCTTCTCTAATCTGACGAGACAAAACTGGACTGGCAGATTCTTCATTCTGGACAGATTTGAAATTTTCTTTGCTTGTTCCAGCTCCTTCTCCATCTGAATCATTATCTATCACAGTACTGGGAATTAAGTTAGAATCACAAAAGGTAACATGTATGGATTCCTCTATTGTCCTATGCTCTTTGAGATAAACTCTATAGGCCTTGCTTGTGGTGGAATATCCAACAAACATTCCTTCATAGGATTTTGGATCAAATTTTCCAAGGTTTTCCTTATTGTTAAGTACAAAGCATTTGCATCCAAAAACATGAAAGTACTTAAGATTTGGAGGGGTTCCTTTCCATAGCTCATAAGGAATTTTCTTTAACCCTTTTCTAATGATTGTTCTATTCAAAATATAACATGCTGTGTTCACAGCTTCAGCCCATAAAAATTTAGGAATCTCATTTTCACATAGCATAGCCCTAGTCATTTCTTGAAGGCTTTGATTCCTTCTTTCAACCACCCCATTTTGTTAGGGTGTTCTAGGGCATGAAAAATTATGAGAAATCCCTAAGTCATCGCAGAATTTTTCAAAATCTTGATTTTCAAATTCTCTTCCATGATCACTTCTCAAATGGGCAATTTTCAAATCCTTTTCATTTTGAATTTTCTTGCAAAGGGTGGAGAAGGCATAAAATGCATCATTCTTATGAGCAAGGAAAAGTACCCAACCAAATCTAGAGTAATCATCTACCACTACAAGACCATAGTGTTTACCTCCTAAACTTTGAGTTCTAGTAGGACCAAAAAGATCAATATGCAACATTTCTAATGGCCTTTTGGTTGATACTCCATCTTTTGATTTAAAAGAGGATTTTACTTGCTTGCCCAATTGACATGCATCACAAGTAAGATCCTTATCAAACTTGATGTTTGGAATTCCTCTAACCAAATTCTTTTTAACTAGCTTAGAAATTTGGTACATGCTAGCATGTCCCAACTTTCTATGCCAAAGCCATTTTTCAGATTCAAAAGATGTAAAACATGTTACATTTTGTTCCTTTAAATCCTCAAGAGTTAATCCATACACATTGTTGCATCTCTTGGCTTCAATATAAAATATCCCCAGTTTTCTCACAAACAACCAAACAAACAAACTTCTTAAAAATAACATCAAAACCTAAATCACACAATTGACTAACACTAAGTAAGTTATGTTTCAAACCATTTACAAGAAGCACATCATTTATACAAGATGAAAAATTTTTACCAACTTTTCCAACAGCCACTATTTTTCCTTTTGCATCATCTCCAAAAGTGACAAGTCCTCCATCATATTCATCAAGCCTTATGAAGAAGGTTGTCTTTCCGGTCATATGCCTAGAGCATCCGCTGTCCATGTACCACATATTTTCTTTCTTCTTGGAAGCTAGGCATACCTACAAAATAAGCTCAAGTGACCCTAGGTATCCAAATTTTCTTGGATCCTTTCACGTTAAACCATCTCTTATGTCCCAAATCATTGTAATCAAAAACAACTTTACAAACTTTATCACCAATCATTCTTTCACCAAAGAAACATTGAATAGGAAAGTGTCCACTTCGATTGCATAGCCTACAAAATCTTGGAGTTGTTGTTTTGTTAAAGTAAGTTGGGTCTTGATATTTTGTATTATTTGAAGATGAAGCAATGTTTTCAAAATGTGATTTTTCAGATTTATAAAATCCCAACCCAGCTTTATCATAAAGAGGTTTTTGACTAGCCAAGATTTGATTCAAATTTTCAGAACTTTGGGTGAACTTGGCTAAGTCTTCCTTAAGTCTTTTAACCTCTTTAAGCAACTCTTCATTTTGCTTAAAACAATTCACATATGCAAGGACAGAATGGTCACTTTCACAGCTTCTAACTTGGGCTTTTAACTGCTTATTCTCTTCCACAAGATCACAAGCAGTTTCGGCCTCTCTTAGTTTTTCTTTGAGAAAATCATTTTCAGCTTTAAGAATGAAATTTTGTTGTTCAAGATCTTGATTATCAGTCAGAAAACATCTTATTTTTTCAGAGAGGTGATCTATCATAAGATGAAGGTCTTCAGTGTCAGAGTTTTGAAAGAATACCTGATCTACCTCATTTGCCATGAGACAAGGCTGTGACTTAGTCTCAGATTCTTCATCATCATCATCTGAGTCATTTTCCAAATCTTCCCATGAAGTCATTAGACCTTTCTTCTTTCCTCCTTTTTTCTTCTCCTTCCCTTTTAACTTGGGACAATCAGATTGGTAATGCTCCATTTCCTTGCAGTTGAAACAAGTCACTTTGCTAAGATCTTTCTTCATTTTCCTTGAGCTGCCGCCTTTGCCTTTGTGCTTCATCATTTTCCTGAATTTTTTTGCAAACAACACAAATTCACTTTCAGATGAGTTATCACTGGATTCATCATCCAGAGGGTTAGTGACAGAAGAAAATGCAATTCCTTTCTTTTTTGATTCTTTTTTCAAATAAGTGTTTTCAAAAGCAAGAAGATTTCCTCTCAAATCATCAAGTGTCATGGAATCAAGATTACTACTTTCAGAAATAATTAAAGCTTTTGTTTCCTACTCTTTTGTAAGGCATCTCAACACTCTTCTCACTAGCACAGATTCCGAATGAGTAATTCCAAGAGCATCTAAGCCAACAATGATGGAGTTGAACCGTTCGAACAGTTCATCAATGGACTCTCCTTCCTTCATTGCAAACATTTCATATTCCCTGTTTAACATGTCTGTCCGAGTCTTCTTTACAATGGTGGTTCCTTCATGAGTGATTTGCAACTTATCCCAGATTTCCTTTGCCATTGTGCATCGTGATACTCGTCGGTATTCCTCAAAGCTGATAGCACAGTTGAGCAGATTAATTGCCTTGGCATTTAACTCCACCTTCTTTCTATCATCCTCGGTCCATCTTGCTTCTGGTTTGAGAGAGACTACTCCTTCAGCACTTGTGGTAGTTGGAAATTGAGGCCCTTCAAGAATAATCTTCCAAAGTCTGTAATCCACTGCTTGTACAAATATCTTCATTCTCTCCTTCCAATAGGTGTAATTTTTTCCATTGAAAAGGGAAGGTCTGTTGCTTGATTGACCTTCAGCCAGATTGTAAGACACCACATTTGCGCCACTGTTTTCCGCCATGAGGATCTTTACTCCAAGCTGCAAAGCTTGATCTCTTTGAGACCAAGCTCTGATACCAATTGATGGTTTCAGTGGCTAAGAGAAGGGGGTTGAATCTTAGCCCCCTTTTTGCTTGATAACACTTGCTGACTTGTCAGACTAATCCTGGAAACTTTTACTCTTTTTATCTCTTCACTACACACGAGACTTTTTGTTTTGTCTCATCCCTAGCCACGAGACTTTTCTTTTTGTCTCGTCACTTGGCACGAGAAACTTCTGGTTTTTGCTCCTGTGTAGTTGAAAACAGAAATGGAGTAGAAAGGAGAAGAAGATTGCACCCAGATATATCCTAGTTCGGCTGCTAAGTGCAGTGCAGCCTACATCCAGTCTCCATCACAAACATGATGGAATTTCACTATAATCAATCTGATTACAACTTGTAAAGTGCTAACCCAACTTACAAGGAAATTCCCATAGAATCATGATACACAACATAGATGAACAAAGGACCTCTAAGACATCTATGGCTTTTTCTTTTAATTTTGCTCTCTCTGCCTTTTTCCGATCTATGGCTTTTTCATACAAACCTCACTTGTTTGCCTTTTTCCATGAGACTCAAGACATGACAAAATTAAACAGAAAAATACTAAACAGAAAATATTGAAGGAGAAGAGAAAACTGTTAGCTCAGGTAGCTCTGAGAACTCTGTGCCTTGCACTCTCAAATTTTCTCCTTGCTTCAAACAGTGGTTGTCCACCCTTATTATAGAAGAGGGGAGCCTCCACTTATTGAAACCAAAACCGAACCAACTTCTTCCTCCTTCAACAAACAGAACCGGTTCAGCCACATAGAGAGAGAAGAGATAACCATGCATAACCCAACATGCAATTACCTCTAGTCCTTCCTTGATCATCACTCTTCATCATCAATCTGGGCACTCCATCCTTGGCTTCCTCTCCAAGATGAATTTCTGGCCCTTGATGCTTCATGATGATGATGACTTTATCTGCTTCAATCTCTGCCTCTTCCATCACTTCGCCACTCTAGCTACTTCCTGTGGTGGTTGAGCAGAATCAAAGACAAGCCATGCTTCAAGAATCTCCCTTGCTGGCCGAATCTTCATCTTCCTTTTCTGAGCATGAGGAGCTCGAGATTACCTCACCAAATCTAACCACATTTGGTGACAATCTCAGCCACTACATACTTTTCTTTTTCCTGCCATCATTAACTTGATGGTCTTGATGCATGCAACTTCTTCTTTTTCTTTGTTGATGAGCATAGCGTCCATAGCTTCCTGGACAAGGACCGAAGAAGAAGCAAGAAAGAGATGAAAGAGAATAAGATATTCAATGGTTTTTGATCAATTAATTAATGTAGCAAAGAGAAAGAATAAAAGTGCACTCAAGTTTCCTACTCCCCTTTGCTGAGAGGCGTGCATAGTCATAATAGCCATCAAATCAATCTTCTCTCTCTTTCTTATGTTTCCAATGCATTAAATTAAATTTGAATTCCATTCAAAGTGAGAGACGGAATCCGTTGGAAGCAAGTAGTAACACTTGCTTTTCTTTAAACTTGGTTTCGGACCAGGCTTGGAAACATTTACCAAAATAATATTGGGCTTTGTACATTGGAATTTATTCTGGCCCAATTAGTAACATTTGCTTTCCTGATGAAATTTGATTTCGGATCAAGCAAGGAGCATACAAGAAAGCATTTGTTTGGACTTGCAACAATAATATTTATTCTGGCCCAATTTAAAACACTACATTATCTCAGCCACAATGATCACAATAAATTAATATCAAGGCTGAATGTTCATAAGCATATTGGGCTTGCACCAGAATTTCATTTTTGGCCCAATATTAAAAACCTGCAACAAAATTATTAATCAATATATGTTAAATGAAAATCAGATTAATAATTTTATAACTAATTATTTTTAATAATGTTTAGTCATCACAAAAATTAATTTAGAGTTTTCCAAACTCATCAATTTTTAAAAATTTAAACTTTTTTATTTTTTAAAATATTTTCTCTTAATTTTTATACCTATTACCATAAAAAATATTTTAATATTTATAATAACTAAAAATCTTTATATATTATAGTACATACATAAAAGTAAATTATTTTAAAAATTTTTATTTTTTATGATATTAAAATTATAACATATTAAGTAAAAATTCATTAAAAAGATTAATATTGTATATATTTCATTTATGAATATGTAGTTATAAATGCATATAACAAAATTATTAGAATAATTTATTTATATTATTTTATAATATATTTTTTTATGATATAAAAAATAAAAATATAACTTACTATCACAATAATACTCAACAAAATAAACTAACTAAAAAAAGATAATTTTTATATTTTATCGAATCTAAAATAAAAAAATTATAAGAACTAAAATAATTTTTTATATAACAAGTATTTATTAGTATTTTTTAATTAAAAAATATTAATCATGATTATATATAATATATATTTGATTATATAATATTATAATTTTAGACTCTACTAAATTTTTAGATCTAATCCTGTTAATACTAAAATAAGTTTCAATTCTTATAAAAGGTAAAAGTTTATTAAGATCCAATACTTTCAATTCAAGATTCTTTCAAAACTAATTTGTGCATATATTCTTAATTAAAACTTTTCCTTAACACATATTATTGTCAAATTTAACACGGTAAAATTTAGGGAGAAGACAGAAATCATCACGAGTTAAAATCAAGATCAGGAAAGAGATTAAGAGACTAATAAATTTTGCTTGTAAAGTAAATAGATAATTAAAGGACAAGCAAGGCAATTATATAGGAAATTATAGACTTTATTTTAAAGGCACAAATAAGATTTTCTAAAACATATATCATCATCATCAACGTCAAACTTATTTTAATAGAATTTATTTTAATGATTACAAGAACAATTGGTAGTGTTCTTGAAAATTTATCATCCAAGATATATAAAATAAAAAAAATTAACATTCATCTAGATTCCATAAATATTAATATTTGTATTATCTGATACACATCTAGAAAATCCTTTTTCAGATTTTCTATAAATATATTGTTTACACTTTTTACAATCTCTATTTTTATTATATATTTTGAAGTTTGAACCAATGACACACATCATTGGAAGCTACAAAAGATTTTTCAATCTTTATTTTCATTATATATTTCGAATTAATGACACACACCTGGCCATCGGAAGCTACAAAAAAAAAAAGTGTGCCACCAAAAAAATTAACTCTGAATTCAAACTCATATGTGTTGGCCAACCGTGAGGAGCGCTCAACTATCGAAAAGATTTCGGAGAGGAATCAAGCGAGAGAACATAAGACACCACATCCAACTCAAAACCTTAAGGTGTCAAGTTAATGGGTCTCTTATCTTATAAACTCATCACTCTTCCTTATTTTTTTTATATGAGATTAACTTCAACACTTATCACACTTGTAACACTAACAATATGTATTCATATACTTCACAAGCCTCGCTCCAAGATCATCTTCTTTGGATTTGCAATGAACTATCAAGCTTTCATGCCCTTCCATGTAATTTTGGATAGTCACATGTATTTTTGGCATCAATTCGCTGCTGCATAATAATAATTGAACAAGAAGAACAAGAAGCCATAGCATGAAAATATTTCCACTAACACAAAGAGTCATTGATGTTTGAGTAATTATCTCTCTTTTACTCTCTCCCTTTTTGTTTCACTCTTGACGAATTATGATTGTTGTGTATAAGTATATATATATATATATATATACTATTTTTATCGAAAGTTTAAATCCACAGAAGCTAAAGAGACGGATAATTTATTTCTAATAATGTAATTTAAAACATCGTAAATTGTGAAATTAATTTGTGTTCATAGTTTGAAAATTGTAATGATGAATAATTTTGACTACTTTTATTTTTAAGTTTTAGGATTAATTAGGATACATAATAAATTTACTATTAATAAAAAATTTTAAATTTTTTTATTTAATAAATATAAAATAAATATATTAAAAATTTAAATTTTTTATTTTTAATAAAAAATTTTAATTTATAATTTTATTATATATTCTTAAAACACAAAATAAATAAATTCGATCGTTAAGTATTAATTTAAAATAGAATTATTTGACTCTAAGGAAGATAAAAGATGAAGAGTCAATAATTAATTAACTACTTGTTTGAATAATATATTGATTCTTCGTTGATAAATGTGAAGAAAATTAAATTACATTCGATGAGAGTTACTGTATATTTTGAATACATTATTTCAAGATATTTTAAGAGGTTAATCTTATATCTGAATTTTAAAAAATCATTTGACTCTATTACAACAAATTTTAAAAAATTGTATATTGATAGTAGTGATTTCTCTAAAAGAGTTAGCATTTCATTTTAGTTTGCTATTTTTTGGGGTATTGCATTAACTTTTGAATTATTGATTTTGTATTTCGAAAATATATGATCAATTTTTTAATGCATTTTAAATACATAGTATAATTTTCTATTGTTAATAGTAGATATACATGTGAAATAAATTTTCTTAATTTTTTTTAATAATTGAAAGAATAAAGTGTGATTTCTTATCATTAATTTTATAAGTGGAACAAAAAAATTTAAAAAAGAGAATAACATAATGAAAAGTTAAAAATCACACTTTACTCCTTCAATTTTTTTTTAACAATTGAAAAAATCAATTCCCAATATACATGAAGTATATAATTGCACAAAACTATTCATGTTACCCAAATTTATAATGACACAAATTGTAAAAATAGACAATTAAGATGAGAGAGTGATTAATTTTGACTATTAGTTCTCTCTCACACGATTCAACTTAAGATTTTTTTTAATAAATTACACTATATTCAAGAAAGGAAAGAATATCAATAAATGGAAAAAGTATTTTTTGTTCATTGTTTATATTTTATTTCACTTTTAATTTTGGTATTTTATTGTTTTTAATTTTATAATCGCATTTTAAATTATTTTTCCTTAGCTGCTAACATTGTTGGACTAGCATTACTAGTATATATTACCATGTGTCAATAACATACCAACTTAAAATTGATGCGTTGGTTATTTCCATTAATGAATAAATTGTATGCTCTATATTGGGTCTGTCTTTAGTAAGCTCAAGTCTTTTGAGCTTTTTTAATAGACACAAAATACAAATTATAAATATACCCCACATGGGGTTTAATAATAATAATTATTTTTTTATGTTTACCATAAATATTTTTTAAATTTAACTAATAAAACCCTTAATTCACCACACTCCAAATTTAGCCCCACCCCCAAACTCACCATACGGTACCCTAATTCCCAATTCCTTTCCCCCCTGTTTACTCACCCGTCGCCGCCACCTACTTTACTCTCCGCTGGTCTCAGCATTCGCCGTTGTCCTTCAGCCGAGCCGTCGTCGTTGCCGTCCAATCCATCTTCCAGTGTCGTTCGTAGGCTCTCCTTCCCCGTCTCCTCTTCTCTCTTCTCTCTTCTCTCTTCTCTCGTCGAGTGGTTGTCAGTGCTGTGGTGCTCCATCTTCCCCTACATCCTCCACTTCCAAAGTAACAATGGAGCCTCAGACTCAGGTATGAAGTTACTTCATTAGTTACTTCATTGATTTAATTTTCTTTTTGTTCCTTTTATCTTCTTGTTGTATTCCTCCACTCCCTTGTATGAATCTGTTGTATTGTTTCCTTTCGTTGATTTCATTCAATTTTTTTGTTCTATATATTTGTTCTGATTCAGGGGTTGTAGGCTATATTTGTTCTGTTTTGTGCTACAAGTATGTTGGTGTAGCTAAGATTCATGCCAATTTGGTAATCATATGTAGCAATTGTAATTCTCCATTATTGTTCTATTGGTATCTAACATAGTAAGGCATGAGGCTTCATGGATTTTACAAACAATGGTATGAGAATGGATGTGGATGCGTAAGAAGTAAATTTATCGGTTCTTACTTTTAAGTGATGTAACAAACTCTGATGTTCTATTTTTTAGTTAACCTATTCTTATATTCTGTCTTTGAGTAACCAATGTTTAGTTAGTTATGCAATTTACATTAAAAGAAGAATGCCAAACTATTTATAGATGATTCTTTTTTAATGAAATGAGTAAAAGAAAATAGCTCATCTAGATCATGATTTTTCTTATGCCAAACTATTTATAGAAGTATTGAACAAGTTATGAGTTCTAGCTATTTGATGTGTTTTTTCTTTCATTACTTTTGGAGGATACAACAGCAGAGTTGTTGAGTTTAGATTGAAAATTGCTCTACTGTTTGTTTACATTTATGGTTCTATTATGAGTTTAACAACTGACTCAAGGAAACCTTTGAATGCTTGTTGACTAGTGTTACATTATGTTTGAGAACATGTGCGGTAGTGAAATGAAATGACTATGTCACTGTGAAATAAGGAAAATTACCTAAATTCTGATACATGATTATATATCATATTTATTAGGCACATGCATATATATGCCCTTGGCTTTTAATTTGGATTTCAGTAGTATCATTTTGCTTAAAGCTTATTATGAACTGTTGCATTTTATTGGTTGACTAAGCAAGTGCCTGTAAAGTGAGTGTTTTAGATTTGAGTAATGTTAGAAAATCAGCTTATTATGATTGAGCCTGACATTAGTCAAATGAACCATATGAAAGAGGTGGGGATCAGCATACCAAACATATTTGGGTCATTAGCTAGCCAGTGTGGTGGGTACGAGAACGTTAATTTTTCAATTAAGGATATGCACAATCAAGTTGCGAAGCAAAGAAAACAATTACCTGATGATTTAACCTCTGTAATGGCTTACCTGGAAATGCTAGCAGCAAGGGATCGAAACTTGTTCTATAGTGTTGAATGTAACACCCTAATATTCAAATCCTTATGCACGAGTCATAAGTCAATGATATTACGGTGGTACGACTCTCAGGTGGATTTTTAATATATAAATATAGGTAAATTCGAAAGGAGTATTAATCGAGAAGACTGAAAAGAGTAGAAATAAAATCGCGAAGGTATATCACTCACGTTTCGACAACAAAAAGATAAAACGTGAAGCCGAAAGCGATATACGGACAAGGCATAAAGGAGATTAAGAGATAGATAACAGATAGATATATATAACATAAGTAAATAGCCACTAGTCGCGACCCACGAAGTTTAGGCCGGCTAGGATACAGTATGAAAGAAGTTGACAACAGTATATCCTAATCTCTCCCAAAGGAAACATAAGAGCCTCTATAGGCAAGTTCAAAAGATTTCAATACATAATATAATCTTTTCAAAACAAAGGTGGAGAGATTCTAAGCAAAACACAAAGTAGAGAAAATGAAGATCTTCGCTGTCTCTCAGACGAACCACAGCTCACTTCTGAGCACCTGGACCTGTATCTGAAAAATAAGAGATATATACGGAATGAGAACCCCGGGCCCATGGGTTCCCAGTACGGTAAAAGTGCCAAATAAATACAATGCACTGCAATAAAAACTCACTAAGCATCCTAAACTTCTTCAACAATTATCCATCCTAGGTTCTCGCTAATCCATGAATAGGCAACTGTCATAAAGGAGTGCTAAAACTAATTCATGTTTCACATGTTTCCCAACTCGCTGACTCTTCCACGAATCAGACTCAGAATCATAAACAAAACCATCACCAGTTATTCTACCTCAGTAATTCTATATCAATACATCATACCCTCGCCTGGAGCTAGTGAAATCACATCACTGCGTCTATCCAGGGGGCTCAAATTATCTCATTCAAAAATCATCATCATCATGCAATCGCATCATCAATTTATCTCATCAAGAACAGCCCTCAACATCCACCGACACCAACATGAGGGGTCTCTCAGTTGTACAAACACAAGCAATACAGGCAAGTAATACACAAATAAGGTACAAGTAGAACAAGTAGCACATAATCAGGTAACATAGCATATATGATGTAGAAATCTAAAACAAATAGGCAAACCCAAACAATTCAAACATATGCAAATGATGTATGCCTGTCCTATGGCTGATGATATCATCTGTCGGTTATATAGCCAACCCGACATGTCCTGGTAGCTAACCATTGGACAGAAACACCCCTTGCGGAGCAAGTAGGTTTGAGCTACAACCCCCCTTGCTACTACCCGCTCAACCCAGAGCCAGTGGAACAACCACTACTGCGGCTACTACCCAAGCGGGTGTTTAAGAGCTCAACCTGGAGCGAGTGGATTCACCACTACTACCGCTACTACCCAGGCGTCACAATCTCTGACCTGGAGCAAGTGGGACGAACCACAACCCTTGCTGTTGCCCAGGATCTCAAAACATACATTCGTTCAGTTTAAAAGCAATCATCATTGTTATCAAATCTCAAACATTAACCTGGAGTAAGCGGGACGAACCACCACCCCTTACTACTACCCAGGTATCACAAATACGTTCATTCAAAACTCCATAATTAAACTCATTTATCATAAACATTCTCATACCCGGAGCAAGTGGACAACGCCACTGCCTACTACCCAGGTTCACACATCACATTTCAACATTTTCCATTATTATCCATTTAACACATTCATTCATTAATCATATATGCATTTATACTCAGCCATAATCAATAATGGCTATGCCGTAACCCGGCAATAACTCAGCAATCCGGCTCATGGTTCAATCAAGAACCAGCCATTTATCAATAAATATAGCCCTTCGGCTCATGGCATACACGGTACTTCCACCGTCATCCCTCATATCTTATATAATCATCTTTGATCACCATTGATCACAACTTTTTCCCTTGCTTCATTCGCAAGTTACCACATCCCCTAGCTCCTTCCTCATTGCTAGGCATATCATAAAGATTTCATACATAAGGGGTGAGATCGGAGGCTTAGAAGTATGAGATTTGGCTTTTAAAACTCAAAAATCAACTTTGGCATGAAAACAGGGCCACACACACGCGTACTTCACGCGCACGCGTGGATGACCACAAAGCTCATCGACGCGTATGCGTCATACACGTGGACGCGTGGATTGAAACACAGTCAGACGACACGTACGCGTCAGCCACACGTACGCGTGGGTGCATTTGCGCCCCAGGCACAAAACTGGCACAACTCTCAGGAAAATGGCTGGGCATTGGGTGCAGCGCATCGACGCGCACGCATGGATGGTGCCTTCTTGAAGAACGACGTGTACGCGCCAAGTGCGCCTACGCGTGGAGGGTTATTTTGCTAAAAATTTTCTAAGTTAAAAGCTGCAGAATTCACAGATTCAACCCCCAATCTTCCGACGAACATAACTTTCTTATTTTAAATCGTTTTTCGCTCGTTCTTCGAACGGCATGGACATCCTGGATCCAATTTCACTTTTAAACAAGTTTGGCACAAAACGGAAATCTGCAATCCAAGTTATGTCCCATCAAAGTATGCCCAAAAATCATGTTTTCACTCAAAACCGCAAAGTGCCATTTTCAAAACAAGTCATTTCCAACTCTTTTCAAAATCAACCAAAACATGCCAATTTCATCCATTTTCTTTGAAATCAATCAAAGTATATCAAAATCGACATTAAGCCTCCTCAACTCATACACTAACACAATACCACAATTTACAAAACCGCCATATAACCATTTTTATCCATTTCAAACAAATGGCTAAATTACAAACACATTAACATGTCATACATCCTTCCTCATCCCAATTTCCAACAATACTATTTCTAATCAATCATCATTATACGTAATCAATATCATACTCACTATCACATGGTTTCACCCACAAATCAACCTTAATAATTTCTCAAGCATATATCACAACATACATATCTCTCATGCATCATCATACCATCAAGGCATCAATAATCATGATCACATATATGACCACATAACATACCTCAACCAAAACCAAACATACCTCATCTATACAACTTCACCCAAAATTACCAAATTCCACACTTCAACTCCTCAAACCTTATTATTCAATAACCAACCCAATCATTCATATATTCATTATCTGAAATTCATCCAATCACCTGTGTCATCATACAATGCACACATCAACTTACCTTCCTTACCTCTTTCCGGCCTCCGGCCCAAGATTCACGGCCTCTGGCCCAAGTTCACAATTTAAATGCATAAACCACAATTCAATACTCATTACCCAATACATCAAATTCTCAATTTACCAAGCATACAAGGCCACACAATTTTCAACCCAATCATTAATTCACATTACATACCAACTATGCATATTAGCACCAACCATTTACATAATCCAAACTTAATCCTAGGAGCATCTAGCCTAGGAATTCTCATCACACCACACAGTACTTAAATGAAACTTAAACCGTACCTCTTGTAGCCAAACCAATTGAGCCTCTTCTATGGAAGTCTCCACCAACCCTTAGCTCCAAGCCTCACCAAAGCTCCACAAGCAACACCAACCTCCCAATTGTGCATCAAAATCACCAAATACACTAACATAATCAATTTCACATACATACATCAACCTAAGGCTCATAAAAATGACAAATCACAAGGGTTTGAGCACTTCTTACCTCAGCCCATATGAAGTAGGGATAGAACCCACTTAGAATCTATATTAGAGTATCCCTAAACACCCAAAATCACAAGATTTCAACACTAACTATCCAAAAACGTGTAACAGTGAGGAATTTCGAAAATTAGGTAGAGATGAATGGAATACTCACCACAAAACTTAGATAGAATTGTAGAGGATGAGAAGAGCAATGCGTGGCCGTAAACGGCTCGTCAATCGGAGCCCCGTAGCTCAAGTTATGGTGGTTTGAAGATCAAAGAGAGTTAGGTTTTCTCTCTTCTCTTCTCTCTTATCAATTCAGCGCCCCAACCCTTCCTTTTAGGGTAAAATGAGCTGAAATGCTCATAACTAATGTTTATATATGTTGGGTCTTGGGTCCACTTAGGTCCAGTTCACTTATTTTTGTCCGTTGGCCCAATTTTGGACTAAAACCTTTAAGATTAGCGCTCTAAATTGCACTTCAAATATTTCTACCTCCCCTAATTATAATTCCTCATTTCTTAATCTTATTTACTCATAATCAATTTTCTCAACTGCAATACCAGACAGGTCTCAGCCGGTCAAAATTCCACTGCGCGTTTTTACGCAGAAAACTATGTTTTCCGACTCGAAAAAATTCACTGAATCCAAATATCATATTTAAATCATCAAATTCCAATTGCCAAATCTTCCAACCATATTCACTCCTATTTAACTTATTATTTAATTAATTTCGGTTAGACCGGGTATTACATTATACCCCCGTAACAGAAATTTTTGCCCTCGAAAATTCCATCCATCACTGCGAGTACGCAAGCGTAGTCTGCCTTTATATCCAATGCATAACAATTCCAATGTCCTTTTACTCTGCGCGCTTCCGCTGCCGCGCTCTGATTTCTCTATCTCCGAGGGTCTCGGTCATTTGTTCAATGCCGACCAACATCCTCGTTCCTTACTTTTATCGTCTCATCAACTCACACCTTATTAAATCTCAAATCATGTCATCAATAATATTGCCATCATCGTTAATCATAGCCATCATCCCACATCACTGTAATCAATCAAAGATCATCACCACACCTTAATCATACTCCATCACTATCCTTTCTCTCTGCCAAGCCAATTTCTCTAATCACAGTTCAACGCCAAGCATAACCTCCAAACTTACTTTCTTATTCTGAATCCCTCAAATTTCTATATGACTTGCTGTTGTAAAGTCTCTGACTCATAAATCAAAAATCCCTTTCATTTCTAGAAATCAAATGAGTTTGGAATAACAAGCTAACAAAATCATAAGAATCCGGCTTCCTTTAATAATCTATAAAAGCATTTGAAACACATCCCTTTTGTTAAAGTTATTCAAATCAAAGGTCATTCTCGAAACTATAATCAACACTCTTTCAAATTCTTGAAAAATTTTGACAGCACCTCTCCTAAAAACTGGAGTTTACCACCCGTCACGGGTTCCCTCAAACCAATCTCAGTACCACATCAGCATTTCAATTTAATGGTTTTCACATTCGTTTCTCAAAACCAATCATTATAAATCTCAATCTAAATCCAAGGTCACTATGATCAAACATCATAGTACTCATCTCTCAAACACGACAACTTGCACTCTCTCGTCATCTAAATCCAATTACGCATCAATGATAATTTTCTCATCCGCTTTAGAATCATCAAAGCTCACAGCCGCAATCAATTCTAACTATTTGGGGATCATTACTTGCAGTAACCCGCTTAACCCTTCTAGTATGCAAACTTAAGATATTATAGTAAACTTTTACAGCTCCTATTCGTAGCTATCCAGTGTTACTGCTTCCGCAAGTTTTTGTAGCTTTACTCTGATCTCTCGTCTAGTACTAGCTCTATCACTTACTTTCTCAAGTACCCAACCACAACTTAGCATGACTGGCATTTCAAATCAACATTTCCAAATCCATCATTTAGGACCATTCCTTATCTATTTAAATTAAAGGAACTAAAAATCACGGGTTCAATCCATTTCACCAAAAATCCAGAAATCAACCAACTACATAACAAACACAACGCATCATTCTCAACAGAAAATCATTTACATCACAGGCATTTATCCATTTGTATTAAGGCAAATCCTTACTCGGACCATCCGGTTTGCTTCTCAGTCTAATATTAAGCTCGACATTCTCAGTTTTACTGTACAGGCGGTATTATAAAATCACGCACTATCCTTTAAGCTTGATCATTGCAATTACCTCAATCTTACTGTCGCAATCGGCCCGCATCCTAACTCTCTCATTGTTGGCAATTTCTTGTTACATGTCCTGGTAACCCACACTTGTAACATACACCTAACCCCAAACGGCACGGCCTATTTGGGTGATGATTTCCACATCTCTGACAGCTCGAAACATCATAAGCAGCCGCTGCCCGTTTTCCCTTACCGTTTCTTTGGGACTTCTCACTCGTCGCAAAGTTATTCCGTCCTTGGGGAAAGTGTTGTATGTATCCGCTCCCCTTAAACTCTCGACCCCTTGGTGCGAATCCTTGGTTGTGCTCCCTATGACTTCTTTCTCTGCAACCCTCCTTTTCACACACTCTTCAGCAATTCTGCTCTTATTCACTAACTCTAAAAAAGTTCGGATCTCCATTGGTCCCACTGAACTTAAGATGTCGCTCCGGAGCCCTCCTTCATACTTAATGCATTTCCATTCCTCGAAGCCTCCCGGAGCTCCCTGACACATGCGGGAAAACCTGAATAGCTCCTCAAATTTGTATGTATACTCAAATACGGACATAGCACCTTGCTTCAGTTGTAGTAACTCCAATTCCTTGGATGTTCTGGCAGAATTCGGAAAGTACTTCTTATAGAATTCCACCTGGAAGGCATCCCAAGTGATAGGATCATTCTCCTGTTGCAGGAGACGTCGAGCCCCTTGCCACCAATGCGATGCTTCCCCCGTGAGCAGATAGGTAGCAAATTCAACATGCTGCTCTTCAGGTACCAACTACGCTTGCAACGCTCGCTCCATAGCCTGAAACCAGGTATCGGCTTCAGTCGAATTGGTGGTTCCCTTGAACTTAGGTGGATTAACCTTTAAGAAAGTTGCCAGTGTCATCGGGCCCTGAGCTTCCCTTCCGCCATTGCCATTATTGTTTATCTGTTGCCCAAGAGCCTCCGCAGTGGCTTGCATAGCAGCAGCCATATTCTCCAACGCCGCCATAAGGTTTACCGGGTTATTCGGGTTGACTTCCGGTTCCTGCGTGCGAGTACGACCTCTCTTACGTCCCCGACTGGGTCCACGAGGCGCCATCTGGTTCCTATACGCACCAAACAATCGATATCAAGTTGATCAGTCTCAATATCGGAAGTATAGTGCTTCAAAGTACCAAAGGTACACTCATGGACTTCATGCTAGATGTATCGGTTAGATACCCTAACTAGTACAGGCACAGACTCAGAGTATGCATTGAAGCATAAGCAGTTCCATCCCTCAGGCTCACAAGGACGAACTACTCTGATACCATAATGTAACACCCTAATATTCAAATCCTTATGCTCGAGTCATAAGTCAATGATATTACAGTGGTACGACTCTCAGGTGGATTTTTAATATATAAATATAGGTAAATTCGAAAGGAGTATTAATCGAGAAGCCTGAAAAAAGTAGAAATAAAATCGCGAAGGCATATCACTCACGTTTCGACAACAAAAAGATAAAACGTGAAGCCGAAAGCGATATACGGACAAGGCATAAAGGAGATTAAGAGATAGATAACAGATAAATATATATAACATAAGTAAATAGCCACTAGTCGCGACCCGCGAAGTTTAGGCCGGCTAGGGTACAGTATGAAAGTAGTTGACAACAGTATATCCTAATCTCTCCCAAAGGAAACATAAGAGCCTCTATAGGCAAGTTCAAAAGAGTTCAATACATAATATAATCTTTTCAAAACAAAGGTGGAGAGATTCTAAGCAAAACACAAAGTAGAGAAAATGAAGATCTTCGCCGTCTCTCAGACGAACCACAGCTCACTTCTGAGCACCTGGACCTGTATCTGAAAAACAAGAGATATATACGGAATGAGAACCCCGGGCCCATGGGTTCCCAGTACGGTAAAAGTGCCAAATAAATACAATGCACTGCAATAAAAATTCACTAAGCATCCTAAACTTCTTCAACAATTATCCATCCTAGGTTCTCGCTAATCCATGAATAGGCAACTGTCATAAAGGAGTGCTAAAACTAATTCATGTTTCACATGTTTCCCAACTCGCTGACTCTTCCACGAATCAGACTCAGAATCATAAACAAAACCATCACCAGTTATTCTACCTCAGCAATTCTATATCAATACATCATACCCTCGCCTGGAGCTAGTGAAATCACATCACTGCGTCTACCCAGGGGGCTCAAATTATCTCATTCAAAAATCATCATCATCATGCAATCGCATCATCAATTTATCTCATCAAGAACAGCCATCAACATCCACCGACACCAACATGAGGGGTCTCTCAGTTGTACAAACACAAGCAATACAGGCAAGTAATACACAAATAAGGTACAAGTAGAACAAGTAGCACATAATCAGGTAACATAGCATATATGATGTAGAAATCCAAAACAAATAGGCAAACCCAAACAATTCAAACATATGCAAATGATGTATGCCTGCCTTATGGCTGATGATATCATCTGTCGGTTATATAGCCAACCCGACATGTCTTGGTAGCTAACCATTGGACAGAAACACCCCTTGCGGAGCAAGTAGGTTTGAGCTACAACCCCCTGATATAAGTTAGAAATGAGTTAAATCAGCATTGCAATATACAAGTTCTTCCCTTTGGTTTTCAAGCTAGCTGAGGAAATTGCAACCAGTCTTTTGTTGAGTCACAACCAGGTTCGCATTGTTGGAGCTAATGTAGCAAATCATCAACTAGAGAAAACCACTGTTCTCTTAAATTTGGTGCCTCAAGGAGTTAAGTTTGATGATACAACAGCATTTTTGATATACAAGAAATTCTGGCACAAAGAAATTCTCACTAATGCTTCCCTTTTTGGCACAAGAAATTCTGGCACAAAGAAAATCTAATGGCTTATTCAACCAGAAAAAGAATATATTTTAAGGTACCTAATTACTTTCATGGCTTATAAGGCAACTCGCGAAATCTTAAAAACTAAATCCTTGTGACATTGATTAATGGAAATACTGAGATAATATTCTATATATTCTATTTATTTTAATCAGCAAAGGGAAGAAAACACAGTTTGTATTGACACAGCTCTCTTCTTTATTTATAGAGTTTGCTGATATAAAAGCTGTCACAAAGCAGAGTTTCAAAAATTCATCCTTCTAAATGATCTTCACACACACATCACAACTTAATAATAACCAATATAAATGGATGAATAGAAGAAAGAAAGAAAAAATTATATAACAGATACAATGAAAAAGAAAATAAAAAATAGAGAAAAGAGAATACCAGTTTCAGCGGCTACGAGGAATAAAAGAATCAAGCATGGAAGTAAAAAGGAAGATTTTGCCATTCTGAAAGTAATTAGTTGTGGCTATGGTATGAGTTTGAGTGAAGTGAAGAAAGATGAATGAGGATTGGGTAGTGTAAAGTGGATGGGATGGTGTTACTATATATATATAGTTCAGCAACGGTGAAGCTACTTTGTGGTTGTGGATACCCAACAACTAGATAGTGAATCACAACAAGCAATTTGTTTTAGTTTTTCATGTCCCAGCCTTAGATATTTATAAGGAAAGGAAAATGGACCATAGTTCAGAAAGACTAACTACATTTAAAAAATGTCAAAAAACTCACGGCAATGAAGTCACGGTTACAGAATACTACAAAAGCTCAAGCACTAGTTTTTACATGGTGCTCCTTACTCCAAAGAACCACAAATTAAAATATTAGTAAATCTGTATATTATTAAGCATACCAACATAAGCATTTATTATCATGGCATGCAATTGTGTCATTCAATCCATGTAGTTAAATCCCAATTAGTGAAGAAAAAATAACTCACAAAAGAAGGATTTGATCCATTGTAAGCAAGAACAAGATTAACGGCTCCTTCACCCCTGTAAACCCAATAAGCTACATCTTCTTCCCTTAGAGTTTGCTCCATCAGTTTTCACCTGAAAAAAAACCTCTCATTTTTAGTTCAGGCATTTTATCAAACATCAAGAAGACACCCAATGAAAAGCTTCAAAAAAAGCAAACTTGAGTTCAATTTGAAGAAGGAAACTTGTGAAAAAACAAAACGGTACCTCTGATTTGTCAGCGAAATACAAAGACAAATCCATACACATTTAACAATCCAAGCCGTTCTTAATGATGATGACGAAACTACTTTTTCCAAACAATCAAAGCCGGCATCCACTTTGTTCCAGACAGAAAACCCTTTCTTAATATCATAAAAGTCATAGTCTGCATGTATTTAAGGACAAGGTATAATATATGTAGCTATAGTAATATAAGAATCTAACAAGCAAATAGAAACTTTCAGAAACTCATTAGTCATCATCATGATATATATACCTTGAATAGTTGAAATTGGTTCGATGGAGAGAGTTTCATAAAAAGGAAGTGAAGGGTAACACTCCATGTCTTGTATTGAAAACTCGTGTGCCCAACATTCCAGTGGTGGATATTTGTTACTGTTTCCGCTGAAATATAGATTGAACATAAATAAATGCAGCACAGTGGCAAATAATTCACAAACCTCACCATGAATAGATCTCAATTATAAGGCAAGTGTGTACAATTACACAACACGAAGCCCATGTAAATGTATCACAGATTCAAATTACCTGCACATATCAAAATTGTAGCTGATAGAGAAGCCTAAAATAAATATCGAAGTGCGGGATTGTGAGGAAACAAAAGGATTACCATGTCTGCGTTCGATCTTTGAAACGACGGAAGTGATTATTGTCCAAAATTGAATCTGACAAGAAAACAAAGTCCATAACAGTGTTAGGAGCCATGAGATCAGATCGTGAGATGAGAAGAATGTGCAGTGAGGGCAAGTGAATGAAGAACTTGAAGAGAGAATATAGAAAAAAAAAAGATAAAGAAGACTTATATATATTTATTTATATATATAATTAATGACCAAAAAGCTAGCAAACAACCAGGTCCAAGGGAGTACCAACATGGAAAAGACAAAGAAGACTTATATGTATTTATTTTTATTTATATAAGAACAACTGAATTGTTAAAGAAAAGAGACATTGGAAACCTTATTACCTAATCAAACATCGAACAACTCAATTAACTGTCCTTTGAATGGCATCTTTATGATCAAAGAATTTAATTCTTTTCATGACATAGTAAGAGGCAGCACTGTCAAGTCCACTTGTTGGTTCATCAAGAAATAAGAGTGTTGAGGAGTCTTTTAAATACAAAGCAATTGTGATATCAAAAATGCTTTGCAAATCAGAATTTAACACATGCAAGCAATGAAAATAAATCTAATAAGCATCGACGTTAATGAAAGACAAGAACTGATGGGAAGAGGAATTAGAATCATCTATGTTCAGCAAATACCTAATAGCGGACAACCACTTGATGAACAAAAATTTAATACCGATTATATTAAATAGGCTGGTAGAAACCCAGCAAAGAAGAAATAACCACACAAAATCAATGTTGATTATATCACCATCCTGCAAACATAAATAAACAAATAAATGTATCAAAATATTCTTCACATAGGATGCATGATCTCATTTAAAAGGAAAAGAATGGTCTTGTAGATGGACCTCAAGCACACGGGAATCCGGTATTCCATGGCAAATGCATTCATTCACGGATGTGCAGACACTCTTTGGAAAATCACCATAGCCAAGAGGAGATGGGTATGCACCATTATCAACTATCATTTGGTGAACAGCTTGGTCAATGTCATCAGTTGTTATGCCTGGCTGTCAACAGAAGTTAAAACTAACATAAAATCGATTTTGTTTCCCTCTAAATAAAACATATCAATCCGTGTATTTATATAAGCAAAAGGGACATATAGGGATCAGGGAATTGCACTATTCATCAATATCACTAGAGTAATAATAAATTGGCTATTTAGTTCCATAATAAGCAGTCAAGATTTTATCTAGGGGACATACTAGGAGTGATTGATCAGCAAAAAAAGCATAAGTAACTCACCCTGACTAAAGTGCCAGCATATTGAAGAACCTGTGCTGCAAGCCTTCCAGAAGCTCTCATGCATTATATCCCCTTCTCATCATGCACTTTAGGGCCAGTCACAAGTCCTGCTGGAGTTTTAGACTTTACATATGGAGGCCTAGGAATATCCTTCAGAACTTCTCGACAAGGAGAAACATTTCCCGGCCTCAGACGTTTGTGTTTGCCTGGCAATTCATCTACATTTCTACGAAGCCATCATCCATGAGCTTAACAAATAGGTATGAATCAAGAGTTTTAATATTAAATTGTCAACAGATTACCACAGTTCCATAAACCTTTGTTCCTAAAGTATAGCTAGATGACTAATACTACATGATCATGGTAGTAGTAACAAAAGAACATTGACAAAAATTGGAAACAATAATTTTGTGTAAAAAGGGAACATTGAGTAGTGCACCTTCTATTGAATAAGAGACTGGTGAGTTTCTAAACTATGCAATCCTAATTTTTTTCTAAACTATACTCCAAAGAACAATGAAACAGGGAATTGTACCCAAAAATAAATAAATATATAAATAAAATATACACCTTTGGATTGTGCAAAGTCCCCTGCTTCCCAGTACAATTGAGTCCAATTTCAGATCTTCAATAGTCTAGAAGTTTCTCTCTTGCATCACCCCAATAACTTTTTGCAACAATGTTCACCTGAATCAAAACATATGCAAATATTTCCAACAAGGCCTAAGGCCATTGCTAAATCTTCCAGCTTGACCTCCCACCTATGCAATTAAAAAGCAAGAGCCACTATATATGTTCCAACTTAGAAGAAGAGAAATGTAACAAACAATATTTGATGAAGAGTGGGAAGTTCTTTTCTTACACTTGGCCTCGTTAGTCAGCAGTAGGGCCACTCGTAGAAACCAGTCATGTAAGTAGGAATACAAGGACCAAATCAAATATAAAAGAAATATGAAAATAAGAGCGAGTTTTGTTAGAGAAATGATTTCAAGGAACCATTCACAAGCAACAGTTTTTTCCATGATACCAATCCAAAAAATCCACCTTTCTGGGAGTAAAAAATCAGTCACACATTATGTGCATGTTTATGTATGTTGCAAATAACTAACAAGGTATGAAATAACGTACCTTTGAGTATTGTAATGAGAACATTTACTTTCCAAATGAAGGTATAGACAGGCCAAAGTGGCTATGAGTAAAATGGTAAGTCTGCTCAAATGATGTCTCATGATATTCATATCCATAAAAAACTGTGACAAGTGTGGGGCCCAGTAGATAGATAAATTAAAATTATACCACAAGACAATATCATCATCAGCAATATCAATATCGATAAAATCTTATTTCACCAGTAATGTTGTGAGCTTATAGAGCCCAAAGGGAATAGGGCAGCTGACTTCCATGCGCTAATAATATTGAAACTTAAATCCAAGAATCTGTGAAGCATGAGACTGCAAAAAAAATAAATAAATAAAACTAGAGTATTAAAACTTGTCTAATCAATATCAGATATTGAAATAAGAAAAACTTAGAACAATAACCTTGGGGAATATAGGAATTAGCTCTAGAAACACACTGATATCAAGTTGAAGTTCAAAACACTCAAGAACCTAATCAACAAATACCAATAGCGAGGTAAAACATAAAATGAGAACATAAATAGGCAAGTAAGTTAACTATAAAACGAGAAAGAAAGAAAAAAAATCAATGTTAAAAAGAACATGTAATGAAGAGAAGAATGAACATACAACAAAACTCTAAAACTCTAAAAGCCAAAGCCTAAATGAAGAGAAGAATGCCTTCCTCCACACACAACAAAAAACCACACGATTACAAATGGAATAGAAGAATTGCAGCTAAAAGAGCTCGATAGGGTGTACGGATGTACCAGATCGGGTGGTCCACCACAGGACCGTGCTCCTCATCAACGAAGAAATTATCACGCGTATTATCCTGTGTTCGAAGATTCAACGGTGGCGATAAGGATCTTCTCCTCCTTCTGAAGATCCTCACGAAGATTGCACAGCAAATAACAACGAAGAAAGCAGTCCCTGATATATTTAACTTGGATTAATTATTTAACTTGAAGTGGCCACACACAACCACAAGGAGATTCAGGAGGTGTATTTGTCAATGGCTCTGAGCAAGTTACCATCATGCAATCTAAAAGGAATAGGATTAATATAAAATCTTGTTTGTTTAAATTGTTGAAAATAAGGAACTAGTAGTGTCAATGAGTAATGTAAATAGTTATAGTTCTGTCAATGGTTTATTTTTTTGGGTACCTTTTTATGATAGTGAGATATTGGCCAATGATGTTGAAAAATAACATCCAATTTTATAGTATCATGTAATGAATATTATGTTTATCTATATGATTTTTGGTCTCTTTTTTTTCAATTTACAGTGTGTTTGATGGAGGAAATTTAAAAAATAAACCTAAAGTATTCATTTTGCAATGGAAAAATTTAAAAAAAATTCTATTTTATTTTACCGACAAATTTACAGACGGATTTTCTGTTTGTAATCATAGTGTGAGATGATTTTCCAAGGTTTAAATTACAGACGGAAAATCTGTCAGAAAATCCGTTTGTAATTACAGACGAAAAATCCGTCTGAAAATCCGTCTGTAATTACAGACAAAAAATCCGTCAAAAAATCCGTATGTAATTACAGACGAAAAATTCATCGAAAAATCCGTCTGTAATTACAGACGAAAAATCCGTCGGAAAGTTCGTCGCCTTTGGGAAATGGATAGAAAATTTACAGAGAAAAAATCCGTCGGTAAATAATTTTCGACGGGGCTTTTACAGAGGGACAAAATCCATCGGTAATTTCGTCGATAACCAAAAATCCGTCTGTAATAAAGACTAAATTCGTCTGTAAATCTGTCTGTATTAATCCATTTTCTAGTTGTGATAATTTTAATCTTATTACGCACGAATTATTACACTTATATATATTAATAACGATCTTAAAGCTTTTGAGGTTAAAAGAAAAATATATATTAATAAGTTGCGATGAAAATAGAGTTGGAACGTTGGCATTTAGGGTGGTGAGGGGGAGAGAGAGGAGAGCAGTCATGACGATGATGAAAAAACAGGATAAAGTAAAAAAATATCAATCACAAATTGATTATAAAAAATTTAAAATTTAGAATAAAATTAAAATTTATCAAAAATAGTAGAAAAATCGGAACAATTTTAATATTAAAAATTTTAAATTTTTTTCGAAAAAATTAGAAACAAAAATTAAACTACATTCTATCCTATTTTATTAAGATTACTATTATTCAAACTTTTTATGATAAGAAATATTAGTTTACTGCTAAATATATAAAATAAAAGTTTATTCTATTAGTCTTTCTAGTTTTATCAAATTTACAATAAGATTTTTATATTTTTTTTAATAATTAAGTCTCTATAATATTTTTAATTTTGTAATTAGATTATTTTCATGTCAAAAATATTAAAATTAGCTGAATATTTTTTTAAATAATATATAATCAATCTAATTTGGTTTTAATTGTCTATATATATCCAATTTACAGAAAAATATTCGGTGGATCCAATTAAAAGAAAAAAAATTTAAGAACCTAATTGCAAATTTTATAGAATTATAAAGATCAACAGAATAATTAAACATAAAATAAATTTTTTGTTCTTTATCAAAGATCAAAAATAGCTATATATATAAAAAAAAGAACAAAAAGATCATTGGACACTTTTCTAAACTGTGTGATTGGTGAATTCATTTATTTTATTTGTAGAGTTCACATATTTTTTTGCCGTATATTTGTTGTCTTCTATGATCAACATTGATCAATTTATTCATTGATTCCCCAATCCCCATGATCATATGTACATAACATTATTACATAAAAGTATTTTCAAACACACGTGTCTCTTGTTTTTTTGTGGGTCACGGAACACATGTGTCTGGATTCCATGAAAAACATTTATTCGAACTAGGTAAATCCCGGCATGGTCCATCTTTCTTTATAATCCAACTACATGGAATATCTTCACAAAGTGGTAGATCTCTCGTTTGTATATATATGTCAAACCAATGGCATGAACCTGTCCAACGAAAAGTACAAAAAAATAATGTTGTGCGAAAGAAATTAGGATTGAAAGTAAACTGATAGGATTGATTTGGGCTGAGAACCACTGGTCCAAGATCATCATCCTTAGATTTGCAGTGAATGGTGAGATTCAAATTTCCCTCTATAGTATTTTTTATAATAACCGCTGACTTGCCGTCGATGGAAATTGGTTGTAGCACAACCAACAAGAATAAGAACATGATACATTTCACTCTTGCAGACATTTTCAGTGATGCTTTATGTTCTGATCTTTTGTTTTTTTTTTTTTTAAACTAATGGCTATATATTTATAGAGGTTGAAAGTCAATTGGTCAAATAAAGAATAAATAAATTTAAGAAGGTTATAAATGTAAATACTATATATAACTAAAATATATTAAAAATATTTAATACAAAATCAAAATAAAAAAAACATTAAAGATAAAATTAAATTAATTCGTCAAATAAACATTCATGCAGACATATTTAATTTTCATTGCGAAAAATGTATTTTTTATTTTTAATATTAAAAAAGTGTGTGTTTTATTGTATCATGAAAACAAAGAGTATATCACAAAATTGTAAAAGACAAATAAAATAAATTTGAGGCTCAAACTTGGATACTGAAAATTTGAAGAACATATTCACTCTTGCAGACATTTTCAGTAATGCTTTTTGTTCTGATCTTTTGTTTTTTTTTTTAAACTGATGGCTATATATTTATAGTAGTTGAAAGTCAATTGGTCAAATAAAGAATAAATAAATTTAAAAAGGTTATAAATGCAAATACTATATATAACTAAAATATATTAAAAATATTTATTACAAAATCAAAATAAATAAAACATTAAAGATAAGATTAAATCAATTCGTCAAATAAACATTCATGCAGACATATTTATTTTTCATTGCGAAAAAATGTATTTTTTTATTTTTAATATTAAAAAAAGTATGTTTTATTGTATCATGAAGACAAAGAATATATCACGAAATTGTGAAAGACAAATAAAATAAATTTGAGGCTCAAACTTCGGTACCAAAAATTTAAAGAACAGATTTTACTACAAAAAACATCGTTAAAATCGACGGCCAAATCGACAGCTTGACTGTCGATAATAATAAAAATCAACGGCAAAATTGACGACAGAAGTGGTCGCTATTAAACTTGTCGAATTTTTAAAATTTTAATAGAATCGACGGCTTGCAAAGCCTTCGAAAATAATTTAATAAAATCGACAATATTTCTGTCTGTAATATGAGTTTGAGAATTTTACCCGCTTAATAAAATCGGCAACTTTGCCGTAAATATTATTATATAAAATCGACAAGATTTTTGTCGATATTTGATTCAATATAATCGATAGAACGGCCGTCGATTTAATTATTTTTTAATGCATCATAAAATTATTAATGACCTAGATGTCGATTTTAATATTTTATTTTTAATAATTTTTTTAGTAATATCGATATCAGGTTGTCGAAAAATATCGACGGCAGAAATAACTGTCGATTTTTGGCGTCGAAAATAATACTTTTTCTATTAGTGTTTGTGTTTATAATTTATTTTGTTTTTTCATTAATATTATAAATTTTCATGTCAAATTTGTGTTTATAAATTTTTTATTATTATAAAATTATATATTTAAAGGTCATATTTGTATACTTGTAAAATTTTATCTTAAAATCTTACTCTCAAATTTGTGATTCCTGTTTTTCACCAACCTGACATGTCCAATAGTTAATCTGGACATCGTCCTCTTGAAAATTGGTGAGCGGTACAGTACCACAATCCCACCTAGTGAGCGATAAACCACTTCGATCCCCACCATCTGCGAGTGGTAAATCACATCGATCCCCACAGACGTTTTCAATTGAAAAACAACCCACACGTGGGCGATAAATAACCACGATCCCCACAAAGCAATTTCTTATCAAATTTGGTAGGCAGTTAACAACCACAATTCCCACAAAACAATTTTTTTTTTAAAATGTGGTGGGCGGTAAATAACCACGATCCCCGCAAAATAATTCCATATCAAATTCATCCTCATCATCATTCAATTCATTCAACAATTATCATCATCACACCTCCCATTCTATTCATCAATAATTCAAACTCAAAACAGAATTCTCTTCATAACTAAGTAAAACTAAAAAACATAATACTTTTCTTTATAAATTGAATCTCCAATATAATACTTTTCTTAATAAATCAAGTTCCAAAATATAATGCATTTCTTTTCTTTATAAATTAAAGTCAAATAATATAATTCTTTTATCCATACTTGTCTAAATAATACTTCAAATCGAATTTTCAATTTTTATAAAAATTTCAGCAGCATTTTCTTTAAAATTCAAACTTTGCCATCCTTCTCGAGTTCCAACCAAACCACCTTTCAAACCCTTTTCAAATCATTTTCAATAAGCCAAATCAATTCAACAAAATCATCATTCATCAATTCATTCACAATATAGTTCCATATTTCTATTAAGGTTACTAGCATTAATATATTTCCACATCTCCAACCTATCCTATGGTCAACTAACCTATGTTTTCACAAAACATTATATATTATTTACGAGAAACTAAAACCATACCTTGGCTGATTCCTCCCTAAGCATGAAATACATCAAAACCTCTCATTTTATAAGCTCCAAGCTTCCAAACGTCAATTTCTCAAGCTTACTCACCTGGATTTTGTTCCAAACCGCCCAATTGAACTCCAAATCAACAAGAACACAATCTAATTTCACACAATATCACTATAATGATCATAGAGTTGACTAATTCAATAATTCACAAGGGTTCAATAGTTCCTTACATTATCCATAGATAAAATGGACAAAGCCTAACACTATCCACGAACTATTTCGACCCTAAAATATTAAAACCACATAATCTCTTAAAATTAAAACCTTAAATTTAGGGAAGAGTGACTGAGTAAAAAATCACTAGATTCTTACAAAATTGATCCTTGAATTTTATAGAGAATTTCGAGACGAACATGTAATCACTGACGGCTCGTTAATCGGAGCTCCGAATTAAAAGTTATGGACGATTGAATTTCGGAGGTGAGGGTTATGGGTTTTTAGCATCAATTTCCTCTTCTTGCATGAGTTCCCTTTGATTGAGGGAAGAGCGGCAGAAGCCACTTATAAGAAAGTGAATGGGCTGGACCATAGGTCCAGTTCAATCAGTTCGGTCTATTGATTTGATTTTATGACAAAATTTTTAAAATTAGTGTCAAAATTCATATTTTTAATATTTCTACTTTCTTAAATTATAAAATTTAATTACTTAATTTCTTTAAATAATAATTAATTTATTGACTAATTATTTATTAATTTTTTAGGAGTTTACATCTATAATAATCTTGATTTTTAAAAATTAAATAATTAATTATTTATGAATTATTATATTATATTTAAATTTTATTTTTAAAAAAATTATTTTTAACAAAAATAATTAAATAAAATTTTATAATTATTGAAATTTAATTTAATTATAATTTATTTTATTAGTTTAAATTATCTATTAGAAACTACTTTAATAAGTAAAGTTCAAATTGATTATTATTATTATTATTATTATTATTATTATTATTATTATCCGAAAGTCCTTAGGAGAATGAAAGAACGAAAGTGGAATGTGGTTTACTAAGGCTTTATATGCATGTGTATATCTATAAAATCAATGACACGTAAATCACCTCATGTGTCACCAAACTAATCCAACTATTATTATCATCCTTAGTCATCATCATCAGCGGTTTTATTGGGAAAAAAGGGGAGAAAAATGACCATGGGTGAGAGAGAGACCAAAGCTCTCATTGAAGAAACCGTAACCTCTACTAAAATTTTGGCTTCGATTTCTAACTATCTGTAGCTCCAAAAAAAAAAAAATAATTCGATAAAAGTATTTGTATCTCTTTTTTCTACACGTTAGTATTACTCTTATTTGATAGAAATTAACGGTGATATATCTCCTTTTCCTCTTGAATTCGGCCAATTGAATCGGAGTTTTAAAAAGTACAGACAATTTCTGACATTTTTTTCTTTGACAGCTCGGTCAAAAGACTTCTCCAAAACTTCTGTGGTTTTAATTTCGTACGGAGGTAGGATTTGGTAATTTTATAATAATCAAATGTAAATTTGATAAATGAATTATTCGTTTGATTGATTATTGATTAAATTTGACTGAATTTATGTTGAATTTTTGTGACATATTAATATTTGTGATTGGTTTGGGGTTTAGTCGGTTTAAGTACAGTCAAGAATCGAATTATTTTGATGAATTTGGGACTGAAATGTTGTTGGTAATCAAGTGAAATTGGTAAGATTTGATGAAGACATTGAGATTTAATAAGAAATAAATTGATGAATTAATGACATGATTTGAGATATGAAAATAGTTTTATTTTAAAAGCGGTTGGATTTCTAATTAGATTGATTTTATAAATATTTTGATGTTAGAAATGGTTTTGATTTATTGGAAGCGAATAGAAAAAGTTTGAGAAATGGTTTGGATGGAATCCGCGAAGGGTGGCAAAGTTCGAGATTTAGGGGAGATACTGGCAAAATTTTGTTATAAAATTTAAGACTCTGTTTTAAATGTTATTTAGAAAAAGATTGGATTTGAGAAATTGTATTATTTAATTTTTTATTTATTAAGAAAATAGTTATATTTTGAGTTTAATTCATTTGAGAAAAGTATATGTTTTGAGTTCGATTTATTTTGAAAAGAATTAGTTTTAAGGATGAAATTGGGATTGGTTTTGGTTTTGAAATTGGTTCGAAACTTCTAATTTGTATGATTTGATTTTGATTTGATTTAGAAACTTTATTTGATTAAATTTAGTTTAAGAAAACAATAATTGTTAAAGATTTATAATGAACTCAAGAAAATGAGATTGGTTGTCGCTCCCCTAAAGTCTAGAGGCCTTGCTGACGGGTGTAACTAATAAATAGTTTCTTTTTGTCTTTTGAAAGAAGATTTGGTTTAAGTGAAATTGTTTTGAAGGTTTTGGAAAATGCATAAAGAGGTGGTTTTGGTTTTAAAAGAAAGAAAGAACGAAAAGAAAAGGAGAGAAGCAGAGATGATTGTTTACCTGCGAAAACGGAGCAGAGATATGGTGGTAAGTCCACCGAGATTTACTTTCCAGAGATACATTGGCCAATCCAGGGTATGGTCGCACCTTTAAGATAGAGGTTGCTTACAGAAGTTATCGTTACATACATTGGCTAGAGAGAGCCTCACTTGTAAAACAGAGGTTGCTTATAGAGGTTATGTTTGCATACAGTGGTTATGACATTGGAAACCAAACTTAGACAAAGGTTGCTGAGTTACATTGAGAGCGGGTCGAAACTGACAGATGAGCTCATTACCTGCACTAGGGATAGACATGCATCATACTTGTTTGCGCATACTTGTTGTGATTGTGTCTTCTATGATTGTGTGTGCTGGTGATTTGATTCTGTGTTCTATAATTGTTGAATTGGATTGTACTTTGTTGACTGTTATTGCGAACCAAATATATATAAAATGAATATAACTCTACACCCCAATCCTACTAAGAACTCCCCAGTTTTTACCCCCTATCTCGACCCCTTTCACCTACAGGTGCAAATGTTTAGTGCGTAGCTACAGGAGCATAGAAGATTCTGTTTACAAGTTAAATTCTTAGATTTTATTTTTCTCTCGTCGTTTATCGTTTTGGTTTTTTAGAGGGGATATGACTTGTATTTAAGTATCTTGAAATAAGTCTATGCAAATAATGCTACATGTCTATATATAATTTTGTGATTAAATTATTTAAAGTACCGACTCTTCATTTTCTTGGTGAAAGTTTCGGTTCATATTCACAAAAACTCAATATTAAATAAACATAGTATATAATTAAAGGAATAGAGGTAAGTGATGCCTGGGCTTTTAGTACGATCATGAGGTGCTAAAAGTTAGGGTGTTACATTATGATATCAGAGTAGTTTGTTCTCGTTAGAGTTTTGGGAATGGATTGACTATGCTTTATTGCATACTCTGAGTATCAGTCATGCAATAGGACTTGTCCCAATGACAAGAGTTTGAGTTTTAGATGCATGACTGTCTATTGATTAATGTTGTTAGTCGACCGTTACATTCTTCATGGTATTAAGTCTGGCCAACTTAATACTAATGACTTATGTATATGGAAATGCTAATGGGTTGTCATGGACGAAATAGAAGTAATACATAATGCGAATTATGGGGTTTGAGAGTGTTAGAAGTTAAGTTTTAGGGGTTGGCATCGTTTCAACATATAATTCTTATTCGTGATAATGTGAATCCCTTCTTTGATGGGTTGTAGTGGAAATTCCTTGTATCGAATTTCTTTTTTGGGATATGATTGATTTATATTCCAATCATATCTTACCATTCATGCATAATCTTGTTAGAACCTAATATTAAGTATCTTTCTAAATCTCTGCAGTGTATTACACCTTTTCTGTCACCCTTATAAGATATGATTCCTTTCACATTTAAAAAACTGAGCGTGCCAAATTTTTCTTTTTTTTTATGTTTTTGAAAGAGGAGTTGATATGCATTTTTTCTATTTTATATTAATTTTTGAAGACGAAAATTTTTATAAGATGGATAAAATATAACAACCTTAATTTTTAAAAATTAAATAATTAACTATTTATGAATTATTATATTATATTTAAATTTTGTTTTTAAAAAAACTATTTTTAATAAAAATAATTAAATAAAATTTTATAATTATTAAAATTTAATTTAATTATAATTTATTTTATTATTAGTTTAAATTACCTATTAGAAACTATTTTAAAAAGTAAAGTTTAAATTGATTATTATTATTATTATTATTATTATTATTATTATTATTATTATTATTATTATTATTATTATTATTATTATTATTATTATTGTTGACCGAAAGTCTTTAGGATAATGAAAGAACAAAAATGGAATGTGGCTTACTAAGGCTTTATATGCATGTGTATATCTATAAAATCAATGACACGTAAATCACATCATGTGTGACCAAACTAATCCAACTATTATTATCATCCTTGGTCATCATCATCAGCGGTTTTATTGAGGGAAAAAAAAAAGGGGAGAGAAATGACCGTGGGTAAGAGAGAGACCAAAGCTTTCTTTGAAGAAACCGTAATCTCTACTAAAATTCTGTCTTCGATTTTTTGTAATTCGTAACTCCAATAAAAAATCTAATTCTGTAAAAGTATTTGTATCCTCCTTTTCTATACATTGGTGTTACTTTTGTTCAGTAAAAGTTGACGGTGACGTATCTCCTTTTCTCTTTGAATTCGGTCAATTAGAGTTCTAGGAGACACAGACGATTTCTGACGTTTTTTTCTTCGACAGCTAGGTCAAAAGGCTTCTCCAGAACTTTCGTGGTTTTAATTTTGTATGGAGGTAGGGTTTGGTAATTTTATAATAATTGAATATGAATTTGATAAGTGAATTGTTCGTTTGATTGATTATTGAATAAATTTGACTGAATTTAAGTTGAACTTTGTGATATATTGATATTTGTGATTGGTTTGAAGTTTGGTTGGTTTAAGTGCAATCAAGAACCAAATTATTTTGATGAATTCGGGGCTGAAATGTTGCTGGTGATCAAGTGGAATTGGTGAGATTTGATGAAGACATTGAGATTTAATAAGAAATGAATTGATGAATTAATGACATGATTTGAGATAAGAAAATTGTTTTATTTTGAAAGCGGTTGGATTTCTAATTGGATTGATTTTATAAATATTTTGATGTTAGAAATGGTTTTAATTTATTGGATGTAAAACCCGGTTAATTAACGGCTAATTAACCCATAAAAGAGAATTTATTCTAGAAAGCCTAAAATGTGATTTTTATGGCTAAATGTGATAGAAGAGATTGAGACGAGAATTTCGGTACCAATTTTATAGAGTTCGGACCAAGATTGGACCGAACGGGCCAAACCGGGCCAACCGGACCCAAAGTGGGCCCTTGGCCCAACATAACTAAACCAAAACCCTAGTTTTCAGCACTCTCTCTCCTCACTTATCACTCAAAAACGCTGAAATGGAGGCCATGGAGGGGAGAACTTTCTCTCAAGTTCTTTCTCTCACTTGATCTTCAAACCACCATAACTTTTGATCTAGAGCTCCGATTGCCGCTCCGTTTGCGGCCACGCGTTCACCGCGGAGAGCTCTACAAAACCCATACAATTAATCTTGAGATAAGCCACGTTTTGCTCTTCGAAATTCCAGCCTTGTTTTCGAATTTTATGAGCAAAAATGTTGATATTTTGGGTTCTTTAATGTTATAGGACCCAACTCTCTTGAAGGAGAAGGTTAATCTTGTCTCCTTGGACCTTGAGCGTGGTAAGATTCTCAACTCTAGTGTAATTTGTGGTTTTATGATGTTTGAGTTTTGAGATGTTGTGTATGGGTGTGATGATTGTGGCTTAGGTTGTGTATATGTGAATGTTGAAGCTTGATTGGTGATTTTGAAAAGCTTGAAAAGGGAATTGGTGGTGAAAAATCTGTTCTTGAAGGTGTTAAGGCCTTGAGAGCTTGTGGATAAGTGGTTTGGAAGTGCTCTGGTTGAGCTTGGGAAATCGGCTAAGGTATGGTTTCGGTTTTCCGTATCTAATATGTAATGTGGTAGAAAATACTTAGGCTAGAGGCCCTAAGATAGGCATTGAATTGTTGATGATGTTGAATGGTTGATATATATGATGTGGTCATATATGTGATGATGATTAATGATGCCTTGGTGGTATGATGTATGAGAAATATGCATGTTGTGATATATGCTTGATGATTGGTTATGGTTGAATTGTGGGTTGAACCATGTTGATGGTGAGTATGATATTGATTGTGTACAATGATGATTTATTGGAATTGGTGTTGTTGAAAATTGGCATGAGGAAGAGTATATGATATGTCAATGTGTTTGGTCTTGAGCCACTTGGGTGAAGTGGGTTAAAATGATGAGATAGTGATTTTGTAAATTGTAGTAAAGTGTCAATATGTGAGTTAAGGAGGCTTGATGTTGAATTTGATATATATTGATTGATTTCAAAGAAAAGGGATGAAATTGACATGTTTTGATTGGTTTTGAAAAGAGTTGAAAATGGCGTGTTTTGAAAATGGCACTTTGTGGTTTTTATGAAAAACATGGTTTTTGGGCATACTTTGACGGGACATAACTTGGACTACGGATCTCTGTTTTATGCCAAATCTGTTTAGAAATGAAATTGGATCCGGGATGTCTATGCCGTTTGAAAAACGGGTGAAAAATGATTTAAAATGAGAAAGTTATGTCCGTCGGAAGATTGGGGTTTAAACCTGTGAATTCTGCAGCTTTTAACTTAGAAAATTTTTAGCAGAATGACCCCTTGCGCGCGGGCGCATCTGGCGCGTACGCGCCGTTCTTCCAGAAAGCGCCATCCACGCGTGCGCGTGATGTGTGCGGGTGCGCCGATTGTGCTGCACCCAATGCCCAGCTATTTTCCAGAGAGTTGTGCCAGGACTATGCCAGCTTTGTGCCTGGGGCACGAGAGCACCCACGTGTACGCGTGGTTGACGCGTGCGCGTCGATTTGCTAGTTTTCAATCCACGCGTTAGCGTGCATGACGCTTACGCGTCGATGAGAGCACCCACGTGTACGCGTGGTTGACGGTGGTGGAAGTGCTTGTCATGCCATGGGTTGAAAGGCTGTGATTGATAATGAAACGGCTGGTTATGGATTTAACCGTGAGCCGGGTGGCTGGTTATGGAGTTAACCGTGAGCCGGATGGCTGGATTATTGCCGTGTTACGGCGGAGCCATGATTATGGCTAAGAATAAATGCATATATGCTGTTGAATGAATTGTGAATGTTTGCACTTCGACTATCGAAGATGAGAGTTTCCCTGGGAGAAAGCAGTGGCTAGCCACCACGTGCTCCAGGTTGAGACTCGAAGCTCTGTTAACCCTATGTCGTCAGGGTGGCCGGGCACTGTGAAAATTCCGGACGAGCTCACCCCCATAATATCACATGGGGATGGATAAATATTCACCAGTGATGGTGATGGATAAATATTCACCAGCGATGGTGATGGATAAATATTCACCAGTGAGGGTGATGGATATGGATCATGATTATGATCAAGCTTATATTGAGCATAACTCGAGTTGGGGAGACACGACAGAGGGACAGTCCAATGGTTAGCTACCAGGACTTATCGGGTTGGCTCTATAACCGACAGATGATATCATCAAGCCACTAGGGACAAGCATTCCATATGCATACTATGAATTGTTTGAGATTGCCTATTTGACTGCATATTACTTGCTAATTGTCTAAATGCCTTAACTGTTCCTATTTGTATATTCCTTGTCTGATATAAATGTGTTTGCTACATTATACTCCTGCTGGTGGTTGGGAGGTGAGAAGGAATTGGAAAGGGAAGTATTAGTTAGACTGAAGAATCTTTAGTCAGTCGCCACATATGGTTTAGCTTGTTTATAAGCTTTGATATTATCTGGAGGAAGTTCTAGGATTGCCTTTGGCTTTCCTCTATTATTATGTATTATATATGTGGAAGCTGTTACCATGCTGGGGACCTCTGGTTCTCACCCATGCGGATTTTGTGGTTTTCAGATGCAGGGCGTGAGGCTTTCCGCTGAGGCATGCTGGAGACTTCTAGATTTGCGAAGATCCTTTGCTCTCGGGACTATGTTTTGATTTATATGTTTTGCTTAGATACTTTTATCTCAATTAAATAATACAAAATGTGATGACTCCTCTTATGGGAGATTTTGGAGAATAGGTTTCTGTATTTGTGTTCCTTTGGGTTTCTTTTGGGGTTTCCTTATTTTATCATATGTATATATTGCTATGCTCGGACCGGTTATCTTCGCAGCCGGATTTTGAGTCTTGATATTCCTGTTCTTGACACTCCTTTGTATATATATAATCTCGCGATGGTTTATCCCTGTTCGTTACGTTATCAATCGGAGTGTTGCGCTTTCGAGTTGCGATTTTTGTTTACCCCTTTTTCTATAAAGTCTCCTAGTTATAATCAATCATTCATACTACTATACATACTAAATTTTTATTTTAGAGGTCGTAATACCTTGCCATATCTGAATTATGACTTAAGCATAAGACTCTGTATGGTAGGGTGTTACATTGGAAGCGATTAGAAAGAGTTTGAGAAATGGTTTGGATGGGACCCGAGAAAGATGGCAAAGCCCGAGTTTTAGGGGAGATGCTGGCGAAATTTTGTTATAAAATTTAAGACCTTGTTTGAAATGTTATTTAGAAAAAGATTGGATTTGAGAAGTTGTTCCGAGGGTTACCTGAAACTATAGGTTGATCTTGGTCGAGATCTTCTGCGTTGGTCGGAGCCGATGTGTCTGGCGGGTATATAGTCGCCGGAGCTAGTGTGTCCGACTTGTAGCACTGAAAGTGCTGCTGATCCTTCGTCCCCGGAGGGTGGGGGGTACCTGCAAGGGACTCCGATGCTTAAGTTAGCAAGGGTATTAAGCAGGTATTGAGTAGAATCAGAGTATGAGTTATACTTGGGTGCTCCAGTGTATTTATAATAGTGAGATGTGGCCTTCTGTGGATAAGATAAGTTAGTTATCTTATCTTATCTTTATCTTATCTCTAAGTGAGGTCATCTTTATCTTTTAAGGGAACCGCCCTTCTCTCTGTAGGCTTGGGCCGCCTTAGGATTTGGGGCGTGTTCCTCTATCTGGGCCCTTCTTTGGGCTTTCTAGGGACTTGACCGAGCTCCTTGGGAAGAGGTCGGGTTGTCCTGACCTGAAGAGGTCGGTCGCTTTGTCTGTCGAACATCCCGGGTCGGACAGCTCGACCCAGGGTATGAACAGTGCCCCTGCTTGAGCTCGGTCTTCTTTTTAAGGTCGAGTCCTTGACTTCGGTCCTTTTTTGGTGGAACTCGAGCATTTTGTCGATTCCTTTGTAGCAGCTTTTTGAATGCAGAACGTTTCCTCTAAAGCGCGTGTTTTTCTATCGACGCTTTTTTGGAAACGTGCGAGGGTTTAATGCCTTCTTTAATTTGAACATTAATTGCCCCGTTTCCCCTGGGCTCTTTACTTTTGATTTTGAAAAACCCAGAAAACGGTTTCTCTCCCTTTATTTTCCTTGTAACCTCTTCGTAACTTTTTCCTCTTCTCTCTTCGCTCTCTGTCTTTCGCTTGCGCTTCTACTTCCTGGCGTTAGTGGCGTCGCTCGGCGGTTTCCTAGGCAACTTTCGTTTCTGCTCTTTTTCGAAGTTTCTTCCGTCTCCAGGTTAGTCCCCTTTCATGCTTTCTCTTTGATTTTGGTTTTGCGATGAGGTTTTTGGTTTTGATCCTCTCTTTTTTGAAAAAGTTTGGATCTTTCTATTTTCCTTGAGCCCTAGATTTGTTGAAATGTGCTTTCTGAGAGTTTCTCTATCTTCTGCATGATCCTTTTTGCTTTTGCTGGGTGCCTTTAGGGTTTTGCATGTTTTTGTTTCTGTTCTTGATACTGCTTGTCCGTGTCTGTTCCTCGTTTATTTGAAGGTTGCTTTTTGTCTGCTCTTTAAAAAAGTTACATCTTTAATGGTCTCTGCTTGGCGTGTTTGACGTTTGAGAATGCTTTTTGTTTGGTAGGCTTGTGATGATTTGCTGTGTTTTCCTTTGATGAAAAGCGCTTGTAGTTTTTGAATTCTTTTTGAGAAATGCTGGGATGCAAGCTATAGAGTATTTCTGGAAACCTTGCTTTGTTACTGCCTCCAAAGGATGCCCCAGGACTTTGGTTTGAGTCTTGGGGTTTTCCTTTTTGTTGTTTTCTCGTTTGAGAAGTATTGACCGAGTTGTTTTCTCCCTTTGTCCGAGATGTTTGTAGTAACCCCTATCTTCTTTTCTTCCTTGTAGGATTAGTTGGCCTCATGTCTTCTCGCAATAACATTGTAGAGATGTCTTCCAGAGTTCCCGAGGGGATGTCCGATTGGCTGGACTCCCTTGTTTTGTTGTGTGTTTCTGTCGTGGATGCCGAATTTTGCACAGAGCTGAGGAAACGCCATAGGATTTGTGGGAACAATGCTCGTGAGGAGGATTACGAGCTTGTTGCTCCTGATTCTGATGAGAGAGTTTGTTTTCCGACTTCCATTGAGAGGGAGCGTCCCTTCTTCTATGCCTATGAATTCTTCTTCAGCCAGTTGAATGTTACTTTTCCTTTTTCTGCTTTTGAGACCGACCTGTTGTGGTCGTGTAATATTGCTCCATCCCAGCTTCACCCTAATTCCTGGGGTTTCATTAAAATTTTTCAACTTCTCTGCCGTGAACTAGATGTAACACCTTCCCAGACTCTTTTTCTTTACTTGTTTGTTTCCGCCAAGCTTGGCAGTTCTTCAAAAAAGAAAGCTTCTTGGGTTTCTTTCCGGTCCGCTCAGGGCCATAAAGTGTTTGCGATGTATGATGAGTCCTTTAAGGACTTCAAGAACTACTTCTTTAAAGTTCGAGCTGTTGAGGGGGCCCGCCCCTTTTTTCTTGATGAAAATGATGAACCCTCCTTCCCTCTAGAGTGGCAGAAGGATGTAAGAGTGTCTCGCTACACTTGGGAGATGCTTGATGATGTCGAACGCACTTTTGTAGTTGTTCTTGAGGATCTCTGGGGGAAACCACCCCATCTTGATACAAAAAGATTTTTGAATGATCCATCCTTGGTTCGAATTGTTTTGGGTATTTGTTTGTCTATTTGTCTGACTTGTTTCTATACTTGTTTCCTTTTTCTTCCTCTTATCAAAATTGGTAACTCTTTGTCGTGGCTGTTTTTGTGTTTGTAGAGATGTCAAAGAATAGTGATTCCATGAAGGCCTTTAAAAGGGCAAAGAAGGTGACTGCTGCTCAGAACATCTCGGCCAAGGTGGCCGGTGAGGGATCTTCACAGGTCCCCGTGAAGCCTCCTGTGCCGAGTTCCCTTGGGCCGAGGAAAGTAATTCCTACTCCTCGATTTCATCATGTCGATCCTCCTCAAACTTCTGTCGCTGCTTCTGGTGTCCCTCCCTTAAAGAAGCAAAAAACATCCGAGCCTTTTAATCTGGATGTCCCGGACTTTGATGCTATCGAGTTTGTTGACCAGCAAATTGTCCCCTATGGTGGGCTTTCTATGGATGACATGTCTCTTCTTCAACATTTGGATTTTATCACAAAAAATAGTGTGAAGATGGCTCATATGGGTGCGGCTATTTTCCGAACAGTTCAGGGGATTACGATTCATGCTACAAAATCTTTCATGGAGGAGGCCAAGTCCAAATTTGATCGAATCAAGGGTCTGAAGGAGGAGTTGGAGGTGAAGTTGGCGAAGGTGGAGAAGGAGCTGGAGGGTGAGAAGGCCAGCTCTATTACCCTGGCTGCTTCTTTGAAGCTGGCTGAGGACATGGCCCTGAAGCATAAGGATAGCTATGTCTCAGCCTATAGGGAATTAATGCGCCTCCGGGATGAGTTGGAAACTGCTCGGGATAATTATGGCGAGCTTTAGGGTCACCTTGTGGGCAGCGTAACTGCTGCCTCTAAGAACCTAATGGAGCAGTTCTGAATTGTTGCCCCTGATGCCGACTTGACTCTTGTCAGCCTGGACAATGTTGTGAGGGATGGTAAAATTGTCCCTGATGACCAGGATGATGATGATGCTGACCCTCCCCCAGTGCCTTCTCTTAAGGTGTCGACCTCCTCGGTTCCTCCCATTACGTCTGATCCGGATTGCCAGATTCTAAACTGGGATGATGGAACTGTAGATGCTGTGCCCCTTCAGACTCGCCCTCCTTCTCCCCGTACTGATGCTGCCGGGAAGGCTCCCAATCTTAGCTGATCTTTTTTCTGAATATTTGTGTAAATAGCCCGGTTTGTGGGCTTTTGAACTTTGTTTTTGTGAATGATGTTTTATTGACTGTCGATACTCTAGTTGCTATTTTTAGCAACTTTATTTTGAAAACAAAATGGTTTCTCTGAGATTGATTTCGGTGGCCTTTTTGAAGCTTTATCATACTATGCTTTCATCACGCTTTAGCAGGGTGTCTATTGGAATCTTGCTGCTTGGCCTCTTTAGATTGCTTTCGTACTTTTGTTTGTAGCTTGGATCCTTTTGAGGTCGTGACTTGTGGGGGGTCCAACTTGTTTTTCGGTTTCCTCGCTTTTATTTTGTATTTTTAGCGCCTTATAACCGATTTCTTTATGTTGGTCCCTTTCTAAGTTATTTTTGTAATCCTCTTTTCTGGGCCTTTGCAAGGTCTCTTTAAGGGATTACTTTTATAACTTATCTTTGTAGGAGACCGACTTCGTTAGGTCGATCTTTTCCTAGTTGTTTTTGTAATCCTCTTTCTTGGACCTTTGTTAGGTCTCTTTCAGGGATTACTTTTACAACTTGTTTTGTAAGAAACCGACTTCGTTAGGTCGATCTCTTCTAAGTTGTTTTTGTAATCCTCTTTCTTGGACCTTTGTTAGGTCTCTTTCAGGGATTACTTTTACAACTTGTTTTGTAGGAAACCGACTTCGTTAGGTCGATCTCTTCTAAGTTGTTTTTGTAATCCTCTTTCTTGGACCTTTGTTAGGTCTCTTTCAGGGATTTACTTTTACAACTTTATTTTGTAGGAAACCGACTTCGTTAGGTCGGTCTCTTCTAAGTTATAGCAATTCCTCTTTAAGAGGGTTGGCCAGACCTCTTTCCAGGGATTTGCTGATAACTTGGACTGGCTTGGTCCGATTTTTTAATGTCGGCCAATCTTTTTTAAGTTATTATATAGCAATCCATAAGGCCTCGTCAGGTTCTTTTTTGGGATTACTTTCGATAACTTCTTGCATTATTCTGTGTTCATCTTTTGCCGATTTGTAGATTGTGGTTTCTGCCTTGGTTTAATCGACCTTTAGGTGAATCGCGTTTTCACCTTTGTCAGTCGATTATTCCTATCCAGATCGTATAGTGAATCTGTTCTTCACTTTATGTTCGATCCGTTGCTTTATAATCGGACGATGAATGCTTCAGATTAATGCGTCTTGAGAACTTTGTAGAATATCTGAAATGTATTTTATTTAAAGAAAGTGCAAATATATACAGGCGGGAGTTTTTCATACCCTTAAGTCGGATTAAATCTCAATCTTGACGCCTCATTAAAAAACCTTTTCAGGAAAAAGAGTGCATCTTGTGATGAGACCTTTATCTAACTATAGTACCTTCTTAGGTTACTGGCGTGCCATGATCTGGGGAGTTCTCGTCCCTCGAGTTCGGACAGTCTGTAGTAGCCCTTCCCAAGTACCTCTGTGACTCGGTAGGGTCCTTTCCAGTTGGCTACCAGCTTTCCTTCCCTGAGTCGAGTTGTTCCAATATCATTTCGGATTAAGATGAGATCATTCTTAGCGAAACCTCTTGGCACTACCCTTTGATTATATCTGGAAGCCATTCGCCGCTTTAGTGCTTCTTCTCTGATCCGAGCTCTTTTTTGGATTTCTGGGAGTAGGTCGAGCTATTCTCTTTGAAGTTGAGAGTTGGTTTGTTCATTGTAGTGGACTACTCGGGGAGATCCTTCTTCAACTTCTATTGGAATCATTGCCTCCACTCCGTATGCTAGTCGAAATGGGGATTCGTTTGTAGTGGAATGTGGAGTTGTTCGATACGCCCATAGGACTTGTGGAAGTTCCTCGGCCCAAGCTGATGAGCGGATAATTTATACGCTTTTTGGCATTGTTTTTAGTATGTTTTTAGTATGATCTAGTTAGTTTTTAGTATATTTTTATTAGTTTTTAGTTAAAATTCACTTTTCTGGACTTTACTATGAGTTTGTGTGTTTTTCTGTGATTTCAGGTATTTTCTGGCTGAAATTGAGGGACCTGAGCAAAAATCTGATTCAGAGACTGAAAAGGACTGCAGATGCTGTTGGATTCTGACCTCCCTGCAATCGAAGTGGATTTTCTGGAGCTACAGAAGCCCAATTGGCGCGCTCTCAACGGCGTTGGAAAGTAGACATCCTGGGCTTTACAGCAATATATGATAGTCCATACTTTGCCCAAGATTTGATGGCCCAAACCGGCGTTCAAATTCACCTTCAGATTTTCCAGCGTTAAACGCCGGAACTGGCACCTAAATGGGAGTTAAACGCCCAAACTGGCATAAAAGCTGGCGTTTAACTCCAAGAAGAGTCTCTACACGAAAATACTTCATTGCTCAGCCCAAGCACACACCAAGTGGGCCCGGAAGTGGAATTTTTATGTCATTTACTCATCTCTGTACACCCTAGGCTACTAGTTTTCTATATATAGGACCTTTTACTATTGTATTATCATCTTGGGATCTTTGGAATCTTTTGTTCTTGAGATCTTTTGATCACTTTGGGAGGCTGGCCATTCGGGCATGCCTAGACCTTGTTCTTATGTATTTTCAACGGTGGAGTTTCAACACACCATAGATTAAGGTGTGGAGCTCTGCTGTACCTCGAGTATTAATGCAATTACTATTGTTCTTCTATTCAATTCCGCTTGTTCTTTGTCCAAGATATCACTTGTTCTTCAACTTGATGAATGTGATGATCCGTGACACTCATCATCATTCTCACTCATGAACAAGGTGACTGACAACCACTCTTGTTCTACAAGCAACCAAGGCTCTAGTGTTTATCTCTTGGATTCCTGATTGCACGATGCATGGTTGATCGCCTGACAACCGAGTGCTCGTCTGACAAACGAGTCAGCCATTCCGTGAGATCAGAGTCTTCGTGGTATAGGCAAGAACTGATGGCGGCATTCAAGAGAATCCGGAAGGTCTAACCTTGTCTGTGGTGTTCTGAGTAGGATTCAATGATTGAATGACTGTGACGTGCTTCAAACTCCTAGCAGGTGGGGCGTTAGTGACAGACGCAAAAGAATCGATGGATTTTATTCCGGCCTGACCGAGAACCGACAGCTGATTAGCCATATGCTGTGACAGAGCATGGGAACATTTTCACTGAGAGGATGGGAGGTAGCCACTGACAACAGTGAAACCCTACATGAGCTTGCCATGGAAAGGAGTAAGAAGGATTGGATGAAGACTGTAGGAAAGCAGAGAGACGGAAGGGAAGGCATCTTCATTCGCTTGTCTGAAGCTCTCACCAATGATATACATAAGTACCTCTATCTTTATCTTTATGCTTTATTCGTTTATCACTATACCCATTTGAGTCTGCCTGACTGAGATTTACAAGGTGACCATAGCTTGCTTCATACCAACAATCTCCGTGGGATCGACCCTTACTCGCGTAAGGTTTATTACTTGGACGACCCAGTGCACTTGCTGGTTAGTTGTGCGAAGTTGTGTTTATGCCATGGTATTGAACACCAAGTTTTTTTGGATTCATTACCGGGGATTATTTGAGCTGTGAAAAGTATTGATCACAATTTCGTGCACCAAGTTTTTGGCGCCGTTGCCAGGGATTGTTTGAGTATGGACAACTGACGGTTCATCTTGTTGCTTAGATTAGGTATTTTTTTGTTCTTCAGAGTTCTTAAGAATAAATTCTAGTGTTTCATGATGATCTGTTGAAGTCTGGCTGGCTGAGAAGCCATGTCTAATCTTATCGGACCGAGGTTTCAACTTATCATCACAAGAGCTTGTTGATTTCTATCAATCTTGCTGTTGGAGCAATGATCTGCTAAGGCTTGGCTGGCCATTAGCCATGTCTAGTGTTTTGGACCGAAGCTTTCTCTGAAAGCTTGGCTGGCTGTGAAGCCATGTCTAATTCCTGGACCGGAGTCTTAGACTAGCATTGCAATGATTCCTGGAATCCAAGTTGAGAATTCTGAAACTTTTATTTTCTAGTTTCATATAATTTTCGAAAAAGCACAAAAAAATTACAAAATCATAAAAACCAAAAAATATTTTATGTTTCTTGTTTGAGTCTAGTGTCTAATCTTAAGTTTGGTGTCTTGCATGCATTGTTTATTTGATCTTGGTTCTATTTTCAAGTCAATAGTACAGGGAACTGAAGATTCAGAACATGCAGCATAGGAATTAAACAGAAAAAGCTGGGCGTTCAAAACGCCCAGTGAAGAAGGACAGACTGGCGTTTAAACGCCAGCCAGGGTACCTGGTTGGGCGTTTAACGCCCAAAAAGGTAGTGCATTGGGCGTTAAACGCCAGAATGTGCACCATTCTGGGCGTTTAACGCCAGGATGGCACAAGGGGGAGGATTTTGTTTTCAAAATCAATTTTTTTCAAGTTTTCAAAGTTTTTCAAAATCAAATCTTTTTCAAATCATATCTTTTCAATCAAACCTTTTTCAAAATCAATTTCTTTCCTTTTTCAAAGATACTTACTAACAATTAATGATTTGATTGAACATTTTAAGTATGTTGCCTTTTCTGTTGAGAGAGGTTTAATGTTTGAATCATATCTTTTCTTGTTAGGCAAGTCATTAATTTTTAAAATCAAATCTTTTTAAAATTGTTTTCAAAATCATATCTTTTCAATCATATCTTTTTAAAACCATAACTTTTCAATCATATCTTTTTAATCACATCTTTTTCAAAATAGTTTTCAAATCATATCTTTTTGATTTCTAATTTTAAAAATCTCTTTCAAAAATTACTTGATTTCTTTTCCACTCTTGATTTTCGAAAATCAATTAAGAGTTTTTCAAAAATGTTTTCAAAAATTTTCACTTGATTTTCGAAAATTTCTTCCTCTCTTCCCACATCCTTCTATTTATGGAGTACCACTCCTTCTCAATGCACAATTCGAACTCTATCTAATTAAGTTCGAATTCCTCTACCTCTTCTTTCTATTTTTCTGTTCCTCTGACACCTCAAGGAATCTCTATACTGTGACATAGAGGATTCCACATTTTCTTGTTCTCTTCTCTTTCATATGAGCAGGAACAAAGACAAAGGCATTCTTGTTGAAGCTGACCCTGAACCTGAAAGGACCTTGAAGCGAAAACTAAGAGAAGCTAAGGCACAACTCTCTGTAAAGGACCTAACAGAAATCTTCAAAGAAGAAGAAGACAGGGCAGCCGAAAACAACAATAATGCAAGGAAGGTGCTGGGTGACTTTACTGCACCTACTCCCGACTTCTATGGGAGAAGCATCTCTATCCCTGCCATTGGAGCAAACAACTTTGAGCTTAAGCCTCAATTAGTTTCTCTAATGCAACAGAATTGCAAGTTCCATGGACTTCCATTGGAAGATCCTCATCAGTTCTTAGCTGAATTCTTGCAAATCTGTGACACTGTCAAGACTAATGGGGTTGACCCTGAGGTCTACAGACTTATGCTATTCCCTTTTGCTGTAAGAGACAGAGCTAGGACATGGTTGGACTCACAACCTAAAGAAAGCCTGGACTCATGGGAAAAGCTAGTCAATGCCTTCTTGGCAAAGTTCTTTCCACCTCAAAAATTGAGTAAGCTTAGAGTGGAAGTCCAAACCTTCAGACAGAAGGATGGAGAATCCCTCTATGAAGCTTGGGAAAGATACAAACAATTGATCAGAAAATGTCCATCTGACATGCATTCTGAATGGAGCATCATAGGTATTTTCTATGATGGTCTCTCTGAACTATCCAAGATGTCTTTGGATAGCTCTGCTGGAGGATCTCTTCATCTGAAGAAGACGCCTACAGAAGCTCAAGAGCTAATTGAATGGTTGCAAATAACCAATTCATGTATACTTCTGAAAGGAATCCTGTGAACAATGGGACTAATCAGAAGAAAGGAGTTCTTGAGATTGATACTCTGAATGCCATATTGGCTCAGAATAAAGTATTAACTCAACAAGTCAATTTGATTTCTCAAAGTCTGTCTGGAATGCAAAATGCACCAAACAATACTAAGGATGCTTCATCTGAAGAAGAAGCTTATGATCCTGAGAACCCTTCAATGGAAGAGGTGAATTACCTAGGAGAACCCTATGGAAACACCTATAATTCTTCATGGAGAAATCATCCAAATTTCTCATGGAAGAATCAAGAGAGACCTCAACAAGGCTTCAATAACAATAATGGTGGAAGAAACAGGTTTAGCAATGGCAAGCCTTTTCCATCATCTTCTCAGCAACAGACAGAGAGTTCTAAGCAGAACACCCCTGACTTAGCAACCATGGTCTCTGATCTAATCAAAACCACTCAAAGTTTTATGACTGAAACAAGGTCCTCCATTAGGAATTTGGAGGCACAAGTGGGACAGCTGAGCAAGAAAGTTACTGAACTCCCTCCAAGTACTCTTCCAAGCAATACAGAAGAAAATCCAAAAGGAGAGTGCAAGGCCATCAACATGGCCGAATTTGGAGAGGAGGGAGAGGAAGTGAACGCCACTGAGGAAGACCTCAATGGGCGTGCACTGGCCTCCAATGAGTTCCCGAATGAGGAACCATGGGAATCTGAGGCTCAAAATGAGACCATAGAGATTCCATTGGACTTACTTTTGCCTTTCATGAGCTCTGATGAGTATTCTTCCTCTGAAGAGGATGAGTATGTCACTGAAGAGCAAGTTGCTAAATACCTTGGAGCAATCATGAAGCTAAATGACAAGTTATTTGGAAATGAGACTTGGGAGGATAAACCCCCTTTGCTCACCAAAGAACTGGATAACTTGTCTAGGCAGAAATTACCTCAAAAGAGACAAGATCCTGGGAAGTTTTCAATACCTTGTACCATAAGCACCATGACCTTCAAAAAGGCTCTGTGTGACTTAGGGTCAAGTGTAAACCTCATGCCTCTCTCTGTAATGGAGAAGCTAGGGATCTTTGAGGTACAAGCTGCAAGAATCTCACTAGAGATGGCAGAAAACTCAAGAAAACAAGCTTATGGACTTGTAGAGGACGTTTTGGTGAAGATTGAAGACCATTACATCCCTGCTGATTTCATAGTCCTAGAGACTGGGAGGTGCATGGATGAATCCATCATCCTTGGCAGACCCTTCCTAGCCACAGCAAAGGCTGTGATTGATGTTGGTAGAGGTGAACTGATCATTCAAGTGAATGAAGAATCCTTTGTGTTTAAGGCTCAAGGATACCCCTCTGTCACCATGGAGAGGAAGCATGAAGAGCTTCTCTCAAATCAGAGTCAAACAGAGCCCCCACAGTCAAACTCTAAGTTTGGTGTTGGGAGGCCACAACCAAACTCTAAGTTTGGTGTTGAACCCCCACATTCAAACTCTAAGTTTGGTGTTGGGAGGTTCCAACATTGCTCTGAGTATCTGTGAGGCTCCATGAGAGCCCTCTGTCAAGCTACTGACATTAAAGAAGCGCTTGTTGGGAGGCAACCCAATGTTATATTTTATCTACTTTCTTTTGTTATTTTATGTTTTTTGTAGGTTGATGATCATAAGAAGTCACAAAATCAATTGAAAAAGCAAAAACAGAATGAAAAACAGGAAGAAAAATAGCACACCCTGGAGGAAGAACCTACTGGCGTTTAAACGCCAGTAAGGCTAGCAGTTGGGTGTTTAACGCCCAGTCTGGCACCATTCTGGGCGTTTAATGCCAGAAAGTGGCACCAGACTGGCGTTAAACGCCAGAAAAGGGCAAGAAGTTGGCGTTAAACGCCAGAAATGGGCACCAGCCCGGCGTTTAACGCCAGAAATGGCTAAAAACGCAATTTTACATGCCATTTGGTGCAGGGATGACTTTTCCTTGACACCTCAGGATCTGTGGACCCCACAGGATCCTCACCAACCCCACCACCCTCTTTCTTCTTCACCCATTCACACCACCTAAACACCACTTCTCCCCCTCTTTGGCCGAACACAAAGCCATTCCCTTCTTCCTCATTTCTTCTTCTTCTACTCTCTTCTTTCTTCTTTTACTCGAGGACGAGCAAACCTTTTAAGTTTGGTGTGGTAAAAGCATTGCTTTTTGTTTTTCCATAACCATTTATGGCATCCAAGGCTGGAGAAACCTCTAGAAAGAGGAAAGGGAAGGCAAAAGCTTCTACCTCCGAGTCATGAGAGATGGAGAGATTCATCTCAAGGGTGCATCAAGACCACTTCTATGAAGTTGTGGCCATGAAGAAGGGTCAACTTTGATCAAAAGGTTGGACCAAGTCCTCATAGATATCTGTGAAGAGGACGCCCAATGGAAGAGAAATTCAAGAGGGAAGCCGGTTCAACTGAGAAGGCATGACCTCAAGCCCATCACTAAGAAAAGGATGGAGCAAACAAGAGATCCTCCTCCTCATGAAGTCCCTAAGATGCCTCAAGGGATGCACTTTCCTCCACAAAACTATTGGGAGCAAATCAACACCTCCCTAGGAGAATTGAGTTCCAACATGGGACAACTAAGGGTGGAGCACCAAGAACACTCCATTCTCCTCCATGAAATTAGAGAAGATCAAAGAATCATGAGAGAGGAGCAAAAAAGACAAGGAAGAGACATTGAGGAGCTCAAGCACTCCATAGGATCTTCAAGAGGAAGAACAAGCCGCCATCACTAAGGTGGACCCGTTCTTTAATTTCCTTGTTCTTTGTTTTTCTGTTTTTCGAAATTTTCATGCTTATGTTTATCTATGTTTGTGTCTTGTGATCATTAGTGTCTTAGTGTCTATGCCTTAAAGTTATGAATGTCCTATGAATCCATCACCTTTCTTCAATGAAAACTGTTTTTAATCACAAAAGAACAAGAAGTACAGGATTTCAAATTCATCTTTAAAACTAGCTTAATTAGTTTGATGTGGTGACAATACTTTTTGTTTTCTGAATGTATGCTTGAACAGTGCATATGTCTTTTGAATTTGTTGTTCATGAATGTTAAAATTGTTGGCTCTTGAAAGAATGATGAAAAAGGAGACATGTTACTGAGGATCTGAAAAATCATAAAAATGATTCTTGAAGCAAGAAAAAGCAGTGAATACAAAAAAAAAACGAAAAAAAAGGGAGAAAAAGAAAAAGAAAGAAAAAGAAAGAAAAAGAAAGAAATAAAGTTGTGATCCAAGGCAAAAAGAGTGTGCTTAAGAACCCTGGACACCTCTAATTGGGGACTCTAGCAAAGCTGAGTCACAATCTGAAAAGGTTCACCCAATTATGTGTCTGTGGCATGTATGTATCCGGTGGTAATACTGGAAGACAGAGTGCTTTGGGCCACGGCCAAGACTCAATAAGTAGCTGTGTTCAAGAATCATCATACTTAACTAGGAGAATCAATAACACTATCTGGATTCTGAGTTCCTAAAGAAGCCAATCATTCTGAATTTCAAAGGATAGAGTGAGATGCCAAAACTGTTCGGAGGCAAAAAGCTACTAGTCCCGCTCATCTAATTTGGAGCTAAATTTCATTGATAATTTGGAGTCTATAGTATATTCTCTTCTTTTTATCTTATTTGATTTTCAGTTGCTTGAGGACAAGCAACAATTTAAGTTTGGTGTTGTGATGAGCGGATAATTTATACGCTTTTTGGCATTGTTTTTAGTATGTTTTTAGTATGATCTAGTTAGTTTTTAGTATATTTTTATTAGTTTTTAGTTAAAATTCACTTTTCTGGACTTTACTATGAGTTTGTGTGTTTTTCTGTGATTTCAGGTATTTTCTGGCTGAAATTGAGGGACCTGAGCAAAAATCTGATTCAGAGACTGAAAAGGACTGCAGATGCTGTTGGATTCTGACCTCTCTGCACTCGAAGTGGATTTTCTGGAGCTACAGAATCCCAATTGGCGCGCTCTCAACGGCGTTGGAAAGTAGACATCCTGGGCTTTCCAGCAATATATGATAGTCCATACTTTGCCCAAGATTTGATGGCCCAAACCGGCGTTCAAATTCACCTTCAGATTTCCCAGCGTTAAACGCCGGAACTGGCACCTAAATGGGAGTTAAACGCCCAAACTGGCATAAAAGCTGGCGTTTAACTCCAAGAAGAGTCTCTACACGAAAATACTTCATTGCTCAGCCCAAGCACACACCAAGTGGGCCCGAAAGTGGAATTTTTATGTCATTTACTCATCTCTGTACACCCTAGGCTACTAGTTTTCTATATATAGGACCTTTTACTATTGTATTATCATCTTGGGATCTTTGGAATCTTTTGTTCTTGAGATCTTTTGATCACTTTGGGAGGCTGGCCATTCGGCCATGCCTAGACCTTGTTCTTATGTATTTTCAACGGTGGAGTTTCTACACACCATAGATTAAGGTGTGGAGCTCTGCTGTACCTCGAGTATTAATGCAATTACTATTGTTCTTCTATTCAATTCCGCTTGTTCTTTGTCCAAGATATCACTTGTTCTTCAACTTGATATATGTGATGATCCGTGACACTCATCATCATTCTCACTCATGAACAAGGTGACTGACAACCACTCTTGTTCTACAAGCAACCAAGGCTCTAGTGTTTATCTCTTGGATTCCTGATTGCACGATGCATGGTTGATCGCCTGACAACCGAGTGCTCGTCTGACAAACGAGTCAGCCATTCCGTGAGATCAGAGTCTTCGTGGTATAGGCAAGAACTGATGGCGGCATTCAAGAGAATCCGGAAGGTCTAACCTTGTCTGTGGTGTTCTGAGTAGGATTCAATGATTGAATGACTGTGACGTGCTTCAAACTCCTAGCAGGCGGGGCGTTAGTGACAGACGCAAAAGAATCGATGGATTTTATTCCGGCCTGACCGAGAACCGACAGCTGATTAGCCATATGCTGTGACAGAGCATGGGAACATTTTCACTGAGAGGATGGGAGGTAGCCACTGACAACGGTGAAACCCTACATGAGCTTGCCATGGAAAGGAGTAAGAAGGATTGGATGAAGACTGTAGGAAAGCAGAGAGACGGAAGGGAAGGCATCTTCATTCGCTTGTCTGAAGCTCTCACCAATGATATACATAAGTACCTCTATCTTTATCTTTATGCTTTATTCGTTTATCACTATACCCATTTGAGTCTGCCTGACTGAGATTTACAAGGTGACCATAGCTTGCTTCATACCAACAATCTCCGTGGGATCGACCCTTACTCGCGTAAGGTTTATTACTTGGACGACCCAGTGCACTTGCTGGTTAGTTGTGCGAAGTTGTGTTTATGCCATGGTATTGAACACCAAGTTTTTTTGGATTCATTACCGGGGATTATTTGAGCTGTGAAAAGTATTGATCACAATTTCGTGCACCACAAGCTCCCTTTGCTTCTTGTAGTCTCCATTTCAGCCCGGCCAATATGACTTTGTTGGCTGCTTCGGCTTGTCCATTGGCTTGGGGGTGTTCGACGGAGGTGAACTGATGTTTTATGTTTAAGTCGGCCACTAGTTTTCTGAAGCCTGCATCTGTGAACTGGGTGCCATTATCCGTGGTGATAGAGTATGGAACCCCGAACCTTGTAATAATGTTCCAATATAGGAATTTCCGACTTCTTTGAGCAGTGGCGTTGGCTAGGGGTTCTGCCTCGATCCATTTTGTGAAGTAGTCTACCCCTACTATGAGGAATTTGACTTGTCCCGATCCCTGTGGGAAGGGTCCGAGAAGATCGAGTCCCCATTTTGCAAATGGCCAGGGTGAGGTCACGCTAATGAGTTTTTCTGGCGGGGCGATGTGAAAGTTGGCATGCTTCTGACATGGTGGACATGTCTTTACAAATTTGGTAGCTTCCTTTCGTAAAGTTGGCCAATAGAATCCTGTCCAGAGTACCTTTTTGGTGAGAGCTTGTGCTCCGAGATGATTGCCACAAATGCCGCTGTGTACTTCTTCCAAGACTTCCTTTGTATTGGAGGTTGGGACGCATTTTAACAATGGTGTTGAGATCCCTCTTTTGTATAGGATGCTGTTTATGATAGTGTAGTACTGTGCCTCCCTTTTTAACATCTTTGCCTCCTTTTTATCTGTGGAAAGTGCTTCTATTTTGAGGTAGTTAATTATGGGGGTCATCCATCCTTGATCCTGACCTGTTATGGCTAGGATTTTTTCTTCTTCCGATATTGATGGGTTCTGCAGTATTTCCTGGATGAGGCTTCTATTGTTGCCCCCTGGTTTGGTGCTGGCTAGCTTTGAGAGCGCGTCAGCTCGGGCATTTTGCTCGCGGGGTATGTGGCAAATCCTATATTCTCCAAGTTGTCCGAGCTGTTCTTTGGTTTTATCCAAATATTTTTTCATGGTAGGATCTTTGGCTTGGTAGCTTCCCGTTATTTGCGAGGTAACGACTTGTGAGTCACTGTAGATGTTGAGTTTCTGAGCTCCAACTTCCCTAGCCAGCTTCAAACCAGCTAATAACGCTTCATATTTCGCTTGGTTGTTTGAGGCTGGGAATCCGAATTTCAGGGAAAGCTCAAGTTGGGTTCTGTTCCGAGGGTTACCTGAAACTGTAGGTCGATCTCGGACGAGACCTTCTGTGCTGGTCGGAACCGATGTGTCCGGCTGGTGAATAGCGGCCGGAGCTGGCGCGTCCGACTTGTTGGACCGAATGTGCCGCTGATCCTTTGTCACCGAAGGGTGGGGGGTACCTGCAAGGGACTCCGATGCTTAAGTTAGCAAGGGTATTAAGCAGGTATTGAGTAGAATCAGAGTATGAGTTATACCTAGGTGCTCCATTGTATTTATAATGGTGAGATGTGACCTTCTGTGGATAAGATAAGTTAGTTATCTTATCTTATCTTTAGCTTTGAGTTGAGGTCAGCGTATCTTTCAATGGAACCGCCTTTATCTCTATAGCCTTAGGCCGCCTTAGGATTTGGGTCGTGCTCCTCCCTTTGGGCCCTTTACTGGGCTCTTCTGTCGATTTGGCCGAGCTCTTTAAGAAGAGATTGGATAGTCTGACCTGAAGAGGTCGATCGCTTTATCTCTAATCCTCCCGGGTCGGATAGCTCGACCCAGGGTATGAACAGTGCCCCTGCTTGAGCTCGGTTCTTCCTTTGGAGGTCGAGTCCTTGACTTCGGTCCTTCTTAAATGAAGTCGAACTCAAGCATTTTGTCGATTCCTTTTTTTGTAGAGTCCTTTTTGAATGTAGAACGTTTTCCTCTAAAAGCGCGCGCTTTTGTATTAGCGCTTTTTTGGGAACGCAAGCGGTTTTAACATCTGCATTTAATTGGCATTAATTGCCCCATTCTCTCTTGGCTTTTATTTTGAATCTCTCAATCAAAAAACGGTTTCTCTTCTTCACTTCTTCTCCGTAACTCCTCCCTTTACTCTCTCATTTTCTGTTTCTTGCCCAGAGTTTGTAGTTTTTTCTTTGCGACGTTTGTTCTGCTACTGCATTTTCGGAAGAGGGCTGATTCTCCTTCTGTCTTTGCATTCTTCCACTTCGGGGGGGGGGTGGCTTTGTTGCTTCTGCTCTTCAGCTTTTCTTCGAGGTTTTCTTCTATTCTCCAGGTTAGCCCCATTTCGTGTTTCCCTGTTTATTTTTGACTTTGCGATGGAGTTTTCCTTTTGATCTTCCTTTTGGAGAAAGTTTGGATCTTTCTGTTTTTATCATGCTTGACTTGTTGCATGCTCTGAATTTTTCCCTTTTTTGGTGCGAATCTCTTCTTTGTTTGCTTGAATCTTTTTCTTTTGTATGTTGCCGCCGTTTCTGCCTGTGCTTTTGCTGATGATTTTTTACTTGATTTCAAAAAAGTTTGTGCCTTTGCTGTTTTTCTTCTTGGTCCTTTTGGTGTTCTGATAAACTGTAGCAGTAGTGTTTTACACTGATAAACTGTAGGAGCAATGCTTTTTCTGATAAACTGTAGAAGGGTGGTGTTTTTGCGTTTTTTACTTCTTTTGTTTCTTTCGGGATTTTATTTTCTTTTTGATGAGTGCCGGGATGTAGGCTGTAGAAACAACTTGAAAACCTTGCCTGTTTACTGCCTCCAAGGGATGCCCCCAGACTTTCTTATCTTGAGTCTTGGGGTTTTCCCTTTCTGTTTGTCGAGATGTTTTACTCCTCGTCCGGGATGTTTTTAAGTAATCCATTCTTCTCTTCTTTTTGTAGGATTTAGTTGACCTCATGTCTTCCCGAAATAACGTTGTAGAGATGCCTTCCCAGGTTCCTGTGGGTATGGCCAATTGGGTGGACTCCATGGTTCTCATGTGTGTCTCGCTGGTTGATTATGAGTTTTGTGCTCAGCTTAGGCAGTTTCATAGTGTCTGTAGTAAGTCTAGTGATGAGAAGAATTATGAACTTGTCCCTCCCTCTTCTGACGAGAGAGTTTGCTTTTCAACTCGGGTTGTTGATGGTCGCCCCTTCTTTTATGCTTATGATTTTTTCTTTGGTCAGCTGGGTATTACCCTTCCTTTTACTCAATTTGAAACCGACCTGTTATGGTCTTGTAATGTTTCCCCCTCTCAACTTCACCCCAATTCCTGGGGTTTCATAAAAATTTTCCAATTGTTGTGCAATGATTTTGGTATTCCTGCTTCCCAATCTCTCTTTTTATACTTGTTTGTCTTGACTAAGCCCGAAGTAGTGAAAAAGAAGGCAGCTTGGGTCTCCTTTCGTTCCACCTAGGGAAAGAAGGTCTTTTCCATGTTTGACGAGTCATTCCGCGATTTTAAAAACTACTTTTTCAAGGTCCGAGCTGTTGAAGGAACTCGGCCCTTTTTTCTGGATGAAAATGATGAGCCTGCCTTTCCCTTGGAATGGCAAAAAGACGTGAGGGTCTCCAGGTATTCTTGGGAAATGTTGGATGAGGCTGAGCGAGCCTTTGTTTACTGTTTTGGAAGAACGCTGGGGTCAACCTCCCCATCTTGATACAAAGAAATTTCTAACCAATCCTTCTCTTCTTCAAATTGAACTGGGTATCTTGTGTTTCCTTTATTATCTGTTTATGTTGCTTGTAGCTATCTTTCCGACTTGTCCGACTTGTAGCTTAACTTTTTGTTTCATTTGCAGAGGCAATGAAGAATAACGAATCTATGAAAGCTTTTAAGAGGGCGCAGAAGGTGACTGCTGCCAGAAATATTGCTGCCAAAGCGGCTGGGGAGGGGTCCTCCCAAGTGCGCGAGAAGCCATCAGTGCCGAGTTCCCCCGGGGTGAGGAAGGTGATCCCAACACCTCGGGTCCGCTTGGTGGATCCTCACCCTACTTCTGCCGCTCCATCTGCTGCTCCTCCAAGTAAGAAGCAAAAGACGGCTGAGCCCTTCGACCTCAATGCCCCTGATTTCAATGCCATTGAGTTTGTAGATCAACAAATCGGGCCCTATGGTACCATCTCCATGGACGATGTGTCCATTCTCCATCATCTGGAGTTTATGGCCCGAAATCATGTAAGGATGGCATATATGTTGGCTGCTATATACCAGACTGCTCAAAATCTTCCTCTCCATGCTACCAAGGCATTTATGGAGGAGGCAAAGCAGGAGTTTGATCGGATGAAGGGGCTGAAGGAGGAGCTTGAATTAAAGGTGACCAAGTTGGAGAAGGATCTAGAGAATGAGAAGGCAAGTTTCCTTTCACTGGCGGCTTCTTTGAGGTTGGCCGAGGACACAGCCTTGATGCATAAGGAGAGTTACATTACGGCTTATCGGGAGGTGATGCGCCTGAGGGAGGAATTGAACAATGCTCGGGAAGATTATTCTGAGCTCCAAGGTCATCTCGTTGGCAGCGTGACTACTGCTTTCGAGAACTTGAAGGAGAAAGTTCGGGTTATTGCTCCCGAGGCCGATCTCACCCCTTTCAGCCTGGACAATGTTGTCAGGGATGGCAAGATTATCCCTGACGATAATGGTGATGATGATGCTGATCCTCCTCCTGTGTCCTCTGCCAAAGTGTCGACTTCTTCTGCTCCTCCGGTTGCACCTGATTCGGATTGCCAGGTTCAGAACCGGGAGGATGGAACTATAGATGCCGTGCCTATTCAGACTCGTCCTCCTTCTCCTTGTCCTGATGATGCCAAGAAGGCTCCTGATGCTTGTTGATCTTTTGCTGGATGTAGTTGGCCCGGCTTGTGGGCTTTCGAAACTTTTTATTTAATTGCTGACATTTCTTAGTTGCTTTATCTAGCAACTTTTTATTTTGAAAGACAAACAATAGCTTGCTATCTTTTTGATAGTAGGTTTTGGTGGTCCTTTCAAGGCCTTTATAACTCTGTAGAAAAAGAAGTAGTTTTTTGACTTGGCTTTTTCTTTTGTTTTATGCTGATGTTGAAATCTTGCAGCTCGACCTCCTTGGATTATTTCGTTTTATTGCCTGTATCTCGAATCCTTTGAGGCTGTGATTGTATAGGTCCAACTTGTTTCTCGGTTTTCTGTATTTGTGTCTGATTCCTTTGCGTTGGTCATCTTCTAAGTTATTTTCGTAATCCTCTTTTTTGGACCTTTGTCAGGTCTTTTTTAGGGATTACTTATAACTTGTTTTGTAGGAGGTTGACTTCGATAGGTCGACCTCTTTCTAGGTTATTTTCGTAATCCTCTTTCTTGGACCTTTGTCAGGTCTCTTTCAGGGATTACTTTGATAACTTTTTAGTGGTAGGAGTCTGACTTGGTTATGTCAGTCTCCTTTAAGTTATTTTTTGTAGTCCTCTTTCTTGGATCTTTGTCAGATCTCTTTCAGGGACTACTTGTATAACTTTTTAGTGGTAGGAGTCCGACTTGGTTATGTCGGTCTCCTTTAAGTTATTTTTTGTAGTCCTCTTTCTTGGATCTTTGTCAGATCTCTTTCAGGGACTACTTGTATAACTTTTTAGTGGTAGGAGTCCGACTTGGTTATGTCGGTCTCCTTTAAGTTATTTTTTGTAGTCCTCTTTCTTGGATCTTTGTCAGATCTCTTTCAGGGACTACTTGTATAACTTTTTGTTTTGGGCTGACTTTGTTATGTCAGGCCCTTCTACATTAAAGTAATCCTCTTTAATAGGGTTGGCCAGACCTCTTTCCAGGGTTTACTTATAACTTGGGTTGACTTGGTTCGACTTCTTAACGTTCGACCAGTCCTTAAGTTATTATTTTAGCGATCCGTAAGACCTCGTCAGGTTCTTTTTTGGATTGCTTTCGATAACTTCTTACATTATTCTGTGTTCACCTTCGCCGATTTGTAGAAAGTGGTTGGCATCTTTAGATCGTCCTTTGGGTGAATCGCGTTTTCACCTTTGTCGGACGATTTATCTTTATTGTGGTCGTGCAGTGAAATTGTTTTTCACTTTCTGCCGACCTGTCGCTTTATAATCGGACGATGAATACTTCAGATTAATGCGTCTTGGATTCTTTGTAGAATATTTAAATAAACTTTATTCAAAGAAAAAATGCAAATATATACATGTGGAAATTTTCTTATCCCTTTAAGTCGGGCATGACCTAGATCTCAACATGGTGCCTCATTAAAAAACCTTTTCAGGAAAAAGAGCACATCCACTAGTGAGATCCGTTGCCTTTTCTAGCTGTAGTACCTTCTTAGGTTGCAGGCGTGCCATGATCTAGGAAGCTCTCGTCCATCGAGTTCGGACAGTCGGTAGTAGCCCTTCCCAAGTACTTCTATGACTCGGTAGGGTCCTTTCCAGTTTGCTGCCAGCTTCCCTTCTCCGAGCCGAGTTGTTCCAATGTCGTTTCGGATTAAGATGAGATCGTTCTTATCAAAACTTCTTGGTACTACCCTTTGATTATATCTGGAAGCCATTCGACGTTTTAGAGCTTCTTCTCTGATCCGAGCTCTTTCCTGGATTTCAGGTAGTAGGTCGAGTTCTTCCCTCTGAAGTTGGGAGTTTGCTCCCTCATTATAATGGACTACTCTATGCGATCCTTCTTCAATTTCTACTGGAATCATTGCCTCCATTCTGTATGCTAATCGGAAAGGGGATTCCTTTGTGGTGGAATGTGGCGTCGTTCGGTATGCCCATAGAACCTGTGGAAGCTCCTCTGCCCAGGCTCCCTTTGCATCTTGCAGTCTTTGTTTTAACCCTGCCAATATGACTTTGTTGGCGGCTTCGGCCTGTCCATTGGCTTGTGGATGTTCGACAGAGGTGTACTGGTGCTTTATATTCAAGTCGGCTACTAATTTTCTGAAGCCTATGTCTGTGAATTGGGTGCTATTGTCTGTGGTTATTGAGTATGGGACTCCGAACCTCGTGACAATATTTCTATATAAGAATTTTCGACTTCTTTGGGCGGTGGCATTGGCTAGGGGTTCTGCCTCGATCCATTTTGTAAAGTAATCTACTCCTACTATGAGGAATTTAACTTGCCCTGATCCCTGGGGAAAGGGACCAAGAAGGTCGAGTCCCCATTTTGCGAACGGCCAAGGCGAAGTCATGCTAATGAGTTCTTCTGGCGGGGCGATGTGGAAGTTGGCATGTTTCTGACATGGTGGACATGTCTTTACAAATTTTGTAGATTCTTTCTGTAAGGTTGGCCAATAAAACCCTGCTCGAAGTATCTTTTTGGCAAGAGCCCGTGCTCCGAGATGATTGCCACAAATGCCGCCGTGTACCTCTTCTAACACTTCCCTGGTGTGGGAGGTCGGCACACATTTTAGTAATGGTACCGAGATCCCTCTTTTGTACAGGATGTTGCTTATGATGGTGTAGTACTGTGCCTCCCTTTTTAGCCTCTTTGCTTCCTTTTCTTCTGTGGGGAGCGTTCCTGTTTTGAGGTAGTTGATTATGGGGATCATCCATCCTTGGTCCTGGCCTGTTATGGTTAGGACTTTTTCTGCTTCCGAGGTTGATGGATTCTGTAACATTTCCTGGATAAGGCTTCTATTGTTGCCCCCTGGTTTGGTGCTGGCTAGTTTTGAGAGTGCGTCAACTCGGGCATTTTGCTCACGGGGTATGTGGCAGATCTTGTAGTCCCCGATTTGTCCGAGCTGTTCCTTGGTCTTATCCAAATACTTTTTCATGGTGGGGTCTTTGGCTTGGTAGCTCCCTGTTATTTATGATGTGACCACTTGCGAATCGCTGTAAATGTTAAGTTTTCGAGCTCCCATCTCTTTGGCCAGTTTCAAACCAGCTAGCAATGCTTCGTATTCCGCCTGGTTATTTGAAGCCGGGAATCCGAACTTGAGGGAGAGCTCAACTTGGGTTCCCTGGTTTCCTTCTATTATCACTCCTGCGCCGCTTCCCGTTTTATTTGAAGAACCGTCCACATAGAGATTCCACTCTATGGGGGTTTCCAGGGCATCTGTGAATTCTGCGATAAAGTCGGCCATGTATTGTGATTTGATGGCCGTCTGAGCTTCATATTGGAGGTCGAACTCTGATAGCTCGACTGCCCATTATAGAATTCTGCCTGCTAAATCTGTTTTCTACAATATTCTTTTTAAAGGCTGGTTAGTTCGAACTTTAATGGTGTGAGCCTGGAAGTAAGGGCGGAGTCGTCGAGATGTTAGAACGAGAGTATAGGCAAAATTTTCTATTTTCTGATAGTTCAGCTCAGATCCCTGTAGTGCTTTGCTAATGAAGTAGACGGGTTGTTGTCCGTTTTTGTCTTCTCTGACTAGTGCTGACGCTACTGCCCTGCTTCTTACTGCGAGATATAATATGAGTGGTTCTCCTTCTCGTGGTCGGGATAGGATAGGTGACTGTCCTAAGAACTTCTTAAAGTCTTGGAAGGCTTGTTCGCATTCTGTCGTCCATTTGAACTGTTTTCCCTTTCTTAAAGTAGCATAGAAGGGGAGGGATCTTATCGCGGCTCCTGCTAAGAATCGGGATAGGGCAGCCAATCTCCTGTTGAGTTGCTGTACTTCTTTGACGCAGGTTGGGCTCTTCATGTTGAGTATGGCCTGGCATTTATCTGGATTTGCTTCAATTCCTCTTTGTGTGAGCATAAAACCTAAGAATTTTCCTGCTTTTATCGCAAAGGTGCATTTTGCTGGATTGAGTCGCATATCATGCTTCCTGATGGTGTCGAACACTTGGGCTAGGTCGAAAAATAATGTCTCTTCACTTTGTGTTTTAATTAGCATGTCGTCCACGTAGACTTCCATGATCTTTCCGATGTGATCTGAGAAGACTTTATTCATTAGCCTTTGGTAAGTAGCTCCTGCGTTCTTGAGACCGAAAGGCATCACGATGTAGCAGTAGTTTGCTTTTGGTGTTAGGAACGAGGTCTTTTCTTGATCTGGTGGATACATGGGGATTTGATTGTACCCCGAGTATGCGTCCATAAACGAGAGATATTTGTATCCGGAGGAACCATCTACTAGAGCGTCAATACTTGGGAGTGGGTATGGATCTTTTGGACAAGCCTTGTTGAGATCGGTGTAATCGGTGCACATTCGCCACTTCCCATTTGATTTTTTCACCAAGACAACGTTGGCTAGCCATAACGGGTATTTGACTTCTCTTATGAATCCGGCTTCCAGTAGTGCCTGTACTTGTTCGTCCACAGCTTGGGATCGCTCTGGCCCAAGTTTTCTTCGTCTCTGCTGCACCGGTCGAGATCCTGGATAAACTGCCAACTTATGATTCATTAGCTTAGGGTCTATGCTTGGCATGTCTGCGGCTTTCCATGCGAAGAGATCGACGTTATCTCGCAAGAATTGTATTAGTAATTCTTTTAAATCTCCTTTTAGGATTGTGCCAATATTGGTTATTTTTTCTGAGGTGTCCCCGATCTGAATTTTTTCTATCTCGCCTTCTGGATGGGGACGAGGTTCTTCTCGTCGGTGAACTCTGCCCAGCTCGATTGTGTGGAACTCTTCTCCTTTTTCTCTGAGGTTTAGGCTTTCGTTATAACAGCGACGTGCCATTTTCTGGTCTGCTTTTATCGTGGCTATCCCTTTTGGGGCCGGAAACTTCATACATAGGTGTGGGGTCGAGACTATTGCGCTGAGTTGGTTGAGTGTTGTCCATCCTATGAGAGCGTTGTAAGCTGAACTTACGTCGACTACGATGTAGTCTATTTTGAGGGTCCTGGATTGGTCCCCTTTTCCGAAGGTTGTATGTAGTGGTATGTATCCGAGTGGTCGAACCGGGGTATCTCCTAGCCCAAACAGGCTGTTTGGATATGCTTTAAGTTCTTTTTCTTCCATGCCGAGTTTATCAAAGGCTGTTTTGAATAAGATGTCGGCAGAACTCCCTTGGTCTATTAAGGTGCGGTGTAGGTTAGCATTTGCCAATATGATGGTGATAACCATGGAATCATCGTGTCCTGTGATGACGCCGGATGCGTCCTCTTTAGTGAATGTAATTGCCGGCATGTTGAGTGCTTTCTCCTCTCCTTCGACATGATATACTTCTTTGAGATATCTTTTGCGAGAGGATTTGGAGATCCCACTTGCTGTGAATCCGCCGTGTATCATGTGGACATGTCTTTCATGTGTCCGAGGTGATCGTTCTGTTCGTTCGGTATCTTCATCCCTTCGTCTCTTTCTTTGATCATCCTCTCGGGTGGCCAGGAATCGATCTAATTTTCTTTCTCTCACCAATTTTTCTATGATGGTATTCATAATATTCCTAATATGATGGTATTCATAACATTCGTTTGTGGAGTGTCCTCGGACTTGATGGTATTCATAATATTCCTTTCGGTTTCCTCCTCCCCTTTTGCCTTTGAGTGGCCGTGCTGGGGGATTTTTTCTGTATGGCAGACTTCTTTGTATATCTCGACCAGGGATGCCCTGAGAGGGGTGTAGTTATGGTATTTTTTGATTTTCTCCCCTTGTCAATCTTCTTTTCTTTTGGATTCCTTGTCTTTGTCTCGGTAGGAGGCCCCAGATTTTGAGGTTTCTCCTAACCGAGCGTTTTCCTCCATGTTGATATACTTTTCTGCTCGCTCTTGCACTTCGTCTAAGGAGGTCGGGTACTTTTTTGATATAGATTGGCTGAAAGGTCCCTCTTGTAGGCCATTGATGAGTCCCATGATGGCGGCCTCCGTTGGTAAACTTTGTATGTCCATGCATGTTTTGTTGAATCTCTTCATGTAGTTGCGGAGGCTCTCCCGATCTCCTTGTTTAATCCCTAGTAAACTGGGGGCGTGCTTGGCTTTATCTTTCTGAATGAAGAATCTGGCTAGGAATTTTTTAGCTAACTCATCAAAGCTTGAGATGGACTTCGGGGGTAGGTTGTCGAACCATCGGATCGCTGTCTTTGTGAGAGTTGTTGGAAAAACCTTGCAGCGAACAGCATCTGGGGCGTCAGTGAGGTACATTCTACTTCTGAAGTTGCTGAGGTGGTGGTTGGGATCCGTGGTGCCATCATACAGGGTCATATCCGGGAGTTTGAAGTCTTTTGGAATTTTGGTTTTCATGATTTTCCTGGTGAACGGGTCTTGCTCTTTGCGTGAATTTTCCTCGAGATTAGCCCGGGGGGCTTTTGATTTGAGATCGGCTTCCAATTGCTGTAGTTTTTCTTCCAACTCCCGTCGTCGCCGCACTTCTCTTTGGAGATCTCTTCCAATTTCCCGTTGTTGTTGGGTTTCTTTTTCCAGTTGTTTTAGGCGATCCAGGAGCGCTTCTATTGCCCCTGAATTTGGTGAGTCTTTGTCTTTGTTGGTTTCCGGAGTGTTTTGTAGCGTGACATCCATGTTTTTGTGCGGTGTCCGATCCTCCAGACCTGAATCGTGGTCGTTGTCATGGTCGTCCGCCATGGTGATGGGATGACTTCCAGGTTCCCCGGCAACAGCGCCAATGTTTCGAGGGTTACCTAAAACTGTAGGTCGATCTCGGATGAGACCTTCTGTGCTGGTCGGAACCGATGTGTCTGGCTGGTGAATAGCGGCCGGAGCTGGCGCGTCCGACTTGTTGGACCGAATGTGCCGCTGATCCTTTGTAACCGAAGGGTGGGGGTACCTGCAAGGGACTCCGATGCTTAAGTTAGCAAGGGTATTAAGCAGGTATTGAGTAGAATCAGAGTATGAGTTATACCTGGGTGCTCCAGTGTATTTATAATGGTGAGATGTGACCTTCTGTGGATAAGATAAGTTAATTATCTTATCTTATCTTTAGCTTTGAGTTGAGGTCAGCGTATCTTTCAATGGAACCGCCTTTATCTCTATAGCCTTAGGCCGCCTTAGGATTTGGGTCGTGCTCCTCCATTTGGGCCCTTTACTGGGCTCTTCTGTCGATTTGGCCGAGCTCTTTAAGAAGAGATCGGATAGTCTGACATGAAGAGGTCGATCGCTTTATCTCTAATCATCCCGGGTCAGATAGCTCGACCCAGGGTATGAACAGGTTCCTTGGTTGCTTTCGATTATCACACCTGCACCGCTTCCGGCTTTATTTGAGGAGCCGTCCACGTATATGTTCCATTCTATGGGGATTTCTGTGGTGTCTGTGAATTCTGCAATGAAGTCGGCTAGGTATTGTGATTTGATGGCTGTCCGCGCCTCGTATTGGAGGTCGAACTCGGACAACTGGATTGCCCACTGTAGGATTCTTCCTGCTAGATCTGTTTTCTGCAATATCCCTTTTATGGGCTGGTTGGTCCGAACTCTGATGGTGTGCGCTTAGAAGTATGGGCGAAGTCGTCGGGATGTGAGTATCAAAGCGTAGGTGAACTTCTCTATTTTCTGGTAGTTTAGCTCTGACCCCTGTAGTGCTTTACTAATGAAGTAGACGGGTTGTTGTCCCCCTTCATCTTCTCTAATTAGTGCTGAGGCTATTGCCCGACTTCCTACGGCGAGGTATAGTATGAGTGGTTCTCCCTCTCGTGGTCGAGATAGGATGGGGGGCTGTCCCAGGAATTCTTTAAAGTCTCGGAAGGCTTGTTCACATTCCGTTGTCCACTCGAAGTTTTTTTCCTTCCTTAAGGTAGCGTAGAAGGGGAGGGATATTATTGCTGACCCTGCTAGGAATCTGGACAAGGCTGCCAGTCTCCCATTGAGTTGTTGGACTTCTTTGACGCAGGTCGGGCTTTTCATGTTGAGTATGGCCTGGCATTTATCTGGATTTGCCTCGATTCCTCTTTGTGTAAGCATGAAGCCCAGGAATTTACCTGCTTCCACTGCGAAGGTGCATTTAGCCGGGTTGAGTCGCATGTTGTGTTTCCGTATGGTGTCGAATACTTGAACCAAGTCGGATAGTAATGTTTCCTCACTTTGTGTCTTTATCAACATGTCGTCGACATAGACCTCCATGATTTTTCTGATGTGGTTTGAGAATACTTTATTCATTAGCCTTTGATAAGTGGCTCCCGCGTTTTTAAGGCCAAAAGGCATTACGATGTAGCAATAATTTGCTTTAGGTGTTAGAAACGTGGTTTTTTCCTGATCCGGTGGATACATTGGGATCTGGTTGTACCCCAAGTATGCGTCCATGAACGAAAGATACTTATATCCTGATGAGGCATCTACTAGAGCGTCGATGCTTGGGAGTGGTAAGGGTCTTTTGGGCAGGCTTTGTTGAGGTCGGTGTAGTCAGTGCACATTCGCCATTTCCCATTTGACATTTTCACCAAGACGACATTTGCTAGCCATAGTAGGTATTTAACTTCTCTTATGAATCCTGCCTCTAGTAGTGCTTGTACTTGTTCTTCTACAGCCTGAGACCGTTCTGGCCCAAGTTTTCTTCGTCTTTGTTGTACCGGCCGGGATCCCGGGTAGACTGCCAACTTGTGGCTCATTAGTTCGGGATCTATGCCTGGCATGTCGGCAGCTTTCCATGCGAAGAGATCAACATTATCCCGTAGAAACCGTATTAGTGATTCTTTTGCGTCTCCTTTCAGGATCGTGCCAATATTAGTTGTTTTGTCCGAGGTATCTCCGATCTGAACTTTTTCTATCTCTCCTTCGGGTCGTGGGCAGAGTTCTTCTCGTCTCTGATCTCCGCCGAGTTCGATCGTGTGGAACTCTCCTCCTTCGCCTCAGAGATTTAGACTTTTGTTATAACAGCGACGCGCCATCTTTTGATCTGCTTTTACTGTAGCTATCCCTTCTGTAGTTGGAAATTTCATACATAGATGTGGGGTTGAAATTATTGCTCTGAGTTGATTTAACGACGTCCGACCTATTAAGGCATTGTAGGCTGAGCTTACGTCGACCACGATATAGTCTATCTTAAGTGTTCTGGATTGGTTCCCCTTACACACAACCGTATCCTAGTGGCTGTACTGGGGTGTCCCCAAGTCCGAACAGGCTGTTTGGGTATGCTTTTAGCTCTTTTTCTTCTAAGCCGAGCTTGTCGAAGGCAGTTTTGAATAGAATGTCAGCGGAGCTTCCTTGATCAATTAATGTATGGTGGAGGTTGGCGTTTACCAATATGATTGTGATGACCATGTCGTGTCCTGAGATGATTCCGGATGCATCTTCTTTGGTAAACGTGATTGCTGGGATGTCTGGCACTTCTTTCTTGCCTTTGACATGGTATACTTCTTTGAGGTGTCGCTTGCGGGATGATTTGGAGATTCCTCCGCCAGCAAATCCGCCGTGTATCACGTGTACATGTCTTTCCGGTGTGCGGGGTGATCGTTCAGATCGTCTGACATCTTCATCCCTTCTTCTTTTTCTTGGTTCTTCATCCCGATTGGCCAGGAACCGATCTAGTTTTCCTTCCCTAACTAATTTCTCTATGACATTTTTCAAGTCGAAGCATTCTTTGGTGGAATGTCCTCGGACTCGATGATACTCACAGTATTCGTTCCAGTTTTCTCCTCCTCTTTTGCCCTTAAGTGGCCGAGCTGGGGGTATTTTTTTCGTATGGCAGACTTCTTTGTAAATATCTACCAAGGATACCCTAAGAGGGGGTGTAGTTATGATATTTTTTTATTTTCTCTCCGGAGCGTCTTCTTTTTTCTTGGATTCTTTATCTCGGTAGGAAGAACCGAACCTCGAGGCTTCGCCAAGTCGAGAATTTTCCTCCATGTTGATGTACTTCTACGCCCGTTCTTGTACTTCGTCTAGGGATGTCGGATACCTTTTTTATATAGATTGGCTAAATGGTCCTTCTCGTAGGCCATTTATGAGGCCTATGATGGCAGCTTCTGTTGGTAGACTTTGTATGTCCATGCATGTTTTGTTGAATCTTTCCATGTAGTTATGAAGACTCTCCCGATCTCCTTGCTTGATCCCTAGTAGGCTGGGTGCGTGTTTAGCTTTGTCCTTTTGTATGGAAAATCGGGCCAAGAACTTTTTGGCCAGGTCGTCGAAACTCGAGATGGATTTTGGGGGTAGGTTGTCGAACCATCTAATGGCTGTCTTGGTAAGAGTTGTTGGAAAGGCTTTGCAACGAACTGCATCTGAGGCGTCAGTGAGGTACATTCTACTTCTGAAGTTGCTGAGATGGTGATTGGGGTCCAGGTGCCGTCATATAGAGTCATATCCGGAAGTTTGAAATCTTTTGGGATTTTGGTCTTCATAATTTCCCTTGTGAATGGATCTTGATCTTTCTGAGAGCTATCCTCTGTGGAGGGTCGAGTAGCTTTAGTTTTGAGATCAGCTTCGACTTTCATAAGTTTATCTTCTAATTTTCGGCGCCACCTTATCTCCTGACGTAGATCTTCTTCTTTTTCACGTTGATGTTGGGCTTCTTTCTCAAGTTGCTCCAATTGATTTTGAAGTGCTTCTATCACCCCTGGATTTGATGAATTTTTGTCTCCATTGGATTCCGGAGTATTTTTAAATACAGCATCCGTGTTCTTGTGTGGCGTTCTATCTTCCAAACCTGAGTCGTGGTCGTTGTCATGGTTGTCCGCCATGGTGTTGGGATGACTTCCAGGCTCCCCGGCAACGGCGCCAATGTTCCGAGGGTTACCTGAAACTATAGGTTGATCTCGGTCGAGATCTTCTGCGTTGGTCAGAGCCAATGTGTCTGACGGGTATATAGTCGCCGGAGCTAGTGTGTTCGACTTGTAGCACTGAAAGTGCTGCTGATCTTTCGTCCCCAGAGGGTGGGGGTACCTGCAAGGGACTCCGATGCTTAAGTTAGCAAGGGTATTAAGCAGGTATTGAGTCGAATCAGAGTATGAGTTATACCTGGGTGCTCCAGTATATTTATAATAGTGAGATGTGGCCTTTTGTGGATAAGATAAGTTAGTTATCTTATCTTATCTTTATCTTATCTCTAAGTGAGGTCATCTTTATCTTTTAAGGGAACCGCCCTTCTCTCTGTAGGCTTGGGCCGCCTTAGGATTTGGGGCGTGTTCCTCTATCTGGGCCCTTCTTTGGGCTTTCTGGGGACTTGACCGAGCTCCTTGGGAAGAGGTCGGGTTGTCCTGACCTGAAGAGGTCGGTCGCTTTGTCTGTCGAACATCCCGGGTCGGACAGCTCGACCCAGGGTATGAACAGAAATTTTATTATTTAATTCTTGATTTATTAAGAAAATAGTTATATTTTGAGTTTAATTCATTTAAGAAAAGTATATGTTTTGAGTTTTGACATTGGTTCGGAACTTCTAATTTATATGATTTGATTTTGATTTGATTTAGAAACTTTATTTGATTAAATTCCGTTTAAGAAAACAATGATTGTTAAGGATTTATAATGAACTCAAGAAAATGAGATTGATTGTCGCTCCTCTAAAGTCTAGAGGCCTTGCTGATGGGTTTAACTAATAAATAGTTTCCTTTTGTCTTTTGAAAGAAGAATTGGTTTAAGTAAAATTGTTTTAAAGGTTTTGGAGAATGCATAAAGAGGTAGTTTTGGTTTTAAAAGAAAAAAAAGAACGAAAAGAAAAGGAGAGAAGCCTGGATGATTGTTTGCCTGCTGAAAACGAGCAGAGATATGGTGGTGAGTCCACTGAGATTTGTTTTTCAGAGATACATTGGCCAATCCAAGGTATGGTCGCACCTGTAAGACAGAGGTTGCTTACAGAGGTTATTGTTACATACATTGGCTAGAGAGAGCCTCACTTGTAAGACAGAGGTTGCCTACAGAAGTTATGTTTGCATACATCGGCTAAAAAGAGTCGCACCTATAAGATAGAGGTTGCTTACAGAGGTTATGACACTGGAAACCAAACTCAGACAAAGGTTGTTGAGTTACGTTAGGAGCGGATCAAAACCGACAGATGAGCTCATTACCTGCACTAGTGATAGACATGCATCTTACTTGTTTGCACATACTTGTTGTGATTGTGTCTTCTATGATGATGTGTGCTTGTGATTGGATTCTGTGTTCTATAATTGTTGAATTGGATTTTACTTTGTTGACTGTTATTGCGAACCAAATATATATATAAAATGAATATAACTCTACACCCCGACCCTACTAAGAACTCCGCAGTTCTTACCCCCTATCTCCACCCCTTTTACCTACAGGTGCGAAGGTTTAGTGTGGAGCTACAGGAGCATAGAAAATTCTATTTACAAGGTAAGTTCTTAGATTTTATTTTTCTCTCGTCGTTTATCGTTTTGGTTTTTTAGAGGGGATAGGACTTGTATTTAAGTATCTTGAAATAAGTCTATGTAAATAATGCTACGTGGCTATATATAATTTTGTGATTAAATGATTTAAAGTACCGACTCTTCGTTTTCTTGGTGAAAGTTTCGGTTCGTATTCACGAAGGCTCAATATTAAATAAACATAGTATATAATTAAAGGAATAGAGGTAAGTGATGTCTGGGCTTTTATTACGATGATGACGTGCCAAAAGTTAGGGTGTTACAACATCCTACCCACCTAATTAAGAATTTTATCCCAAAAATTCAGATCCAATTACCTAATAATAGGTGTGGGAGTCACTTCCCATTCCGGATTTTAAGCTCTCAAGTTTGTTAGTTCTTCATTTCCAACTTGACTACAAAAAACCTTTACTAATGGTACTGCTCTTCTGCGCAGTCGCTCAATGTTGGTATCGTGCATTCTAACTTAAAGTACTTGAAATGTTAAATCTTCTTCTAATTCAACTGATATGGTAGTAAAACTATTTGATACGTCATTGACCACCAATCCGACTTAATACTTCAAACGGCTCGATACACCTCGATTTCATCCCCTTAGTCTTGATTGTCTCTCGATTCCAATCTATTGAAGCAACCTCGAAAAATGCGTAACTTCTTTCCTTAACCTATCCAGGTTTTTTCTATCAGTCTGCATAATTTTTCTATCGGTTTTGCTCAGTCAAAATTTCAACTTGAATTCGCTTAGTTTTCTTCTGTTGTCTTGGCTTTCGATGTGGGACCTAGGACGCTTAAGATTTCAAGGAATAATCTTCCCTATAACCTGTCAAACGCTGAGTTATATGTCCTGCTACTTCATCTTTTGTGATACATCTTAGTAATTTTAAGGTGAATCAAAGGTTCGCTTATCATGTGTGCTTTGGACAATAGTTTATATGTCTATTTTATAGTAATAAATTTGTTATAAAAAATTTACTAAAAATAAATCAGGGGTCTAATTTCTAGTAATAAATTTTTGTTATAGATAAAAGTGTATAAGAAAGATTTTATTATTATAAAGTATTTTAAAAATATGTTTATAAAAAATAAATAAATAAATAAATAAATAATTTAAAAAAATATATATTTTAAAAAAAATTATTCTTCTCTATAAATATTATAAAAATTATTTTTTTACTAAAAGGTTTTTTTAATATAATTAAATCTCTTTAATCGTGCTTTTGAGCAATTTTCAAGAAGGTAAGGTAGTAGTGGTGAGGGATGGGTTGGCACCTCGGTAGAGGAGGCAGTGGGATGAAGTAAGGATTTAGTCATTTTCCGTTTAAAAAATGAAGAGGGAGACGAGGCATATATGATCATGATAACGGAGAGAATATATGGAAGAAGGGTTAAAATTGGAAAAAAACATAATGACTGCATATATTGAGTATAAAAGTTAATGGTAGGAATACAATTGAAATTTATAAAAAATGCAAAGGATAAAATTATATTGAAACAAATTAAATATTCAATGTATTTAAACTTTTTTTAAAAAGTTAAGGAAAAAGAGTAGACTTTATCCTTGAAAATGTGATAATATATATGGATTGTATATGTTTATATTAAATTCTGCATTATTTTAAATGACAATGGGTAGTCTTTAATTATAAGTGTATGATAATTTTTACTACTTATGATCAAATTAAATTCTTTTAAAGGGAGAAATAAAAAGTGATGGGATTTATATATAATATATAGAAATTACAATTTTAACTAAATCATCACTTTGTTTGGATTTTTTTTTTAAATAACAAAAATACCTTTTCATTAAAAGATGTATTTTTTTATCAAAAAGGTATTTTTTTAATTTTAAATATATTTAGAAACATCTTTTAAAAAAATTATTTTTATCAAAAAATATTTATTTATTTTTCAAAATTAACAACTTTTTGCTTTAAAAACTAGAAGTAAAAGGAGTTTTAAATTTTTTTAATAAAAATATCCTTTATTTTAATTAGTAATTATAATTTATAATTTATATTTTTAGCCTCAATTTTTTCTTGAAATTCTAATTTTCTTACATTTATATTTATATATTCTCTCAGTAACTTCTACTAGGGGTGAATGCGGATTGGATCGGATATGACCAAAATCTTGATCTGATCTGCACTAAAATTATCGGATCGAATTCAATATATCTACAATTTTTAAGTTTGGATCCGATCCGCACATTTGCAGATCAGATCAGATCGGATCTCAATATATCTGCAAAAATATATAAATATTTTTAAAAAGCTTATTTTTATTTAAAAAATATTTATAAAATACTATTTTTTACTCTTTTAAATATGTTTACTCTTAAAATATTATTAAACGTACTTTTCTTAAATAATATAGTATATATGATAATTATTAGTTGAAATAAAACATAAAAAGAATACTTATTTATTTATTTATTTATTTATTTTTGCGGATCCGCGGATATGCGAATCGGATATACAGTACCTACATGAAATCCGCAATCCAATTCGATAACCTTGTAGATAAAATCCAATCCAATTCGATCATTTTGCAGATCGGATTGATATCCGCAATTTTTGAATTAAATTTAAATAAATACCATAAATATGCAAATTAGATCCGATCCATGAACACCCCTATCTATAACACCTCAAATTTTTAAAAAATTAAATAATGAGATCTTTCAAAAAAGAAGATAAAAGAATTATATTATTATTGTTATTATTATTATTACCATTAATAATTATTTAGTTTTGGTAAGAAAAAAAGAAAGAATATTTGGCCAAAGCCTTGAATAAAGAAAGAAAATTTTAAAACGTGGCTTTTATGCATAAGTTTATATATAAAACCATGACACATGCCTTTCCTCATTTAATGACCAATGACCCTAACTACCAAAACTCACGCTTTCGGCTGCGCGACTCTGATAGCTCGGACATTACGACGACTTTTATACTATTTAATACTAAAATATGAGCCTGTTTAAAACTTTAAACCGCAATACCAATTCAAAAATACTTTTTGTTCGATAACGTACATCTATAGATACTATACAACCTACAAAAAAAACTCATAAAGAGTACATACAAAGATATATATATATATATATATATATATATATATATATATATATAACTTTACAAGCATTAACCAATAGAATTCCTATCCCTCTTACAGAATATAACAAGATAAAGGCGAGAGTACATTAAATAATAACTAAAGCAATACAGAGCATCTCAACAACAATTAAATAAGCTCTTCGTGACTTCTGCGCCCATATCCTGAAAGGGAAAAATTGTAGGGGGTGAGAACATTGGTGCGGATTTTATAACCTACACTTACTAACCGGCAAGTGCACCGGGTCGTACCAAGTAATACCTTACGTGAGTAAGGATCGATCCCACGAGGATTGATGGATTAAGCAACAATAGTATTTGATAGGATTAGTTAGGCAAGCAGAAAAGATTGTTTTGGTATTCAAAGAGCATTAAACACAGACAAATAAATAAGTTGGGAATAATATAATGAGAAGATAGTTAAGGTTTCAGAGTTATCTATTTTTCCGGATTAATTTTTATTACTAACTAATTTAATCATGCAAGATATAATTTCATGGCAAACTATATGTGACTAGGCCCTAATTCCTTAGACCTTCCTAGTCTCCTCTAAAATTTATTTAACTGCCAATTCCTTGGTCAGTTAATTCCAATTAGAGGATAAAAATCAATTTTCAGTTTATATGCCACAAAAATTCTAATTACCCAAAGATAAGGGGATTATATGTCACGTATCCCATTAAATCCAAATAATTAAAATTTAAGATAATATGTTTCCAAGCTGTTGTTCAAGTAAAGAGCTTTTCCAAGTTTTACAAGAACTCAATTAGAATATGGGTCATACTTCCGTTCCACCCATATTCATAAAATAAGAGCGAAAACAATTATTGAAATATAAATCAAAGCATGGAATAAATTAGAAAGATCAAACGAATTAATCCATTACAAATAGACAGAGCTCCTAACCTTAACAATGAAGGATTAGTTGCTCATGGTTCAGAGAAGAAAAATAATGGTTCTGGTAACAATCTCGTGCTTGTCTAAATGTACAGAGTTTCTATTTATTACTAATCCTAATAGGTTTAAAATCAAAAATTAAAAATAATATCTTTTCCTCCAAGATAAGATTTGAATTTGAATTCGAATTAATTAACAGATCTTCAGTTGATGGTTGGGGAGCACTTGATTTGTCCATTCTGCAGCTTCTAATCTGTGTTTTCTGGGCTGGAAAGTGGGTCAAAACATCCCAAAATTCGTAACCAGCGTCATTTGTATTTTTGCAGATCGCGCATGTGATGCGTCCGCGTCATCCACGCGTTCGCGTCATTTGTGCATATTCCAGTCCACGCGTTCGCGTCAGGCACGCGATCGCGTCATTGCGATTTCTCCATTCCGCGCGATCGCGTGAGCCATGCGTCCGCGTCGGTCTTCGCTGGTCATCTTTTTGGTTTCTTCTTTTTCTCTGTAGAAACTTCATCAAATTCCTCTGAATGCTACCTAAAATAAATAAAATTGCATAAAACTCAAAATAGCATCCATAGTGGCTAAAATATAATTAATTCTAAATTAAACTCAACAATTTAGATGCAAATTCACTAGGAAAAGATAGATAAGATGCTCACGCATCACAACACCAAACTTAAACTGTTGCTTGTCCTCAAGCAACCAAAACTAATATAAGCTTAAGATGTGAATTTGCATGAGTATGAGAGTTCGATTAAGCTCATGTCTCTTTTTATAGTGGGGTTTATAACTGTAATCCTGAATAGGTTTGGCATCTCACTCTCCTTTGAATCAAAAGAATGTTAATGTCATTCGGAATTAGAATCCGGATAATATTATGAATTCTCTGATCTTTACATTTCAGTTTAATCCTTGAACACAGCAACATTTACTTTAATTTATTTTTTCTTTGGTGCTTTGCACCTTGAGCCTAGCCGTGACTTTAAATGTTTTGTCTCAAGAGTTACTTGACACAAAAACACCACAAGCACTTAACTGGGGAACTCTCTTTGAGTTCTGTTTTTTTTTTTAATTACTCCCAGACAGTGGTGCTCAAAGCCTTTGGCATACTCTGTTAAACACACTTGGTCTCGACTCTAAGTGTTATGTCTTAAGGATTACTTGACACAGTCACACCACAAGTAGGGAAACAACTCTTTGAGCTTTTAATCATGTCTGACCTCCCTAGTCATTGATGCTCAGAGCCTTGGACCTTGCTTTTATTTATTATTATTATTATTATTATTATTATTATTATTATTATTATTATTATTATTATTATTATTATTATTATTATTATTATTTTGCTGTTTATTTTGCTTCAAGGATTAAATTTTTCTAATTTTCAGAGAAGTCATAATAATTCTCTAAATTCCTGTTCCTTATACATCAACATCCCTTGATTCAAATTCAAATATACACTGTTCATATCATGCATTCAAAAATCACAGAAAATACCACCATATTTAAGTAAATAAGACTATTCTTAGAATTAAACTCAATTTCTCATGCAATACATCACTTCTTTTTCTTTTCTTTTTATATTCAAGTTCAGTGAGTGGTACATGAAACATCTTTTCAGCATTAAAGAAATTAAAAGAAAACTAATCCTATGATTCTAACTAATAAAAGATCATGCAACAAACAAAGCAAAATAGCAGAAAGCCAGAACATAACATAGAAAAAAGAAGGGAGGAATAAAAATGAAAGGAACTCAACCACCTTAGTTATCCTAGCGGTCGCTTTATTCTTCAGGTTGTGCTTCTCAATGAAGATGATTCGCCTCCCTCTTTGGTGCCAGAAAACCAATAAGCGCAGCGTCAACACCAAACTTAAAGGTTTGCTTGTCCTCAAGCAAATAAGAACTGAAAATAGAAGAGATAAATATTATGAGGACAAAATAAAAGGATAAAAGAATAAGAGAGAATTAGGATTGGAAGAGAGAGAGGAAGAAAACTGGGCGGTGAACTAGTGTGGCGCAAGCGACGCGAACGCGTGGGGCACGCGTTTGCGTGGGTTGCGCCTTCCCAAAATGACGCGAAAGCGTCAGGCACGCGATCGCGTGCCATGGATTTTATGCTATTCACGCGAAGCCAGCAGCGTGCCCGCGCGACTTTCTGTTCACATGGCTTGGGATGCCTATTTTCATACGACGCGATAGCGTCGATCACGCTATCGCGTGGATGGCCGTTTGTGCAATCGACGCGATCGCATTGGTCACGCATCCGCGTGACCAATTCCGTGCGTTTAGCACGACTCTTGCCCTAAGCCAGCACAACTCTCTGCCCAAACACTCTTTTACGTCGATTTCACAGGTCACGCGTCCGCGTCAGTGACGCGGCCGTGTGGGTGGCGAAAAATCACAAGCGACGCGAACGCGTGGGGCACGCGATCGCGTGGGCTTCTTTGTGCGAAAGGCTCCATTCTCGAGCCACTCCCGCGCAACTCTCTGTCAAATTTATTTTTCACACACATCCATCTGACGCGAACGCGTCAGCGACGCTTTCGCGTCGTGTGTGCGTTTTTTTTTTTTTGAAATATAGCTTGAGGTGTTCGGTTCCTGAAATAAGATAGCTGCATGGTCAAAATATTAGAAAGAACTTAATAAAATTTAAATAAGAAAATTACTACTATGAAAAATAAAAATAGCTAAGGATATGAAATTATCGGGTTGCCTCCCGACAAGCGCTTCTTTATCGTCATTAGCTTGACGGTCAGCTCCTCTAAGGAGGAGGATCATAGGGGCTCAGCTCTTTACCCCTTACTTTGAACTTCTTTCCTGTGTCTCCATAACGCAGCTCAATATGTTCCAGAGAGAGGATTCTGATTACTGTATAAACCCATGCTGGATTGCTGGTCAACACCACCTTCATTTCTGGGGAGAAACCTTCAGTGGGGATCTTTTTGTTTCTCCATCCTCTGGGTACTTTCTTCTTTTTGGAAACCTCTTCCTTGGTAGATGATGCATTCCCAACACCAAACTTAGGGTTGATGTCAGGAGAAATTTTATTGACTGTTACCAAGGGAGGTTTGAGTTGCAGATTCTGCTGTGTATCATCAGGGAGTTTTTGAAGGTTTGGATCAATAAGCTCAGCCTGCATGCACATCTCTTCTTCACCTGTTGGATGTATATCTTTGAAGACATGAAAGACCAGTTGCTCATTATGTACTCTAAGTACTAATTCACCCACTTTTACATCAATCAGAGCTCTTCCAGTGGCTAGAAATGGTCTTCCTAGAATTATAGAGGCATTCTCATCTTCTCCTGTATCAAGAATCACAAAGTCTGCTGGGAGAAAGAACTTACCCACTTTGACCAAGATATTCTCCACTAATTCGTATGCAGGCTTCATAGATTTATCTGCCATCTGCAATGCTATCTTTGTGGGTTGTGCCTCTTGGATTTGCAGCTTTTTCATCACAGATAAGGGCATTAGATTTATGCTTGCCCCCAGATCACATAGGGCTTTCTCAAATGTTGTGCTCCCAATAGTGCATGGAATTTGAAAGCTTCCTGGATCTGGCATCTTCTTTGGCAAGTTATTCTGAATTACAGCACTACATTCCTTAGTCAGGACTACTGTCTCATCTCCCTTTAAACGCTTTTTCTTTGACAACAGCTCATTCATGAACTTGACATAGATAGGCATTTGCTCCAAGACCTCAGCAAAAGGAATATTGATTTGTAACTTTCTGAAGATTTCCAAGAACTTTGAGAACTGCTTGTCCTTGGTCTCCTTTTGAAGTCTCTGAGGATATGACATCTTAGGCTTATACTCAGGAGCCTTTGGCAGTGTAGGATAAGTGTCAAGAGAGTCTGGGAAAGGGTTGTCCGCACGCTTTGGAGGGTCGTGCTCTACTTCTTCCTTCTTCTCTTCCGGAGCTTCCTTTTCAACTAGCTCTTCATTAGCCTTGGTCTCAGAGCCAGCTACTTTACCACTTCTCAATTGAATAACCTTGCAATCATCTCCTGGGTTCACCACCGTATCACCTTGAAATGTACTTGCAGACCTCTCAAGTATTTGCTTGCTCAGTTGACCCACTAGCACTTCTAAATTTTTAATGGAGGCTCTGGTTTCCTGCATAACTTGTGCTTCTGCACTTGCCACTTGTCTACTTATCACAGTGATAACATTGCATTCCTCTCTTGGATTTGGAATTGTGTTACTAGGAAGGCTATTAGTGGTCCTCTGATCAATTTCATTAACTCTGGTAGCTATTTGACCCATTTGAATCTCCAGGTTCTTGATGGATGCTCTGGTTTCCTGTCTAAAACCTGTCAATATTGCTTCCAGATCATTGTTCTGTTGAAAACCGCCTTGAGAATTATGGTTGAAGTTTTGAGGTCTCTGAGGTTGATCCCTCCATCCAAAAATTGGGTGATTCCTCCATCCCTGGTTGTATGTCTTAGAATATGGATCATTGTTGGGATTCCTAGGACCATTCCCCATGTAATTCACCTGTTCAAAAGAGGGTTGAGCATAATCATAATTATCATTTTGTATAAAGTTACCTGCCATGTCATAGGAGACTTCCTGTGGTGGATTTTGGGTGTTGATAGCTGAGACTTGCATGCCACCTATTTGTTGAGTAAGTAGATTTATTTGCTGAGACATCAGCTTGTTCTGAGCAAGAAGAGCATTAACAGCTTCTACTTCCAACACACCTCTCTTTTGAGGATTCTCAGAGTTCACAGGATTCCTGTTAGATGAGTATAAATATTGGTTGCTACCAACCAATTCAATCAGCTCAATAGTCTCTTCTGGTGTCTTCTTCTTGTGCAATGAACCGCCTGCAGAAGTGTCTAGGCTCAACTTGGACATCTCACCCAAGCCTTCATAAAAGATATCCAGTTGGGTCCATTTGGAGAACATGTCTGGAGGGCATTGCCTAGTCAGTAGCTTGTATCTCTCCCAAGCTTCATACAGAGTTTCACCATCCTTCTGTCTGAAGGTCTGAACCTCTAACCTAAGCTTAGTCAGCTTCTTAGGTGGGAAAAATTTTGTGAGAAACTCAGTAACAACCTTGTCCCAAGTATCCAAACTCTCCTTTGATTGGGAATTGGTGCGCGAAATTGTGATCACTACACAACTTTGCACAACTAACCAACAAGTGCACTGGGTCGTCCAAGTAATAAACCTTACGCGAGTAAGGGTCGATCCCACGGAGATTGTTGGTATGAAGCAAGCTATGGTCACCTTGTAAATCTCAGTCAGGCAGACTCAAATGGGTATAGATGATGAATAAAACATAAAGATAAAGATAGAGATACTTATGTATATCATTGGTGAGAGCTTCAGATAAGCGTATGAAGATGCTGTCCCTTCCGTCTCTCTGCTTTCCTACTGTCTTCATCCAATCCTTCTTACTCCTTTCCATGGCAAGCTTATGCAAGGGTTTCACCGTTGTCAGTGGCTACCTCCCATCCTCTCATTGGAAATGTTCAACGCACCCTGTCACGGCACGGCTATCCATCTGTCGGTTCTCAATCAGGCCGGAATAGAATCCAGTGATTCTTTTGCGTCTGTCACTAACGCCCCGCCTTCAGGAGTTTGAAGCACGTCACAGTCATTCAATCATTGAATCCTACTCAGAATACCACAGACAAGGTTAGACCTTCTGGATTCTCTTGAATGCCACCATCAGTTCTTGCCTATACCACGAAGACTCTGATCTCACGGAATGGCTGGCTCGTTTGTCAGGCGAGCACTCGGTTGTCAGGCAATCAACCATGCATCGTGTATCAGGAATCCAAGAGATAAACACTAGAGCCTCGTATGCTTGTAGAACAAGAGTGGTTGTCAGTCACTTTGTTCATGAGTGAGAATGATGATGAGTGTCACGGATCATCACATTCATCAAGTTGAAGAACAAGTGATATCTTGGACAAAGAACAAGCGGAATTGAATAGAAGAACAATAGTAATTGCATTAATACTCGAGGTACAGCAGAGCTCCACACCTTAATCTATGGTGTGTAGAAACTCCACCGTTGAAAATACATAAGAACAAGGTCTAGGCATGGCCGTGAGGCCAGCCTCCCAAAGTGATCAAAAGATCTAAAGAACAAAAGTTTCCAAAGATCAGAAGATGATCCGAAGATGAAAATACAATAGTAAAAGGTCCTATATATAGAAAACTAGTAGCCTAGGGTGTACAGAGATGAGTAAATGACATAAAAATCCACTTCCGGGCCCACTTGGTGTGTGCTTGGGCTGAGCAATGAAGCATTTTCGTGTAGAGACTCTTCTTGGAGTTAAACGCCAGCTTTTATGCCAGTTTGGGCGTTTAACTCCCATTTAGGTGCTAGTTCCGGCGTTTAACACTGGGAATTCTGAGGGTGACTTTAAACGCCGGTTTGGGCCATCAAATCTTGGGAAAAGTATGGACTATCATATATTGCTGGAAAGCCCAGGATGTCTACTTTCCAACGCCGTTGAGAGCGCGCCAATTGGGCTTCTGTAGCTCCAGAAAATCCACTTCGAGTGCAGGGAGGTCAGAATCCAACAGCATCTGCAGTCCTTTTCAGTCTCTGAATCAGATTTTTGCTCAGGTCCCTCAATTTCAGCCAGAAAATACCTGAAATCACAGAAAAACACACAAACTCATAGTAAAGTCCAGAAAAGTGAATTTTAATTAAAAACTAATAAAAATATACTAAAAACTAACTAAATCATACTAAAAACATACTAAAAACAATGCCAAAAAGCGTACAAATTATCTGCTCATCACAACACCAAACTTAAATTGTTGCTTGTCCCCAAGCAACTGAAAATCAAATAAGATAAAAAGAAGAGAATATGCAATGAATTCCAAAAACATCTATGAAGATCAGTATCAATTAGATGAGCGGGACTTTTAGCTTTTTGCCTCTGAATAGTTTTGGCATCTCACTCTATCCTTTGAAATTCAGAATGATTGGCTTCTTTAGGAACTCAGAATCCAGATAGTGTTATTGATTCTCCTAGTTAAGTATGATGATTCTTGAACACAGCTACTTATTGAGTCTTGGCTGTGGCCCAAAGCACTCTGTCTTCCAGTATTACCACCGGATACATACATGCCACAGACACATAATTGGGTGAACCTTTTCAGATTGTGACTCAGCTTTGCTAGAGTCCCCAATTAGAGGTGTCCAGGGTTCTTAAGCACACTCTTTTTGCCTTGGATCACAACTTTATTTCTTTCTTTTTTCTTTCTTTTTCTCTTTCCCCTTTTTTTTTCGTTTTTCTCCTTCCTTTTTTTTTTGTATTCACTGCTTTTTCTTGCTTCAAGAATCATTTTAATAATTTTTCAGATCCTCAGTAACATGTCTCCTTTTTCATCATTCTTTCAAGAGCCAACATTCATGAACCACAAATTCAAAAGACATATGCACTGTTTAAGCATACATTCAGAAAACAAAAGTGTTGCCACCACATCAAAATAATTAAACTGTTATAAAATTCAAAATTCATGCAATTCTTTTCTTTTTCAATTAAGAACATTTGTTTAAGAAGGGTGATGGATTCATAGGACATTCATAACTTTAAGGCATAGACACTAAGACACTAATGATCATAAGACACAAACATAGACAAACATAAGCACTAAAATTCGAAAAACAGAAAAACAAAAAAACAAGAAAATTAAAGAACGGGTCCACCTTAGTGATGGCGGCTTGTTCTTCCTCTTGAAGATCCTATGGAGTGCTTGAGCTCCTCAATGTCTCTTCCTTGTCTTTGTTGCTCCTCTCTCATGATTCTTTGATCTTCTCTAATTTCATGGAGGAGGATGGAATGTTCTTGGTGCTCCACCCTTAGTTGACCCATGTTGGAACTTAATTCTCCTAGGGAGGTGTTAATTTGCTCCCAATAGTCTTATGGAGGAAAGTGCATCCCTTGAGGCATCTCAGGGATCTCATGATGAGAGGGGTCTCTTGTTTGCTCCATCCTTTTCTTAGTGATGGGCTTGTCCTCATCAATGGGGATGTCTCCCTCTATGTCAACTCCAACTGAATAACAGAGGTGACAAATGAGATGAGGAAAGGCTAACCTTGCTAAGGTAGAGGACTTGTCCGCCACCTTATAGAGTTCTTGGGCTATAACCTCATGAACTTCTACTTCTTCTCCAATCATGATGCTATGGATCATGATGGCCCGGTCTAGAGTCACTTCGGACCGGTTGCTAGTGGGAATGATTGAGCGTTGGATAAACTCCAACCATCCTCTAGCTATGGGCTTGAGGTCATGCCTTCTCAATTGAACCGGCTTCCCTCTTGAATCTCTCTTCCATTGGGCGCCCTCTTCACAAATGTCAGTGAGGACTTGGTCCAACCTTTGATCAAAGTTGACCCTTCTAGTGTAAGGATGTTCATCTCCTTGCATCATAGGCAAGTTGAATGCCAACCTCACATTTTCCGGACTAAAATCCAAGTATTTCCCCCGAACCATAGTAAGCCAATTCTTTGGATCCGGGTTCACACTTTGATCATGGTTCTTGGTGATCCATGCATTGGCATAGAACTCTTGAACCATTAAGATTCCGACTTGTTGAATGGGGTTGGTGAGAACTTCCCAACCTCTTCTTCGGATCTCATGTCGGATCTCCGGATATTCACTCTTTTTGAGTGAAAAAGGGACCTCGGGGATCACCTTCTTCAAGGCCACAACTTCATAGAAGTGGTCTTGATGCACCCTTGAGATGAATCTCTCCATCTCCCATGACTCGGAGGTGGAGGCTTTTGCCTTCCCTTTCCTCTTTCTAGAGGTTTCTCCGGCCTTGGATGCCATAAATGGTTATGGAAAAACAAAAAGCAATGCTTTTACCACACCAAACTTAAAAGGTTTGCTCATCCTCGAGCAAAAGAAGAAAGAAGAGAGTATAAGAAGAAGAAATGAGGAAGAAGGGAATGGCTTTGTGTTCGGCCAAAGAGGGGGAGAAGTGGTGTTTAGGTTGTGTGAAAATGAAGAGGTGAAGAAGGGTTTATATAGGAGAGGAGGGGCTTATGGTTCGGTCATGTATGGGTGGGTTTGGGAGGGAAAGTGGTTTGAATTTGAAGGGTGAGGTTTTATGAAGGATGGATGTGAGTGGTGAAGAGAAAGATGGGATTTGATAGGTGAAGGGTTTTTGGGGAAGAGGTATTAAGGTGATTGGTGAATGGGTGAAGAAAAAGAGAGAGAGTGGTGGGGTTGGTGGGGATCCTGTGAGGTCCACAGATCCTGAGGTGTCAAGGAAAAGTCATCCCTGCATCAAATGGCATGCAAAAACACGTTTTGTGCCAAATCTGGCGTTAAACGCCGGGCTGGTGCCCATTTCTGGCGTTTAACGCCAGGTTCTTGCCCTTTCCTGGCGTTTAATGCCAGTCTGGTGCCCTTTTCTGGCGTTAAACGCCCAGAATGGTGCCAGACTGGGCGTTAAACGCCCAACTGTTAGCCTTACTGGCGTTTAAACGCCAGTAGGTTCTTCCTCCAGGGTGTGCTGTTTTTCTTCCTGTTTTTCATTCTGTTTTTGCTTTTTCAATTGATTTTGTGACTTCTTATGATCATCAACCTACAAAAAACATAAAATAACAAAAGAAAATAGATAAAATATAACATTGGGTTGCCTCCCAACAAGCGCTTCTTTAATGTCAGTAGCTTGACAGAGGGCTCTCATGGAGCCTCACAGATACTCAGAGCAATGTTGGAACCTCCCAACACCAAACTTAGAGTTTGAATGTGGGGGTTCAACACCAAACTTAGAGTTTGGTTGTGGCCTCCCAACACCAAACTTAGAGTTTGACTGTGGGGGCTCTGTTTGATTCTGATTTGAGAGAAGCTCTTCATGCTTCCTCTCCATGGTGACAGAGGGATATCCTTGAGCCTTAAACACAAAGGATTCTTCATTCACTTGAATGATCAGTTCACCTCTATCAACATCAATCACAGCCTTTGTTGTGGCTAGGAAGGGTCTGCCAAGGATGATGGATTCATCCATGCACTTCCCAATCTCTAGGACTATGAAATCAGCAGGGATGTAATGGTCTTCAATCTTCACCAAAACATCCTCTACAAGTCCATAAGCTTGTTTTCTTGAGTTGTCTGCCATCTCTAGTGAGATTCTTGCAGCTTGTACCTCAAAGATCCCTAGCTTCTCCATTACAGAAAGAGGCATGAGGTTTACACTTGACCCTAAGTCACACAGAGCCTTCTTGAAGGTCATGGTGCCTATGGTGCAAGGTATGGAAAACTTCATAGGATCTTGTCTCTTTTGAGGTAATTTCTGCCTAGACAAGTCATCCAGTTCTTTGGTGAGCAAAGGAGGTTCATCCTCCCAAGTCTCATTTCCAAATAACTTGTCATTTAGCTTCATGATTGCTCCAAGGTATTTAGCAACTTGCTCTTCAGTGACATACTCATCCTCTTCAGAGGAAGAATACTCATCAGAGCTCATGAAAGGCAGAAGTAAGTCCAATGGAATCTCTATGGTCTCATTTTGAGCCTCAGATTCCCATGGTTCCTCATTGGGGAACTCAGTGGAGGCTAGTGCACGCCCATTGAGGTCTTCCTCAGTGGCGTTCACTTCCTCTCCCTCCTCTCCAAATTCGGCTATGTTGACGGCCTTGCACTCTCCTTTTGGATTTTCTTCTGTATTGCTTGGGAGAGTACTAGGAGGGAGTTCAGTAACTTTCTTGCTCAGCTGAACCACTTGTGCCTCCAAATTCCTAATGGAGGATCTTGTTTCAGTCATGAAACTTTGAGTGGTTTTGATTAGATCAGAGACCATGGTTGCTAAGTCAGAGGGGTTCTGCTTAGAACTCTCTGTCTGTTGCTGAGAAGATGATGGAAAAGGCTTGCCATTGCTAAACCTGTTTCTTCCACCATTATTGTTGAAACCTTGTTGAGGTCTCTCTTGATTCTTCCATGAGAAATTTGGGTGATTTCTCCATGAAGAATTATAGGTGTTTCTATAGGGTTCTCCTAGGTAATTCACCTCTTCCATTGAAGGGTTCTCAGGATCATAAGCTTCTTCTTCAGATGAAGCATCCTTAGTACTGTTTGGTGTATTTTGCATTCCAGACAGACTTTGAGAAATCAAATTGACTTGTTGAGTCAACATCTTGTTCTGAGCCAGAATGGCATTCAGAGTATTAATCTCAAGAACTCCTTTCTTCTGACTTGTCCCATTGTTCACATGAATTGGTTATTTGCAACCATTTCAATTAGCTCTTGAGCTTCTGTAGGCGTCTTCTTCAGATGAAGAGATCCTCCAGCAGAGCTATCCAAAGACATCTTGGATAGTTCAGAGAGACCATCATAGAAAATACCTATGATGCTCCATTCAGAAAGCATGTCAGATGGACATTTTCTGATCAATTGTTTGTATCTTTCCCAAGCTTTATAGAGGGATTCTCCATCCTTCTGTCTGAAGGTTTGGACTTCCACTCTAAGCTTACTCAATTTTTGAGGTGGAAAGAACTTTGCCAAGAAGGCATTGACTAGCTTTTTCCATGAGTCCAGGCTTTCTTTAGGTTGTGAGTCCAACCATGTCCTAGCTCTGTCTCTTACAGCAAAAGGGAATAGCATAAGTCTGTAGACCTCAGGGTCAACCCCATTAGTCTTGACAGTGTCACAGATTTGCAAGAATTCAGCTAAGAACTTATGAGGATCTTCCAATGGAAGTCCATGGAACTTGCAATTCTGTTGCATTAGAGAAACTAATTGAGGCTTAAGCTCAAAGTTGTTTGCTCCAATGGCAGGGATAGAGATGCTTCTCCCATAGAAGTCGGGAGTAGGTGCAGTAAAGTCACCCAGCACCTTCCTTGCATTGTTGTTGTTGTTGTTGTTTTCGGCTGCCATGGTTTCTTCTTAGCTTTCGCTTCAAGGTCCTTTCAGGTTCAGGGTCAGCTTCAACAAGAATGCCTTTGTCTTTGTTCCTGCTCATATGAAAGAGAAGAGAACAAGAAAATATGGAATCCTCTATGTCACAGTATAGAGATTCCTTGAAGTGTCAGAGGAACAGAAAAATAGAAAGAAGAGGTAGAAGAATTCGAACTTAATTAGATAGAGTTCGAATTGTGCATTGAGAAGGAGTGGTACTCCATAATTAGAAGGATGTGGGAAGAGAGGAAGAAATTTTTGAAAATCAAGTGAAATATTTTGAAAACATTTTTGAAAAAAAAAATTAATTAATTTTCGAAAATCAAGAGTGGGAAAGAAATCAAGTAATTTTTGAAAAAGATTTTGAAATTAGAAATCAAAAAGATATGATTAAGAACTGTTTTGAAAAAAGATGTGATTAAAAAGATATGATAAGAAATTATGCTTTTAAAAAGATATGATTTGAAAACAATTTTAAAAAGATTTGATTTTAAAAATTAATGACTTGCCTCACAAGAAAAGATATGATTCAAACATTAAACCTTTCTCAACAGAAAAGGCAACATACTTAAAATGTTCAATCAAATCATTAATTGTTAGTAAGTATCTTTGAAAAAGGAAAGAAATTGATTTTGAAAACATTTGATTGAAAAGATATGATTTGAAAAAGATTTGATTTTGAAAAACTTTGAAAACTAAAAAAAATTGATTTTGAAAACAAAATCCTCCCCCTTGTGCCATCCTGGCGTTAAACGCCCAGAATGGTGCACATTCTGGCGTTTAACGCCCAATGCACTACCTTTTTGGGCGTTAAACGCCCAACCAGGTACCCTGGCTGGCGTTTAAACACCAGTCTGTCCTTCTTCACTGGGCGTTTTGAACGCCCAGCTTTTTCTGTGTAATTCCTCTGCTGCATGTTCTGAATCTTCAGTTCCCTGTACTATTGACTTGAAAATAGAACCAAGATCAAATAAACAAGGCATGCAAGACACCAAACTTAAAATTAGACACTAGACTCAAACAAGAAACATAAAATATTTTTTTTTTGGTTTTTATGGTTTTGTAATTTTTTTTTTTGTGGTTTTTCGAAAATTATGTGAAAATAGAAAATAAAGGTTTCAGAATTCTCAATTTGGATTCCAGGAATCATTGCAATGTTAGTCTAAGACTCCGGTCCAGGAATTAGACATGGCTTCACAGCCAGCCAAGCCTTCAAAAAAAGCTTCGGTCCAAAACACTAGACATGGCCAATGGCCAGCCAAGCCTTAGCAGATCATTGCTCCAATAGCAAGATTGATAGAAATCAACAAGCTCTTGTGATGATAGGTTGAAACCTCGGTCCAATAAGATTAGACATGGCTTCTCAGCCAGCCAGACTTCAACAGATCATCATGAAACACTAGAATTTATTCTTAAGAACTCTGAAAAAAAAAATACCTAATCTAAGCAACAAGATGAACCGTCAGTTGTCCATACTCAAAACAATCCCCGGCAACGGCGCCAAAAACTTGGTGCGCGAAATTGTGATCACTACACAACTTTGCACAACTAACCAGCAAGTGCACTGGGTCGTCCAAGTAATAAACCTTACGCGAGTAAGGGTCGATCCCATGGAGATTGTTGGTATGAAGCAAGCTATGGTCACCTTGTAAATCTCAGTCAGGCAGACTCAAATGGGTATAGATGATGAATAAAACATAAAGATAAAGATAGAGATACTTATGTATATCATTGGTGAGAGCTTCAGATAAGCGTATGAAGATGTTGTCCCTTCCGTCTCTCTGCTTTCCTACTGTCTTCATCCAATCCTTCTTACTCCTTTCCATGGCAAGCTTATGCAAGGGTTTCACCGTTGTCAGTGGCTACCTCCCATCCTCTCATTGGAAATGTTCAACGCACCCTGTCACGGCACGGCTATCCATCTGTCGGTTCTCAATCAGGCCGGAATAGAATCCAGTGATTCTTTTGCGTCTGTCACTAACGCCCCGCCTTCAGGAGTTTGAAGCACGTCACAGTCATTCAATCATTGAATCCTACTCAGAATACCACAGACAAGGTTAGACCTTCCGGATTCTCTTGAATGCCACCATCAATTCTTGCCTATACCACGAAGACTCTGATCTCACGGAATGGCTGGCTCGTTTGTCAGGCAAGCACTCGGTTGTCAGGCGATCAACCATGCATCGTGTATCAGGAATCCAAGAGATAAACACTAGAGCCTCGTATGCTTGTAGAACAAGAGTGGTTGTCAGTCACTTTGTTCATGAGTGAGAATGATGATGAGTGTCACGGATCATCACATTCATCAAGTTGAAGAACAAGTGATATCTTGGACAAAGAACAAGCGGAATTGAATAGAAGAACAATAGTAATTGCATTAATACTCGAGGTACAGCAGAGCTCCACACCTTAATCTATGGTGTATAGAAACTCCACCGTTGAAAATACATAAGAACAAGGTCTAGGCATGGCCGTGAGGCCAGCCTCCCAAAGTGATCAAAAGATCTAAAGAACAAAAGTTTCCAAAGATCAGAAGATGATCCGAAGATGAAAATACAATAGTAAAAGGTCCTATATATAGAAAACTAGTAGCCTAGGGTGTACAGAGATGAGTAAATGACATAAAAATCCACTTCCGGGCCCACTTGGTGTGTGCTTGGGCTGAGCAATGAAGCATTTTCGTGTAGAGACTCTTCTTGGAGTTAAACGCCAGCTTTTATGCCAGTTTGGGCGTTTAACTCCCATTTAGGTGCCAGTTCCGGCGTTTAACGCTGGGAATTCTGAGGGTGACTTTGAACGCCGGTTTGGGCCATCAAATCTTGGGCAAAGTATGGACTATCATATATTGCTGGAAAGCCCAGGATGTCTACTTTCCAACGCCGTTCAGAGCGCGCCAATTGAGCTTCTGTAGCTCCAGAAAATCCACTTCGAGTGCAGGGAGGTCAGAATCCAACAGCATCTGCAGTCCTTTTCAGTCTCTGAATCAGATTTTTGCTCAGGTCCCTCAATTTCAGCCAGAAAATACCTGAAATTACAGAAAAACACACAAACTCATAGTAAAGTCCAGAAAAGTGAATTTTAATTAAAAACTAATAAAAATATACTAAAAACTAACTAAATCATATTAAAAATATACTAAAAACAATGCCAAAAAGCGTACAAATTATCCGCTCATCAGGAATCTAGCCATAGCTTTGCTTTATCCCTCAGAGCAAACGGAAAAAGCATGAGTCTGTACACCTCTGGATTCACTCCATTTGTCTTCACAGTATCATATATCTGCAGAAAATCAGATATGAAATGATTTGGATCTTCATGAGGAAGCCTATGATACTGGCAATTTTGTTGTACCAAGGTGACCAATTGTGGTTTCAAGTCAAAGTTGTTTGCATTTATAGGAGGCACCACAATACTTTTTCCATAAAGATCCGCAGTAGGGGTAGAATAAGAGCCAAGCACTCTCCTCTGTTGATCATCCCCATTCGGATTTACCACATTGGCATTAGCATTATTATTTGCCATAGTGGATTCTGCCGCCTTGCAAAGTCTTGCTTGTTGTAAACGCCGCCTGAAAGTCCTTTCAGGTTCAGGATCAAAGCCTAAGAGATGTTCTTTGTCTCTGTTCCTGCGCATAAACAAACAGAACACAAGAAAGAATGGAAATCTCTACGTCAGAGTGCAGAGAATTCCCAGTGAAATAATCTGTGTAAAGAGATAAAAATATTGAATAAAATAAATAGAAGAAAAATAATAAATAGGTAATACCAAACTTAATTTTAGAAATTAAGAGAAATATTGGTGCTATTTATTTTAAGAAAAAATTTTTGAAAATATTATTTATTTATTTATTTTTGAATGTTAGAAATAGAAATAAAATAAATTAACTAAATATTAAAAGATAAGAAAATTAATAGGGAGAAACAAATTGAAAATAAAAGGAAATAAAAATAGAAAGGAAAATAAAAAAATAAATAAAAAAAATGGACGCAGGTTTGAAAGCAAAATTCAAAGGTTAAATAAAGTAAGGAAATTAAAACGGGGAACAGGGGAGGGAGTTTTTAACGAAACAACGAAGAAAAGTTTTTTTTTTTTTTGAAAATTAATAAAATATATTTAAATAAAATTAAATTTAAAACGCCTAATCTAAACAATCAAACAACTAATAGTTGTTAATCACAGTCAATCCCCGGCAACGGCGCCAAAAACTTGGTGCGGATTTTATAACCCACACTTACTAACCGGCAAGTGCACCGGGTCGTACCAAGTAATACCTTACGTGAGTAAGGGTCGATCCCACGAGGATTGATGGATTAAGCAACAATAGTATTTGATAGGATTAGTTAGGCAAGCAGAAAAGATTGTTTTGGTATTCAAAGAGCATTAAACACAGACAAATAAATAAGTTGGGAATAATATAATGAGAAGATAGTTAAGGTTTCAGAGTTATCTATTTTTCCGGATTAATTTTTATTACTAACTAATTTAATCATGCAAGATATAATTTCATGGCAAACTATATGTGACTAGGCCCTAATTCCTTAGACCTTCCTAGTCTCCTCTAAAATTTATTAACTGCCAATTCCTTGGTTAGTTAATTCCAATTAGAGAATAAAAATCAATTTTCAGTTTATATGCCACAAAAATTCTAATTACCCAAAGATAAGGGGATTATATGTCACGTATCCCATTAAATCCAAATAATTAAAATTTAGGATAATATGTTTCCAAACTGTTGTTCAAGTAAAGAGCTTTTCTAAGTTTTACAAGAACTCAATTAGAATATGGGTCATACTTCCGTTCCACCCATATTCATAAAATAAGAGCGAAAACAATTATTGAAATATAAATCAAAGCATGGAATAAATTAGAAAGATCAAACGAATTAATCCATTACAAATAGACAGAGCTCCTAACCTTAACAATGAAGGATTAGTTGCTCATGGTTCAGAGAAGAAAAATAATGGTTCTGGTAACAATCTCGTGCTTGTCTAAATGTACAGAGTTTCTATTTATTACTAATCCTAATAGGTTTGAAATCAAAAATTAAAAATAATATCTTTTCCTCCAAGATAAGATTTGAATTTGAATTCGAATTAATTAACAGATCTTCAGTTGATGGTTGGGGACCAATTGATTTGTCCATTCTGCAGCTTCTAATCTGTGTTTTCTGGGCTGAAAAGTGGGTCAAAACAGCCCAAAATTCGTAACCAGCGTCATTTGTATTTTTGCAGATCGCGCATGTGATGCGTCCGCGTCATCCACGCGTTCGCGTCATTTGTGCATATTCCAGTCCACGCGTTCGCGTCAGGCACGCGATCGCGTCATTGCGATTTCTCCATTCCGCGCGATCGCGTGAGCCATGCGTCCGCGTCGGTCTTCGCTGGTCATCTTTTTGGTTTCTTCTTTTTCTCTGCAGAAACTTCATCAAATTCCTCCGAATGCTACCTAAAATAAATAAAATTGCATAAAACTCAAAATAGCATCCATAGTGGCTAAAATATAATTAATTCTAAATTAAACTCAACAATTTAGATACAAATTCACTAGGAAAAGATAGATAAGATGCTCACGCATCAAACATCATCCTCGAAAGGGTTCTCAGTAGAGGGTTTTTGGGAATTACTGTAATAGGATACATGAAAATAAATCGTACCAGTGATTAATAACCGTCTTATGCCTCTTTCCAAAAACAACGGTTTACAATAAAATTAAAGTAAAAAATCTTTTCTGAAAGAGGAAACTGTTCGTTTAAAACAAGATTCAAAAGCCTTTCAAAAGGTTTATCTATGCTGAACCAAATTAACGTTTCATACTTTTCCAAACCAGAAACACAAAACCAAACCAACCATCGGTCCATCTCATTTCAACCACGGCCCTAGGCCCAAACAATCCAACAGCAACCAATCACCACAGTCCAACAGAGTCTCAGTCGCAAACACAAATAGGAAGATCCAAGCACAAACAAACAGTTATTGCAAGTAGAACAATTAGCAGTTAATCACAAGTAGTCACAAAAGCAAACCAAGTATAATATGCGCTCCCAAATAATGTCACATAAATGCATATGATGCATGCCTGTCCTAGTGGCTGGTGATATCATCTGTCGGTTATAGAGCCAACCCGACAAGTTCTGGTAGCTAACCATTGGACTGTCCCTCTGTCGTGCATCCCCAACTCAAGTTATTCTCGATCATTATCATGATCATAATCATAATCCATATCCAACACCCTCACTGTTGTATATTCATAGAGGTGAGCTCATCCCGGACTTTCACAGTGCCCGGCCACACTCACGACATAGGGTCAGCAGAGTCTCGAGTCTCCACCTGGAGCACGTGGTGGCTAGCCACTGCTTCTTCCCAGGGAAACTCGTGTCTCTGATAGTGGAAGTGCAACATTCACATTTCATTCATTAGCATATATGCATTTATAATCGGCCATAATCAACAATGGCTCTGCCGTAACTCGGCAATAACTCAGCCATCCGACCCACGGTTCAATCCAGAACCAGCCAATTTATCAATAAATAGAGCCCTTCGGCTTAAATTCATAATTCATAATCAGCCATACGGCTCATAACTCATTTGGCAATCAGCCATAATTCAATAGCATACACAGCCATTCCGGCTCATAACAAAATAGCACTTCCATCATTCAATATCATCAAATTCATAAAATCGGCATTTAAGCCATAAATCACTTTTTCTCAATTCATTTCACTTTGAAATCAACTCTTTTCTGCCTTGGCTTTAAAGTTTCCATTTTTCAAATCATCTCAGGCTCATAAGCCACTCTTACACAAGGTAAATTCCCCTTTTGAAAACAAAGCCACCCTCGGCATTCTCTTTTCAAAACTTCCAAAATCATGACAAGTTAAAGATTTATTTTGAAATATTCAAAATCGTCCATCCAACAACGGAATTTTGTATCAAAAGTTTCTCGGTAGATTCTCAAGTCTTTAGGGGAGGATAACATAACTCATTCTGTCAAATTCTCTTAAAATCATTAAAACCTTGGCTTTCTGATTTGAATAGTAAAATAGGATCTAAGCCAAACCGAGTCATGTAATCAATTACTCCTTTCAAAGCCATTTCCTTTACTTAAACAAAACTAGCTTCAATTCCCTGATTAAATCTGAAGCATTTTAAACTGCTAAGAGAATAATTTTTGTGGTGTTAAACTAGAGTTCAAAGGATACTCTGAAGCTTATTTAAAATGTCAGAATAATGAGGTTCATCAATCGAAATCCAAATCCTTTTAAAATCACGAAAACTATTCCAAGGGACAAACTTTATGTTTAATAGAGAAACACATAAACCCGTTTTACCTTTTTAAAACAGCCTCAAAGCAAAATTCTCTTTCGAATGACTTGCACCCAAAGACATACTATTTTTCTTGGAAAATATGGAGAAATCATAATTCTCTTTTCAATAATTCTTTCAAAGCGTAGCTTCATCGCTTTCATAATTGTTCTAAGTAACGATAATAGAAGAAGCTCTAAATTCACAATCCTCCAAGCAAATAGGAAAGGCATTAAACCCATAATTTTCCCAAATAACATTTCAAATAAAGACTCAGATTTTATAAAAATTTCGGTAGCACCTCCCCTAAAACTTGGACTTTGTCACCGGTTCGAGTCCCAACTAAACCGCTCCACAATCCTTTTCAACAGTTCAAAACCAGAAATCAATTCAGAAACAAGCTAAATCCAACAATAATCTCATTTTCATATCTCAAGAAAACCGTTTCAAAATCAAACCATTATCAACCGATTAAACTCGTTTCCAAAGCTTTAAAGAAGCGGTTCAGCAACAAATCATTTATCAACACCAAGTCAATTAAAGTAAACCAGGCTGAATTCAAAAGTGCATTCGACTTTTCACATTGTCAAAACAATTAACTCAATTCAAATCAATTCTCAACGGATTAAACTTGATCTCAAATCTTTAAAAGAATCAACTTGAAGACATTCCATTTCACAAAACCGCACAACAATCCAACCGACAAACGTTCAAAATCAATCAAGACCAAATCAAACCATACATAAGGCCGATACAATCACCAAATACACATTTTCTCATATCAGTATCCATATGTAACAATTCCAATGTATAAAATATAGTTTTCGGAAAGTGCCCTGATGAGCGGATAATTTATACGCTTTTTGGCATTATTTTTAGTATGTTTTTAGTTTGTTTTAGTTAGTTTTCACTATATTTTTATTAGTTTTTAGTTAAAATTCACTTTTCTGGACTTTACTATGAGTTTGTGTGTTTTTCTGTGATTTCAGGTATTTTCTGGCTGAAATTGAGGGACTTGAGCAAAAATCTGATTCAGAGGCTGAAAAGGACTGCAGATGCTGTTGGATTCTGACCTCCCTGCACTCGAAGTAAATTTTCTAGAGCTACAGAAGCCCAATTGGCGCGCTCTCAATTGCGTTGGAAATTAGACATCCTGGGCTTTCCAGAAATGTATAATAGTCCATACTTTGCCCGAGATTTGATGGCCCAAACTGGCGTTCCAAATCAGCTCAAAACTGCCCGGCGTTAAACACCGGAACTGGCACAAGAATGGGAATTAAACGCCCAAACTGGCACAAAAGCTGACGTTTAACTCCAAGAGAAGTCTCTACACGAAAATTCTTCAATTCTCAGCCCAAGCACACACCAAGTGGGCCCGGAAGTGGATTTTTATGTCATTTACTCATTTCTGTAAACCCTCGGCTACTAGTTATCTACAAATAGGACCTTTTGCTATTGTATTTTGGTATCTTTTGATCTTTGAATCTTTTGATCACTTTAGATCTTAGGATCATCTTGGTTCTTCTGGTTCCCTCTCTGGGGCCGAAGCCAATGATCACTTTTGTTCTTATATATTTTCAACGGTGGAGTTTCTACACACCATAGATTAAGGTGTGGAGCTCTGCTGTACCTCGAGTATTAATGCAATTACTATTGTTCTTCTATTCGACTCAGCTTATTCTTGTTCCAAGATATCACTTGTTCTTCAACTTGATAAATGTGATGATCCGTGACACTCATCATCATTCTCACCTATGAACGTGTTCCTGACAACCACCTCCGTTCTACCTTAGATTGAGTGGATATCTCTTGGATCCCTTAATCGGAATCTTCGTGGTATAAGCTAGAATTGATGGCGGCATTCAAGAGAATCCGGAAGTTCTAAACCTTATTTGTGGTATTCTGAGTAGGATTCAAGGATTGAATGACTTTGACGAGCTTCAAACTCCTGAAGGCTGGGCGTTAGTGACAGACGCAAAAGAATCAATGGATTCTATTCCAACCTGATTGAGAACCGACAGATGATTAGCCGTGCTGTGACAGAGCGCGTTGAACATTTTCACTGAGAGGACGGGACTGTAGCCAGTGACAACGGTGATGCCCAACATACAGCTTGCCATGGAAAGGAGTAAGAAGGATTGGATGAAGACAGTAGGAAAACAGAGAGACGGAAGGGACAAAGCATCTCCATTCGCTTATCTGAAATTCTCACCAATGAATTACATAAGTATCTCTATCTTTATTTTATGCTTTATTCATATATCATCCATAACCATTTGAATCTGCCTAACTGAGATATACAAGATAACCATAGCTTGCTTCATACCAACAATCTCCGTGGGATCGACCCTTACTCGCGTAAGGTTTATTACTTGGACGACCCAGTGCACTTGCTGGTTAGTTGTGCGAAGTTGTGAAATTATGTTTAGACCATGGTATTGAGGCACCAAGTTTTTGGAGCCATTACCGGGGATTGTTTGAGTTGTGAAAAGTAGAGATCACAATTTCGTGCACTAAGTTTTTGGCACCGTTGCCGGGGATTGTTTCGAGTTTGGACAACTGACGGTTCATCTTGTTGCTTAGATTAGGTATTCTTCAGAATTCTTAAGAATGAATTCTAGTGTTTCAGGGTGATGTTCTTATCATCACCAAAGCTGATTGATTCTCATCAATTTAGCTCTTGAATGCAATGTCCTGCTGAAGCTTGGCTAGCCATGTCTAATTCCTTTAGACTGAAGCTTTAGACTAACATTGCATGATTCCTGGAATTCTCATTAAGAATTTTGATATCTTTATTTCTTTTCCACTTAATTTTTGAAAAAAATCCAAAAAAATTACAAAATCATAAAAACCAAAAATATTGTATGTTTCTTGTTGAGTCTAGTGTCTCATTCTAAGTTTGGTGTCAATTGCATGTTTCTATTCTTGCATTTTTTTTCGAATTCATGCATGTGTCTTAATTGATCTTCAAGTTGTTCTTGATGATTTCCTTATTCTGATCTTTAAATTCTCTTGTCTTGAGTGTTTTGTTGTTTCTCATATGCATTCTCATTTTGTTAGTGTCAATAGTATACAAACTTCTAAGTTTGGTGTCCTGCATGCATTGTTTATTTGATCTTAGTTTCATTTTGATTATTCCTCATTATTAAAAATCCAAAAAAAAATTTAATTTGTGTCTTTTCAAGTCAATAATACAGAGAATTAAAGATTCAGAACATTCAGCAGAGGAATTACACAGAAAAAGCTGGGCGTTCAAAACGCCCAGTGAGGAAGGAAAATTGGCGTTTAAACGTCAGCCAGGGTACCTGGCTGGGCGTTTAACGCCCAAAAGGGTAGTGTTTTGGGCGTTAAATGCCCGAATGGATACCATTCTGGGCGTTTAACGCCAGGATGGCACAAGAAGGAAGATTCTGTTTTTAATTCAAATTTTTTTCAAGTTTTCAAAATTTTTCAAAATCAAATCTTTTTCAAATCATATCTTTTCAATCATACATTTTCAAAATCAATTTCTTTCCATTTTCAAAGATACTTGCTATCAATTAATGATTTGATTCAACATTTCAAGTATGTTGCCTTTTCTGTTGAGAAAGGTTTAATGTCTGAATCATATCTTTTCTTGTTAGCCAAGTCATTAATTTTTAAAATCAAATCTTTTTAAATTATTTTTCAATCATATCTTTTCAATCATATCTTTTTAAAACCATAACTTTTCAATCATATCTTTTTAATCACATCTTTTTCAAAATAGTTTTCAATCATATCTTTTTAATTTCTACTTTCAAAAATCTTTTTCAAAAATCACTTGATTTCTTTTCCACTCTTAGTTTTCGAAAATCAATTAGTATTCTTCAAAATGTTTTTAAAATCTTTTTCATGTATTTTCGAAAATTTATTCCTCTCTTCTCATATCCTTCTATTTATGGACTAACACTCCTCCTTAATGCACAATTCGAACTCCATCTTTCTTGATAAGTTCGAATTCTTCTACCTCTTTCTTCTATTTTTCTTTTCCTCTAACACTTCAAGGAATCTCTATACTGTGACATAGAGGATTCCATATTTGCTTGTTCTCTTCTCTTTCATATGAGCAGGAGCAAAGACAAAAGCATTCTTATTAAGGCTGACCCTGAACCTGAAATGACCTTGAAGTGAAAGCTAAGAGAAGCTAAGGCACAACTCTCTGTAGAGGACCTAACAGAAATCTTCAAACAAGAAGAACCCATGGCAGCCGAAAACAACAACAATGCCAACAATGCAAGGAAGGTGCTTGGTGACTTTACTGCACCTACTCCCGACTTCTATGGGAGAAGCATCTCTATCCCTGCGATTGGAGCAAACAACTTTGAGCTTAAGCCTCAATTAGTTTCTCTAATGCAACAAAATTGCAAGTTCCATGGACTTCCATTGGAAGATCCTCATCTGTTTTTAGCTGAATTCTTGCAAATCTGTGACACTGTCAAGACCAATGGGGTTGACCCTGAGGTCTACAGACTTATGCTATTCCCTTTTGCTGTAACAGACAGAGCTAGGATATGGTTGGACTCACAACCTAAAGAAAGCCTGAACTCTTGGGAAAAGCTAGTCAATGCCTTCTTGGCAAAGTTCTTTCCACCTCAAAAATTGAGTAAGCTTAGAGTGGAAGTCCAAACCTTCAGACAGAAGGAAGGTGAATCCCTCTATGAAGCTTGGAAAAGATACAAACAATTAATCAGAAAGTGTCCTTCTGACATGCTTTCTGAATGGAGCATCATAGGTATCTTCTATGATGGTCTGTCTGAACTATCCAAGATGTCATTGGATAGCTCTGCTGGAAGATCTCTTCATTTGAAGAAGACGCCTGCAAAAGCACAAGAACTAATTAAAATGGTTGCAAATAACCAATTCATGTACACTTCTGAAAGGAATTCTGTGAACAACTGGACGAATCAGAAGAAAGGAGTTCTTGAGATTGATACTCTGAATGCCATATTGGCTCAGAACAAAATATTGACTCAGCAAGTCAATTTGATTTCTCAAAGTCTGTCTGGAATGCAAGCTGAACCAGGCAGTACTAAGAATGCTTCATCTGAAGAAGAAGCTTATGATCCTGAGAACCCTTCAATAGAAGAGGTGAACTACATGGGAGAACCCCATGGAAACACCTATAATCCTTCATGGAGAAATCATCCAAATCTCTCATGGAAGGATCAACAGAGACCTCAACAAGGTTTCAACAACAATAATGGTGGAAGAAGCAAGTTTAGCAATGGCAAGCCTTTTCCATCATCTTCTCAGCAACAGACAGAGAATTCTAAGCAGAGCCACTCTGACTTAGCAACCATGGTCTCTCATCTAATCAAAATAACTCAAAGTTTCATGACTGAAACAAGGTCCTCCATTAGGAATTTGGAGGCACAAGTGGGACAGCTGAGCAAGAAAATTACTGAACTCCCTCCTAGTACTCTTCCAAGCAATACAGAAGAGAATCCAAAAGGAGAATGCAAGGCCATTAACATGACCCACATGGCCGAATTTGGAGAGGAGGAAGAGGCAGTGATCGCCACTGAGGAAGACCTCAATGGACGTCCACTGGCCTCCAATGAGTTCCCTAATGAGGAACCTTGGGAATCTGAGGCTCACACTGAGACCATAGAGATTCCATTGGATTTACTTCTGCCATTCATGAGCTCTGATGAGTATTCTTCCTCTGAAGAGGATGAAGATGTCACTGAAGAGCAAGTTGCCAAGTATCTTGGAGCAATCATGAAGCTAAATGACAAGTTATTTGGTAATGAGACTTGGGAGGATGAACCCCCTTTGCTCACCAAAGAACTGGATGACTTGTCTAGGCAGAGATTACCTCAAAAGAGATAAGACCCTGGAAAGTTCTCAATACCTTGTACCATAGGCACCATGACCTTTGAGAAGGCTCTGTGTGACTTAGGGTCAAGTATAAACCTCATGCCTCTCTCTGTAATGGAGAAGCTAGGGATCTTTGAGGTACAAGCTGCAAGAATCTCACTAGAGATGGTAGACAATTCAAGAAAACAAGCTTATGGACTTGTAGAGGATGTCTTGGTAAAGGTTGAAGACCATTAGATTCCTGCTGATTTTATAGTCCTAGAGACTGGGAAGTGCATGGATGAATCCATCATCCTTGGCAGTCCCTTCCTAGCCACAGCAAAGGCTGTGATTGATGTTGACAGAGGAGAATTGATCATTCAAGTGAATGAAGAATTCTTTGTGTTTAAGGCTCAAGGATATCCCTCTGTCACCATGGAGAGGAAGCATGAAGAGCTTCTCTCAAAATAGAGCCAAACAGAGCCCCCACAGTCAAACTCTAAGTTTGGTGTTGGGAGGCCACAACCAACTTCTAAGTTTGGTGTTGAACCCCCACATTCAAACTCGAAGTTTGGTGTTGGGAGGTTCCAACATTGCTCTGAGTATCTGTGAGGCTCCATGAGAGCCCACTGTCAAGCTACTGACATTAAAGAAGCGCTTGTTGGGAGGCAACCCAATGTTATATTTTTCTTTGTTATTTTATGTTTTCTATAGGTTGATCACTACAAAAAAGGGGGTTAAAATGGCATTGATATTAAGGCGGTTTTAAAGAACCGCCGTAATATCGAGACGTTACGGCAATTGTTGCTGCTGCCGTAAATGGCTATATATATTTTGGCGGTTCTGGTGATTATGGCGGTTTTAACCGCCGTTTTCACACACATATAAAAAGAAAAAAATTGTAATCCCTAACTCATTCAACGCCATTCTTCGTTCTAGCTAGGGCTTCTCCTCTCTGAAGTCTGAACAAACGACGCTCTCATCTCCTCCGTGTAAAGAAGCTCTCCGACAACGCCGTTCTTCCTTCTAGGGCTTCTCCTCTCTCCGCCAATTACGATCTCTCCAGGTACCTCTCCCTCTCAAGTTAAATTGAAATGCTGTTTTATTTTGTTTTTTCTTTTGTGCTGTGGAGACGAAGATTCCGGCGAGTGGCATGGTTCTGGTGGCTACTGACCTCAGCATTTCGATTCCAGAAGGCACCAATTTTTTCATTTTTGTTTGGGTTAGGGTTTCAAAATCGCTTTTGGTGTTGATTTTTTGGGGGTTTTGTTTCTCTGCAGCTCTGTTAGGGATTTTTGGGTCTTCCGTTGAAGCATTGACGTTGGTACAGGGTGATTGACGATGATCTCAGGTCTTCTTTCTTAAATTTACTCCCTCCTCTTTCCCTCTCTCTCTCTCTCTCTCTCTCTCTCTCTATTAAGGTGTTTCGCTGATCTCCAATCTCAGATCTTAGATCTCAGAAAAAACTGCTCCAATCTCAATTTCTCTATTTGCCTCTTTGGTTCTTTTTTGGTTTTTTTAAGCAAAGCTATAAATGAGTAATCTCTGTAGTTGTTTAGCTTTGCTGCCCTTGCTCTGTTCAATGTTTTTTTCATTAACTGAACCCTTGCTCTGCCCTTGAAACTTGCACGTACCTCGTTAGATGCATGATGCACACATGCACATTTGTCACACTCACATAAGATCCTCGTTTTATTTTACTAAAGAAATCAGGTTTAGTTTTCTATCCATTTCTATGTTTATTAAAAATTAAGATGTTAACATTTTTGATGTCTCGGGTTTTGTTTCGGCCATAAATCAATATATAAGATTTTACTTGGACAATCATTTTTGGAAATTCTTTGAGGTTAAAGTTTTAAACAAATTTGTTCAATCTCTCAGGGGCTAGAACTATTAACACAAGAAAATATTTATATCAGCCATGTGACATTCATAATCATTGATAGATAGAGTGAGCTGGTTCAAGAAACAAGCTATCTTTGTGTGTAAGTTGGTGAATTTGCTAGACTTGGTTCTGGAAGTTTTAGTGTTTTCTTTGTGTGTCTTGCTCATTAATCATTAAGTTTTAGTGTTTTCTTTGTGTTTTCTAGATTTGTTTCCTGCTTTAAATTTGACCCCCTCTAAATCTTACGCTTAAATTTGACCCCCCTCATTACGCTTATTTGCAGCATTCTAATATTGTTTTTGCCTTTGTGAATTTTATACACAGGCTGTTGACAAATTACCAATTATCCCTACTGCACTAGAATTAATTGGGATACTATTTACTACGGTAAATGAATACAGATTAAATCTTCTATTTATATTCTTAATGTGCTTAATGTTGTATAGTAATATAAACTTCTCTTTTTATTTCAGTGGTTTACATATGGATATCTCTTGTTCAAGCCCGACCGGTAAGTATTATTGCTTACCTTCATCTTGATATTGACTACATCATAATATTAATAGCATTGGTCGAAATCTACGTCAAAGGACTAATTATAACCATGCAAAATTGGTTGATGATTAAAGCTACCTTGTAAAGAGACTAACCTATCTCAATTATAGTGGTTAATGATTTTTTTCCTACAATACTTTCTTAAATCGGATCTTTTTTGCTTGTCCTTTGTGACAGAGATCTCAATAAATTGGCTAGTATTGTACCTAATTTGCAAAAGAAATGGTAATTTTTCCGTGGCTATATAAAATTACTCTGGTTTGTTTTATTCATTGTTATAGTTACTCTTTTGATGTAAATATATCCTTATTTGCACTAAAAGGATACAAGTATTGAATCTTCAGTTCCAATGCTTAGCGTTAGATATTTTCTAAATCTCTTTTATAAATACTAACATTTTGAAATTAACATTGGTTTGGTCCTTAATAAATTTGATCTCAGTGTACTGTTATAATTTTTATGTTATTCTTGCCTATTGAGGTCAGATAATTTCATCTTATGAACTAGATGAAATTTCAAAACTCTGTCATGAATAGATGTCAATTCTTTCTGAAACCAAACTGTGTTAAACTTAAAAATGTTTGGACTAAATTGATGTCAATATTTTAGGACAAAGTGACACTGATTTCAAAATGTTAAGAGTAAAGAAGGATATAGTCTCAATCTTCTACCTTTTTGTTTGTTTGGTTGTGGATAAAAATTTTCTTATGTATTGAAGATATATTTTGGATTTTGCAGTAGTATTTAGATGGGTGTTCTGGCACATTGTGAGCATATAGTTTCCATGTTACATATTATAATTGGATGCCCTATCATTTAAGTGGTTCTCTTATTCTCTGTTCTTGAATGTATTCATTATAGTAAAATTAATACTTGTAGTGATATGTATTATGTGCCTTTCACTCTTTTTAGGCAAATCAACATTGTGATATTGCTACTTGTAGGTTAAGGCATTGACAGACCAATTTCCTGCTGCTATTCCACTTACTTTGGTACTGAAACAATTTTTGGCAGACCGGAGCCTTGATCAGTCCTACTCTGGTGGCTTAAGCTCGTATTGTTTGGTATGTACGACTGCTTTCTTTTACATCTAATAATAATTTCTCAGTGAACTTGCCAAATCCTTTTTGTCCTTTTTGTAGAAAACTGGAGTACGTGTCTGCTAATCTTGCATTTCTTTTGATTTTATACATAGCTTAATAATTAAGAACATCTCAGATTGTACATAGAAATTCTATGAATACAGATTCATGTCTTAGATAATGTACATATTTATATCTATATTTAGATCAAAATCATCTTCATCGGCAGTCAAGTTATCATTATTAGCTGCCTTGGAGGGAAAATTTGCATTCGAAAAGATCACTAAAAGTTCCTGGATAGTTTAATAAAGTTTATTTTCATGCTAAGTTATATAAGTTACTTTGCAGTTTGCACATCTCTCTTTATATTATTAATTTTATCATCATGGACAATATGGTCACTTTGTTTTTAATTTGATCACTTCTGATTAATTTTAAAATATATGATGTCAGTTAGGCCAATATGTTATATACATGAACATGCTTGCGTGAACCACCTAGCTAGCTTCCTTGGGATTTCGTGTACATTAATTAGTTATATATTTAATTTAATTTATTAGGTATATTTATTTATTATACTAAATTATTAGGTATATTTATTTATTATACTAAATAAAAAGTTAGGACTCTATATATAATGAATTATATTTTATAAATGTTGTATTAATTAATTTTTATTGTTCAAATTCGTTAATAATATAATTTGATATTAATCCTAAATTATCAAAAATACAACATTCATATATTTTTAGTTGATTATACATTTAATTTTAATAAATCTGTTAGATATTTAATTTCGTGTACATTAATTAGTTATATATTTAATTTTAATAAATCTGTTGGTGATAATTTTTCATGTGAAATAGGTTTTAGATCTTCTTCAACTCTTGCTGCTAGCTACTTTACTTTGAAAAAAGAAGGGAAATTATCATTTGAAAGAGGTAATTATAATTTTCTTATATTTTCTTTTAAATACTATTTAAGTTTTTAATATCTGATTTGCATATAAAAGAATAAATTTCTTGCCTTTAGAATATATATAGATTTTTAATGAATAGATTTTTTAAAATCCTTATTTGTAATCCCTCTTAGTCATGTCAATCGATAAGTCATGGATTGGAAAACCACGAACCACGCATGAGTATAAAGATGGTTTAAACAAGTTTTTGGATTTTGCTTTTGAGCATCGATCTCTTGCGGGTCGTCAGATTAAATGCCCTTGTCCGGTGTGTGGTTTTGGCAAGTGGCAAGCAAGAGAGAAAGTTTTTGAACATTTAATAGTCAAGCCATTTCCAGAAAACTACAAAGTTTGGTATTGGCATGGTGAAGAAGTAGTTGGAGTTGGGTCACAAGTTCATCAAACTAGTCACATTGTACAAGATGATTCGACATCTCAGCATCCAATGGTAACAATGCTCAATGACGCGTTTGGAGTTGCTGGACCTGACTTGAATGAAGATGGAGATGGAGATGAAGACAACATAGAAGATGGAGATGGAGACAATGCAGAAAATGAAGAGCACAATGGAAAAAATGTGGAATTTTACAAGTTGTTAGAAGATGGCAATGAACAATTGTATGAAGGGTGCACAAAGTATTCAAAATTGTCTTTCTTAATTAGTCTGTATCACATAAAGTGCTTATATAGAATAAGCGACAAAGCCATGACCGAAATTCTCAAGTTATTAAAAGATGCCTTTGGAAATGCAAAGATTTCAAATACATTCTATGAGGCCAAGAAAATCATAAATAAACTAGGGCTTAATTATACCAAGATACCTGCTTGCCCTAATGACTGCATGTTATATTGGGGGAAGGATGAAGATTTGCAAGAATGCAAAAGATGCAAGACATCTAAATGGAGCGATGTTAAAAAGAAGAAACCAGCAAAGATCTTGCGATACTTTCCACTAAAACCGAGACTTCAACGATTATTCATGTGTTCTAAGACTGCTCAGTCAATGCAATGGCATGCTTTGGCAGAAAAGAAAGATTCGAAGATGAGGCATCCGCGGGATTCTGAAGCTTGGAAGACATTTGATTTACTTCATGATAGGTTTGCCGAAGATCCTCGAAATGTACGTCTTGGTCTTGCAGCTGATGGATTCAACCCCTTTGGAGCTATGCGTACAAACTATAGCGTTTGGCCAGTGGTGCTTATTCCATACAATCGGCCTCCATGGGAGTGCATGAAGCCAACATCACTTATCTTGTCAATGATTATTCCTGGAGAGAAAATGCCGGGGAACAACATAGACGTATACTTACAACCTCTTATTAAAGAGTTAAAAGAGTTGTGGTATGATGGTGTTCAAACATTAGATAGGTTTAGGAATGAAATGTTTACATTGCGAGCAGCATTAATGTGGACAATTAGTGATTTTCCAGGCCTTGGTAACTTATCTAGGTGGAATGTACACAGTAAATATGCTTGTCCTACATGTAACTTCAGCACTGATTCATATAGATTAAAGCATGGTGGAAAATGGTGTTTTTTGGGGCATCGCCGTTTCTTAGAAAGGGGTCATAAGTTTAGGCTAAGTCGTGCAAAATTTAATGGAAAAGTTGAGTTGAGGGATCCCCCAGCAGTACTAACAGGATCAGAAATATTGGAACAACTTGAAGGAATCAATGTTTCATTTGGGAAAGAACTACAGGAAAGTAAAGGTAAGAGGATTCGACGAAAAGTTGTTGAAGAAGATGATGAATCGGGGATGTGGAGGAAGAAAAGCATATTTTTTGATCTTCCTTATTGGGAGTCTAACTTATTGCGCTATAATCTAGATGTTATGCACATTGAAAAGAATGTTTGTGACAATGTATTATACACTTTGCTCAATGAGACAGGAAGGTCAAAGGATAATCTCAAAGCTCGTAAGGATCTTAAAGAAATGGGTATAAGGAAAGATTTATGGCCAGATGAAAATGGGAGATATCATCCACCTTTGTTCACAATGTCAAATTCCATGAAAGATATATTCTTGCGTACTATAAAGAATATTAGAGTACCAGATGGTCTCTCGAGTAATATTTCACAGTGTGTTGACCTAAAGCAAAGAAAGCTTTCTGGATTGAAGAGCCATGATTGCCACGTTCTTATGCAGCAACTATTACTCATTGCCATACGTAATGTGCTGCCAGATAAAGTTACTGCAGTGCTAATAAAGTTGTCTTCATTCTTTCAACAGTTGTGCTCTAAAAGCTTAAGTCTTACAGAACTTGAGAAGCTCCAACCTCGAATTATCCTTACCCTTTGTCATTTAGAAATGTTGTTCCCTCCTTCTTTCTTTACAATCATGGTTCATTTAACTTGTCATCTAGTTGATGAAGCAAAATTCGGAGGACCAGTACACTATAGGTGGATGTATCCTATTGAGAGGTAAATATCTCTTTTCAATCATTATTCATTTAACTTATCACTTAGTTATATCTTGCTTAGGTATTTAACCTGTCACTTAATTATACAAACTAGGTATTTAGGTCATTTGAAGTCCTATGTACGAAACAAAGCTAAATCAGAAGGTTCTATAGCTGAGGGATACGTGGCTGAAGAAGCTCTTACATTTTGCTCTCGATACTTAGAAGGGATTGAGACAAGATTTAATAGGCCACCACGTGTTGATGATCGTCCGGATGATAATTACAGTACACATGTAGATTCCCTTTTTCCACAAATGGGGAACTCAAAGGGAGCTTTCACAGTATTTGAGTTGTCACCTATGGAAAAAAAACAAGCACATCGATATGTGGTTTTAAAATGTCCATATGTCAAACCGTTCATTGAGTAAGTGCTTAAGGATTTTCGTACATGTTTTTTATTTACTTGAAAATAGTTGTTTAGTTAGAGTTAAACTTTTATATCTGACAGTGACTTCAAAGATTTTGTACGAAGACGATCTAAGGGTAGAAGGCCTTCAAATGTAGAGATAGAAAAAAGAGTCAATAAAGATTTTGTTACTTGGTTTCATGCGCAGGTAAATAGAGAAGTGATAATTTTTTGCTAATATTGAGTTAGTATTTGTGGATATAATAACTAATATCTCTATCATAATAGCTTATGAACCCAGATATTATGAATACTGTGCATGAGGATTTGAGATACTTAGCAAGGGGTCCATCACGATATGCCAAGAGGTTTTCTACATTTAGTATTAATGGGTTCTCCTTTCGAACTACCAATCGAGACAAAGGGTTAAAGACCCAGAATAGTGGAGTTTTTTTAATGTCTTCAACTCCTTGTGTTGCTAGCGCTAGTGATGCTGATGTTAGGAATGCTGATTTGTCATATTATGGAAAACTAGAAGATATTATAGAACTAAACTACAATGGCCGATTTCGGGTTACTTTATTCAAATGTAAATGGGCTGACACCACTAGAGAACGGGGCTGTAGAAAGGATAATTGGGGTTTTACTTCTATTAATTTTTCACGAGTAATACACAGTGGTGACCGAGAGGAGGATGATCCATATATTGAAGCCTCACAAGCTCGAATGGTGTATTTTGTCAATGATGAAGTGAATAAAGATTGGAGTGTTGTCGTGCATTTGAAGCCAAGAGATTCATATGATATGGGGGGAAATGAAGATGATGAACCATGCGAGAATGAGCCATGGTTAGAGCAAAACTTAGATTCTTTATTTGAAAATGGTGATAATCTATCATTGTTAAGAGATGAGGTAGATGATGAACTACTAGATAATAACATTGGAGAAGACGAACACATGTTAGAATAGTAGGTGAGTTTTATTAATAAGTGGTTTATTATAGAAAAATAATTTTTGTCTACATTTCTTCTTTTTCAATTTAACTTTTGTTTGTAAATTTTACATAAATATGTTGTTTAGACTCATTAATTGATTTAGTGGAACTACTAAACCTTGATGCACATTTTATTCTATATTTATTAATTATTTATTTGATCTATTATGCAGATATGCCAAAGCAAAAGAAGTACAAGAATTTACTTAAAGCAGCAGCTGCCAATTCTTCACAAGACAAGTCAGTAGCAGCTGCCAATTCTTCACAAGACAAGTCAGTAGCATCAAATACATCACAAGTCAAGTTCCTAGCAGCTGCAAATTCCTCCCGGGACAAGTCGGCAGCAGCTGCAAATTCCTCCCGGGACAAGTCAGCAGCTTCAAATTCCTCCCGGGACAAGTCAGCAGCTTCAAATTCCTCCAGAGATAAGTCGACAGCAGTTGCAAGCTCCTCCCGAGACAAGTCGGCGGCTTCAAATTCTTCTGAGCCATCATCAGTTGCTCCAACTATATCTGAGCATCCATCCGAACCTAAACGTAAACGTGGGCGTGAATCTAAGCATTACTGGACTGTTGATGCCATAGGTATGTAATATTCTCAAATGTAATATTCTCCAGCCACCTATCACACCATTTCTTTCACTCCTCTTCCTTTCCAAATTTCACTATCTTCCAATTTACATGTCCTTGTTCAGATTTTCCTCCAAAATATTTATGAGCCATGAAATGTTCATTTTAGTTTTATTTTTCGTTAATTTGGAGCAAGATTAGCCCAGTTTTTTTCGAGAATTAATCTACTTATTTGGTTCAACTTATTCTTTAAGTTTTTTTCTCTTTCTAAAACGTCCCTACCTTTCTGAAAATTTGTTAAATTAAAAAAGACTTTAAAATTTAGACAACAAAGAGTAAAATATTCAGAATAACAAAAAAAGCTTTGAAGTTATTGATCTTCACGCATATTTTACATATGCATGATTTCTCTAAAGTTGATAATTCCATATTTTACATATGCATCATTTCTCTAAAGTTGATTTCTCTAAAGTTATTGATTTGGAATTCTGATGTATAATATATAGTATTATATATGTTGCTGTTACATTATACCCTGCACAAGAATCAATCTTTTATAATATATATCTATCATCATATGTTTTATTCTTTAGTTGCTCAATTACTGATTTATTTATATTTATTTATCTATTTTAGATGAATATGAAAATAGTACACGCCTTCATTTATTAGTGAATGATGTGCATAATTTGCCAGAAAGTTTGCGCATAGTTGTCAATTTTGATAGACAACATGCAGCAATAGGAGAAGCAGCCGGACTCCTTGCAGGAATTTGTGGGCAATTGGCCACTGATTGTGTAGCATTTCCAATCAGTTTTGATAAGTGGTCAGACATTCCAGAGAGCTTTTTTGAAAATCAATGGAATATTTTTTTCCAAGTAAGAAGATTACTTAAACTCTAAAGCTTATTTCTTTGTCATTATTTAGTTATATTTGTTAGTTAATATATATTCTTTGTTCCATATTAAAGGCTCGATTTTGCTTCAAAGTATGTGATAGCTTGGCCAAACGATTTCTGCTCCAATCACTTGGCAAAAAATGGAGGGAACATAGGATAAAGCTTTGGAACGAGTTTTATGATCCGAGGTTGAGTAAAACCGAGATCATAAATAATACACCAGAAGATATTGCTCTTGATCAATGGGTTTTATTCGTAGAATATCGTTTGAAGCCTGAAACTCAGGTAAGTACTTACAATCCTAGTTAAATGTTGTCCCACTAAAAAGCCTTATATATTTTGCTGCTGTAAATAGGATATTAAATTCATATGGAATGTTGTGAATGCATGTTTAACTCTATTTAATTGTGTCCAAATTTATCTTTCAGAATCTTTGTAAGAGGAATCAAGAAATTCGGCAAAAACAAATAATTCTTCATACTTCAGGTGCTAAATCAATTGCAAGAAGAAGGGCTGAATTGGTAATCATTTCTATGTGTGGATTTCATACATTTAATTTTATTTTGGCATTATCCAATTTTTCAATTTAATTCCACTTGTCTCCCCAACTATTATGAGAATTGTCATGATAAAATATCAACACAACTTTCACAGGTTCGTTTCTATGTTGGTAATCATGAATTGGTAATCATCAATAACATTAATTTCTCAGCTTATGTTTAGTTTGCTGCCATTATTATATTTTATATAGCATAGGAGTCATTATGTTAGCACCTAATGCATCTCAGTTGTTATATTGTTGCTGTTAGTAACTTAATTTTATGCATATCTTTTCTTCAATGATATATTTCTTGATTGAGTCTTTCTACTTTTCTTGAATTTTAGACGGAAGAGACGGGAAAAGAAGTTAGTAGGGTTCAAATGTGGGACATCACTCACAAGAAAACAGATGGAAGTTATGTTAATGAAAAGGCTAAAGAAATAGCGGTAAGACTAAAGTACAACAAGTAACTTGTTTGTATTTCTTTTTCTTTCTTTTTTATAAGATAATATTATGTTTGATTCTTTCCCTTTCTTTTTATATATGTAGGAGAAGATTGAAGCATATAGCAGTCAACAAGCGGTGGAATCAACCGTTAATTCTCCTCTTGATGCTCTTGGAGTAGTTCTTGGGAAAGAGCACCCTGGTCGTGTTCGAGGTTTAGGCATGGGAGCTGTTCCAACTGTTGCTTTCAAGAACAACACCACAAGAATTAGTCAGATGAACTTAGGTTCTTCAAATGATGCTAGCACATCATCTACTTGTGGTTCCAATGTGCAAAAAGAGCTGGATACTGTTAAAGCGCAATTGCAAGCATTAGTTTCTTATATTGCTTTTAAGGAAGGAGGTAAAATTCCAGTAGAATTAGCTGGAATGTTTCCTACTCAACAAATTTCACAGGTACAAATACAATTTATGTTCTTAATACCTTATTCCATGTGTAATACAAAAAAGTTGTTAAGTATCTTAATGGACTGGATCTACCAAATATGGACTATGCAACATTTAATTAATTAATTTATTTTAGGTATAGTACAGTAGCCATAGTTAAATGTAATTAAACAATAATTTTTGCTTGATGTATTATGGACAACATAATCTCACATTTGGCTGTTTATGTGTTATGGCATATTATAAGACTCATAATAATCTTTATGGGCTCATTTTTGTATAGTGAAAGCTCATTGTTATCTATATGTTAGAGATATAACTTTATCTTTTTTTATCAAGAGTAGAATAAAGTAGTAGCTCTGAATTCAAGTAGTATTGTATAAAAGTGCAGTTTGTGTGATTGTATATATATAGAGAGAGTGGAAGTGGTGGTGGTGATGGTGCATGTGGTATATAGCAGTTTTAAGATAAAATATAATTTGGAGGGTAGCTACATGGATATTTATTTGACAAAATAGAGAGAGATCGATGGTTGAAATAGTTAAATTAGTGTGAGTTTCCTTTTCCTAATTCCCAGAAAACAGAGGATTTATTGTGCAAAAGTGCAGTTTTCTTTTTTGATTGAATAAATTTATATTAATAGTTTCAGATTCATTTTTATATCTTTTTTATTGTACTCATAATTATATTTTTGTTGTAGGGATTGGATCAAGAGAGTGAGATTCCATCACCAAGAGAGTTAGGAAGTAGGTCTTCTGGAGCGAGCAACAAAGAAGCATGATCTTGTATGATAAAGATTTTATGTATTAAGTATTATAGATATATGTTAAGACAAATTATTGAAAAATGTTATCTTTGATACTTTGTTTTTGGATTATGATTTTTTATTTTCGGAGATTGTGTATGAATTAAAAATCTTGTTATGATGTTTGATTTAAGGTTATGCTTTTTGGTTATGAGATTTTAAAGTTTGAGTTCTAAAAATGTCACTTTAAATATATAGTTTCAATCTCATTTTAAAAAGTATAAAATTGTAATTAGGTAAAAACGACGGCTAAAAATGCCATTTTAAACAAAAATGGTGCCATTATATCCTGGTAAAAACGGCAGTTAAAAAATGCCATTTTAATGGAAAAGGATGCCATTAAACCCTGGTAAAAACGGCGGTTATAAACGCCATTTTAATCGAAAAGGATGCCATTAAACCCTGGTAAAAACGGCGGTTATAAACGCCATTTTAAACGAAAAGGATGCCATTAAACCCAGGTAAAAACGGCGGTTATAAACGCCATTTTAAACGAGGAAGATGCCATTAAACCCAGGTAAAAACGGTGATTATAAACGCCATTTTAAACAACAACAAAACTGCCGTTTTATCTGATTAAAATGGCGGTTAAAAACTGCCATTTTAACCGCCAAAAAACCGCCGTATTATCCACTGGTTATTATGGCGGTTTTCAAAAAACCGCCGTAATAACCTGAATGGCGCCCAGAATTCCGGCGTTTCTTGGAAGCGCCGTTTTCGGTAATAATGGCGGTTGTAACCGCCGTAATTACCTTAAAAAACCGCCATTTTAACCCCTTTTTTGTAGTGGATGATCATGGAAAGTCACAAAATCAATTAAAAAAGCAAAAACAGAATGAAAAATAGAAAGAAAAACAGCACACCCTAGAGGAAAACCTTGCTGGCGTTTGAACGCCAGTAAGGGCAGCAAATGGGCGTTTAACACCCAGTCTGGCAGCATTCTGGGTGTTTAACGCCAGAAAGGGGCACCAGACTGGCGTTAAATGCCAGGAAAGGGCAAGAAGCTGGCGTTAAACGCCAGAAATGGGCACCAGCCCGGCGTTTAATGCCAGAATTGGCATAAAGAGCATTTTTGCTCGCCACTTGGTGCAGGGATGAATTTTCCTTGACACCTCAGGATCTGTGGACCTTACAGGATCCCCACCTACCCCACCTCTCTCTCTCTTCTTCACCCATTCACCAATCACCTCAACACCTCTTCCCCAAAAACCCCTCACCTATCAAATTCCACTATTCTCTTCACCACTCACATCCATCCTTCATAAAACCCCACCTACCTCACCATTCAAATTCAAACCACTTTCCCTCCCAAATCCACCCATTCATAACCGAACCATACCCCTCTCTCTACTCCTATATAAACCCATCTTCACTCCTTCATTTCCACACAACCTACACACTACTTCTCCCCCTTGGCCGAACCACAAAGCCTCCTCCATCTCCTCTATTTCTTCTTCTTCTACTCTCTTCTTCCTTCTTTTGCTCGAGGACGAGCAAACCTTCTAAGTTTGGTGTGGTAAAAGCATTGCTTTTTATTTTTCCATAACCATTTTTGGCATCTAAGGCCGGAGAAACCTCTAGAAAGAGGAAAGGGAAGGCAAAAGCTTCCACTTCCGAGTCATGGGAGATGGAGAGATTCATCTCAAGGGTACATCAAGACCACTTCTATGAAGTTGTGGCCTTGAAGAAGGTGATCCCCGAGGTCCATTTCAAACTCAAAAAGAGTGAATATCCGGAGATCCAACATGAGATCCAAAGAAGAGGTTGGGAAGTTCTTACCAACCCCATTCAACAAGTGAGAATCTTAATGGTTCAAGAGTTCTATGCCAATGCATGGATCACCAAGAACCATGATCAAAGTGTGAACCCGGACCCAAAGAATTGGCTTACAATGGTTCGGGGGAAATACTTAGATTTTAGTCCGGAAAATGTAAGGTTGGCATTCAACTTGCCCATGATGCAAGGAGATGAACACCCTTACACTAGAAGGGTCAACTTTGATCAAAGGTTGGACCAAGTCCTCACAGACATTTGTGAAGAGGGCGCCCAATGGAAGAGAGATTCAAGAGGGAAGCCGGTTCAACTAAGAAGGCATGACCTCAAGCCCGTGGCTAGGGGATGGTTGGAGTTTATCCAACGCTCAATCATTCCCACTAGAAACCGATCCGAAGTTACTATAGACCGGGCCATCATGATTCATAGCATCATGATTGGAGAGGAAGTAGAAGTTCATGAGGTTATAGCCCAAGAACTTTATAAGGTGGCGGACAAGTCCTCTACCTTGGCAAGGTTAGCCTTTTCTCATCTCATTTGTCACCTCTGTTATTCAGTTGGAATTGACATAGAGGGAGACATCCTCATTGATGAGGACAAGCCCATCACTAAGAAAAGGATGGAGCAAACAAGAGATCCCACTCATCATGAAATCCCTGAGATGCCTCAAGGGATGCACTTTCCTCCACAAAATTATTGGGAGCAAATCAACACCTCCCTAAGAGAATTGAGTTCCAACATGGGACAACTAAGGGTGGAGCACCAAGAACATTCCATCCTCCTCCATGAAATTAGAGAAGATCAAAGAATCATGAGAGAGGAGCAACAAAGGCAAGGAAGAGACATTAAGGAGCTCAAGCACTCCATAAGATCTTCAAAAGGAAGAACAAGCCGCCATCACTAAGGTGGACCCGTTCTTTAATCACCTTGTTCTTTATTTTTCTGTTTTTCGAATTTTTATGCTTATGTTTATCTATGTTTGTGTCTTATGATCATTAGTGTCTTAGTGTCTATGCCTTAAAGTTATGAATGTCCTATGAATCCATCACCTTTCTTAAATGAAAAATGTTCTTAATTGAAAAAGAGAAGAATTGCATGAATTTTGAATTTTACAACAGATTAATTATTTTGATGTGGTGGCAATGCCTTTGATTTCTGAATGTATGCTTGAACAGTGCATATGTCTTTTGAATTTGTTGTTCATGAATGTTGGCTCTTGAAAGAATGATGAAAAAAGGAGTCATGTTACTGAGGATCTGAAAAATCATAAAAATGATTCTTGAAGCAAGAAAAAGCAGTGAATACAAAAAAAAGGAGAAAAACGAAGAAAAAAAAAGAAAAAAAAAACGAAAAAAGAGAGAAGAGGAAAAAGAAAAAGAAAAAAAATAAAGTTGTGATCCAAGGCAAAAAGAGTGTGCTTAAGAACCCTGGACACCTCTAATTGGGGACTCTAGCAAAGCTCAGTCACAATCTGAAAAGGTTCACCCAATTATGTGTCTGTGGCATGTATGTATCCGGTGGTAATACTGGAAGACAGAGTGCTTTGGGCCACGGCCAAGACTAATAAAGTAGCTGTGTTCAAGAATCATCATACTTAACTAGGAGAATCAATAACATTATCTGGATTATGAGTTCCTATAGAAGCCAATCATTCTGAATTTCAAAGGATAAAGTGAGATGCCAAAACTGTTCAGAGGCAAAAAGCTAAAAGCCCTGCTCATCTAATTAATACTGATCTTCATAGATTTTTTGGAATTCATTGCATATTCTCTTCTTTTTATCTTATTTGATTTTCAGTTGCTTGGGGGCAAGCAACAATTTAAGTTTGGTGTTGTGATGAGCGGATAATTTATACGCTTTTTGGCATTATTTTTAGTATGTTTTTAGTTTGTTTTAGTTAGTTTTCACTATATTTTTATTAGTTTTTAGTTAAAATTCACTTTTCTGGACTTTACTATGAGTTTGTGTGTTTTTCTGTGATTTCGGGTATTTTCTGGCTGAAATTAAGGGACCTGAGCAAAAATCTGATTCAGAGGCTGAAAAGGACTGCAGATGCTGTTGGATTCTGACCTCCCTGCACTCGAAGTATATTTTCTGGAGCTACAAAAGCCTAATTGGCGCGCTCTCAATTGCGTTGGAAAGTAGACATCCTGGTCTTTCCAGAAATGTATAATAGTCCATACTTTACCCGAGGTTTGATGGCCCAAACCGGCGTTCCAAATCAGCTCAAAAGTGCCCGGCGTTAAACGCCGGAACTGGCACAAGAATGGGAGTTAAACGCCCAAACTGGCACAAAAGCTGGCGTTTAACTCCAAGAGAAGTCTCTACACGAAAATGCTTCAATGCTCAGCCCAAGCACACACCAAGTGGACCCGGAAGTGGATTTTTATGTCATTTACTCATTTCTGTAAACCCTAGGCTACTAGTTATCTACAAATAGGACCTTTTGCTATTGTATTTTGATATCTTTTGATCTTTGAATCTTTTGATCACTTTAGATCTTAGGATCATCTTGGTTCTTCTGGTTCCCTCTCTGGGGCCGAAGCCAATGATCACTTTTGTTCTTATGTATTTTCAATGGTGGATTTTCTACACACCATAGATTAAGGTGTGGAGCTCTGCTGTACCTCGAGTATTAATGCAATTACTATTATTCTTCTATTCGACTCAGCTTATTCTTGTTCCAAGATATCACTTGTTCTTAAACTTGATGAATGTGATGATCCGTGACACTCATCATCATTCTCACCTATGAACGTGTGCTTGACAACCACCTCCGTTCTACCTTAGATTGAGTGGATATCTCTTGGATCCCTTAATCAGAATCTTCGTGGTATAAGCTAGAATTGATGGCAGCATTCAAGAGAATCCGGAAGGTCTAAACCTTATCTGTGGTATTCTGAGTAGGATTTAATGATTAAATGACTGTGACGAGCTTCAAACTCCTGAAGGCTGGGCGTTAGTGACAGACGCAAAAGAATCAATGGATTCTATTCCAACTTGATTGAGAACCGACAGATGATTAGCCGTGCTGTGACAGAGCGCGTTGAACATTTTCACTGAGAGGACGGGACTGTAGCCACTGACAACGGTGATGCCCAACATACAGCTTGCCATGGAAAGGAGTAAGAAGGATTGGATGAAGACAGTAGGAAAACAGAGAGACAGAAGGGACAAAGCATCTCCATTCGCTTATCTGAAATTCTCACCAATGAATTACATAAGTATCTCTATCTTTATTTTATGCTTTATTCATATATCATCCATAACCATTTGAATCTGCCTAACTGAGATTTACAAGATGACCATAGCTTGCTTCATACCAACAATCTCCGTGGGATCGACCCTTACTCGCGTAAAGTTTATTACTTGGACGACCCAGTGCACTTGCTGGTTAATTGTGCGAAGTTGTGAAATTATGTTTAGACCATGGTATTGAGCACCAAGTTTTTGGAGCCATTACCGGGGATTGTTTGAGTTGTGAAAAGTAGAGATCACAATTTCGTGCACCATGCCCCTACCTCAAAGTTGCAAAACCATAACCCAAGCGTGTCAACTGAACTCTTTCCTCTCAGCGCGAAATCCGCGACAACCGAAGCCTCCGCTTGCTTTCCAAATAGCAGAAACAGTCTCACTCGGTACACGTAAGCTCAGTTACTAATTCCTAACACATTAGTACCGCAAAAACCTTAATATACATATCAAGACATTAACGCGGAGGTTTTCGAAACATGAAATACTCACTGTAATATGAAATCAAAACAGCAACGGCCTCTGAACCAGTTTGGCGATAGCCCCGGCAGCTACCTCCAGCAGCTGCGGTGACTCGACTCCGGTGACGGTGACTGAAACCAACATGCCGCAACAATAAAACTCCCATAATCTCACAAGAAACAAGAACCAAGTTTGAAACCCTTACCGGCATTCTTTTTCGGTGACGGCGGCAGGGTCTCAAGTGGCAGAAGCTCAGCCTGGAGCTCCGGCGGTGATCCCGGAAGTCACAGAACCATCCCGGCGGTTAAAAACCCTTTTTCTGACGGCGGTAGTTCCGACAGAGGCAGCGCCGGCGGCGCGAGCACGGTGGGGCACAGTGGTTGAAACCCCAGCTCAGCCCCAGGTCTCTCTGTCCTTCTCTTTCTCCCGCGATGGTGGTCCTCCGGCGCGACACCAGCCTCAACAGGGACGGCGGCGGTGAGACCCCAACAGCGACGAGTTTCCCAACGACCAAGCAAACAGGACTGGCGACGGCGCGGCTGCAGGTCACGGCGACGCTGGCGACGCGAATGTGTTCCAACGCGGTGGTTGGACCTCAGCTCGGCCTCAGATCCTGCTCTCCTTCCTCCTCGCGTCTAACTCTTTCCCTCTCCTCCATTGTTGATGATGACAGCAACGACTGGCCGTGGACTGGACGCGGCTTGGCGGCGGCAGAATGAGATCGACAGCTAGGGCACGGTGGCGCAGCGACGGCGTGGTGGCGATGCCCTCCCTCCCTCAAGTGGACAATATCGTGCTAGCGGGTGGTCTGGGCTGTTACTGTATTATGGGCTCTCTTAGGGGGTGGATTGTAAGACCCACATCGGTTGGAGAGGGGAACGAAGCATGCCTTATAAGGGTGTGGATACCTCTCCCTAGCATGACGCGTTTTGACGAGTGAGTGTGGGGGGCTTCGACCATCATCCCTATCGTCAAAGGCAAAACCGTGAGGCCTTGTGTGCCGAAGCGGACAATATCGTGCTAGCGGGTGGTCTAGGCTGTTACAGATGGTATCAGAGCCAGAACCCGGATCGATGTGCCAGCGAGGGCACTGGCTCCCTTAGGGGGTGGATTGTAAGGCCCACATCGGTTGGGGAGGGAAACGAAGCATGCCTTATAAGGGTGTGGATACCTCTTCCTAGCTTGACGCGTTTTGACTTCCTAGCTTGACGCGTTTTGACGAGTGAGTATAGGGGGTTTTGGCCATCATCCCTATTGTCAAAGGCAAAACCGTGAGGCCTTGTGTGTCAAAGCGGACAATATCATGCTAGCGGGTGGTCTGGGCTGTTACAATAAGTATCTTTAACATCATAGGATTAATTTTGTTCCTCAGAAGACGAATCCTCAAATATATGCTTTTTTTTGGATTGCGTCCTGAAAATAAAAAAATTATGAATCAGACAAACACAACAAAATTGATGATAAAATACTCTCGAAAGCATTGTATACTTTTGGGGGGGAGTCTGAATTTTTTCTTTGATTTTTGTTTTCTAATTGGTGATGATTCTTCACTTCTGAAATTAAATGAGAAACATTCTGTTAATACATGAAATTTTGATAATAAACATAAAAGAAAGTGATGATAATTTTAGAATCTTACTCATCATTGGATTCACTTTTACTTTCTGAAGTGGAATCCTCCAAAATCTACTTTCTTTTTCTAGATTCCATTCTGGAAGGCAAATAATCATTAGTAAAAAATATCCTAAAAATGACAAAATACACCCAAAAATATTACTTACTTTTTGGCCGTCCTTGTGGGTTGTTTCCTTCTTAGTTCCTCCGAGTCATCTTCAGACTCATACTTAGAGAAAAAATCAAATTCACTCTCCGATGTATCACTCTCGGATGAGCTTGGCTTCTTTTTTTTTCTTTTCTTTTTCTTTCATTTTCTTCAACTTCTTTTTTATTTCCGCCTTCTTGATGATGCCCTGAAATAGTAGAAACGTTAGTTTACACCATCTAAATAATTAAAATATACCCAAATTAGAGAAGGTATTATGTTCAGTTACCATATGACCATCTATCTCTTCTCTCATCTTTGCAACCAACATCTCTCTATTCCAGTTGCTAACCTAGGGTAGTCCAGGAGGGATCCGAGACACTCATTCAAGGTAACTGTGAAATGGCTGGTCAAACTTTAAATGCTTTATTTGATTCGGGAGCATCGCATTCATTCATTGTATTTGAGAAAGCCCATGAGTTAGGATTGAAGATTGTAACCTTAGGTTATGACCTAAAAGTGTATAATGCTACCCATGAAGCCATGGTAACTAGGCTAGGATGCCCGAGAGTTTCATTTAGGTTCAAGCAGCGTGATTTTGTCCATAATTTAATCTACTTACCGATGATCGGTCTTGATCTTATCTTGGGATTGGACTGGTTATCTGAGAACCATGTTCTGCTTGATTATTCTACAAAGTCGGTGTACTTTATGCCGGAAGATACAGAAGGGCCGGTCGTAGTGAATAATTATTACTTGAATTTGATGATGGTGAATTGTTCCGAAATCGAATGTCAGGGTATCCTGTTGTTAACCGCGGGTGTTTCGGGTGATGATCAAAGGTTGGATCAGATTTCGGTTGTGTGTGAGTTTCCGGAAGTGTTTCCCGATGACATTGATGAGTTTCCACCTAACCGAGAGGTTGAGTTTGCTATTGAATTTGTGCCTGGGGTGGGACCAATCTCGAGTGCTCCTTATAGGATGTCACCGTTAGAGATGGATGAGCTAAAGCCTCAGTTAGAGGATTTGTTGGGTAAGAATTTTATACGACCAAGTGTCTCTCCGTGGGTGCGTCAGTGCTACTAGTAAAGAAGAAAGATGGGAGTATGCGGCTCTGTGTGGATTACAGGCAGCTGAACAAGGTCACAATAAGGAATAAGTACCCATTGCTGAGAATTGATGATCTCATGGATCAGTTACAAGGAGCTGGAGTTTTCTCCAAGATCGATTTGCGATTCGGTTATCACCAGATAAGGATGAGGGGTGAGGATATCCCTAAGACCGCTTTTAGGACTCGTTATGGCCATTATGAGTACACTGTGATGTCTTTTGGATTGACGAATGCTCCTGCAGTGTTTATGGATTACATGAATAGAGTTTTCCGTCCGTTTTCTGATAAATTCATTGTTGTCTTCATTGATGACATACTGATTTATTCCAAGACTGAGGAAGAGCATGCGGAACACTTGAGGACCGTGTTGCAGATTCTAAAGGAGAAGAAACTCTATGCGAAACTGTCTAAATGTGAGTTTTGGAAGAGTGAGGTGAAGTTTTTGGGTCACGTGGTGAGTAAGAAGGTAATAGTCGTAGATCCAACTAAGGTGGAGGTGATGAGCGGATAATTTATACGCTTTTTGGCATTGTTTTTAGTATGTTTTTTAGTATGTTTTAGTTAGTTTTTATTGTATTTTTATTAGTAATAAATTTGTGTGCTTTGGATAATAGTTTATGTGACTACTTTATAGTAATAAATTTGTTATAGAGAATTTACTAAAAATAAATTAAGGATCTAATTTGTAGTAATAAATTTTGTTATAGATAAAGTGTATAAAGAAGATTTTATATTATAAAGTATTTAAAAAATATGTTATAAAAATAAATAAATAAATAATTTAAAAATATATTTATTTTTAAAAAAACATTATTCTTCTCTATAAATATTATAAAAATTATTTTTAAAAAAATATTTTGCTACTAAAAGTTTTTTTAATAATTAAATCTCTTTAATTGTGTTTTTGAGCAATTTTCAAGAAGGTAAAGTAGTAGTGGTGAGGGATGGGTTGGCACCTCTCTAGAAGGCAGTGGGATGAAGTAAGAATTTAGTCATTACGGTTTAAAAATGAAGAGGGAGACGAGGCATATATGATCATGATAACGGAGAGATTATACGGAAGAAAGGGTTAAAATTGGAGAAAATATAATGATGCATATATTGATTATAAAAGTTATGAAATTTATAAAAAATGCAAAGGATAAAATTATATTGAAACAATTAAATATTCAATGTATTTAAAATTTTTTAAAAAAGATAAGGGAAAAGAGTAGACTTTATCCTTAAAAATGTGATAATATATATGGATTGTATATGTTATATTAAATTCTGCATTGTTTTAAATAGGGATAGTCTTTAATTTATAAGTGTATGATAATTTTACTACTTATGATCAAATTAAACTCTTCTAAAGGGAGAAATAAAAAGTGATGGGATTTATATATATATAGAAATTACAATTTAACTAAATCATCACTTTGTTTGGATTTTTTTTGAAAAAATAACAAAAATATTTTTCATTGAAAGATGTATTTTTTTATCAAAAGGTATTTTTAATTTTAAATATATTTAGACACATCTTTTAAAAAAAATTATTTTTATCAAAAATATTTATTATTTTTAAAATTAACAATCTTTTGCTTTAAAAACTAGAAGTAAACGAAGTTTTAAATTTTTTTAACAAAAATATCCTTTATTTTAATTAGTATTATAATTTATAATTTATATTTTTAGCCTCAATTTTTTTTGAAATTTTAATTTTTTTCACATTTATATTTATATATTCTCTCTGTATCTTCTACTGGGGTGAATGCGGATCGAATCTGATATGACCAAAATCTTGATCTGATCCGCACTAAAATTATCGGATCGAATCTAATATCTGCAATTTTTAAGTTTGGATCCGATCCACACATTTGCAGATCAAATTGGATCTCAGATATATCTGCTTAAAATATATAAATATTTTAAAAAGCTTATTTTTATTTGAAAAATATTAATAAAATACTATTTTTTACTCTTTTAAATATGTTTACTCTTAAAATATTATTAAACATACTTTTCTTAAATAATACAGCATATATGATAATTATTAGTTGAAATAAAATATAAAAAGAATATTTATTTATTTATTTATTTATTTATTTATTTTTACGGATCCGCGGATATGCGGATCGGATATGCAGTACCTACATAAAATCCGCAATCCGATCCGATAATCTTACAAATAAAATCCGATCCAATTCGATAACTTTATAGATCAAATTGATATCTACAATTTTTGAATTAAATTCAGATAAATACTGTAAATATGCAAATTAGATCTAATCTATGAATATTCTATCTTCTACCATTATCATCATTTCTAGGAAAAAAAGCACTTCCCAATGCTGCACTCTACTAGTAGCACACCTTCCAAGTATAATTTTTTTAAGATTTAATTATAGAACTTTGTTTTCTTAATATTTATAGTTAATTATGAATTTTACTTTAATTCTAGAGCATTTTCTTGCTCTATTTTATTCACAAGTGTAATACGAATATCATGTCTTTGTAAAATTATGAATATATAACTTAGAAGGAGCCTTTTAAGAATTGAAGTGATGCAATTTCTCTTTTAAAAAAATTATGAGTAGTAGTCTAGTAGACTTAGTATATCCTTTTTAAGTTTATTAGTGAATAATAATTACACAAATTTTTTATTGTCTTATTTTATAATTTTTTATTGACAATTTTAATTATTCTCACTTGAATATATTCATCGATTATGTTTCACTTGAATATATTCGATTTTAATATTGTACTTACTATTTACATTATGTTCATGTTCAATTATGTCTCTAAAAAAATAAATTATGTAAATGCTATTAGAATTAACTTCAACTTTTGATGAGTTATTATTCGGAATGAATCATCGGTTTTATCCCAGATATTTTTTATTCTAACTTTAAGAAGAGATTCTCAAAAATCTAATTAAAGCTCATAATGTGCAATTGACGTGTTAGAGATATATAAGACAATTATTAGAGAAAAAATCGATACTTTACTCTAATTTTAAGTATAAAAACTTATTATATATTATATAATTTTATTTTTTATTTAAAAAATAGAATAAGTAATTGTCTTGTATAAATAATTAAATTATTAAACACAAAAATAAATTACAATCTTTAAATTGAGAAAGATATTATTGTCAATCACTTTTCAATTAATAAATTTTTAAATTTTTAAAAATTTAAACTTTTTTATTTTTTAAAATATTTTCTCTTAATTTTTATACCTATTACCATAAAAACTATTTTAATATTTATAATAACTAAAAATGTAAGACCCGGTTAATTAACGGCTAATTAATCCATAAATGAGAATTTATTCTAGAAAGCCCAAAATGTGATTTTTATGGCTAAATGTGATAGAGGAGATTGAGACGAGAATTTTGGTACCAATTTTATAGAATTCGGACCAATATTGGACCGAACGGGCCAAACCGGGCCAACCGGACCCAAAGTGGGCCCTTGGCCCAACATAACTAAACCAAAACCCTAGTTTTCAGTATTCTCTCTCCTCATTAAACACACACACGCTGAAATGGAGTGAGGGAGGAGAAGAACACTCTCTCAAGTTCTATCTCTCACTTGATCTTCAAACCACCATAACTTTTGATCTAGAGCTCCGATTGCCGCTCCGTTTGTGGCCACGCGTTCACCGTGGAGAGCTCTACAAAACCCATACAATTAATCTTGAGGTAAGCCACGTTTTACTCTTCGAATTTTCAGTCTTGTTTTCGAGTTTCATGAGCAAAAATGTTGAGATTTTGGGCTCTTTGATGTTATAGGACCCAACTCTCTTGAAGGAGAAGGTTAATCTTGTCTCCTTGAACCTTGGGTGTGGTAAGATTCTCAACCCTAGTGTAATTTGTGGTTCTATGATGTTTGGGTTTTGAGATGTTGTGTATGGGTGTGATGATTGTGGCTTAGGTTGTGTTATGTGAATATTGGAGCTTGATTGGTGACTTTGAAAAGTTTGAAAAGGGATTTGGTGGTGAAAAATCTGTTCTTGGAAGTATTGAGGCCTTGAGAGTTTGAGGAAAAAGTGGTTTGGAAGTGCTCCGGTTGAGCTGGGAAATCGGCTAAGGTATGGTTTCGGTTTTCCGTATCTAATATGTAATGTGGTAGGAAATACTTAGACTAGAGGCCCTAAGATAGGCATTGAATTATTGGTGTTGTTGAATGGTTGATATATATGATGTGGTCATATATGTGATGATGATTATTGATGCCTTGATGGTATGATGTATGAAAAAATATGCATGTTGTGATATATGCTTGATGATTGGTTATGGTTGAATTGTGGGTGGAACCATATTGATGGTGAGTATGTTATTGATTGTGTGCAATGATGATTTATTGGAATTGGTGTTGTTGAAAATTGGCATGAGGAAGAGTATATGATATGTCAATGTATTTGAGTTTGAGCCACTTGGGTGAAGTGGGTTAAAAATGATGAGATAGTGATTTTGTAAATTGTGGTAAAGTGTCAATGTGTGAGTTGAGGAGGCTTGATGTTGAATTTGATATATTTTGATTGATTTCAAAGAAAATGGATGAAGTTGGCATGTTTTGATTGATTTGGAAAAGAGTTGAAAATGGCTTGTTTTGAAAATGGCACTTTGTGGTTTTGTATGAAAAACATGGTTTTTGGACATACTTTGGTGGGACATAACTTGGACTACGGATCTCTGTTTTGTGCCAAATCTGTTTAAAAATGAAATTGAATCCGGGATGTCCATGCCGTTCGTAGAACAGGTGAAAAACAATTTAAAATGAGAAAGTTATGTCCGTTGGAAGATTGGGGTTTGAACCTGTGAATTCTGCAGCTTTTAACTTAGAAAATTTTTACCCCTCGCGCGTAGGCGCACTTGGCGCGTATGCGCCGTTCTTCCGGGAAACGCCATCCACGCGTGCGCGTGGTGTGCGCGGGCGCGCCGAATGTGCTGCACCCAATGCCTAGCCATTTTCCAGAGAGTTGTGCCAGAACTGTGCTAGTTTTGTGCCTGGGGCACGAGAGCACGCACCCACGCGTACGCGTGGTTGACGCGTGCGCGTCGATTGGCTAATTTTCAATCCACACGTTAGCGTGCATGACGCTTATGCGTCGATGAGTTTTTGAGGCCATCCACGCGTGCGCGTGGAGTGCGCGTACGCGTGGCCCTGTTTTTTTATCCCAAAGTTGATTTTTGAGTTTTAAAAGTCAAATATCATACTTCTAAGCCTCCGATCTCACCACTTATGTCTTAAATCATTACGATATGCCTAGCAATTAGAAAAAGAGCTAGGAGATGTGGTAACTTGCGAGTGAAGCAAGGGAAAAATGAATGATCAATGAGGATCAAAGATGATTATGTGAGAGGCGGAGGATGGCGGTGAAAGTCCTTGTTATGCCATGGGCCGAAAGGCCATAATTGTTAATGAGATGGCTAGTTATGGATTTAACCGTGAGTTGGATGGCTGGATTATTGCCGTGTTACAACGGAGCCATGATTATGGCTAAGAATAAATGCATATATATGCTGTTGAATGAATTGTGAATGTTGCACTTCCATTATCGGAGATGAGAGTTTTCCTGGGAGAAAGCAGTGGCTAGCCACCACGTGCTCCAGGTTGAGACTTGAAGCTCTTTTGACCCTATGTCGTCAGGGTGGCTAGGCACTGTGAAAGCCCCGGATGAGCTCACCCCCATAAATATTCACCAGTGAGGGTGATGGATATGGATCATGATTATGATCAAGTTTATATTGAGTATAACTCGAGTTGGGGAGACACGACAGAGGGACAGTCCAACGGTTAACTACCAGGACTTGTCGGGTTGGCTCTATAACCGACAGATGATATCATCAACCACTAGGGACAGGCATTCATCATATGCATACTATATGAATTGTTTGAGATTGCCTATTTGACTGCATATTACTTGCTAATTGTCTAAATGCCTTAATTGTTCCTATATGTATATTTCTTGTTTGATATAACTGTGTTTGCTACATTATACCCCTGCTGGTGGTTGGGAGGTTTGAAGAAATTGGAAAGGGAAGTATTAGTTAGACTGAAGAATCTTTAGTCAGATGCCCTTATATGGTTTAACTTGTTTATAAGCTTTGAATTATCTGGAGGAAGTTCTAGGATTGCCTTCAGCTTTCCTCTATTATTATGTATTATATATGTGGAAGCTGTTACCATGCTGGGGACCTCTGGTTCTCACCCATGCGGATTTTGTGGTTTTCAGATGCAGGACGTGAGGTTTCCCGCTGAGGCATGCTGAAGACTTCTAGATTTGCGAAGATCCTTTGTTCTCGAGACTATGTTTTGGTTTATGTGTTTTGCTTAGATACTTTTATCTCCATTAAATAATATAAACTGTGATGACTCCTCTTATGGGAGATTTTGGAGAATAGGTTTTATGTATTTGTGTCCCTTTGGGTTTTCTTTGGGGTTTTCCTTATTTTATCATATGTATATATTGCTATGCTCGGACCAGTTATCTTCGCAGCCGGATTTTGAGTTTTGATATTCCTGTTTTTGACACTCCTTTGTATATATATAATCTCCGTTGGTTATCCTTGTTCGTTACATTATCGATCGGAGTGTTGTGCGTTCGAGTTGCGATTTTTGTTACCCTTTTTCTACAAAGGCTCCTAGTTATAATCAATCATTCATACTACTATACTTACTAAATTTTTATTTTAGAGGTCGTAATACCTTGCCATCTCTGAATTATGATTTAAGCATAAAATTCTGTATGGTAGGGTGTTACAAAAAATCTTTATATATTATAGTACATACATAAAAGTAAATTATTTTAAAATTTTTTATTTTTTATGATATTAAAATTATAACATATTAAGTAAAAATTCATTAAAAAGATTAATATTGTATATATTTCATTTATGAATATGTAGTTATAAATGCATATAACAAAATTATTAGAATAATTTATTTATATTATTTTATAATATATTTTTTTATGATATAAAACATAAAAATATAACTTACTATCACAATAATACTCAACAAAATAAACTAACTAAAAAAAAGATAATTTTTATATTTTATCGAATCTAAAATAAAAAAATTATAAGAACTAAAATAATTTTTTATATAACAAGTATTTATTAGTATTTTTTAATTAAAAAATATTAATCATGATTATATATAATATATATTTGATTATATAATATTATAATTTTATACTCCTCTACTAAATTTTTAGATCTAATCCTGTTAATACTAAAATAAGTTTCACTTCTTATAAAAGGAAAAAGTTTATTAAAACTTTTCCTTAACACATATTATTGTCAAATTTCACACGGTAAAATTTAGGGAGAAGACAAAAATCATCATGAGTTAAAATCAAGATCAGGAAAGAGATTAAGAGACTTATAAATTTTGCTTGTAAAGTAAATAGATAATTAAAGGACAAGCAAGGCAATTATATAGGAAATTATAGACTTTATTTTAAAGGCACAAATAAGATTTTCTAAAACATATATCATCATCATCAACGTCAAACTTATATTTTAATAGAATTTATTTTAATGATTACAAGAACAATTGGTAGTGTTCTTGAAAATTTATCATCCAAGATATATAAAATAAAAAAAAATTAACATTCATCTGGATTCCATAAATACTAAATATCTGTATTATCTGATACACATTTCGAAAACCCTTTTTCAGATTTTCTATAAATACATTGTTTATACTTTTTACAATCTCTATTTTCATTATATATTTTGAAGTTTGAACCAATGACACACATCATTGGAAGCTACAGAAGATTTTTCAATCTTTATTTTCATTATATATTTCGAATCAATGACACACACCTGGCTATTGGAAGCTACAAAAAAAGTGTGCCACCAAAAAAATTAACTCTGAATTCAAACTCATGTGTTGGCCAACCGTGAGGAGCGCTTAACTATCGAAGAAATTTCGGGGAAGAATCAAGCGAGAGAACATATATGATAAGAAGACATCACATCCAACTCAAAACTTTAAGGTGTCAAGTTCATGGATCTCTCATCTTATAAACTCATCACTCTTTCTTATTTTTTTTATATGAGATTAACTTCAACACTTATCACACTTGCAACACTAACAATATGTATCCATATACTTCACAAGCCTCACTCCAAGATCATCTTCTTTGGATTTGCAATGAACTATCAAGCTTTCATGCCCTTCCATGTAATTTTGGATAGTCACATGTATTTTTGGCATCAATTCGCTGCTGCATAATAATAATTGAACAAGAAGAACAAGAAGCCTTAGCATGAAAATATTTCCACTAACACAAAGAGTCATTGAGGTTTGAGTAATTATCTCTCTTTTACTCTCTCCTTTTTTGTTTCACTCTTGACGAATTATGATTGTTGTGTATAAGTATATATAAAGTTTAAATCCACAGAAGCTAAAGAGACGGATAATTTATTTCTAATAATGTAATTTAAAACATCGTAAATTGTGAAATTAATTTGTGTTCATAGTTGGAAAATTGTAATGATGAATAATTTTGACTACTTTTATTTTTAAGTTTTAGGATTAATTAGGACACATAATAAATTTACTTAAATTTTTTTATTTAATAAATATAAAATAAATATATTAAAAATTTAAATTTTTATATTTTTAATAAAAAAGTTTTAATTTATAATTTTATTATATATTCTTAAAACACAAAATAAATAAATTCGATCGTTAAGTATTAATTTAAAATAGAATTATTTGACTTTAGGAAGATAAAAGATGAAGAGTCAATAATTAATTAACTACTTGTTTGAATAATATATTAATTCTTCGTTGATAAATGTGGAGAAAATTAAATTACATTCGATGAGAGTTACTGTATATTTTGAATGCATTATTTCAAGATATTTTAAGAGGTTAATCTTATATCTGAATTTTAAAAAATTATTTGACTCTATTACAACAAATTTTAAAAAATTGTATATTGATAGTAGTGATTTCTCTAAAAGAGTTAGCATTTCATTTTAGTTTGCTATTTTTTGGGGTATTGCATTAACTTTTGAATTATTGATTTTGTATTTCGAAAATATATGATCAATTTTTTAATGCATTTTAAATACATAGTATAATTTTCTGTTGTTAATAGTAGATATACATGTGAAATGAATTTTTTTAATTTTTTTTAATAATTAAAAGAATAAAGTGTGATTTCTTATCATTAATTTTATAAGTAGAATAAAAAAACTTAAAAAAGAGAATAACATAATGAAAAATTAAAAATCACACTTTACTCCTTCAATTTTTTTAACAATTGAAAAAATCAATTCCCAATATACATGAAGTATATAATTGCACAAAACTATTCATGTTACCCAAATTTATAACGACACAAATTGTAAAAATAGACAATTAAAATGAGAGAGTGATTAATTTTGACTATTAGTTCTCTCTCACACGATTCAACTTAAGATTTTTTTTAATAAATTACACTATATTCAAGAAAGGAGAGAATATCAATAAATGAAAAAAAGTATTTTTTGTTCATTGTTTATGTTTTATTTCACTTTTAATTTTAGTATTTTATTGTTTTTAATTTTATAATCGGATTTTAAATTATTTTTCCTTAGTTGCTAACATTGTTGGACTAGCATTACTAGTATATATTATCATGTGTCAATAACATATCAACTTAAAATTGATGCGTTGGTTATTTCCATTAACGAATGAATTGTATGCTCTACATTGGGTCTATTTTTAGTAAGCTCAAGTCTTTTGAACTTTTCTAATAGACACAAAATACAAATTATAAATATACCTCACATAGGGTTTAATAATAATTATTATTTTTTTATGTTTACCATAAATATTTTTTAAATTTAACTAATAAAACCCTTAATTCACCACACTCCAAATTCAGCCCCACCCCCAAACTCAACCATACGGTACCCTAATTCCCAATTCCTTTCCCCCCTGTTTACTCACCCGTCGCCGCCACCTACTTTACTCTCCGCTGGTCTCAGCATTCGCCGTTGCCCTTCAACCGAGCCGTCGCCGTTGCCGTCCAATCCATCTTCCAGCGTCGTTCGTAGGCTCTCCCTCCCCGTCTCCTCTTCTCTCTTCTCTCTTCTCTCTTCTTTCGTCGAGTGGTTGTCAGCGCTGTGGTGCTCCATCTTCCCCTGCATCCTCCACTTCCAAAGTAACAATGGAGCCTCAGACTCAGGTATGAAGTTACTTCATTGATTTAATTTTCTTTTTGTTCCTTTTATCTTCTTGTTGTATTCCTCCACTCCCTTGTATGAATCTGTTGTATTGCTTCCTTTCGTTGATTTCATTCAATTTTTTTGTTCTATTTATTTGTTTTGATTCAGGGGTTGTAGGCTATATTTGTTCTGTTTTGTGCTACAAGTATGTTGGTGTAGCTGAGATTCATGTCAATTTGGTAATCATATGTAGCAATTGTAATTCTCCATTATTGTTCTATTGGTATCTAACATAGTGAGGCATGAGGCTTCATAAATTTTACAAACAATGGTATGAGAATGGATGTGGATGCGTAAGAAGTAAATTTCTCGGTTCTTACTTTTAAGTGATGTAACAAACTCTGATGTTCTATTTTTTACTTAACCTGTTCTTATATTCTGTCTTTGAGTAACCAATGTTTAGTTAGTTATGCAATTTGCATTAAAAGAAGAATGCCAAACTATTTATAGATGATTCTTTTTTAATGAAATGAGTAAAAGAAAATAGTTCATCTAGATCATGATTTTTCTTATGCCAAGCTATTTATAGAAGTATTGAACAAGTTATGAGTTCTAGCTATTTGATGTGTTTTTTCTTTCATTACTTTTGGAGGCTACAACAGCGGAGTTGTTGAGTTTAGATTGAAAATTGCTCTACTGTTTGTTTACATTTATGGTTCTATTATGAGTTTAACAACTGACTCAAGGAAACCTTTGAATGCTTGTTGACTAGTGTTACATTATGTTTGAGAACATGTGCGGTAGTGAAATGAAATGACTATGTCACTGTGAAATAAGAAAAATTACCTAAATTCTGATACATGATTATATATCATATTTATTAGGCACATGCATATATATGTCCTTGGCTTTTAATGTGGATTTCAGTAGTATCATTTTGCTTAAAGCTTATTATGAACGGTTGCATTTTATTGGTTGACTAAGCAAGTGCCTATAAAGTGAGTGTTTTAGATTTGAGTAATGTTAGAAAATCAGCTTATTATGACTGGGCCTGACATTAGTCAAATGAACCATATGAAAGAGGTGGGGATCAGCATACCAAACATATTTGGGTCATTAGCTAGCCAGTGTGGTGGGTACGAGAACATTAATTTTTCAATTAAGGATATGCACAATCAAGTTGCGAAGCAAAGAAGACAATTACCTGATGATTTAACCTCTGTAATGGCTTACCTGGAAACGCTAGCAGCAAGGGATCAAAACTTGTTCTATAGTGTTGAAAAGGGCAGAGAAGGAGTGTTTCGGCAAATTTTTTTGTGTGATGGCCGGTGTCAGTTGGATTACGATCTGTTCGGGGATGTGCTAGCATTTGACACCACATATAAGAAGAATAGATACAGATTGCCGGTGGTAATATTCTCGAGAGTTAACCACCATAATCAAACCGTTGTATTTGGTGCTGCGATAGTTTCAAATAAGAGGAAAAGCACCTATGTGTGGTTACTAAAACAGCTTCTCATAGCAATGAAGGGAAAGATACCGACTTTAGTAATTACGGATGGCCATCAATCGATGGCTATCGCTATTCAGGAAGTGTTTCCGAATGCACATCATAGGTTATGTGCATGGCACTTGATGCGTAATGCAACAAGCAATATTCACAAACCTCAGTTTACGAAAATGTTTTCAAAGTTAATGCTAGGTGATTACGAAGTTGGTGTGTTCGAACAAAAGTGGGAGGAAATGGTTGGATTCTTTGGAGTGGAAGATCAGGAATGGATAGTAGATATGTATGGGAAAAGAAACATGTGGGCTACCACTCATATCCGAGGAAAATTCTTTGCTGGGTTTAGAACGATTTCGAGGTGTGAAAGTCTACATGCTGTCCTCAAAAGATATGTTAAATCATGCCATAATTTGACAGAATTTGTTCAACACTTCCAGCGTTGTTTGAGCTACATGCGGCACAGAGAGAATTTGGCAGACTTTAAATCATCAACTGGACAACCTGTGATGCAGACACACTTTTAACAATTAGAAAGGTCAATAGCTACCATTTATACCTGGCAAATTTTTATGTTGTTCCATTCAATGCTCCACAAGGCCAGCACATTGAAGGTAATATATGAAAAGAAAATGAGTTCTTGCAAGATTTATGAGGTGCCAAAATTTTACAAGCCTAACATGATATGGCATGTGTCTTTTCACAGAGAGCAAGATGAATTTAAATGCTCATGCATGAGAATAGACTCCATAGGTATTCCATGCAGTCATATACTTGCTGTTTTAGGTTTTCTAGACATTGCAGAGCTGCCGAAATCATTAGTACTGCAAAGATGGACTAGAAAAGCAAAGGAAGGCATTAGTGGGTATGATGACATGGGCGGCTTGATGGAGGATTCCTTGGCTATCAGTCGGCGTGCATGTTTGGCACATTGGTGTAAACAAATGATGAATGAAGGGTGCCTAAAAAGGGATCTTTTTAATGAACCACGAGATGCATTAGTAAATATACTTTCATGTATTAGGGCTCATACTGGGGACAATAACATGATGGAGGGGCATGCGGAATACATGTATGAAGACCTTGCAAAGAATGGAAGTACTGAGATAGAGACCACAAGGAAGCCTAAGCGTTGCAGCTACTTTCGCAAGGGGGGTCATAACATTGCTACGTGTTCCATGAGGAAAATGGATGAAAGGACTCACCAATTTGATGATGATGTTGTGGAGAATATTGAGGGTGAAGACTACTCCTTCGTAGATGCTGAAAGTGATGAGTATGTTCACACTGAATGGTTTGAGGAGGAAGATGTAAGTTCAATACATTTAAGTTCAAGTATATTTTGTTACATATAATATTGTATGGCTAGCTCATAAGCCTTCCTATTTGCTGTTTTGATCCAGGAATATTTAGATTCTTCAAGGTATTATGAACAGAGTGGTGGCGAGACTGAGTCCTCAATGGATTACGATTCTGGTGGTATAAAATGTTTTAAATTTTATTTTTTTATACTTAGTTTACTCTTTTTAAACTTAAAAATATGTTGCTTAAATTTTAGGGGCAAATGATGATGATGAGGCAGAGTTGTGAACCATCCGTTGCAACAATCAAAGAGGAGTTTAACAGTACTTTTTTCTGTTTCTATTAGTTTTACTATTGGAACTTGGTTACATCACTCTGAATCTTAAATACTTTAGAACAGGAGAATGAGTTATTCATTTCATTTTTATGAATGTACTTATATTTGGATGATTGTTGCTGCTTAGTGTTTGCAGCCAAGAATGCTTTTTATTGATGTTAAATTACTTTACAGCTTGCTAGACTTCATAAAATGAATAATACATGGTTGATTGTGCAGCCATTTTAGTGGTTTTTGAAATTTTGATTTATGTTATGGCTTAGTTTCAATATGAATCATCATTAGTTTGTCCAATTTGTAGAAAGGTCTCCGTGACATTTGATGCATTCATGTATTTATCATTCAGATAAGGGATTGTTGTTCCCTCATTAATCTGCAACATGCTTGTGACCTGACTTCATTGCATCCTTATTTGAGCATAAGCTATATTGGTTTATCTTTATTTGACAATAGTTCTCTCTTCTACTGGCTCTTATTTTGATTTGTAGAAGAATTAATTTGTCCTTTTTACCTTGGTTTCTTTAATGATTGTGTGCTGACTCCCTTCCTTATTTAGAATTTGCACTTGAAGTCATATTTTAGTTCTTACTTCTGTTTGCCATTCATCAAAGCTTTCCTCATATTTCATCAAATGATTAGCCTCAAAATTTTCAAAAACAGGAATCAAGTATGTTGATCTCTGGGTGGCCTCTTTTATTCTTTTCGTGAACATATTTGCTAGCTCCAAACTAGTAAATTACTATGAGAGTAATTCATTTTTATTCATTTCATTTTTATGAATGTACTTATATTTGGATGATTGTTGCTGCTTAGTGTTTGCAGCCAAGAATGCTTTTTATGGATGTTAAATTGCTTTTTATTACAATCCAAGTAATTGCTGAAATAATTTCTACATAACCGGATCCATGTAGGACACCATATAAATTAAAGAGTATAGAAAATCAAAGCCATAATAATATTAATAATGTTGTCAAATAAAAAGCATTATATTTGTCAGGGACTATACAAGTTTATACTCTTCTTAGAACTCATTTTGCTAGAAACTTGCTACTTAGAAATACAGATTGAAAGCCAATGTTGTAAGAGTAGTTTGGGAGAGCTTTTCGTATAAGGTCTACTGAACAACAATTGGGTACATATGCTCAAAAGAATCATGATAAACCCCATTTTTAGGGTTTATCTTGTATTAAATTTAGAGTATTTTGATGACCTTTTTTCGCATTTAACCTATGAATTGGCATGGTTTTGTAATCTCTCCTGTATTTGTGCTTAAGTGTAAAAACATGCTTTTTAAGCCTTATTTTGATGAATTCTAATTCCTCTTTGATTCTATAAGATGCCTTGATGTGTTTGCTAGTAATTCCAGGATTGAAATAGGCTAGGCATGGATCAAAGGGAGCAAGGAAGGAAGCATACAAGTGGAGAGAAGCATAAAAAGTCAAAGAAGTGGAATTAGCCATTCACGCGCACACGCACAAGGCGCTCGCGCGCACATTGCAGAATCGGCCAGGGACGCGCACGCGTACCGTACGCGCACGCGTCGCAGTCCGCACATGACTTCATTAAAGCAACACGTGCCTGACGATTTGGAAGGTTTTCTGAACCCATTTTGGCGCCAATTGCTGATAGGAAGGAATAAAAGGATCAAGGATTGAAGGGGGAAAAGATTGAAGTTAGTTACCATTAGTCATAGTTTTAGTTTAGAGTAGTTTTAGAGAGAGAAGCTCTCACTTCTCTCTAGAATTAGGATTAGGTTTAGGTTAATCTCTCTCCTTAGATCTAGGTTTAATTCATGCTTTAATTCACTTTTCTTTTATCAAGTCTTAATCTTCCCCTCTTCCTCTTTCTAGTTATGTGCTTTGATAATTGTAATTTTTCATTTTGTTTTGGATAGATTGTTGTTCCTTTGTTTCCTTTCAATAATGCAATTTGAGGTAATTCATGATAATTGTGATTTCCTTGATTATTGTTGTTAATTTCTTTGCAATAATTGTTGTTAGATTTTATTCTTGTTATCAATTTACTATGCTTTCCTTATATGCCTTCCAAATGTTTGATGAAATGCTTGGCTGGATTTTAGTGTAGGTTTTGTTCCTCTTGGCTTAGGTAGAGTAATAAGTGACTCTTGAGTTATCTAATTCCTTTGTTGATTGATAATTAGAAGTTGCTAATTGATTTGAAAGCCTCTAAAGCTAGTCTTTCCTTTAGGAGTTGATTAGGACTTGAGGAATCAAATTGATTCATCCACTTGACTTTCCTCCATGGTTAGAGGTTAACTAAGTGGGAGTAATGGACAATTTGTCATCACAATTGAGGAGGATAACTAGGATAGGACTTCTAGTTCTCATATCTTGCCAAGAGCTTTGTTAGTTGTTAGTTTATTTCCTTTGCCATTTATAATTCTTGTCTATAATCTCAAAAACCCCAAAACAACTCACAACCAATAACAAGACACTTCATTACAATTCCTAGGGAGAACGACCCGAGGTCCAATACTTTTATTTATAAATTTTAGGGGTTTGTACTAGTGACAAAAAACTTTTTATATGAAAGGATTATTGTTCGGTTTAGAAGCTATACTTTACAACGAGGTTTCATTAGTGAAATTCTAAACCGTCAAAAATCCGTTCATCAAAATGGCGCCGTTGCCGGGGATTTGCAATGGTGTTATGTTATTAGTTATTGTACATATGTGAATATTATGAATAGGTTTATCTTTTGTTTGTTTCTTAATTTTTGTTAGTTTTATTTTGTTCTCTCACTATGAATTCTCACTTTGGCTATGAGTTTGGTTCTAATTGTGTTGTAGGAAATGTGGACTTTAATGGCAACATGTACCATGGATGGAACCAACAAAAATGGGAGGATCCTCAAGGAATTGATCACTCCTATTGGCAACAACCTCCGGATACTTATAGGTATAATTTCCATCATAATGCATGCCAATTTAATGGCTATGATGACTCTTTTTGTGACACTCAACAACCACCATCATATGCCTATGAATCTCATCCTCAACATGAACCTCAACCATTCTCACAAGCCTTTCATTACCAAACACCGCCCTATGATCCATATCCATCATATGACCAAACCCCCATACCATACTCTTATGACCATTATGAGCAAGAACCCTTCGAACCACCACAACCCTATCAAGATTACTCCCAAGAACCACCTCAATACACACAATCTCCACAACCTTACCAAGAAGAACCACCTTCTTATTATAAACCCTCTCTCCAAAATAATGAACCTTCTTACTCACCCCAAACCCCAATAGACGATCCTCTCACTTTGTTACTTCAAGGACAAGAAGCCATAAAGCGGGATACACTTGAGTTTGTGACCAATTTGACCAAGGTGGTGCATACTTTAGCCCACCAATGCTTGAATACTCAAGGTACTTCCGTGACCACTTGTGAAAAGTCAAAAGAAGAGAAAAGCATGAAGGAGAAATTGGAAAATCCGGTGGAGAAGGAGGAGTCAAATTTTGTGTTATAACAGTTGGAGGAGCCTATGATCATTAAAGAAAAGGAAGAAGTGGTTGAAGATTTAGGAGATGCTGAAAGTCCAAGGGAATGTAGCATCATGGAGCACTCTTCCAAGAAGCTTGATATTGATGTTGAGGAGGGTGCGCAACCTCCAAGGCATATCATCGTTGGAGACTTGGAAGAGGCTTATCAAGAGATGGATTCAATCATGGATGAATTTCTCTCTACAATGGAATCCTCTCCCATTGGACATGAAGTTGAAATTATAGAAGAGTGTGCACAACCTCCCATACCCTTGGTGAGCAATGAGAAAGAGAGCTACCAAGAGGAAAACGTTGGCATGGTGTATATCAAAATTGAAGAATATGAAGAGGTTGACCAAGAAATGGATTTATTCATCAATGAATTTCTATCCAAAATTGAATCACCTCCCATTAGGCAAGAAATCAAAGTTCTTGAAGACAACACCAAGCCATGTGATAAAAGGGGAAAGGTTGAAATCGAGGAAGCTCGCAAAGAGGTGGAAATACACAAAGAAGAGCACAAGGAAGTGGACCTTGCATTGTCTAAGTGTGGGGAAGCCTCCCTTCCCAAGTTACCATCCGATACGACATTTAAGTGGGTGAAATCTCTATCTCTAAGCTTTAATTTCTCATTTGAATATGGTTTGATTGAAACGGATGGACAACTTAGAGCTCTTTGTGGAATTAAAAGCAAGAATGAGTTGTGTAGTGGTTGCAAGTTAGGAATTAGGCTCATTAAGGTCAAAGCTTCAAGGTATAGGAACGATGATTGGAAGAATGCTACTTTACAAGGGTCTCGACGGAAGGCTTGGTATGTTAAAGAGAATTCTATATGTCAACCACCCGGAAAGAGAGAGTATGAAGACCAAATCGAAGACGGGTGCGAAAACAAGATATGGGATCCCAGTTCGCTATGTGAAGACCAACTATGGGGACTCATATCTTGGGTAGAACTTTGCCCAAGCTTGATGAAGATGGTTGGAAATTCTGTCAACCAATTGAGAAGCAAAGATCCTTGGAGATTCAAGGATGAGTACAAACATAAGCCACCATGACAATAAGCTCCTCAAAATGTCCAACTTAAGGACTTAAACTAAAAGTGCTAGGTGGGAGACACCCCACCATGGTAAACTCTTTCCATCCTCTTCTAGTTTTGTTTAATAAGTGATTTGAGTTGCCATTGTAGGTAGATTTTCAATCCATATTGATTTGTTTGTAAAGATTGGTTGTTAGTATGTTGTATTCATTAGTAGTAGATGAATAAATCCTAAAATCAAATTGCATTTTTGTGAATTATTTGATATTTGATTGAATAAAGAAGAGTTTTAGACATTATAGGGAGCTCTTGGGCTTTTTTTTCTGCTTTTTGGGTAAAAAAAAAAGGAGGGGGAGGACGCGCCGCACGCCGTACGCGTACGCGTCCATGAGCGGATGCATCATCACAAATATTCCAGAGAGTTGGGCCTCTCCTAGGCCAGCGTTGTGCCTCAAGCCCAACTCATTCCACGCTGACGCGCACTACGTGCGTGCGCGTCCATACAGCTATAGGGAAATGCACGCGGACGCGCACCTGCCGCGTCCGCGTCGATCTGCTGCTGCAACTTCTGGGCCAATATTCAGAGAATTGTGCTAGATTTGGGCCAACTTTGAGCCCCCAGCCTAACTCGTCTTACGCGAACGCGCATTTGCCGCGTGCGCGCCCATCTACAAAAAGAGCAAAGGACGCGAGCGCACGCATCGCGCTAGCGCGCCTTATGATAACTGCCAATATACGCGGACGCGCACTTGCCGCGTGCGCGCCCTAGCTGATGCCGTCATCCCAGGCCTTTGTCCAAAGAGTTGGGCGCGCGCTGAGCCCACTCTAAGCCTCCAGCCCAACTCAATGTACGCGTGCGCGCGCTGTACGCGCACGCAATCCTATGTAGTTCCTCATCCACGCTTGAGCGCGTTGTACGCACACGCGTAGGCCCCTAAGTTTCATCAATGTACGCGGACGCGCAAGGTGAGCGCTCGCGTCGATTCGAAAAGAAGATAACCCTAGTGCGCGAAGAGCACCGCGCAGCAGCGCATATTTCTTCTTCTCCCATCATCTTCTTCCTCTTTCCTCCCCCAACCTCTGTTCAACCTCCACCGCTAACAGCGACCGCCGTCACCACCTCCCAACCGTCGTCCGTCGTCTCTCTCTCACTTACCCACTCCGCCCCTATCTCTCACTCCCTCGTCGCCGTCAGCAGCACCCTCGCTGCTCCGCCGTGCCCGCCACCCTCTGCGGCGGCACTCCGCCCAGTTCACTCCCTTACTCCCTTACTCCCCTGCCCTACTTCCATTTCCACTCTGCTCCAGGTTTCTGCTTCGACTCCTATAAATTTTGATTACTGTTAATACTGTAGTTGTTTGTAGTTAGTTAGAATTGAAACTTTGCATGTTAGGTTAGTTAGAAATAATTGCGGTTAGGTAGCTAGGACTGGATAGAGGATTCTAGGCCTGATAAGTGCTCCGTTTGTGCATATTCGCTGTTTGTTTACTTAGCTGCTGTATGCTGATTTTGGACTGCTTTTTATGCAATTTGTGTTGCTGGGCACGATTTCACTACTGCTATGCTTAATTGATGTTGTAACTATGCTGTTTGTGCTACTTTGCTATCCGGGAACGTCCAATTTTAAGCCGGGATGCTGCCCAATTTTTCAAGAAATCTGTTTTCATCTTAATCTCTATTGTAATTTGGGTTAATTTCTGTTTCCTTTTTGACTTCCGGGATTTACACCAATCAATGTTCACTAATGGTTAATTCAAAAGTATGATGATTTTATTGCTTAATGAGTAAGAGTTGTTGACTTTAGTGAACATTGCATTCTTGGTTTACTTGTTCACTTATGCTTACTTGTTCACCAATTTTCTCAAAGTGCAGTTCACATCATGATTGTTTATTAGTCAACTGATATCCTGAACATGCTTTCTTTGCTTTGTGCTAAGTGTTTCATTGCTTATATTCTATCATACTTTTCAGGATGTCGGATAAAGGAAAAGCCATCGCCACTACCTCCAAGAAAAGAAAACACTCCACACCCTCTATTCCCTCCATTTACAAGAATTATGCTAAGAATCCATTGAATGACGAGGAAAAGGAAAATCAGTTGCTACCTTCTACCGATCCAACCAAGTTTCCCAATCTTTACTGTGAGCTTCGCCTTTCCAAGTATCGGATGACGAAACTGAATATTGAGAAGAAGCTTGTCCTTCCCAATGATGTGAGACGAGTCATTACTAGTCGCATCCTAGAGTTGGGTATGGACTTTGTTGATAGAGATTTGGGAGATATCAACATTTCTTGGGTTAAGGAATTCTATTGCAACTTCTTCCGTCCTACTTTAGATTCAGTTCAGTTGAAGGGTAGAGAGGTTATGATCACTGAGTCAGCCATAGAGGAGGTATTGCAGTGCCGACATCTCACTGATGGCACCTGCGCTCATCAGCAGGCTGAGATAGCTATTCATAGCATGACCTTTGACTATGAGGCGCTTAGGCGCGTGATTGGTTTACCAAATGCCACTTGGGTCATGGATGCAAACAACACTAAGCCTAAGGGGATGCTATTTGCTCATTTGACTAGAGAGGCCAAGACTTGGCAAATGATATTTGCCCACTATGTCTTACCCACCACTCACTTTTCTGAGATCCTTATGGAGATGCTACTTTTGATTGGTTGTGTTATGGAGGGAAAGGAGGTTTATTTTCCTCGATTGATCCGGCAGTGTATGTGGCGAGCACATATTCATGGCCTACTTCCGTTTCCCACCATGGTTACCAGTATGGCCGCCTTAGCTGAGGTCCCCTGGTTGGATGATGATGTGACACCACCACCTCCAGATGACGATGACAAGGAGGTTACTATTCCTTGGGGTGGTTGGGTACACGAGAAGCCCCCGGCTAGACGCCGATCTAGGGCTAGAGCAGTAGTAGGGTGGTGCGCGAAATTGTGAACAATACTTTTCACAACTCTCATAATCCCTGGTCATGAACTCCAAAAGACTTGGTGGTTCAATTCCATGGCATTACACAACTTTGCACAACTAACCAGCAAGTGCACTGGGTCGTCCAAGTAATACCTTACGTGAGTAAGGGTCGATCCCACGGAGATTGTTAGCATTGAAGCAAGCTATTGTCATCTTGTAAATCTTAGTCAGGCAAACTCAAATGTATATGGTGATGAACGAAAATAACATAAAAGATAAAGATAGTGATACTTATGTATATCATTGGTGTAAGAGCTTCAAACAAGCGTATGAAGATGCCTTCCCTTCCGTCTCTCTGCTTTCCTACTGCCTTCATCCAATCCTTCTTACTCCTTTCCATGGCAAGCTCGTGTAGGGTTTCACTGTTGTCAGCAGCTACCTCCCATCCTCTCAGTGAAAATACGTCCCTGATGCTCTGTCACAGCATAGGCTAATCATCTGTCGGTTCTCGTTCAGGCCGGAATAATATCCATTGATACTTTTGCGTCTGTCACTAACGCCCTAGCCTGCTAGGAGTTTGAAGCACGTCACAGTCATTCAATCATTGAATCCTACTCAGAATACCACAGACAAGGTTAGACCTTCCGGATTCTCTTGAATGCCGCCATCAGTTCTTGCCTATACCACGAAGACTCTGATCTCACGGAATGGCTGGCTCGTTTGTCAGGCGAGCACTCGGTTGTCAGGCGATCAACCATGCATCGTGTTATCAGGAATCCAAGAGATATTCACTAAGCCTCAGATGCTTGTAGAACAAGAATGGTTGTCAGTCACCTTGTTCATGGGTGAGAAGGATGATGGGCGTCAATCATCACCTTCATCAAGTTGAAGAACAAGTGATATCTTGGACAAAGAACAAGCGAAATTGAATAGAAGAACAATAGTAATTGCATTAATACTCGAGGTACAGCAGAGCTCCACACCTTAATCTATGGTGTGTAGAAACTCCACCGTTGAAAATACATAAGCATAAGGTCTAGGCATGGCCGAATGGCCAGCCTCCCAATGATCTAAGATAGCATAAAACGAAGATAGCTACCAAAGTCTCTCAATACAATAGTAAAAGGTCCTACTTATAGATAACTAGTAGCCTAAGGTGTACAAAGATGAGTAAATGACATAAAAATCCACTTCCGGGCCCACTTGGTGTGTGTTTGGGCTGAGCAATGAAGCATTTTCGTGTAGAGACTCTCCTTGGAGTTAAACGCCAGCTTTAGTGCCAGTTTGGGCGTTTAACTCCCAATTAGGTGCCAGTTCCGGCGTTTAACGCTGGAATTTCTTGAGGTGACTTTGAACGCCGGTTTGGGCCATCAAATCTTGGGCAAAGTATGGACTATTATATATTGCTGGAAAGCCCAGGATGTCTACTTTCCAACTCCGTTGAGAGCGCGCCAATTGGGCTTCTGTAGCTCCAGAAAATCCACTTCGAGTGCAGGGAGGTCAGAATCCAACAGCATCTGCAGTCCTTTTGAGTCTCTGGATCAGATTTTTGCTCAGATCCCTCAATTTCAGCCAGAAAATACCTGAAATCACAGAAAAACACACAACTCATAGTAAAGTCCAGAAAAGTGAATTTTATCTAAAAACTAATAAAAATATACTAAAAACTAACTAGATCATACTAAAAACATACTAAAAACAATGCCAAAAAGCATACAAATTATCCGCTCATCACAACACCAAACTTAAATTGTTGCTTGTCCCCAAGCAACTGAAAATCAAATAAGGTAAAAAGAAGAGAATATGCAATGAACTTCCAAAAATATCTATGAAGATCAGTATTAATTAGATGAGCGGGGCTTTTAGCTTTTTGTCTCTGAATAGTTTTGGCATCTCACTCTATCCTTTGTAATTCAGAATGATTGGCTTCTTTAGGAACTTAGAATCCAGATAGTGTTAATGATTCTCCTAGTAAAGTATGATGATTCTTGAACATAGCTATTTATTGAGTCTTGGCTGTGGCCCAAAGCACTCTGTCTTCCAGTATTACCACCGGATACATACATGCCACAGACACATAATTGGGTGAACCTTTTCAGATTGTGACTCAGCTTTGCTAAAGTCCCCAATTAGAGGTGTCCAGGGTTCTTAAGCACACTCTTATTGCCTTGGATCACAACTTTATTTCTTTCTTTTTCTTTCTTCTCTTTTTTTTTTCTTTTTTTTTTCGGTTTTTTTTTTTTCGTTTGCTTCCTTCTTTTTCTTGCTTCAAGAATCATTTTAATGATTTTTCAGATCCTCAGTAACATGTCTCCTTTTTCATCATTCTTTCAAGAGCCAATATTCATGAACCACAATTTCAAAAGACATATGCACTGTTCAAGCATACATTCAGAGAACAAAAGTGTTGCCACTACATCAAATTAATTAAACTACTATAAAATTCAGAATTCATGCAATTCTTTTCTTTTTCAATTAAGCACGTTTTTTATTCAAGAAAGGTGATGGATTCATAGGACATTCATAACTTTAAGGCATAGACACTAAGACACTAATGATCACAAGACACAAACATGGATAAACATAAGCATAAAATTCGAAAAACAGAAGAATAAAGAACAAGGAAATCAAAGAACGGGTCCACCTTAGTGATGGCGGCTCTTTCTTCCTCTTGAAGATCCTATGGAGTGCTTGAGCTCCTCAATGTCTCTTCCTTGTCTTTGTTGCTCCTCCCTCATGATTCTTTGGTCTTCTCTAATTTCATGAAGGATGATGGAGTGTTCTTGATGCTCCACCCTTAGTTGTCCCATGTTGGAACTCAACTCTCCTAGGGAGGTGTTTAGTTGCTCCCAATAATTCTGTGGAGGAAAGTGCATCCCTTGAGGCATCTCAGGGATCTCTTGATGAGAGGGGTCTCTTGTGTACTCCATCCTTTTCTTGGTGATGGGCTTGTCCTCATCAATGGGGGTATCTCCTTCTATGTCAACTCCAACTGAATAACAGAGGTGACAAATGAGGTGAGGAAAGGCTAGCCTTGCCAAGGTGGAAGACTTGTCCACCACTTTATAGAGTTCTTGGGCTATAACCTCATGAACTTCCACTTCTTCTCCAATCATGATGCTATGAATCATGATGGCCCGGTCTATGGTAACTTCGGACCGGTTGCTAGTGGGAATGATTGAGCGTTGAATGAACTCTAACCATCCTCTAGCCACGGGCTTGAGGTCATGCCTTCTTAATTGAACCGGCTTGCCTCTTGAATCTTGCTTCCATTGTGCGCCCTCTTCACATATGATTGTGAGGACTTGGTCCAACCTTTGATCAAAGTTGACCCTTCTTGTATAAGGATGCTCATCTCCTTGCATCATAGGCAAGTTGAACGCCACCCTCACACTCTCCGGACTAAAATCCAAGTATTTCCCCCGAACCATAGTGAGATAATTCTTTGGATTCGGGTTCACACTTTGGTCATGGTTCTTTGTGATCCATGCATTGGCATAGAACTCTTGAACCATCAAGATTCCGACTTGTTGAATGGGGTTGGTGAGTACTTCCCAACCTCTTCTTCGGATCTCATGGCGGATCTCCGGATATTCACCCTTTTTGAGTGAAAAGGGGACCTCGGGGATCACCTTCTTCAAGGCCACAACTTCATAGAAGTGGACTTGATGCACCCTTGAGAGGAATCTATCCATCTCCCATGACTCGGAGGTGGAAGCTTTTGCCTTCCCTTTCCTCTTTCTAGAGGTTTCTCCGGCCTTGGATGCCATAATGGTTATGAAAAAGCAATGCTTTTACCACACCAAACTTAAAATGTTTGCTCGTCCTCGAGCAAAAGAAGAAAGAAGAGAGTAGAAGAAGAAGAAATGAGGAAGAGGGAGAAGGTGGTGTGTTCGGCCAAGAAGGGAAAGAAGGGGTGTTTAGGTTGTGTGAAAATGAAGGGTTGAAGAAGGGTATATATAGGAGAGAGGGGGAGTAATGGTTCGGCCATTATGGGTGGGTTTGGGAGGGAAAGTGGTTTGAATTTGAAGGGTGAGGTTGGTGGGGATTTATGAAGGATGGATGTGAGTGGTGAAGAGAAAGATGGGATTTGATAGGTGAAGGGTTTTTGGGGAAGAGGTTTTGAGGTGATTGGTGAGTGGGGGAAGAAGAGAGAGAGTGGTGGTGGGGTCCTGTGGGGTCCACAGATCCTGTGGTGTCAAGGAAAAGTCATCCCTGCACCAAGTGGCATCAAAATTCACGTTTTGAGCCATTTCTGGCGTTAAATGCCGGGCTGGTGCCCATTCCTGGCGTTTAACGCCAGGTTGTTGCCCTTTACTGGCGTTTAACGCCAGTCTGGTGCCCCTTTCTGGCGTTAAACGCCCAGAATGGTGCCAGACTGGGCGTTAAACGCCCAACAGCTAGCATTACTGGCGTTTGAACGCCAGCTTCTTCTCCTCCAGGGTGTGCTGTTTTTCTTCCTGTTTTTCATTCTGTTTTTGCTTTTTTTCATTGTTTTTGTGACTTCTTATGATCATCAACCTACAAAAAAAGATAAAATAACAAAAGAAAATAGTTAACTATAAAACATTGGGTTGCCTCCCAACAAGCGCTTCTTTAATGTCAGTAGCTTGACAGATGGCTCTCATGGAGCCTCACAAATGATCAGAGCAATGTTGGAACCTCCCAACACCAAACTCAGAGTTTGAATGTGGGGGTTCAACACCAAACTTAGAGTTTGGTTGTGGCCTCCCAACACCAAACTTAAAGTTTGACTGTGGGGGCTCTGTTTGTCTCTGATTTGAGAGAAGCTCTTCATGCTTCCTCTCCATGATGATAGAGGGATGTCCTTGGGCCTTAAACACCAAGGATTTTTCATTCACTTGAATGATCAATTCTCCTCTATCAACATCAATCACAGCCTTTGCTGTGGCTACGAAGGGTCTGCCAAGGATGATGGATTCATCCATGCACTTCCCAGTCTCTAGGACTATGAAGTCAGTAGGGATGTAATGGTCTTCAACTTTTACCAGAACATCCTCTACAAGTCCATAGGCTTGTTTTCTTGAGTTGTCTGCCATCTCTAGTGAGATTTTTGCAGCTTGCACCTCAAAGATCCCTAATTTCTCCATTACAGAGAGGGGCATGAGGTTTACACTTGACCCTAAGTCACACAAGGCCTTCTTGAAGGTCATGGTGCCTATGGTACAAGGTATAGAAAACTTCCCAGGATCCTGCCTCTTTTGAGGCAGTTTCTGCCTAGACAAGTCATCCAGTTCTTTGGTGAGCAAAGGTGGTTCATCCTCCCAAGTCTCATTTCCAAATAACTTGTCATTTAGCTTCATGATTGCTCCAAGGTATTTAGCAACTTGCTCTTCAGTGACATACTCATCCTCTTCAGAGGAAGAATACTCATCAGAGCTCATGAATGGCAGAAGTAAGTCCAATGGAATCTCTATGGTCTCATTTTGAGCCTCAGATTCCCATTGTTCCTCATTGAGGAACTCAGAGGAGATTGGTGCACGCCCATTGGGGTCTTCCTCAGTGGCGTCCACCTCCTCTCTTTCCTCTCCATATTCGGCCATGGTTATGGCTTTGCACTCTCCTTTTGGATTTTCTTCTGTATTACTTGGGAGAGTACTAGGAGGGAGTTCAGTAATTTTCTTGCTCAGCTGTCCCACTTGTCCTTCCAAATTCCTAATGGAGGACCTTGTTTCATTCATGAAACTTTGAGTGGTTTTGATTAGATCAGAGACCATTGTTGCTAAGTCAGAGGTATTCTGCTTAGAACTCTCTGTCTGTTGCTGAGAAGATGATGGAAAAGGCTTGTTGGTGCCAAGCCTGTTTCTTCCACCATTATTGTTATTGAAACCTTGTTGAGGTCTCTCTTGATTCTTCTATGAGAAATTTGGGTGATTTCTCCATGAAGAATTATAGGTGTTTCCATAGGGTTCTCCTAGGTAATTCACATCTTCCATTGAAGGGTTCTCAGGATCATAAGCTTCTTCCTCAGATGAAGCTTCCTTAGTACTGCCAGGTGCATTTTGCATTCCAGACAGACTTTGAGAAATCAAATTGACTTGTTGAGTCAATATCTTGTTCTGAGCCAAAATGGCATTCAGAGTGTCAATCTCAAGAACTCTTTTCTTCTGACTAGTCCCATTGTTCACAGGATTCCTTTCAGAAGTGTACATGAATTGGTTATTTGCAACCATTTCAATCAGCTCTTGAGCTTCTGCAGGCGTCTTCTTCAGATGAAGAGATCCTCTAGCAGAGCTATCCAAAGACATCTTGGATAGTTCAGAGAGACCATCATAGAAAATACCTATGATGCTCCATTCAGAAAGCATGTCTGAGGGACATCTTCTGATTAATTGTTTGTATCTTTTCCAAGTTTCATAGAGGGATTCTCCATCCTTCTGTCTGAAGGTTTGGACTTCCACTCTAAGCTTACTCCATCTTTGAGGTGGAAAGAACTTTGCCAAGAAGGCATTGACTAGCTTTTCCCAAGAGTCCAGGCTTTCTTTAGGTTGAGAATCCAACCATATTCTAGCTCTGTCTCTTACAGCAAAAGGGAATAGCATCAGTCTGTAGACCTCAGGGTTAACCCCATTAGTCTTGACTGTGTCACAGATTTGCAAGAATTCAGCTAAGAACTGATGAGGATCTTCCATTGGAAGTCCATGGAACTTGCAATTCTGTTGCATTAGAGAAACTAATTGAGGCTTAAACTCAAAGTTGTTTGCTCCAATGGCAGGGATAGAGATGCTTCTCCCATAGAAATCAGGAGTAGGTGCAGTGAAGTCACCCAGCACCTTCCTTGCATTGTTGGCATTGTTGTTGTTTTCGGCTGCCATGTCTTCTTCTTCTTTGAAGAATTCGGTCAGGTCCTCTAAAGAGAGTTGTGCTTTGGCTTCTCTTAGCTTTCTCTTCAAGGTCCTTTCAGGTTCAGGATCAGTTTCAACAAGAATGCCTTTGTCTCTGCTCCTGCTCATATGAAAGAGAAGAAAACAAGAGAAATGTGGAATCCTCTATGTCACAGTATAGAGATTCCTTGAAGTGTCAGAGGAAAAGAGAAATAGAAAGAAGAAGGAGAAGAATAATTCGAACTTTAATTAGATAAGGTTCGAATTGTGCATTAAGAAGGAGTGGTACTCCATAAATAGAAGGATGTGAGAAGGAGGGAAGAGAATTTTCGAAAATTCAATCAAAAGATTTTGAAAACATTTTGAAAAACACTTAATTGATTTTCGAAAATTGAAAGTGGAAAAGAAATCAAGTGATTTTTGAAAAAGATTTTGAAATTATAAATTAGAAAGATTTGATTGAAAACTATTTTGAAAAAGATGTGGTTAAGAAGATATGATTAGTTTTAAAGAGATGTGATTGAGAAGATATGATTTGAAAACAATTTTAAGAGATATGTTTTGAAAACAATTTTAAAAGATTTGATTTTGAAAATTAATGACTTGCCTAACAAGAAAAGATATGATTCAAACATAAAACCTTCCTCAACAAAAAAAGGCAAAAAATGTTCAATCAAATCATTAATTGTTAGTAAGTATCTTTGAAAAAGGAAAGAAATTGATTTTGAAAACATTTGATTGAAAAGATATGATTTGAAAAAGATTTGATTTTGAAAAACTTTGAAAACTTGAAAAAATTTGATTTTGAAAACAAAATCTTCCCCCTAGCACCATCCTGGCGTTAAACGCCCAGAATGGTATACATTCTGGCGTTTAACGCCCAAAATGCTACCTCTTTGGGCGTTAAACGCCCAACCAGGTACCCTGGCTGGCGTTTAAACGCCAGTCTGCCTTCTTCACTGGGCATTTTTGAATGCTCAGCTTTTTCTGTATAATTCCTCTGCAGCATGTTCTGAATCTTCAATTCTTTGTATCATTGACTTGAAAAGACACAAATTAAAAATATTTTTGGATTTTTAATAATCAAAATGCAATAAGAATCAAATAACAATGCATGCAAGACACCAAACTTAGCAGTTTGTATACTACTAACACTATATGAGACACATAAACACTCAAGCCAAAAGAATTCAAAGATCAGAGTAAGAAATCATCAAGAATTACTTGAAGACCCTTAAGACACATGAATGAATGCATGCTATTGACACCAACTTAAGATGAGACACTAGACTTAAGCAAGAAACATCAAATATTTTTGGATTTTATGATTTTTTTGATTTTTTTGTGTTTTTCGAAAATTAAGTGGAAAAAAGATATCAAAATTCTTAATGAGAATTCCAGGAATCAGTGCAATGCTAGTCTAAGACTCCGGTCCAGGAATTAGACATGGCTTCACAGCCAGCCAAGCTTTCAAAGAAAGCTTCGGTCCAAAACACTAGACATGACCAAAGGTCAGCCAAGCCTTAGCAGATCACTGCTCCAAAAGTAAGATTGATAAAAATCAACAAGCTCTTGTGGTGATAAGTTGAAACCTCGGTCCAATCAGATTAGACATGGCTTCTCAGCCAGCCAGATTTCAACAAATCATCATGAAACTCTAGGATTCATCTTCAAGAATTTCAAAAAAAAAATGAATACCTAATCTAAGCAACAAGATGAACCTTCAGTTGTCCAAACTGAACAATCCCAGGCATTGTTACCAAAAGCTTGCTCAAAACTTGAACAATCCCCGGCAACGGCGCCAAAAACTTGGTGCGCGAAATTGTGAACAATACTTTTCACAACTCTCATAATCCCTGGTCATGAACTCCAAAAGACTTGGTGGTTCAATTCCATGGCATTACACAACTTCGCACAACTAACCAGCAAGTGCACTGGGTCGTCCAAGTAATACCTTACGTGAGTAAGGGTCGATCCCACGGAGATTGTTAGCATTGAAGCAAGCTATGGTCATCTTGTAAATCTTAGTCAGGCAAACTCAAATGTATATGGTGATGAACGAAAATAACATAAAATATAAAGATAGTGATACTTATGTATATCATTGGTGTAAGAGCTTCAGACAAGCGTATGAAGATGCCTTCCCTTCCGTCTCTCTGCTTTCCTACTGCCTTCATCCAATCCTTCTTACTCCTTTCCATGGCAAGCTCGTGTAGGGTTTCACTGTTGTCAGCAGCTACCTTCCATCCTCTCAGTGAAAATACGTCCCTGATGCTCTGTCACAGCATAGGCTAATCATCTGTCGGTTCTCGTTCAGGCCGGAATAATATCCATTGATACTTTTGCGTCTGTCACTAACGCCCTAGCCTGCTAGGAGTTTGAAGCACGTCACAGTCATTCAATCATTGAATCCTACTCAGAATACCACAGACAAGGTTAGACCTTCCGGATTCTCTTGAATGCCGCCATCAGTTCTTGCCTATACCACAAAGACTCTGATCTCACGGAATGGCTGGCTCGTTTGTCAGGCGAGCACTCGGTTGTCAGGCGATCAACCATGCATCGTGTTATCAGGAATCCAAGAGATATTCACTAAGCCTCAGATGCTTGTAGAACAAGAATGGTTGTCAGTCACCTTGTTCATGGGTGAGAAGGATGATGGGCGTCAATCATCACCTTCATCAAGTTGAAGAACAAGTGATATCTTGGACAAAGAACAAGCGGAATTGAATAGAAGAACAATAGTAATTGCATTAATACTCGAGGTACAGCAGAGCTCCACACCTTAATCTATGGTGTGTAGAAACTCCACCGTTGAAAATACATAAGCATAAGGTCTAGGCATGGCCAAATGGCCAGCCTCCCAATGATCTAAGATAGCATAAAACGAAGATAGCTACCAAAGTCTCTCAATACAATAGTAAAAGGTCCTACTTATAGATAACTAGTAGCCTAAGGTGTACAAAGATGAGTAAATGACATAAAAATCCACTTCCGGGCCCACTTGGTGTGTGCTTGGGCTGAGCAATGAAGCATTTTCGTGTAGAGACTCTCCTTGGAGTTAAACGCCAGCTTTAGTGCCAGTTTGGGCGTTTAACTCCCAATTAGGTGCCAGTTCCGGCGTTTAACGCTGGAATTTCTTGAGGTGACTTTGAACGCCGGTTTGGGCCATCAAATCTTGGGCAAAGTATGGACTATTATATATTGCTGGAAAGCCCAGGATGTCTACTTTCCAACGCCGTTGAGAGCGCGCCAATTGGGCTTCTGTAGCTCCAGAAAATCCACTTCGAGTGCAGGGAGGTCAGAATCCAACAGCATCTGCAGTCCTTTTGAGTCTCTGGATCAGATTTTTGCTCAGATCCCTCAATTTCAGCCAGAAAATACCTGAAATCACAGAAAAACACACAAACTCATAGTAAAGTCCAGAAAAGTGAATTTTATCTAAAAACTAATAAAAATATACTAAAAACTAACTAGATCATACTAAAAACATACTAAAAACAATGCCAAAAAGCATACAAATTATCCGCTCATCATAGGGACAGTTGGATCTTCAGCAGCCCCGTCCTCCTCTACAGCTGCAGCCCCATCTTCTTTGACAGCCCCTTCTTCAGCACCTGAGCCGACTTACCTACTGGTTCAGCGTCTGTTTCAGTACATGGAGCGCAGCAAGTGCCAGATCATGCGTCGCCTGGATCGGATTGACCAGAAGTTTGTGGCCCAGGGCCTTGAGCTACCCCCTCTACCAGAGTCTTCCGGTTCCGATGAGGAGACCCATGAAGAGGAGCATACAGATTTACATACTGAGGGTATTCATGCGGACGAGCCAGCACATATGGCGGCACCATCTCAGACACAGGAGACTCAACCAGTACCACAGCCAGAGCCTACCGGTATACCTATCCCTGACCCTCAAGATTAGCATCGAGGACGATGCTTGATCTTAAGTGTGGGGAGGTCACCAGTAGCATCATTAGAGGACTAGTGAACATTTTGGTCACTCTCCTAGTTATCTTACTTTGCATATCTTTGTATATATTTGATGCATTTTGAGTTTATTTTGGATACTTTTACTATTTTGGTTCGTTTTGGATACCTTTACTGCGTATTTTGGATTTTAGATACTTTAGATGCTAGATTCCATACTTTTAATTGGATTTTTCTTTATATACTTTTGCATATCCTTCTTTTTTTAGCTTCTAGTGTGATTAGAAATCATGTTTGAATTGCAAAAACTTAGTCACCCTTTTTGCATAAGAAATTGTTTTAAGTGAAAAAAAGGAAAGGGTAAACTAAGGAATTTTTGAATCTTTTGATCAGAACAATGCTTAGTCAAATATTGAGATTTTCCAAGAAATTTAATTATAGGGCATAGGGCACCAACCCAATTGATTGAAGAAATTATATCTTTATGTAACTTGCTTGAATTTCATATTTTGTGAAGCATGTATTGAACTAAGAACACAAGCTTGTGAGACTTGAGCCTATTGATGTGGTTACATTTTATAACCACTTATTTTCCATTCTTGTGTGCAATTATTCTCTTTCTATGATTGTGATCCTTGATTTGCTTGATTCTATATGTCCATTTATTTCTTGTATTCATGCATTTGTATGATTGAGGCCATTATTTTGTTAGCCCACTTACCCAAATAGCTTACCTTTTACTCTCCATTGTTAGCCAATTTTGAGCCTATGCTTAACTAACTTGTTCTCATTTTAGCACATTACAAGCCCAAGGCGGAAAACCAATGAAAGTCCCTTGCTTGGATCTTTGATTAGCCTAGGCTAGTGAGACTGTTTATTATTCAAAGTTGGTGAAGCTTGGGAACATTGGATGGGATAAAAAAAAAGGGGTAGTACACTTTCATATTTGGGAATTGGGAATATATTCATGTATCGATTGAATGTATAAGACCTTATGCAATTGACGTCCTTGTGCAAAGTATAAAAAGAAAAGAAAAAAAGGAGAAAAATAAAATGAAAAAAAGGGAAATAAAGAAAAAAAGAGAAAAAGAAAAAAAAGAAAGAAGAAAATGAAAAGAAAGCAACCAAAAAGGACAAAATGCCCCAAGGTGAAGTTCAATAAAAAGGAGTCAATGCATAAGTGTTATGAATCAAGGAATAGAATGCATGAATATGTAAGAAAAAGTGAAGAATGGGTAGTTAGAGTAGTTTGAATTTGTATAGGTCATTATATAGGTGAGGTGGGAAAGTCTATGCTAATCCAAGATCTAAACTCTAGTCCACTTAACCATAAATGATCCTACCTTGACCCTAACCCCATTACAACCTAAATGAAAGACCTCATGATAAATGTATGCATGCATTGAATAAGTGTTGATTGTTAGAAGAAAATCAAATTTTGGAAGGCATGATTAGAAGAGAATTGAGTGAATTAACCCTTAAACACTTGAGTGAATAGAGCGGATACACATCCGGTGAGGGTTCAAAAGTTCAATCGCATATGTTCATTCATATTATCTATATTCTCGCAAGCTTAAACTTCTTTTGATAATTCAATACAATTGTGGTTTGGATTTGATCCCTATTGCCCTAGCTCTTGTGCCTACACATGTTCTCTTGGGAATTGATTTGTTTGAACTAAGCATTTGCATTCACTTTAGGTAGTTGCATTTAGATAGGTTCATATAGTTTAGTGCATTCAAATAAATGTCATACCCCTTAGTTCCTTCTTATTTTAACATGAGGACATGCTAAGGTTTAAGTGTGGGGAGGTTGATAAACCCCAATTTTAGGGTTTATCTTGTATTAAATTTAGAGTATTTTGATGACCTTTTCTCGCATTTAACCTATGAATTGGCATGGTTTTGTAATCTCTCCCATATTTGAGCTTAAGTGTAAAAACATGCTTTTTAAACCTTATTTTGATGAATTCTAATTCCTCTTTGATTCCATAAGATGCCTTGATGTGTTTGCTAGTAATTCCAGGATTGAAATAGGATAGGCATGGATCAAAGGGAGCAAGGAAGAAAGCATACAAGTGGAGAGAAGCATAAAAAGTCAAAGAAGTGGAATTAGCCATTCACGCGCATGCGCACAAGGCGCTTGCGCACACATTGCAGAATCGGCCAGGGACGCGCACGCGTACCGTGCGCGCACGCGTCGCAGTCCGCACATGACTTCATTAAAGCAACATGTGCCTGGTGATTTGGAAGGTTTTCTGAACCCATTTTGGCGCCAATTGCTGATAGGAAGGAATAAAAGGATCAAGGATTGAAGGGGGAAAAGATTGAAGTTAGTTACCATTAGTCATAGTTTTAGTTTAGAGTAGTTTTAGAGAGAGAAGCTCTCACTTCTCTCTAGAATTAGGATTAGATTTAGGTTAATCTCTCTCCTTAGATCTAGGTTTAATTCATGCTTTAATTCACTTTTCTTTTATCAAGTCTTAATCTTCCCCTCTTCCTCTTTCTAGTTATGTGCTTTGATAATTGTAATTTTTCATTTTGTTTTGGATAGATTGTTGTTCCTTTGTTTCCTTTCAATAATGTAATTTGAGGTAATTCATGATAATTGTGATTTTCTTGATTGTTGTTGTTAATTTTTTTGCAATAATTGTTGTTAGATTTTATTCTTGTTATCAATTTACTATGTTTTTCTTATATGCCTTCCAAGTGTTTGATGAAATGCTTGGCTGGATTTTAGTGTAGGTTTTGTTCCTCTTGACTTAGGTAGAGTAATTAGTGACTCTTGAGTTATCTAATTCCTTTGTTGATTGATAATTAGAAGTTGCTAATTGATTTGAAAGCCTCTAAAGCTAGTCTTTCCTTTAGGAGTTGATTAGGACTTGAGGAATCAAATTGATTCATCCACTTGACTTTCCTCCATGGTTAGACGTTAACTAAGTGGGAGTAATGGATAATTTGTCATCACAATTGAGGAGGATAGCTAGGATAGGACTTCTAGTTCTCATATCTTGCCAAGAGCTTTGTTAGTTGTTAGTTTATTTCCTTTGCCATTTATAATTCTTGTCTATAATCTCAAAAACCCCAAAACAACTCACAACCAATAACAAGACACTTCATTACAATTCCTAGGGAGAACGACCCGAGGTCCAATACTTCGGTTTATAAATTTTAGGGATTTGTACTAGTGACAAACAACTTTTTGTATGAAAGGATTATTGTTCGGTTTAGAAACTATACTTTACAACGAGGTTTCATTAGTGAAATTCTAAACCGTCAAAAATCCGTTCATCATATCACTTTTCAAATTCTGCTCAACACAGTTCCCATCCCTTACTGTCATGGATTAATAGGCTAAATGGCTAATACTTCATAATTTTGAAACTTCCAAGTATTCATAAACATTAATCCAATTCAGTTTTTTATGCTAGAATTTTAAAGTACCTGCCATATCATATCTTTGATTTACATAATAAATTAATAATAAATGTTTTAAGAATTTTTGCAGGTTTTAAAACTTAGAATTTGAGTGGCTGAGCTTAAAGACGGTTCCTTAGCATTTAGCAACACAATTATCATTATTTTTTATCTGTCTCTTGGACTAAAACTCGAGAAATAGCGCACAAGTAACACAGATATTTATTCAATGATAAAGCTGATATTGAATGGACATGCATTGTATACTAATTTAGCCAAATTATACCATGATAATGGAAGAAAAAAAATGATAAGCAAAACAAGATGAAAGCTATATCTCTAACACATATTGACTTGAGTAATGTATCCAAAAATAATATTACAATCCAAGTAATTGCTGAAATAATTTCCACATAACCGGATCCATGCAGGACACCATATAAATTAAAGAGTATAGCAAATCAAAGCCATAATAATATTAATAATGTTGTCAAATAAGACAGAGTTCAATCTAACTGCCTTCATATGATCAGATCACCCTTTTGGCATTTTCATGGGAAAGCTAAATTAAATTATATCATTTGTGCGGGAATATTTTTGGTGGGAAATTGAAAGCTAATATCAAATAACCTGAACTGCAATTAAATTGTCTTAAATAGTATCAAATAACATAAATTGCAAAACTAGATACCACAAACTAGTGTATACAAATAACAAGTCATCTATGGTTGATTGATTTCGTTGTGTTGAAACCAATGCTCACTAGCGTTGTCCATAATGGTCTTTCTCAATTCATTGGAGGATCCCAAAACCAAGTCTATGGTAGTTGTGATTAGCACCTGGTTTTCAGAAATCTAAAAGCACCAAAAAAAAAAGAGAAAAAGCAAATCCAAAATTAAGAGGTCACTAGAGGGAATGCAGCAAAAACACATAGGAAATAAAATGGTTGAGGTACAACCTTTGGTGGTATCTTAGGATTAAACGAATATTCCATATGCAACCAGCTTAGTACCCATAAGGCAGAATCTTCCTGGCATGTTGGAGGAGGTTGCACATCGTGAACCACTTCAATTGTTTGGGAAGACCAGCCACCAGAAAAGTCACTATGTTCAAAAGGACAAGCCTCAAAGTGTGCTGAAGAAATAATCTGGGACAAAACAATAGCCTACAAACAGTGAGTAGCGTTATAATTCGGAAGGAGATATCATAGGGACATAGCCACATCAATTGAAATAGTTTAGAACAATACCAGAGTGTTAGTAGATTCAGTTCTTGGTTCCTTGCGCTCACGGGATAGGTTGGAGTCCAAATGGAACACAATTTTTGGTTCTAAACTCATGACCATTAGATTCCATTGTTCATTATCTTGAATGGGTATATAAATCTGAATACAATGCATTGTTCAATAGAGGTGTCAAAAAATATACATAATTGTATGCTAACTGAAGAGATAAGGACATGAGCTTACATATTCAAGTGAAGGGTATTTTCCCATATAATCTTCATATTTATCAATTAACTCTTCTATTTGGAGATGTTGAAATACATCAACCTGTTTTATATGTCATAAATTATGTAGATAAAAAAGTATAGAATAAAAAATAACAATCCAAGCTTTCTTATTTGATAACCATAACAAAACGTACTGAAAAAGAGGGAGGAAGGCACCAAGTTGTCTTCAGAGTAATGATTCGTTGCTCCCAAGTACATTTCCTAGCCCAAAGCTCCATAATCTAATTCATGCATAGATATGGTTAGGTATTTATCCAATTTTTGAGCATATAGATGACTAAGTTATATTGATAGATAATCACTTTTACCTTGGCAGTAATTGTATGATCCTTTCTCCAGCAAAAAAGTTCTTGACGTGTTGCGGACGAACCTCCTATCTTTACAATGTGCTCACTGATAACAAGTGAACATAGACTCAATGCGAAAATCAGCCGTGAATGAATATTGAGCTTATTTAAGAGCATGAAAAAATGTATACCTTGGTAATAAATCTGGATCAAAAACATATGCAAACATTTCTACTTATCCCTTAGTCAAGTTAATCTCGCCACCCACTTTAAAATAAGTTGTTATTCCCTGTTCGAGTTCAAATAATTTCTGTTAAAGAATTATTTCTGCATCATTCAAAGTTAAAAATTCTAATTTATTAACCACAATAGTTAGGACAAAACAAAAAGTAGAAGAAAAAAGAACTGGTGACCTTTGGTTTCTTCTGCACTACCAAATTTTGCTGTCCAAAAATAGATAGCAGTTTCGATTCTGCGCGTACACGTGCAGCAACTGGCGTGCTTGATGCTCGTACTGCTTCTCCAAGGTAAGTCAATTGTTTGGAAATGAAAGACTAATAATAAAATTTATATTAGGCTAAGTAATTTTAGTTAAGCCAAACCAAACCAAGGTCAAGTTTGACTTATTGAAAGCTCAAAAGTTGCCTCGAGCTCATGAGCTTAGCGGATCGAGTTGTTAACGACTTACTAGTTGTTTAAATAGTTAGATGAACTTCCAGTATTTTTTTAAAATATGAATTTTTTAAACCTTTTTTGACATTAAGCAAATAAAAAATATAGTTTTACTGATTCACTAGTTTCACCGATGACTTACTAGTTGAACTCATAGAACCGTTCCCACGTAAATAAAAAATATAAATTGATAAAAAAATAAAAATATAAAATTATAAAATAACATACATTCACTAATATAAAAATTCTACAAAAAAAACAAACACAACATAACCATCAATATCACCACGCCTAGACAGAACATCATGGTGCTATTCTTTCTTAGTTACACTATTAATCAAATTCAGCATTATTACATCTTTTTCTCATAAACTACCAACACTATCACCATTTTCAATTCTGCCACTGCCCATCATATTCACAGTTAAAATGGCAACAAAGGGAGATCATAATGTTCCTCTACGTTGGAGTCAACACATTCACAAATAGAGAATGAAAAACAGGCCATGAAAATCCTGCAGTATTCAACCCTTCTGAACTTACAAAACATTGGATCAAGATGGCAGCAGAGGCAGGAATCTCATTGATGACACTAATTAATTTTTAAGTAGTTAGATAACCAACTAATTAATTTAATTTTATTATATCATTTATCCAAAAAATCATCTTAATAAATATCATTTATTGTATCATGCGCTTTAATAATATCTTATGTGTAATGTTGGATTTGATTTTAACTTTATATTATGTGCTTTAATTAAATGATCTCAATACTTGTAATAAGTAATCAAAACCTATGATATTGAATCATTCTTAGTGCATAATTATTAATATGCAAATTTTGTCCTCTTTCTTGATCATTCATTCTGACTCTTTTAACAGATATCAAGGCAAATCCTCAAATGCATTAAAACTACAACAAAGTTCAAATTTTATTCATTTTATTGAAAATTATAAATTTGTAACCTGGAATTGATAAAAATAAAATAAAATAAAAATTGGTTTACATAATCCTTAAAATTATTCTTATGATGATAAAATAAAAATTAGATTACATAATCAACAAAATTATTCCTATGACCATTGCTATTTTGATGATTTTTATGATGATAATTACAAATGGAGTTAGTTCTAGTTTGTAGGTGTGCTAGCTTGGATGGAGATGCTGATAGACTTGTTTAGTTTACTGTACATCTGAGAGCAACTAAGCAGTGGAGCAATTGATCTTGTTAATGGGGATACTTTCTCTAATTGCCTTGTTTATTCGAGAGCAACTAAGCATTCTTAATGAGAAAGAAGGCACAAAGAACAACCACCAAGCCTGTCTTGGTATAGTGCAGACCGCTTATGCAAATGGAGCATCTACTAATGACCACCAGCCTGTCTTGGTATAGTACAGTGCTGTCACATACCTACCTATATACCTCAGTTCCTATATTAATACTAATTTTAGTCTTTTATGTTGGCGTTTTCTCAAAGGTGTTACTGCTGTAATTTTATTTTATTTTCTCTCTTACATTATTTCATATTGCAAATCTTTGATCCAAGTCATTGGGCACATGTTACCTCTCATATTAGAATTTGAAACCAAATTTTGTAAAGGAAGAAAAAAACTAATTTGAATCCAAGTCATTTTTTGAAATCTATTTATAATATGTTCTCTAAAATATTTTTAATATAACATTTATTAAAATCTATTTATTATATAAGTAATCTACCTCTTCGCGCATTGCGCGGGTCTCACTCTAGTTATAATATATAAAAAGAGATGCAAATAGTGTTTACAGTGAGTAAATAATACGTTTAAACAGTTGGTTGATGCATTGGTAATATATTCCTATTTTTAATTGCTTATCTTCTTTGATGGTTTGAGGTGGAAACTTTCAGCTTTTCTTGATCCTAAAAAATTTTAGAGTTACTATTCAACTGTTCACTTATCATGAAATGGGATAAACATAGTTGTTGCTACACTATCGACTAATTTTTGTTATTCTTCTAACAAAACATGCAATTCTTAATCAACAATGCACAAGAGAATAGAGAAAAAAAAAATCTTAGACCATAGGTTTAATCGTTTAAGGGTGCAAAACAACTAATCTCATTCCTCCAATATATAAACTCCAAGCAAGGTAATTCAACAATATTTATAGCATATGATACATGTAAAGAAAATTTTTAAAATCCCCAAAAACAAAATTATATGCATGCAAAAGAGATTAGAGTGGCTATTAATGAATTAAACCCCAATTATAAGGAGCTGTTGTCAACTAATGGAGAAGGTTAGTGAATGCAATTGGACAGACTATGGCATTCTTCAAGATTGTCTTCATCATCTCTTAATTCATTCCCTTTTTCATTCTTTAACCATTTAAATATTCTGAATTCCCCATACTTTTCATTTCATTAGTGTTGCTGTTTCATTTGTCAAACTTTGCCACTCTTATTTCACTACAAGTATAACCTTCTAGACCATGAACATGAAAGTCTCAATCTTGAAAAGGGAAAGGTTTTGAATTAGTCCAATTTATTCATAGCCACCAATCAATATCCCATTAATTAAAGAAAAACTATATTTATCTGCTAAACTTTAGTTCATGCGGCTGAAATTTATTATCAGATGGTTTGGAAGAATTTTAGAGTGTAACATATACATAAACCGAAATTCAAAAGGTAAATATGATAATGATCAATAAGAAGGACTATAATCAATATAATAAATCAATATTATGATGGCAATGAAGATGGACTTTCGGTATTCTTCTGGTGCTTCCTTGCAAACTGAAACTGCCGGACCCACGACAGACGTACGAATTGGCTCTTGACTCGTGGCTCTGTATGTCATTGAGTTGCTTACCTTGTGATTGGACCAAAACAGTTATGTCCAAGAACACTTGATGAAGCTCATTGAGGCTGCTCTTTATATCAATCAGTGTGTCATGGCACTCTTGAATCTCTTGGATTGTGTCCATTATTGTCCCTAGTTGCTTAGTTGCTTTCTGCAAGAAAGTTTCAACCACCACATACAAATTTTCATATTGAGGTAATCAAAGTTATTCCAACATTATAAAGTAGATATTTCATCTCAGGTAATATACAAATTTTCATGAAATGATTTTTTTTTTCAAAAAAAAAATCGTTAGTTCAGCCGTCCGTACCACTTTAGTCATGAGGTTTCTTCAAAATGACAATGTCTCTAGTGTTGAAGAAAGCCGGGTTTTTCTCAATGACAGAATTTGAAGGGAGCCAGTTTTGAGAATAGTCTTGGAGAATATTTTGCAAGCCACACATGCTAACTGCATAAACAAAATGGTGATATATCCACCACCTAGTGAGGTATTTCACAATGACAAAAATACATATTTTCAAGTGATATATCCACCACCTAGTGAGGTTTTCACAATGACAAAAATATATATTTTCATTTGCGTGAGCAGACCAAAATATATACCCAATACATCTATTAGTTCCTAAACCTATATTTATATCAGCTAGCAGCACAACAAACATAAACTGAAATATTAAAGAATTCCTCACCCATAATTGGCACCGTCCACAACCATAGTTCATGAATCAACAAAAGCACCATCCTACAAGTTTAGCAAAAAGTAAAAACTGAATCTAATAAAAGCCAAATTTGATTAACTTAAAAGTTAAAATCACGATTTACACATAATGTTCTTACATCCTTCACTATAATCTTGTCTGGAAGTCCAATTCTTGGTAATAACCATTCCAACACATACAATGAGGAGTTTTCATAATTGCTTGTAACAGGTTGATCATCTGAAAAGCAAGAATATGCTGAAGTCATAATATGCAGCAACAACAAACAACAACAAAGCCTTGTCCCACTAAGTGGGGTCGGCTACATGAATCAAACGACGCCATTGTGCTCTGTCATGTATCATGTCTACAGAGAGACCGTTTACATGTAGATCTCGTTTGACCACCTCACGGATGGTCTTCTTAGGTCTTCCTCTGCCTTTCGCTCTTTGTCCATCTTCCATCTCATCCACCCTCCTGACTGGATGTTCTATCGGTCTTCTTCCCACATGTCCAAACCACCTGAGACGCGATTCAACCATCTTTTCCACAATGGGTGCTACTCCAACTCTCTCCCTTATATCTTCATTCCTTATTTTATCCAATCGCGTATAACCACTCATCCATCTCAACATCTTCATCTCTGCCACACTCAGCTTATGTTTGTGCTCCCCTTTAGCCGCCCAACACTCCGTACCATACAGCATAGCCGGTCTTATAGCGGTGCGATAGAATTTACCTTTAAGTTTTAAAAGCACTTTTTTGTCGCATATAAAATCAGATGCACTCCGCCATTTTGACCAACCTGCTTGGATCCTATGATTTACATCCTGTTCAATCTCTCCATTATCCTGTATGATGCACCCAAGATACTTAAAACTTTTAACTTTTCGTAGGATGTTTTCTCCAATCTTCACCTCTATATTGGAGTTTTCCCTTCTCAGACTGAATTTACATTCCATATATTCCGTCTTGTTACGGCTTATGCGCAAACCATACACTTCTAGAGCTTCTCTCCATAACTCCAACTTCTTATTTAGGTCTTCCCTTGACTCTCCCATAAGGACGATATCATCGGCAAAAAGCATGCACCATGGCACAGGCTCTTGGATGTGCTCTGTGAGTACTTCCAAGACTAATGTGAAAAGGTATGGACTTAAGGATGATCCCTGGTGTAATCCTATACCAATAGGGAATTCCTCTGTCACACCACCTTGAGTCTTCACACTAGTTGTAGCCCCATCATACATGTCTTTGATTGCCTGAATATATGCGATCCTTACTCTCCTCTTTTCTAAAACCTTCCATAAGACCTCCCTTGGTACCCTATCATACGCTTTTTCCAAATCAATAAACACCATGTGCAGATCCCTTTTATTACTACGATACCTCTCCATCATCCTTCTTAATAGGTATATCGCTTCAGTGGTAGATCTGCCTGGCATAAATCCAAATTGGTTCTCTGTTACTTGTGTCTCTTTTCTCAACCTCCGTTCTATCACCCTTTCCCATAACTTCATAGTATGACTCATAAGCTTAATCCCTCTATAGTTTCCGTGACTTTGTATATCCCCCTTATTCTTGTAGATAGGTACCAAGGTGCTCTTTCTCCACTCATCAGGCATCTTCTTTGACCTTAAAATCTCATTAAAAAGCTTGGTTAACCAGTTGATGCCTTTTCCTCTAAAACCCTTCCAAACCTCAATCGGGATATTATCAGGTCCTACTGTCCTGCCATTTTTCATCTGCTTTAGAGCCTCTTTTACCTCGAAGTCTCGAATCCTTCGATAGTAGTCAAAGTTTTGATCTTCTTCCCTTGTGCATAATCGACCAAGGATCGGAAGAGTCTTCTATCCCTCATTAAATAACTCGTAGAAGTAGCTCTTCCACCTTTCATTAATCTTCTCCTCTTGAGCCAACACCTCTCCATCCTTATCCTTTATGCACTTAACCTGATCCAAATCTCTCGTTCTTCTTTCCCGACTCTTTGCGATTCTATATATACATTTTTCTCCTTCTTTCGTGCCCAAAGACTGGTAGAGACCCTCATATGCTCTTGTCCTTGCTTCACTTACAGCCACTTTTGTCTCTTTTTTAGCCGCCTTATATTTTTCCCAGTTATCTGCATTGCGGCATAAAGACCACTCTTTAAAGCATTCCCTTTTTATCTTTATCTTTTCCTGTATACTCGCATTCCACCACCAAGACTCCTTGTCTCTTGGTCCTATTCCTTTAGATTCACCAAAACTTTCTTTTGCTGTTCTTCTAATAACTTCTGCCATCTCCCTCCACATCTCTTCCGCGCTTTCATTCCCATCACACTTTGCCTCTTCTCCTACCCGTCTTAGGAAGCTTCTTTGTTCCTCACCTTTCATCCGCCACCACCTCGTCCTTGGGTTCTTCGTATGATGTCTTTTCCTCAACTTTTGCTCAAAGCGAAAATCCATGACGAGCACCCTATGTTGTGTTGTCAAACTCTCTCCCGGGATAATTTTACAGTTAATGCAAAATTTCCGGTCGACTCTCCTCAACAAGAAGAAGTCGATTTGAGAGTTTGTCATGCCACTCTTATAGGTTATAAGATGTTCGTCTCTCTTTTTAAAACATGTATTTGCGATGAGAAGATCAAAAGTTGAGGAAAAGTCCAAAATAGTTTTACCCTCGGCATTGATCACCCCGAAATCATGGCCTCCGTGAATACTCCCATATCCAGTCACTTCTCTCCCAACATGGCCATTTAAATCTCCTCCTAAGAAAATCTTATCTCCCAAAGGTATGCCTTGAACCAAACTCTCTAGATCCTCCCAAAACCTTATCTTGTGTTGTTCGTCTGAACCCACTTGCAGTGCATAGGCGCTAATCACATGGAAAGCACCTCCCTCCACCACAAGTTTGATAGAGATGATCCGATCTCCCACCCTCTTGACATCCACTACGTCCTTCTTCCACTGCTTATCCACAATTATTCCAACCCCATTCCTATTCTTCACCTTTCCTGTATACCAAAGTTTGAAACCAGAAGTATCCAACTCCCTAGCCTTTGCACCAACCCATTTCATTTTTTGTAGGCACATAATGTTAATCTTCCTCCTTGTCATGGTGTCCACCACCTCCATGGACTTTCCTGTTAGAGTGCCTATGTTCCATGTCCCAAATCTCAACCTTCTGTCGCTTCGACCTTTATCTTTTCCTTTGTGAACTAGCTTATTTACCCTCATCCGTTCACGAAAACGCGAGAACCCTTGCTCATTTAACACTACATCCGGGCACCGATGCAGCGGCTCTTGCTTCGACACCGTACTCGAGCCATACGGCGCGTTGCTTCCGGGCAACGACCTAGCTTTAGCGCAATAATGTCTTTGATTCATGTCATGGGGGTTCGGCTATATTTTTATGTTGGTTGCCGAAGACCTAACACAACCCTCCTTCTTTATCCGGGCTTGGGACCGGCTATGTACCGCAAGTGTAACATAGGCGGAGTTAAGTCATAATATGCAGCATTAGAAGTATTTTTTTTTAACTTCAGTCATCAGTTCCCATAATGTAGAAAGTATCTTGCAAAATCAACCAATCATTCAAATTTGCAGGTCAAGTGCAAAATTTCAAGACAAAGCAGTTCAATATTCGTTAAAATCACTCCAATAGATCAACTTTAACCATGCATTCTAATTCCATAATGCAAAAACCATTAAAGTACTCCAAGAGACAAAAAAAGACGTCAAAAAATTTGCACACCCAATTCACAGCAAAGAACCAAACCTGAGAACACTAAGAAAGGAGCTTCCGCCATGCTGTTTTAGGTCCTGATTTCGATTTTACTAACGGCTTCTTCCTTCGGCCTACAGCAGCAGCCACCACCAAAGCCGCCGCAGCACTTGATTTTTCTCCATCCACCGCATCCTCACCTAAAATTAAAAAAATTCAACACAAAACTGACTCCAAATTCTACCAAATATTCATTATCTAATACTCACATGCATGCAAAAGAACCATTCACTTCCCACGAAAGAAACCAAAAAGGTTGCAACTTTCTAACCTATGAATTGAGGGGTCACCAAATCATCCCCTTTTGTCGCCGGCACAGAAGGAGGCGTGGCCTTCAATGCCAAAGTTTCTGGCAAAACATAATCGCAAGAATTTGGATGAAATTGAGAAATCGAGTAGCTTCATGGAGGCACCTGGTGTGGAAGAGGGAAGAGGAAGAAGCGGCTGTCTTCTACGACGGTGGTCTTCCATGACCGTGATGATAGGTTTTTTTGGGAAGTTCTTTCAGGAGCTGAAACGAGGGTTAGCAAATTTAGATTTTATTGTTGGGGCAAAGTTAAAATATTAAAACTTGTTGTCTTTTAGTATAAATTTTAATAAGTTATTTGTAAATTTTAATAAATTATTTATAGATTAAATATAAACTATTAGATTTATTATCAATCTAATCTAATGCTTCAGATTGTATGGTGCATTAGATAAGCTCAAAAAAATTGAGCTAATTTTAGACAGATTAATCCCAAATAATGGTATAACGAAAATATATTTAAAATATTATATACAAAATCAAAATAAATAAAGTAATTACAAAATGAAAATAAATAAAATGATAAAATTAAAACAATAAATATTTGATTAGCGATGATAACGATAACAATGATGATGTTGTATAATGGAATCTATTTTCAAGAAAGTAAAAAATTATATATAAATAATTAGTCTATTTATATAAAATTTTAGAAGAATCACATCCAAAACCTTATTAAAAAGGATTTGGATAGTCTAAAGTTTGAATTTCACTTTAAAGAGTAAAGTGTGATCTTTTATCCTTGAATAGTTTCTCTTTCATATTTATTTTTGGTCCCACCTATGAAATCAATGGTGAGAGATCACACTTTATTTTCTAAAGTAAAATTCAAACTTTAGAGCATCCAAATCCTATTAAAAATAGTTTTATAAGATTTTTATATTAAAAAATTGCCATTTCGAAATTGGTATATACTATCATTATATCTGTTCAATTTTATATAACTATTATACCCTGATATCTGTATTATTCATAATATTACACTAATTCATGTAATTATTTGACTGCATGCCATGATGAGTGCGTGCAATGATGTAAATTGTAAATGTTAAAAACATAAATTATTTATATATTTTTATTTATTAATTTAAATTTTTAATATAAATAATTTTATGATATGATATTAAAATTTTCATAACAAAAAATTTTAAAATTTGATTTTTGTTATTCTTAAAAAAATTTAGTATAAAAAAGAATGGCTACGTACAAAACAAATTATACAAATTTAACGGACGTAATATTCATAGATATATAACCATTTATCTATTTCTTTCTTTTAAATAATTTAAATTAAGTAATTTTATGATATAGTATTAAATTAAAAAGTAAATAAAAAAGAAAAAAGAAAAAAAATTATTAATTATTAAAAAGGATCTTTAATACCAAATTTAGTAAGAATGACCAAATTTTTTTATAATATTTAAGAAGACGAACCAAATCTTTTCATAATAAGGAGATAAATCTTTTTATAAAAAGCCTTTTTGTCATGAAAGGTGCCCTTGAAGCTTAGCCCATACTGCTGAAGAAGCAAATCCATCTTCCACTCCTCCATGATTTCATAGTCCCCTTTGGTGTAGCTGGATAGTGAAGAGGCATTTGAAATTATGAACAAGTAGTAGGATACTCTTGTTGGGTCAATCCTTCTTCAGGAGTTTTGTCAATAGGATAGTACCCCAAAACATGGCAAGCTAAGTGAACAAGTCATCTAAAAGCCATTTAAACAATGTAATTTTAGAAGCAGTAGTGCTCCAATTTTTGTTTTAGGTGAATCTTGCACATATTAAGCATGTTTATATATAGGTGCACTGTGCACAACAATAGCGTATACATGAAACAATTTCGGACAAAATTAATAAAAAAATATTAAGATATTTGAATATTCATTCATACTCTTGCTAATAATTGAATGGTAGACATTTATTATTTGATTATTTTTTATTAATTATTTATTTATTTTTTTGTTTTTGTGATCTTTAGCTAACGAGAAAAAAAGACAAAAGATCATAAAAGTAAAAAATAAATAAATAATAAAAATTACTAAAATTTTAGAAAAAATAAAAATTGTTAATATAAAAATTATAAATAAATAAATAAATAAATAACTAAGAATTAATATTTTAATAATTAAATCTCCCTAACGATCTTTTAGAGTAACTTTTTTTAAATTAATTACTAATTAATCTCAAGTGAATATTCATACATATCTATATAGCGTTAAGAATCAAATAGCATATATTAAAGATTATAAAAAATAATTAAGGATATATTTATCTCCTTATAAAAAGATTTGATTCTTCTTTTTAAATATTATAAAAAGATTTAGTCATTCTTACTAATTTTGATATTAAAGGTCTTTTTTAATAATTAAATCTTCTTAACGGTCTTTTAGAATAATTTTTCCAAAAAAGAACATATATAAAATTTATGCAAACTCAAAAATAAAAGTGATATTATGAAGAGATTCAAGTATGAGATGAGAGAATTGAAGAGTGATGATATTTGTGAATTGAAACTAAATTGAAATTCATATATGAGATTATAGTGTTGTAGTGATGTAAGCTTATCCTTCTCATAACTATATCAAGTACTATATATAGAAATGCAAAGTTGTTAATCTGTTACAAACTACTAGCCACCGTAGTAACTAATTCTTCTTGATCTTTGATCTTGAATTTTTAAAGTTTATTATTGACAAAGTCTTGGTGAATATATCAGAATTAACAGTAGCTAAGCCTTTATATTCTGCCTCTGTAGAGGATCTACTGACTGAAGATTGTTTTCTACTTGACTAGAAAATTAAATTGGCTGCAAAATAGATGCAAAACTCACAAGTTGATCTTCTATCATCCACATCCAATCTTTGGTCAGAATATTATTAGACATTATGCATCAGTGGCAGATTAGTTACGTTAAATTAGCTAGTTAATCATAACTGTATTAGTCAGTTAGCTTTAGTCAATTGACAATTTCAAAAATCAGACATTACCTTGTGTTCATCTAACATGGTATCAGAAGATATTTTCTCTCCCTTCTAGCACCTTCCGCGATTTTTTCCCACCTTCGTGGTCTTCTTTTTTTCACAGTTCTCTTCCGCAATTTCGTTCCTGATTCTTTTTCCTTGTTCTCTTTAGAAGCAAGCAATCCCGATCATGAGCTCTGAGAAGCTGTCCAGAATCATTTTCGTCTTCAAAGATCCATGGCGAACTCAATTTCTTCATCTACCACTTCCACGATTCCAGATCCATTTTTCCTATCTTCTTCTGATCAACCTGGTTTGATACTCGTCACTCAGATTAGTGCTTGAATGAAAAATTGGCCCTGAGTTGCTATACCAGACAAATACCTCAGAGTTCGTTTAACACACTGCCAATGAGTATTTAACGAATTCTACATATTGACTGAGTAAACAATCTCAAGTCTGTTAATATTGTATATTGGAGAAAGGCAACTATAGATCTATGTAGAGTTGGAGTGTCAAAGACATTTGTCCCCTCTTTGGAGAGTTTGATAGTTGTAATCATTGGTGTTGGTACTTTCTTGACATCTGCCATGCCAGCTTTGTGCAATAAGTCTCTAATATATTTGGTTTGAGATAGATGATAGGTCCCTGATTGTAGTTTTTCGGCTTCAATGCCTAAAAAATAAGTGAATTCTCCCAAATTTTTTGAGAGAGAAGATGTCATGAAGTTGATCAATGGTGTGTTGTATTGCATTTGGATCGCTTCATGTAATCAAAATATCATCTACACATACTAGAATATATAATTTTAGATTGCCATCATGTTTCATAAAGGAGCAATGATTAAATTTAGTCTTCACAAAACCAAAGGTAGCTAGTGTTGCAGTCAGATTGCTCGAGTAGCCCTGTTTTAAACCAGAAGAAGATTTTTGAAGTTGACAAACCTGGTGGGATGAAGAACTTTATGCGACTGTGGTGAACTTAAGGCAACATTGACATTAGTTGGGACAATCTTTGATCTAGTGAGCATAGGATGTTTATTTTTTGTGAGAGGTGTACTAGGATTAGTCCAAAATTGAATTTCAATCCTGATATGGGGACAGCAAGGTATTGAGTAAAAGAATGAGAGAGGTACTCTCTGCCATGATCACTTTGAAGTGATTTGATCTTTAAATCTGTATGTGTCTCAATGTTTGTTTGAAATTGAAAAAAAAACTTGACTTTTTGAATGTAATAACAAAACTGAAGTGAATCTGGTGAAAGAATCAACAAATAGTTAAAGCCATGATAAGAACAAATTGGTGCAAGACCCCACAAATCAGAATAAATCATTTTCAAAGGTGCTATAGAATTAAAAGAATCTAAAAAAAAAAGGAAGATCATGCATTTTAGCCTTACAACATGAGTCACACAAACTAGATTTTATTGTTTTTATAGCAAGAGGGGCATTACACTTAATTAGAAAACATGGTTTTGTGTTTCAAAAGGAAACATGGATATTCAGCGTCCGTTTGAATTTTATTAAAAAAAATTATTTTAAGTAAGCAATATAATACATTACTTTTTAAAAAAGAAAATTTAATTAATTGTTTATTTTTTAAATTAATTATTATTTTTAATTGTTTATTTTCAAATTAATTGTTTAGCAAAAATTAATTGTTTATTTTTAATTTTTGTATTTTTTAAATTCAAAATTTTCTTTTCAAATAAAAATAATTAAAAACATTAGAATAAATCCAAACTCATCCTTTAAGAGATTACCACGTATCTTAATTAGAGCCAAATCTTATTTTAGTTTTAAATGATTTTGTTTTAATTTATATATATTTTTTAAATGTTGTAATTTTTATTAATTTATCATTTTCAGTGACAGCTTGTTTCAGGGATGGATGCCGAATAGGGTATTCACGAGAACGGATTATGATTCATTTTTTTATTATCCGTTGATAAGAATGAAATGGATTTTATACGAATTATTATATGATGTAGTGAAATTGAGTAACACAAAATTCTATCCTTAAACGTCTTGTTGTCACCCATATTTATTTGAAAAATAAAAAATAATACACTCGTGATAATTTTGAATTTGTATTTAACATTAATTATTTAATCTTACATTATTCTTGTTAAATAAATGTAATTAAAAAAGCAATTTTTTATCCAAATAAAACTAAAAGTTATCCTTAAGAAGAAAAGAAAAAATCATCACTAAATCTAAACCAAAACTAAAAAAAGACAAAATAAAAAGTAAATAAAATAATACCACTTATTTCAACATCAATTTTATTTCAATAGAAATTATTTATCAAAAGTAATGATGTTCTTGTAATCCATCATTCATAATATTTACAACAAAAAAATCAACATCGATCTGGTTTCCATGAAAATCATATATCTGTATTATTTGGTACATATCTAAAAGATCCATTTTTATATATTTTATAAATACATTGTTTGCAACTTTTCTAATCTCTATTTTGATCATATATGTCGAACCAATAACACACACCTAGTCATCGGAAGCTACAAAAAAAAAAAAAGTGTGCCACCAAATTAATTAAGCCTGAAATCAAACTCATATGTATCCATATACTTTACAATCCTCGCTCCGAGATCATTATTTTTGGATTGGCAATGAACTATTAAGTCTTCATGCCCTCCCAAATAATTTTGGATGGTCACATGTATTTTTGGTCTTATGCCCACATGTATTTTTGGTGTTATTGCGCAGCTGCAAAATAATAATAGTTGAACCATAGGAAGAATGAGGCCACTCAGATAAAGACGCCTAAAACGTTTTTTTTTTAAAGATGTTTTCATGTTATGTTTTAATTAGTTTTTGTATAATTTATTTGGTGTTTCTCATCACATATTATTAAATTTCTCAAAATATTTTCTTTTCAAAAACAATAAAAAATATTTAATTTGGACTAAAACAAAAAAGGTAATAAATTAACTATTAAATTTTTTAAAAGATTATTTACATACAAAAATATATCACATTCATCAATATATATATATATATAAAACAAACTCAAGCCTCTTAAAATTTTTATAAATAAAAAAATAATTAATTTATATTCGTACAATATATAAAATAATTACTATATTATTATTATATTATAGATTAAGATTTATTAATTTAAATTTTCTTTTTATTTTTAATATAAGCATTAGAAATAAATAAAATTTGTATAACTAAATGTAGTATAACAAAATATATATAATATTAATTAGTTTTTAAAAATTCTAAAAAAATAGTTTCTTTCATTTTAGTAAAATAACTATTTATTAAAGTAGACAAATTAATTATTTTCTTCTCATATACAGTTTTTTTAAGACATAAAAGTAATTAATTAGGACATTGGTTAAGATAATTAAAGTCACTATTTCAATAAATTTTTAATTTAAAGAAAAATCCTAGTTAATTTTGGTATAGAAATTTTAAATTTGAAAACATTGATAAAAATCATGTTGAATTTTGATTTATTTGATTCTCATTTAAATTAATCACTACATAAGTTTAAATTCTATTTTGAAGTTATATTCGAGCTTTAATCTAATTTTTAAAGTTTCAATTTACTTAGTTTGATTTTTTAACTTAGGTATCCATGACTCGTATTAGAGTTTTAAGTGTTTAATTGAAAAAAAAAGGTAAAAAAATTTCAATTGTCACATCAAATAGTCGCTAGAATGTATAATGTAGCAGTCATTAGTCCATCTCAGCATGTCATTAGCGATTTTGTGAGACATGACAAAAATAAGATTAGGAACCAATGTGAGTCATAACTATTAAGTTGGGAGACTAAATTGAGTAAATCGAAATTTTTGAAATTAGATTGAAACATAGTTGTTAGAACTGAACCAGTGATCGAACCGGTCAAGCTACTGGTTCACTGGTTTATTGGTTCAACCGATAAATCACTGGTTAAACCGATAAAATCGGTCTCACGTAAATATAAAATATAAAATAGTTAAAAAATTAAAATTAAAATTTGAAATTCATATCTTCACTAACATTTTATGAAGAATCAAGTCTCAACTTCTAAAAATAACTATTATAAAAAAATCATAAAATTTTAATACTACAATAGTATCTTATTTTGACACAATAAAAAAATAATTAATTCACAAAGTCTATCATCTAACTATAATATCAGTAGATTTTAACACTAACATCAAAATAAATAACCTTAATCATAATACTAGCAATAAAATAGATCAAGTAAATTAATAAATTTTTAGTGAAATTTATATTTATATTAATAATGGTATATAATTAAAATATAATTAATTTTAAAAATAGAAAAAACAAAAATTAAATTAAATTAGATATTTATGTATACTATATAATTAGTATTTGTCAAATATAGTACTTAGAAGTGCAATAGCTTAGTGGCAAGTAGAGGTTGCTTTTGCTCCAAGATTCTTGGTTCGAGACTTTGTGGAGACATTTTAAAAATTTTTTCAAGCAAACCAGTTCGGTTAGACCGGTTTTTACTGGTTCACACCGGTTTTATTCCTTAAACGGTCTAAGGAGTAAACTTAGTTCGGTTCACTAGTTTTTCGGTTGAACCAACTGATCCAGTTCAGTTTTTACAACTATGGATTGAAATACGAATATAATTTCAGAGACTAATAAGTTATTTTAATGGTAATTAAGATCTAATAATGGTTTATAATAAAAGAAGTATTCTTTTACAACAATGAACCTATAATAGTAGTTAGGGTTGTTCATAGATTAGATCATATCCATATAAATCCACAGTATTTATCGGTATCTAATCTGTAATTTGAGGATATGATCTGATCTGTAAGATGATCGGATTGGATCGAATCGGATTCACACTCTAATCAGATAGAAGTAAATATGTTTAAAAAAGTAAAAAAAAAATTATTGACTTTTTTTTATAAAAATAAAATTTTTTAGTATTTTTTATTTTATGGATATATTTGATATCTTATCCAAACATAAAAAGTACGAATATCGAATTTGATCTAATGAGTTTAGTGCGGATTGGATCGAAATTTCAGCCATATCCCATCTGTAAACACCCCTAGCAATAATAACTAAAAAATTATAATGATTATATTTTTAACTAAGAGGAAGTGAAAAAAATACTAAATACAAGAACATTTAATATATATATATATATATATATATATATATATATATATAATGTAATAATAATAATAATATGATAATTGTTTTATATATCACACAAATATAAACGTTTTTTTTTATGATCTTAAGAAAGGTTTTGTAAGTCCCTAACCTTGTTATCGATTTTTGTAGTGTTAGCCCTCATATTATCAATTTGATTCATATATAATTCGGATGATAAATTATTTGGTGACGTGCTTCTTTTTTTACTGTGATATACTTGTTTTTTATTATTATTATTATTATTATTATTATTATTATTATTATTATTATTATTATTATTATTATTATTATTATTATTACTACTACGTACATTAAAAAATAACAGGCCAAATTATTGCCATAATATAATAGAAGTATGGAAGTTTATCATTCTTCTCTAATGGAGGAAACAAAATTTTTTTCAATAGTTTATTTAACATTTTGTAGAATAAAAATAAATTTTATTAGAATAAATTTTAGTACGAATTTAATATTTTTATTCATCATAAAATATTTATAGAGTTACTCGTAGATAAATTTTGGAAAAAAGAAAAAAACATGATTTTTAATTTTATTTTAAAATAAAATTTATTTTTAATTTTAAAATAAATTTAAATTTAAATTTTATTTTTTAATAATATTAATTTTTTACCGTATATAATTATTCAATTATTTTTTAGTCATATATAAATAAATTACTCTTAATAAGACTTTTTTGTGTTATTCAATTATCTTTTTTATAAAATAATTAATTATTAAAATAATTAAACTTTTTACAATAAAAATAATAAAAAAATTATGAACGAAAAAAATTAACCATCCTGATAATTTTGTGTATTTTTATTCATATTTTAAGTATAAACATAAATATAATTTAATTATATTATTTATAAAATGTGACTATAGATGTAGATAAAATTTAGTTATATTACTTATATATAGTTTCATTGTATTGTATTGCTTATAAAATTAGATTATAATTATGACAATAGAATTGTTCTTGTATTTTTATATGTGTGACTAATTGGTGGTGTTAAAACATTACTCTTAATTATAAATAAGGTTTATAATTTAAAAAATCATAAACTCAATTAAAAAGATACGAAAAAAATGATGTTAAAATATTCTAACGCTTTAAAATAAAAATATTGAAATTTAATTAAAAATTATTTAAAATTTAAACTCAATAAAAATTTATATTTAATGTGTTTTGTATTAAATATATTTAATAACCTATTATATCATATTGGTTGAAATTAGTTTTTATAATGTTAATTTTTTAATAACACTTTATTAGAAAAAATCATCTTTTTAGAATTTTTTAAAAATTAATTAATATTATATATATTTTGTTACATTACATCTTGTTATAAAAAATTTATTTATTTCTAATGCTCATATTAAAAATAAAAATAAAATTTAAATTAGTAAATTTTAATCTATAATATAATAATATAGTAATTATTTATATATTATACGAATAAAAATTAATTATTTTTTTATTTATAAAAATTTTAAGAGCTTGTTTATATATATATATATATATATATATATATATATATATATTGATGAATGTGATATATTTTTTTATGTAAATAATCTTTTAAAAAAAATCTAATAGTTAATTTATTACTTTTTTTGTTTTAGTCCAAATTAAATATTTTTTATTATTTTTGGAAAGAAAATCTTTTGAGGAATTTAATAATATGTGATGAGAAACACCGAATAAATTATATAGAAACCAATTAAAATACATGAGAACATCTTAAAAAAAAAAGACGTTTTAGGCGTCTTTATCTGAATGGCCTCCTAAAAAGAATCCATAGTAAGAAAATATTTCTAGCACAAAGATCTATTGATGTTTGGATAATTATATCACTCTCTCTGAAATTATTGTTGTGTATAGGGATGTCAATGGGGCGGGGCGGGGGCGGGGGATGCTTCCCTACTCCCCGTCCCCGCCCCCAGAATTAATCCCCGTCCCCGCCCCATTCCCCGTCATGGGGGGATAATTGTCCCCATCCCCGTTCCCCGCATTCCTCGCGTTCCCCGCGGGGCCCCATTCCCCATCTCCCTATGTTTAACATTCATATGAAAATTATAGTAAAAAATATCAAAAAAACAAAAAAACAAACTAAAAAATATTATTACAAACACACAAACGTATCTTATCTAAGATTATAAGTCCAGAAATATAACATAGCAAATCATAGTCCATAAAATAAAATCTTAAAATGCAACTTCCATTATAAAGAAAGCAATAAAACAAAATCTTTAACATCAAATATTCTTTCATTGTCGGCATAAAACTTCCAACAAACATCTCCATGTTCTCTGTTAAAACAATAGAGACAAATATGTTAACATACAGTGACGAGAATGGAAGCAAACACACAGACGCAGAAGTGGAGAGGAGAAGGACGCCGTGCCTGAGGAGAGAGAACGACGCGGTGAAGCTGCTAGGGTGACGGCGCAAGAGTGGCCGGTGGCTAGCTGTGAGGGTTTTGAAGTTTGAACAAAGTGGAGAGTGAGTGAGTGACTGGAGTCTGGAGAGTTGGGGTTTGGATGGGAATAGAGAGTTAGAGAGGACGCAGCAACAAAGGTGAGAAGGGAATATAGGGTTAAGGTTTTTTAATGGGTGAAATTACTAAAATACCCCCTATGTTAGAAATAAAGTAAGAGTATTTAAGTAAGTTTAACAATTCGGGGAATTATCGGGGATGGGGCGGGGATCCCCGCTCGGGTCCCCGCGCCTGTCTCGGGGGAATTTTGCTCCCCATCCCCATCCCCACGGGGAAAATTCCCCACCATCGGGACCCCATTTGGGGCGGTCCCTGCGGGGATCCCCGCCTGCTGGGGATTTTTGACACCCCTAGTTGTGTATATATGTATATATATAATTGAAGTATTAACTACTAAGCAAAATCAAGATGAGTTAGTCTAGTAGTTAGCTTATTAGTCTGTTTAAGTAAGTGTTAGGTTCGGCATTTAATAACCATTAATTATATTTACAATTATAGTCTTTAATTTTTATTAAAATACATCTAATAAATAAATCAAAAGAATTAGATTTCACATAATTATAAAAATAATAATAAGCTACGTGGAATGTGCATTCAGAAACAGGGAAGAGGAAGATGACCCGGATTTGGTTATGAATGGAAAAGAAATTATGGAAAAATGTAAAGGGCTTCCTTTGGCCATCAGAACACTGGGGAGTCTACTACTTTCTAATCGTACCAAGCATGAGTGGGAGTCACTGAGAACTAATGATATTTGGAATTCGGAAAGCATTCTTCCTGCACTTAAACTCAGCTACGGTCAAATGCCAACTTATCTGAAGCAATGTTTTGCTTTGTTCTCCCTTTATCCAAAGGGTTATATTTTTATTAGTTCTGATGTTGCTTGGCTATGGGGGGCTCTAGGTTTGCTTCTACTGCTAAGTCAAGGTAAAACTTTGTTAGATGTTTCAAATCAATATTTGAGTGAATTGAGTTCCAGATCTTTCATTCAGGTTGTTGAAGACTATGGCACTTTCTTTTATTTTCAAATTCATGATTTAGTTCATGATCTCGCATTACTTTTTGCAAGAAATGAATGCGTCATAGTCGGTTCAGACATCCAAAATATATCAGGAAATATTCTGCATCAATCTTATATTGAAGATGATTTGCGTAGCATTTTCTCCGCACAAGGAATATTTCTTGTGAGAACCGTACTATTTCCTGTTCACGGAGTGGGAGCCAAGGCTGAAGTTTTGTTGAATGCATGGATATCAAGATACAAATCCTTGCGATTTTTGGATTTGAGTGATTCTACTTATGAGACTTTTCCCCAGTCCATTGCTAAGTTGAAACATTTAAGATTTTCTCTCTCTCAGAAACAATACCAAAATTCAGAGGCTGCCTACTTCAATTTGCAAACTACTAAATTTGCAATCTTTGCTTCTTGATGGGTGCACAATGCTTGAAGTATTGCCACAAGAATTGAGAAATTTGATCAATCTCCAACATCTGGGGATAACCACAAAGCAATCTGTTTTGCGTGAGAGTAACATTGCAAACCTGAGCTCTCTTGAATATTTATGTATTAAAAAGTGTGACAAGTTGGAGTCATTGTTTGTTGGGAGAAAGTTGCCTAATCTTCAAATTTTGGAGGTTGATAGTTGTGAGAGGTTGAAGTCTATACCACTTGATATTAACCATTTTCCTCAATTGGAGACTTTGGTAATCAACAAGTGTGGTGATTTGGAATTCTTTGAGGAAGTGCAGAACTCTACCCTGAGATTAAAAGTCCTTTATCTTCATTCTTTGCCACAGCCGGTGGAGACCTTGCCTAGTTGTTTTCAAGGATCGGCAAGCACATTAGAAACTTTGGCTATTAAAGAGTGCATCAGGCTGGAGTCACTTCTTGAATGGCTGTCAACTCCAAGTTCATTGAAATCTCTTCAAATAACAAATTGTTCTAATTTGAAGTCTCTTCTTAGTAACCTTTATCGCCCAGTACTTAAATCATTTCAAATCAATGATTACCCTAGATTACAGAAGATGTAGACTATTGGCAGGAGATATCTCACATCAAGAAGACATCATAAAAGGAAGATGAAGAAAAATTGGAGGAAGATCCAAGTTTTGATGGCCGAGACTAAACTATAAGTGACTTTGTTTGTTCATGTTTTCCATTTTGTATAGTTGTTCTTGTTTTGTTTTCCGTAATGTAGACTTAATCAGAACTGCACTTGGATTGTCTGTTTGATGTACAACATTATGGCAACATCTCTTTCAGCTTCGTGTCTTCTATTCCTGTATTGTTCTTTTTCCATCAAACTGCAATTCAAACACTCCTGCTTAGTGTTGCCACTTTGAAATTTGCTACTAATTAAATGTAAAGTTACAACCTCGGGGTCAGGGAGGGACATCTATGAGAAATCAAGCTTTTTTCTTAAAATTTCTTTTAACCAATATCTTCAACATGTTTGAGTAAATAGACCATGATCATTGAGAAATTCTGGAAGAATTTGGATAGCACTATTTGATTTAATGAGAACTAATGCAGGGTACTAAGTAGTTGTGAATAGACATCCCTCCCTATATGTGGAGGGAATCAGTCGTGCAAGTTAGCGGCTGTGCAAATTAAAGTCTGTGCCACTTTCCTCAGTTAGAAACTTTGATAATCGGCCGTTTTGAAAATGAAGAATGGCTTAATAGATCTGAGGATATGAATGCTGTATTGAGGTTAAAACCATTATTCTTTTTTATATGGATCCCTTGCCTCATTTTCTCCAACAATATGCAAGCACGTTACAAAATTTGGTGATTGGATGGTGCTACAAGCTGGTGGTACTTCCCAAATGGTTGTCGAATCTAAGTGCTTTAAAATTTCTTTGTATCTTTGATTGTTCAAAATTGATGTCTCTTCCCAGTGATATCCACCGCCTAACAAGTCTCCAAGTTTTGTGAATCATAAGTTGTGCTGAGTTATATAAAAAATACGGGCCGCAAGCAAGTTGGAACCTGAAGTTGTGTACTTAATTGACAATTCAGTGACCTTTTTGGATTTGATGAATGAGATGCAAAAGATCATAAGTTCAAGCTAAACCAGATTAGTAGTGGGAAAAAAAGGGGATGACAAATAATTAGCATTTAACAATTGTTTAAAAGAGAAAGCTTCAAAGTTCATCAAACAAAGCACCCTTGGCAGCTTGAGGGTAGCCTCAGAGCCTCAAGTATTATAGCAAACCAAAGAGCAAAATCCTTATCTTTTGTTTCACTTTACAGAAATTCGTCCTTGTTGTTATTTATGAATTTGAGTTGCCGTTGCAACTCCAGTTAAAGGACTCTTACTCAAACACAATGTAAGAAAGATTGCTAACAATATACATTAAACGTTATCCTACTCTGTTAGTGTCAAAACAGCTTAAAATGTTGTGCTAACCGTGCGAAATACAAATGAGCAACCACAATCTTCCTCAACAGTTTAATTTTTCATCTACGTGAAACTAAGCCTCACTAGACAAAGCTTTGCATTTTTTTGTTCTTCGAAGTCAGAATAAAGGGCCTTTAGAGGGTCCCGTTTTTAGACTCGGCTGTTTTCGCATCCACTGCAGCCTCATATGCCGCTGCATGAACACCAAGAGCAGCAAGCAACAACACTAGGACCTCCTGGAATGGTTGACCTTGCAGCATTCTGTTAAAATGGTTGCAACATAATTAGAGATGGGTTTCGGCAAGATATAAATTTGTAAGTATGGTCAATTTGATTTCGTCATCAAATGCTTTGCGCAATACCCACTTCTCTATCCTTTCGAGCTCAGGTCGTATCTGTGAAATGGTCATATATCTCATTATGTGATTAAAAAACTTAGCTAAAAAGATTAACTTCACATGACCATTGAATCAGATTCACAAAGGTTTCTTGTTAGTAGTGTCAAGACATGCCTTATCCAGTAAGCTACACCGTAACACCTTAAAAGAGTAGATAAGAAGTTGATGCAACAGAAGAGTTATGATAATGAACAATGATCAAAAGAATAAGACCTTAACAGTTAAACTGAAGCAAGAGAAATTCAATCAACATTGCAGGCGATCAAACCAAGAGGAACACAGAAAAAAGTGAACATAAAATACCATTTTCCACTCTGGATCAATACTCATGGCTGTGTTGATAAATTCTTTATCCAAGAATGGTACACGTGCCTCTATACCCCATGCTGAAGTTGATTTATTGGCTCTCAGGCAGTCATAAAGTACACCAGGAATAAAAAGGAAGAAAATTTAATAGGTTAAGTGCATAAAATTTTCAAATTGCATTGAATCAAACATGACGACTTAACAATTTGCTATTACTTTTCGACATGTTTCTTCATGAAACTCTTCCTTATTAGGTGCTTTATGGAAATATAGATAACCTCCAGGTTAGTCTAATAAAGGCAATTATTATCAGTTTAATTGTTTTTATGAACCTAAATAGGCCACGTGTTCATCAAGTGAAATATATAAGCATATTAATTTAACAAAACCTTTATTATAAATTTATAATTGGAAAAGTCTAGGGGACGAGCAGTTTTGTTGAATTTTGGCCAGCATGTAACTAGCAGAGAAATGTGAATCATTGGATGAATCTCACACCAATCTCACATCATTAAATCATCATTGATGGTTATTTGCTGGCTACCAATCACAAAAGTTGCTGACCTCCTAGCATTGCTCTTTATAATTAATCCATTTGTGGGACATATTTATTGCTGGTGGAGAAACATCCTCAGCGGTTGTGAATTGGACAATGACTGAAATGATAAAGTATCCAATTTAAAATTGCCAAAGAACGGTAATATTATTATAATCATCTTGTAATATGTCATCATTAATTAATTGATTAAAAAGCTAATTAGATTTACTATTCTATTTTTTACACACCAATTTAAAATATTCGATTAAAAAAAAACTCAAGACATAGCTTCTTGTGCTTGTACATAAAAACACTACTTGCAGAAGTAAAAATGATTTTCAATTAATATAAATTACACAAAAAAACGATGCCAACAGCAATTCTTTGTAATTTTGATGAAGATGCAATGGTTTATCAACAAACAGGTAGCTTCTACAGTTACTCTCATTGTACCAAAAAGAAAAAGTTACTCTCAAATATTCATTTAAAAGCTATTGTAGAAGAACATGACTAATTTTTTAGACATTTCGTCAAAAAGTTTAGAAGGACAAGAAATGGCCCCCAAGTGTTCCTAAAATAAACAAGTACTGCTGCTTATTGGGAAATGAGAGAATGTCATTTAATTCTGCTGAAGTTTGCAAAATTGTTTAGAGATGATTCACTTCTTGTTTTCCCTAAATTTTTATCCTATTTTATGTGACATCCTAAACAAAAGAAAGTTCTATACATGTTTGTTGTAAGGTAATCCTAGTTCAGATGGCCATAAATCCTGGAATGTTCACACGCTAGTACAATTAAGCAACCACGAACCAAATCTTAACAACTGCTCTCAAAGAACCCAAAATTCCAACCATAACTAATATGATGGTTCAGTTGTACAAAATTAACAAGACCGACAATATTAACATTATGCACAAATCATTCTTCCCTGATAAACATGACAAAAATAGTTCTATGCAAAAACATACAAAACCAATTTTATATGTAGACAGCTTAGACTACTAGGTATTCGGGTGATTAAAGGGGGTTATTTATTAAGAAAATGCAAGAGACGGGAAAAATATAATTTGAAAATAAATAAATGAAATTGATGGTAAAATTAACATCTATTTATTCTAGTCAATATAAGTTACAAGTCTCACAGGAAATATATATATATATATATATATATATATATATATATATTTAAATTAATTTACAAACATCTCATATCAAAATTCTATCCCTCTTATAAGACTTGCAAAATTAAAGACGAGGAAAACATAAATATTGAAACAATATAAAAATATCGTCTGACTGAAAATAAATAATATCTTCTGAACTTCATCGTCTGTAACCTGAAAAGAGAAGATATGTGAGGAATGAGAACATCATCCTCGAAGGATTCTCACTATAGGGTTGCAGAATTACTATAATAGGATACGCGAGAAAAAATCGTTACAGTGATTAATAACCACCTTATGCATCTTTTCAAAAGAAAAGGTTTACTATAAAAGAAAAATTTGAAATCTTTTCTGAAAGAGGAAGTGTTCATTTCTTAAGAAAATGCAAGACTACTAGGTATTCGGGTGATTAAAGGGGGTTATTTATTAAGAAAATGCAAGAGAAGGGAAAAATATAATTTGAAAATAAATAAATGAAATTGATGGTAAAATTAACATCTGTTTATTCTAGTCGATATAAGTTACAAGTCTCACAGGAAATATATATATATATATATATATATATATATATATATATATATATATATATATATTTAAATTAATTTACAAACATCTCATATCAAAATTCTATCCCTCTTATAAGACTTGCAAAATTAAAGACGAGGGAAACATAAATACTGAAACAATATAAAAATATCGTCTGACTGAAAATAAATAATATCTTCTGAACTTCATCGTCTGTAACCTGAAAAGAGAAGATATGTGAGGAATGAGAACATCATCCTCGAAGGATTCTCACTATAGGGTTGCAGAATTACTATAATAGGATACGCGAGAAAAAATCGTTACAGTGATTAATAACCACCTTATGCATCTTTTCAAAAGAAAAGGTTTACTATAAAAGAAAAATTTGAAATCTTTTCTGAAAGAGGAAGTGTTCATTTCTTAAGAATTCAAAAGCCTTTCAAAAGGTTTATTTATGCTAAACCAAATTAGTCTTTTCATACTTTTCTAAACCAGAAACACAAAACCAAAACCAACCATCGGCCCATCTCATAATCAACCACGGCCCTAGACCCAAACAATCCAAACAGCAGCCAATCCACCACAATCCAACAGAGTTTCAGTCGCAAACAGAAGTAGGAGGCTCAAGCACAAACAAGCAGTTATATCAAGTAGAGAAATTAGCAATTAAACACAATTAATCACATAGGCAAACCAAGTACAATATGCACACCCCAACAATGTCACATAAATGCAAATGATGAATGTCTGTCCTAGTGGCTGATGAGTCTCATCTGTCGGTTATAAAGCCAACCCGACAAGTCCTGGTAGCTAACCATTGGACTGTCTCTCTATCGTGCATCCCCAACTTGAGTTATTCACAGTCATAATCATAATTCACATCCAACACCCTCACTGGTGTATATTCACGGGGGCAAGCTCATCTGGAACTTTCACAGTGTCTGGCCACACTTACGACATAGGGTCAGCAGAGTATCAAGTCTCAACTTGGAGCATGTGGTGGCTAGCCACTATTTCTACCCAGGGAAACTCGTATCTCAGATAATTGGAAGTGCAACAATCACTTTATCAATTCAATAACCATTCATATTCATACTCAGCCATCCGACTCATAACATATTCCACAACCAGCCATGATTCATTATCATATACAGCCATTCCAATTCATAACATATTCCCCAAACAATCATAATTCATTATCATATACAGTCATTCTGGCTCATAACATAATAGCATTTCCACCATCCAACATCATAAAACTCATAAAATCATCATTCAAGCCATAAATCACTTTTCTCAATTCATTTTACTTTGAAATAAAAAAGAATTCAAAAAATTAATCCTTTCAGCCTTGGCTTTAAAATCCCCATATCCTCAAATCATTTCAGGCTCATTGATGATTGGATTTTTGACGGTATAGAATTTTACAAATGAATTCTCGTTGCAAGTATAGTTTCTAAACCAACAATAATCCTTTCATACAAAAGATTGTTTGTCACTAGTACAAACCCCTAAAATTTATAAACCGAAGTATTCAAACCTCGGGTCGTTCTCCCTAAGAATTACAATAAAGTGTCTTGTTATTGGTTAGAAATGTGTTTTGGGGTTTTGGATAAGAAGCATGAAAGTAAATGGCAATGAAAATAAACTAACAACTATAAAAGGCTCTTGGCAAGGTATGAAAATTAGAAGTCCTATCCTAGTTATCCTTCTCAATTGTGATGAGAATTGTTCATTGCTACCACCTAGTTAACCCTTACTAAATAAAGGAAAGTCAAGTGGATGAATTGACTTGAGCCACAAGTCCTAGCCAACTCCCAAGGAAAGACTAGCTTTAGTGCACTCTAAACCAATTAGCAATCTCTCCAATTACCAATCAACAAAGGAATTAGATAACTCAAGTATCACTAATTACTCTACCTAGGCCAAGAGGAACAAAATCTATACTATATCTAGAAGAGGCATTTCAACAAACACATAAAAGGCAATAAAAGTAAACAACATAAATTGCAAGAATTAAAGAGAAATCTAACTATAAAGGCAAGAGATCAACAATAGAAAAGCAAAGAAGAACAATTATTATGAATTACCTCTTATTGAATTGAAAGAAAATGGAAGGAACAATAGTAGATCTACAACAAAGCATAAGAACAACATAAAGGAAATTACAACAAAGGAATGGAAGAAGAATGAATGTAACAACAAGGAATTGAGAAGATAGAAGTAGAAGAAGATGAATTAAAATCTAGATCTAAGAACTAAACCTAATCCTAATCCTAATCCTAGAGAGAAGTGAGAGCTTCTCTCTCTAGAAACTAACTCTAAAACTAAACTAAACTAATGGTAACTAACATAATGGTAAAAGTATGTTGATTCTCCTTCAATCCTTGGCTTAAATAGCATCAGAAATGAGTTGGATTGGGCCCACAAGGCTTCTAAAATCGCTGGCCACGTTGTGCTTTAAGTGAACCAGGTGGCAGCAACGGTGCGTGCGCATACTATGCGCGTGCGCGCCACCATACGTGTAGCAACTATGGCAAATCTTATATCGTTTCGAAGCCCCGGATGTTAGCTTTCTAACCCAACTAGAACCGCATCATTTGGACCTCTGTAGCTCAAGTTATGGTCGTTTAAGTGCGAAGAGGTCGACTTGACAGCTTTCCGGTTCTTTCATTTCTTCATGAGTTCTCCAACTTTTCATGCTTTCTTTCTTCATTCCCTTGATCCAATCTTTACCTCCTAAATCTTAAATCACTTAACAAACATATCAAGGCATCAAATGGAATCAAGGTGAATTAAATTTATTTATTTTAAGACCTAAAAAGCATGTTTTCACTCTTAAGCACAATTAAAGGAGAATATACAAAATCATGCTATTTCATTGAATAAATGTGGGTAAAATGTGATAAAATCCCCAAAAATCAATACAAGATAAACCCTACAAATGGGGTTTATCAACCTCCCCACACTTAAACCAAGCATGTCCTCATGCTTAAACCAAGAGAAAGCGAAGGGCATCAACATTTATTCAATGGAAACTAACTAAATGCAATCTACCTACATGCAACTATCTAAATGAATGCAATTGCTTGGTCAAAATAAATCAATTTCCAAGAAGCATATATGCATGAGGGCTAAAGGACTAGCAAGTCTAATCCACAACTGAATTGAGCTATTAAATATATTTTTTTTTTTACAAACTTGCATGAAAGGAGATGATCATAAGTGGAGATATGTAATTGAGCATCAAACCCTCACCGGATGTGTTTGCACTCTATTCGCTCAAGTGTTTAGGGTTGACTCTCTCAATTCTCCTCTATTTCATGATTTCTAAGATTTGTTTTTCTTCTAACAATCAACAAATATTTCATGCATGCATACATATATCATGAGGTCTTTTCATAAGTTGTAATGGGGCTAGGGTTAAGGTTGGATGCATATTTGGTCAAGTGAGCTTAAAATTTGAATCTTTGATAAACTTAGACTTCTCACCTAACCTATGACATCCTATACAATTTCAAAGCTAGCCTAACTACCCATTTTTCACCTTTTCATATACTCATGCATTTTCTTTTTTATTTCACAACACTTATGCATTGATTTTATTGAGCTTCACTTTGGGGCATTTTGTCCCCTTTTTATTATTTTTCTTCTTTTTTCATTCTTTTTATATTTTTTTTCTTTTCCATATTATTTTTTCTTTTCTTTTTCTTTTTCTCATTTTCCTTTTTTTTATATACAAGAACATCAATGCATAAGGTTTTACATTTGATCAATATATGAGTATGTACCCAATTCTCAATATTTTCAACAAAATATAAAATACACCCTTTTATTCACCCAATGTCCCAAGTTTTCCCACTCTTGAATGATTCTCACACACACTAGCCTAAGCTAATCAAAGATCCAAATTAAGGACATTTATTGTTTTTTGCTTTAAGGCTTGTAATGTGCTAAAATAAGAACAAGTGGGTTAAGCGTAGGCTCAAATTGGCTAACAAAGGAATATAAAAGGTAAGGCTATTTGGGTAAGTGAGTTAAATAAAATGATGGCCTCAATCATATAAATGCATGAATACACAAAATAATGGACATAAAGAATCAAACAAATCAAAGATTACAATCATAGAAAGAGAATAATGCACACAAGAAGGAAAAATAAGTGGTTATAAGATGTAACCACACCAATAGGCTCAAATCTCACTTGCTTGTGTTCTTAGCTCAAAAACATGATCCACAATACATATATATGTGTGATTCAAGCAAGTTTAATGAAAAGTTTTCACTCAAATCAATTGGTGCCCTATGGATAGAAATCTTGAAAAATTTCATTATTTTGCTAAGCTTATTTTGTCTATATATGCAAAATTAAGAAAATGCAACAAAAATCCTAAAAAAACTAAAATAAAATGCAAAAGTGTTGGGATTAGAAATTTGTCACCCAAAATCGCTGACCAGTCGGACGACCTCCCCACACTTAAAAGTTTGCATCGTCCTCGGTGCACTCAAAGATGAGCAAGGGGGTACGGCAACTCTTCGGATTGCTGCGTGTTCTTAGGCTTGCTTCCGTTATTGCTTGTGGTGCATTCGTCATGAAAAAACAAAAATATACCACCATAAGATGAGAAGATATAAAAGCAAGGAAGCATACATTGTTGGAATGAGGTAAATCACTAGAATTGAGTGAGTGAATAAGTTGTGACATGAATGACAAATTAAATAAGTGTGTGAAATCTAAATTGCGCGGTTTAGAACACACATTAATATAAAGAGCTATGTCACAAAAGAAGCATGCACTTCACTTATCCTAGTGTGCTTGAGATGCTCTAAGTGAACTTGTAAGGTAAGACAAGAAAGCATTCAAGTCAAACATATGGATGAATATGATCATGAACATAATGCATTAAGGTAAACGCATAACATCATCTATCAAGAGGTTGCCTAATCAAGGAAAAGGATCCAAATCACATGATGGCTAGCTACAACATGCAATTCAAAAGAGTCACAAGCTTGAAGGCAATTCTCATCACTTGGTATTTTTTCAAAAGGTAAGCATGAAAAACTCAAAACCAAGTAGCAAAATATAACCTCAATCATAGAATCCAACAAATATTATCTAAAAAAAATAGTCATGCTGAAATAGCATTTAGGCAATAAGGAGGCAGCAATGCATAGTAAACAAAGTCAATAATCCAACACTTATAATAAAAAAAGGAGAAAATGAAATGAAAACTAACTAAAACTAACTAATCGACTAACCAACTAACTAATTAACTAACTAAAATAAATGGTTATCCATGGTGTTTGGAAGTGTTGGATGAGGGGTAGGATGAGGGAAGAAAAAAGGAGGAGGAAAGAAATAGAAAGAGGAGAAGAAAAAAATGTGGTGAAGGAAGGAAATCCACGCGTACGCACGCATGCCGCGCACGCGCGAATGGTGTATTTCGAGAGTGGCGCGTACGCGTCATGTGCGCATGCGCGCGAGTGGGGTTGTGCCAAAGGCACAACGTTGGCGTGGCGTAGGCATAACTCTCTGGAAAATGTATGGAATGTGGAACTTCTCAATCCATGCGTACGCACGCATGGCGCGCTCGCGTGGATGGTCGAAAACGCTTGATGCACGCGTACGCGTACAGTGCGCGTACGCGTGGATGGTGCTCTGTTTTTCAAAAATTTTTGCTATGTTTTTTTTTGCACCAATCCAAGCATTCCAAATCTCCAAATAGCTACCAAAATACCATAAAACCTTATTTAACATACTAAAATACCAATTAAACTCATCAAATCAATCAAAACAAGAATTTAAACTAATTCTACCAATATGTACAAAAAGAGAAAATGAAAAGAAGTTACCATGGTGGGGTGTCTCCCACCTAGCACTTTTGTTTATTGTCCTTAAGTTGGACTTATGGGGAGCTTCTCTCAAGGTGGCTTGTGCTTGTACTCATCTTGGAACTTCCACCAATGCTTGGACTTCCAATAAGCTCCATCATTCAAGATTAATATCTCCAAGCTTTGATGGAGTTCTTCACAAACCATGGGCTCCCAATGTTGATCCTCATGTGTTCCCGGATCCCATATTTTGTCTTCACACCCATCTCCAAGTTGATTATCATTAATCCATGTGGGTGGTGAGCAAGGTGAATTCTCAACAAAGTGACCAAACATCCTTCTAGACCCATGTACTCTAGTTATACACCAACCTTTGCTATCAAGCTTTGGACATGTGACCATAATGAACCTAGAATGATGCTTCTAACCACTAACCATCTCCTTTTTACTCTTAAAGCCACAAATATATCTAAGTTGACCATCCGTTTCAAGCAAACCATATTCAAGGGGAATAATAAAGCTTGAGTATAAGAAATTTACCCACTTGAATGAGAGAGTGGATGGTGGTGGCTTGGGGAGAGGTATTTCCAATGTGCTAGTAAGCTCCACTCCCTTATTTTCTTCCTTGATTGCCTCCACCTCCATATCACTTTCAAATTCATTAGGAGAAGGTTCTTCAAATTCAAAGGATTCTTCACCAAGAAGGTTGGATGCATGATCTTCATCACCAAGGGAACTCAATTCTTGCTTCACTCCTTCCAAGCCTTCATATGGGATATGCCTTGGAGATTGTGCACATTCCTCCTCAACATCAACTTCAATCTTCTTGGAGGAGTTTTCTATAACTCTAGGTTCCCATGGAGGTTCCGCATCTCCTAAGTCTTCAACCATTTCTTCCTTTTCTTGAATAATCATAGGCTTCTCCAATTGTTCTAATACAAAGTGGCATTCCTCATTTTCCACCGGAGTTTCCAATCTCTCCTTCATGCTATGTTCCTCTTTAGATTCTCCACATGTGACCATGGGAGTGCTTTGAGTGCTCAAGCATTGGGAGGCTAAAATGCTTACTACCTTGGTTAAGGTAGCCATAAATTCTAGTGTCTCCCTTTGCATTTCTCCTTGTCCTTGAAGTATAAGGCTAAGAATTTCATCCATTGAGGATTGGAGTGGATAAGAGAGTTCATTGTCTTGGAGAAAAGGTTCATTATAGGAAGGTGGTTCTTCTTGGTAAGGTGGTGGTGAGTATTGAGGTGGCTCTTGGAAGTAGTAATCTTGGAATGGTGATTTCATGTAGGGCTCATATGGTTCAAAAGGTGGTTGGTATGGTGGATAAGGATTAGAGTCATATGGAGGTATTTGGTGAAAAGAGGCTTGTGAGTATAGTTGATGATCATGTTGAGGAGATGATTCATAGGCATATGGTGGTGGTTATTGAAAGTCACAAGGAGATTCACCATAGCCATTGGATTGGTATGCATCATAGAATGGCTCTTCTTCATAGTGCATTGGTGGAGGTTGTTGCCATGAAGATTGATCATATGCATATGGCTCCTCCTACCTTTGGTTGTCCCATCCTTGATGCATGTTGTCATTGAAATTCACATCTCCTACAACATAGTTGTAATCATACTCATAGCCAAAATGAGAATTCATGATGAAAAGAGAAAGTAAAATTCAAAAGCTAATAGAAATTAAGAGAAACAAAATTCTACAACTAGCAAATAAAGCAAAGGGCAATATATTCACAATATTCACATATATACAATAACCAATAACATAACACCATTGCAATTCCCCGGCAACGGCGCCATTTTGATGATTGGATTTTTGACGGTATAGAATTTTACTAATGAATTCTCGTTGCAAGTATAGTTTCTAAACCAACAATAATCCTTTCATACAAAAGATTGTTTGTCACTAGTACAAACCCCTAAAATTTATAAACCGAAGTATTCAAACCTCGGGTCGTTCTCCCTAGGAATTACAATAAAGTGTCTTGTTATTGGTTAGAAATGTGTTTTGGGGTTTTGGATAAGAAGCATGAAAGTAAATGGCAATGAAAATAAACTAACAACTATAAAAGGCTCTTGGCAAGGTATGAAAATTAGAAGTCCTATCCTAGTTATCCTTCTCAATTGTGATGAGAATTGTTCATTGCTACCACCTAGTTAACCCTTACTAAATAAAGGAAAGTCAAGTGGATGAATTGACTTGAGCCACAAGTCCTAGCCAACTCCCAAGGAAAGACTAGCTTTAGTGCACTCCAAACCAATTAGCAATCTCTCCAATTACCAATTAACAAAGGAATTAGATAACTCAAGTATCACTAATTACTCTACCTAGGCCAAGAGGAACAAAATCTATACTATATCTAGAAGAGGCATTTCAACAAACACATAAAAGGCAATAAAAGTAAACAACATAAATTGCAAGAATTAAAGAGAGATCTAACTATAAAGGCAAGAGATCAACAATAGAAAAGCAAAGAAGAACAATTATTATGAATTACCTCTTATTGAATTGAAAGAAAATGGAAGGAACAATAGTAGATCTACAACAAAGCATAAGAACAACATAAAGGAAATTACAACAAAGGAATGGAAGAAGAATGAATGTAACAACAAGGAATTGAGAAGATAGAAGTAGAAGAAGATGAATTAAAATCTAGATCTAAGAACTAAACCTAATCCTAATCCTAATCCTAGAGAGAAGTGAGAGCTTCTCTCTCTAGAAACTAACTCTAAAACTAAACTAAACTAATGGTAACTAACATAATGGTAAAAGTATGTTGATTTCCCTTCAATCCTTGGCTTAAATAGCATCAAAAATGAGTTGGATTGGGCCCACAAGGCTTCTAAAATCGCTGGCCACGTTGTGCTTTAAGTGAACCAGGTGGCAGCAACGGCGCGTGCGCGTACTATGCGCGTGCGCGCCACCATACGTGTAGAAACTATGGCAAATCTTATATCGTTTCGAAGCCCCGGATGTTAGCTTTCTAACCCAACTAGAACCGCATCATTTGGACCTCTGTAGCTCAAGTTATGGTCGTTTAAGTGCGAAGAGGTCGGCTTGACAGCTTTCCGGTTCTTTCATTTCTTCATGAGTTCTCCAACTTTTCATGCTTTCTTTCTTCATTCCCTTGATCCAATCTTTGCCTCCTAAATCTTAAATCACTTAACAAACATATCAAGGCATCAAATGGAATCAAGGTGAATTAAATTTATTTATTTTAAGACCTAAAAAGCATGTTTTCACTCTTAAGCACAATTAAAGGAGAATATACAAAATCATGCTATTTCATTGAATAAATGTGGGTAAAATGTGATAAAATCCCCAAAAAATCAATACAAGATAAACCCTACAAATGGGGTTTATCACTCATAAGCCACTTTTCCTCAAACGTAAATTTCCCTTTCTAAAACATGGTTATTGAGCACGTGGTGGCTAACCACTTCTCAAACATAAATTTCTCCTTTTAAAATAAGGCCACCCTCCACAACATCTTTCCAAACATTTCAGAAATCACACCAAATCAAAAACCATTTTCGTGAGATTTAAAATCATGCATTTTAAAACAAGATTTGGTAACAAAAGATCCCCAGTAGAGTCTCAAGACTTTAGGGGAGAATAACACAATTCACTTCCTCAAATTTGTTTGAAGTCTTTAAAACCTTAGCTTCTCGATTTGAGTAATAAAAATAGAATCTAAACCAAGCCGAGTCGTGTAATCACTTACTCCAACCACATTTTGAAAACCACTTCATTCCCTTGAACCAAAACCAATTTCAACCCCTTGATAAAAATCTGAAGCGTTTCCAATGGCTCGAAAAATCATTTTTGTTTTGCTAAACCAGAATTCAAAGGATACTTTAAAGCTTATCTAAAATGTCAAAAAAATGAGATTTGTCATTGAAAGCCAAATTCTTTTAAAGTCACGAAAACTCCTCCAAGTGACAATCTTTAAGTTAAATAAAGAAAAACATAAACCCTTTTCACCTTTTAAACAGCCTTAAAGAATAATTCTCTTTCGAATGACTTGCACTCAAAGACATACTATTTTTCTAAGGAAATAAGGAGAAATCATAATTCTCTTTTCAATAATTCTTTTCAAAGCGTAGCTTCATCACTTTCATAATTGATCCAAGTAAAGATAATAAAGAGTCTTAAATTCACAATCCTCCAAGTAAAATAGTAAAGGCATTAAACTCATAATTTTTCAAATAACATTTCAAATAAAGACTCGGATTTTTTAGGAATTTTGGCAGCATCTTCCCTAAAACTTGGACTTTGCCACCCTTTCCAGGTCCCAACCAAACCATTCCGCAACCCTCTTCAAGGGGTTCAAAACCAAACCAATTCAAAATCAAGCTGTTTCCAAGGTGCATCATTTTCAGATTTCAAGAACGCCAATCCAAACTCAAATCAATTTCCAACAGGATAAACTTAATTTCAAAGCTTTTACAAATTAACTTTAAAGAAGTATTTCAAGAACTGTCTGTTTCACAAAACCGAACACTAACCCAGCCAATCAAGCATTCATATTCATCCAAGGCAACCAACAATTACATAAGACATATATAATCACTCAAAGATACATTTTCTCATGTCAATATCCATATATAATAATTTTAATTCATAAGATGTGATTTTCTGAAAAGGCCCTACCTCGATTGTCGAAACTTGAAAACTAAAAAACGTGCCACAAACTCATTCTTCCTCGGCACGCAACGGCGGCAGCGGCAGCCGCAACCTCAGCTCCAAACCACTTTTCCAGCAACCACAACAACTCTAATCGCAACATATAATAACTGAGACTCAATCTTATAGTAATTTGTGCCACAAACCTCAGCGTGAGATAACAGAACAGTAACTAAAGGACTTTCAAATCGAAAACACTTACCAAAACGAAGAAAGAATGGCTGAACCGAAACAGCGGCGGTCCCCGAACCGGTTCGGCAGCAGCCACCTCAAGCGACAGCTGTGACCTGAACAACATGCAGCGACAATGAGGTTTCCAGAAACTCAACGGGAAGGAGAACCAACTTAAAACCCGTACCGATAGAATTTTCTGGCGACGGCAGTAGGGCTTCGAGCGGCAGAAGCAGCAGAAACGGCGCAGGTCTCCCCTCTCTCTCTTCTACTCCCTTGCTTTCTCTCTCTCTCTCTCACTCTGTGCGACCTGACGACTGATGACAAGTCATCATATACCCATTTTTCAAGCTTATTTCACTTGTTTTGTTAGCATTTATGCACTTTCTTGTATCCTAAGTAAGTGATTTGGAGTCAAAATGCATAACTTCTCTAAATCAAGCAACCACCATGAAATTAATGTTATATCATGAGGTTTAAGCTAATTTTAATTGAATTTTAATTGATTTGTAAGCCTCTTGAATTTAGTGATACTTTGAGTGGTTGTTTGGTTTATTATAGGTGAAGAAAAGAAAAGAAAAGGAAAAGCGTGGCATAAAAAGTGTAGCCCAAGAAAAGGAAAGCGTGGCCAAAGAGGAGAGAAGCGTGCCACATTGCAATGGGGGAAGCAACATTGCCCTCCACAAGGGCAGAATGCCCTCTAGGAGGGCAACACAAGAGAACCAAACAAGGAAGGCAAACCTGCCCTGCCCACTACAAGGGCAGAGCACAAAATGGTGCCTTGGAACCAAGAGGAAGAGAACATTGCCCTGCCCTTGTGGAGGGCAGAATCGGGCTCTCAAGGGAAAGAAATCAAAGGAAAAATATCCATGGTGCATGCTACAAGGTTCGAACAAGGAACCATGAGGAAGCTAGGACTTAAGGATGAGTGCCGTGCCAAGAAGCCAAGAAAAATAGTAGCGTGTTTGCTTCCGCCCAAATTCGAACTCGGGTGTGCAATGTGGCAACTCTGCCCTGCCCTTGGCGCGGGCAGGGCAGCAATTGAACTGGCGCACCACACACAAAATTCTGGCGCACCAATTTTCTTCCTGGCGCATCAATATTCGACCCTGGCAGCACCACGCACGCATCTGGCAGCACCACAACTTTCTGCCCTGCCCTTGGCGCGGGCAGGGCAGCGTTTTGCGTTCCTGGCGCACCAATTTTCGTCCCTGGCGCACCAATTCCCATTCCTGGCAGCACCAACGCGCGAACTCCTCAAATCTGGCGCACCAACTTTTCTGCCTTGCCCTTGGCGCGGGCAGGGCAGCATCTCGCCGCACCAGGACGCGCCAGACTCGCACCAACTCGCACCAAGACCGCACCAACCTCATGCACCATGCATCAATTTTCTGCCCTGCCCTCCACAAGGGCAGGGCAGCCTCCTGGGAGTGAATTTCATGGGCCGAAAAATTCAATTAAAAATCCAATTGAATTCATTTCTTCACCAAATCAAAAGCCCATCCAAATCTCAAAATCCAAGAATAGAAAGTGTATAAATAGGAGTTAGTTTGATGTAATTAGGACCTTTATGCTCACTTTTGAATTTTTACTTTCACCTTCCTTTGGAGCTTTGACTCTCTTGCAATTGTTCTGGAGAGAATTGGCCGAGAACTAAGAGGATCAAGGGAGAATTGACTGATCTCCTTCCTCATTTCCCTTGGGCAATTCTACTCTCTTGTTTTTGAGTTTTGGGTGTGTGAAATTGGGGAAATTCTGTCCCAATTCCCATTCAAACTCTTTTCAAATTGTTTTCTGCATAATTCAATTTCAATTCGCTTCTTCTTTAATTTTCTGTCAATTGATTAGATAATTCAGATCTGGGAAGGAAATTGGGTTTTAGGCTTTGCTACCTAAGCCCTTGGGATCCTGAGATCATAATTCATTCTTGGTTCTTCTGTGAACCTTTGCTGCATTTTATTTTCTCTCTGTTTGAATGCTATTTGCTTTTGATTTAAATTCTGCCCAATCAATTGTTGCAATTTACTTTCTCTTTGTTTAGATTCTGCAATCCCAGTCCTCAAACCCCTTTTATATTCAAGCCATTTATCTTTCTTGCCATTTAAGTTACTGCAATTTAAGTTTCTTGCACTTTAAGTTTCAGTCATTTATTTTCTTGTTCTTTAAGTTTCTGCAATTTTACTTTCCTGCTTCTCAATTTACTGCACATTTCCCTTCCCCCTTTACATTTACTGTCATTTACTTCTTGTTAAACACAAATCACTCAACCAAAACTTGATTCGCTTGACTAAACCACCCACTAAACTAAAATTGCTCAATCCTTCAATCCCTGTGGGATCGACCTCACTCATGTGAGTTATTATTACTTGATGCGACCCGGTACACTTGCCGGTGAGTTTTGTGTTGGATCGTTTTCCACACATCAACGACCTCCTTCCCGGCGGCACGACGGCGGCAGGGATGACCGGGAGATGCGACGGCGTCTTTTCCTCACCAGCGGCAAACCCTCGGCAGCGACAATGGCGAGGTGGCTGAGCTTGTGAACGACGGCGGCGCAGAGGCAGTTTCTTCCTCTCCCATGCGCGCCAGTTCCTCCCTCTGTCTCTCTCTTCGTGAACTCAAGTATCATGGCGGCGTGGTGAGGACGATGGCTGCGACGCAGCGTGGACGCAGTGGCGACGAAGGCGCGGCGGCTCCAAGCCCGTGACCACCCTCACTCGCGAGCCAACCCCCCTTCTCGGTTCTGCTCTTCTTGGTGACGGCGGAAACGGCGCGGTGGTGGCTTCCCCTGGTGATGACGAAGACGGCATGGACTGCAGCGGCGGCGCAACGCGGTGAGGGCGACGGCGACGCGGTGAGCTTCCCTCCTCCTCTCCTTTGCCGCAACTTAGTCTCTCTCTCCCTTTCTGCTTCTGTTTCTTTCTTTCATGGAAAAGGGAAACCGTGTGTGTGCTGCTGCTACTGGGTTTGGGAAGAGGGTAGTTGGCTTAGGGTTTCGGCGGCTGAGGGTTAGGGAGAAAGGGTAAGAGTGTTGTGTGAAAATTAGGGTTAGGATTAGTTTAGTAATTTCAAATAAGAATAGGAATAATCTAGTAATTAGAAATAAATTTTAATCCAACAATAATAATGTATAAAAATATTATTTGTTCATTAATTTTACAAATTATTTTTAATAAAATATTTAAATCCAAAAATTAGAAATAATATATTTAATTTTTTTATTTTTTAAAACAGCAGTATTAATATTTTAAACTATTAATTATTTAATCCAAATCATATAAAATTCTTATTATTTCATAACTATCAATTTTATAATTTAAATATAGAAAATAATTCAATAATTATAAGATTAGATAATAATCTTAGTTTATTTCAAATTCAATTAATTAAAACTTGCTTTAATTATCTTTAATAAAAAAAATTTTGAAATTAAAGCTACAAAAATATTGAATTTGAAATTAGCTCATGATAGCCCTTTTTCTAAAGTTTGGATCTTATAATTTGACTAGAATTTTTTTTCCTAATTTTCGAAATCCTGGACAGGTGTTTATTTGGCAGTGGAACTTCTTTCTGATCGATCACCATGCACATTTTCATTAGCAATATTAAGTATTACCTTATATAACTAAAGTTAGAGTGCTAAGAAATATAGTATATTAATGAAGAAATTGGCCTTTGCATATGCAAATTATTAATTGTTGATGGAAAATTGAAGAACAAAAGTTGACTTATACCCCCAATTACTCATTCCCTCTACTTTATTTATTTTTTGCTTCTCTTAATTTTTTCTTATGAATAAAGAACGTGTTGTTTCTTCTTGAACTCATTTGTTGATGCGGTTGAAAGTTGATGAGAAAATTTTCAGGAACAAAAAAACACTCTATTTGATTCAATTTTTCTTATGATTGCTGCAAGAATAAATAGGATATCAAAGATAAAGGAGAATTTGCTAAATGCTTCTCAAATGATTTATCAAAAAAAAACATATATAAGGAAAAAAAACTCTGTATAGGACACTTTCTTAGATGAAAAGAGATGAGACCGATCGAGTTCCAGCGGGAGAGAGAATAGGAAGAGGAGAGAAGAATAGATCCAATAGAGTGTTTTTGAAACCCAGTTAAACGAACAATTTTGATTTCTTTTATTTTTCAGATCTGTTTTTATTTTATTGTTTAAATTATTTGAACATATAAAATTAGGATTAGTTAAATCCTAAAATTTGATTGATTTAAAAGAATATTTTTGTCTAATCAAATAAAATAAGAATATTTAAGACATTTTATAAATTTAAATAAAAAATATTTTTTATTTTTATTTAGTTAAAATGGTGTTATAGTAAAAATGATGATATAATCTATTTTTTTAAAAAAATTTAAATGCTGATGTGAAAAATAAATTTCACATGGTTAATTATTATTTGTCTATATTTTAAATGTATCAATACGTATAAATTTATTATCGTATCGAAGCAAACACAAAAAAAATACACTTGTTACTTGTTAGTGTTTGAAACAGTGTTGTGAAGATTGAAGAGATAGTTTAGCATTCTAAGCTTTAGTTTAGGGTACATTCTGTATCTCTTTTGGTCAGTGAAAATCAAAGACAATTAGCCGTCCTTATATTTTTCTTTTTTCTTTTTGCATTAATTTATATTAATAACATTTATATGTACCAAAATAATTAGAGAGAATATTTATAGTAAAAAATTAATCTACCCTTTAAAAACACACTTTGGTGTGAATTTATTAAATTATTCATAAATTTCTGAAATTTATGTACCAAAATTTTATTTAACTGATGTTAGTTTAAAATTTTTTAAAGTTGATCTTAGTTTATGTTCAATTTAATAAAAAATAAAAAAATTTTCTTCGAATATACTTAGAAATACCTAAATATCATCAGGTATCTACGTGTGATGCTACGCATGCCATGCGTCGTCCAACAGCAGTGTACTCTATGCCACTTCTTGACCAGAGAAAATTTTTTTCAAATATTTTTATTTTAAAATTTGTAAAATAACGTAAAAATAATAAAATGATAAAATTATATTTTTCATTACTTTTATGTTTTTAATAAAATTTTTAAAATAAAAATAAAAATATTTTCATAAAATCAAACTAAATTACAAATCCTAATCTCTAAACCTTATACCCTAAATTCTCAAGAACATACCCTAAACTCTAATTCCAAATCCAAAATGCATCGATCCTAACTTAATCATAAACCATAAACCCTAAATTATAAACCCTAAATACTCAATTTATAATCATCATCATCATCATCATCATATTTATATATTATATATTATATTTATTTATTTATTCATTGGGTATATTTTTTACTGAATATATAATATTATATTTAGTCACCAAAAAATAATATTATATTTATTTCTAATTTTTAAATAAATTAATGAAGCATCCTTTAATAGACACTTAGGCGGTCATTATTTTAGTTTTTAAAATTTTTGTCGAAAATTGGGACCGATTTGGAACGTACATATATCAAAGTAGATAGAGACCGATTTGGGTTTTTAAATTTCTTAGGAGGGTGAAAAATACATCGGGCAAATGATTAGAAATCGAAAAGGACATTTACTCTAAAATAAAAGTTTAATTATTCTATTAGTCTTTATAATTTTACAAAATTTATAATGAGATTTTTATATTTTTTAATAATTAAGTCTCTACCGTGCTTTTAATTTTGTAATTAGATTATTTTCATGTCAAAAAAATTAAAATTAACGGAATATTTTTTCAAATAATATGTAATCAATCTAATTAGATTCTTAATTGTTTAATTTATATATTCAATTGTGAAAAATATTCAATGAATCCAATTAAAAAAATATAAAAATCTAATTGTACATTTTATAAAATTATAGAGATCGACAAAACAATTAAACATAAAATAAATTCTTCATTCTTGATCAAGGATCAGAAACAGATATAAAAAAAAGATCATTAGAAACTTTTGTAAACTGTTTGTGATTCGGAACATTTATTTTATTTGTAAAGTACACATATCTTTTTGGCATATATTTATTTGGCATATTAAAAAGAGTAAATTACCATTTCTACCCATGAAAGTTGAAAACGCTGACATATCTATCCATAGAAAACGGAAATTACCATTTGTACCCATAAAAAATTACTTTTGCAACCAAAATTATCCAAATCCTAAAAACTTAATTAAAATTACCAAATTACCCTTCTCTCCACCACTACTACTATCGTCTCTCTCCCCTTTCTCTCTCTAATCTCTCAATGTTCTTAGCTCTTCCAATCCCAAACTCTACCACCATTCTCCTCTCCAACTAACACCATCACTGCTACCATTACCATCATCACCACCGCCATCACTACCTTTCTTCCTCCTTCCACCTCTTCGACTCCGATCTCAACTGCAGGCCCTACTTCTTCCTCACCTTCCACCTCTTCCGAAACTCCAACCGCGTTGTCTCCTCCCCTACCAGCTTTGAAAGGAGTTGGGAGAGCTTGAAGAAAACTATTAACCAGCAAAAACTAAGTCACTGCAAACTTCAAGCAATTGGTGCAAGAAAAAGACCCATCATCACCTTTCTTATTCACCTCTTCACCATTCACATTCACATTTTCATTATCACTCACTAAGTTCTGTGAGAAAATACCCAAGAAAGCCTTCAAGGGAACCTTCATTGACAACCCTCTCTTCTTTTTTACATCACAGATATGAAATTTACCATCTTGCTTCACCTGGACTATCAAACAAACACCTTTCGTGCCCTTATTCTTGTGTCCTGACAGGAAGCAGTGCTTAAGATCATTTGCAGCTTTTTGAATACCCACTTTCAAAGGGGATAGTGATTCTTTCACAACCTGAATGGAATTGAAGAAGGACTCAACTGGGTGGTCCCAGATTCCATTTTCGATGAACCCCTGAAAAAGTCACAGCCTTTGAGTGTGTAGAGAAAATTTAATCCGGTTCTCTGAAATCTGATCCGAATCATCGAATGGTGAAAGCAAAGATGCGTAATGCAGAAGCCTCTTCACACACTCTATGAATTCCGTTAGGGTTTCTCTTCGTCATAGATAGTGGTTGAGCTTGCGCTGGATGATTATGCTAGTGATGGTGGTGCTGGTGCTGTTGAGTCGCAACTGACACCGATGGAGGAGTGTGCAACAAAGGGGTTAGGGTGACGGTTGAGGAGGAGGACGAGGTGGTGGTACTGAGCGGCGATGTGGTTGATGTTAGAATTGGGTCACTGAGAACATTGAGAGAGAGAGAGAGAGAGAGAGAGAGAGAGAGAGAGAGAGAGAGATGAGGGGGAGACGATGGTAGTAGTAGTGGAGAGAATGATAGTTTAGGAATTTTATTTAATTTTTTAGGGTTTGGATAATTTTGCTTGCAAAAGTCATTTTTATGGGTACAAATGGTAAGGGATAAGTACTTTTTTTGTCCCCAAGGTCTGGGGTCAAAATCAATTTCGTCTCTAATCTTTTTTTATTATTAAAATCATCCTCAACGTTACAAAATATTATAAAATTGTCCTTTTCTACATCAATTTTATTTTTTTGACCAAATTACCCTTAACAAATAATAAAGATAATATTACAAAATAATAACAAAAAACAAAAACACCCCCACCTCCACCCGCCCCCACCCCCTACCTCTTCGAACCCCCTTGTTCCCTGTTCCCTCCCCATCCATTCCTACTCCTCTTCGAACTCCCCATTTCCCAAATCCCAATTCTTCTTCTCAAGCTTAAACAAAACACCCTCCCCCTTCAGCCAATTTAGCAACAACAACAACAACCATAAAAATAAAAACAAACCCTCCAACCATGCCCCTGCCCCCGATATCTCTTCCCTATTCTCTCTCTATTCCGTTTTTGCTACTCTCTTCGAATTCTCCCGTCCCCAAATCCCAATTCTTCCTCTCAGCTTAAACAAAAAACCTTTCCCCTTCAGCCAATTCAGCAACAACAACAACCACAAAATAAATTTCAAGGGTTAAGTACTTTAGATTTAGCAACAACAAATTCAGCATTTTCAGCCAATTCAACAACAACCATAAAATAAATTAATAGGAATTTTAGATTTAACAATTCAACAATCATCATTAGCTACAACTTCAGATCAAAATCAGCAATAATAGAAATTTTTTATATTCTTCAAAAATTAAAAAAAAATAAAAAAAGGAAGAAGGAAAAGAGGAAGGAAGTGACAAAAATAAAAAATTCTCCTACTGCTGCCGATGCTGGCACTGTCGCAGCTGTGAGTGATAGAGCTCGACGCTGACAAGAAGAGCTTTCTCTATAGACCCGAACTTGATCCGACCAACGGCCCATGTGATCTTGTGCGTGGTTGAAGAGGATGCGGTTGCATGTGAAGATCCTGTAGACCTCGCAGTGACGGAGATGTGGGAGCGCATGGCCTCTAGAAGGCAGAGGGTCAGGGCTCAAAGTTTCAATCTTGGTGCCGAAAGCGAGTCTGTGAAGGTGATGAATGGGAACGAAGCAAGAGAAGCATGTGCGGAGGGAGAAATCGGAGGGAGCGAAGATAGTTGATGGACCGATTCAGGTGGTAGAAGCAGTGGTGGCAACATCACCGTGTGAGAGAAGAACGAGTGTTCTTGGATTTGAAGAGATTAGGAGGAAGGGGATGGAGAGGGAACTTAGAAATTGAAAATATTAGAAAAAAGGCTCTGCTTTATACTGGTGGTGGTGGTGGAAGAGGAGGAGGAGGGAAAAAGAATTCTGCTGAAAATTTTATCGGGGTGTTAATGAGAATGTTAATGGGGAAGAGAGGGTTAATGGAAAGTGATGATCATGGTCGGATGATGTTTAATTTTTTTTGTTAAGGAGATAGGGGTGATGATCACAGTGGGATGAGGTTTCATTTTTTTCGTTAAAGGGATGGGGATGAGGGTAAGGATAGGGATGGGGATGGGGGTGGGTTGGGGTGGGTTATGTTTTTATTTTTTAATATATTTTTTATTTTTTATTAATTAACTAAGGATAATTTAGTCAAAAAATAAAATTGAGATAAAAAAGGACGATTTTATAACGTTTTGTAACGTTGGGGATGATTTTAATAACAAAAAAAAAAAGGCCGAAACGAAATTGATTTTGACCCCAGACTTTGGGGACGAAGGGGGTTAGGGTGACAGTTGAGGAGGAGGGCGAGGTGGTGGTACTGAGCGACGATGTGGTTGATGTTGGAATTGGGTCACTGAGAACATTGAGAGAGAGAGAGAAGAGAGAGGGGGAGACGATGGTAGTAGTAGTGAAGAGAAGGGTAATTTATAAATTTTATTTAATTTGTTAGGATTTGGATAATTTTGCTTGCAAAAGCCATTTTTATGGGTAAAAATGGTAATTTTCATCTTTTATGGGTAGATATATCAGTGTGTTCAATTTTCATAGGTAAAAATAATAATTTACTTTTTTTAATATAATATAGAATAGATAAATTGATGTTAATTAGAATTTGTATTTGTATAGAATGACATTTGATAGCAAATTTGAAAGCAATTGAAATTTGTGTATACTGTTGTTTTAATGTAATTAAGTTTAAAATATAAATTTGATGCTAATTGAAATGTGAATAGCATATTTGATTGTTGTCATTAATTATTGCTATTTTAATATTTGATGATTGCTGTTTTAATGTAGGTCGTTTACTACTTGATTGATATTGTTTTAATGTAGAGTTAGTATTTGATTGTTGTTCTTATTTAATTATTTTAATGTAGGTTTAATGCTAATTGAAATTTTTCTATTGGGTTTTTTTAAAAATTGATAATTGATTGTTGTCCTGTATTTTATATTAATTTAGGTTTAATATTTGTTATTAATTATTTTATATTTTTATTTATGTAGGACTAATTTTATCGATTCAACTAATAATTTATCGCTTGAACCAATAAATCAGTAAATTAGTAGTCTAATCAATTCGATTATGATTCGATTCTAACAACTATATACTTCTAGTACAAAAAATCTTTAATGTTTGAATAATTATTATCTCTCTCTTTCTTTTTATTGCGGATGAAATATCATATTATATATATATAAAGATAGACATAAATGATTATATCTCTAACGATATAATCTAAAATATGGTAAATTATAAAATTAATATCGATTGATAATTTGAAAACTAGCTATAATGAGTAATTTTGAATTGATGTTTGGATAATTATTATCTCTTTCTTTTTATTGTGGATAAAATCATATATATATATATATATATATATATATATATATATATAAATAAAGATAAACATAAATAATTATATCTGTAATAATATCATCTAAAATATGGTAAATTATAAAATTAATATCTATTGATAATTTGAAAACTAGCTATAATGAGTAATTTTGACTTTTTGACTTTAAAAAAATAAAAAATAACGAAATAGAATTATAATAATTAATTTTGATAATATTTGACTATTTGTTTGATGAATAATATCTTAATTTTTTATTAGTAAATTAAATTTGGAGAAAATTAAATTACAATCAATGAGAGTTGATGTATATTTTGAATGTATTATTTCAAGATATTTTAAGAAACTAATCTTATATTTGAATTTAAAAGAAATTGACTCTATTACAACAAATTTAAAACATTAAAAAAGTGATATATATATATATATATATATATATATATATATATATATATATATATATATATATATATTGATGGATAGATAAGAAAATAGACATGAATAATTATATCCATAAAAGTACAATTTAAAAATGGTGGATTGTAAAATTAATATTTATTGATAGTTTGAAAACTATAATGCGTAATTTTGACTATTTTTATTTTTAGATTTTAATTTAAAATAGAATTATTTGATTTTGAGAAGATAAAAAAATGAAGAGATACACATCATAAATCCTTAATGATTAACTTTGACAATATTTGACTATTTGTTTAATGAATAATATCTAAATTTTTGGTTGGTAAATTAAATTGGAGAAAATTAAATTACAATCAATGAATGTTAATGTATATTTTGAATGCATGATTTTAAGGGTTTTTAAGAGGCTAATCTTATATTTGAATTTTTTTCTTAAAAAAAATTGACTCTATATTATTTTGTATTTTTGACTCTCTATTCCTGTTTTGGGTTACTTTACACTTGACAGCTGTGGCTTTCTTAGCACGCAAGTTAACTCATTTCTCGAGCGTTGCGCTTTTATATTCGAGATTTTTATTTCCTCTATTCTTCAAGGCTCGTAGCATATTATAATTCTTCTGCTATTATATGTACTCATTTTATTTTAGAGGTCGTAATACCACACCACCTCTGTTTTACGACTTAAGCGTAAAGCTTAGTGTGGTAGGGTGTTACATTATGGTATCAAAGCAGTTCGTTCCTATAGAGCCTGAAAGACGGACTGATTGTACTTCTGTGCATTCTCTGTATATGTGTTTATGTGCTATTAGGATATCTGACTGATGATATATATGGCATAAACGTCTATGAGCATGCATTTGGAACTTAAAGCATTAGACCTGCGATATTGAGACTGATCAACTTAATATTACTTGTTTAGTGTGTGTATAAGGACCAGCTGTCGACTCGCGGACGCGGTCACAGGTGAGGTAGAGGTAGGATAGGCACCGTTACTCCTGGTTTGGCAAGGAATGATCTAGTAGGATTTATGGCTGCTCTGGGAAATATGGCTGTAGCTATGCAGGCAACAGCTGAGGTGTTGGATAACCAGATAAATCAGAGTAATCATGAGAACAATAATGATGAGGACGGTCCTATGACACTTGCTACATTTCTGAAAGTTCACCCTCCGACTTTTAGGGGAACCTCAAATCCCACTGATGCAGATAATTGGATTCAGGCTATGGAATGGGCATTGTAGGCCCAACAAGTTCCTGAAGAGCAATGAGTTGAATTAGGAACTTATCAGTTGCAAAGCGAGGCTCAGAATTGGTGGTAGGGAATACGACATATCCTGCAGGAAGATGATGCTGGGATAACCGGGAGGTTGGTTATCTAAGAATCATGTTTTACTTGATTATTCTGAAAAGTCAGTACAGTTTATGCCGGAAGGGTCAGAAGCGCCGATTGTGGTGAATAGTTATTATTTGAACTCTATGATAGTAAACTGTTCTAGAACTGAATGTCAGGGTGTTATGTTATTAACTGTGGGAGTATCAGGTGATGATCAGAATTTAGAGCAGATTCCGGTTGTATGTGAATTTCCAGATGTGTTCCCGAATGATATAAATGAATTTCCACCTAATATGGAAGTGGAATTTGCAACTGAGTTGGTGCTTGGAGCCGGTCCGATTTCGATTACTCTTTATAGGATGTCACCTTTAGAAATGGCTGAACTGAAGGCTCAACTGGAAGATCTGTTGGGTAAGCATTTTATCCGACCAAGTGTTTCTCCGTGGGGAGCGCCAGTGTTACTGGTAAAGAAGAAGGATGGGAGTATGCGGTTATGTGTCGATTATCGGCAATTGAATAAGATCACTGTGAAGAATAAACATTCGTTGCCTAGAATCGATGATCTAATGGATCAATTACAGGGTGCTGGTGTGTTTTCTAAGATTGACATGCGATCTGGGTATCACCAGATAAAGGTTAGAAACGAGGATATTCCAAAAACTGCTTTCAGAACCCGTTATGGTCATTATGAGTATACAGTGATGTCTTTCGGGTTAACTAATGCCCCGGCAGTATTTATGGATTATATGAACAGGATTTTCCGACCGTATCTGGACAAGTTTATTATTGTCTTCATTGATGACATTCTTGTTTATTTTAAGTCTGAAGAGGAACATGCTAAACTCTTGCAAACTGTGCTGCAAATTCTGAGAGACGGGAAGTTATATGCTAAGCTATCTAAATGTGAGTTCTGGAAGAGTGAAGTGAAGTTTCTCGGTCACATGGTGAGTAAGCTGGAAATAGCTGTGGATCCTGCTAAGGTGGAAGCAGTGATGAATTGGGAGCAACCAACTTCAGTGACAGAGATCAGGAGTTTCTTAGGTTTGGCGGGGTATTATCGCAGATTCATTAAAGGACTTTCATAGCTCACCTTACCTTTAAGTAAGTTGATTAGGAATGATACACTTTTTATTTGGACCCAGAGTGTGAAGAGAGTTTTTGAGCATTAAAGCACAAATTGACTACTGCACCCGTGTTGGTATTGCCTGAATTGAGTGAACAATTTGAGGTGTATTGTGATGTATCACTGAAGGGCTTGGGGTGCGTTCTGATGCAGCACCAGAATGTTGTAGCATATGTCTCACGGCAGTTAAGACCGCATGAGATGAACTACCCGACACATGATTTGGAACTTGCTGCTGTTGTGTTTGCTTTAAAGATTTGGAGGCATTATCTTTATGGTGTTAAGTTTCATATTTTCTCAGACCATAAGAGTTTAAAGTATCTTTTTTAGCAGAAGGAGTTGAATATGCGTTAGAGGAGATGGATGGAGCTTCTGAAAGATTATGATTTTCAATTAAATTATCATCCAGGAAAAGTGAACATTGTGGCAGATGCTTTGAGTTGAAAGTCTTTATATGCAACTTGGATGATGCTATGGGAAGAAGAATTACTAAAGGCATTTCAAGGTTTGAATTTGGAAATTCGAGAAGAATCTGGAATCCTGTGTTTGAGTCAGTTGCAGATTTCAAGTGATTTTAAATTAGAACTTTTGAAGGCTCATCGAGATAGTGAAGCGTTACGTAAGGTATTACCAGCAGTTAAACAGGAAAAAGAGTGGAGAGTGTCAGAAGGTCAGGATGGTTTATGTAGGTTCAAGAACCGGATTATTGTGCCTAATGTTGGAGACCTGCGACAAAGTATCTTGAAGGAAGCTCATAAGAGTGGGTTCTCAATTCATCCAGGGAGTACCAAAATGTATCAAGATCTGAAAGCGATGTTCTGGTGGCCAGGGTTGAAGAATGATGTGGCATTAAATGTATCTAAATGTTTAACGTGTCAGAAGGTTAAGATTGAGCATCAGAGACCATCAGGAACCCTTCAGCCTTTGGAGATTCCACAATAGAAATGAGAAAGTATCACAATGGATTTTGTGATATGTTTGTCTAGAACCCGATCTGGTTGTGACGCTATTTGGGTGGTTGTGGATCGACTGACAAAATCAGCTCACTTTCTTCCTATTCGAATAAGTTGTACAATGGAAGAATTAGCTCGAATGTATATTAAAGAGATTGTCAGGTTACATGGCGTGCCTTCTACTATTGTATCTGACAGAGATCCTCGTTTTACATCAAGGTTCTGGGGAGCTTTTCAGCATGCATTTGGGACTCAGTTAAGCTTGAGTACTGCGTATCACCCTCAGACAGATGGTCAGTCAGAGAGAACTATTCAAACCTTGGAGGATATGCTAAGTGCTTGTGTTTTGGACCAGCCAGCGAGCTGGAATTGGTATATGCCATTAATAGAATTTGCTTATAATAATAGCTATCATGTGAGCATTGGAATGGCTCCATATGAGGCTCTGTATGGCAGAAAATGTCAATCTCTGTTGTGTTGGTATGAAGCTGGAGAAAGGATTTTGTTAGGGCCTGAGATGATAGCTGAAACGACTAAGCAGATAAAGAAGATTCGTAGTCGAATGCTTATAGCCCAAAGCCGCCAAAAAAAGTTATGCTAATCAGAGGCAAAAGCCTTTGGAATTTGAGAAAGGGGAGCATGTATTTCTGAAAGTTACACCAACCACTGGAGTGGAAAGGGCTATTAAGACTAAGAAACTGAATCCCCGTTATATTGGACCCTTTGAGATTCTGAAGAGGATTGGGCCAGTGGCTTATAGAATTGCCTTACCGCCATATCTTTCGAATTTGCACAACGTATTTCATGTGTCTCAGCTTAGGAAGTACACTCCTGACGCAAGTCATATTCTAGAACCAGAACTAATCCAAGTGAGAGAAGATCTAACAATTCCAGTAGCCCTGGTAAGAATTGATGAAACCAGGGTTAAATGATTACGAGGAAGAGAAGTATCATTGGTAAAAGTAGCTTGGAGTTGAACCGGTATTGAGAAACATACCTGGGAACTCGAATCAAATATGCGAAAGGACTATCCACACCTCTTTTCAGGTAACTAGATCTGAATTTTGAGGGCAAAATTCTTTGTTAGGTGGGTAGAATGTAAACCCCGATTAATTAGTAGATAATTAGTCAGTAAATTAATTTTTAATAAGGAAGATTAGAAATGCAAATATTATATTAAATTAGGATAGAGCTCATAAAAACGAGAATTTTGACACTAATTTCGAAAAAATCGGTCCAAGATTGAATCGAACGGGCTGAACCGGTTGAACTAGGCCCAAATCGGGCCGTCGGTCCAACCGGACCAACCTATTAAATGAACCCAGCACAGCCTTCTTCCTCATTTCAACAGAAACGCAGCTGAAGCTCCATGGAGAAGAGAAACATTCCCGAACCCTACGGCAAATTTCAACCCGCCGTAACTTCTCCGTCCGAATTCCGATTGCCGCACCGTTTGTGGCCACGCGTCCACCGCGTCGAGTTCTACGTTTATACTAGAACAATTTCATAGGATCCAATTAGCTTGAGGAAAACGTTCACTCTTGCTTATGTGAAGCTTGGGTAAGGTGAGGATATGAGAATTCTATTTTAATTTCATTGAATTTGAGCTTTGAGTATTAAATTGGATATATATATGTCATGAATGTGTATTAGGTTGTGAATAAATAATTGGAGCTTGAAATTGTGAATACTGGAACTTGGAGGAAGCGGATTAGTTCAGTTTTGAGGGGCTGCCTTGATTTTAAATAATTTGCTTTGGTCGATGTGGAAATCGGCCAAGGTATGGTTTAGGTTTCTTGCATTTAATATATAATGTTCTGTGAAAACTTAGGCTAGACGACCATAGGACAAGTTGGAATGCAGGTGTATGTTTAATGTTTAGTAATTTGTTGATGAATATATTTGGTTAAAGTTTATTGGATAATTAGTTATTAATTTTGGATGGTGAATGTTGTTATGTTAATTTGGAGAGAATTATAGTTGAATGTTATTGTTGATGAACATGGTTGGTTTAGTGCTTGTTGATGTTTGGATAATTATTATCTCTTTCTCTTTATTGTGGATAAAATATCATTATATATATATATATATAAAAAGATAAACATAAATAATTATATCTGTAATAATATCATCTAAAATATGGTAAATTATAAAATTAATATCTATTGATAATTTGAAAACTAGCTATAATGAGTAATTTTGACTTTTTGACTTTAAGAAAATAAAAAATAACGAAATAGAATCATAATAATTAATTTTGATAATATTTGACTACTTATTTGATGAATAATATCTTAATTTTTTATTAGTAAATTAAATTTGGAGAAAATTAAATTACAATCAATGAGAGTTGATGTATATTTTGAATGTATTATTTCAAGATATTTTAAGAAACTAATCTTATATTTGAATTTAAAAGAAATTGACTCTATTACAACAAATTTAAAACATTAAAAAAGTGATATATATATATATATATATATATATATATATTTGATGGATAGATAAGAAAATAGACATGAATAATTATATCCATAAAAGTACAATTTAAAAATGTGGATTGTAAAATTAATATTTATTGATAGTTTGAAAACTATAATGCGTAATTTTGACTATTTATTTTAGATTTTAATTTAAAATAGAATTATTTGATTTGAGAAGATAAAAAATGAAGAGATACACATCAAATCCTTAATGATTAACTTTGACAATATTTGACTATTTGTTTAATGAATAATATCTAAATTTTTGGTTGGTAAATTAAATTGGAGAAAATTAAATTACAATCAATGAATGTTAATGTATATTTTGAATGCATGATTTTAAGGGTTTTTAAGAGGCTAATCTTATATTTGAATTTTTTCTTAAAAAAAATTGACTCTATATTACGACAAATATTTTTTTACAAAAAAAGTGATTTCTCTAAAAGAGTTAACATTCCCTTTAGTTTGTTATTTTTTTGGTGTTGCATTAACTTTTAAATTAACCAATTCGAGTTTAGTCGAATATCAACTCCGTCCGCTTAAGTAAGTGTTAGAAATTTAAATCATATTTTATATAGAGAACAATCTATTAACTTGTAACAGATCTTTAAATGAAGATTAAATTTGTGACAAATTAATCTTTAACTTGTCCAATTAAAAAATAATGTGAAAAAAACTTTTAAATTAGTGATTTTATTTTTGAAAATATATGGTCAATTTTTTAATGTATTTTTAATACATACTATGATTTTCTGATATTAAAAAGTATATATACATTAGGTATATATAATTGGACAAAATTATTCGTATTACCCAAATTTACTAATTACACATGCAAATTGTAAAAATAGACAATTAACACGCTACTTTGATTATTAGTTCTTTTTCACATCACTCAACTTAAGAATATCAATAAATAGGACAACTATTGGTAGTTTCTTTTTTATATATATATAATATAAAAAATAATAAATCATGCTAGGTGATTGAAAATTTAAAATACAAAATTAGCCAACAGTATGATAAGTTGATAACATATTAAAATATATATTAAAAATAAGTTAAAATATATATGTATAATAGTCTATAATAATTTTTTATGTATATATAATATTTTTATAAATTAATTAACGAGTTAACTTTTGAAGTAAAACTAAATTTTAAATATGAAAGTATATAGTTTAGTTTTATCAAAAAAGAAATATTTGAATTTATTTGTACTTCCAATGGCAAGGTGTAAACCCCGATTAATTAGTAGATAATTAGTCAGTAAATTAATTTTTAATAAGGAAGATTAGAAATGCAAATATTATATCAAATTAGGATAGAGCTCATCAAAACGAGAATTTTGACACTAATTTCGAAGAAATCGGTCCAAGATTGAACCGAACGGGCTGAACCGGTTGAACCGGGCCCAAACCGGGCCGTTAGTCCAACCGGACCAACCTATTAAATGAACCCAGCACAGCCTTCTTCCTCATTTCAACAGAAACGCAGTTGAAGCTCCATGGAGAAGAGAAACGTTTCCGAACCCTACGGCAAATTTCAACCCGCCGTAACTTCTCCGTCCGAACTCCGATCGCCGCACCGTTTGTGGCCACGCGTCCACCGCGTCGAGCTCTACGTTTCTACCAGAACAATTTTATAGGATCCAATTAGCTTGAGGAAAACGTTCACTCTTGCTTATGTGAAGCTTGGGTAAGGTGAGGATATGAGAATTCTATTTTAATTTCATTGAATTTGAGCTTTGAGTATTAAATTGGATATATATATGTCATGAATGTGTATTAGGTTGTGAATAAATAATTGGAGCTTGAAATTGTGAATACTGGAACTTGGAGGAAGCGGATTAGTTGAGTTTTGAGGGGCTGCCTTGATTTTAAATAATTTGCTTTGGTCGACGTGGAAATCGGCCAAGGTATGGTTTAGGTTTCTTGCATTTAATATATAATGTTCTGTGAAAGCTTAGGCTAGACGAACATAGGATAAGTTTGGAATGCAGGTGTATGTTTAATGTTTAGTAATTTGTTGATGATATATTTGGTTGAAGTTTATTGGATAATTAGTTTATTTGGATGGTGAATGTTGTTATGTTAATTTGGAGAGAATTATGGTTGATGTTATTGTTGATGAACATGGTTGGTTTGGTACTTGTTGATTAACTAATAATTTGGTGAATTATTGATTTGAGGTATTTTGTGTTAGAAGCCTAGGATTAGTGAACTATGATTCTTAGTTGAATTTTGGTTGTTAGATTTGAATATTGTATGAGTATAATTGTTGATCTGAGGTAGATTTATTGTGGTGATTGTTATGATGATGAGAAAGGGTATGTTGAATTGAAGAGAATGCAGGTTTGGACCCGAAAAGGGTGGCAAAGTCTGAGTTTTAGAGGAGATGCTGCCGAAATTTTATAAAAAAAATTAGAGATTTTGTTTATATGATTATTTAAAAAGGTTTAGATTCAACGGTTATATGGTCTGATTTTGAGTTATTAAGAAAATGAGCATGTTTTTAGGTTTAATTCATTTAGAAAAGGATAATTATGTTTTGAATTGGAACTATTGAGGATGGAATGGAGGTGTGATGATGAAGGATAAGGATGAATATGTTTGATGTATGATGATGAATGAGATGCATTGAGAATAATGTGGAGTTGATGAGTTATAATTGAATTATTTATATGGCTTATGAATTTGAATAATCTGAGATACGAGGTTCCCTGGATTAAGTGCCGTGGCTTGCCACCACGTGTACCAGGTTGAAAAATCGATCCTCTGTTGACCCTACGACGCAAGTGTGACCGGGCACTATATAAATTTCCGGGAATGTTACCCCCATTGAGCAATATTGATTATTTGAGATAAAGCGATGCATAGACTCTTGGGGATGCACGTCGGGGACAGTCTAAGGACAATTCAGACTTGTCGGGTTGGTTGGATAACCGACAGATGAGCCTCATCAGCCATAGGACAGGCATGCATCATGCATATTACTTGAACTACTGCTTGTGCTTTAATTGGGTGTGCTTAAATGTATTTGCCATGCTAAATGTATTTGTTACCTGCAGTATTTGTAACCTTCCTGTGCTTTCCTTTATCTGTTTATTTGTCTGTGAAATACTGATGGAGATGGAGGTGTGGAGGAATGGCAGTATGAGATTTAGGTTTAAGGTAAGTTAAGTCAGGTCTACATATTTTAGAAACCTCCTTTTATGGCTTCTGTTTAATACTTTAAGCTCTACAATCTGAGTGTCGGCGTTCTAGGATTACCTCTGGCATTCCCAGGACCTTATATATTATGTGTGTGACACCTTTATCATACTGAGAACCTCCGGTTCTCATTCCATACGATGTTGTTGTTTTTCAGATGCAGGTCGAGAGGCATCTCGTTAGGCGTCTGGACTCTTGAAGCGGAGTGGTTACTGGGTTTTTGTTTATGCTATGATGTATATATATGTACTTAGCTTTCTCTCCACATAACTTATTCTTTTTTATCCTCTAGAGGTGTATGAGAGAGGCAGGATTTGTTTATGTACATTTGGGTTTTTGATATGTATATATATGTATATATGTGTGTATATTCTCCGGCCAGTCTTAACTTCGCAGGCTGAGTCAGGAGCTCGTTCTTTTGTATCTTTGACTCTCTGTTCCTGTTTTGGGTTACTTTACACTTGACAGCTGTGGCTTTCTTAGCATGCAAGTTAACTCATTTCTCGAGCGTTGCGCTTTTATATTCGCGATTTTTATTTCCTCTATTCTTCAAGGCTCGTAGCATATTATAATTCTTCTGCTATTATATGTACTCATTTTATTTTAGAGGTTGTAATACCACACCACCTCTGTTTTATGACTTAAGCGTAAAGTTTAGTATGGTAGGGTGTTACACAAGGTGTGTGTCATTGGTTCGAAATATATAATGAAAATAGGGACTGAAAAAAGTGTAAACAATGTATTTATAAAATATATGAAAATGAACCTTCTAGGTATGTACCAAATAATACAGATATTTGGTATTCATGGAATTCAGATGTTGATTTTTTTTATATAAATATTTTGGATGATGGATTTACAAGATTACTATCAATAGAGATGTTTTTAATAAATAAATTCTCATTGAAATAAATTTGATATTGAAATAGGTCGTATTACTTTATTTATTATTTTATCTGGTCTTGATTTAGACTGAGTGATTATTTTTTTTATTCTTCTTACAAGTATCATTAGTTTCATTTGGATTAAAAAAAATACTTTTTTAATTAAATTAAATAACGAGACATGTTGAGAAAATATTTTTTTAGTCAGTATTTTGTCTTCATTCCATTTCTTTTTATTTTTTTGGCTTTCATAAACTCATAAATACCAATCATGTTCTTTGTATTGTGACGAGAAACGTAATGAATATATGTAACCATGAAATTAGACAATAACAAAAATTTGTATAATTGTTATTGAATAATCAACTTAGAAAATGGTATATTAAGCCTATTACTGATAATTTTTCTATTACTAAATCAACCACCAATAATAAGTTTTTCAATGCGATTCTTCTAAATTTTTTTATAGATATTAATTATGTATAATTTGTATTTTCTTAAAAATATATAGTTCTTAAAAGGACGAATTATATTGTATAACATTATGATAATTATCTTTATCGTTATCATCGTTAATCTCTTTCAAATATTATTTATTGTAATAATCAACTTTTTTTAATTTAGGATTGAGATTTGAATTTAATACCTCTAAATAAAGAAAAAAAAATTATACCATTTAAACTATAATTTGCTCCTTAGCTTGTAATATTTCTTGTAATAATGCATTATTACAAGAACATCATCTATGATATATATACTCTCAACCTATTACAGTACATAGTATAAAGATCACTTATTTAATTAGCATATATCTTCTCTATCTCCAATTGAATTGTTCACATTTTCCATGTCCCTTTAATTTGTTGATCATATATGTCAAACCAATGATGACAAGCACCATTCCATTGAAATCTACAATAGAAAAGTAGTGTTCTACCAAAGACATTGTTTGAATATATTAACATCAATTAATTCTCATTAAAATTATTTAACATATCTTAAATATTTATTATAGGATATTACGTATTTATGATTTTAATTTTCTTAATACCAATAAATACCTTTTTATATTATATCATTCTATACAATTAGAATACACATAAATAATTTTTTTATTATTCTCTCTTACTTCTCTAATATGATATCAAAATTATAATATCCTCACTACAATAAAATTGCCGAATACCGTTAGATTTAACGACGGAATAAATCCAACGATATAATCCTCGTTGATAACTACTTACCGGTGAATTTTTTGTATTTGACGCTAATTTCCATAGAATTTAACGACGGAAAAGAAAAACTATGATAACGGAATTTGTCGACCGTTATTGTCGGATTTTGGTGCCATATTGTACGCCTCCGCACTATTTTACCTCCGATTAATTCAATGGTAACGCTGACGGAAATTTTTTTGTGAAATTTTTTATAAAAATTGGTTGGGCTGTTATTGTTGGTATATTCTGACAGTAGTGTTTTTTATATTTTTTTAGCAATCATTTTCCGACAATTTTTTTGAAGAGGTGTCGATTATATTACTAATATAATCTATACTTAATATATTAAAATTAGATTTTTTTCCTAACTAATGAAAGTGAGGTGTCGATTTCTCATGAATTTATTTTTCTTCCAAAATGAAAGAACTATTCTCTTCTAAATTTATTTTAGAAAAATATCTTTATTATAATTATATTACAATTAGCATTTAATAAATAATGCATGATTATACTAATTTAGAAAAGTATCTCTATTATAATTATATAAAATCAATATTTAATACATTATCAACTAATGAAAGTGATGTGTCAATTTTTTATGAATTTATTTTTCCTCCAAAATGAAAGCACTATTCTCTCTTCAAAATTTATTTTAGAAAAATATCTTTATTATAATTATATTACAATATTACAATTAGCATTTAATAAATAATGCATGATTATACTAATTTAGGAAAATATTTTTATTATAATTATATAAAATCAATATTTAATACATTATTAAACAAATTATGAATCAGAAATATTTTTAATCTTTTTAATTATATTGAAACAATTCTAATTCTTATTTACTATGCAATAATTTTATTAGTGGCAAGTTGTTACGTTAATAGTGACCAATTTATAATAATAATAATAATAATATAATAATAATAATAATAATAATAATAATAATAATAATAATAATAATAATAGATATCAATAATTAAATACTAAAATAATTGCCAAATATTGTCTACCTAGCTTCAATTAATTAACAAATTTAATTTTAATTATTATATTTTATTTTCTACATAATTATATTAATGGTCAATTATTATACACCAAATTAGCATTTAATACATAATTATATTAATTGTCAGTAATTTTAATTTTCAATCATTGTAATATAATTTTAAATTAATAATAATTTCTGACAAGCTGATATTGATATCTACCTTAAAAAAGTAAACAAAAATCTATAATTTTAATCATGATAAAAATGTACATGATATGATAATGACTTATTCAATTACGGCAAATATATGATGTATAACGTAAATAATAAAATATTAACTTAATAATAACTAATTTATATAATTTTTTTTGTTCTAATAAAGGCTATATATAGTATTTTTTGTGGTTCGTGAATCTAGATATGAGAGTCAACTCATTTTTTTAATTTATTATTCTTTCTTGACTACTTCATAGAATAAGAATGTATTCTTTGATTTTCATCGAAATTGATCATTTTAAGGTACAATTTATAATTTTTTATAGTATTTTTTATATACTCATTCTATTAAATTATTCTTTTGATAATTTAGTGATTATTCTTACTCTAACTTATTCTTTTCGTCTAATGTTCCAGCGCAATTGTCTTTTGCCACAATTGTTTATAATGCACCACATCCATCAAATACCATCTCAAGTTGTATTCACTTATTCAAGTTCTAATTATATGGATGTAAGCGTCTAACGAAGCGGCAGTAAACTCTATTTTGGATTGGATCTACTCACATATTATGATCAACCTAATAGAATGTGGGTAAAGTTAATTTTCTTGGGAGCAGCTCAATTTTTTATTGAGGAATTATTTTTACGGAGCTTTGTAGGCCAAGTTCAGGTTCTATCCCCTCCATGCTTTTTACGTTTGCTCAGAAATCTTCGAAATTGTAAACCTCGTTAAATTAGTAAATAATTAGTCAATAAATTAATTTTTAATAAAGAAAATTAGAAATGCGAATATTATATTAAATTAGGATAGAACTCATCAAAACGAAAATTTTGACACTAATTCCAAAGAATTCAGCCCAAGATTGGACCGAATAGGTTGAACTGGACCCAAACCAGGCCCATGGGCCCAACCGGCCTAGCACTTAAGTAAACCCAAGCCTCTCTTCTTCCCCAATTCAGTAGAAGCAGCACTGAAACACAATAGGAGAGAGGAGAAGAGAAACTTTCTCTAACCTTTATGTTGATTTCAAATCACCGTATCTCCTCCGTCCGAACTCCGATCGCTGCACCATTTGCGGCCACGCGACCACCGCGTCGAGCTCTACGTTTCTACGGGAACAATTTTATAGATAATTCGCTTATTCACTCTCAGCCTCTTCTTCTCCCAATTTTCGAAAATTAGGTAGTGGTGTTGAATTTTTTTGCTTAAGTCATAATTCAGAGATGGCAAGGTATTATGACCTCAAAAAATAAAAATTTAGTACATATAGTAGTATGAATGATTGATTATAACTAGGAGCCTTTGTAGAAAAAGGGGTAAACAAAAATCGTAACTCAAAAGCGCAGCACTCCGATCGATAACGTAACGAACAAAGGATAAGCCAACATGAGATTATATATATACAAAGGAGTGTCAAAAACAGGAATATCAAGACTCAAAATCCGGTTGCAAAGATAACCGGTCCGAGCATAGCAATATATACTTATAAATAGAATAAGATACCCCAAGGAAACCCAAAGGGACACAATTACATAAAACCTATTCTCCAAAATCTCCTATAAGAGGAGTCATCACAGTTTGTATTATTTAACGGAGATAAAAGTATCTAAGCAAAACATATAAACTAAAACAGAGTCCCCAAGAACAAAAGATCTTCGCTAATCCAGAAGTCTCCAGCAGGCCTCAGTGAGAAACCTCACGTCCTGCATCTGAAAACCACAAAATCCGCATGGGTGAGAACCAGAGGTCCCCAGCATGGTAACATCTTCCACATATATAATACATAATAATAGAGGAAAGCCGAAGGCAATCCTAGAACTTCCTCCAGATAATTCAAAGCTTATAAACAAGCTAAACCATAAAGGGCATCTGACTAGAGATCCTTCAGTCTAACTAATACTTCCCTTTCCAATTCCTTCAGACCTCCCAACCACCAGCAGGAGTATAATATAGCAAACACAGTTATATCAGACAAGTGATATACAAATAGGAACAAGTAAGGCATTTAGACAAATAGCAAGTAATATGCAGTCAAATAGGCAATCTCAATTAATCCACATAGTATGCATATGATGAATGCCTGTCCCTAATGGCTGATGATATCATCTGTCGGTTATAGAGCCAACCCGACAAGTCCTGGTAGCTAACCATTGGACTGTCCCTCTGTCGCGCATCCCCAACTCGAGTTATACTCATCATAAACTTGATCATAATCATGATCTATATCCATCACCTTCACTGGTGAATATTTACGGGGGCGAGCTCATCCGGGGCTTTCACAGTGCCCTTCCACCCTTATGACATAGGGTCAAAAGAGCTTCGAGTCTCAACCTGGAGCACGTGGTGGCTAGCCACTGCTTCCTCCCAGGGAAACTCTCATCTCCAACAATGGAAGTGCAACATTCACAATTCATTCAACAGCATATATGCATTTATACATAGCCATAATCATGGCTCCGCCGTAACACGGCAATAATCTAGCCATCCGGCTCACGGTTAAATCCATAACCAGCCAATTCATCAACAATTATGGCCCTTCGGCCCATGGCTTAACAAGCACTTTCACCGCCATCCTCCACATCTCACATAATCATCTTTGATCCTCATTGATCATTCATTTTTCCCTTGCTTCACTTGCAAGTTACCACATTCTCTAGCCCCTTTACTCATAGCTAGGCATATCATAATGATTTAAGACATAAATGGTGAGATCGGAGGCTTAGAAGTATGAAATTTGGCTTTTAAAACTCAAAAATCGACTTTGGGATTAAAACTCAACATGGCGCACGCGTGGATGGCCACAAAATTCATTGACGCGTAAGCGTCATGCACGCTAACGCGTGGATTGAAAAATAGTCAAGCGACGTGAACGTGACAGCCACGCGTACGCGTGGGTGCTCTCGTGCCCCAGGCACAAATTTGGCGCAGTTCTAGCACAACTCTCTGGAAAATGGCTGGGCATTGGGTGCAGCACATCGGCGCGCCCGCGCACACCACGCGCATGCGTGGATGGCGCTTTTCTAGAAGAACGGAACGTACGCGCCAAGTGCGTCTACGTGCGGGGAATTATTCTGCTAAAATTTTTCTAAGTTAAAAGATGCAGAATTCACAGATTCAACCCCCAATCTTTCGACGAACATAACTTTCTCATTTTAAATCGTTTTTCACCCGTTCTTCGAATGGCATGGACATCCCGGATCCAATTTCATTTCTAAACAGATTTGGCACAAAATAATGATCCGTAGTCCAAGTTATGTCCCACCAAAGTATGACCAAAACCATGTTTTTCATACAAAACCACAAAGTGCCATTTTCAAAACAAGCCATTTTCAACTCTTTTCAAAATCAATCAAAAATATGCCAATTTCATCCCTTTTCTTTGACATCAATCAAAACATACCAAAGTCAACATCAAGCCTCCTCAGCTCACACATTGACACATTACCACAATTTACAAAATCACTATCCCATCATTTTAACCCACTTCACCCAAGTGGCTCAAACTCAAACACATTGACATATCATATACTCTTCCTCATGCCAATTTTCAACAACACCAATTCCAATAAATCATCATTGTACACAATCAATATCATACTCACCATCAACATGGTTCAACCCACAATTCAACCATAATCAATCATCAAGCATATATCACAATATGCATATTTCTCATACATCATACCACCAAGGCATCAATAATCATCATCACATATATGACCACATCATATATTTCAACCATTCAACAACATCAACAATTCAATGCCTATCTTAGGACCTCTAGCCTAAGTATTTCCTACCACATTACATATTAGATACGAGAAACGGAGACCATACCTTAGCCGATTTCCTAAGCTCAACCGGAGCACTTCCAAACCACTTTTCCTCAAGCTCTCAAGGCCTCAACACCTCCAAGAACAGATTTTTCACCACCAAATCCCTTTTCAAGCTTTTCAATATCACCAATCAAGCTTCAATATTCACATATACACAACCTAAGCCACAACCATCATACCCATACACAACATCTCAATACCCAAACATCATAGAACAACAAATTACACTAGGGTTGAGAATTTTACCACACCCAAGGTCCAAGGAAACAAGATTAACCTTCTCCTTCAAGAGAGTTGGGTCCTATAACATCAAATAGCCCAAAATCTCAATATTTTTTTTCATGAAACTCGAAAACAAGGCTGGAAATTCGATGAGAAAAACGTGGATTACCTCAAGATTAATTGTATGGGTTTTGTAGAACTCTTCACGGTGAACGCGTGGCCACAAACGGTGTGGCAATCGGAGCTCTAGATCAAAAGTTATGGTGGTTTGAAGATCAAGGGCGAGATAGAACTTGAGAGAGTGTTCTTCCCTCCATGGCCTCCATTTCAGCGTGTTTAGTGTCTCAAATAAGGAGAGAGAGTGCTGAAAACTAGGGTTTTGGTTTAGTTTAGTTGGGCCAAGGGCCCACTTTGGGTCCGATTGGCCCGATTTGGCCCGTTCGGTCCAATCTTGGTCTGTATTCTATAAAATTGGTACCAAAATTCTCGTCTCAATCTCCTCTATCACATTTAGCCATAAAAATCACATTTAGGGCTTTCTAAAATAAATTCTCATTTATGGGTTAATTAGCCGTTAATTAATCGGGTTTTACATTCTACCCACCTAATTGGGAATTTTTCCCACAAAATTCAAATGTAATTACCTGAGAATAAATGCGGATAATCTGTTCGCATCTCCGACTCAAGTTCCCAAGTGTGTTCCTCAACACCGCCTCGACTCCATGCTACTTTGACTAATGAAACCTCCTTTCCACGCAACCGTTTGATACTAGTATCATCAATTCTGACTGGAGCCACTGGAAGCGTCAAATCTTCCCTTAACTGAACCGACTCAGGTTCCAACACGTGGCTAGCATCAGGAGTGTACTTCTGAAGTTGCGACACGTGAAATACGTCGTGCAGGTTCGAAAGGTGTGGTGGTAGAGCCATCCAATACGCCACCGGTCCAATCCTCTCCAGGATCTGAAATGGACCAATGTATCGAGGATTCAACTTCTTTGTTTTAATCGCCCTACATACTCCCGTGGTCGGAGTAACCATAAGGAAAACATGGTCTCCTTCCTCAAATTCTAAGGGCTTTCGCCTCTGATCGGCGTAACTCTTTTGACGACTCTGCGCCGTAAACATCCTGTCTCAGATTTTCTTGACTTGTTCAGTAGTCTCAGTTATCATTTCTGGCCCCAACAAGCCTTTCTCCCCAGCTTCATACCAACATAGCGGAGATTGACATTTCCTCCCATACAAGGCCTTATACGGAGCCATTCCAATGCTCGCATGGTAACTATTATTGTATGCAAACTCCACTAATAGCATATACCGATCCCAACTCGCCGGTTGGTCCAAAACACAAGCTCTCAACATATCCTCTAGTGTTTGGATCGTCCTCTCGGATTGACCATCTGTTTGAGGATGGTAAGCCGTCCTCAAGCTTAGTCGGGTTCCAAAAGCTTTCTGAAATGCACCCCAAAACCTTGAAGTGAAACGAGGATCTCTATCAGAGATTATAGTAGCAGGTACACCATGAAGTCTCACAATCTCCTTTATGTACAACCGCGCTAGCTCCTCAAGGGTGTAGGTCATACGAATGGGTAAAAAGTGAGCTGCCTTCATCAGTCGGTCCACAATCACCCAGATAGCATTAAAACCAGCCCTAGTCCTTGGCAACCCTGACACAAAGTCCATTGCAATACTTTCCCACTTCCATTGTGGAATCTCTAAAGGTTGCAACATCCCGGAAGGTCTTTGATGTTCAATCTTTACCTTTTGACAAGTTAAGCACTTTGAAACATATTCCGCCACATCATTCTTCATACCCGGCCACCAGAACATCTCCTTTAAATCATGGTACATCTTAGTACTTCCCGGGTGAATGGAGAATCTGCTTTTGTGTGCCTCCTTTAAGATATCTTGCCTCAAAGTGCCAACATCCGGCGCAATGATCCTACCCTTAAATCTCCATAACCCATCTTTCTCTTCTGACACTCTCCACTGTTTTCCTTGCTCAATGGCCAGTAACACCTTCCATAACGCTTCATCATTTTGATGAGCCTTTAGGAGTTCGGACTTAAAGTCACTTGAGATTTCTAATCGGTTCAAACACAAAGTTCTGGATACTTCTCGAGCACCAATTTTCAGACTCTCGAATCCCTTGAGCAACTTCTCATCTTGAAGCATCATCCAAGCTGCATATAATGACTTCTGACTTAACGCATCCGCCACTACATTCTCCTTTCCCGGATGGTAATTCAACTCAAAGTCGTAGTCCTTCAATAATTCCATCCACCTTCTCTGCCTCATATTAAGCTCTTTCTGATCAAAAAGATATTTCAAACTCTCGTGATCGGAGAAGACTTGGAACTTAACCCCATAGAGATAATGGCTCCACACCTTCAAGGCAAACACAATCGCAGCGAGTTCCAAATCGTGCGTAGGGTAACTAACTTCATGAGGTCTCAACTGTCGTGAGGCATACGCCACCACATTATGATGCTGCATCAGCACGCACCCTAGACCCTTTAATGAGGCATCACAGTACACCTCAAAAGGCTCGTTCGGCTCAGGTAACGCTAACACAGGTGCAGTGGTCAACTTTTTCTTCAATGTCTAAAAGCTCTCCTCGCATTCAGGAGTCCAAACAAATGGAGTATCTTTGCGGGTTAACTTTGTCATTGGCAAAGCTATCTGTGAAAAGCCCTTGATAAACCTTCGGTAATAGCCAGCTAAGCCCAGAAAACTCCTTATCTCCATTACTGTGGTTGGTTGCTTCCATTCCATCACTGCCTCCACCTTAGATAGGTCAATTGTTATCCCCTGTTTACTCACTACATGCCCCAAAAACTTCACCTCACTCTTCCAGAACTCACACTTAGACAGTTTCGCATAGAGTTTCTTCTCCTTTAGAATCTGCAACACGGTCCTCAAGTGTTCCGCATGCTCTTCTTCAATTTTGGAATAAATTAGTATATCGTCAATGAAGACAACAATGAATTTATCCAGAAACGGATGGAACACTCTATTCATGTAATCCATAAATACTACAGGAGCGTTCGTCAATCCAAAAGACATCACATGTACTCGTAATGACCATAACGAGTCCTAAAAGCGGTCTTAGGGATATCCTCACCCCTCACCCTTATTTGGTGATAACCGGATCGCAAATCGATCTTGGAGAAAACTCCAGCTCCTTGTAACTGATCCATGAGATCATCAATTCTCGGCAATGGGTACTTATTCTTTATTGTAACCTTGTTCAGCTGCCTGTAATCCACACAGAGCCGCATACTCCCATCTTTCTTCTTTACCAGTAGCATTGGCGCACCCCACGGAGAGACACTTGGTCGTATAAAATTCTTACCCAACAAATCCTCTAACTGAGATTTTAGCTCGGCCATTTCTAACGGTGATATCCTATAAGGAGCACTTGAGATTGGTCCCGCCCCAGGCACCAATCCAATAGCAAACTCGACCTCTCGATTAGGTGGAAATTCATCAATGTCATCGGGAAACACTTTCGAAAACTCACACACTACCGGAATCTGATCCAACCTTTGATCATCACCCGAAACACCCGCGGTTAACAACAGGATACCCTGACATTCGATTCCAGAACAGTTCACCATCATCAAATTCAAGTGATAATTATTCACCACGACCAGCCCTTCTGTATCTTCCGGCATAAAGTACACCGACTTTGTAGAACAATCAAGCAGGGCATGATTCTTAGATAACCAGTCCAATCCCAAGATAAGATCAAGACCGATCATCGGCAAGCAGATTAAATTATAGGCAAAATCACGCTGCTTGAACCTAAATGAAACTTTCAGGCATCCTAGCCTAGTTACCATGGCTTCATGGGTAGCATTATACACTTTTAGGTCATAACCTAAGGTTACAATCTTCAATCCTAACTCATGGGCTTTCTCAAATGCAATGAATGAATGCGATGCTCCTGAATCAAATAAAGCATTTAAAGTTTGACCAGCCATTTCACAGTTACCTCGAATAAGTGCCTCAGATCCCTCAGCACCTATAGCTAAAGTGGTGAACACCCGACCAGTCTGTTGTGCTTTCCCAGCACCTTGTTTCTGCTTTTTCGGACAGCTTGCGGCTTTATGCCCCGCCTTTCCACAACTGTAGCACAAACCCCATCCGTCCTTGCATGGTGCTCCCGGATGGTGACTCCCACATCTAGTACAAGCTTGATCATTCTGAGGCTGCTTCCCAAACCTTTTCCCTTGGGAGTTGTTGTTGTTGGGCCTCCTAAAGGAACCTCCCCTCTTGAAAGGCAGACCTCTAGCTGCAAAGCTCTTTCCTCGATTCTGTGGGAATGATCCTTTGTGACTTCCTTTCTCAGCGGCTGCTCTCTTCACACACTCTTCAACAACCCTACATTTGTTCACCAATTCGGAGAAAGTTTTGATCTCCATTGGTCCCACTGAGCTGAAGATATCGCTCCGGAGTCCTCCTTCATACTTAACACACTTCCATTCCTCATACTCCACCGGAGTCCTTTGACACATATGAGAGAACCTGAACAGCTCTTCAAACTTGTCAGTATACTTAGATACGAACATTATACCCTGCTTCAGCTGCAGTAACTCAAGTTCCTTAGCTATCCTGGCAGAAGTCAGAAAGTACTTCTTATAGAACTCCTCTTGGAAGACATTCCAGGTGATATAGTCATCACCCTGCTGCAGAAGACGTCGGATACCTTGCCACCAATGCGACGCTTCACCAGTGAGCAAATAGGTAGCAAACTCGACACGCTGTCCTTCAGGTACCATTTGTGCTTGCAGTGCTCGCTCTATAGCCTGAAACCATGTATCAGCCTCAGTCGGGCTAGTAGTTCCCTTGAACTTAGGCGGATTAACCTTCAAAAAGTTTGCCAGTGTCATCGGGCCCTGAACTCCACCTCCATCATTACCATGGTTGTTCATCTGTTGACCAAGAGCCTCAGTAGTGGCTTGCATAGCAGCAGCCATATTCTCCAACGCTGTCATAAATTTTACCGGGTCATTAGGGTTAATCTTCAGTGCATGAGCATTCGTACGACCTCTTCTATGGCCTCCACCGCATCCATGAGGCGCCATCTAGTCCCAATACACACCCAACAATCGATATTAAGTTGATCAGTCTCAATATCGGAAGTCTAGTGCTTCAAAGTCCCAAATGCATGCTCATGAACATTTATGCCAATTATATCAAGCAGATATACTAATAGCACATAACACACATACAGAGAATGCATAGAAGCATAGTCAGTCCGTTCCTCAGGCTCTACAGGAACGAACTACTATGATACCATAATGTAACACCCTACCATACAGAGTCTTATGCTTAAGTCATAATTCAGAGATGGCAAGGTATTACGACCTCAAAAAATAAAAATTTAGTACGTATAGTAGTATGAATGATTGATTATAACTAGGAACCTTTGTAGAAAAAGGGGTAAACAAAAATCATAACTCGAAAGCGCAGCACACCGATCGATAACGTAACGAACAAAACAAGATTATATATATACAAAGGAGTGTCAAAAACAGGAATATCAAGACTCAAAATCCGGTTGCGAAGATAACTGGTCTGAGCATAGCAATATATACATATAAATAGAATAAGATACCCCAAGGAAACCCAAAGGGACACAATAACATAAAACCTATTCTCCAAAATCTCCTATAAGAGGAGTCATCATAGTTTGTATTATTTAACGGAGATAAAAGTATCTAAGCAAAACATATAAACTAAAACAGAGTCCCCAAGAACAAAGGATCTTCGCTAATCTAGAAGTCTCCAGCAGGCCTCAGTGAGAAACCTCACGTCCTGCATCTGAAAACCACAAAATCCGCATGGGTGAGAACCAGAGGTCCCCAGCATGGTAACATCTTCCACATATATAATACATAATAATAGAGGAAAGTCGAAGGCAATCCTAGAACTTCCTCCAGATAATTCAAAGCTTATAAACAAGCTAAACCATAAAGGGCATCTGACTAGAGATCCTTCAGTCTAACTAATACTTCCCTTTCCAATTCCTTCAGACCTCCAACCACCAGCAGGAGTATAATATAGCAAACACAGTTATATCAGACAAGAGATATACAAATAGGAACAAGTAAGGCATTTAGACAAATAGCAAGTAATATGAAGTCAAATAGGCAATCTCAATCAATCCACATAGTATGCATATGATGAATGCCTGTTCCTAATGGCTGATGATATCATCTGTCGGTTATAGAGCCAACCCGACAAGTCCTGGTAGCTAACCATTGGACTGTCCCTCTGTCGCGCATCCCCAACTCGAGTTATACTCATCATAAACTTGATCATAATCATGATCTATATCCATCACCTTCACTAGTGAATATTTACGGGGGCGAGCTCATCCGGGGCTTTCATAGTGCCCGGCCACCCTTACGACATAGGGTCAAAAGAGCTTCGAGTCTCAACCTGGAGCACGTGGTGGCTAGCCACTGCTTCCTCCCAGGGAAACTCTCATCTCCAACAGTGGAAGTGCAACATTCACAATTCATTCAACAGCATATATGCATTTATACATAGCCATAATCATGGCTCCGCCGTAACACGGCAATAATCTAGCCATCCGGCTCACGGTTAAATCCATAACCAGCCAATTCATCAACAATTACGGTCCTTCGGCCCATGGCTTAACAAGCACTTCCACCGCCATCCTCCGCATCTCACATAATCATCTTTGATCCTCATTGATCATTCATTTTTCCCTTGCTTCACTTGCAAGTTACCATATTCTCTAGCCCCTTTTCTCATAGCTAGGCATATCATAATGATTTAAGATATAAGTGGTGAGATCTGAGGCTTAGAAGTATAAAATTTGGCTTTTAAAACTCAAAAATCAACTTTGGGATGAAAACAGGGCCACGCCTACGGGCACTCCACGCGCACGCGTGGATGGCCACAAAACTCATTGACGCGTAAGCGTCATGCACGCGTGGATGGCCACAAAACTCATCGACGCGTAAGCGTCATACACGCTAACGCGTGGATTGAAAAATAGCCAAGCGACGCGCACGCGTCAGCCACGCGTACGCGTGGGTGCTTTCGTGCCCCAGGCACAAATCTGGCACAGTTCTGGCACAACTCTCTAGAAAATGGCTGGGTATTGGGTGCAGCACATCGGCGCGCCCGCGCACACCACGCGCACGCGTGGATGGCGCTTTTCTAGAAGAATGGCACGTATGCGCCAAGTGCGCCTACGCGTGGGGGATTATTCTGCTAAAATATTTCTAAGTTAAAAGCTGCAGAATTCACAGATTCAACCCCCAATCTTCCGACGAACATAACTTTCTCATTTTAAATTATTTTTCACCTGTTCTTCGAACGGCATGGACATCCCAGATCCAATTTCATTTCTAAACAGATTTGGCACAAAACAAAGATCCGTAGTCCAAGTTATGTCCCACCACTGTATGCACAAAACCATGTTTTTCATACAAAACCACAAAGCGCCATTTTCAAGACAAGCCATTTTCAACTCTTTTCATAATCAATCAAAACATGCCAATTTCATCCCTTTTCTTTGACATCAATCAAAACATACCAAAGTCAATATCAAGCCTCCTCAGCTCACACATTGACACATTACCACAATTTACAAAATCACTATCCCATCATTTTAACCCACTTCACCCAAGTGGCTCAAACTAAAACACATTGACATATCATATACTCTTCCTCATGCCAATTTTCAACAACACCAATTCCAATAAATCATCATTGTACACAATCAATATCATACTCACCATCAACATGGTTCAACCCACAATTCAACCATAATCAATCATCAAGCATATATCACAACATGCATATTTCTCATACATCATACCACCAAGGCATCAATAATCATCATCACATATATGACCACATCATATATTTCAACCATTCAACAACATCAACAATTCAATGTCTATCTTAGGACCTCTAGCCTAAGTATTTCCTTCCACATTACATATTAGATACGGAAAACCGAGACCATACCTTAGCCGATTTCCCAAGCTCAACCGGAGCACTTCCAAACCACTTTTTCTTAAGCTCTCAAGGCCTCAACACCTCCAAGAACAGATTTTTCACCACCAAATCCCTTTTCAAGCTTTTCAATATCACCAATCAAGCTTCAATATTCACATATACACAACCTAAGCCACAACCATCATACCCATACACAACATCTCAATACCCAAACATCATAGAACAACAAATTACACTAGGGTTGAGAATCTTACCACACCCAAGGTCCAAGGAGACAAGATTAACCTTCTCCTTAAAGAGAGTTGGGTCCTATAACATCAAAGAGCCCAAAATCTCAATATTTTTTTCATGAAACTCGAAAACAAGGCTGGAAATTCGAAGAGCAAAACGTGACTTACCTCAAGATTGATTGTATGGGTTTTGTAGATCTCTCTGTGGTGAACGCGTGGCCGCAAATGGTGCGGCAATCGGAGCTCTAGATCAAAAGTTATGGTGGTTTGAAGATCAAGGGAGAGATAGAACTTGAGAGAGTATTCTTCCCTCCATGGCCTCCATTTCAGCGTGTTTAGTGTCTCAAATGAGGAGAGAGAGTGCTGAAAACTAGGGTTTTGGTTTAGTTTAGTTGGGCCAAGGGCCCTTTGGGTCCGGTTGGCCCGATTTGGCCCGTTCGGTCCAATCTTGGTCCGTATTCTATAAAATTGGTACCAAAATTCTTGTCTCAATCTCATCTATCACATTTAGCCATAAAAATCACATTTAGGGCTTTCTAGGATAAATTCTCATTTATGGGTTAATTAGCCGTTAATTAACCGGGTTTTACAATGACTATCGAATAGGTTGGAATGTGTGTGTGCATGTATTTATTGCTTAGCGTCTTATTAAGAAGTATGCTTTGGTTTGATGCTTTGTGGCTGGTTAGTGATGCTTGATGGATTGTTGTTTAGTGATTTGAAGATATAAATATATGAATTTAGGACTTGTGAGCTATGGCTTCGGTTGATGGATTTCGGGAAGTGTATGTGTATTATAGTTGATTTGAGGTATGAATTATTTTGGTGGTTATTTTGACAATAAGGAAGGATATACCATGTTGACAATTGTAGGTTTGGTAATAAAAGGAATGAGATTTTTGGAATGAAATGAGGTTTAGGAAGTTTGTGAAATTTTGGTTTTAGGCCGAACCTCGGCGAGCTATAACTTGGCCTCCAAATCACCAAACGGTTTCAAACTTATTTTGATAAAAAATTGGGTCCGTGAAGTTCATGCCATTTGAAGAACAGATGAAAAACGAATTAAAATGATTAAGTTATGCTCGATGGAAGTTTTGGTTTGGAATAGGTAATTCTGTAGTTTTCTACTGAATCAGATTTTTAGAAAAAACGTACGCCCACGCGTATGCGTGGCATGGAATATTTTACTATGCGTACGCATAATGAACCATCAAGCATGTCCACGCGTACGCGCGACATGAAGTATTCACCTATGCATACGCATGACAAGGGGATGCGTGCGAGAGCTGCCTTTTTACACTCCCACGCAAACGCGTAAGCCACGCGTACGCATGGCCCCTATTCCAGCAAACATGGTTTTCTAAGTTTTAAACCCTATTTCACACTTCTAAACTTCTATTTTCATTCCTTTAGTCATACAATATTATTGAACCTGATAATTAGATGAAGTTAAGAAGTGAGGATAACTTGAAGGTAAAGTAAAGCTGAAAAAGTGATGAATTGAATATGAATGTTATGAATTATTATGTATAATACTTGGCTTGATTAATTAAATGATCTAAGATACAAGATTCCCTGGGTAAAGTTTCGTGGCTTACCACCATGTGTACCAGGTCGAAAACTCGATACTCTGTTGACCCTACAACGTAAGAGTGACCGGGTACTTATAAATTCCCGGGAATGTTAACCCCATTGAGCAATATTGATTATTTGAGAAAAAGCTATGCATATACTCTTGGGGATGCACGTCGAGGGATAGTCCAAAGGTTTAGCAAACCAGACTTGTCGGGTTGGCTTGATAATCGACAGATGAGACTCATCAGCTATAGGACAGGCATGCATCATGTGCATATTACTTTAATTACTTGTTTGTGCATTAACTGGGTGTGCCTAAGTGTATCTGCTATGTTAAATGTATATTTGCTACCTACAGTACTTTTAACCTTCTTGTGTTTGCCTTTATCTGTTTATTTGTCTGTGATATGTTATCGGAGATGGAGGTATGGAGGAAAGGCGGTAAGACTAGATTCAAGATTAAGTTAAGTTAGGCTTAGTTACTCTTAGAAAACCACCCTTTATGGCTTCTATTTAATACTTTAAGCTTTATGATCTAAGTGTTGGCATTCTAGGATTGCCTCTGGCATTTCCAGGACCTTATATCTTATATGTGTGTCACCTTTACCATGCTGAGAACCTCTGGTTCTCACCCCATACTATGTTGTTGTTTTTCATATTCAGGTCAAGAGGCACCTCCTTAGGTGTCTGGATTTCTGAAGCGAAGTAGTTATCGGGTTATTTTGTTGTATAGTTATGTATATATATGTACTTAGTTTCCTCTCCGCATGTTTTGATCGTTTTGACCCTCTTAGAGGCTTATGGAGAGACAGGATTTTGTTTATGTAAATTTGGGTTTTGGATATGTATATGTGTGTGTGTGTATTCTCTGGCCAGCCTTGACTTGTAAGACCCAAAACCTTTGAAAAGTCTTTTATGATCAAGTCTCAAATCATATGGTTATTTATAACCTTAATTTCATAAATTTCTTTATATAAGATAATTAAGGCAAGTTTTGATTTATTGAATTTGAGATAAGTTATGATTATTATCCAATTTTTGTAATTATTGGATTACTTTCTAACTTTAAATTATAAAGTTGATAGTTATGGAATAATAAGAATTTTATATGATTTGGTAAGTAACCAATATTTTAAATATTAATATTGCTATTTTGGAAAATGAAGAAATTAGGCATATTATTTCTAATTTTTGGACTTGAACATTTTATTAAAAATAAAGTGTGAAATTGATGAGCAAATAGTATTTTTTTATATATATTATTATTGTTGGATTAGAATTTATTTCTAATTACTATATTATCCCTATTTTTAAGTGAAATTACTATAGTGTCCCTAACCCTAAGTTTCAAAAATGAAACCCAAATCCTATACCCAGCATCCGCCACCTTTCTTCTTCCCCTCAGCAGCTGCAACCTCTCCTTCCCAAACCGACACACACGCACAGCTTTCCTCACCCAGCAGCAAGCAACACACTTTCCCCCCTTTTCTCCAAATCAATGTGCAGCAACAGTAGGAGAAGGAAACAAGAGAAACGGACCAGAGAGAGAGATAGATCGGAGCTGCGATCAGGGAAAGGGATGAGCCGCCGCTGGTCCACCTTGGAGCCACCGTCGAGCTCACAAGTATGGGGGAAACTCAGCGCCGCTGACTTCATCAGATTTTTGCCGTTGAATCCTCCTTGTCGCCGCCGTTTGGATCGCAAACAGGAGAGAAAGGAGGTGCTGGTTGGCTGCCGCACCTCGCCGTCGATCGCCATTGAACCGCGTCGGACCCAGAACTGCGAACGTGAAGGGTGCGATACAGGAGCCCAACGCAAGGAAGAAGGAGCGCGCGTGCGCGCGCAGGGGAAGGGCGACACTACTGTCACCGCTGGGCTGCGCTGCCATCAACCTTGTCGCAGAGTCAGTCGCTGTCCTCTATGGCAGAGCCAGAGAAAGAGAGAGTTCGGGAGCAGAGCAGATGAGAGAGATCTGAAGGTGTGCTGGGAGTCCAGCCACCACACCCGGCCGCCGTTCGCGTCGCCGGTGCCACCTCTCTTGGAACTGCCGCTGTCAGAAAAGGGTTCTGGCCGCTAGGAGTGGTTCTGTGACTTCCGGGACCACCGCCGAAGCTTCTGGCTACTTCTGCCGTCGCCGGAAAAGTTTGCTGGTAAGGGTTTTATTTGAGGTTTCTGCCTTTTTGGATTTCGAGAAGGTTTTAATGTTGCGCGGTTTTTATAGTTGTTCCACCGGAGCTTCTGGCTGCCGCCGGAGTTGTTGTCAGGGCCGGTTCAAAATTGCAGCTGCTTTGTGTTGTTGTTCTGGTAAGAAATTATGTTTCGAAATGCGCTACGCTAGTGTCTCGCACGTGTATTAAAGCCTTTGTGATATTAATGTTCTTAGAGTTTAGTAACTAAGGTTGCTTGTTGTAATTTAGAGTTGTTTATGCTGCTGCGAAAATGTGTGGGCTGTGCTTTGAAGCTGCCTTTGATTTCGAGTTGAGGCGAAAAAAACTTATGAGGCGTTTGGATTAGGGGTGTTATCGGTTCGGTTTGGTTCGGTTTTGGACCAAAAACCAACCGAACCGATATGTTCGGTTGCTATAGATACACAACCGTTCGGTTTGTTGCTTTTACAACAATCGAACCGAACTAATAGCAGTTTGGTTCGATCGGTTTTTTCGATTTTTAATTTCTAATGAGCAAAATATGAATCACAATAATTAGAGGTTTAAAATAGTCAATAAACTAAAATAATAAAAGTAAAACATTGAAATGGTTAGGGGTTGGGGATTTTTGTTGTTAGGTTAAAGATTAAAATGGTTAAAACATTAAAATGGATGCATATGTTTGGTTCAGTTTGGTTCGGTTCAGTTCTATCGAGCCAACCGAAAACCGAACTGAATCAATCGATTTTATCGGAAAAAACAAAAAAATCAATTTTTTTGGTTTTCAAATCGGTTGTTGTAATTTTTGATTCGGTTTGCGGTAATTTTTGGTCCGGTTCGGTAACTTACACCCCTAGTTTGGATTATGGAATTTGCGTTTTGAGGTATGGGCGCTTTCCAAAAACTATATTTTTATATATCGGAATTATTATATATGGATACTGCTATGAGAGGATGTGTATTTGGTGATTGTGTCAGCCTTATGTTTGGTTTGATTTGTCTCGATTGATTATGAACATTTGTTAGTTGGATTGTTGTGTGGTTTTGTGAAATGAAATGCTTTTGAAGTTGATTCTTTTAAAGATTTGAGATCGAGTTTAATCCATTGGGAATTGATTTGAGTTGAGTTGATTTTCTTGAGAATGTGAAAAATAGAATACACTCTTGAATTCAGCCTGGTTTGCTTTAAATGATCTGGTCTGATAAATGATTGTTGCTGAACCGTTTCTTTAAAGCTTTAGAAATGAGTTTATTCGGCTGATAATGATTTGATTTTGAAACGGTTTTCTTGAAATTTGGACTGTTGAAAAAGGATTGTGGAACGGTTTTGTTGGGACCCGAACCTAGTGGTAAAGTCCAAGTTTTAGGGGAGGTTCTGCCGAAATTCTGGTAGAATCCGGGACTTTACTGGAACGATATTCGGAAACTTATGACTTAACGACTTCAACTATTTTATATGAATTATTAAGAAAGGGATGACTTATGCTTTTGAAATGAATTATTAAAAGGGAAATTGTGGTTTAGTCTTGTTTCTTAAGAAAAGTATTATATTTCCCTTGTGAACAAGTTATTTAGATGAAACTTATGCCTTACGGCTGTTTTAAACGTGAAAGGGGTTTATGCCTTTGAATTTGGCTTGAGGATTTCAATCAGAGGATTTTCAGTGACTTTGAAAGACCCTGAACGTCTATTGACAAGTTTCATTCTAAAATGTTTTGGGAAAAGTTTTAAGTACTCTTTGAGTTCTAAGTTTTTGCAAGACTAAAACGATTTTTTGAGCAGTTGAAACACTTTAGAGTTTTCCCATGGGGTTGAGGCTGGTTTTTGTTTAAGTAAAGGAAATGGCTTTGAAAGGAGTAATTGATTACATGACTCGGTTTGGCTTAGATTCTTTTTTGTTACTCAAATCAGAAAGCCAAGGATTTAATGATATTAAATGAATTTGACGAAATGAGTTATGTTACTCTCCCCTAAAGACTTGAGACTCTGCCGAGGAACTTTTGATACGAAATTCCATCGTTGGATGGCCGATTTTGAATGTTTCAAAATGAATCTTTAACTTTCCATAGTTTTGGAAGTTTTGAAAAGAGAATGCTGAGGGTGGCTTTGTTTTCAAAAAGGGGAAACTTACCTTGTGTAAGAGTGGCTTATGAGCCTGAGATGATTTGAGAAATGAGATCTTTAAAGCCAAGGCTGAAAAGAGTTGAAATTTGATTTCAAAGTGAAATGAATTGAGAAAAAGTGATTTATGGCTTAAATGCCGATTTTATGATTTTGATGATGTTGAATGGTGGAAGTGTTGTTTTGTTATAGGCCGGAATGGCTGTGTATGTTATGAATATTGGCTGGTTCTGGTTTGAACCGTGAGCCAGATGGCTGAGATAGATGTTGATCCATGGCTGAGAATGAATGTATATATGCTGAGATATTGATAAATGTGAATGTTGCACTTCCATTATCGGAGATACGAGTTTCCCTGGGAGAAAGCAGTGGCTAGCCACCACGTGCTCCAGGTGGAGACTCAAAGCTCTGTTGACCCTATGTCGTCAGGGTGGCCGGGCACTGTGAAAGCCTTGGATGAGCTCGCCCCCGTAAATATTCACCAGTGAGGGTGATGGATATGGATCATGATTATGATCACGATTATGTTGAGTGTAACTCGAGTTGGGGAAACACGACAAAGGGACAGTCCAATGGTTAGCTACCAGGACTTGTCGGGTTGGCTCTATAACCGACAGATGATATCATCAGCCACTAGGAACAGGTATACATCATATGCATCTATGTGACATTGTTTGGGTGTGCATATTGTACTTGGTTTGCGTATGTGATTACTTGTGATTAACTGTTAATTGCCCTACTTGCTGTAACTGTTTGTTTGTGCTTGAACCTTCCTACTTGTGTTTGTATCTGAAACTCTGTTGGATTGTTTGGGCCTAGGGCTGTGGTTGATATGAGATAAACCGATGGTTGGTTTCGGTTTTGCGTTTCTGGTTTGGAAAATTATCAAAGGCTAATTTGGTTCAGCATAGATAAACCTTTTGAAAGGCTTTTGAATCTTGTTTTAAATGAACAGCTTCCTTCTTTAGAAAAGATTTCGGATTTCTCTTTATTTGTAAACCATTGTTTTTGAAAAGAGGCATGAGATGGTTATTAATCACTGGTACGGTTTATCTTCACGTATCCTATTACAGTAATTCCCGAAAACCCTCTACTGAGAACCCTTTCAAGGATGATGTTCTTGCCCCCTACATTTTTCTCCCTTTCAGGATATAGGCGCAGATGTCATGAAGAGTTTATTTAATTATTGTTGAGATGCTCTGTATTTCTTTAGATTATTATTTATTGTACCCTCGCCGTTATCTTGATATATTCTGTAAGAAGGATAGGAATTATATTGATGAATGCTTGTAATATTATTTATATATATGTATATATATGGATATACTCTTTTTGAGTTTTTGTAAGTTGTATGGTGTCTATGGATGTACGTTATCGAATGAAGTATCTTGGGAGAGATATTGCAGTAAAAAGTTTTAAATATGCTCATATTTTAGTATTAAATAGTATAAGTGTCGTCGTAATGTCCGAGCTATCAGAGTCGTGCAGCCGGAAGCATGAGCTTTGGTAGTTAGGGTGTTACATGACTTCGCGGGCTGAGTTAGGAGCTTGTTATTTTGTATCTTTGGCCCTCTATTCCAACTTTTGTTATCTTATGCTTCATAGCTATAGCTTTTTTTGTACGCAAGTTAACTCGTTTTCTGAACATTGCGCTATTATTCTGGGATTTTTATTTCTTCTGTTCTTCAAGGCTCCGAATGTATTATATTCTTTCTGCTATTATATGTACACTTTTTTATTTTAGAGGTCGTAATACCCCAACACCTCTGTTTTACGGCTTAAGCATAAAGCTCTGTGTGGTAGGGTGTTACAGAAGTGGAGCATATAATGAGATTGAATTTTCTCAATTTAAGTTCAGTTTTGGTAAATTTGTGTCAAATTCGAAGATGCAATTTCAATCATTAGTAATATATTCAAATTTTCTTATTTTAAGCTTTTCTTAATCAAAATAATTATAACATATTGTGATTTTTTTTCAGAAATTACCTGCCAGCTTTTACATCAATGCAATGCCATTGTGAGGAATAAAGGTCAATTTAGTTTTTTTATGTGACAATTCTATATCTTGTCGCATTGCATGGATAGCAGATAATGAAGCTTATTTAACAAGGAGATGGTCTGAATTCGCAAGAATTCTTAATATTCAAACTTATGATGCAATTTCAGTTGATTATCGTTACGAGAATGACTCTAATTTATACGTGTCTAAGGACTAGAATAGATTAAATATTATTTAAGTAATTTTGTAAAACCCGGTTAATTAATGGCTAATTAACCCATAAATGAGAATTTATTCTAGAAAGCCTAAAATGTGATTTTTATGGCTAAATGTGATAGAGGAGACTGAGACGAGAATTTTGGTACCAATTTTATAGAATTCGGACCAAGATTGGACCGAACGGGCCAAATCGGGCCAACCGGACCCAAAGTGGGCCCTTGGCCCAACATAACTAAACCAAAACCCTAGTTTTCAGCACTCTCTCTCCTCACAACACTCAAAAACACGCTGAACTTAGAGAGAAAGGGAGGAAGAACACTCTCTCAAGTTCTCTCCCTTGGTTGATCTTCAAATCACCATAACTTTTGATCTAGAGCTCCGATTGTCGCTCCGTTTGCGGCCACGTGTTCACCGCGGAGAGCTCTACAAAACCCATACAACTAATCTTGAGGTAAGCCACGTGTTTCTGTTCGAAATTCCAGCCCTTATTTTCGAGTTTCATGGGTAAAATGTTGAGATTTTGGGCTCTTTGATGTTATAGGACCCAACTCTCTTGAAGGAGAAGGTTAATCTTGTCTCCTTGGACCTTGGGTGTGGTAAGATTCTCAACCCTAGTGTAATTTTGTTGTTCTATGATGTTTGGGTTTTGAGATGTTGTGTATGGGTATGATGATTGTGGCTTAGGTTGTGTATATGTGAATATTGGAGCTTGATTGGTGACTTTGAAAAGCTTGGAAAGGGTTTGGTGGTGAAAAATCTGTTCTTGGAGGTGTTGAGGCCTTGAGAGCTTGTGGATAAGTGGTTTGGAAGTGCTCCGGGGGAGCTTGGGAAAATCGGCTAAGGTATGGTTTCGGTTTCCCGTATCTAATATGTAATGTGGTAGGAAATACTTAGGCTAGAGGCCCTAAGATAGGCATTGAATTGTTGATGTTGTTGATTGATTGAGATATATGATGTGGTAATATATGTGATGATGATTATTGATGCCTTGACGGTATGATGTATGAGAAATATGCATGTTGTGATATATGCTTGATGATTGGTTATGGTTGAATTGTGGATTGAACCATGTTGATGGTGAGTATGATGTTGATTGTGTACCATAATGATTTATTGGAATTGGTGTTGTTGAGAATTGGCATGAGGAATAGTATATGATATGTCAATGTGTTTGAGTTTGAGCCACTTAGGTGAAGTGGGGTAAAATGATGAGATAGTGATTTTGGTAAATTGTGGTAATGTGTCAATGTGTGAGTTGAGGAGGCTTGATGTTGAATTTGATATATTTTGATTGATTTCAAAGAAAAGGGATGAACTTGGCATGTTTTGTTTGGTTTTGAAAAGAGTTGGAAATGGCTTGTTTTGAAAATGGCACTTTGTGGTTTTGTATGAAAATATGGTTTTTGGGCACACTTTGGCGGGACATAACTTAGACTATGGATCTCCGTTTTGTACCAAATCTGTTTAGAAATGAAATTGGATCCGGGATGTCCATGCCGTTCGAAGAACGGGTGAAAAACGATTTAAAATGAGGAAGTTATGTCCGTTGGAAGATCGGGGTTTAAATCTGTGAATTCTGCAGCTTTTAACTTAGAAAATTTTTAGCAGAATGACCCCTTGCGCGTGGGCGCACTTGGCGCGTACGCGCCGATCTTCCAGAAAACGCCATCCACGCGTGCGCGTGGTGTGCGCGGGCGCGCCGATGGTGCTGCACCCAATGCCCAGCCATTTTCCAGAGAGTTATGCCAGAACCGTGCCAGCTTTGTGCCTGGGGCACGAGAGCACCCACGCGTACGCGTGGTTGACGCGTGCGCGTCGATTGGCAAATTTTTAAATCCACGCGTTAGCGTGCATGACGCTTACGCGTCGATGAGTTTTCGAGGCCATCCACGCGTGCGCGTGGAGTGCGCGTACGCGTGGCCCTGTTTTCATCCCAAAGTTGATTTTTGAGTTTTAAAAGCCAAATCTCATACTTCTAAGCCTCCGATCTTACCATTTATGTCTTAAATCATTATGACATGCCTAGCTATTAAAAAGGGGCTAGTGAATGAGGTAACTTGCGAGTGAAGCAAGGGAAAAATGAATGATCAATGAGGATCAAGATGATTATGTGAGATGCGGAGGATGGTGGTGGAAGTGCTTGTTATGCCATGGGCCGAAAGGCTATAATTGTTAATGAAACGGCTGGTTATGGATTTAACCGTGAGCCGGATAGCTGGTTATGGATTTAACCGTGAGCCGGAAAGACTGTGTATGATATGAATATTGGCTGGTTCTGGACTGAACTGTGAGCCAGATGGCTGATATGGATGTTGATCCATGGATGAGAATTCATGCATGTTTATGCTGAATTATTGATAATTGAGATTTGCACTTCCACTATCAGAGGCACGAGATCCCTGGGAGGAAGCAGTGGCTAGCCACCACGTGCTCCAGGTGGAGGCTCGAGACTCTGTTGACCCTATGTCGTAAGTGTGGCCGGGCACTGTGAAAGACCCGGATGAGCTCGCCCCCGAAATATTCACCAGTGAGGGTGATGGATATGGATCATGTTTATGATCAAGATTATAACGAGTATAACTCGAGTTGGGGATGCGCGACAGAGGGACAGTCCAATGGTTAGCGACCAGGACTTGTCGGGTTGGCTCTATAACCGACAAGATGATATCATCGGCCACTAGGGACAGGCATTCATCATATGCATACTATGTGAATTGTTTGAGATTGCCTATTTGACTGCATATTACTTGCTAATTGTCTAAATGTCTTAACTGCTCCTACTTGTATATTCTTTGTCCGATATAACTGTGTTTGCTATAATATACTCCTGCTGGTTGTTGGGAGGTTTGAAGGAATTGGAAAGGGAAGTATTAGTTAGACTGAAGAATCTTTAGTCAGATGCCCTTATATGGCTTAGCTTGTTTATAAGCTTTGATATTATCTGGAGGAAGTTCTAGGATTGCCTTGGCTTTCCTCTATTATTATGTATTATATATGTGGAAGCTGTTACCATGCTGGGGACCTCTGGTTCTCACCCATGCGGATTTTGTGGTTTTCAGATGCAGGACGTGAGGTTTCCCGCTGAGGCATGCTGGAGACTTCTAGATTTGCAAAGATCCTTTGTTCTCGGGACTATGTTTTTGGTTTATATGTTTTGCTTAGATACTTTTATCTCCATTGAATAATACAAACTGTGATGACTCCTCTTATGGGAGATTTTGGAGAATAGGTTTTATGTATTTGTGTCCCTTTGGGTTTCCTTTGGGGTTTCCATTATTTTATCATATGTATATATTGCTATGCTCGGACCGGTTATCTTCGCAGCCGGATTTTGAGTCTTGATATTCCTGTTTTTGACACTCCTTTGTATATATAATCTCGCGTTGGTTTATCCTTGTTCGTTACGTTATCGATCGGAGTGTTGCGCTTTTGAGTTGCGTTTTTTTGTTTACCCCTTTTTTTTACAAAGGCTCCTAGTTATAATCAATCATTCATACTAATATACGTACTAAATTTTTATTTTAGAGGTCGTAATACCTTGCCATCTCTGAATTATGACTTAAGCATAAGACTCTGTATGGTAGGGTGTTACAAATTTAGTTCTAATATCGTATTTGATTAAACTAGTTTTAGATTAATTTAAATTTAAATTGTTGACTCAACTTATATATATTACGACTATTCTTCTTTAATATGTTATTTTTAAATTTTTTAATATGAAGTTTCTTTCCATTTTTTATTTTAAGTTATTTTTATTCCTATTTTTATTTGCTCTCAGTATAACTAAGAAAAAAATAGTTAATTTAAAAAAAATTACAATCTCTTCTAAATTTATTTTGAAAAAATATCTTTATTATAATTATATTACAATTATATTACAATTAGTATTTAATGAATAATGCATAATTATAATAATTTGGAAAAATATCTTTATTATATTTATATAAAATAATATGTAATGCATTATCAACTAATGAAACTAAGGTGCCAATTTCTCATGAATTTATTTTTCCTCCAAAATGAAAGTACTATTCTTTCTTCTAAATTTATTTTAGAAGAATATCTTTATTATAATTATATTACAATATTATAATTATATTACAATTAGCATTTAATGAATAATGCATGATTATACTAGTTTAGAAAAATATTTTTATTATAATTATATAAAATAATTAATATTTAATCCAATGTTAAACTAATTATCAATCGAGAATATTTTTAATCATTTTAATTATATTGATACTGTAACACCCTGCCACATAGAGCTTTATACCTAGGATGTAAAACAGAGGTGGCGAGGTGCTACGACCTCTAAAAATAAATACATACATATAATAGTAGAAAGAATATAACAAACTATGAGCCTTGAAAAATGGGTAAAACAAAATTTGTAAAATAAAAAACGCAATGCTTAAGAAACGGAAGTACTTGCGTGCTAAGAAACCTAGAGGTTTTAAATGTGAATACACAAAAGAGTGGATAGAGAGCCAAGGATACAATAAAACTAGCTCCTGACTCAGTCTGCGAAGCCAAGGCTGGCCGGAGAATATTTACATATATACATAAGTATCCCAAAAACCCAAATTACAGAAATAAAATCCTAACTCTCCTGTAACCTCTAAGAGGAACAAAATAACCAAGTTTCTTGGAGAGAAAGCTAAGTAATTAAGTACAAATATACATAAGCTGATAAACCAAAATATCTCAGGAACTTCTCCGCTTCAGGAATCCAGACGCCTAGCGAGGTGCTTCTCGACCTGCATTTGAAAATAACAATACAGTATGGGGTGAGAATCGGAGGTTCTCAGCATGGTAAAGGTGCCACGCATATAATAAATAAGGTCCTGGAAATGCCAGAGGCAATCCTAGAACTCCAACATACAATTTATAAAGCTTAAACTCTAAGCAGAAGTCATAAAAGGGGTAGGTGACCTAAGAATCTAAAACTTACTTGCTTTAAAACCTAACATTAACACCTATCCAATCCGCCCTTCCTCCGCTCCTCCATCATCCGTGATTCAGCAGAAACAAGCAACCAAACAAATTCACGCACAAGTAGGGAGCAGATAGTGCAAGTAGCAAATATAACAAGTAGCATGATAAATATTCAGTTAGACAATCCCAAGTAATGCATAGCAAACAAAACAAACAAATGCACATGATGCATGCCTATCCTATGGCTGATGAGGCTCATTTGTCGGTTATCCAGCCAACCCAACAAGTCTGAAAACCTTAGACTGTCCCCCGTCGCGCATCCCCATGAGTCTATCCATATATTTCACATAAATTCATCATTTAATCATTCATTCATATATCATTCAATGGGGGATATCCATACCCAGGAATTCACACGTGCTCGGTCACCCTTACGACGTAAGGTCAACAGAGTATCGAGATCAACCTGGAACACGTGGTGGTAAGTCACAGTTCTATTACCCAGGGAAACTCGTATCTCAGATAACATCATTCATAAGTCATTTCATATTCATAATCATTATTTAATCATTCATCAAAGCCATGTCATCGTAACTGCATTTACATTCACATCTCTTCCTTAGAACGCATCATATTTTACCTCTTTTTTCATTCCCAAGTTACCCCAAATTCCTACCTTCCACTAATTACTAAGCTCACTAGTAGAGTCTAAGATTAACAGGGCAAAAATAGGGGCTTAGGGGTTCAAAACCATATTTAAATCATAAAAACACAGGTGCTGAAAAATAGTGTATACGTACGCACACATGTGTGTGTGCGTGCGCACACCAGTCAAAAGCTACTTGATGTGTGTGCGTTTCACCTGTGCGAGCGCCACCAGCAGAAAGCATACCCTGGTGTGTGTGTGCGCACAAGGGTGTGCGTACGCACACTTTCTAAAAAGCACCAGGTGTGCGTGCACACAGAGGCGTGCGTACGCACAGATAAGTTTTTGTTTCTGCTGGATGCGTGCGCACAGCAGTGTGCGTAGGTACACACCAGAATTTCCTGAGTCTGCTGTAACATTAAAAGTACAATTTTTAGCACCGGATTTTCGCAAATCTTATATCATTTTCAAGCTTATAAAACCTTCTTTAGTTTAAAACAAACCTCATCTTCATCCAAAATTTGAGGAGCAAGTTATGGACTACCAAAGTTCATTAAAATTTAGTTTTAACCAAATTAAACCAAACCCCCATTTTTACCAAATTCACATACCATGACCTACAAAACCTACACATTTGCAACATAACATGCCCCTTTTCATTAACTCCAACTACTATCACATTAATGCTCATACCAACCCATAAAACTCATACACTTTCAAAAATCTACTATTCCAACCACAAGCTACAACATTAAAATTCATTAACTTATATCCTTAATTAATTAATAGCAATCCATAAATCATCATTAACCCATCATCAAGCAACAAGCCATAAAATTTTATTCTTATACATTAACAACATCATCAACTCATCATCATTAATTCCAATAAACTCATATTCACTCCGTTTTCCACTTTATAAGCATCAATAATTCATCTTTTGGCAATCCATCATTTAAATTCCAACATTAACAACCAAGTCAAAATACAACATTTGTCATGGAGTACTAATCAATTTAAATACTCATAAATTCATGCCTATCTTAAAATCAAATAGCCTAAGTCTTCACAGAATATTATATATTACATACGTGAAACCTAAACCATACCTTGGTCAATTTCTACGTATTACTTGAGATAACCTTGCAAGGCAAGCTCACAAGTTCCACTCCCAAAAATCCAGCCACCAAAGTTGTTCCGAAAGCTCCAATTCACCAATCCAAATTTCACTCTAACATAATTTCAATCTAATTTACATAATTCACTAAATTAGTACTAAGTATATAAAATTGGATAACCCAAAAGGGTTTAGAATTTTCTTACCTTATCCATTGATGATTGGAGTACAATCCAACAATTATCCAATTTTAGATTGCACCTAAACCACCAAAATTATCAAAATTACTCAAAACCTCAACAATTTTCGTGTAGAAAAGGGGCACATAGAACTGGGAATGAATTGGACAGAAACTTGTTGGGCCAACCGTGGAGAGATCTCGACCACCAGGAAGACTTCGGAGAGGAATCAAGCGAGAGAACATAAGATGAGAAGACACCACATCCAACTCAAAACCTTAAGGCGTCAAGTAAATAGGTCTCTCATCTTATAAACTCCTCACTCTTCCATGCTTTCTTTGATGTGGAACTAATTTCAACACTCCTCACACTTGTAACATTAACAAAACTTACCACTTTGTTCGGATAGAATTAAAGAGGACTTCAAGACAAACGCGTAGCCACAAACAGCTCGTCAATCGGAGCTTCGAATTGAAAGTTACGGAAGATTGAAGCTATGCCAAGGGTTTGGAACCCTCTTCCCCCTTTTCTTGTATGCTGCACTGTTCTTCTTTGAAGAAGAAGAAGAATGAGCTGAGCTCATTTTATTTAAATGAAACGGTTGGGCCCACGGGTCCGGTTCGGGTCTGATTCGACCGGTTCAGTCCGTTTGGCCCAATTTTGGGCCGAATTTTTTGAAATTGGTATCAAAATTCTCGTTTTAAAGAGCTCTATTCTATTTTGATATTAGTTTTGTATTTTTTATTTTTCTAATTAAAATTTAATTTATTAACTAATTATTCGCTAATTTCACGGGGTTTACATATACAAAAAGTGTAATAACCCGTGTCATGCACGTGATAAGATTGAAATTATCATTTTAAATTATTTTGTTAAAATTAATTTAAATTATAATAATTTGATTAATAAAAAGTAACATGTTATGTATTATTTTTTTTAATCTAGTGTTAAGTGTATTAACTCTAAATAGTTATTAATGAATTTTAGTAATCTATTTTCTTCAATAATAAATCAGATATAAATACTCAATAACCATAAATAAATAACTTAGTAATTCTTAAACCCACCAACAAATTTTTGTATGTTATTTTACTGTGAAGTAAGAACATATCAAAATCAACTCAAAATTAACAATAAATTATTAGAGAATTCTAATGTACAAAATTCTCTAATAAACAATAAATAATTTAAAATCACTAAAAAATAACTCAATACTCTCATTTGATGCCTGCAAAATATATATATCTAAAACAACATTATATCAATGTTACTGTTCAAAATTATATGATTAATGTACTTTTAAAATAGTTTATCAAGAGAATAAAATAATACAGATTTTTATGATAATTTTGATATTCTCAAACTATAAATGTAAAATAAGAACGTATTACCCATATTTATAGTAACATGATATTATAATTTTAAGTTGTATAATATAATAAAAAAATATAGATATTTATATAATATACAATGATAATACACATATTGCTATTATATATATATAAATTAATTGTTTCCATGCTTTTTTTAATTCTTTTTTGCTTGCAATACACTTTACATAAAAATGGTTCAGATGGATGATAATGTTAGTTGATTATTTTTTATGATTCTTTCAAGTGATGCTAGGTTCAGTACATAAATATTTGTGGTTCGTATTATAAGTTTATTTGATAAGTAAACCCTTGAACGAATCAAAGAGAGTGCGATTCAATAGCTTTATAAATACTAATAACTTTTATATTTAATTTATTTTACAGTGTGATCAAATTCATTGTTCAATCAAGAATTATTTGGCAAAGATGTTTAAGAATGAACTCATCGAGAAAAAGGTCTATGTCTTCTCAAATTTTGTGATTAAGGAATCAAGCGAAATTTATCTTCCGACTGCACACGTTTGTAGAATAACTTTTAAGAAGGAATCACGTATAGTAAATAAGGGCAATGATCGTAAAATTTGTAACACCCCATATTTTTAAAAATTAAATAATTATTTATTTATGAGTTATTATATTATATTAAAATTTTGTTTTTAAAAAAGCTATTTTTAACAAAAATAATTAAATAAAATTTTATAATTATTAAAATTTAGTTTAATTATGATTTATTCTATTAATTTAAATTATTTATTAAAAATTATTTTACTAAAAAATATAATTAAATTTATTATTATTATTATTATTATTATTATTATTATTATTGTTATTATTATTATTATAGTTTTTATTCTTCGGCCAGTTTTTATTCTTCGGCCAAGATATGTATATAGAGTAAAGAAAGAAACATAGATTAAGAAAGCCAAACATTGGACACCTTGTCAGCATTCATTATTCTTCACCATCTAATATTCATTCTTTTCTTTTGGAACCAAAACAATATTGAAAGAAAAGAAAGAGAGAAAAATGAACGTGGGACAGAGAGAGAGGAAACCGTGAAACCCTCGAAACTTTCGATTTCGATTTCTTACGATCCGTAACTCCAATAAAAAAATCTAATCCAATAAAAGTGTTTGTGTCCTTCTCCTCTACATGTTGGCATTAGTTTTGTCTGGTAAAAATTAACGGTGACGTATTACCTCTTCTTTCCTTTAAATTTCGCCAATTGGAGTTCTAGGAGGCACAAACGATTCTTGACGTTTTCTTTTTCAGCAGTTCGGTAAGAAAGCTTGACAGAGGCTCCGTTGTTGTGATTTATGCACGGAGGTAGGATTTTAGTAAATTTTTACCGGTTAAATTGGTATATGATAAGTGAATTGATGTCGTGATTACTTGTAGATTGAATTTGATTGAATTTATATTAAATTTTGTGATATATTGATATTTGTGATAAGTTTGAGGTTAGGAGGGTTTAAGTGCATTCAGGAACTGAGTTATTCTTATGAATTTGATTTCTGGAATACGTTGGAATAATTTGAAAATGTTAGAATTTGTCTGGTTTGATTTATTGGTATTGAATTGAGATTTGAAATGATTAAAAAGAGGTTGAAATGGTTTGATTGGGACCCGAAAATGATGACAAAATCCAATTTTAAAGGAAAATGCTGTCCAACTTTTGTAAAATATATGAAAAGTAATTTCATTTTAAAAATCTGATTTATAAGCTTATTTTTAAGAAATTATTGATTTGATTTGTTAATAATTATTGGTTTGACTTAATAACATAAGATTCGAAAATTCGAAATTTTATTAAAATAAAAAGTGGTTTTGAGCTTCAAAAAAAATATTTTAATTACTAAAAATTATTTGATTTTGATTTACTACAGAAAGTCTTATTTTTAGCTTGATTTATTAAGAAAATATAAGGTTTTACATTCAGTTTTTGAGAATAGATTTTGTTTCAAGTTATGTGTTGAATTCGGTTTATTAAGTTAAGGGACCTCTGCCATAGAAGGGCAGAGAGCAGAAACTGAAAAGATATTGAGTGTTGTTAGGCCTTAGTACCAAGTGTCTAGTGGGGACGGCGATACGTAACGCTCACTTGACACAATAGAGACAGCTCAGTGAGGACTACGATACGCAATACTCACTGGAGGCCGTGGGCCTTGTGTGTGAATGATTGTGCGGGGATGCCCGTGTGTATGGAATGGCTTCCAAGAGAAGGTGGCACATGCTTCAGCTAGAGAATCAGCACCTGCAAGTACTTACAGAGGTCATGTTCGGTATACTTTAGCTGGAGAATCAGCGCCTGCAAGAGGTTGAAACCTTGCAGAAGTTATGCTGCTGGAATGCCTTATCTGACTTGCGAGTCGGATTGCGTCGATGCGGGTCGAAACCGACAAATGAGCTCATTACCTGCAATAGGAATAGACATGCATCATACTTGTTTGCGCATATTTGTTTGTGAGTGTGTTTCCTGTGATTGTGAGTGTGCTAAATGGCTATTTGAATTATGTGTTCTATAATTGTTGAATTGAATTCTCCCTTGTTGACTGTTATTGCTGACCAAGTATATATAAAATGAACTTAACTTCGAACTCCGACCCTACTAAGAACTCCCCAGTTCTTACCCCCTATCTTCACCTCTTTCAACTACAGGTGCGAAGGCTTATTGCGAAGTTGCGGAAGCATAGAGGAATATATTTATGAATTGAGTTGTTAGAATTTATTTTTCCCCTCTTTTTGCCAGTTAGAGTTTTATTCAGAGGAGTAGGTTCTTTAATTGCTTTTATGTAATATTACAATGTATTATTAATATTAAGTATGTGAATATGTGTTGTTTGTTCTTGTTGGAAAAGTTATAAGTTTTAGTAAAACCATCGATAGTTTTATGCGTAAAGGCTCAATATTAAATAGTATATAATAAAAAGGTTTAGAAGTAAGTAGCGCTCGGACTTTTAGTATGATCATGAGGTGCTAAAAGTTAGGGTGTTACAAAATTTCTGACAATTATTTCAATTTTCTTGCTCATGCTAATATATTGAAACAAATAAACGAACAATCCAACTTATTTAGTACGTAATTAATATGTATTAACCTACACAAAACTTTTTTTTAAATTTTAATTTTTGCTAAGAAATTATATAATATATAACATCATTTTATGGATAACATAAATTTTAACAGTTTATTTATTCAAATGTTTGAAATTGTATTGCGATTTTTTTAAAGGTATATCCTTTTATTAATATATTGTTAGTTTTATCATTTAATATAAAATAAATTGATAAAATCTCTTTAATTTATAAGTAATTTATTATGTTATTCATTTATTTGTCTTTAATTTGATACTTTTAATTCAATTTTTTCAATTAAATGTTATTGGACTCTTGACTGAAAAATAAAAACTTATATCATGGTAAAAAATAAGAAGAAGTGACCATTACATTGTGGTTGATTTTCATAATTTGCAGTATGTAAAATTTTAATATTTCACAATGAGATTTTGTTTTGTAACAATTATCTATTCATATGCAAAATCTTTTATCTTTTTCATAATATATTACTATTTATTTCTCTTAATTTTTATTTTTATTTAGAAATAAAAAAATAAGGTGCACACTGTGAAATTAAACGGCAACCCAATTATTCAATTATTTATATAATCACCAAGCAACTGAAAACATACTTATTCTCTAATTTAAAAATTTTAACAAAAGCATTTTTTTAACATATTTGTTTATGTTATATTTGTAATTATATTATATTTATTTTTACGAATATATCTTTTTAAAAAATATTATTAGTATTAGCATATGATGTATTAAATAAATATTTTAAAAATAATTGTAGCTTATGATAAAAAAATAATCTAAATAGATATTACAAAAAATAAATACATATTCTACTATGTTGTACTATGTACCTAACTAAATTATTTGGATACTTTTTTATTTCAGGTCATTTAGTGCTTACTTACAAAAGAGTTTTTTCTATTTTTTTTGGACGGGACACAATCCAGACAAATTGACCCGCACCATAGTTTAGCCCTAAACACAAACACAGCAAAGACAATTTTCAATTATTATTTTATATGTAATGACAATAAATAAGTCTTAGAGATAAACTCTATCAAAAATTGGAATATACTTTTTAAAGTCAATTTTCATTCATGATCAATTATATGTTGCGTTAGCAAGAGTAAAGAGTAAAGATAGTCTGCGAGTGCTATTGCAAGATCACACACTTGGAAGATAACTGTATGATAAATATGATATATAGAAAAGTTTTTGAGAGCTTATAATGGAAAAAGAATTTAAATCTCTTAACCTGATTTATTAAAATTTATTACTATTAATTAAAAAAATTGACAAATTCTAGATACTAATGGACAACACGTTCTTATTTTACATTTATAACTTGAGAATATTAAAATTATCATAAAAATCTGTATTATTTTATTCTCTTGATAAACTATTTTAAAAATACATTAATCATATAATTTTGTATACTAATATTGATATAATATTGTTTCAAATATATATTTTTCAGGCATCAAATGAGAGTGTTGAATTATTTTTTAGTGGGTTTAAATTATTTATTGTTTATTAGAGAACTTTGTGTATTAGAATTCTCTAATAATTATTTATTTTTCATTTTATGCTGATTTTGATATGTTCTTACTTTACAGTAAAATAACATATAAAAATTTGTTGGTATTACTAAGTTATTTGTAGTCATATTGAATATTTATGTCTAATTTATTAAAAAAAGATAAATTATTAAAATTCATTAATAACTATTTAGAGTTAATACACTTAACACTAAATTAAAAAAAATGAATAATACATAATATATTATTTTTTTATTATTTAAATTATTATAATTTAAATTAATTTTAATAAAATAATTTAAAATTATAATTTCAATCTTATTATGCACGCATTATTACACTTATATATATTAATAACGATCTTAAAGTTTTTGAGGTTAAAAGAAAAATATATATTAATAAGTTGCGATGAAAATAGAGTTGGAATGTTGGCATTTAGGAGAGAGCAGTCATGACGATGACGAGAAAACAGGATAAAGTAAAAACAATATTAATCACAAATCGATTATAAAAAATTTGAAATTTAGAATAAAATTAAAATTTATCAAAAATAGTAGAGATAAAATCAGAACAATTTTAATATTAAAAGTTTTAAATTTTTTTGAAAAAATTAGAAACAAAAATTAAACTACATTCTATCCTATTTTATTAAGATTACTATTATTCAAACTTTTTATGATAAGAAATATTAGTTTACTCCTAAATATATAAAATAAAATTTTAATTATTTTATTAGTCTTTATAATTTTATCATCAAATTTACAATAAAATTTTTATTTTTTAATAATTAAGTGTCTATAATATTTTTAATTTTATAATTAAATTATTTTCACGTCAAAAATATTAAAATTAGCTGAATATTTTTTTCAAATAATATATAATCAATCTAATTTGGTTTTAATTCTCTATATATCCAATTTACAAAAAAATATTCAGTGGATCCAATTAAAAAAAATAATATAAGAATTTAATTGTAAATTTTATAAAATTATAAAGATCGATAAAATAATTAAATATAAAATAAATTTTTTGTTCTTTATCAAAGATCAGAAACAGCTATAAAAAAAATAACAAAAAGATCATTAGAAACTTTTCTAAATTGTTTGTGATTCGTGAATTTATTTATTTTATTTGTAGAGTTCACATATTTTTTTGAAGTACATTTGTTGTCTCCTATGATCAACATTGATCAATTTATTTATTGATTCCCTAATCCCCCATGATTATATGTACATAACACTATTACATAAAAGTATTTTTAAACACACGTGTCTGGATTCCATGAAAAACAATCATGCGAATTAGGTAAATCTCGGCATGGTCCACCTTTCTTTATAATCCAAGCACATTGATCATCACAAACTGTTACATCTCTGTCATATATATATATATCAAACCAATGACATGAACCTGTCCAACGAAAAGTGCAAAAGAATAATGTTGTGCGGAAGATATTAGGTTTAAAAGTAAATTGATAGGATTGATTTGGGCTGAGAACCACTGGTCCAAGATCATCATCCTTAGATTTACAGTGAATGGTGAGATCCAAGTTGCCCTCTACAGTATTTTTTACGATAACCGCTGTCTTGGCGAAAGAAAGTGGTTGTAGCACAACCAATAAGAATAAGAACATAATACATTTCACTCTGGCAGACATTTTCAGTAATGTTTTTTGTTCTGATCTTTTGTTTTTTTTCTTTTAAACTGATGGTTATATATTTATAGAGGTTAAAAGTCAATTGATCAAATAAAGAATAAATAAATTTAAAAAGGTTATAAATGCAAATACTATATATAACTAAAATATATTAAAAATATTTAATACAACATCAAAATAAATAAAACATTAAAAATAAAATTAAATCAATTCGTCAAATAAATATTCATACAGACATATTTATTTTTTATTGTGAAAAATGTATTTTTTATTTTTAATATTATAAAAAAGTGTGTTTTATTGTATTATAAAGATAGAATATATTACGAAATTATTAAAGACAAATAAAATAAATTTGAGGTTTAAACTTGGATACTAAAAATTTGAAAAACATATTTTATTATAAAAAAATATCGTTAATATTGACGGTCAAAATCGATGGTTAGACTGTCAATAATATTAAATTATTATTATTATTATTATTATTATTATTGTTGTTGTTGTTGTTGTTGACCGAAAGTCCTTAGGAAAATGAAAGAACAAAAAATGGAATGTGGTTTACTAAGGCTTTATATGTATGTGTATATCTATAAAATCAATGACACGTAAATCACCTCATGTGTCACCAAACTAATCCAACTATTATTATCATGCTTAGTCATTATCACCAGCGGTTTTATTGGGAAAAAAAAGGGGAGAGAAATGACCGTGGGTGAGAGAGATCAAAGCTTTCATTGAAGAAACCGTAACCTCTACTAAAATTCTGGTTTCGATTTTTTACTACGTGTAATTCTAATAAAAAATTTAATTCGATAAAAGTATTTGTATTTTTTTTTTTTACGTTAGTATTATTTTTATTCGGTAAAAATTGATTGATAAATCACTATTTTAAGATTTATCATGTGTTTAATTCAGTGGATTTTATTTATTATTCTCAAACTTATTCATACAATTCGCATGTTTTATATTTTTCTTCTTGATTTTGTGCTATAATTGAAAATATGTTTCTTTGACCTTAATTTTATTAATTTTAATCCTCCCTTTATACCATTCGATATCGTGATATGTGCGTTAAGTGATTTCAGAGATTACACGACAGGAATGACTCAAAAGATGAAAAGGAAGCATGCAAAAGTGGAAGGAATACAAGAAATTGAAGGAACTGCAAAGCTGTCAGCCTGACCCTCTTGCACTAAATCGATCATAACTTGAGCTACAAAGGTCCAAATGATGCGGTTTCAATTGCGTTGGAAAGCTAACGTCTGGGGCTTTGAAATGATATATAATTTGCTATAGTGGCCATACAGCTAGGCGACACAAACGCATCCTCCACGCGGACACGTCGTAGTGATGAAAAACCAGCGTGGCAGATTTCGCCCCCAGCGATTTCTGGGCTATTTTTGACCCAGTTCTCGACCTAGAAAACACATATTAGAGGTTATAAAGTGGGAGAATGCATCCATTCATTAACAATTCATACAACTTTCATACACAGAATTTTAGGTTTTAGATGTAGTTTTTAAAGATAAAGACTCTCTCCTCTCTCTTAGGATTTAGGATTAGGATATCTTCGTCTTTTCAATTACAGGTTCAATGTTTCTTTTAATTTAATTTTCTCTTCTACTTTTATTTATTCTATTACTTTAGTTTGTTTATCTTCCCAATTTGGTTTATGAACTCTTCATGTTAGATTTGATTTTCTTATTTAATACACATTAAGGTATTTCATATTTAAGATTGCTTTCTTCAAATTCATGTTATTGATGCTTTTAATTTAATTTAGATTTATCCCCCTTTGCTTCGGTTGAGTAATTGGTGACACTTGAGTTGTCAAACTCATTGGTTGATTGAAAATTAAAAATTGCTGATTGATTTGGATTCCTTTAAAGCTAGTCTTTCCATAGGAGTTGACTAGGACTTGAGGAATCAAATTGATTAGTCCACTTGACTTTCCTTTATTTAGTAAGGGTTAACTAAGTGGGAGCAATAAATAATTCTCATCACACCTGATAAGGATAACTAGGATGGGATTTCCAGTTCTCATACATTACCAAGAGTTTTTCTAGTAATTAATTTACTTTATTGCTAATTTATTCTACTTGTTCCTTATTTCAAAAACCCAAAATAAAAATATACAATTTCATAACCAATAATAAATCATACTTTCCTGCAATTCCTTGAGATACGACTCGTGGTTTAAATACTTCGGTTATAAATTTTATTGGGTTTGCTTAAGTGACAACCAAAACTTTTGTACGAAAAGATTCTCTGTTGGTTTAGAAATTATACTTACAGCGCGAAATATCTTATCTTTTCTTCCCCAAATCCAAATTTTTTCTTTCCCTTTCTTATTTCTTTCTTCTATCTTTTATTTAATTTATTTGCATATTTTCATTCATTGTATTTTAATTTTGCGCATATTTTTATTTTCTTTTCTAAATTTATTATTTTTTCATTGGTGTTAAGTTTTTTTCTTCAACTGTTGCATCTTTTCTTGAATTATTCTGGTGCTTCATGACTTGTTTTACTCTGACTGGGTATTATTCTTCATAAGTCAATGCTACTCCTTTATGATACTTGTATTATCTTGCATTGACATGAACTTACACTATCTTACATTACCCACACTCTCTTCTCCATTGTTGCAACTTTTGCACCACTGGTATGCCATGTGCTTCTATTATTTTCTCACTTGCATGTTGTAGTTACCATGTAATTGAGACCCTCATTATTTGGCATTAACCCACCCATACTTTATTTATTTTCTTATCTTTATTTCTGGGTTACTTTTTCTTCTTTTTCCTCTTCTTTCAGGCTGGCCACCGAGAAAAGGAAAGAGAAAGCTTCTCAATGGGACAACTGACAAGTCCATCTGCACAATCTTTTGGAGAAAAGCATCAGTTGTAGCAGCCCGTCTACTTGCACATCTCAGCATGCACCGAGAACGGTGCAATCTTTAAGTGTGGGGAGGTCGATACCGATCTCCGTGGGTTAGTACCTTCCTGTCCCAACACCAATGTTTAAATTTTCTTTATAATTAGTTGTTGCATTAGCATGTTTGCTTGATTTTGTATATATTTTACCACTTGGTTGAAGTAATATTTTCTTTTTAAGAAAATTTCTATAGTATTTCACTAATTTGAATAAATTTTTTTGAAAAACTTGTTTGAAAAAATTTTATTTTGGAACATGGTTTAGAACTCGAACACACAAAACCAGTGAGATTTTGAGCCTATTTGATTGGTTGCATTTTATCAACCAATATATTTTATTTTTGGTGTGTGTTATTCTCTCTAAAATTGTGATCTTTGTCTTGCTTAATTCTATTTTTCCATTGTTTGATGTATGCATGCACTTATATAATTGAGGCCTTTGTTTCACTAAGCTTACATACCCATATGGCCTTACCTTTTATTATCCCTTGCAAACCAATTTTACCCCTTTGTTCTTTACTTTAGCACATCATTAACTCTAAGCGAAAAATAATAATGTCCTTAATTTGAATCCTTGGTTAGTTTAGACTAGTGACAGTGCTCACGAATTAAGTGTGGAAAAATTGAGTTTGCCAATATTTGGTTTGAGAATTGGGTGTTGTGTATTCTTGAGAAAATATGAATAAGAATGTTAAGAACATGTTTATGCATTCAATACCTCAATCATATGCACCCATATGGCCTTACCTTTTATTATCCTTGCAAACCAATTTTACCCCTTTGTTCTTTACTTTAGCACATCATTAACTCTAAGCGAAAAATAATAATGTCCTTAATTTGAATCCTTGGTTAGTTTAGACTAGTGACAGTGCTCACGAATTAAGTGTGGAAAAATTGAGTTTGCCAATATTTGGTTTGAGAATTGGGTGTTGTGTATTCTTGAGAAAATATGAATAAGAATGTTAAGAACATGTTTATGCATTCAATACCTCAATCATATGCAAAGAAAATAAATAAATAAATAAATAAATAAATAAATAAATATTTATTAAGAAAATAAAAATAGAAAAAAAGACAAAAAAAAAAGAGAAAAAGAAAAGAAAAAAGAGCAAACAATAAAAAGGGGACAAAATGCCCCAAAATAAATAGTGAAAGCAATGCATATGAGTTGTACTCAAATTCGGATGCATGAATATGTGGAAAATATAATTAAGGGGTAGTTAGGCTTTATATTATGATATATGGATTGTCCTAAGTTAGGTGAGAAGTTTAAGTTAATTAAGGATTCAGATTTTAGTCCACTTGGACAAATACAATCCTACCTTGACCCTAACCCCATTACAACCCTTAAAAGACCTCTTGATATGTGTATTTTGTGCATTAAATTTTTGTTGATTGTTAGATGAAAAGCAAGCCTTAGAAAGCAAGATTAGTAGAAAATTGAGAGAATCGAACCTCAAACACCTGAGCGATTAAGAGTGATATACACTTCCAGAGAGGGTTCGATGCTCGATTCTTTGTTCCCGGCTTTCACGAGCTATTTTCTTCTTGCAAGTCTATTTGTACTTCATTTTTATGATTTGAATTAGTGAAATCTAATTCATATTTGTTCTTGAAAGATTTATTTAATTTTCACCAAATAGGTAAAAGCATTTTGCATTTAGCTACATTCATATAGATAGGTTGCATTTCATGAGTTTTACCATTCCTCTTCACTTTTATAGCTTCTCTTGAGCTTAGCATGAGGACATGCTAATGTTTAAGTGTGGGAAGGTTGATAAACCACTATTTTAGGGTTTATCCTATGCTTAATCCAGTGGATTTTATCCGTTATTCTCACACTTATTCATACAATTCGCATGTTTTATATTTTCCTTCCTGATTTTGTGCTATGATTGAAAACATGTTTCTTTGACCTTAATTTTATTAATTTTAATCCTCCCTTTATACAATTCAATGCTGTGATATGTGTGTTAAGTGATTTCAGAGATTACAAGGCAAGAATGGCTCAGAGGATGAAAAGGAAGCATGCAAAAGTGGAAGGAATACAAGAAATTGAAGGAACTGCAAAGCTGTCAGCCTGACCCTCTCACACTAAATCAATCATAACTTGAGCTACAGAGATCCAAATGACGCGGTTTCAATCACATTGGAAAGCTAACATCCGTAGCTTCGAAATGATATATAATTTCCTATAGTGGCCGTACAGCTAGGTGATGCGAACGCGTGCTCCACGCGGACGCGTTGCAGTGACGAAAAACCAGCTTGGCAGATTTCGCCCCTAGCAATTTCTGGGCTATTTTTGACCCAGTTCTCGACCCAGAAAACACATATTAGAGGCTATAAAGTGGGAGAATACATCCATTCATTAACAATTCATGCAACTTTCATACACAGAATTTTAGGTTTTAGATGTAGTTTTTAGAGAGAGAGGCTCTCTCCTCTCTCTTAGGATTTAGGATTAGGATATCTTCGTCTTTTCAATTACCGGTTCAATATTTCTTTTAATTTAATTTTCTCTTCTACTTTTATTTATTCTATTACTTTAGTTTGTTTATCTTCCCAATTTGGTTTATGAACTCTTCATGTTAGATTTGATTTTCTTATTTAATACACATTGAGGTATTTCAGATTTAAGATTGCTTTCTTCAAATTCATGTTATTGATGCTTTTAATTTAATTTAGATTTTCTCCCTTTGCTTTGGTTGAGTAATTGGTGACACTTGAGTTATCAAACTCAGGGTTGATTGAAAATTAGAAATTGCTGATTGATTTGGATCCCTTTAAAGCTAGTCTTTCCATAGGAGTTGACTAGGACTTGAGGAATCAAATTGATTAGTCCACTTGACTTTCCTTTATTTAGTAAGTATTAACTAAGTGGGAGCAATAAACAATTCTCATTACACCTGATAAGGATAACTAGGATGAAATTTCCAGTTCTCATACATTACCAAGAATTTTTCTAGTAATTAATTTACTTTATTGCTAATTTATTCTACTTGTTCCCTATTTCAAAAACCCAAAACAAAAATATACAATTTTATAACCAATAATAAATCATACTTCTCTGCAATTCCTTGAGATATGACCCGAGGTTTAAATACTTCGGTTATAAATTTTATTGGATTTGCTTAAGTAACAACCAAAACTTTTGTACGAAAGGATTCTCTGTTGGTTTAGAAAATATACTTACAACGTGATTATATTTGTGACTTTCTTTACTGGCAGAAATCTGTTTGTCATTGATGGTGGTGTATCTCCTCTTCCCCTTGAGTTCGGCCAATTAGACTTCTAAGAGGCACAGACGATTTCCGACGTTTTCTTCTTTGGAAGCTCGGTCAAAAGGCTTCTTCAGAGCTTCCGTGGTTTTAATTTCGTACGGAGATAAGGTTTGGTAATTTTATAATAATTGAATGTAAATTTGATAAGTGAATTGTTCGTTTGATTGATTATTAATTAAATTTGACTGAAGTTATGTTGAATTTTTGTGATATATTGATATTTGTGATTGGTTTGGGGTTTGTCGGTTTAAGTGCAGCCAAGCATCGAATTATTTTGATGAATTCGGGGCTGAAATGTTGTTGGTGATCAAGTGGAATTGGTGAGATTTGATGAAGACATTGAGATTTAATAAGAAATAAATTGATAAATTAATGACATGATTTGAGATATGAAAATGGTTTTATTTTGAAAGCGGTTGGATTTCTAATTAGATTGATTTTATAAATATTTTGATGTTAGAAATAGTTTTGATTTATTGGAAGCAATTAGAAAGAGTTTGAGAAATGGTTTGAATGGGACCCAAGAAGGGTGGCAAAGTCCGAGTTTTATGGGAGATGCTGGCGAAATTTTGTTATAAAATTTAAGACTTTGTTTGAAATGTTATTTAAAAAAAGATTGGATTTGAGAAGTTGTATTATTTAATTTTTTATTTATTAAGAAAATAGTTATATTTTTTAGTTTAATTCATTTAAGAAAAGTATATGTTTTGAGTTTGATTTATTTTGAAAAGAATTAGTTGGGATTGGTTTTGGTTTTGAAATTGGTTCGGAACTTCTAATTTGTATGATTTGATTTAGAAACTGTATTTGATTAAATTTCGTTTAAGAAAATAATGATTGTTAAGGATTTATAATGAACTCAAGAAAATGAGATTGGTTGTCGCTCCCCTAAAGTCTAGAGGCCTTGCTGACGGGTTTAACTAATAAATAGTTTTCTTTTGTCTTTTGAAAGAAGAATTGGTTTAAGTGAAATTATTTTAAAGGTTTTAGAGAATGCATAAAGAGGTGGTTTTTGGTTTTAAAAGAAAGAAAGAACGAAAAGAAAAGGAGAGAAACAGAGATGATTGTTTACCTGGTGAAAATGAGCAGAGATATGGTGGTGAGTCCACCGAGATTTGCTCTCCAGAGATACATCGGCCAATCCAGGGGATGGTCGCACATGTAAGACAGAGGTTGCTTACAGATGTTATTGCTACATATATTGGCTAGAGAGAGCCCCACCTGTAAAACAGAGGTTATGTTTGCATACATCGGCTCAAGAGAGTCGCACCTTTAAGACAGAGGTTGCTTACAGAGATTATGACACTGGAAACTAAACTCAGACAAAGGTTGCTGAGTTACGTCGGGAACGGGTCGAAACCGACAGATGAGCTCATTACATGCACTAGCGATAGACATGCATCATACTTGTTTGCGCATACTTGTTGTGATTGTGTCTTCTATGATTGTGTGTGCTTGTGATTGAATTCTGTGTTCTATAATTGTTGAATTGGATTCTACTTTGTTGACTTTTATTGCGAACCAAATATATATAAAATAAATATAACTCTACACCCCGACCCTACTAAGAACTCCCCAGTTCTTACTCTCTATCTCCACCCCTTTTAACTACAGGTGCGAAGGTTTAGTGCGGAGCTACAGGAGCGTAGAAGATTCTGTTTACAAGTTAAGTTCTTAGATTTTATTTTTCCCTCATCGTTTATTGTTTTGGTTTTTTAGAGGGGATAAGACTTGTATTTAAGTATCTTGAAATAAGTCTATGTAAATAATGCTACGTGGCTATATATAATTTTGTGATTAAATGATTTAAAGTACCGACTCTTTGTTTTCTTGGTGAAAGTTTCGGTTCGTATTTACGAAGGCTCAATATTAAATAAACATAGTATATAATTAAAGGAATAGAGGTAAGTGATGCCTGAGCTTTTAGTACGATCATGAGGTGCTAAAAGTTAGGGTGTTACAACATCCTACCCACCTAATTAAGAATTTTGTCCCAAAAATTTAGATCCAGTTACCTGATAATAGGTGTGGGAGTCACTTCCCATTCCGGATTTCAGGCTCTCAAGTGTGTTAGTTCCTCAATTCCAGCTCGACTACAAAAAAACCTTTACTAATGGTACTACTCTTCCGCGTAGTCGCTCAACGTTGGTATCGTGCATTCTAATTGAAAGTACTTGAAATGTTAAATCTTCTTCTAATTCAACTGATATGGTAGTAAAACTATTTGATACGCGTTGGCCACCAATCCGTATTAATACTTCAAACGGCTCGATACACCTCGATTTCATTCCCTTAGTCTTGATTGTAAGACCCGGTTAATTAATGGCTAATTAATTCATAAATAAAAATTTACTCTAGAAAGCCAAGAATGTAATTTTTATGGCTTAATATGATAGAGGAGATTGAGACGAGAATTTCGGTACCAATTTAATAGAAATCGGACTAAGATTGGACCAAACGGGCCAAACTGGGCCAACCGGACCCAAAGTGGGCCCTTGGCCCAACTAAACTAAACCAAAACCCTAGTTTTCAGCACTCTCTCTCCTCCTCACACTCTCATTCACGCTGAAAATTAGAAAGAAGGGGGGAAGAACACTCTCTCAAGTTCTATCTCTCCCTTGATCTTCAAACCACCATAACTTTTGATTTAGAGCTCTGATTGCCGCTCCGTTTGCAGCCACGTATTCACCACGGGGAGATCTACAAAACCCATACAATCAATCTTGAGGTAAGCCACGTTTTTTTCTTCGAATTTCCAGCCTTATTTTCAAGTTTTATGAGCAAAAATGTTGAGATTTTGGTCTCTTTGATGTTATAGGACCCAACTCTCTTGAAGGAGAAGATTAATCTTGTCTCCATGGACCTTGGGTGTGGTAAGATTCTCAACCCTAGTGTAATTTATTGTTCTATGATGTTTGGGTATTGAGATGTTGTGTATGGGTATGATGATTGTGGCTTAGGTTGTGTGTATGTGAATGTTGGGGCTTGATTGAGACCTTGGAAAGTTTGAAAAGAAATTTTTGGTGGTAAAAATCTGTGCTTGGAGGTGTTGAGACCTAGAGGGCTTGTGGACAAGTGGTTTGGAAGTGCTCCAGTTGAGCTTGGGCAATCGGCTAAGGTATGGTCTCGGTTTCTCGTATCTAATATGTAATGTGGTAGGAAATACTTAGGCTAGAGGCCCTAAGATAGGCATTGAATTGTTGATGTTATTGAATGGTTGAGATATATGATGTGGTCATTTATGTGATGATGATTATTGATGTCTTGATGGTATGATGTATGAGAAATATGCATGTTGTGATATATGCTTGATGAGTAATTGAGGTTGGATTGTGGGTGACACCATGTTGATGGTGAGTATGATATTGAGTATGTGTAATGATGGTTAACTGGAAATGGTGTTATTGGAAATTAGAATGAGAAAGTATGTATGACATGTTTATGTGTTGTCTCTTAGCCATTTAATTGAGAAGTGTTAAATTAGTGGGATGATGCTTTGTGAATTGTGGTGAAGTGTTAATGTGTGAGTTGAGGAGGCTTGATGTTGATTTTGATACATTTTGATTGATTTCAAAAAGGAGTGAAATTGGCATGTTTTGGTTGATTTTGAAAAGAGTTGAAAATGGCTTGTTTTGAAAATGGCACTTTGTGGTTTTGTATGAAAACATGATTTTTGGGCATACTTTGACAGGACATAACTTGGACTATGGATCTCCGTTTTGTACCAAACTTGTTTAGAATTGAAATTGGATCCGGGATATCTATGCCGTTCGAAGAACGGGCAAAAAACATTTTAAAATGAGAAAGTTATGTCCATCGGAAGATTGGGGGTTGAATTTGTGAATTCTGCAGCTTTTACTTAAAAAATTTTTAGCAGAATGAACCTCCGCGCGTAGGCGCACTTGGCGCGTACACGCCATTTTTCAAAAAGGCACCATCCACGCGTGCGCATGGCGTGCGCGTGCGCGTCGATGTGATGCACCCAATGCCTAGTCATTTTCCCGAGAGCTGTGCCAAAGTTGTGCCAGTTTTGTGCCTGGGGCACAAATGTACCCGCGAGTGCGCGTGGCTGACGAGTACGCGTCGTTTGGCTAATTTTCAACCCACGCGTCCGCGTGTATGACGCTTGCGCGCCGATGAGCTTTTGTGGCCATCCACGCGTACGCGTGGAGTGCGCGTACGCGTGGAGTGCGCGTACGCGTGGCCCTGTTTTCATCCCAAAGTTGATTTTTGAGTTTTAAAAGCCAAATTTCACACTTTTAAGCCTCTGATCTCACCACTTGTGTCTTAAAACATTATGATATGCCTAGCAACGAGGAAAGGAGCTAGTGAATGTGGTAACTTGCGAGTGAAGCAAGGGAAAAATGAATGATCAATGAGGATCAAAGATGATTATGTGAGAGGCGGAGGATGGCAGTGGAAGTGCTTGTTATGCCATGGGCCGATGGGCCGTAATTGTTAATGAATTGGCTAGTTATGAATTTAACCGTGAGCCGAATGGCTAGATTATTGCCGTGTTACGGCGGGGCCATGATTATGGCTAAGTGTAAATGCATATATGATGTTGAATGAATTGTGAATGTTTGCACTTCCACTATTGGAGATGAGAGTTTCCCTGGGAGAAAGCAGTGGCTAGCCACCACGTGCTTCAGGTTGAGACTCGAAGCTCTTTTGACCCTATGTCGTAAGTGTGGCCGGGCACTGTGAAAGTCCCGGATGAGCTTGCTCCCGTAAATATTCACCAGTGAGGGTGATGGATATGGATCATGATTATGATCAAGATTATGATGAGTATAACTCGAGTTGGGGATGCGCGACAGAAGGACAGTCCAATGGTTAGCTACCAGGACTTGTCGGGTTGGCTCTATAACCGACAGATGATATTATCAGCCATTAGGGACAGGCATTCATCATATGCATACTATGTGAATTGATTGAGATTTGCCTATTTGACTGCATATTACTTGTTATCTGTCTAAATGCCTTATCTGTTCCTACTTGTATATCTTTTGTCTGAAATAACTGTGTTTTGCTATTAAAAGTTTTTTTTAATATAATTAAATCTCTTTAATTGTGTTTTTGAGCAATTTTCAAGAAGGTAAAGTAGTAGTGGTGAGGGATGGGTTGGCACCTCTCTAGAGGGGCAGTGGGATGAAGTAAGAATTTAGTTATTTACGGTTAAAAAAATGAAGAGGGAGACGAGGCATATATGATCATGATAACGGAGAGATTATACGAAAGAAGGGTTAAAATTGGAAAAAAACTTAATGACTGCATATATTGAGTATAAAAGTTAATGGTAGGAATACAATTGCAATTTATAAAAAATGCAAAGGATAAAATTATATTGAAACAAATTACATATTCAATGTATTTAAAATTTTTTAAAAAAGTTAAGGGAAAAGAGTAGACTTTATCCTTAAAAATGTGATAATATATATGGATTGTATATGTTTATATTAAATTCTGCATTGTTTTAAATGACAATGGATAGTCTTTAATTTATAAGTGTATGATAATTTTTACTACTTATGATCAAATTAAACTCTTCTAAAGGGAGAAATAAAAAGTGATGGGATTTATATATAATATATAGAAATTACAATTTTAACTAAATCATCTCTTTGTTTGTTTTTTTTTTTTTTGAAAAAATAACAAAAATACTTTTTCATTAAAAGATGTATTTTTTATCAAAAAGGTATTTTTTAATTTTAAATATATTTAGACACATCTTTTAAAAAAATTTTATTTTTATAAAAAATATTTATTTATTTTTTAAAATTAATTAACAATCTTTTGCTTTAAAAACTAGAAGTAAAAGAAGTTTTAAAATTTTTTAACAAAAATATCCTTTATTTTAATTAGTAATTATAATTTATAATTTATATTTTTAGCCTCAATTTTTTCTTGAAATTCTAATTTTTTTCACATTTATATTTATATATTCTCTCAGTATCTTCTACCGGAATGAATGCGGATCGGATCGGATATGACCAAAATTTTGATCTGATTCGCACTAAAATTATCGGATTGAATCCAATATCTACAATTTTTAAATTTGGATCCGATCCGCACATTTGCATATCAGATCGGATCTCGGATATATCTGCAAAATATATAAATATTTTAAAAAACTTATTTTTATTTAAAAAATATTAATAAAATACTATTTTTTACTCTTTTAAATATGTTTACTCTTAAGATATTATTAAACATACATTTCTTAAATAATACAGCATATATGATAATTATTTGTTGAAATAAAACATAAAAAAAATACTTATTTATTTATTTATTTTTCCGAATCCGCAGATATGCGGATCGGATATGCAGTACCTACATGAAATCCGAATTCAATCCAATAACCTTGTAGATAAAATCCGATCCAATTTAATAACTTTGTAGATTAGATCGATATCCGTAATTTTTGAATTAAATTCAGATAAACACCATAAATATACAAATTAGATTCGATCTATGAACACCCCTATCTTCTACCGTTATCATCATTTCTAGGACAAAAAAACACTTCCGAATGCTGCACTCTACTAGTAGTACACCTTTCAAGTATAATTTTTTTAAGATTTAATTATAGAATTTTGTTTTCTTATTATTTACAGTTAATTATAAATTTTACTTTAATTCTAAAGCATTTTCTTTCTCTATTTTGTTCACAAGTGTAATACGAATATCATGTCTTTGTAAAATTATGAATATAACTTAAAAGGAGCTTTTCAAGAATTGAAATAATGTAATTTCTCTTTTAAAAAAATTATGAGTAGTAGTCTAGTAGACTTAATATATCCTTTTTAAGTTTATTAGTGAATAATAATTACACAAAAAATTTTATTGTCTTATTTTATAATTTTTTATTGACAATTTTAATTATTTTCACTTAAATGTATTCATCGATTATGTCTCATTTGAATATGTTTGATTTTAATATTGTACCCACTATTTGTATTGTGTTCATGTTCAATTATGTCTCTAAAAAAGTAAATTATGTAAATGCTACAGGAATTAATTTCAACTTTTGATGAGCTATTATTCGGAATGAATCATCGATTCTATCCAGATATTTGTGTTCTAATTTCAAGAAGATATTCTCAAAACTCTAATTAAAGCTCATGATGTGCAATTGACGTGTTAGAGATATATAAGACAATTATTAGAGAAAAAATCGATACTTTACTCTAATTTTAAGTATAAAAACTTATTATATATTATATAATTTTGTTTTTTATTTAAAAATAGAATAAGTAATTGTCTTATATAAATAATTAAATTATTAAACTCAAAAATAAATTACAATCTTTAAATTGAGAGATATTATTGTCAATCACTTTTTAATTAAATAAATTTTTAAATTTTTAAAAATTTAAACTTTTTTTAAAATATTTTTTTCTTAATTTTTACACCTACTACCATAAAAAAATATTTTAATATTTATAATAACTAGAAAAATCTTTATATATTATAGTACATACATAAAAGTAAGTTATTTTAAAATTTATTATTTTTTATAATATTAAAGTTATAACATTAAGTAAAAATTCAGTAAAAAGATTAATATTGTATATATTTCATTTATGAATATGTTTTAAATGCATATAACAAAATTATTAGAATAATTTATTTATATTATTTTATAATATTTTTTATGATATAAAATATAAAAATATAACTTACTATCACAATAATACTCAACAAAATAAACTAACTAAAAAAAGATAATTTTTTTATTTTATCGAATTCAAAATAAAAAAATTATAAAAATTAAAATAATTTTTTTATATAACAAGTATTTATTAGTATTTTTTAATTAAAAAATATTAATCATGATTATATATAATATATACTTGATTATATAATAGTATAATTTTAGACTCCTCTACTAAATTTTTAGATCTAATCCTGTTAATACTCAAATAAATTTCAATTCTTGAGAATTTATAAAAAGTAAAAGTTTATTAAGAACCAATGCTTTCAATTCAAGATTTTTTAAAACTAATTTGTGCGTATATTCTTAATTAAAACTTTCTCTCAACGCACATTATTGTCAAATTTCACACGGTAAAATTTAGGAAGAAGAGAGAAATCATCACAAATTAAAATCAAGACCAGAAAAGAGAATTAAGAGATAAATAAATTTTGCTTATAAAATAAATAGATAATTAAAGGACAAACAAGGTACTTATATAGGAAATTACCGGCTTTATTTTAAAGGCACAAAGAAGGTTTTCTAACACATATATCATCATCATCAATGTCAAATTTATTTCAACAGAATTTATTTTAATGATTACAGGAACAATTGGTGGTATTCTTGAAAATTCATCACCCAAAATATATAAAATAAAAAAAATTAACATTCATCTGGATTTCATGGATACCAAATATCTGTATTATCTTATACACATCTAAAAGGCCTTTTTTTAAATATTCTATAAATACATTATTACACTTTTTTCAATATCTATTTCCATTATATATTTCGAACCAATGACACACACCTGGCCATCGGAAATTACAAAAGAAAAGTGTACCACCAAAAAAATTAACTCTAAATTCAAACTCATATGTATCTATATACTTTACAAACCTCGCTCCAAGATCATCTTCTTTGGATTTGCAATGAACTATCAAGCTTTCATGCCCTTCCATGTAATTTTGGATAGTCACATGTATTTTTGGCATCAATTCGTTGCTGCATAATAATAATTGAACAAGAAGAACAAGAAGCCATAGCATGAAAATATTTCTACTAACACAGAGCTATTGATGTTTGAATAATTATCTCTCTCTTACTCTCTCCCTTTTTGTTTCACTCTTGACGAATTATAATTGTTGTGTATAGATATATATATACCTATGTTTTTATCGGAAGTTTAAATCCACATAAGTTAAAGAGACGGATAATTTATTTCTAATAATGCAATTTAAAACATCCTAAATCGTGAAATTAATTTGTGTTCATAGTTTGAAAACTATAATGATGAGTAATTTTGACTATTTTTATTTTAAGTTTTAGAATTAATTAGGACACATAATAAATTTATTATTAATAAAAAGTTTTAAATTTTTTATTTAATAGATATAAAATAAATATATTAAAAATTTAAATTTATATTTTTAATAAAAAAATTTAATTTATAATTAACACAAAATAGATAAATTTGTTAAGTATTAATTTAAAATAGAATTATTTGACTCTAAGAAGATAAAAGATAAAGAGTCAATAATTAATTGACTACTTGTTTGAATAATATTTTTTTTTGTGACTACTTGTTTGAATAATATATTAATTCTTCATTGATAAATGTGGAGAAAATTAAATTACACTACTCTATGAGAGTTACTGTATATTTTAAATGCATTATTTCAAGATATTGTAAGAGGTTAATCTTATATTATATCTGAATTTTAAAAAATTATTTGACTCTGTTACAACAAATTTTAAAAAATTGTATATTGATAGCAGTGATTTCTCTAAAAGAGTTAGCATTTCCTTTTAGTTTGCTATTTTTTGGGTTATTGCATTAACTTTTGAATTATTGATTTTGTTTTTCAAAAATATATGGTTAATTTTTTAATGCATTTTAAATATACAGGATAATTTTCTGGTGTTAATAGTAGATATACATGAGGTATATAATTACACAAAACTATTCATATTATCCAATTTATAACTACACAAAGTGTAAAAATAGACAATTAAGACAAGAGAGTGATTAATTTTGACTATTAATTTTCTCTCACATGATTCAACTTAAGATTTTTTTTATTTAATAAATTACATTCTTTCATAAAAGGAGAGAATATCAATAATGAAAAACTATTTTTTGTTCAGTGTTTATATTTTATTTCACTTTTAATTTTAGTATTATTTTTAATTTTATAATTGGACTTTAAATTATTTTTCCTTAGTTTCTTAATTTTAGTATTGCACTCATTATGGCCTCATATTTTAATTTTATGCTCTACATTAGTCCCAAATAACGGTATAACGAAAATATATTTAAAATATTAGATACAAAATTAAAATAAATAAAGTAATTACAAAATCAAAATAAATAAAATAATAAAATTAAAACAATAAATATTCGATTAGCGGTGATAACGATAATATATTGTATAATGTAATTTGATCTTAGAATCTATTTTTAAAAAAATAAAAAATCATATATAATTAATTAGTCTATTTATATAAAATTTTAAAAGAATCGCAAAGCTTATTAAAAATGGTTTTATAAGGTTTTTATATTAAAAAATTGCCACTTCGAAATTGGTATATATATACTATCATGGTATTTATTCAATTTTTTTCTTTTATCAAAGATAAAGAGATTCAAACTTATATTTTTTTTATTGATGTATTTATTCAATTATAACTATCATACCTGATATCTGTATTATTCATAATATAACATCAGTTCATATAATTATTTGGCTGCATGCCATAATGAGTGCGTGCAATTAATTAGTAAATTATGAATGTTAAAAATATAATTATTTATATATTTTTATTAATTATCAATTTAAATTTTTAGTATACATAATTTCATGATATGATATTAAAATTTTTATGATAAAAAATTTTAGAATTTGATTTTTGTTATTTTTGAAAAAAAAATAATTTTAGTATAAAAAAATAAAAAGAAAAAAATGGCTAGGCACAAAGCAAATTATGCAAACTTAACGGACGTGATATTAGTAGATATATAATGATTTATTTATTTCTTTTTTTTTATTTAAATATTTAAATTAAATAATTTTATGATATAATATCATATTAAAAAATAAATTAAAAAAAATATAAATAAAATTTACGCAAACTCAAAAATAAAAGACACATTATGAAGAGATTTAAGTATGAGATGAGAAGATTGAAGAGTGATGACATTTGTGAATTGAAACTGTTCTGCTCTGGAGTGTGGCTTCCAACTTATAACTCAGCTACGGTCAGACTGAGAGGTCCTTCTATTACTCGGAACGTCCTCCTTAGAACTGGGATGAGGTCGGCGTGGAACCTGCAAAAGGGACTCCGACGCCCAAGTCAGTAATATTCTAAGATAACGAAAAATACTTTAAAAGAAAATAAAATAGGTGTCTTATGTGTGCTGAAGTGCTTTATTCTTCAGTGCTCAGATGAGATGGGATCAGAATCGTGTCCCCTAGTGAGGTTAGGAGGTGACTTATATAGACGGGAAAGCTTAGTGATTCCGCCGTTATGCCGACCTTGATAGTAGGGCTGTTATGGATATTTTCTGTTGTGCCCTTATATCTCGGAAAGTTTGAAAGATTCAGCTATTATCGGTTAGTTTGGAGAATTCAAATCCGACATTTTCTGTTTGTGGTTAAGTTCGGGCAAAGCTTCTGGAAGCCAAGTATTTCGGTATGGATCACAGCCCCCAAGCTTGGCCTATGAAAAAACAAGTTGAGCTTTTTATGTTTTCGGCTTTTGAAGCTTTGTTGACCGTAATGGAGCCCCCAAGTTCAACCTTTTTTTGGGCTATTATGTGTTGGGCTTTTATGCGAAGTGTGATGTTCGTTCCTACTTCCTTTAGTGGTTTTAGGAAACATGGGGTAGTGGGTGTCTTGGGAGTTGGGGTTGTCTCTTCAACTGGCTGCTGTGTTCGCGTTGGAGTTCATTACATTGTTCTTGGAACGCGTCATGACTAAAAAAGGTTAGTAAATTGTTATTGTCTGTTGGTTTTCTTTCGTTTCTTTGTTAAAATGAGGAAAAAAGGTACTGTTGCTATTGATGAGGGTGATGTCTATAGCTGGGTTGATAGTGATGTTAGGGGTCGTGTATCTGTGTTTTGTAATGATGAGCTTGTGAAACAACTGAATGAGGCTAACTGGGTAAGGCGTGGGCATGATTTTGAGGTTAGGTTTCTGCCATGTAGTGAGAATGACAGGGTTTGTGAGAAAAGGTCTGACTGGAGCTACTTCTATATGTATACGTGTTTGTTGACTGAACTTGGTAAACGCTTTCCTTTTACTAACTTCGAGTGTGGAGTTTTACACCAGTTAAACTGTGTTCCGACACAATTGCACCCAAATTCCTGGGCGTTCGTTAGAGCTTTCGAATGTCTGATGGATTATTTGGAATGTTATCCTTCACTTGGTTTATTTTTCTCTTTGTTCCAAGCTAAGGGTGTTCGTAGGGGTGGGTGGGTGAATTTGAGTGGTCATCCCGGTCGTGGGATTTTCACTTTATACAAACAATCTTTCAAAGATTTTAAAGAAATGTTTGTTAAAGTTCAGATTGTTGAAGGGTTTTATCCCTTCTTCTTGGACTCGTTGCTTGAGGAGAGATTTCCGGTTTTTTGGTCTCCCGAGCCCAAACAGGTTTTAGATTGCGAAAATAGGGTTTCTAGCGAAGATTTATTGTTAAATTTTTTGATGTCTGCAATGTCGTCATCTTCTTTACTTTCTACGTCTACTCTTCTGGAGCTTGAAGGGGATAAGGAAGCGTTGGAGGAGTATCTAGGTAACCTGTAGGTTGTGTGGTTTGAGCTATGGTTTGGGTTTGGTATTTTTATCTTATATGGTTTCTGTGTTTTTTGTGTAGGTGAGAAAACTTCCACGCTCACTACGGCGAATTTGAAAGCTTTTGTTTCGAAGAACAGAAAGAAAGAAAAGGAGGGATCCTCTACCAATGTAGTTAAAGAAGGTGAGGGAGGTGTTGGGAAGCTTGACGGAAGCTTTAAGAGGAAGAGAGGTGATGGTTCACCAAAAATTGTTGACCTTACTGCTACGAGAGATGGTTCTGCCATTTTTACTCCTGAGGAGATAAGTGCTGCTTATGAGAGTCAGGTGGTTCTTCATGGTTATAGGGAAGGTCCTCGTAACTCTCTGTGGTCCTCTGGATATCCTTTTATGGCCGTGGCTGACGAGGTTGCTCAGGTGGATTCTGATGTTAAGATAATTCATGATGCAGGAAAGGTTGGGGTTGCTCGCTATTTGCAGGTATGTTTTCTAGTGTGCTTTGTCTTTTGCTATTGTAAATACTGGTTTGTGATGATTCCTTTTTCTGTAGGTGATTGGGGCTAGGCTTCTTTCTATTGGTCGGACTTCGGAGTTGGATGCTATCTTGGAGGGTGATCAGGTTGCTGCAATTAAGAAGCTGAAAGAGTCTTTGGAGGAGAGGGATGCTCGGGCTGAGAAGTTAAAAACTGAAGTTAGGGATTTGAAGGAGAAGATAAAGAATGTTGAGTCTGAGCTTCAGAAAGTTAGGTGAGATCTTGAGTCAAAAGTTGAAGAGGCTGAAAAGGCGAATGCTCGGATTCCTGAGCTGCAGGAGGAGGTTTTGTCAACCTTTACTCTTGGGTTTGATCGTGCTGTAGCTCAGATAGGAGTATTATCTCCCTCTTTTGATGTTAGTAAATTAGATGTTACAAAAATTGTTAGTAATGGTCAGTTGCTCGATGATGAAGCTCTGTCCGATAAGGGGGACGGGAGTGCTTCTGTTGGGAAAGTAGATTGAAGAAGTTATTATGTTTTAGTTTGTTTTTTGTAAAGCTTTTTGCTTTCTTTTGGAACACTGGATAATGTGTGGTTGACTTTGTTATGGTTTGGTAGACCATGTTTGTACTTTTGTTTGAGTTTTGAATGAATGGATTTGACAATGTTGTTTTGTTATATATATGAATGGTTTGTACATGTTGTTGATATGGGTGTGAGGGACCTCATTAAAACCTCCCCCAGACAAAACCCTATGTGGGAAAATCCTGGGGGTAGGAAAAAGAGTATCTCCTCTTGTCCATATCATTTCTATAATAAGTAAGACTTCAAAGAGGAAATGTTCCAGATTCCTGGGACTTCTTCGCCTTCTAGTGTCTGTAGTTTGTATGCTCCTTTTTCGAGTACTTTGAGAAGTCGGTAGGGTCCTTCTCATGAAGCTGCTAGTTTTCCATGTGCATGTTGTCTTCTTGCTTCCTCTGTTTTTATGAGGACGAGGTCCTGTTCGTGGAATGCTCTTGGTTGTACTTTCTTGTTATATTTTCTTCTAATTATTTGTTGCATTGCGAGTTGTTTTATTCGGGCTTTCTCTCTGTCTTTGTCGATCGTGTCGAGCTCTGTCCGTCTGATGTTGTCATTTTGTTCGGTCGATATTTGATTTCTATGTGTTGACGTTATTGAGACCTTAACTGGGATCATGGCATCTGCTCCATATACCAGTCTGAACGGTATTTCTTGTGTTGTGGATTGAATTGTTGTGTTATAACCCCAGAGTACCTCTGGTATTAACTTGGCCCATTCTCCTTTTGCATTGCCGAGTTTTTTCTTAAGAGAGTTGAGGATGACCTTGTTGGCGGCCTCTGCGAGCCCGTTGGTCTGTGGGTGTTCCACTGATGAAAAATAGTATTTTTTCTGGAATTCATTTAAAAAAGAAGCTAAACTTTGGTCGGTGAACTGCCGACCATTGTCAGTGATAATATGATGTGGTATACCAAAGCGACAAATGATGTGTTTCCAAATGAAAGATCTTACTTTATAAGCTCCTATTTTTGCTAATGGAGTTGCCTCTATCCATTTGGAGAAGTAATCTATTGCTATAAGTAAGTATTTTACCTGTCCTGGTGCTTTTGGAAAAGGACCGAGGATATCTAGCCCCCATTTTTGGAAGGGCCAGCTTACCTCCGAGGTGTGCAATTGCTCTGCCGGGCTGTGGATGGCCGAGCTATGCTTTTGGCAGCTGTCGCATTTTTTGACTTTATTGATGCAATCTTTTTTCATGGATGGCCAGTAAAATCCTGCTCTTGCTATTTTGGATGCTAGGCTTAGGCCTCCTATGTGGTTGCCACATACCCCTTCGTGGGCTTCGTTCATAGCATCTTCGGCCTCTTCTTTGTTTATACATTTTAAAAGGGGTTGGGAGAACCCTCTTCTGTATAACTCGTTTACAATCATAGTGAAGGATGCTGCACGTCTTTTAAATGTTTTGGTATCTGGTGTTATTGGAGGGATCCTTCCTGATTGTATGTATTGCTTGTATGGCACCCTCCAGTCTTCTTCCTCGGCTACTGAAAATATTGATTTGCTACTAAAGCTTGGATTGGTGAGTGTTAGTTGAGATATAACAGAATCAGTTACAAGCTTTCTGGTTGTTGCTAATTTTGAGAGTGCATCTGCTCGGGTGTTATGCTCCCGAGTTATGTGTGTGATTTGTATAAAATGAAAGTGTGTGAGGAGCTCATTTACTGAGCTGTGGTATTTTTCTAGTAGCTGATCTTTTACCTGAAAGTGGCATGTTACCTGCTGCACTACGAGTTGCAAGTCGCAGTATACTTGTAGGTGGGTAATGTTAAGAGATTGCGTCAGCCTTAGTCAGGTGAGTAGTGCTTCGTATTCAGCTTGATTATTGCTTGTCTGGAATGTGAATCTGATGGATTGCTCGACTTGTAAGTCCTCCTTGTTGGTGAGTAATACCCCTGCTCCAGAACCTTCGTTATTGGAAGCGCCGTCGACATATAGCTCCCATGTATGTTGTTGCTTCTGTTGTTCTAATAGCTCGGCCACAAAGTCGGCTAATATTTGCACTTTCATGGCTGTTCTTGGTTCATAGTCAATGTCGAACTCGGAGAGTTCGATGGACCACTTGACTAGTCTTCCGAATACCTCTGGTCGTGTTAGGATTTGACGTAGAGGCTGATTAGTTTTTACTATATTTTGTTGCTTTGAAAATAGTGCCTTAGCCTTCTTGCTGAGATTACCATTATGTATGCTAGCTTTTCCATTGAAGAATATCTTAGTTCGGCATTTTGTAGTGTTTTGCTCACAAAATACACTGGCTCTTATTTTCCGTTTATTTCTGTCATTAATGCCGAGCTTATGGCGTTAGTAGTAACAGATAAATATATTAATAGGGGCTTACCTGGGTTGGGTTTTTGTAAGACTGGAGGAGAGGATAGGGTTGCTTTTAGCTTCTGAAAAGCTGTTTCACACTCGTTGTTCCAGTTGAACCTTGTTTGTTTCTTAAGTATATTGCAAAAGTGTTGAGATTGTGTTGAGAACTTGAGATTGAAGGGAGGAATTTGGACAATGCGGCTAGTCTGCCATTTAACTGCTGGACTTCCTTTACTGTTTGGGGACTTCGCATTTGTATTATTGCCTTGCACTTTTCTGGGTTTGCTTCGATGCCTCTGTATGTTAGCAAGAACCCAAGGAACTTTCCTCGGTTACTCCGAATGCGCATTTTTCCGGGTTGAGTCGCATGTTGTTCTTTCTGACTTGTTCGAACATTTCTTCCAAGTCATTTTCGTGATGTTGTTGCTGTTCTGTTTTTACAACCATATCGTCAACGTAGACTTCTAAATTTCTTCTAATTTGGTCTTTGAACACTTTGTCCATTAGTTGTTGATACGTGGCACCTGCATTCTTAAGGCTGAAAGGCATAACCTTATAACAGTAATTTCCCAATTCAGTTATAAATGCCGTTTTATCTTGGTCTTTATGGTGCATTAGTATTTGATTATACCCTGAGTATGCATCTAAAAAACTTAGAGTACTGTATCCTGATGCATTATCAACTAATTTATCAATGCAAGGGATGGGGTATGCATCCTTTGGACATGCTTTATTTAGATTTGTGAAATCGACACACATGCGCCATTTACCTGAGGGTTTTCTTACCATTACCATATTTGAGAGCCATGTTGTAAATCTGAGCTCTCGTATGAATCCTGCTTGAAGTAGCTTCTGTGTTTTCTCTTGACAGGTCGACCTTTTTTCATTGCTCATGATTCTCTTTTTCTGAGCTATAGGTCGGATCTTTGGGTCTATTGTAGTTTGTGGCATATTAGGTCAGGATCGATGCCAGGCATATCTGCTGGGGTCCATGCGAAGAGGTCAGCATTTTTCGAAGTATGCTGATGATTTTTTGCTTGGTGCCTGCGGGAAGTGAGTGACTGATGTAAGTTATTTGGCTATGATTATTGTCTAAATGTACCTGTTCGAGGTCATCGGTTGGTGAAGGTCTGTTTTGTTGGTCTTCCCGAGGATCTAACTCGGCCATTGGTGAGATGTTAGCCACTTGATGAGGTTCCTCTGATTTGTTATTCTTATAGCTGCTTGTTGGCTCGTTCTTTAGGCTCTCATTATAGCACCTGCGAGCTTGTGTTTGATCAGAATGTATTGTCACCGTTGTACTACTGGATACCTGAAATTTTACACAAAGGTGGACAGTTGAAACTATAGCACAAAAGGAATTTAAAGACGGTCTACCCAAGATCATATTGTATGGACTGGGGCATTCGACTACTAGGAATTGCACATCTTGTGTTTGGCAAAGTGGGTGTTCTCCTAAGGTTATCTTCAACTAGACGCTTCCTAAGATAGAGACTCGTTCTCCTGAGAAACCGACCAGTTCCCCCATGTATGGCTGTAACATATTTGTGTTGATTTTCATTTTTTGGAATGTAGAATAGAAAAGCACGTCTGCGCTGCTGCCTGGGTCGAGCAACACTTTCTTGACGAGGAGATCTCCTGCCTGGACCGAAATAACCACTGGGTCGTCTAGGTTTGGTGTTGGTGCTTGATAATCGGATTGTTCGAAGGTAATGCGAGGTGAAGATTGTTGGGGTGTGGCTGTTCCCTTTGTTGCCTGTACCATTAACATGGTTCTGTAGTTGCACTTTCTGGCCGAGTTTGTGTGTCCTCCTCCTGCAAATCCTCCGGAGATGCAGTTTATGACTCCTCTGGTTGGTGGTGGTGGAGGTTTGGCTTTTTCGGTTGACCTTTGTTCAGTTTGTGGATTGTTGGTATTTTGCCGAGCTGGCTTCATTCTGCCGCCGATGTATTTGTTAAGGTGTCCTTGTCTGGCTAGCCGTTCAAGGAGGTACTTGGCGATGACGCATTCATCGGTTGTGTGGCCAAATTTTTTATGGAACCCGCAATGCTTTAACTTGTCGACATATCTTTGGTCTTGGTAGGCTCCTGCTCGGCTGGGTGGTTTGATTATTTTTGCACTCAGTATTTCCTTGATTATGTCTTCAGTCTTTGTGTTGAACTGAGTGTAGGTGTCATACTTGGGTGTTAGTTTAAAAGGCTTTCTGTTATCTCTCTGATTGGGGGTTCTGTTATGCCTTTCGTCTTCTCGGCGAGCTTGAGGTTTGTCTGTCCTCCGGGCTTCCCTGAGCTCTTCGATTTCCATTTGTCCTGCCACTTTTTTGCGAAACTCCTCCATAGTTTTAGGTTTGGTTACAGCTATTGTCTCCTGGAATTTGCCTGGTCTGAGACCGCTTTTGAGTGCGTGGAGGTGCACGTTTGGATCGAGGTCAGGTATCTCCACTGTTGCCTTGGCGAATCTTGTCATGTATTCCTTCAGACTCTCGTGTTGTCCTTGCTTGATGGTGCTGAGAAAGTCAGATCCGTGGACATATATTCGGGAAGCTGCAAAATAGTCAATGAAGGACCTTGCCAGGTCCTCGAAGCTGGAGATTGAACCTGCAGGAATCTTGGAAAACCAAAGTAAAGCTACACCATCTAAATAAGCAGGAAAAGAATGGCAAAGCATTGGGTCAGAAGCACCATTAAAAAACATCATGGATTGAAATTTTTTTATGTACACCTAAGGGTCTCCGATTCCTTCGTATGGTTTTAGCCCGATTGGGAGCATGAAGTTTTTCGGCATCTGAACGCTCATGACCTCCTGTGAGAAAGGGTTGTCAATCGTGAGCCTTTCCTTGGGCGGCGTTATGCTCGACGGGTCAGCTCCTTTTTTGTTTGAGCCATTCTCGGTAGTATTTTTAGAGGATTGCTCCGCCACTTTCCTGACCTCAGCCTGAAGCTTGGCTATCATGGCCAATAGTTCTGCCTGCGTGTGTTGATTTACCCCGTTGTCCGCCATATAGGGTATGAGAGCCCTGGAAAACAAAGAAAGGGAGGAAAGTAGAGGAGAAATGTGGGGTTAATTGCTTATAATTCGGGCCCCACGGTGGGCGCCAAAATGTTCCGCTCTGGAGTGTGGCTTCTAACTTATAACTCAGCTACGGTCAGATTGAGAGGTCCTTCTATTACTCGGAATGTCCTCCTTGGAACCGGGATGAGGTCGGCATAGAACCTACAAAAGGGACTCCGACGACCAAGTCAGTACTATTCTAAGATAACGAAAAATACTTTAAAAGAAAATAAAATAGGTGTCTTATGTGTGTTGAAGTGCTTTATTCTTCAGTGCTCAGATGAGATGGGATCAGAATCGTGTCCCCTAATAGGGTTAGGAGGTGACTTATATAGACGTAAAAGCTTAGTGATTCCGCCGTTATGCCGACCTTGATAGTAGGGCTGTTATGGATATTTTCTGTTGTGCCCTTATATCTCGGTAAGTTTGGAAGATTCAGCTATTATCGGTTAGTTTGGAGAATTCGAATCCGACATTTTCTGTTTGTGGTTAAGCTCGGTCAAAGCTTCTGGAAGCCGAGTATTTCGGTATGGATCAAAAACTAAATTGAAATTCATATATGGGATTATATATAGTGTTGTAGTGATGTAAGCTTATCTTTCTCGTAACTATATCAAGTACTATATATAGAAATGCAAAGCTGTTAATCTGTTACAAACTACTAGCTACAGCAGTAACAAATCCTTCTTGATCTTTGATCTTGAATTCTTTAATCATTTGCTCTATTAGTCTCCCTCAAACTTAAAGTCACTTCTTTAGAGTTATTTTATTAAGTTTTGTTCTGAATTTTTTAAAGTTGATCATTGACAAAGCCTTAGTGAATATATGAGCAACTTGGTCATCAGAGATATAAGCGCCACATTCAACTTTTGTTGGGTAACCCTTTCATAAATGAAATTGAGATCAAGCTCAAAATGCTTTGTGCGACTATGGAGAATGGGATTTGGATCACTTCATGTAATCAAAATATCATCTACATATACTAGAATATATAATTTTAGATTGCCATCATGTTTCATAAACAAGCAATGATCAGATTTAATTTTCACAAAACTAAAGGTATCTAGTGTTTTAAACCATAAGAAAATTTTTGAAGTTGATAAACCTGAATAGATGTACACGAATTAAAGCATTATTGAAGTCAAATTGACAAATTTTTCACTTATAAGTCATTGCTAAAGTAATAAGAACTCTAATGGTAATAAGTTTAAGAACAGGTGCAAACACTATTGGTCATAATCCACTCCCTCAATCTGATGATTTCTCTTTGTAACAAGGTGAACCTTATACTTCAAGATGCTGCCATTTTGCTGATGGGTGTAAAGGCATGAAAATCGATGAGTAATGAATGAGAGAGGTACTCTCTGCCATGATCGCTTTGAAGTGATTTGATTTTTAAACCTGTATGTGTCCCAATGTTTGTTTGAAATTGAAGAAAAGCTTGACTTTTTGAATGTAATAACAAAACTGAAGTGAATCTGGTGAAAGCATCAACAAATAGTTAAAGCCATGATAAGAACAAATTGGTGCAAGACCCCACACATCAGAATAAATCATTTTCAAAGGTGCTATAAAATTAAAAGAATCTAAAGAAAAAGGAAGATCATGCATTTTAGCTTTGCAACATGAGTCACACAAACTAGATTTTATTGAATTTATAGCAACAGGGACATTACACTTATTCATAACAGAAACTAGTGGCACAATGGCCAAGTCTATGATGGCAAAGATTATACGAATTTGCATAAAGAATTAAAGGCTACAAGAGCAGAAGAGGTAGGCTGAAGTGACTTTGTTTTGTCATTTTCATAACCTGCAATTAATTAATTAATTAATTAATGATGAAAATTTCTTAAAATAGTTAATTCCATCACAATAATGCTACGTAGTCAAAATATTATAGACAATAAATAAAAATATATGATTAATAACATTTGCGTTTGTAAGAGAGTGTAAATCACTCTCCTAATTTAATTGACACAATTAATTTCTTTCTATAATTAATTATCTTTCCTCATTTAATTATACTAAAAGTTAATTTCAAATTTAATGTGAATCAAATTCTAAAAATCTCTCCCTCATTATTATTACATGCATTTATAATTCTATAATATTTTTCCTCCTAAATAAAAATTTCAAATTCTTATATTTTTTATTTTTAAAAAATCTCAAATTACCTCAACACATTTCATAAAAAATAAAAGCATCTTAAATTTGATCGGTTTCTATTTATTGAAAATGATAAACATCCAAAATTATTGATTTATAACCTACAAAATAAAATAATAAATAATAATAAAATTAGCACCAATTTATTGATTATGGATATCATGTATATAAAATTATAAATATATACGTATAAAAATATGGATGTTAAATTAGAAAATTTAACAACTTCTGTTATACAATTCATATTTTACATATAGACTATTATAATAAGAAATAAAAAATAAAATATCAACAAAAATTAAGAAATAAAATTTTAAAAATAATTATTAACTCATCATATTAAAATCAATAAATAAGCATACGCATGAATATTAAATAAAAATATTAAAATTATGATCCTTTAGTGTACATATAAGATAATTTAAAATAACAAGACACATAGTTTAAATTTTAGTAATATTAATTGTAAAAATTTGTTAATTATAAATATTATATATATAAAATTATAAATGTTATGAGTATGAAATTATAGATGTTATTAATATAAAATTTTGGATGTTATGTGTACCTTATCTAACTATGGATGTTATGTGTATGAACTTATGGATGTTATGAGTAAATTTGTTAATTAAATAATAAATTAATTTAAGTATTTGACCTTTTTTTTTTCAAATCTAATAATTATAGTAAAATTTAAAAATATATGTAAATCAAAATAAATTATTTCACTTTGAAAAATAAGAAATAAAATTTTAAATTATCAATCAAAGACAGTTATTTAATAAAAAATTATACGTTAATTTAAATGTATAATGTCTTTAAAAAGAAAAATTAAAATATTTTGAATCATAATTTATTAGTACATATGTAAAATAATTTGAAATATATAATAAAATAAAATTTAGAATTGCATAATATTAATTGTAAAAATATATTCATTATGAAAATTATGTATAATTTGAAATGTATAATGTCTTCAAAAGAAAAAAATAAAATATTTTGAATCATGATATCATTAGTGCATATGTGAAATAATTTAAAATTATATAATATTAATTGTAAAAATATATTAATTATGAAAATTATGTGCGTATGAATATATAGATGTTACATAATAAATAAAAAATGTGATTTTGTTATTATAATATAAATTAAATATCATAATATAAATTATGTATATTCATTTAATAAGAATGTAAATTGATAAGATATGTGCTTATAATATGCTATTTAATACATGCAATTAATGCTTTTATATATAATAAATATTGCAATAAAACAAATAAGCGCGTCAAAGAATAATAACTAAATTTGTTTATCTTATTAAATAAAGCTAAAAATAGAAGGTTTTGGTTGATTTTGGTTCCCTAAGTTTGGTTACCATACTTTTACTCTTATCTCTATAGTTCTAATTATGGAGTTAGGTAGAAAATATGGTTTTAAGTAGGGGTGTTCGCGGTGCGGTTTGGATCGGTTTTAAGGAAAAAAGTCATCCGATCCGAACGTGTAATTTATGTGCGGTGCGATTTGAATTGGATGAATTTTTTTTGGAAATTCGATCCGATCCGATCCGATTACAAGCGGTTTGGATCGGTTTGAATCCGCAATTTTTTAAATAAAAAAATAATAACTTAATTTATAGAGTTGATAACCTATCCAACAATCTAACATAATAATAATAAAACGTAAATTCCATAAAACTTTTAAGCACAATAGGAAACATGGATATTCAATGCCCGTTTGAATTTTGTTAAAAAAATTATTTTAAGTAAGCAATACGTTACTTTTTAAAAAAGAAAATTTAATTAATTAATTATTTTTTAATTAATTATTTGTTTTTAATTGTTTATTTTTAAATTAATTATTTATTTTTAATTTTTTTTATAATTTTAAATTCAAAATTTTCTTTTCAAATAAAAATAATTAAAAAAATTAGAATAAATCCAAACTCATCCTTTTAAGAGATTATCATGCATCTTAACTAGAGCCAAATCTTATTTTGATTTTAAATAATTTTGTTTTAATTTATATATTTTTTAATGTTGTAATTTTTATTGATTTATCATTTTCAGTGAAAGTTTGTTTTAGGGATGGATACCAAATAGGGTATCCACGAGAATAGGTTATGATTCAATTTTTTATTATTCGCAAATAAGAATGGAGCGGATTCTATACAGATTATTATAAGATGTGGCGGGTTGAGTAACACAAAATTCTATTCTTATCCGTTTCGTTATCATCTCTATTTGTTTAAAAATCATAAATAATACACTCGTGATAATTTTGAATTTGTATTTAACATTAATCATTTAATCTTATATTATTCTTGTTAAATAAATGTAATTAAAAAAGTAATTCTTTATCAAATAAAACTAAAAGTTACCTTAAGAAGAATAGAAAAAACCATCACTGAATCTAAACCAAAACTTAAAAAAAAGACAAAATAAAAAGTAAATAAAATAATACCACTTATTTCAACATCAATTTTATTTCAATAGAAATTTATTTATCAAAGGTAATGATGTTCTTATAATCCATCATTCAAAATATTTACAAGAAAATCAACATCCATCTGGTTTCCATGGAAACCTTATATATGTATTATTATTTGGTGCATATCTAGAAGGTTCATTTTCATGTATTTTATAAATACATTGTTTACAGTTTCCCTGATCTCTCTCTTGATCATATATGTCGAACCGATGACACACACCTGGCCATTGAAAACTACAAAAGAAAAGTGTGCCACCTAATAAATTAAGACTGAAATTAAACTCATATGTATCCATATACTTCACAAGCTTCGCTCCAAGATCATCATTTTTGGATTTGCAATGAACTGTTAAGTCTTGATGCCCTTCCAAATAATTTTGGATGGTCACGTGTATTTTTTGTGTTATGCCCACATGTATTTTTGGTGTTATTGCGCCGCTGCAAGATAATAATAGTTGAACCATAAGAAGAAGAAGAAGCCATGGCATGAAAATGCTTCTAGCACAAAGATCCATTGATGTTTGGATAATTATATCACTCTCTCTCTCTCTGAAATCATTGTTGTGTATATATGTATATATAATTGAAGTATTAATTATTAAAAAAATCAAGTTGGGTTACTCTAATAGTTAGTTTATTAATCTGTTGAAATAAATGTTGGGTTCGAATCACATTTAATAGCCATTAATTATATTTATATTTATTGTCTTTAATTTTTATTAAAACATATCTAATAAATAAATCAAAATAATTAGATTTCACGTAATTATAAAAACTATAACATAATTAAAAAAACATATACAATTAATATTTTAAAAAAGGAATCATAATTAATAAAAATATTCCACGTTTTATTTTTCATTCAAAAAAGGAATCATAATTAATAAAAATATTTCACGTTTTATTCCACATAATTATTATAATTTATATTAATTTGATTTAATAGTATTTTTTAATTTATTTTTTTAATATTTTATTAGTATTTTTTAATTTATTTTTTAATTTATTAAATCAAATTTATTATGTGTATTAATTAATTTAATTAATTTATTAGTCATTAAAATAATAAATCTATGAATAACATAGGCAATCAGAATATTTTCAACTAATAATTAAATTAAATCAAAGCAAATTATATATATTAAGCCAAATTCAAATCATGTGAATTAAAGACTAAACTAAACTAAAATAATTTTTTACTTATTCAAATTGAATTCAATAAATACAAATTACTTATCTACAAATTAATTTCGTTAAATAACCATGGTCTTTCAATTTACTATATATATATATATATATATGGCCACACAAAATTATAAAAAGTATCATTTTTATCGCTCTTGCTATTTTAACTATTCTTTTCTTCTTCTTTTTTTCTTTATGTAGAATTTCTTTTATATATAAATATACTCAAAATGAGAAAGCACGGATGAGTGTTTCATTGATTGTTTTGACGAATACTATAATCCAAAATGATCTTAATTTAGGCATTCTACCACTATCGATAGAAATTAAACATGTAATAATTCAAGATAGCAAGTGTATTTTTTATAGTATTGGATAGAAAAATATCTATTAAAATGAATATACCGATTATAATAAATTTTATTTCTTAATTGTTCGATTTTTATGATAGTCTCGTGAATTCTTTGAAGGTATAAGACAATAAAATATGTTTTTAATATCATTAGAAGCTAAATTTAATTGTTCAAGTAAGCACCACTAATTATGTTAATAAAGTAATTTTGTAATAATAATGTGATTTATATTTTAATTTTCTCGAATAAATTCCTTTTAAAATGTAAGAATTAGACTCAATTACGTTAAAATTTTAAAGGTAATATAAAATTTCACAACATGTAACACCCTAACTATCAAAATGTCACGCTTTCGGATGCGCCACTCTGATTGCTCGGGTATTACGACGACTCTTAAAAATATTTAATACTATAATGAGTCTATATAAAAAATTAAATTGAATTATTGCTCAAAAGACTTTTAAATAGATAACTTACATCCATACAAATATCAATACTTACAAAGGATACATATATATACATATTATTAATTTTACAAGAATTATATAATCAAATACCTATCCCTCTTATAAAAACTCGTAAAGATAAAAGGCAAGAAAAAAAGTAACTAATACAACACAAACATCGTTTAAAAACAAAAGATAAGTAAATAAGCTCTTCCAAACTTCGTCGCCCATGACCTGAAAAGGAAAGATCTGTAGGGAAGTGAGAACATCAACCTCGAAAGGGTTCTCACCATAGGGTTACAGAATTATTATAATAGGATACGTGAAAAATAAAACCATTTTTAAAAAACAGTGATTAATAACCGCCTTATATATGTATCTTTACAGAACCCAAGATTTATATTCAAACAAAATCCGGAATCCTTTTTAAAATAGAAAGCTGTTAATTCTAAAAATAAAATCCAAAGGCCTTTTTAAAGTTTTTCCTAGATAGCATAAATGACCAAGTTGTTCCAAGTATAGGTTCATTAAGTTTATGCTGAACCAGTTTAAGTTTTCATACTTTTCTAAACCAAAAACACAAACCAAGCACGGTCTTTGGCCCATCTTATAACCAACCATGGCCCTAGACCCAAACAACTTAAACAACAGCCAATCCAACCCATTTTCAGTCACAAACACAAGTAGGAATGTTCAATCACAATCAAGCAGTTACATCAAGTAGAGTAATTAGCAATTAAACATAATCACATTGGCAAACCAATTACAATATGCACACCCAAGCAATGTCGCATAGATACATATGATGAATGTCTGCCCTATGGCTGATGAGTCTCATCTGTCGGTTATCAAGCCAACCCGACAAGTCCGGTTTGCTAAACCCTTGGACTGTCCCCCGATGCGCATCCCCATGAGTCTATGCATAGCTTTTTCTCATACATACATACATACATATATATATATATATCAAATCGCTCAATGGGGGTACTATTCCTGGAAATTTATACATGTCCGGCCACCCTTACATCGTAGGGTCAACAGAATATCAAGTTTCAACCTGAAACACGTGGTGGCGAGCCACGGTACTTTACCCAAAAAAATTCGTATCTCAGATAAAAGAAGTGCAAGGGCCACATATTCATTTATTCATTATCATTTTCGGACTTCATTACAATTCATATCAAATCAATCATCATTCATGCCTTAAGTCACTTTTTCTCAAATCTCTTTATTTTGAAACCAAAGTCAATCCATCTCAGTCTTAACTCTAAAATCCTCATGTCTCAAATTATTACAAGTTTATAATCCACATTTTCTTAAAAAAATCATATCAAATGGGAATCTTTTTTGAAAAAACTCAAATCCTTTACTTTTTAAATCATTCGTTTAACTATTTTAAATCAGAGTTATTAATTAACAACCTTAGCAAAGACTCAAGACTTAGAATAGCCTACCTCATTTCTTAAATTCTTTAGAAATCCCCGAAATTATAGTTACTTAATTTGAAGTCAATTGAGATAGACTTAAAACAAAAACCAAAGCATGTTTAAAACACTAAGTTCCAAATCAATTCTATTTCATTCTTAAATCGGTAACCTTCCCAAAGGTCCAGAATCGTTTAGTCTTGCTAAATCAAAATTTAAAGAGTACTTTAAAAGCAAAGTGGACTTAATTAATCAAAGTTCAATTTCTTTTAAAATTCACTAAAAATTCTTCCAAAAGTACTTCTTTAATCAAACTTCAAAACATAGGTTCTTTCATATTTAAATCAATCTTAAAACATAAACTTCCCGTAAAATAGATTAAACTCGAAACATCTATTTCTTAATAAATCAAAAACCAAGCAATGGAACCTCTCAAATTCATTCTTTTTCTAAATCACATTTTAAAACAGAATCTTAATTTTCATGAAAATTTGGCAGCATCTCCCCTAAAACTTGGACTTTGCCACCCTTTTCGAGTCCCAACCAAACCATTCCGTAGCCCCTTCCACGGCTCAAAACCAAATCAGTTTAAAATCAGACTAATTCTAAAAATTCATATTTCAAGAAACGACTTCATTTTTCAATGGATTAAACTCAATTTCAAAACTGTAAAGAAACAACTTTAAAGAAACGCTTCAAGAACTGTCCATTTCACAAACCAAACAGTAATCCAATCAAACAAGTAGTCATATCCATCCAAGTCAATCAAGCAATACATAAGACATATACCATCACTAGAAGTACATTTCTCACATAAATATCCATATATAATAATTTCAATTTATAAAGTATAGTTTTTTGAAAAAGACCCCTACCTCATTCGCAACTAACTACGCGAGAAAACCCTTAAAACTTTTATTCATATCGACAGCGTCAAATCCGACCATCCTCGCAACAGCCACATCCTCTAAACACAGCACGCAAGGACCGTAGCTCAACCCTAAGACATTAACGCCTCATAAAACTCAATAATCTATAATAGAACAACGACAAAGGCAAAGAGGTTTTCGGAGCTGAAACAACTTACTGCATAACAAGAAACCAAGAGCGGAGCAGCCGCAGCTCCGGTGACAACTTCCGGAGAGTAGAATGGTGACTGAGCTCCGACGGGGTGCTTACACCGAAAGCCGAGGCAACCACCAGCCACGGCGCCAACTGGAAACGGCCCTACGTGGCGGTGCACAGCCCGACGATGGCTCGGCAATGGCGAGAAACAGTGACGGCATGAACGGCGATGAAGGTGGCTGGCTCCAGCGATGGTGACAGGTCGCGGTGAGGGTGACGATGGCAACAGCAGACTCGCAGTAGACACGACCCCTCTCCCTTTCTCCGATTGGTTCTCTCTCAGCGTGATGCTCGCTCTCTCTCTCTCTCTCTCTCTCTCTCTCTCTCTCTCTCTCTATGGAGATGTACCCCGCGGCTCCATGGTTGGCGACGGAACTTCGGCGGCGGCGAGCCCATAACAGCAACACGTGGTTCGATGGCGAGCTCCAGGGCGTGGGGCGGTGCGATGGTAGCGCGGGTTCCTCGCCAGCGCTGCTTCTTCTCCGAATCTCTCTCTCGATGGTGATGTATGTGCACTCAGTGAAGAGGGGGAGGGGGAACGAGAAATGGGATGGCGGCTGCTAAAGGAAACATAGGAGGGTGTGGGTGTGTTTGTGTGTATTGAAGGAGAAAGGGTAAAAGGGATGGGTGAATGGCAGCTGTGGAGGCATGGCGGTGGGGATAAGGAGGTTAGGGTTAGGGTTTTCAATTTGGGAATTAGGATTTGCTTTTGGGAAAAATGTGAAATTAGAAATTTTTTAGTAGATTAGAATTTGGTAATTTTAATTAAATTAGGGTATAAAGTATTAATTAAAAATCTAATTTAATTCCATAAAATTACTTTGAAATATTATTTGATTATCAATTTGCTAAACTTTATAATTTAAATATAGAAAATAATTCGATAGTTATAAAATCAAATAAAACCTTAAATTATTTTTAACTCAATCAATCAAAATTTGTTTTAATTATCTTTAATAAAATAATTTTTTGAGATTAAATTACTTAACGAGTAAATAAGTCGAAATTAGTTTTTAATAAGATTTTTCGAAATTTTTGGGTCTTACACAACAAAATTAGCATTCATTTAAAAAAATAAATTTATTTAGGATTCTTTTCTAATTATAAATAATAACAAGACTTAGGGAGAAATATTAACGTCATCATTCTTATTAACTAAACTATAATATTAGGATGTTGATAGTTTCATAAGTAAAAATTATTAAGCAATAACATAAAAATTAACAGCTAACAGGCAATAAAAATTCATAAAAAAATCTATTATATATTATCAATTTTATGATTAAAATATGTCACATATCATATTCTCATCTATTCTATTATTTATTATCTCTTCTATTATATAAAAATCAGGTTTTTTCACTTATACAACTAAAAAAATGCTTAATACAGATAGATTTACATACAGATTTGGTCTTTATTACCGACGGATTTTTGGTTACCGACAGATTTTGTCTTTTAGTAAAAGTCTCGTCAGTAATTTACCGACAGATTTTTACCAGTTATTGATAGATTTTTTCTCGGTAAATTCTCTCCTCCATTTTCCTAGAACGTCAAACTTTTCGACGGATTTTTTGTCGGTAATTAGAGACAAATTTTTCGACGGATTTTCCATCGGTATTTAGAGACAGATATTCTGAAGGATTTTTCGTCGATAATTAGAGACAGATTTTCTGACAGATTTTTCGTCGGTAATTGGAACCTTGGAAAACCATTCCAAACTCTGAATACAGACTGAAAATCCGTCTGTAAGGTAAAATAGAATTTTTTTTTCAGATTTTTCTATTGCAAAATAAACATGTTTTTATACAAAATAAATATAAAATTAATAAATACAAATTTTTATCAAATTTGTATTCGAATATTTATAATATTTCAAAAAATAAACAAATTCATCGTATTATCAAACTAAAAAAAAGTTTATAAACAAGCAAGTCAATATAATTCAAAACATAAACGAAGTGTATTGATACATCAGCTATAATTCTCAGTATTGTTCAACCATACTAAAACTATCAGCTATAGTCTTCAGTGTCATCTTCATCCTCATCATTATCATAGTCCTCACTCGAAGAGATTGAGGGTGGCGGCGGTAGCGGTGGTAGTGGAACAGCACTGGAACTATTTGATGTTCTAACCTTCTCGTAATAGCTAACATAAGCCTCATTCTATCTCTTATGTTTCAGCTTTTCCTTCTTGACCTTTCCAATTGCCTGTTCTAACCTTTTTAACTTATTTTGAGTCTTATCCAAAAGAGTCAAGCATGCATCTAACAACTTACTAATACGCTCATTTGTTTGTTGAGTAACACACTGAAAAAGCTCTTCATTGAGATTATGAATCTGTTCTCGCAAATCAGGAGTGAAATTTTGATTTCTAGATGCTCTTCGAGATACAGAATTAGCAGAAGTAGTTCTAGACTTGATAGAACTAGAAAAGAATGTCCCCTTTTTGTAAACTTAATTCTTCTTTTATCCACCACACACTTCCTCCCAAATCAAGTATTCATCAATTGGTGGTTGTAATACCATAACTATCAAAATTTCACGCTTCCGAATGCGCCACTCTGATAGCTCGGGTATTACGACGACTCTTAAACTATTTAATACTGAAATATGAGCCAATTTAAAAAAACTTAAATCAAATTTTCAAGACATACATCCGTATTTAAAATACAAACTACAATACTCATAAAGAATACATATATATACATATTACTAATTTACAAGCATTACATAATCAAAGTCCTATCCCTCTTGTAAAAACTTGTAAAAGTAAAGGCGAGGAAAAAAGTAACTAATACAACATAAAACATCGATTAAACAGAAAATATAAGCTCTTCCGAACTTCATCGTCCAGGACCTAAAAAAGGAAAAGACCTGTAAGGGAGTGAGAACATCATCCTCGAAAGGATTCTCACTATAAGGTTAGAGAATGGCTATAATAAGATACATGAAATAAATCTGTTTTCCGAGTACAGTGACCGTTGTTCGCCTTATGTATGTATCGTTTCAAAAACCAAAGGTTTACATTTAAAAATCTGAAATCCTTTTTAAAAGAGAAATCCATTTATTCTTCAAAACCCAAAACCTTTTGTATCAAAACTTAAAAGTTTTTCCTAGACAGTATGAATGACCATGCTGTTCCAAGTATAGAAATGAACTATTTTTACCGTTTGAATCACTGAAGGAAAGAATGATGCTCTAATATTGATTTCGATATAAAAATGAGCTTTTACTGATTTTTACTAGACTTTTGAATGAGTAATTAAGTTTGAGGCATTTTGGAAGAGTTAGAAAATTGGGTTCCAAAAGAAACCTGAAAGTGGTCTGATTCAAATGAATCGGTTCCGTTTCAAATGAGTTGATTTTTGGACCGGGTTGGAACTTATGATTTTTGTATGGTCGGTTTCATAATAAATTCCGTTTTATTTACTTGAACCGAGAATCTATGACTTTAAGAGTTTCAATGAATTTTAACGAATTGATATAGGTTGACCTTCCCAAAAGACTTGGGACTCTGCCAAGAAATTTTGTTATAAAATCCCATTGTTGGATGGGTGATTTTGAATACTTTGAAATAAATCTTTGACTTTCCATGGTTTTGGAAGTTTTGAAAAGAGAATGCCAAGAATGGCTTTGTTTTAAAAAGGAAACTCGCTTTGAGTAAATTTGGCTTTTGAGCCTAAGATGATTTGAGAAACGAGATTTCTAAAGCCAAGGCTGAAAAGAGTTGAAACTTGATTTCAAAGTGAAACGATTTGAGAAAAAGTGATTTATGGCTTAAATGTCGGTTTTATGAATTTGATGATGTTGAATTGGAAGTGCTATTTTGTTGTGAGCCGGAATGGATGGGTATGATTATGAGTATTGGCTGATTCTGGATTGAACCGTGAACTAGAATGGCTTTGAATGATATGAATATTGGCTGGTTCTGGATTGAACCGTGAGCCGGTTGGATGAGATGGATGTTGATCCATGGCTGAGAATGAAAGCATATATGCTGAGATATTGATAAGTTGTGAAATTGCACTTCCACTATCGGAGATAAGAGTTTTCCTGGGAGAAAGCAGTGGCTAGCCACCACGTGCTCCAGGTTGAGACTCGAAGCTCTTTTGACCCTATGTCGTCAGGGTGGCCGGGCACTGTGAAACTCCCGGATGAGCTCACCCCCATAAATATTCACCAGTGAGGGTGATGGATATGGATCATGATTATGATCAAGTTTATATTGAGTATAACTCGAGTTGGGGAGACACGACAGAAGGACAGTCCAATGTTTAGCTACCAGGACTTGTCGGGTTGGCTCTATAACCGACAGATGATATCATCAGCCACTAGGGACAGGCATGCATCATATGCATCTATGTGACAATGTTTGAGTGTGCATATTATACTTGGTTTGTCTATGTGATTAATTGCTAATTGTCCTACTTGCAATAACTGTTTGTTTGTGCTTGAACTTCCTTTATGTGTTTGTATCACGGACTCTGTTGGTTTGTGGTGATTGGTTGTTGGATTGGATTGTTTGGGCCTAGGGCCGTGGTTGAATTGAGATGGACCGATGGTTGGTTTTGGTTTGGTGTTCCTGGTTTGGAAAAATATGAAAGGCTATTTTGGTTCAGCATAGATAAACCTTTTTGAAAGGCTTTTGATGTTTTTGAGAATTGAACGGTTCCTCTTTCAGAAAAGATTTCCGACTTTACTTTTATTATAAACTGTTGTTTTTGAAAAGAGGCATAAGCCGGTTATTAATCACTGGTACGGTTTATCTTCACGTATCCTATTACAGTAATTCCCAAAAATTCCCTACTGAGAACCCTTTCGAGGATGATATTCTCACCCCCCTACATTTTTCCCCTTTCAGGATATGGGTGCAGAAGTCACGAAGAATTTATTTAGTTGTTGTTGAAATGCTCTGTATTTCTATAGATTATTGTTTATTGTACCCTCGCCTTTATCTTGATATACTCTTTAAGAGAGATAGGGATTGTATTGGTTAATGCTTGTAATATTTACAAACATATATGTATATATATGGATGTACCCTTTATGAGTTTTTGTAAGTTGTATGGTATGTATGGATGTACGTTGTATAGCAAAAGTATTTTTGGGAGCGGTTTTGCGGTTTAAAGTTTTAAACAGGCTCATATTTTAGTATTAAATAGTATAAGTGTCGTCGTAATGTCCGAGCTATCAGAGTCACGCAGCCGGAAGCGTGAGCTTTGGTAGTTAGGGAGTTACAAGAACTTCTCAAATTCATTCCTTTTCTAAATCACATTTTAAAAAAGAATCTTAAATTTCATAAAAATTCGGCAGCATCTCCCCTAAAACTTGGACTTTGCCACACTTTTCGGATCCCAACCAAACCATTTCGCAACCTTCTTTAATGGGTTCAAAACCAAATCAGTTCAAAATTAAGCTGAATCCAAAAGTGCATACCATTTTCATATTTCTAGAAAACCAACTCAAACTCAAATCAATCTCCAATGGATTAAACTTGATTTCAAAACTTTAGAAGAAATAACTTTAAAGAAACATTTCAAAAATAGTCAATTTCACAAGACCCAACAACAATCCGGTCAAACAAGCATTCATATCCATCCAAGACAACCAAACAATATATAAGACTTATACAATCACTAAAAGCACATTTCTCACATCAAAATCCATATATAGTAACTCTGAAATATAAAGTTTAGTTTTTGAAAAAGGCCCTATGGTGCACGAATTTGCAATCCATACAACTAACCAGCAAGTGCACTGGGTCATCCAAGTAATACCTTACGTGAGTAAGGGTCGATCCCACAGAGATTATTGGTTTGAAGTAATCTATATTTATTTTATTAATCTTAGTCAGGATGTCAATAAGGTTATTTGAATTTAATTGTAAGAGGTAAAAGTGTTTGGAATAAATAATAGTTACTTTATTAATGAAGAACGTGTTGGGGTTTTGGAGATGCTTTGTCCTCTGAACTACAACTCTTCCTTGAAATCCTTTTCCACACGCAAGGTTCCTTCCATGGCAAGCTGTATGTAGGGTGTCACCATTGTCAGTGGTTACCTCCCATCCTCTCAGTGAAAATGGTCCAGATGCTCTGTCACAGCACGGCTAATTAGCTGTTGGTTCTCGATCATGTTGGAATAGGATCCATTGATCCTTTTGCGTTTGTCATCACGCCCAGCAATCGCGAGTTTGAAGTTCGTCACAGCCATTCAATCCTTGAATCCTACTCGGAATACCACAGACAAGGTTTAGACTTTCCGGATCCTCAAGAGTGGCCGCCATCAATTCTAGCTTATACCACGAAGATTCTGATTAAAGAATCTAAGAGAAGCTCATTCAGTCTGATGTAGAACGGAGGTGGTTGTCAGGCACACGTTCATGGATCTGAGGAAGGTGATGAGTGTCACGGATCATCACCTTCTTCATGTTTAAACGCAACTGAACATCTTAGATAGGAACAAGCGTGTTTAAATGGAAAACAAAGGTAATTGTATTAATTCATCGAGACGCTGCAGAGCTCCTCACCCCCAATAATGGAGTTTAGAGACTCATGCTGCCAAAAGGTACAAATTTTTGATCTAAAATGTCATGAGGTACAAAGTAAATCTCTAAAAGTTGTTTAAATAGTAAACTAGTAACCTAGGTTTACAGAAAATGAGTAAACTATGATAGATAGTGCAGAAATCCACTTCTGGGGCCCACTTGGTGTGTGCTGGGGCTGAGACTTAAGCTTCTCACGTGCTTGGAGCTGTTTTGGGCGTTCAACGCCAGGTTGTAACCTGTTTCTGGCGTTGAACTCCAGCTTGTAACCTGTTTCTGGCGCTGGACGCTAGACAGCAGCATGATACTGGCGTTGAACGCCAGTTTACGTCGTCTATCTTCGCGCAAAGTATGAACTATTATATATTGCTGGAAAGCCCTGAATGTCTACTTTCCAACGCCATTGAGAGCGCGCCAATTGGATCTCTGTAGCTCCAGAAAATTTATTTCGAGTGCAGGGAGGTCAGAATCCAGCAGCATCAGCAGTCCTTTTTCAGCCTAACTCAGATTTTTGCTCAGCTCCCTCAATTTCAGCCAGAAAATACCTGAAATCACAGAAAAATACACAAACTCATAGTAAAGTCCAGAAATATGATTTTTGCCTAAAAACTAATAATATTCTACTAAAAACTAATTAAAACATGCTAAAATCTACATGAAATTACCCCCAAAAGCGTATAAAATATCCGCTCATCACCCTACCTCGATAAGCAAAACCATAACCCAGATGTGTCAATTCGACTCTTTTCGCTTAGCCCGAAATCAACGGCAACCAAAAACTCAGCTCCGCTTGCTTTCTCAATAACAGAACATCCCCAAACGCAACATGCAAACTCGATTTCTAATTCCTAAAAACATCAATGTCACAAAGACTTTAATACACGCAACAAAACACTAACACGGGTCTCCAAAACAGAAATAATTACTGTAATACGAAAACAAAGTAGCGGCGGTCTTTGAACCTGTTTGGCAGTGGCCCCGGCAGCAACCTCATGCGGCAACGGTGACCGGATTCTGGCAACAGCAACTGAAACCAACATGCAGTGATTGTAACATTTCCATAACTCGAAAGAAACTCGACCCAATACTTAAAACCTTACCGGCAGTGTTTTCTGGCGATGGCAGTGGGGTTTTGGGCGGCAGAGGTGACGTGGAGCTCCGGCGGCAGAGGTTCAGCCACCCACCTCCAAGAGCAGTGACAGAGCAAGCGGCAGTGGCTGGACGTGGCGGTTCCAGCCTCACTGCCCTCTCTCACTCGTGAACCCTCTCTCTCCGTGGCTCAACTTCAACGGCGACTCCAAGGTGGACCAACAGCGATGGCGACGGCACGGACAGCAGCGGTAGCACGACGCTCCTCGTGATGCCTTCCCCCTTCTTGTGTGCACGCCTGATGCACCACTATTTCGTGGTACATCTTGTGCTTAATTAAGTGAATTTTATCCACTAGTCTCACACTTATTCATATTATTTGCATGGTTTTACAATCCCTTCCCAGAATTTGTTCTATGATTGAAAATATGTTTCTTTGGCTCTAAATTTTCTATGTTTAATACCCTCTTATTACCATTCGATGCCGTGATATGTATGTTGAGTGTATTCAGACTTTATAGGTCAGGAATGGCTTAGAGAACAGAAAGGAAACATGCAAAAGTGGAAGGAACGCGCGAAAATGAAGTTTTGACAGAAATGGCAGCGACGCGCACGCATGGACGACGCGTACGCGTGACTCGCGCAGAACCCAAGCGACGCGCACGCGTGGATGACGCGAACGCATGGCTAGCGCAAAACACGAGCGACGCGTACGCGTGACCCACACGCACGCGTGACGGACGCCACGTGCAGAAAGTTGCTGAAAATGTCCCAAGTGATTTCTGGACTCCTTTTCGGCCCAAATCCAAGCCCAGAAAATACATATTAGAGGCTATAAAGTGGAAGAATGCATCCATTCAAGGAGAGAACATAGACATAACATTCATTATTCACAATTTTAGTTTTAGATGTAGTTTTTCTAGAGAGAGAGGCTCTCTTATCTCTCTTAGGTTTTAGGATTAGGATTTCTCTTAGTTTTAGGATTGTTTCTTCATTCCAGGTTCAATGTCCCTTTAATTTAATTTCTCTTCTACTTTATTTATTCTAGTACTTTGGCTTATCTATTTCTCTTGTTAATTACTTATGTTGCCAAATTGGCTTATAAACTCCATGTTAGATTTGATTTTCTTATTTAATACACATTGAGGTATTTTAGATTTATGATTACTTTCTTCTATTTATTATATAAATAATTTGGATTTTTTCTCTTTTGGCTTTGGTTGAGTAATTGGTGACACTTGAGTTGTCAAACTCGGCTGTTGATTGAAAATTGGAGTTTGCTAATTGATTTGGATCCCTCTAAAGCTAGTCTTTCCATAGGAGTTGACTAGGACTTGAGGAATCAAGTTGATTGGTCCACTTGACTTTCCTTTATTTAGTAAGGGTTAACTAAGTGGGAGCAATAAACAATTCTCATCACACCTGATAAGAATAACTAGGATGGGATTTCCAGTTCTCATACACTGTCAAGAGATTTTCTAATTAATAAATTATTTTTCTCGTCATTTAAATTACTTGTTCCTTATTTCAAAAACCCAAAACAAAAATACTTTTTTCATAACCAATAATAAATCATACTTCTCTACAATTTCTTGAGAGACGACCCGAGGTTTAAATACTTCGGTTATAAATTTTATTGGGTTTGCTTAAGTGACAACCAAAACTTTTGTACGAAAGAATTTTTGTTGGTTTAGAAATTATACTTACAACGTGATTATTTTTATGAAATTCTTTACTAGCAAGAGTCTGTTCATCAACGCCCTCCCGTCAGTCTCTCTCTCTCACCTCAGTTCTGATTCGTGACGGAGACAACCTCGCGGACAGCAGCGGCGGCATCAAGTAGGCAGGGCACGGCGACAGCGGTGGCGCGGCCCACCAGCACCGGCGCATCTTCCCTTTCCACCGGCACTCCCTTCCTTTCTCGGATCTCCTTCTTCTCCCTTCCCCTTCTTTCTTTTTTCTTTTCTTTTCTTTCTTTCTTTCCTTACAGGAACCGTGTGTGTGTGTGTGTTGGGTTGGTTTGTGTGTGTGTGTGTTTTGTGTGTTGTGTCTGTGTAGAGTGTGGGGTGTGGGGTGGTAGAGGTGAGTGGGTTAGAGTTTAGGTTAATGAAGGTAAATTAGGATTTGTGTTGTGTAATGAAATTGGAAATTTTAGGGATTAAGATAAGGTAGTAGTTTTTAATAAAAATAAAGTATAGAGTAATAATCTAAATTCAAATTAAATATGTAATAATCATCTTTGAAATACCATTTTATTATCAAGTTGAAATTTATTTTCGAATAAATACTAATTCAATGAAAATTGATGATAACTAGATTAATTCTTCTTTATTTATAAAATAAGATTAAAAATCTAAATATTTAAAATTAAGGCATATAAAAATATTCACTATTTTTCAATTATAAGAACTCTAAAAAATAAATAAGAAATTACTTAATTTATATAAAAAATTTCTAAAAATATAATCTTAAATAAATATAATAGATCATAAATAATTTATTAATAATTTTTAAAAATTTGGGATCTTACAGTAGTAACTCCATTTCCTGTGCTCAAGCCTCGGCATATTGGGCTCGAACTTCTACCAATTTTTTTATAAACTTCTCTTGTTACACAATGATTATATCAATTATATAAATCAAGCTTCAAACAATATAGTATACTATTTCACAATAATATGGTAATTTTGACTTGATGATTTCAATCTAAAAATATTTATTGAATGAGAGATAAAATGATTAAACCGAATAAATTCTATTATATCTACTAAAAAATTATTTAAATATTTTTATTATCAATTTAGATTTAGTACAATACAGCATGAGATAAACCATAAATATGTATATTTCTATGCATATATTAAATACAATTCGCTGAAACAAAAATTACATCGAATTCAGAAGAAGATAGGTTTTATTAGACCATCTCTAGTAGGGAACTCATTCTAGTCCCTATTTATGGCCCACCTGTCATAAAAAGTAACTTCACATCAGCTTTTGCATCATTACCAGTAAATAGGAACTCAAAGAATCTCTCTTCTCCATTAGAAGGAACTAACTTTAGTTCCTATTGTGGTCCCACTTAATTAATTAATTAAAGTAATTAAAATTAATATAATTATTATTTTTTATAATAATATTATTTAAATTTATAAATTTAAAATAATTTAATATTATAAAATATTAAAATAAATAACTTAAATTTGGTTAGTATTTTAAATTTTATAAATAAAAATAAATAATCCAACTAAAAATTATTTTATAATATGTAAAAATTAAATTTATTTTTTATGTAAAATAAATTTAATTAATTATGATTTAACATAATTATTTATATTAATTATAATTTAATATAACTAATTATTAAATAATTAATATAAATAATTAATTAAATAGAGATATAAGTATTTAATATAATAAATTATTATAATTATTAATAAATTAATTATAATTTAATTATTTAATATATATATTTAATATATATTTTTTTAATTAATTTATCACATGGCATGATTTTATTAGTTGTTGCAAGTCCCTGTTTAGAGATTCTCAACCTTGATCCATGTGAAGAGCCCTCCTTCCTTTTTCACTCCAATAGTAATTGAGTCCCCATATATTAAAAGAGGAACTCTTTTTCTTAGCATTGGAGTTGCTCTTATGGGATACGAAATCAATTACCTTCTCTTTCTTTGATGTCAATCATCTCTCTACTCATTTAATTAATATTCTTTTACCATTTTTTTTTCACTTCTTGCTCTCCACTCTCAAATCAATCCACTAATTGTGTGAGATCCATAATTATTAGTTTATAATAAGTTTATAATATGTTGTTCCTACTTGATTTGATTTGATAAACGGATATTATTAATAATCAGTCATTACTAGAAAATTAGTTATTACAGATGAATATTTTCAATGAATTTTATCCCACAAAAATACAGATAGAATTTTAAAAAATTTTTTTTGTAAAAAAAAAAATAAATTAACATAAATTACAGACAAAAAATAAAATTCATCAATAATTTTATCGATAAAATTAATTTTTTTTTTATAAAAGATAGTTACAGACAGATTTTTTGTCTGTAATTAAATAAATAAAATAGTATATTTTATTAAATTATTAGAGACGAAAAAATTCCTCTGGAACATAAAATTTTCTGTCATTTCGACATTGAACTAACCCTAACTTACACCCTAGTCTCTCGAGCTCCATTCACCCTCCACGCTAGTGAAGAGCTTCTTCCTCTCACCGTCCACGCTCTCTCACCGTCCACGAGCTTCTTTCACCGCTGCTGCCACTGCTCGCGTCGCACAATCTCATCACTGAACTCAGCAACGGCCATTCGCTGGTTATCCTCATCCACCGGTTCAGGAATCACTGCACTCATCCTTCAGGGAAGATCTCTGCCTCTGGTGGTCGCGGAGGTAGTCGCGTCGTCGTCGTTCTCACCGCTCTAGGCCCATCCGCCTCCTTCATGCACGGTGTCATCTCCCTCCAACTTTGCGACGGCGCCGCTGTCTGTCGCCCAGCCAACCACAGCCTTTGTAAACGAGTAAGGTGGCTTTGGCGGTGGGCGATTCAACCCCTCCGCTGCTACTCCGCCACCCTGGATGGCAACTTCCTCCTCAGCTCGGCCCGAGCCGTTTCCTTCAAATGCGCCAAATGTAGATCCAGGTGTTCTTCTCTTGTGTGTTCTGGAATGAGAGCTAATTTTGATTGCAGTTTTGGAATTGAATTTTGGAATCCTACTCGAACTGAAATTGCTCTTGATTATACTGGTTGAAATTCAAAATTAAAAACTAATTCTTCTTATTCAGCCAAATATGTTGCTTCTTCTTCATTTTCTACATAAATAGACAAAGATGAATGCAGAATTATTGCTCGATCTGCCAGCTCTGTTGATTTTGTTTGTTGTTGAGGTTAAAATGTAAAATTGAAATCTGATGAGTCTCCTTCTTCTCCTTTGATGTGAACTTCTTCTGTAAGTTTTGGATTCCTTGCTGATTTTGAAGCTTTTGCTGGTGTAGACTCTAATTTTGCAATTTTATATTCTGAATCTGAATTCTAAAATTGGAGATTTGTGATTATTGAATTTTCTGCTGCTAGCTTTGCTGAATTATTGCTGAGTAGTGAAAATTCTGCATTTGATTTGGCCTGAATCTAGAAAATTGGAGGCTCCTGGAGTCATTGATATCGTTGATTTGGCTGTGGTTACTGTTCTAAGGTCGTATAATGAGACTGCATTTATGGTTGATCAAAATTATCCTTCATTTCCTTTATCAGCTACTTTGGATCATATTGTTGGCATCCTGCGCTGCTCTATTAATTCAATCCATGGCAGCCAATCTTAGGGTCGTCACTGGTACTTAAATCAATTTCATTTTATAGATACTTTTCAGGTACGCAAGCAACTAGCAATTTTCTCTTGTTTTTTGTTCACTCTCTACTGCTTGCAGGAAAGCACTTAGCAGAGCATTGTAGAAATGAATATCCTTGGGCTACCAACTTTATTCTTTGGTTTATTGCTGAAATTGCCATAGTCGCCTGTGACATTCCTGAAGGTATTCAGATTCATCTAGCAATTCTCTTTTATCTCATTTATTTGTATAATTACCATGTTTTATAGGATACAACAGAGTCCATGACTTTAAAACATGCACAACCACCAACATAAAAGTTAGATCCATGATTGGCAACCATATATTTCCATGTTTTGAAATCTTGATCCCTCACTCTACATGTGCAGTAATTGGGACAGCCTTTGCATTGAACATGCTTTTCAGCATACCTGTTTGGATTGGTGTTCTTCTGACAGGACTCAGTACATTGATCCTCTTAGCTTTACAGCAATATGGGGTAGTTTTCTGTGTTCTATTCTTCTCTGCTATTATACGACAGGGAATTATTTGTATCCTGAACAAATTTATGGTCGTCATTGTATGTTATATTAGGTACTATCTATCTATATAACAACAATATGAGCCCGTTTATATGTTGTTATTGAAACAGGTTAGAAAACTTGAATTCTTGATCGCATTTCTAGTATTTACAATTGCTGCATGCTTTTTTGCTGAGCTTGGATATGCAAAACCTGTTGCTAAAGAAGTTTTGAAGGGTCTTTTTGTGCCAGAACTAAAAGGAAGCGGTGCTACTGGTCTCGCGATTTCACTCCTAGGGGCTATGGTTATGCCGTGCATTCTCCCTGTCTTCTACAGCCATTTGATTTTTCTTTCCTTTTGAAATGTATTCTCAAGCTTTGTTTCTTTGTGAATTCTGCAGATTATCCAGTATACCACTCACTATATGATGATTTCATCTGGATGCAGAAATTTGGAGATCCTATGTTTCATAGGCATGTTGCAGGTTGGTGGCATTGAATTTCCTTTTTCAGTTTATGTCACATTAAACTCCATCTCAGTTAACTCTAATGATATCAAAATGTTTCTTGAAGAGTTAAGAATTTAATAATTACATATACAACTACAGGTTAAAATATGTTAACTTTTCCGCAATTAGTATATTCACAATATATACACAGTGTTACAAATGGGAAACTTCTGTTATCATGTTTGACACTTCATGACCTTATTTGATACGAGAATTTTTCTCCGCATTGAATCGAATCAAATCCTAACAAGTGGTAACAAGATCTATGTCATTTCATACGTTAGACGAAAGAATAGGTGAAAGAACTATAGAAACCACAAGAGAAACTGTAACTACATATACTTAATTCACTTGAATGACAATTGGTTCTGTTGTGGAAAACAGCTGCAAGTGTTTAGGGTCTAGTAGCATTATGGCTAGCCGACCTCACATTATGAGATAATGATCGTTGTAACTGAATTTTATAAAGATATTCATGAAACCAAAATGTTTGAATCACAGCTTAATGTGAAGAACTTGGAAGATGAGATTTCAAATAAAGACATGAATTTGTCTCCTATATTGAAGTCAATCAAGGAGCTTGAGAAAGCAGCAATCAAGATAAATGACCAGAGAAAGGTATCATTTGGCCAAGTTTAAACTTAAAACAAACACAAGTTCTTAAAATAACAACTATCATATAATAAAGTGTTTTCTTTTCTTTTCTTTTGTTTTTCTTTTTGTTCAGGAAATAGAAGCAAGTAAAGGTTGGAGAACATGGAAAGAGTACCAAATGAAAGTGAGAGATGTGAATGATAGACTTATGATGGCTGAACGTACATTCACTGACAGAGATGGCCTCTTAGGAATGACATGGCATAAGCATTTGGTGAGTATATAGTTTTTTACTCTAAGAAGCAAGTGTTTTCTAGGCCAGTTCCCTCATTCTTCTTCTGACTTATAATATCACATAGTCTCATTAACAAATGCCATGTGAACATTAGATGAATTCTACTGTTTTGAATGAAACTAGGGTTCTAACTTCTAAGAAAGATGAAATTGAAGAAACCAAGCAAGCAAAGCAGAGAAGAAACATCAAACATGGCTGCTACTGTTGGAATCACAGAATTTATTGGAGCAGAGATGATTGAGAAGGCAATTTCTTAGTAGATGAAGCTATTTTGTCCAAGCTAAAGTCAAAGAAGGCAAAGGTCCTTGTTGAGGTAAATCTATATTACGCCCTTCAATTGAAAGGCAAATTCAGTTGCCAAATATTAGTATAGTTGTGATGTGTGTGTGAAGACCATTTAGAAGGATGAATTTTTGAAACTCTGCTTTGTGACAGCTTCTATATCAGCAAACTCTATAAATAAAGAAGAGAGCTGTGTCAATACAAACTGTGTTTTCTTCCCTTTGCTGATTAAAATAAATAGAATATATAGAATATTATCTCAGTATTTCCATTAATCAATGTCACAAGGATCTGGTTTTTAAGATTTCGCGAGTTGCCTTATAAGCCATGAAAGTAATTAGGTACCTTGAAATATATTCTTTTTCTGGTTGAATAAGCCATTAGATTTTCTTTGTGCCAGAATTTCTTGTGCCAAAAAGGGAAGCATCAGTGAGAATTTCTTTGTGCCAGAATTTCTTGTATATCAAGAATGCTGTTGTATCATCAAACTTAACTCCTTGAGGCACCAAATTTAAGAGAACAGTGGTTTTCTCTAGTTGATGATTTGCTGCATTAGCTCCAACAATGCGAACCTGGTTGCGACTCAACAAAAGACTGGCTGCAATTCCCTCAGCTAGCTTGAAAACCAAAGGGAAGAACTTGTATATTACGATGCTGATGTGGAGTTTAACTTGAAGTGGCCACACACAACCACAAGGAGATCCAGGAGGTGTATTTGTCAATGGCTCTGAGCAAGTCACCATCATGCAATCTAAAAGGAATAGGATCAATATAAAATCTTGTTTGTTTAAATTGTTGAAAATGAAGGAACTAGTAGTGTCAATGAGTAATGTAAATAGTTATAGTTCTGTCAATGATTTATATTTTGGGTATCTTTTAATTGAGATAGTGAGATATTGGCCAATGATGTTGAAAAATAACATCCAATTTTATAGGTATTATGTAATGAATATTATGTTTATCTATATGATTTTTGGCCTCTTTTTTTAATTTACAATGTGTTTGATGGAGGAAATTTTAAAAATAAACCAAAAGTATTCATTTTGCAATGGAAAAATTTAAAAAAAATTTATATTTTACTTTATCGACAGATTTACAGACATTTTTTGTCTGTAATCATAGCGTGAGATGATTTTCCAAGGTTCAAATTACAGACGGAAAATTCGTCGGAAAATCTGTTTGTAATCACAGATAGAAAATCCGTCGGAAAATCCGTCTGTAATTACAAACAGAAAATCCGTTGGAAAGTTCGTCACCTTTGGGAAATGGATAGAAAATTTATAGAGGAAAAATCCGTCGATAACTGGTAAAAATCCGTCTGTAATTTTTCGACGGAAAAAAATCCGTCGGTAAATAATTTCTGACGGGACTTTTACAGAGGGACAAAATCCGTCTGTAATAAAGACTAAATCTGTCTGTAAATTTGTCTGTATTAATTCATTTTCTAGTTGTGAGTTAATAAAGATGAGATTATTGAGATCAGCAAGGACATAGTAAGGTGGTAGGTGTCTAAAAATTTCTTTAGAATCCAAGGTAACATATATACATTATATAACATTTAATTAATTAATAATTTAATATTTATATTATATTTCACATGAGTATTTTGAGAATGTTTGTCTACCCATTTAAATTTGTCACTTTTAAGTGTGTAAATTTTCTTAAAGACTTTTTCATGGGTTGATGTATGGCCCAACTGCTTCTTCTATTTTACATAAAATACAAAATAAATTTTTTTTACATAAATAGATGTCTATTAAATAAGATCTAATGTCACTTAAATTATGTTACCATCCTCTCTAATTAATCATGTCTGATTAATCTCTATGTCGTCAATCTCTCTATATTCTGTCCAAATCCAATAATTTAGCATAAACTCCTTTTTCCCACAAATGCATTTTAATAATGTTTAGCTCTTTATAGTTTGTGCATCTACACTTATCACTACTAAAAAATTAGTTATTACAGACGGATATGTTTGACGGATTTTATCCCACGAAAATACAGACAGAATTTCAGAGGGATTTTTTGTCGAAAAATAAAAAATAAATTAGCATAAATTACAGATAGAAAAAAGAATCCGTCGATAATTCTGTCGCAAAAATTAATTTTTTGTGAGAAATGGTTACAGACGGAAAATTCGTCTGTAATTAAATAAAAAATACTGCATTTTATTAAATTATTACAGATAAAAAATCCGTCTGTCATTTAAAATTTTCCGTCAGAAAATTTTAATTTAAATATAACTTCACCCCCACCCTATCGAGCTCCTTTCACACACAAAAAATCACAGCTCAAACGAGTTGTTCCTCTCTCCTTCAACGAGCTTCTCCGTCGCACGAGCTTCTTCTTCTCCTTTCCTCACTCACAGTGCCACCGCCACCACCCTAACCACCGCAGCTACCTTCTCCTTCTTCTCCTCTCTTTTAAACGCTGAACTAGTGGAACACAGCCCCTGTCTCTCTCGTTCTTTCTCGTTCACAGAACAAATCAAGCTCAAGCTCCTATTCTCTTTGTCTCAGGTGAGCTCCAGCACGCTGGCGCCACCTGTAGCAGCGTCTATCCCCACCGCCGCTGCACCTCTCTCTCCTTTTATCCCCACTCAGTTCTGGTTCGCATATCTTCTCAGCGCCGCAGCCATCATCTCCTCCAGTCAATGCTTCCATGTTTTGGTTTCAAAATTCTTTTAATTTCTGTTAAGTTCAATTAATTTTGTTTTGTTAGTTTGATTTTAGTAATTAGTTTAGTTAGATTTGTTTTCTGATTAGTGGATTTTTAGGTTTTGATTAGATTAGGTTTAGTTATATTTGTTTTTTCTAATTTTAGTAATTAGTTTGATTTAATGTTGAAACTTTTTTCCTCATGGTTTTTCAATTTTTGGTGTTTCCTCTTTCACTGCACTATCTTTTTTCTTTTGCTGCTGCTTCTTGCTGCAGTGTGATAGTGATTCTTCTAAGAGAATATGATTATGGATTATGCTTTACAAGGGCTGAACTTAGTGATCTGCTTAGAGCTCTGTTAGTTGCAATTCTTCTATTTCATATGTCTTACTAATGAATCACCTGTAATTTTTCTATTGATGATAAAGCCATCAGAAGAAAGGCAAATTTTGTTACTGATGATAAAGCTAACCAAGGCAAGCTTGTCTCTACTTAAATCCTCCTGCATATATACGATAGAATAATATTTGGTTTCGATAGTAACCAATTTTCAAATAAGTCCATATAGTTAAAAAATTTGTAATCTGTGTGGTTTTTTTTTGTTGTGTGTGGAGGAAGGAATTGTTACTGAATTGACAATACAGCATGGAACAAAGCAGATTTGTTTCATGGCTGTTATGTTCACTTCTTCTGTTGATGATGGAGATTTCTGCTGCTGTTCTTTCTCTTTCTGGCATAAACTATGAAGGTTAATCTTTTCTTTAATTTTCTTCCCCGCTTCCCTTTTTCATTTTGATCTTTGGTCAAGTTAATTATGCTGGAAATTACTAGGAATGATAGCTGAAAATTTGATGATGATGCTATTCTGTGACTTGTTATTTCCTTTTCTTTTTTGCCTTGAGAATCTTAACTCTTAAGTACTTCCTAATTACCTATTACATAGTGGCATATTCTCAAGTGAATTAATTGATGGGAGGTTTTAGTTCTTACCCTTCTTTCTGTTTTTTCACTGAACAGTTCTAGCTTTGATGGCGATAAAAAAATGAATTGAATGATCCTCACAATGTCCTGGAGAATTAGGATAGTAATTCTGTTGATCCTTGGAGTTGGAGGATGATTACTTGTAACCTTGATGGCTCTGTTTCAGTATTGTAAGTTTAGATTTTGAAGTGTTTTATGGAAGTAGCAAACAAGTTTCAAGATATTTATATAAGAAAATGAACCAAACAAATTTGAGTAGTTTGAATTATTTTTTCTTTCTTTTAAAGATCTTTTCTTTTCATATCAAGGGAATGCCTACTCAGAACTTGTCTGGTACTCTATCTCCTTGGGTTGGAAACCTTACTAACTTACAATCTGTGTAAGTTGTCTGGATTTTTGTTTAAGCCTATAGCAATTAGAAGCCTAGAAAAGCTCCAGACACTTGATCTCTCCAATAATAATTTCAGTTGCGAGATACCGAATTTTTTGGGAGGCCTCAAGAACCTGAATTATTTGTAAGTTACTTATATTACAGATTCTAACTGTTCAAAGTGTTGTGTTTGATACTTATTTCTATTTGGACTTATGAAATTTGGTTTCTTATTCCATTTAATGTGTTCTTGTTGGTGCTAGGCGGTTGAATAATAATAGCCTTACAGGACCGTGTCCTCAGTCTTTAAGCAACATAGAAGGTTTAACACTTGTGTAGGTCTTTGTTACCTTGGCATTAATGTTATCTTTTCCTTATAAAACTAATGATTTCTAGGTATAAAATTGAATACTAACTGTAATGAATTGAAAAATATATGTAGAGACCTCTCCTACAATAATCTGAGAGGTTCCTTGCCAAGAATACCAGCAAGAACATTAAAGTAAGATCATTTAGCGTTTCTAGTTAAATGTTGACTTTAGCTCTGTATTCAAGTTAACAAAAAAATGGTGTACTAATTTCTTGATTGATTATTTACTTCCAGGATTGTCGGAAATCCATTAATTTGTGGTCCGAAATCCAACAACTGTTCTACTTTACCAGAGCCAGTTTCCTTCCCTCCAGATGCACTAAAAGGTTGAGATGATTTATGTGTTTTGAACTCTACTTTCAGCTACGTTAACTACTTTTTTATAACTATTTTATGTGTCATATAGTTTATATTTCAATAAATGGTGCCTTGTATTTTATTCAGGTAGGTACCTATCTCATTCTATTATTTTCAAGTATTTTCTGCATAATTATGTGAAGCTAGTAAAATACTTTTACAATTTTTGAGCTGAAAGGAATGTATACTAAAATGTGACTGTCTGTTCAGGTTTGTATTTGGATATACCTTTGGATAGATGACAACATTTGTGATATTCATCGGAAAGATATTTATTGCAAGTTAGCTTTCTGTATGAATGATTGGTTGGTTTATGCATATACATTTTCTAAAGTGAGATTTTTCTTTTTCTCAGTTGTGTCATTTATGGCTGCATTAGGCTTCTTGCTATATGGAGGAAGGTGAGATTTATGCATTGTCTTATTTAAATACTTGTCTCATTTAAATACTTGTAATTATTTCTTAAATCACAACAAATTAAGACTTGAGCCTTAATTTGTGATATATAAATTACTCATTTAATAAGTGAATCTCAGAAGAATTTTTTTATATCAATTTAGTTGTGACATTATATTGTAGTTTGGATCTATCACAGCTATTTGTTTCACCTGTTTTTTGATAAGGTGGGTTATGGTAAGTGATAACCGGTGTTTTGATATACATGGACCATATAGAATAATGCAGTATATACAGTATACTTGTTTAGTAGTTCATAACCTTAATCAGACCCTTGTAAGTACAAGCTTTTTTCTTTAGTGGATATTATATAGACACATCCCTTGTAAGGTTCATTTATCTTTCAGTACTGATACTAGATTGGCAAATTTTAAGATGTCTCCTTTATGCTTATCTTCCTAATAATTAGAATCTTAATGGTGGAAAGCAATCATATGTCTAGCTTGGCTAATAATTAGAACCCTAATAGTTTCTTTTATATCTTTCATTATACAACTTGTTAGTTCTCTTAATTCATCATCTTCTCTGCTCTATTGTGGCATGTCACTGTTTAGGAAAAAAATTATGTGGAACAAGACATGTAGATTTTGGAAATTTAAGTTAAACATATTTAGATTAAAACAGTACATGATTATTTAATTACCATTACTTGTGCTATACAAATTATTAATTCTGTTTTTTATATGTTCTCAATTCAGCAATATGGTGACATTAGGTGACAACAATATGTTTACATGCAGTATATAAAGTCCTAAATGACCACATGGATATTCTTGGTTAGTTTTCAATCTTTGTATTCTTGATAATACCTTATAAAATTTATGAATTGTCAGAATATATCTAATATGATTGATGAGTTTGGAAAACTCTAAATTAAATTGATGATGATTAAACATTATTAACTTAATTAGTTGCAAAATTATTAATTTAAATTTTAATTCATATTTGCTAATTAATAATTTTATTACTTGCAGATTTTATTATTGGGCCAAAAGAAAGAAAATTAGCAAGCCCAATATGTTGAAAAAATTCAGCCTTGGTTACAAAAATGATTTAAAGAATGTGGCTGAATTATTATTTCATTAGTTGGGCCAGATTTTGGTTATCAAATCCCAAATTAAAATTCTTTACTAGACCAACAAGGGATTGGCCCGAATTGAAAAGAAAGAAGAAAGGAAATATGCATGCTTTGTTCGGTTACCTCTCTCCCTCTTTTGATGGAATTCAAATTTTTATGAAATATCTTTAAATGCCTTGGTAAATGAAACTCTGAAATTGATTTGATGGCATTTAATGAAGCTTTGCACGTTGCAAGGCAAAAGCATGGGAAGTTGATTTTTAATTGATTATAATTGATAACACTAATTACTTCCAAAGTTTTTCTTCTCTTTTCTCTTTCATCTCTCTTCTTCCTTTCAGTCACTTCACAGAGAAAACATGAAAGTTACCACAAGCTATCAGAAGCAAAAAGAAGAAGCTAGAAGCAAGCATGAAGCCATGATGATGATGGCGGTAAGAAAAAGAAAATCTATGTATGGAGTGGTTAAGATCTTTACCACAAAAGGTAAGATGTGGTGAGGTGATTTCAAGCTCTCCATAACCAAAAATAGTGGAGATCCACTTCGGTCAGAGGAAGAAGATTCTTGGAGGGATGGCTTGTCTCAGCTTTTGATCAACCACCACAGGAGATAGCTACTGTAGCTACGTTGGGGAAGAGACAGAAGTTAGAGCAGAAGAAGCTGTCATCATCAAGAACTCATCAAGGGCTAGGAATCCTTCTTGGAGTGCAAGTCAAGATGGAAGGCCCAGATTGATGAAGTTTGGTGTGAAAGGAAGACACAGAGGTAATTGCATGTTGGTCATAGCATTCGGTTTCCTCTCCTCTCTCTCTCTAGCTGAACCAGTTTTTGCATGAAGAAGAAGAAGTTGGCTCGGTTCAAGAGTTTTAACCTTGGAGGCTTCCCCTTCTATAAATAATGGAGAACAGCCAGGGCTTGAAGCAAGGAGAAAGTGAGTGAAAGCAAAGATTTCTCATAGCTACCCAAGCTAACAGAAGTTCTTCTCCTTCAATGTTCTTCATTTTGTATTTTTCTGTTTAGTTTTATCTGTCTTGAGTCTTATGAAAAAAGGCAAACAGTGAGGTTTGTAAGAAAAAGCCATAGAGCGAAAAAAGGCAGAGAGTGCAAAATTAAAAGAAAAAGAAATAGATATCCTTAGAGGTCATTTGTACATCTGTGTTGTGTTTCATGATTCTATGGGAATCTCCTTGCAAGTTGGGTTAGCACTTAGTAGTTGAAAGCTTGGCAATGACCAAGTCAAGTTTAGGATTAGGGATTAGATTCTGGACTTGTCCCGGATAGGAAGGGTAGTTCCTAGGGAGAATTGGTGTATGTAATCATGATTATAGTGAAATTCTATCATTGTTGTGATGGAGACTGTATGTAGGCTGCATTGCACTTAGCAGCTGAACCAGGATACCTCTTGGTGTGATTTTCTCTCTCCTCTATTTCATTTCTGTTTCTGCTGCGTAGGAGACAAAACTGAAAAATATCTCTTGGCTGGTTACGAGACAAAAAGAAAATGTCTCTTAACTAAGCACGAGACAAAAACAAGAAATATCTCCTCAAGTGTTCTAAAAGGATAGCAAGGGTTATCAAGCGAAAAGAGGCTAAGATTCAACTCCCCCTTCTCTTAGCCACTGATAAATCATCAATGATATTGCAACGCCAATGATATTTTTCATTCAGTTTATTTCTATTGGATTCTGTTAACAGGAAATACTCTTGGAGAAATTGCTGGTGAGAAGGCTGGTATATTTAAGGTATATTTAGATTAAAATATTTTCTCTTAGTTTTGAATATGAATTAAATGCCTTTTTAATTCTCTATCTGTCCTTTCTTTCTAAATCCATCAATTATAATCTATATTTTCTATTTTTCTCACTGCAGGATCAAATCCCAGCTTTTACGGTGCCTCAGCCTGACGAAGCAATGCTTGAAGAGAAGGCTAAATGGTTTAAGACTTGGTCTTGAAGGTGAGCACCAATATCTGAATGCCGATCTTAATTATTTATCATGCATGGTTGATTAAAATTTACAATTGAAATCAAAGTCAACAATTCCTACAAGCAATATTATATTATATATAATGTTAACTTCTACATTTTAATTTATATTATTTTGATGTGGGGGAAACGAGAATATAAATGCTTGTTGCCATACTTTAGACCAAACTATACACATTATTATTTAATTTATTCTAAGCAAATTTAGTACAATCAAGTATGATATAACAAGATATTCTTCTACAAAGTCAAAAATGGAGACTTACAATTTTCTCCATGTGTCTCTTCATTGACCTTTTTCTTCTACAGTAATCCTTTTAATCATAAAACACTCACTTATAATTATCTATGCTTCATTAATTTTCGATGATGTCCTCGTTCATTTTAGGATTGTGAAAGCTTTTTTTTACTAAACTTTTGAAGGATGCCTTGTAACAACTGCATGCTTAAATTCTCTTGATTTAATTGCTTGATATACTTTTATGCTTATTATGTTGCTGATCTAGAAAATTGGCCGCTTTATTATATTCCCTAGAAACAATATAATTATACAACTACTAAATTTATAAACCAGCCAGCATATTTAAGGATATCCTGCAGTGATGCCATTGTGAGTATGGGTGAATTCTTGATGTTGTCTCTCTGAAAAACTCTGCATCACCCTCCAAAATGATACTTCTGCACCCTATAGTCCAAGCAAAGAATAAACTCTCCAGTTAGCTTAGCTCTATATTAAAACTTCAGAGATGTAGATTTGTCAGTGTACTGCTGCTGTAAAATATTTTCCATCATGTTTATTAGTATATATTATAGATTAATTTTTCCTTGTTATTTCTTGCCAGATCTTCCTCTCTTGTCAAACTTGAATCTTAATAGATGCAATATTACCGACGACGGCTGTGAAAAATTTTCACGTAAGCTATTGGGACTTGTCTATCTGCTATTTTTTGTTTGATAATTATCTATTTTTAAATATGCTCATTTGTTCCAAATATGGACCTATTCTCTCTCTCTCCACACAAGACGTCACAACTCAATTCGTCATTCATTAAGCTTAAAGTTGATTTTTAATTATTGCGATCTTAACAATAGGACCAAAGGATGTTATACACTTAGTGTTTAGGATAGTTTCTCCTCGCGTGATAGGCGTAATTCTAGTGAAGAAGATTTGGATAAAGACAAAATGGAACAACATGAAAATGGATTAGACACTTGAGGACTTGTTCAACACCTTCAAGCAATATATAATGATCTTGCAGATACCCAAGGTGCTTTTTATTTACTAAAATCAATCTTTTTTCTGAGCCAATGTTCATGAATTTATATTCTAGTAGTGGTCATCATCAATATCAACATCAACATCATCATCATCAAGTAGTTGAAGAGGTTTCAGTGCAAAGGGTGAAGAAGGAGGAGGTTAATGCAAAGATATCAGCATAGTAGAACAACAAGATTGCAAAGATTAACAACAGATTCAAGAGAGAAGATGTTGTCATTAAAGGCTAGGAGAATGAGCAGGTTCAGAAGGCTACTTCTTGGATGAAGGAAGTTGAGGTAATTAACTTTTTCCTCAAGGTCTTATTTGCATGTTGCTGCTCTTCTTGTTCCTTTTTTATCTTTTGTTTTTTATATTTACTGTATTGGTGAGTTTTTTTGGAGTTTATGATTACTCTGAAGACTTAAAATAGATCTCATGTTTTTTGTGCTTTACAACTATCTTAGATTGATTGATTATTGATCCAATCAAATTCATGAAAAAGGTCAATTTTGGTGTTAAAGGAAAGATTGAATCAAGGTTAGGTAGTGAGTAACTGAGTAAGTGACCTGATGACAAATGCTCAATTTTGGTGTCAAACTTTTTGAATGAACCTGCAGGTTTTCAGCTTTTATCAATATCCAAGAATCAAAATAAGGTCCATGACTCATGACAAATGCTCTTCCAACATCTGTCAGCAAAATATTGCAGACTTTCGAATATACTTACCAACTGGAAAAAAATTGGAGTTTGAACATCAACAATGTCATCAACTTCAGTGCTTGACACATAAGGAAATGCCCTATTCACTCCTTGCAAGAAAATCAAGCAGAATTTTGAAAGACTTTGAGCAAGTAAAAACAACATAAAAAATCATGATGGTTTAATTTCTATCTTTTTGCATCTTTCTACTTCTTATGATAGGTTCTTGCTACAAACCATGGTGAGAAAGAAGGTTCTGAAGGCATTCCGACGCTCAATTTTCGAGGCTACCTGACAGATAAGTCAAAAACCGGAGGATGGCTAGCAGCAGGGCTCATCTTAGGTACCCCTTTTTTTTCTTTTTCAATCCAAAGAAATTTGAGTCATAATTTGAATTCTAAATTTGCATACTTTTTTTTACTATGCAGGAACTGAACTAGCTGAAAGAATGTGTTATGAGAATATCTATGAACTTGGTGACATTCTTGGTTGGAACTTTGAATCTTTCATTAGCTAAATCTGCTATAATATTAACCAATTTTATGGGAACTCTTAACCTTCTTGGCCTCCTTGGTGGCTTCTTAGCTGATGCTGGCATTCAAAATTTATATGATGCCATAAGAACAATACACTGAGTTTATGTTTTGAATTATAGTTGATGTATCTTTGTTGATGTATAGTTGTTATTGATTATTATAGTTGATGTATCAGTACACTTTGTTTATTTTTTGAATTATATTGACTTTCTTGTTTATAATATTTTTCTTTTAGTTTGATAATACAATGAATTTGTTTATTTTTTAAAATATTATAAATATTCGAATATAAATTAGATAAAAAAATTTTGAATTATATTGACTTCCTTGTTTATTTATTAAATTTATATTTATTTTATATGAAAAAAGGTGTATTTTGCAATGAAAAAATCTAAAAAAAATTACCTTAGTGATGGATTTACAGACGGATTTTCTGTCTGTATTCAGAGTTTGGATTAGTTTTCCAAGGTTCCAATTACCGACGGAAAATCTGTAGAAAAATGTGTTGCCAATTACTGACGGAAAATCTGTCTCTAATTACCGACAGAAAGTCCTTCGAAAAATCTGTCTGTAATTACCGACAGAAAATTCGTTGGAAAATTCATCGTTTCAGGGAAATGGAGGGAAGAATTTACCAAGAAAAAATCTGTCGGTAACTGGTAAAAATCTGTCGGTAAATAATTTTTGACGAGGCTTTTACAGAGAGACAAAATCCGTCGGTAATTTCGTCGATAACCGAAAATCCGTCTGTAATAAAGACTAAATCTGTCTGTAAATCTGTCTGTATTAAGCAATTTTCTATGTTAATGCATGAGCATCTACACTTTCCTTCCGACTTCACAACATCTAACTTACCAATTTGATATATTAATTATTTACATTTTTGACAGGACTAATAGACATTACATCGGATATTAGTATTTACGTACTAATATAATATCTATTATCGATTATAAAGATTATAATTAATTTTTAACTCAATTTTTGGTAACTAAAATTTAAATGATTGAAATTATTAAATGCTGAATATTTTACGCTTAATCAATTTTATTTTTGTTATTGAAATTACAAAAAGGAGAAGTTGTTAATCAATTCTAAATTTAAAGTTAAATTTAAATTTGAGTAAGAAAAAAATATTTCAAATTTTATCTCACTAACCAGAATTAATTTCAAGATAAGAAATTACTTTGTATATTATATTGTAGGATAGTGTGGTCATTTGTTATTCTTCAATGACAAATATTGTCAAATAAAATGGTGTAAGAAATTAGAAAGAAATGTATTTACCAGTTCATAAAATACTAATTTATTTTTCAATAGGATAAATTATATATTAAATAACAAAAGCTGTTATTGATTTTTTTCACACTAATTAATACTCAACGATGGTGTTTCGGTACACCATATTACCAAAAAAATATTAATCAATCTAATAAATTTTATAATGACATAAGTTTATAAGTTTAAAAATTTAAAAATCATGTCATAAAATGTGAAGTTTTAAATTTTAACAAGGAACAATGTTGATCATATTGTTTTGACTTCAAGAATAAATACAATACCAACAAATAAAATTATCCCAAGTAAATTTCAACAAAGACAAAAGTTCATAAATATTGCTATTAACAATGAAAAATTAATCTATTTTAAAGACAAATATTTTTTTCTACAGATTTCTTAATTCGGCAGGCCAAAGATCAAGGTTGCGAGAATCAGACCGGTCATCGAATCGGTCGAGTAACTGGTTCAATAATTTAATGGTTCAACCAGAGTTAAACTGTGGTTAAACTGGTTTAATTAAATATAAAGTAAAATTATAAAAATTCAATATATAATCTTAAATATTTAAATTCAATCATTTTTAAACTAATAAAATTCAAAATTTGATAATTTTACAAAATAAATTATCCATAATATCTGGTTAAAAGATCATAAACAACTTCAAATATAAAAAATTATAACTAAAGAAAATCAAAATGCACATAAATGTCAAACAAAAAATATTTTACAACCAAAAGAAACAACATTGAACAAAGATACATGTTTATTGCGCCTTGTGATTTTCTTGAACGGCATTTTATTGTGGTTGCTGATCATTTTGTGGTTGTTCTATCTAAATTAAAAATAAAAACAATCAAGAATCCAGAAATCCATAATGATCGGCCAACAAATGACATATCATTCATACGGCATGCAACGTAATTAATTCAGTAATTCATCCAGTTAATTCACCAAAATTCAATATAGCAGAATTCAACAGAACAAAAATGAACTTATATAGCAAAATTCAATATACCAAAATTTAAAGTTCAAGAGTCCCAAAATTGAATTTATATCAAATTTATTCAGAGTTAACAAAATAAAAAAAAATTAAAAAAGCAGAACAAAAACTCAGAAAAAGAAGAACTGAAGAACTCTACATCTGAAATTTTGAACTCAAAACTATCCTAAATTCCTCGATGAATAAAAAATTAATTAAAAAATCTAAAAACACATGAACTTATATCAAATTTATTCAGAATTAACGAAATGAAAAAATATAAAAAGCAGAACAAGAACTCAGAAGAAGAACGGAAGCCCGATGGTGGCTGCACTGCGACTGATAGAGAGCCGTGGGGTGCAGATTCTGCTCTGCCTGGCGGCACGGATGGGGCTGCGATTAGGGGTGATAAGTGGGGAAGCCCGTCCTGCCAAAAGCCCGTGTGCCTAATGAGGTGATCCTGAAACCTCATCCCGCCTCGCCTAACAGCGGGCTGGCAGGCTGACGGGCCAAACCCTCCAAATTTTCTCTTTTTTACTATTAAGTATTAAATAATATATATAATTTCACAACTATTTTAATAAATTTATAATTTCTAAAGATACAAAAAATTATAATTTCTAAATTCATAAACATTAAAGTTTTTATAATTACAAATATGTATGAACATAATCATAAACCAAGTTTTTTAAAACAAAATAATAAAACCAACATTGTCCAAAATAAAATAAATATATATTGTCTAAAACATATAATTAAACATCTATGAATTTAAAACATAATCAATCAAACGTAAAATATAATTCAAAACACTAAATTAGAACATCTTCAAAAAAATCCTGAGCCCAGTGGGGAAGGCCGTCCCGTCCTGCCAAAGCCCAAAGTTTAAGCGGTGCGGGTTAGGCGGACTTTTGATGCATGGAGGTCTCAATTTTCCATCCCGATCTGCCTTTTTTGGCAAGTTACGCGGGTTGGTCCGACAGATTTAGGTCCGTTTGCCATCGCTTACCGTGATGGTGTTCGGCGATACGCATCGGGATGATGATCCCATGGCGGCGGCGGCCGTGTCCAATGAAGAAGTCACAATGAAGGACGGCGGTGACATGTGAGGAGGAGGCCATGCGACGGTGGTCGGTGGGCGACTATGCTTGAAACTGCGTGGGGACGGCAAGTTTGTTGGGGAAAAATTTGACTATTTCCAAGTGGATAGAGAGGGATCAAAGTAAAGTAGCACAACATCATCCCAATGAAGCAAGAGTAGAGAAGCTGCAGGTAGCATAGCCAAGGCAGTCTCTATAATGTGTTACCCTTCCATTTTGCTGATAGGTGTAAAGGCAAGAGGATCAATGAGTAATGTTGTGAGTAGCAAGGTATTGAGTAAAAGAATGAGAGAGATACTCTCTGCCATTATTAGTTTGAAGTGATTTGATCTTTAAACATGTATGTCTCTCAATGTTTGTTTGAAACTGAAGAAAAGCATAACAAGCTTGACTTTTTGAATGTAATAAGAAAACTGAAGTGAATCATGTGAAAGCATCAACAAATAAAATGTAATAGTTAAAGGCATGATCAGAACAAATTGGTGCAAAACCCTACAAATCAGAATAAATCATTTTCAAAGGTGCTATAAAATAAAAAAAAAAATCTAAAGATAGAAAAAATATCATGTATTTTAACTTTGCAACATGAGTCACACAAACCAGATTTTATTGAATTTGTAGCAAGAGGGCATTACACATATTCATAACAGAAACTATAATTTTTGTGGCACAATGGCCAAGTCTATGATGGCAAAGATTATACAAATTTGCCTGAGAATTAAAGGCTAAAGGAGCAAAAGAGGTAGGTTGTGATACATTGGAAACAAATTTATCAGTAGTAGAGGTCAGCTCAAGATTTGATTTAAGAACAACAACATGATCAAATTTATAAACACCATTCCTAGATTTTTCTTAGAGCAATATCTCCTTGGTGACTGATGAGCGGATATTTTATACGCTTTTTGGCGTCATTTTCATGTAGTTTTTCTTATGTTTTGTTTAAGTTTTATTATATTTTTATAGGTTTTAGTGTAAAATTCATATTTTTGGATTCTACTTTGAGTTGATGTATTTTATGGTTATTTCAGGTATTTTCTGGCTGAAATTGAGGAGTTTGAGCAAAAGTCTGATTCAGAGACAGAGAAGGGACTACAGATGTTGTTAGGATCTTACCTCTGTGCACTTGAATGAGCTTTTCTGGAGCTACAGAAGTCCAAATGGTGCAATCTCAATGGATATGAAAAACTAACATCCAAGGCTTTTTAGAAATATATAATAGTCCATACTTTGCTTTGGAAATGAAGGCTCAAAATTGGCGTTCAACGCCAGCCACCAACCCCATTCCTAGCGTCCAGCGCCCACAGGGGAGTAGTTGGCGTCCAACGCTCAAAAGGGAGTCCCAAGCCAGCGTTCAACACCCCTAAGGAGTCCTAGCTCGTGGGAGACACTCAAGCTCAACCCAAACACTCACCAAGTGGACCTCAAAAGTGAATTTTTGCACTGCAAGACTAGTTTATCTTATTTCTGTAATTCTTAGTTAACATAATAGTATATATAGACAAGAGTTCACCCTTGTTAGAGGACTCTTGCCCACTTTTACGTTTTCCATTGTATTTCTCTGTCAGCATGAGTCACTAACCTCCTAAGGTTAAGGTTAGGAGCTCTGCTGAGTTTCATGGTTCAATAATATTACTGTTCTAGTTCAATATGTTTGATTCTATTCTCTTATGCATTCTCGTTCTTCATCTTATGAATTGAGGGTGACCCGTGACAATCACCCTTGTTATATATGGGTTTCGTGCGAGTCCTGACCCGGATAACGTTGAACCAAAGCTAGAGATTGCATTGCGGATTCCAATAGAGTACTTGGGCAACTTTGGATACGTGATATGAAATCCCGTTGACCGTGGGTAAATGAGGTCTCTGTGGCGCTAAGGCTAGAGTCTGAGAAGCATTGTTCCCTGATCTGGAAGATCTGTCTTGTTTGTGGCACCTTGAGTAGGATCATGAAGGGGAGTGGATTGTTTAGAGCTTCATCTTCTGCTACAGTGAAAAACCTAGCGGTGGCTTGATGAGAGGATATGAGTCACTTGCAACATGGCGGATTGCTGTAGTGGAGGAGGTTAACTTGATGAGAGGACATGAGTTAATCACTTACGGCTGTCATTGAAGGAATAAAAAAGTTATTGAAGTGGACAATAAGAAAAGTTAATCCAGAAAGACAAAGCATCTCCGAAGTATCAACCGTTCTCATACCATTGATTCCCCCACCTATCTAGTAATGTTTTATTTATTTATTTTGTTTTATGCGTTTTCCATGATATACTATAATTTCTATCCGCCTAACTAAGATCTGCAAGGTAACCACTGCTTGCTCAAACCAACAATCTCCGTGAAATATACCTTCACTCACCGGAGGTATTATTTAGACGACTCAATATACTTGCCGGTCTATCTGTACGAAACGTGCGGTGCCAGTTTCGTGTACCAATGACACAAAATTTCACAAAACATTCATGATCATGGAATTCAAAAAAGCATGAATTATCTTGTACAAATTTTTTCACACTATTGGGTAGGTGCTTGTGTATAATTTGCTTGAACAGATCCTAAGTCTGTTTTTCTGAATCTTTCATTCAAATCTTCATGAGCAAGTAACAAAGCTTCAACTTCAACGAACAAGAGAGATTGAATCTGGTTTGGTCATAACTCAGGATATAATGCTTTATGTTCTTCAACTGTGTTTTCAGTATGGAAATCTTGATCTTGGAAATTTTAAAAAAATAATCTGGAATTGTAGTCCAAGCCTGGTGATCAAATTTACATTCTAACATTCGACTCTTGAAAGAGGAATGAATAAAAGAGAGTAACCGTGTCACTAATTAATGATCCTTCAATTTTCATTCTCCGTATGCTTTTGATTTTGTGCCTTGAATCCTTGCAGCTTCTGATTGAAGAAGATGATCTCCCAAATCATTTCCATTGATAACGTGTAAGGCAAGTTGTTGCCATGTTTGGAAAGAGTTTTCATCCATTTTATCTAACATTGGTGTTGTAAAAACCAGAATTGGTTGTAGTGTGTGATTGATGAGGAATAAGAGCACCAGCCATGGATTCTCAACTTGAAGCTTCGACACTATGAAGAGATTCAAGTATGAGATGCGTGAATTTGAAGAAGGATGAGATTTGTGAATTGAAACTAAACTGAAATTCATATATGAGATTATAGTGTTGTAGTGACGTCAGCTTAGCTTTCTTATTATATATAAAAATGCGAAGCTATGTTAATCTGTTACGAACTACTAGCTACAGCAGTAACGAATTCTTCTTGATTTTTTATCTTGAATTCTTAATCCGTTTCTTTATTAAATTATTTATATACTTTCTCTCCTGCTTGTTTAAATTTTTATTAGTAAGAATATGAACGCCTGTGTAAAGAAACTTGAAAATTATATTCTGACATTCTATGCTATTTAATCCTAAATATTCTCTCTGATTAGCACTTCTTTGTGTGTTGCCATATACAGCAAGATTGTTTACATTGTTTATGCAGGTTTTTTAGCCTCTCAGTTCAATAATCTCCATATCACTCTATATTATTATTTTTATTTGCTCTTATATATATATAACAAACTTTTGCAATAATAATCTCTAGATCATTACTAAGCTAGTACTATAATATGGGTCGTATTGCTACAAGTTTTGTCATGCTATTAGTTCTTCTTTTAGGCAACACTTTCTTATTAGGAACACGTGTGAGCATCCAAAATTGTTTGGAAGGAAAAGAGGATCTAATACTTCATTGCCAATCCAAAGATGATGATCTTGGGGAGCAAAATGTGAAGCATCTCAAAACTTTTGAGTTTGAATTTCGACCTAATATTTTTGGGGGCACACTTTTCTATTGTAGCTTTCAGTGGCCAGGTGCTTGCAATTGGTTTGATATATACAATCAAAATGAGGAGTATAAAGCAGATTGCGATCTTTGCACTTGGGAAATCTTCAAATATGGACCATGTACTTATGTGCCTGATTCTCCTTATTATCTTTGCTATGCATGGAAGGAAGACACCTCATGTATTTGATTAATAATGCTATTTATATACTTAATTAATATAACTTTTTATTTATATACTCTTAGTTTAACTATATGCATGTAATAGTGATTCTATGTAATTCTAATAGAGAAAATAAGTGTAATTCATATTTTTTTATACAGTATTTTCTAACTCGCTATATAGGTAAAAAATTAATTCATATATCCGAAGTCCATTTATAAATTGTTATATATACATAAGTGGAATTTAATTTAAAACTCCTATACTTGCTTAAGTTTGTTACGGGTAGTTAGTTAGTTGAGTGCCAAATATTTTAAAACCTTAAAAAAAATAAAATAAAACAAAAACCAGACGCTTATTATCATTGTGAATCAACATGAGGTGTCTTCCTTTCCTTACACTGCAATCATAACTACTACCCTAACCAACTTTTATAGATGTGTTTGAGAGTTTACGTTGGAGAAGAGAAAAGCTCCTTTGAGTGTCTTGAATGTTTCATTTTTATATTTGGCAACCTTTTAAAATTCTGAATAGAGAAGTGCTTTTACCTCTGAATGCATCTTCACGTAAAGCTAAAAATTGTAGTTTCTGCGTTCACGTTGGAAAAGATTAATTACCATTAAAAAATTAAGTAAGAAATTTATTCATTTTCTATTAGTCCTACTCTTCATTTTCTTCTCTAAAAAGATATAAGTAACCAAATAACTTTTATAGTAGTTCGTTGTATTTTTTATTTCAATTTTTTTTTCATCAAAATCTTTAAATTTGTTTCAATAAATATTTTAATTTTTTTATTATTTTTAATATTCTCTTTTATATTTTGATTTTTATTTCATATGTAGTAAAAATAATAATGTTCTTATGTACTAATTTTGTATAAAATACTATTTTTTATGTATTTTATTAGTATTTTATTTTTTAATTTAATATTTATTAGTGTTTTTATGTATTAAAATATATTTTGTCAACTTTTATATGTTACTTTAATTAATAAGTAAATATTAATTATATTATAAAATTAATTAATCTCTATTCAAATATTTAAAATAAACTTATAGAATAATATAAAAAATTATTTAAATTAATATCTCTTTTAATAATTTTTTATCTAAAAATAATTTTAAATATGTAGTATAATCTAAATAATATTTATTTTAGTATAACCTATTCTAATATAAAGATTGCCAAAACATATCCAAACACACACTAAAGATTCATAAAAAATATGTGTATTACTTTCTAGCATAGAGCTCAATACCTCTATATATAGTATACTGATATATCAACTACTTAGCTGTACTTAACCGGCTTGACTCACTTAACATAATATTAAATTTCTAACCGCCTATTTATAACTAATTAACTGATTCTTAGCTTCATCCCTTCTCTTTATTTACTTTGATTACCCTTGACAAATTGAGTAGTACTACGTATTTAAATTTATTTATAAACTAAATCTAATTAAATTAAATAATAAAATTTAAAATAATGTTAGTAATTAAATTTTGTTAATAAAAAAATTTAAATGCATAACATTATCTAACAAATTAATATAACTTTTATTAATACTCTTAATTTGACTATATATGTTATAGTGGTGATGTGTAATCTTTGAAAAAAAATTTTTTTAATATTTTATTTTACAGCATTTTCTAATTGAATAGATAAAAAATTAATTTATAAATTTAAATTTTATTTATGAATTGCTACGTATACAAGTGAAATTAAAAGTTATAATATTTGTTTAAACATATATGAGTAAACTAGCTATTCAATTAACCAAAATTAGTTAAAATAAGTGTAATATTAGTGGGCACAAATAAATTATTGCTTGTACATGACTCCCCGTCTTATATTTCCGGTTGTTTGGGCATGGCCTGCCTAAAGTAATTCATTGTATATATGTTAGTTCTTCTTCGTTGGGTGTTTCAATAATCTCGTTGTTAATAAAAAAGTTAATTATATCTCGTTGTTAAAAACCTATTTGCTAGTAACTTATTTGTTATCATAATTCTTAATTAAATATTTTGAAAAAATTTTGTTAGAAGGTTATTAAATTTATAAAAAACACAATATATATGAGAAAATCATCAAATAATTAATATAAGAATTTAACTAATATATATTCTAAAAGCACACATTAAGGTTACTAATTGAATTTTTTTATAAAAATTATACAAATTTTAAGTGTTTAATATATTTGTTATGCACTCATCAAAACTTTAAAAAAAAAATAATAATCATGTGTGTCTTGAAAATACACCTTAGTTAAATTCTTAATATAGTAAATAATAATAAAAAATAAATTCAACCTCATTTATAATAGATATATCTTTTTTTTTTGGAGTTACTTAAAATGGTGATTTAGATCTGAAAGTGAGATCCAAATTTTTATGGAGATTGTGTCTGACTTTCACTATTAGGATGCTATCATCGGACGTCTTAGTGATGATAGGGATGATACCTATAAGGAGTTTCAATATTTAAGTTAGCATAGATTTTACAAACATGTTTTTAATAAATTGAATTCGAAAAATACTTAAAAGTGTCAGAATATTTATAAATATAAATATAAAATCAATAATTATCTTTAATAGTAGATTTATTACTTTTTTTGATAGAAAAATTATTAAGATCTCCTTTATAAATAAGTAAAAGAAATTGTAGAAATTATTATGATCTATATTTTATTAATAGAAGCCGTTCTAGTCCTGTTAGAGAGTCGGTCCAAAAAATTCAGACGTGTATTTTATGGCTTTGAGTTTTGTCTGTTTGTTGGGTTTGTAATATAATAAATGTTATTAGTCATAGAAATTTGTTAGTTGTTAAATTAACATTTTTAACATTTTAGTTAGGTAACACGGTACAGATGTCACTTCACAATTAATTAGTCTAGATCTTAAATCTCAATTTGTTAAAGCTAGTTGTGTATATATATATAATAAACCTTGTATTCTTTGAGATTCACCATTATTCAAATGATGAGTTAATCTCTTTCTCTCTTTTCCCTGCTTCTTCTCCAAGTTCATTCTCAATATGCTTGCTGCAACTTCCTGGTGCTCAGATAATTCTCAATGGGTGTTTGTATTAGAAGGATTTTCATGCTCTGGCTTATTATGGTGATGCTGCAATGTTTAGGCAAAGCTATTATATTTAGTGAGAAAAGATACATAAACATTCAGAATGTTCTAGAAGACAATGAAGATCTAACACTGCATTGCAAATCAAAAGACGATGATCTTGGGGTGCAACATCTCAAACCACTTGAACATTGGGAGTTCCAGTTCTACCCTAATTTTTTGGGGCGAACGCTTTCCTTTTGTAGCTTTGGATGGAAAGGTTGCTTGCCATTGGTTTTTTATATATCCTAAATATAGGATATGGGGAATATACCTTGTGATAATCATTGTGATTGGCAAATATTCAAAAGTGGACCCTGTAGGTATATAGAACATAGTCACCGTCATGATCTTTACTTTGAATGGAATAAACCTACATGTTAGAAATTAATTGATTGTTATTATATTATGAATATATAACCATACAATAATATTATATTCTTTGTTTTAAATTTATGTATGTATTATGATGTTGTTCGACTTTGTAATAATAATATCTTATTGTTGGAATAAATTTGGTTTAGAGATTATGTTCGATTTTGTAATAAATTTGTTTTTAAGTTGGATTATGTATTTTTTTTCTCTAACAATTAAAATCGTCTCCGATCTTTTTTTTTTATTAATATCATCTACAATACTACAAAATATTATAAAATTATCATTTTTTTTTAATTTTTGGACTAAAATATCTTTCTTCATCGTCTCTTTCCCTCACCTTTCTCACTCTACTAATCACCTCACCCCTACTACCGCTGCTACATCCACTACCACCTATATTGTAACACCCTAACTTTTAGCACGTCATGATCGTACCAAAAGTAAGGCGTTACTAACTCGTTTTTTTATTAACTATTTAATATTGAACCTTTAGTTCGATGTCGCGTTTCAGTTTTATAGAAAATGCCGAAAAATTTTGTTTTTAGTAATTAAAATCATATATCAAAGATCACCAAGTAATAGTAGTCACATAGTTATTACTAATAATAAATGCCATACAAAAAAATTCAATATAAAACTCGAATACAATTTCTATCCCCCTGGATAAAGTAAAATCCTAATCAATAAAAGCGAGGGAACTCTATGAAAATAACTTAACTTTGAAACAATTTCCAACTATTCGTCTGCGGCCTCGTACTGAGTTTTCGAACCTGTGTCACTGAAAGGGTGGAAGATTTTGGGGTGAGAACAAACCACACGTTCTCACTAGGGAATGAGAATGCCGTAAAAGTAATGAAATAAAATGCAAATAATTAACTTTACTCAATAAAACTATATTTATATCAAACCCTTTGAAAATACTCTTGGTTCTACTTTAGCTAACTAATTCCCTCTTTTTTTTTAAAAAAATCTCTAAACTCAATAAATTTTAAATATAAAACTGTCACATTACCCATCTCTCAGCCACATAATTAATTCTCAATCAAAACGTCAGTTCGTAATCACTTTAATACATTCACAAACAAATAGTACAAACAAGAGATTTAATTCAATGTACAAGCAAGTCACAACAAGTCAAACAGCACAATCACAAAGAAATAAGACAAGCAAACACAATCAAATGCAAATGTGCAAACAACATGATGCATGTTTATCCCTAACGCATGCCATGAGCTCATGTGTCGGTTGCCTACCGGTTCCTGATATTACCCGAGCACGAGTCCCAGATATAGCTTTCCAGATGCATACAATGTGCTTATAAGTCTTACGGCTAGACCGCATACAGTGTGACTTTCAAATCAATGAGCTTACATCTGGAAAATAGTTCTCAGTGTGTGGCGCGTCCCCACTATACATTTGGCACTAAGGCCCAAACAAAGTCGCATCTGTTCTCCTGTGGCAGAAATTCCTTTAATTAATATATTCCTTTAATCTTTGTTCTCTGCTCTCCTGTGGCAGAGATTAGGGGTGTTCGCGGTGCGGTTTGGTTCGGTTTTTGAAGGAAAAGCCATCCGATCCGATTGTTTAATTATGCTGCGGTTCGGTTTGGTTCGGTTTTTTTTTCAAGGTCATCCGAACCAAACCAAACCAATTAAAATCGGTTTGGTTTGGTTCGGTTTGTTCGGTTTTTTCAATGAGGAGCTGGCACAGGAGGCAATGCAGTCGGAGATCTGATGCTTGTTGATTCATTCGGAATAGGAACGGGAGGCAATCCAGTGTCGCCCATATTCTCACTTGAACTGGCGTCAAACTACATAAACAAATACAATAAATCAAGGACAGAACAAGCAATAAAAGTTTAAATCATTAAGCAGCAGCCATCAATAAACAAGCAATAAATTGAACAAAACCAGATAATCTTAACAATAAATCAATCACAGAAACAAGCAGCTGAAGTTTAGATCATTAAGCACAAAACAAGCAAAAAAATAAGCACTTTTACCAGCATTAAACAAGAACAAAACCAGCAAAAAAATAAGCACAGAACCAGCAAAAAATAGCCACTTTTACCAGCATTAAACAAGCAGAAAACCAGCAAAAAAATAAGTACAGAACCAGTAAAAAACAGGCACCTTTACCAGCATTAAACAAGCACAAAACCATCAAAAAACAAGCACTTTTACCACCATTAAACAAGCACAAGATCAGCAATAAACAAGCCCTTTTACTAGCATTAAACAAGCACAAAACAAGCACTTTTACCAGCATTAAACAAGAACAAAACCATCAAAAAACAAGCACTTTTACCACCATTAAACAAGCACAAGATCAGCAATAAACAAGCCCTTTTACTAGCATTAAACAAGCACAAAACAAGCAAAAAAACAAGCACTTTTACCAGCATTAAACAAGAACAAAACCATCAAAAAACAAGCACTTTTACCACCATTAAACAAGCACAAGATCAGCAATAAACAAGCACTTTTACTAGCATTAAACAAGCACAAAACAAACAAAAAAACAAGCACTTTTACCAGCATTAAACAAGAACAAAACCAGCAAAAAAATAAGCACAGAACCAGCAAAAAATAGCCACTTTTACCAGCATTAAACAAGCAGAAAACCAGCAAAAAAATAAGCACAGAACCAGCAAAAAATAGCCACTTTTACCAGCATTAAACAAGCAGAAAACCAGCAAAAAAATAAGCACAGAACCAGTAAAAAATAGGCACCTTTACCAGCATTAAACAAGCACAAAACCATCAAAAAACAAGCACTTTTACCACCATTAAACAAGCACAAGATCAGCAATAAACAAGCCCTTTTACCAGCAATAAATCAAGCACAGAACCAGCAATAAACAAGCACAGAACCAGCAATAAACAAGCAGCTGAAGTTTAAATCATTAAGCACAGAACCAGCACTGAATAACTGATAAACTGATAAATCAATAGACTGATAAACTGAACAATAAACAATAAATAAGCAATAAACAATGAATCAGCAATAAACAATAAATCAATAAACTGATAAGTTATAACCCTAGGTCTAAATTGAACAAGCAAAGTTTACCTGAATAGATGGCTCGGGCTCCATATGAACTTGAATCGGACAATCGGTGGCTGGGTGGGTGGGCTCCAGAAACGCTGCTGGGTGGACTTGAGGCGGCGAGGTCGGACGTGTCGAGGTCGTGGGTGGGCTCCAGAAACGCTGATGGGTGGACTGCAGGCGGTGAGGTCGGACGTCGCGAGGTTGGGGGTGGCTCCAGAAACGCTGCTGGGTGGACTAGAGGCGGCGAGGTCGCAGGTGGCGTGGTCAGAGGTGGCTCCAGAAACGCTGCTGGGTGGAGGGCTGGAGGCTGGGTCGTGCACCGGCGGTGGGGGTTCTCCTCTGTTCGGCGGTGGGATTTGGAGAGGGAAGCTTAGGCCTGTCGCGCATGTGGGGAAGGAGAAGGGGACAGGGGGAGTGGGGGTGTGGCCGTCTCACACTCTCATCTCACAAGTCACGTATGGGTGTCTGCGTGGGTGGGGGGATTGGGGTAGGTTTAATTTTTTAGGGTTTTGGGATGAACCGGTTCGGTTCGGTTCGGTTAGGGTTTTGGTCGTGAGAACCGAAAACCGAACCGAACCGCAAAAAAACAGCAACACATCAATTTTTTCGGTTTTTTCGATTTTCAGTTATTTCGGTTTTCGATTTTTTCGGTTCGGTTCTTCGGTTTAGTTCGGTCCGGATCGGTTTTGAACACCCCTAGCAGAGATTCCTTTAATTATCTCTCTTTTCTTTACTTTTCGTTCTTCTTCTTTTTTTTCTTATCAAACTGAACTCAAAACATAACTTAAAGTAAAATTCCTTCCCAAAAAGATTGAGTTTAAAACACTATACTTTTTTTAATAAATCAAATTGAAAATAAAACTCTTTTTCCAACTAAATAAGTCTCAAATAATTTAACTTTTCAAAACCAAATCTTTTAAAATAGCATTTCAAATAAAGTCCCAAATTTTATAAAAATTTTGGCAACATTTCGCCTAAAATCCAGGCTTTACCACCCTTCAAGGGTCCCAATAAGTCATTTTCGATTCTCAAAGATCATTCCTAATAAACTAGACAATCCAAATCCAATGCCAAATCATTTTGTAAATCTGAAGGCTAACCAGGTTCAATTTCAAAATCTTTTCTCAAAATAAGCCTGTAAATCATATTTTTTATACAAAGTTCCTTTCTTAATGTAAATACATATTTAAATCAGGTTTTCAAAACAAAACCACTTTTTCGTATGCTTTTTACAAAAAATTCGAACCAAACATCCTCTTGGAAGTTAGACTTCACCGCCCCTTCGGGCTCCCTCATTTCCTTAACAATTCACTAGTCTGATTCCACAAACATCAATACAGCATAATTCTCAATAATCAATTTACTTTATTTTAATTTAGTAACCAACATTTCACTTTAACATTCAATACAATAATATCCAATCAAGCTAGCATCTCAATTAATAATAATTTCCAAACCAGCTTGCAACAAAACCCACTATCATCAAATAAATCTCAAATCAACAACCAACCGAGAAATTGACATGACTAGAAATTTTGGTAACAATCACAACGTCAATCTAAACCAATTCATAAAACTTAATTCATATTTCAGTTTAACAAATAACACCAAATTGAACACCATCCACAACCACAATTCAACCAATCATCATCAACTAGTCATACTATTTATAAATCGTTTGCAATTATTCAATAAGCCTTTTGGGCATTCTTAAATTGAAAACTATTAACTTTAAAATAAAAACCCCTACCTCAGTTAGTCAAAACCGCAGAATTTAAACGTGACAAACCCTCTTATTCTAAATTCACAACAGCAGCGGCTTAGAACCAGTAGCAGCAACAGCAGTAACATTATCAATAATCATAGCTATATGGGCTGAAATGAAATAAAACGAGAATAGGGTAACAAATGAAATAGCAACAGAGCAAGAATGGAAACAAAGCAAATTACAGGAAGGGATCTAGACCATATCAAAGGTACTTCGACGACATCTCCTTTTTTTTGAAATCGCAACGGTGGTCATGGCAGCAGCGGTGGCGGCTAAACAACCTTCTGCCTCTCGACACAAGCCTCACACGACTCCTTTTCTTGTTCTCAAGGCCCCTCTCTCCTTTCGCACATGCAACAGATGATAGCGGGCTATAGTAGCAGCGGCAGCGCTAGAGCCTTCGGTGGTGGCGACGGGGTCACGGCGTGGCAGTGGTGACGAAACACAACAGCAGTGACAGTTCTAACGGAGACTGGTCCCTCACCGGTGGTAGAACGCGACGGCTCTTCTCCTCCGACGCGGGCTCTCTCCTACTCGCAACAATGCCGGCGACGACTACCCACGGACGGCGACTGGGCGGCACGATTACTTCCTCCATTGCAGTCCTCTCTCTCACCTCAGTTCTGATCCGTGATGAAGATGACTTCGCAGACAGCAGCGGCAGCCTCCCCTCATCCCGGCAGCGCAGCGCAGCAGTGCGTGCGCATGTGTGTGTGTGTGTGCACGTGTGTGTGTGTGAGTGAAAGGGGATGAGGGGTTAGGTGAGTAGCGGTGAGGCAATGGGGTAAAAGGGTTAGGGTTTCCAGGGTGATTTAGGGGGAATTAGGGTTTAATTTGAAATCAATTTAATCAGATAATAATCTAAGAAAATACTATTTAATTATCAACTTACAATTTATTTTTCAAATAAAGACTCTAATTCAATAATTAGATATAATCAAATTAATTTTCTTTAAAATATAATAAAGTTCAAATCTAATTATTCAAATTAGCGCATATAAAATTCTCATTATTTTAAATCACTCTTTAAATCAATAATAAGAAAGTCCTCAATTAATATAAAAATCTCTAAAAATATATTCTCAAATAAATAAAATAAATCATCAATAATTTATTATTTAATTTTTAAAATCTAAGGTCTTACATATATTGCCACAATTTCACTCCCCACTCACCACCATAAAAAATTTAGTTCAAATGATTTCCATTAGTCCTATTTGAAATAAAAAAACCCATCAAAATCAAGCACTGCACAACTTGAACAAAAAAGACAGAAAAACAAAAGAACACTGAGAACTTAAACAATAAACCTATTAGAACATCACCATCAATGCCATTATATTATTGTTGCTATTGACGATGGTGCTGGTGGTGATGTTGTTTCCCTTATTAATTTTGAATCCTACCTGTGCACATACAAATCTTCCTCAAAGATACAAGAAAGAGGAACAACACCACAAGGGTAAGGCTCACACAAATTGCAAAAAGAGTAGATAGCGGAGAAAACCTGAGCGAAGTCTTCTGGCTTATCTCAACCTCAAGCTTCGATTCGAATAGGTCATATGCAGATTTGCCACTTTGAACAGTACCAAGATTGGTATCGCCAACAACCAAGTCCCCCTTCCCCTCCCCCCTCTCCGATTCCACCTCCGATGCTCGACCTCAACGGCCCCATTGACAAGCTCGACTTCAACGACCAGAACTCCAACCTCTCCCTCGACACCACCGATCCCCTCTCCTCTACTGGATACTTCTATGACCCTCTCTCTGCTCCCTCCTCTATTGGATACTTCTATGATCCCCTTTCCAATCAACAAACCCATAATCACATTCTCCACTTCGCCATTGTCAAATCCGGACGAGATGATCACGCTAAGGCTGCGTTTGGCTCTGACATCCTCCCCGTTGACGACAACGTTAGGAGATTGGCTGGTCAGGTAATCGCCAACGAAGACACGCTTCTGATTCGAAGCACTTCCCCTCTCAGGGGGTAATTGGTTCGAAAAAAAGTGTGTCTTTTTGAGAAAGGATAGAATGTTTAGAACAATTTCCAAAGTTCTGAATCCGAACAATAATCCACTTCTTCAAGATTCGGATTGTGTAAGTGCTTCTGGGTTCACTAGGGGTTATAGGATCGTGCAGAAACTTTGGGTGGAAGAAGATAGGAGCAAAATTATCATGTAATTAATATTTTATGAGTAGAAGATGATTTTAAAACGATTTATAATGTTAAGGATGATATTAATAAGAAAAAAAAATCAGAGACAATTTTAATTTTGATTCAAGACGTTAGGGACGAAAAAATGATTTAACCCTTTTAAATTCGTTTTTGACTCAAATGATTTATCATTTCTCTTCCTTACAAGCTCAAAGAGAATTCATGAAAAAAAAAGAAAAAAAAAATTATTAATTGATATATCATGTCTTAAATTTTTTTGATCACTTATTTTATAACATATGATATTAATTTATTGTATTATCATCTCATGTAATATTTAGTATGATATATTATTATCTAATTAATAGAAGAATCATTTAATTAACAGTTGTATTTTTTAAAAATTAGTATGATGAGTAAAATTTTTTAAAGGCTAATTTTTTTGGGTGACTTTTTAAAGACTAATTAAAATAATTAGTTATTTTTTTAAACATAAAGTTTAACATTAAACTATAATTTCTTTTCTACGTAATATCGTATAAAATCGAAAGTGTACCAACCCAGGGACGGGTTGTTCCCATTAAATTTTTATAAACAAATATTTAAGTATATACATACATAAGTATAAAATGTCCCCCTTAAAATAATAAGTTTACCCGTATATTTAATTTTTTTTAAATGTTTGTGTGAAATATCTAGGTTATTAAATAACAACACAATGATAAAAATTCTCGAATTATATAAAATAAATATGCTCGATTAAATAATAATAATAATTTAATTAGTTAATTATCCAAAATCAAATTTAGTTTTACAAATAAAAACGAGACTGTTAGTGTTTAATAGTTTTTTAATTTAATTGAGATAATATATATTATATATCATTTATTTATTTTTATTATTTATTTAATTTAGTTTTGGTATTATGTATAATAATTATTTTTATAAAAAAAATTACCATGAATATTATAGAGTGTCTACAACAAAAGCGGCACTTAGCGGTGGTTTCTGGAGCCGTTTATCGACGGTTTTGAACCGCCACAAAATTTTTCGTGGCGGTTTAATGAAACGCCGGAAGACGGGGCACGAGTAAACGGATAGCGGCGGTTTTAGTTAACCGCTGGAATAACCGCCACTAAACGTCTATCAATTTTGCAAACCGCCGCTAAATAACAAATAAACGAAAATAGCATTTGTTTTGCGGCGGTTCTAAACCGCCGCCAAATTTTAGTATTTTCGTATAGTTATTAGAATCGGACCGAACCGTCCAGTGGTCCAACCGACTCAATCATTAAACCCGCGCTTCCACCAATAGATCCACACGTATGTAAAGCCTTCCACAAATGAAGAAGGTAGGACTCGAACCTGGAACCTAAAAGAAGGAAAAATTTTAACAATGTCATGTTACCACCAAGCCAAATGTCTCTTCAATGTATATAGCGCTAATAATTATAATATCATATGAACACAATTGATTGCCACACAATTTTTTGTTGTATACTTTATATCTATTCATAGTTATTATAGGAACCATATATATTGGGTAAAATGCACAATTAAATCAAATGGAGGACCAAATTACATAATTTTACCAAATTGAAAAACATTACCAGGATCTTTCAAAAGCACATTCTTATGTAATCCAAATCAGTCTCATTCGAATTAGACAAACCAACACTAATTCGAATTAGTCCTATTCGAATTAGTAGTACTGCTTGTAATTTGAATTTGTCCAACTTGAATTATGCTTGCATATAGTCTTAGGGTAGTTCGAATTAGGGTGATTCGAATTATGCATGCTAGGACGTCCGTAGTAATTCGAATGGGTCTGCTTCGAGATCGAATTAATTTACATCTATTTATATTTGATCCAAGCGTATATAAAGAGTACAATAAAGAATACATTTAATAATATCCATAATGAATTCAATAAAGAGTACATTCAATCATAAATAAAAAAATAATTATAAATATTTTTTATAAATGATTAAAAATCATATATTTTCTAAAAATATTAATTAAGATTTAGAATTTAGTCTTTAATATTTAACATTAGTGAAATATTTGCCAAAAACATTATATTTTGTTGGTCAGTTAGCATTATTAAATCTATTAACCACGATAATATGCAGATGATTGATTGGTTTTCATATAAAAATATTTTTATTCTATTTAGTATTTAGTTTTGATAAAATATTAATTAATTTTAAATTTAGTTATTATGAATTCTTATATCTAAGAATACAAGTTAAGATTGTTATTAAAAAAATTTTAAATTTTTTATTTTAATAAATGCTCAACAAATTATTAAATTAAAAAAATTAAAATTTATAATTATAATTTTGGTAAAATTATAAAGTTTTGAATTTTTAATGACTTGTAGAAAATATTTTTAATTATTATTTTTAATATTTTATAGAAAATATTTATAATTATTATTTTTAGAAAATGTTTGATTTTTAATTAGTTCAGAGTATGATTTTATTTTCGTCTTTTACATCCATGTTTGAATGCAAATTTAAATGCCAATAAAGTAAACAAGAAAATCTTATTGATAAATTTGTTCACATGGGTTAATATATATAGCTTATTTAACTTGTGAATTTTTTTTACGTAAAATGAATGTAGAAAAAGTGTTACAAGTTTAAGTAACAATGATTTAAACATATGTAACTTAAGATAGTAGTGTTTAATTAACTAGATTATACCCAAATGTTTATTACTAAAGAAAACATTGCAATATGTGGTAATACGTATTTTGCGGCGGTTTAAACAAAACCGCCGCAAAATGTAAAACAATAACTCACCCGACGATACATATAGCGGCGGTTTGAGAAAAACCGTCACTAAATGTTGTCCTGATTGCAGCCCCAACCAATAACCGCCGCTATATGTGCCGCAGGTTGCTGTTTTGCGGTAATTTTATAAAACTGCCGCAAAATTTTTGCCACTATTTGCCGGAATTGTTGTAGTGATGTCAACTATGTAATTAAATGGCAAAAAATATTTAAATAATTATTTGATAGAAAAAAAGGTTATTTGTATTTATATATAAAGAAAAATGTGGTTGTTTGATTTGAATTTTTGTTTTTTTGTAATTATTTTTGTGTTTTTTTATTTTATATATTTTTTATAGATTCTTTAATTATTGAGCTATAATTTCTTTCATATATATATATATATATATATATATATATATATATATATAAAATTAATAAAATATGAGTTGATGAATACAGAGAATATTTGACAAAAAAAAATACTTTTAAATTAATATATTTTTTAATGTGTTAATTAAATTATTTAAAGTTTGACTAATATATTTTGAATTTTCAATACCTAAATATATTTATATTAAATTTTTTTATTTTTATATATTATTTTTGTCCGTACTACTAAAATTTTCGTAACAACCTAACATAAAAACCAAATATTTTTACAATGATCACAATGGGATGAATTGTGGATTTTTTATTTAAATAAATAAAATAAATGTAATAATTATTCAAATAAACAATTTTAAAAATATTTACCGTTTTGTATTCTCCAGTCATATCTCGTTTACAACACGTCGGATGCACCGTTGCTATCTCGTTTACACTATAAACGAGATAAAGCCGTACCGCGCCTATAAATATAACTCATTTACAGCGTGTGTCTGGGCCCCAATTTGACTTAGTCAAGCTCTTTTTCCGCTCTTTCAACCCTTTCCTACCCTATTTTGAGACTGATACGGTGATGGCACACCAGGCGAGGAACGACAGAGACATCAACAGACTGAACGAGACGTCGCATTACGCCAGGGCAGCCGACTTCGAGGTTAGTTGCGTACTATTTGGTTACTCTAAGTATGTGGACATTGTTAGGGTAGTCCCGTAGTGACAAGCATTGAGTAAAATGCTTTAGGGATTGGTCTGTAGGATGAATTTAGAATTGTATTTACTTGTGTAAGATTGTTATGACTTAATTAGGATTTGTTTACTAGCATATGTGCAAAATAGAAACATGGAAGTATGTTCTTAAGTAGAAGTAGTTCTATGTTCTTTAAGTAGACTACAGAAATTTTTTATTATCTCTATATAAGTAAAATTTTTTTTATTCCACAGAGGCCTCGCCTTCTACTGTCCCGGCGAGTCAGCCATACCCTTCCTCCACCGGACGCCATCGTCCCGTATCTGGATGAGGCCAGATTTGGCGATACGGTTCCCCTCAAGGACTTCAGTTTTGACAATTCCCTTATATCGGCACTCGTGGAGCAATGGCGTCCGGAGACGTACACATTTCATCTCCCGTGGGGTGAGGTCACTATCACCCTGCAGGACGTGGCGTACCACCTAGGCATATGGGAACATGGGAACCCCGTTGGGGGGTGCCTTCGTGACTTCGATAGGTGGTACGGCATGGAGACTTGGGCCATGGTGGAGCAGCTGCTTGGTGCCAAGCCTCCGGTGGCCGCACAGCAGGCTGCGTAGAGGAAGGAGTCATTCACACTGAAGCTGGTGTGGTTACGTGATCTTGTTCGCCAGATGCCCCCGACCGACGATCCGGAGACCCTCCGACAGTACGCCAGGTGCTATATTATGTTACTGATCGGAGGGTATCTGTTGATAGACAAGTTCAACAACCTGGTGCACATACATTGGCTACCGCTTCTCCGGGACTTCGCAGAGTGTAGGGCGTTATCTTGGGACTCGGTTGTGCTGGCCTGGACATACCAGTCACTCTGTTTGGTGGCACAGTGGGGCATCATGGACATTGCCGGTTGCACTCTGCTTTTGATGAGCTGGATTTATCAGAGATTTTCTCGGTGGTGTCCACCGGATAGAGGAATCTACCAGTATTCGCTAGCTGCGAGGTAGCCTAATATTATTTTTGTATTTGCATTAAATATTGTTGTCAATTTGTATGGTTTGTTACTTAATGAATCGTATATATCTCTGTTACTGTCAGATTGGTTCGATTGCAGCAGCAGAGTAGGGATCAGCATCAGGCCAGGGTCGGAGGGTTTCAATTGACCGGTTACAGTTCGATGAGGTTAGTCATGAAATTAAATATATTGTGATTTTAAATACTTGCTGTGTTGTAATACAGTATATTTTTGACGGTTAGTTATGTAGCGTATGGTTACTGATGTTGGACATATGTTTTTATTCAGTTTGCGTGGAGAGTATACGATGACCCTGCGATGCAGTCCCTGTGCCTGCACTGGTTCCGTGAAGAGGAGGAGTGGGGTACTTGGTTGTCGGCTGGCCCGCTTGTCTGCTTCAACATTGTCCAATTTCACCACGTTGATCGGGTGAAACGGCAGTTCAATAGGGAGCAGCAGGTGCCAGGCATTCTAGGGAATCTTGACAGGTATGAGTGGTGGTTAATTTCTTGAAAGTTATATGTCCGTAGTTGTTTGTTATTCTGATAGTGATACTAGTTTATTTACTTACTGTGTTGAATAATAGGTATTTGACCACCACTGGCCGTGGTGAGAATGTCTGGTGGCCAGATCGACTCCAACAGTGGTACGATGGTTGGAGGCAGAGGTTCGACCCCGGTCGCAGGATCACGGTGCATCATACGTTTGACACCAGGCCTACCGGAGAGTACTACGATTGGTGGCGTGGCTTGCCGTGTGCGGCATCTATCGGGGCAGGAGGTTTTGGAGGACCCCAGGCTGGTAGAGTTGCCCGCTAACATCCAGCCCACTGCCAGCCAGCTGAGAGACAATCTCACCCTCCCGAGGGGTGTGCCGGATCGGAGGAGACATGCGAGGGATGTGAGAGAGGACACTCGACGACCTTTGAGGAGGGAGATGGGCCACAGAGAGCGCCGACCAGGTGAGCCGGTCAGGAGGGAGAGGGCCAGGCCTTGACAAGCTAGGGGTGATGCGGAGTCTGAGGAGGAGACAAAGTACGACCACCAGGATGATGACGGTGACATCCCACAGCACGATGTGGCTTCACCTACGGAACCGACTCTTCCACCTCCTCCCCGTCCTCCGGGGCACCGAGCGTGGCATTCATTCGGTTCCGATGGGCAGTAGTCTCGGCCAGCTTGGGATACATCACCACCAGGTTGGTATTAGGGAGGTCCATCCGGGACCCAGCAGGAAGAGGAGGTCCTCCTTGACGAGATCCTCATTGACGATGCCTTTCAGCTTCACACTGTCTCGCCCATCACGATGGATCGGTTAGCCGAGTCATTCTGCACAGGCAGGGAGGTTGGCATCGGGGATTCCCAGCACCCATCAGCTCCCGCCCAGACCTACTCCTGAATTCCCCAGATTTAACCGGCTTTTAGCTCGTCATACGGGACGGGTCTTCGGTCAGGTAGCCAGTACGCGACACCCCCTCCAACGACTATGGTATGTACCTGACCCAGTCCCAGCCTCATGTGACCCCACCGGTAACTCCGCATTCCCAGACTCAGCTTCAATTACATTAGTATGCCACAGCTCCACCGTCCGGAGGGCTCCAGCAGTATCATGCTCAGATTCACCAAGATCTGGCTGCCCTGGGCGTAGATCCTCGACTGTCTCGACCTCGGCGCCAGGCTCAACCTCTGCCATGTGGCACCGGGCACAGGCGCCACTACCAGGATCCCTACCAGTGATGAGACTGTAGTTTTGTATGTACTTTAGTAGGATTAAGCTTATGTATATACTTTTGGATTTTAGTTGGATTGCACTTTAGTTGGATTGTAGTTGTGTATAGTGTTATTTATGATGGGGTTCTTTCTTAGGAGTATTTCCGTATATCTTACTGTCGTAGTTAAGAAAAATACCAAAATATCATAAAGTAACACTGAATCATTAAATAGTTCATTTGGAGTTAAAATATTACACATCCAAAGTTACTAGAATATAAAATATCACACTACAAGAAAAAGACCAACACATGCCAACTACAGTAAACATAGAAGCCTAGTACGACCTAGACATCTCCCGTGGGCTGATTAGGACATCCCTTCTTGAATGACCGACTTGCCTACACAGGCCATATCGCTTCTCATGTCGCTCGGTCTCGTCCATGTCATTCCGGAATCTGGTGGATGTTGCTATTCCCATCTTGTGCCACCGCAATAAACAACACTCCACCGTACCTGCCATACAGATGCGTACCTTCTACAGAGACAAAAGGGTTTGCAATACTTGAAAGCCTCAACACATGATGGGAAAGCCAAAAATACCTTGTCGAACATACTACAGTCGCATACCAGGAGGTGTCCATCATAGAACAGTTTGATGCGTAGGTCACAAATGGTACCAGGAAAATAGCTCTGCAGTGCCTGAAGCAACTTTGGAACCTTATTGTACGACTCTTTCCAATCCCCATATATCTGTGCAATTGCCTTCTGCTTGACTATCCAAACCTTTCTGTTGGATGGTTTGAAGTGATAGCTTGCTTGGACCGCACCTTACAAAACCGAAATACTTACAGAGAGGTTGGACTGAATCAATGGCAAGATGACCCTGCAGATCAGACTGCTGTCTAACTGACTATGGTCTTAAGACATGGTGGGTGCTAGACAACTGTGCACTCCACCCACCCTCCGAACCTCCCTGAACACAATAAAACAGTATTGATTTAACCATGTCGTACACCTACTTAATATATCATACAGAAGTACTAAAAAGCACAAGTAAATTTAAGCTTACCAATATCTGAGGTTCTGCCGAAGGGCCACACGGAGGCACCATTGACACACATTTTCAGCTTGACGACACTGCACGTGGTACTTTAACCGGTCTGATTCGATAACCCGGTACTCCGCACTCCTCCGAATATTGTAGTTCTTCACACCCTGAAGCACTGCCTCTCGGCTTCTAAACTTGTGGCCGACCTGAAACTCTATACCGCCATCTAGGTTGTAATCCTCTTCACCCGTGTCAAGAAATGGAGTCCTCTCATGCATGGCGTCCAGATCCAGACTATGATAGTGAGATGGCACTGCTGATAGCGCCGGAATTGGGTGAGGTGGAGGCAAGACATGGCACACCACAGTTTGAACAGGTGTCTCCGAAACACACTCATCCTCATCCCCACTATCGGATAAGTCGTTGTCCGCAGTGTCCGCCACGTAATCCTCGTCCAACTCCTCCTCACCCTCCTCTGCCTCATCCACTGGAATGGCGACATGAATGGGCGACGGTGCGAGGGGTCGGTCGTCCTGTACATAGGTCGAGTGTACGGAACTCCCACCACCACTGTGTCCCACCTCTGCGGAAAGCTCCATTACCTAGAAGTCGTACATGCTCATCTCCTAGAAGTCAGAATAGTCGAAATTGGAAGATTTCGTTACCCATAGGTGCCAGCAACCTATACGTCACCCTTTCGATTTTCCTTGTTTGTGTACCACCGAGCTTGCTCAATATCAAACTCTTCAAATCCGACAACGTCTCCACACGCTGAGTGCGAAATAATATCGGATCCTCACACTCAAATGTCACCCCATTGTTGCCATTTCTCATACGAAGATTGGAATAAACAAGCACAACTATGTATGGATTATTACTGGCCATTAATGCCTTGTATTTGTGAGAAATATGAGAGACAAAAAAAAATAAAAAAAGTTTATGAAGAATACCAAGGGTTATACATCATTTTATAGGTGCTAGGATTGTCTTCTATATATCTCGTTTACAGTGTAAAGAGATAAACACATTGCAGCTGACATGTCATATCTCGTTTACACTGTAAACGAGATACATGGATTGTCATATCGTCCACAGTATAAACGAGATATGACTACAGAATGTAAAACGATAAATATTTTTAAAATTATTTATTTCAGTAATTATTACTTTTATTTTATTTATTTAAATAAAAAATCCGATGAATTGCTAATTTAATAAACCAAAAACTTAAATTTAATTTGTGCTGTATACTCCCATCATCATCATCATCATCATCATCATCATCATCATCATCATCATCATCATCATCATCATCATCATCATCATCATCATGAGGCACTCTTTGTGTGGTGCCATATAACCATATTGTCTACAATATTCACGCCGCAGTTTTTTCAAATTTTTTAGTTCAACCATCTCTTTTACTCTATAGACTATAGTCTATAATACCTTAAATTCTAGTTACTTGATCCTATATATAAACATAACAATTATTCACAATTTCATATTAAAAAGGATAAAAAAAAATTAGTAGTCCAAATAGCGCGGTAGCAATGGCTCATCTTGCTAGAAGCATTTTCATCCTATGGCTTCTTACTATGCTTCCATTTTTTGGCAACGATTTATCAAGGTCATCGGAAATATCTGTGGCAATTCAGAATCTTCTAGAAGACCAGGACGATCTAACGGTTCATTGCAAATCAAGAGATGATGATATTGGGGTGCAATATCTAAAGTCTGGTGAACATTTCTTGTTCCATTTTAGACCTAATATCTTTGGAACCACACTTTTCTATTGTAGCTTTCCTTGAGAAGATGGTGTTTGCCGTCGGTTTGATATATATGAATATGATAGGGACAAAACTTATACGGATATCACGTGGCAAATATTCAAAGAAGGACCTTGTAGGTTTATTGAAGATGATGGTCATGATGATAAACATGGAGTTGATGACATTTGCTTTCAGTGGAGTCACGATTCCTGTTGATTATTATTATTATTTGGAATATGATAGTAATTGAGCCATGAACAAGATTTGAACTCATGAGAAGAAGCTTAATTCTAAATGATTAAAAAAAATCATATATACGTTGCCGTAATGTTAAGAAGAAGAAAATCATATATATCTATTCAGTGATCTTAAGATTAGTTATTAAATATTACTTGTTAAATATTGGTTGTCGAAATATTTTTCTTATGCAATATTTGGTCATTAAATTTGAAAATATAATTTAGTAGCTGATTATTTTTACTAACAACCACTTAGCTAGATCCCAACAAATTAGACATTAAATTGTTATCTAAGATTGTAGTACAAAATTAATTATTTGCCACTGTTATGTCACTAAATTGCGATCACATTATCAATAATCTATTCATCACTAATTCAGTCGATATTACTATTAATATTTTGCATTTGTTGTTAGTCTAGACAAAGTCTCTAATAAACTATGACTATATATATATACTACAAAGCAGGTGGGATTTAGCGGGATCTTTTAAAGAGATTTGTGATTTTAAAATACTATAAAATAGATTATCAGCGTTTAGGTGATTATCGTCCTTTAAAGCATTAAGAAATGGATTTATAACAATTTCGATAAAAATCACCGTTATGCCTGAATATTGTGTCAATTTAGTTTGCTCGTTGAATTTCAATTTTAATCTTGTTGGTATATTCAATTATTTTAAATATGGTTATATACATTATCAGTTTAATTTTTTGAACAAGCAGTTTGATGACATATTGGTACATAATTAGAGATTTTAACTTTTTATAACTTAAAGGTTTAGAATTTGATTTTTATTAACCAAGAAAAAAAAAGAATGTAGTATAAAATAAATATATAAAAAGAAAAAACAGAAAAATACTAAATTGATTCTCTACGTTTGGACGTAATCTTATTTTTATCTTTAAAGTTTAAAATGTCCTATTTAAATCTAAAAAAGTTTTATTTAATTTCAATGTTTAAATAATTAACGAAATGTCCTACATAACAGCAATACAAGAACAAGGTCGATAATTTAGAGAATAAGTACAAGTTCTAAAGACACAAAATAGAGAGAGAAGATGGTGACTTTGTGACGGTGATAAGAACGGGATGAGGTTTGAGATTATATTAGAAAGGTGAAGATGGGGATGATGAAAATTAGGGTAGAATTAAAAAAAAATTTTGACTGATGGTTGACTGTAAAAAATTTAATGGTAAAGATAAAATCGAAACTTATCGAAATGTTAAGAACAAAATTGAATCAAATTAAATGTTAAGAATATTTTTAAAAAAATTTAGAAATATTAGGGACAAAAAATATACTTTAGCCCACTTTTATATTAGACCTATGGAATCTATTCCTATTTTTTGTATTTATTCAATCCTTTTTAATTTTAAATATTAACATCTTGGACATAGACTTTGATGGACTTTCACAAATTAAAGGCTTTATTAACTTATTCATATACAAATTAAAATCTCATTCTCATTATCATTTATTATTCTCATTATCAACAATATTTTACAATTTTAATATTATAATTAGTTATAGTAAAATTAATTTTTTTTCTATATAGTTATTTATTTTATAATAATATTTTAAATTTAAATTTCAATAGACTTTTACAAATTAAAAAATTTATTAATTTATTTATACAAATTAAACTCTCATTCTTATTATCATTTATTATTCTAATTATCAATAAAATTTTACAATTTTAATATTAAAATTAATTGTAGTAAAATTATTTTTTTATCAATATAGTTATTTATTTTATAATATCTATTTATATAATTATTTATTTATTGTCATATTAGAAATAAACTTAAAAAAATAATTATATTTATAAATTTTATTTTAATATAAATATTATTATATAATTTTTATGTTAACATTTTTTGTTCTCCAAAAATTTTTTCAAGCTTTGGTATTGACTTAGCTAATAATATAATTTGACTTAGGTAGGTGATACGGCCCGGAGACGTGGGCCATGGTGGAGCAGCTGCTTGGTGCAAGCCTCCGGTGGCCGCACAGCAGGCTGCGCAGAGGAAGGAGTCATTCACGCTGAAGCTGGTGTGGTTACGTGATCGTGTTCGCCAGATGCCCCCGACCGACGATCCCGAGACCCTCCTACAGTATGCCAAGTGCTATATTATGTTACTGATCGGAGGGTATCTGTTGATAGACAAGTTCAACAACCTGGTGCACATACATTGGCTACCGCTTCCCCGGGACTTCGCAGAGTGTAGGGCGTTATCTTGGGACTCGGTTGTGCTGGCCTGGACGTACCAGTCACTCTGTTTGGTGGCACAGTGGGGCATCATGGATATTGCCGGTTGCACTCTGCTTTTGATGAGCTGGATTTATCATAGATTTCCTCGGTGGTGTCCACCGGATAGAGGAATCTACCAGTATTCGCTAGCTGCGAGGTAGCCTAATATTATTTTTGTATTCGCATTAAATATTATTGTCAATTCGTATGGTTTGTTACTTAATGAATCGTATATATCTCTGTTACTGTCAGATTGGTTGGATTGCAGCAGCAGAGTAGGGATCAGCATCAGGCCAAGGTCGGAGGGTTTCAATTGACCGGTTACAGTTCGATGAGGTTAGTCATGAAATTAAATATATTGTGATTTTAAATACTTGCTGTGCTGTAATACAGTATATTTTCGACGGTTAGTTATGTAGCGTATGGTTACTGATGTTGGACATATTTTTTTATTCAGTTTGCGTGGAGAGTATACGATGACCCTGCGATGCAGTCCCTGTGCCTGCACTGGTTCCGTGAAGAGGAGGAGTGGGGTACTTGGTTGTCGGCTGGCCCGCTTGTCTGCTTCAACATAGTCCAGTTTCACCACGTTGATCGGGTGAAATGGCAGTTCAATAGGGAGCAGCAGGTGCCAGGCATTCCAGGGAATCTTGACAGGTATAAGTGGTGGTTAATTTCTTGAAAGTTATATGTCCGTAGTTGTTTGTTATTCTGATAGTGATACTAGTTTATTTACTTACTGTGTTGAATAATAGGTATCTGACCACCACTGGCCGTGGTGAGAATGTCTGGTGGCCAGATCGACTCCAACAGTGGTACGATGGTTGGAGGCAGAGGTTCGACCCCGGTCGCAGGATCACGGTGCATCATACGTTTGACACCAGGCCTACCGGAGAGTACTACGATTGGTGGCGTGGCTTGCCGTGTGCGGCATCTATCGGGGCAGGAGGTTTTGGAGGACCCCAGGCTGGAAGAGTTGCCCCCTAACGTCCAGCCTACTGCCAGTCAGCTGAGAGACAATCTCACCCTCCCAAGGGGTGTGCCGGATCGGAGGAGACGTGCGAGGAAGGTGAGAGAGGACACTCGACGACCTGTGAGGAGGGAGATGGGCCACAGAGAGCGCCGACCAGGTGAGCCGGTCAGGAGAGAGAGGGCCAGGCCTTGACAAGCTAGGGGTGATGCGGAGTCTGAGGAGGAGGCGGAGTACGACCACCAGGAAGATGACGGTGACATCCCACAGCACGATGTGGCTTCACCTACGGGACCGACTCTTCCACCTCCTCCCCGTCCTCCGGGGCACCGAGCGTGGCATTCATTCGGTTCCGATGGGCAGTAGTCTCGGCCAGCATGGGACACATCACCACCAGGTTGGAATGAAGGAGGTCCATCCGGGACCCAGCAGGAAGAGGAGGTCCTCCTTGACGAGATCCTCATTGACGATGCCTTCCAGCTTCACACTGTCTCGCCCATCACGATGGATCGGTTAGCCGAGTCATTCCGCACAGGCAGGGAGGTTGGCATCGGGGATTCCCAGCACCCATAAGCTCCCGCCCAGACCTCCTCCTGAATTCCCCAGATTTAACGGGCTTTTAGCTTGTCATACGGGACGGGTCTTCGGTCAGGTAGCCAGTACGCGACACCCCCCTCCAATGACTATGGTATATACCTGACCCAGTCCCAGCCTCATGTGACCCCACTGGTAACTCCGCATTCCCAGACTCAGCTTCAATTACATTAGTATGCCATAGCTCCACCGTCCGGAGGGCTCCAGCAGTATCATGTTTAGATTCACCAAGATCTGGCTGCACTGGGCGTAGATCCTCGACTGTCTCGACCTCGGCACCAGGCTCAGCCTCTGCCATGTGGCACCGGGCACAGGCGCCACTACCAAGATCCCCACCAGTGATGATGACTGTAGTTTTGTATGTACTTTAGTGGGATTAAGCTTATGTATATACTTTTGAATTTTAGTTGGATTGCACTTTAGTTGGATTGTAGTTGTGTATATTGTTATTTATAATGGGGTTCTTTCTTATGAGTATTTCCGTATATCTTACTGTCGTAGTTAAGAAAAATACCAAAATATCATAAAGTAACACTGAATCATTAAATAGTTCATTTGGAGTTAAAATATTACACATCCAAAGTTACTAGAATATAAAATATCACACTACAAGAAAAAGACCAACACATGCCAACTACAGTAAACATAGAAGCCTAGTACGACCTAGACATCTCCCGTGGGCTGATTAGGACATCCCTTCTTGAATGACCGACTTGCCTACACAGGCCATATCGCTTCTCATGTCGCTCGGTCTCGTCCATGTCATTCCGAAATCTGGTGGATGTTGCTATTCCCATCTTATGCCACCGCAATAAACAACACTCCACCGTACCTGCCATACAGATGCGTACCTTCTACAGAGACAAAAGGGTTTGCAATGCTTGAAAGCCTCAACACATGATGGGAAAGCCCAAAATACCTTGTCGAACATACTGCAGTCGCATACCAGGAGGTGTCCATCATAGAACAGTTTGATGCGTAGGTCACAAATGGTACCAGAAAAACAGCTCTGCAGTGCCTGAAGCAACTTTGGAACCTTATTTTACGACTCTTTCCAATCTCCATATATCTGTGCAATTGCCTTCTGCTTGACTATCCAATCCTTTCTGTTGGATGGTTTGAAGTGATAGCTTGCTTGGACCGCACCTTACAAAACCGAAATACTTACAGAGAGGTTGGACTGAATCAATGGCATGATGACCCTGCAGATCAGACTGCTGTCTAACTGACGATGGTCTTAAGACATGGTGGGTGCTAGACAACTGTGCACTCCACCCATCCTCCGAACCTCCCTGAACACAATAAAACAGTATTGATTTAACCATGTCGTACACCTACTTAATATATCATACAGAAGTACTGAAAAGCACAAGTAAATTTAAGCTTACCAATATCTGAGGTTCTGCCGAAGGGCCACACGGAGGCTCCATTGACACCCATTCTCAGCTTGACGACACTGCACGTGGTACTTTAACCGGTCCGATTCGATAACCCGGTACTCCGCACTCCTCCGAATATTGTAGTTCTTCACACCCTGAAGCACTGCCTCTCGGCTTCTAAACTTGTGGCCGACGTGAAACTCTACACCGCCATCTAGGTTGTAATCCTCTTCACCCGTGTCAAGAAATAGAGTCCTCTCATGCATGGCGTCCAGATCCAGACTGTGATAGTGAGATGGCACTGCCGATAGCGCCAGAATTGGGTGAGGTGGAGGCAAGACATGGCACACCACAGTTTGAACAGGTGTCTCCGAAACACACTCATCCTCATCCCCACTATCGGACAAGTCGTCGTCCGCAGTGTCCGCCACGTAATCCTCGTCCAACTCCTCCTCACCCTCCCCTGCCTCATTCACTAGAATGGCGACATGAATGGGCGGTGGTGCGAGGGGCGGTCGTCCTGTACATAGGTCGAGTGTACGAAACTCCCACCACCACTGTGTCCCACCTCTGCGGAAAGCTCCATTACCTAGAAGTCGTACATGCTCATATTCAAGAAGTCAGAATAGTCGAAATTGGAAGATTTCGTTACCCATAGGTGCCAGCAACCTATACGTCACCCTTTCGATTTTCCTTGTTTGTGTACCACCGAGCTTGCTCAATATCAAACTCTTCAAATCCGACAACGTCTCCACACGCTGAGTGCGAAATAATATCGGATCCTCACACTCAAATGTCACCCCGTTGTTGCCATTTCTCATACGAAGATTGGAATAAACAAGCACAACTATGTATGGATTATTACTGGCCATTAATGCCTTGTATTTGTGAGAAATATGAGAGACAAAAAAAATAAAAAAAGTTTATGAAGAATACCAAGGGCTATACATCATTTTATAGGTGCTAGGATTGTCTTCTATATATCTCGTTTACAGTGTAAAGAGATAAACACATTGCAGCTGACATGTCATATCTCGTTTACACTGTAAACGAGATACATGGATTGTCATATCGTCCACAGTATAAACGAGATATGACTACGGAATGTAAAACGATAAATATTTTTAAAATTATTTATTTCAGTAATTATTACTTTTATTTTATTTATTTAAATAAAAAATCCGATGAATTGCTAATTTAATAAACCAAAAACTTAAATTTAATTTGTGCTGTATACTCCCATCATCATCATCATCATCATCATCATCATCATCATCATGAGGAACTCTTTGTGTGGTGCCATATAACCATATTGTCTATAATATTCACGCCGCAGTTTTTTCAAATTTTTTAGTTCAACCATCTCTTTTACTCTATAGACTATAGTCTATAATACCTTAAATTCTAGTTACTTGATCCTATATATAAACATAACAATTATTCACAATTTCATATTAAAAAGGATAAAAAAATTAGTAGTCCAAATAGCGCGGTAGCAATGGCTCATCTTGCTAGAAGCATTTTCATCCTATGGCTTCTTACTATGCTTCCATTTTTTGGCAACGCTTTATCAAGGTATTCGGAAATATCTGTGGCAATTTAGAATCTTCTAGAAGACCAGGACGATCTAACGGTTCATTGCAAATCAAGAGATGATGATATTGGGGTGCAATATCTAAACTCTGGTTAACATTTCTTGTTCCATTTTAGACCTAATATCTTTGGAACCACACTTTTCTATTGTAGCTTTGCTTGGGAAGATGGTGTTTGCCTTCGGTTTGATATATATGAATATGATAGGGACAAAACTTGTACGGATATCACGTGGCAAATATTCAAAGAAGGACCTTGTAGGTTTATTGAAGATGATGGTCATGATGATAAACATGGAGTTGATGACATTTGCTTTCAGTGGAGTCACGATTCCTGTTGATTATTATTATTATTTGGAATATGATAGTAATTGAGCCATGAACAAGATTTGAACTCATGAGAAGAAGCTTAATTCTAAATGATTAAAAGAAAATCATATATACGTTGCCGTAATGTTAAGAAGAAGAAAATCATATATATCTGTTCAGTGATCTTAAGATTAGTTATTAAATATTAGTTGTTAAATATTGGTTGTCGAAATATTTTTCTTATGCAATATTTGGTCATTAAATTTGAAAATATAATTTAGTAGCTGATTATTTTTACTAACAACCACTTAGCTAGATCCCAACAAATTAGACATTAAATTGTTATCTAAGATTGTAGTACAAAATTAATTATTTGCCACTGTTATGTCACTAAATTGCGATCACATTATCAATAATCTATTCATCACTAATTCAGTCGATATTACTATTAATATTTTGCATTTGTTGTTAGTCTAGACAAAGTCTCTAATAAACTATGACTATATATATATATATTACAAAGATGGTGGGATTTAGCGGGATCTTTTAAAGAGATTTGTGACGGTTTTAAAATACTATAAAATAGATTATTAGCGTTTAGGTGATTATCGTCCTTTAAAGCATTGAGAAATGGATTTATAACAATTTCGATAAAAATCACCGTTATGCCATAATATTGTGTCAATTTAGTTTGCTCGTTGAATTTCAGTTTTAATCTTGTTGGTATATTCAATTATTTTAAATATGGTTATATACATTATCAGTTTAATTTTTTGAACAAGCAGTTTGATGACATATTGGTACATAATTAGAGATTTTAACTTTTTATAACTTAAAGGTTTAGAATTTGATTTTTATTAACCAAGAAAAAAAAAGAATGTAGTATAAAATAAATATATAAAAAGAAAAAACAGAAAAATACTAAATTGATTCTCTACGTTTGGACGTAATCTTATTTTTATCTTTAAAGTTTAAAATGTCCTATTTAAATCTAAAAAAGTTTTATTTAATTTCAATGTTTAAATAATTAACGAAATGTCCTACATAGCAGCAATAGAAGAACAAGGTCGATAATTTAGAGAATAAGTACAAGTTCTAAAGACACAAAATAGAGAGAGAAGACGGTGACTTTGTGACGGTGATAAGAACGGGATGAGGTTTGAGATGAGATTAGAACGGTGAAGATGGTGATGATGAAAATTAGGGTAGAATTAAAAAAAAATTTTTGACTGATGGTTGATTGTAAAAAATTTAATGGTAAAGATAAAATCAAAACTTATCGAAATGTTAAGAACAAAATTGAATCAAATTAAATGTTAAGAATATTTTTAAAAAAAAATTTAGAAATATTAGAGACAAAAAATATACTTTAGCCCACTTTTATATTAGACCTATGGAATCTATTCCTATTTTTTGTATTTATCGAATCCTTTTTAATTTTAAATATTAACATCTTGGACATAGACTTTGATGGACTTTCACAAATTAAAGGACTTTCACAAATTAAAGGCTTTATTAACTTATCTCATATACAAATTAAAATTCTTCTCATCATTATATTTATTATTTTCATTATAATTATTTTAAAATTAATTATTTTTAGTTATAGTAAAATTATTTTTTTTATATAATTATATATATAATTTTTAAATTTAAATTTCAATAGACTTTTACAAATTAAAAAATTTATTAATTTGTTTATTCAAATTAAACTCTCAATCTTATTATCATTTATTATTCTAATTATCAATAAAATTTTACAATTTTAATATTAAAATTAATTGTAGTAAAATTATTTTTTTATCAATATAGTTATTTATTTTATAATATCTATTTATATAATTATTTATTTATTGTCATATTAGAAATAAACTTAAAAAAATAATTATATTTATAAATTTTATTTTAATATAAATATTATTATATAATTTTTATGTTAATATTTTTTGTTCTCCAAAAATTTTTTCAAGCTTTGGTATTGACTTAGCTAATAATATAATTTGACTTCGATAGGTGGTACGGCACGGAGACGTGGGCCATGGTGGAGCAGCTGCTTGGTGCCAAGCCTCCGGTGGCCGCACAGCAGGCTGCGCAGAGGAAGGAGTCATTCACGCTGAAGCTGGTGTGGTTACGTGATCGTGTTCGCCAGATGCCCCCGACCGACGATCCGGAGACCCTCCGACAGTACGCCAGGTGCTATATTATGTTACTGATCGGAGGGTATCTGTTGATAGACAAGTTCAACAACCTGGTGCACATACATTGGCTACCGCTTCTCCGGGACTTCGCAGAGTGTAGGGCGTTATCTTGGGACTCGGTTGTGCTGGCCTGGACGTACCAGTCACTCTGTTTGGTGGTACAGTGGGGCATCATGGACATTTCCGGTTGCACTCTGCTTTTGATGAGCTGGATTTATCAGAGATTTCCTCAGTGGTGTCCACCGGATAGAGGAATCTACCAGTATTCGCTAGCTGCGAGGTAGCCTAATATTATTTTTGTATTCGTATTAAATATTGTTGTCAATTCGTATGGTTTGTTACTTAATGAATCGTATATATCTCTGTTATTGTCAGATTGGTTGGATTGCAGCAGCAGAGTAGGTATCAGCATCAGGCCAGGGTCAGAGGGTTTCAATTGACCGGTTACAGTTCGATGAGGTTAGTCATGAAATTAAATATATTGTGATTTTAAATACTTGATGTGTTGTAATACAGTATATTTTCGACGGTTAGTTATGTAGCGTATGGTTACTGATGTTGGACATATTTTTTATTCAGTTTGCGTGGAGAGTATACGATGACCCTGCGATGCAGTCCCTGTGCCTGCACTGGTTCCGTGAAGAGGAGGAGTGGGGTACTTGGTTGTCGGCTGGCCCGCTTGTCTGCTTCAACATTGTCCAATTTCACCACGTTGATCGGGTGAAACGGCAGTTCAATAGGGAGCAGCAGGTGCCAGGCATTCCAGGGAATCTTGACAGGTATGAGTGGTGGTTAATTTCTTGAAAGTTATATGTCCGTAGTTGTTTGTTATTCTGATAGTGATACTAGTTTATTTACTTACTGTGTTGAATAATAGGTATCTGACCACCACTGGCCATGGTGAGAATGTCTGGTGGCCAGATCGATTCCAACAGTGGTACGATGGTTGGAGGCAAAGGTTCGACCCCAGTCGCAGGATCACGGTGCATTATACGTTTGACACCAGGCCTACCGGAGAGTACTACGATTGGTGGCGTGGCTTGCCGTGTGCGGCATCTATCGGGGCAGGAGGTTTTGGAGGACCCCAGGCTGGTAGAGTTGCCCCCTAACGTCCAGCCCACTGCCAGCCAGCTGAGAGACAATCTCACCCTCCCGAGGGGTGTGTCGGATCGGAGGAGACGTGCGAATGAGGTGAGAGAGGACACTCGACGACCTGTGAGGAGGGAGATGGGCCACAGAGAGCGCCGACCAGGTGAGCCGGTCAGGAGGGAGAGGGCCAGGCCTTGACAAGCTGGGGGTGATGTGGAGTCTGAGGAGGAGGCGGAGTACGACCACCAGGAAGATGACAGTGACATCCCACAGCACGACGTGGCTTCACCTACAGGACCGACTCTTCCACCTCCTCCCCGTCCTCCGGGGCACCGAGCGTGGCATTCATTCGGTTCCGATGGGCAGTAGTCTCGGCCAGCTTGGGATACATCACCACCAGGTTGGTATGAAGGAGGTCCATCCGGGACCCAGCAGGAAGATGAGGTCCTCCTTGACGAGATCCTCATTGACGATGCCTTCCAGCTTCACACTGTCTCGCCCATCACGATGGATCGGTTAGCCGAGTCATTCCGCACAGGCAGGGAGGTTGGCGTTGGGGATTCCCAGCACCCATCAGCTCCCGCCCAGACCTCCTCCTGAATTCCCCAGATTTAACCGGCTTTTAGCTCGTCATACGGGACGGGTCTTCGGTCAGGTAGCCAGTACGCGACACCCCCTCCAACGACTATGGTATGTACCTGACCCAGTCCCAGCCTCATGTGACCCCACCGGCAACTCCGCATTCCCAGACTCAGCTTCAATTACATTAGTATGCCACAGCTCCACCGTCCAGAGGGCTCCAGCAGTATCATGCTCAGATTCACCAAGATCTGGCTGCCCTGGGCATAGATCCTCGACTGTCTCGACCTCGGCGCTAGGCTCAGCCTCTGCCATGTGGCACCGGGCACAGGCGCCACTACCAGGATCCCCAGCAGTGATGATGACTGTAGTTTTGTATGTACTTTAGTGGGATTAAGCTTATGTATATACTTTTGGATTTTAGTTGGATTGCACTTTAGTTGGATTGTAGTTGTGTATATTGTTATTTATGATGGGGTTCTTTCTTATGAGTATTTCCGTATATCTTACTGTCGTAGTTAAGAAAAATACCAAAATATCATAAAGTAACACTGAATCATAAAATAGTTCATTTGGAGTTAAAATATTACACATCCAAAGTTACTAGAATATAAAATATCACACTACAAGAAAAAGACCAACACATGCCAACTACAGTAAACATAGAAGCCTAGTACGACCTAGACATCTCCCGTGGGCTGATTAGGACATCCCTTCTTGAATGACCGACTTGCCTACACAGGCCATATCGCTTCTCATGTCGCTCGGTCTCGTCCATGTCATTCCGGAATCTGGTGGATGTTACTATTCCCATCTTGTGCCACCGCAATAAACAACACTCCACCGTACCTGCCATATAGATGCGTACCTTCTACAGAGACAAAAGGGTTTGCAATGCTTGAAAGCCTCAACACATGATGGGAAAGCCCAAAATACCTTGTCGAACATACTGCAGTCGCATACCAGGAGGTGTCCATCATAGAACAGTTTGATACGTAGGTCACAAATGGTACCAGGAAAACAGCTCTGCAGTGCCTGAAGCAACTTTGGAACCTTATTGTACGACTCTTTCCAATCCCCATATATCTGTGCAATTACCTTCTGCTTGACTATCCAAACCTTTCTGTTGGATGGTTTGAAGTGATAGCTTGCTTGGACCGCACCTTACAAAACCGAAATACTTACAGAGATGTTGGACTGAATCAACGGCAAGATGACCTTGCAGATCAGACTGCTGTCTAACTGACGATGGTCTTAAGACATGGTGGGTGCTAGACAACTGTGCACTCCACCCACCCTCCGAACCTCCCTGAACACAATAAAACAGTATTGATTTAACCATGTCGTACACCTACTTAATATATCGTACAGAAGTACTGAAAAGCACAAGTAAATTTAAGCTTACCAATATCTGAGGTTCTGCCGAAGGGCCACACGGAGGCTCCATTGACACCCATTCTCAGCTTGACGACACTGCACGTGGTACTTTAACAGGTCCGATTCGATAACCCGGTACTCCGCACTCCTCCGAATATTGTAGTTTTTCACACCCTGAAGCACTGCCTCTCGGCTTCTAAACTTGTGGCCGACCTGAAACTCTACACCACCATCTAGGTTGTAATCCTCTTCACCCGTGTCAAGAAATTGAGTCCTCTCTTGCATGGCGTCCAGATCCAGACTATGATAGTGAGATGGCACTGCCGATAGCGCCGGAATTGGGTGAGGTGGAGGCAAGACATGGCACACCACAGTTTGAACAGGTATCTCCGAAACACACTCATCATCATCCCCACTATCGGACAAGTCGTTGTCCACAGTGTCCGCCACGTAATCCTCGTCCAACTCCTCCTCACCCTCCTCTGCCTCATCCACTGGAATGGCGACATGAATGGGCGGTGGTGCGAGGGGTCGGTCGTCCTGTACATAGGTCGAGTGTACGGAACTCCCACCACCACTGTGTCCCACCTCTGCGGAAAGCTCCATTACCTAGAAGTCGTACATGCTCATCTCCTAGAAGTCAGAATAGTCGAAATCGGAAGATTTCGTTACCCATGGGTGTCAGCAACCTATACGTCACCCTTTCGATTTTCCTCGTTTGTGTACCACCGAGCTTGCTCAATATCAAACTCTTCAAATCCGACAACGTCTCCACACGTTGAGTGCGAAACAATATCGGATCCTCACACTCAAATGTCACCTCGTTGTTGCCATTTCTCATACGAAGATTGGAATAAACAAGCACAACTATGTATGGATTATTACTGGCCATTAATGCCTTGTATTTGTGAGAAATATGAGACACAAAAAGAATAGAAAAAGTTTGTGAAGAATACCAAGGGTTACACATCATTTTATAGTTGCTAGGATTGTCTTCTATATATCTCGTTTATAGTGTAACGAAATAAACACATTGCAGCTGACGTGTCATATCTCGTTTACACTGTAAACGAGATACATGGATTGTCATCTCGTTCACAGTATAAACGAGATATGACTACGGAATATAAAACGATAAATATTTTTAAAATTATTTATTTCAGTAATTATTACTTTTATTTTATTTATTTAAATAAAAAATCCGATGAATTGCTAATTTAATAAACCAAAAACTTAAATTTAATTTGTGCTGTATACTCCCATCATCATCATCATCATCATCATCATCATCATCATCATCATCATCATCGTCATCATCATCATGAGGCACTCTTTGTGTGGTGCCATATAACCATATTGTCTACAATATTCACGCCGCAGTTTTTTCAAATTTTTTAGTTCAACCATCTCTTTTACTCTATAGACTATAGTCTATAATACCTTAAATTCTAGTTACTTGATCCTATATATAAACATAACAATTATTCACAATTTCATATTAAAAAGTAAAAAAAAAAATTAGTAGTCCAAATAGCGCGGTAGCAATGGCTCATCTTGCTAGAAGCATTTTCATCCTATGGCTTCTTACTATGCTTCCATTTTTTGGCAACGTTTTATCAAGGTCATCGGAAATATTTGTGGCAATTCAAAATCTTCTAGAAGACCAGGACAATCTAACGGTTCATTGCAAATCAAGAGATGATGATATTGGGGTGCAATATCTAAAGTCTGGTGAATATTTCTTGTTCCATTTTAGACCTAATATCTTTGGAACCACACTTTTCTATTGTAGCTTTGCTTGGGAAGATGGTGTTTGCCGTCGGTTTGATATATATGAATATGATAGGGACAAAACTTATACGGATATCACGTGGCAAATATTCAAAGAAGGACCTTGTAGGTTTATTGAAGATGATGGTCATGATGATAAACATGGAGTTGATGACATTATTTGCTTTCAGTGGAGTCACGATTCCTGTTGATTATTATTATTATTTGGAATATGATAGTAATTGAGCAATGAACAAGATTTGAACTCATGAGAAGAAGCTTAATTCTAAATGATTAAAAGAAAATCATATATACGTTGCCGTAATGTTAAGAAGAAGAAAATCATATATATCTGTTCAGTGATCTTAAGATTAGTTATTAAATATTAGTTGTTAAATATTGGTTGTCGAAATATTTTTCTTATGCAATATTTGGTCATTAAATTTGAAAATATAATTTAGTAGCTGATTATTTTTACTAACAACCACTTAGCTAGATCCCAACAAATTAGACATTAAATTGTTATCTAAGATTGTAGTACAAAATTAATTATTTGCCACTGTTATGTCACTAAATTGCCATCACATTATCAATAATCTATTCATCGATATTACTATTAATATTTTGCATTTGTTGTTAGTCTAGACAAAGTCTCTAATAAACTATGACTATATATATATTACAAAGAAGGTGGAATTTAGCGGATCTTTTAAAGAGATTTGTGACGGTTTTAAAATACTATAAAATAGATTATCAGCGTTTAGGTGATTATCGTCCTTTAAAGCATTGAGAAATGGATTTATAACAATTTCGATAAAAATTACCGTTATGCCAGAATATTGTGTCAATTTAGTTTGCTCGTTGAATTTCAGTTTTAATCTTGTTGGTATATTCAATTATTTTAAATATGGTTATATACATTATCAGTTTAATTTTTTGAACAAGCAGTTTGATGACATATTGGTACATAATTAGAGATTTTAACTTTTTATAACTTAAAGGTTTAGAATTTGATTTTTATTAACCAGGAAAAAAAAAGAATGTAGTATAAAATAAATATATAAAAAGAAAAAAAAAGAAAAATACTAAATTGATTCTCTACGTTTGGATGTAATCTTATTTTTATCTTTAAAGTTTAAAATGTCCTATTTAAATCTAAAAAAGTTTTATTTAATTTCAATGTTTAAATAATTAACGAAATGTCCTACATAACAGCAATACAAGAATAAGGTCGATAATCTAGAGAATAAGTACAAGTTCTAAAGACACAAAATAGAGAGAGAAGATGGTGACTTTGTGACGGTGATAAGAACGGGATGAGGTTTGAGATGAGATTAGAACGGTGAAGATGGTGATGATGAAAATTAGGGTAGAATTAAAAAAAAAATTGACTGATGGTTGACTGTAAAAAATTTAATGGTAAAGATAAAATCGAAACTTATCGAAATGTTAAGAACAAAATTGAATCAAATTAAATGTTAAGAATATTTTTAAAAAACAATTAAAAATATTAGGGATAAAAAATATACTTTAGCCCACTTTTATATTAGACCTATGGAATCTATTCCTATTTTTTGTATTTATTCAATCCTTTTTAATTTTAAACATTAACATCTTGGACATAGACTTTGATGGACTTTCACAAATTAAAGGCTTTATTAACTTATTCATATACAAATTAAAATCTCATTCTCATTATCATTTATTATTCTCATTATCAACAATATTTTACAATTTTAATATTATAATTAGTTATAGTAAAATTATTTTTTTCTATATAGTTATTTATTTTATAATAATATTTTAAATTTAAATTTCAATAGACTTTTACAAATAAGAAAATTTATTAATTTATTTATACAAATTAAACTCTCATTCTTATTATCATTTATTATTCTAATTATCAATGAAATTTTACAATTTTAATATTAAAATTAATTGTAGTAAAATTATTTTTTTATCAATATAGTTATTTATTTTATAATATCTATTTATATAATTATTTATTTATTGTCATATTAGAAATAAACTTAAAAAAATAATTATATTTATAAATTTTATTTTAATATAAATATTATTATATAATTTTTATGTTAACATTTTTTGTTCTCCAAAAATTTTTTCAAGCTTTGGTATTGACTTAGCTAATAATTTAATTTTTTTAGAGATAATTTTTTTAATTTAATTATTTAATAATATATTTTATCTTAAATTTTTAAATATTAATAATTAACTAATAATAAAAAATAATAAAGTTTGGCATTTCTTATAAAGTAATATGCTATTTTAAGAAAACTTAAAATATGCGTTAATTGCGCTAGTCACTATGTTAGTATTCCCTCGATGGAACTACTTTTCGGAAACTATAATCTATAACATATATATATGCAAACGCATTTTGTATTTTACCGTATAATGAAAAAAGCTTTATGCATGCTTTTGAGACTTAAATTTGAGTTCAACCATAACCTTAACTCTATATATTTTTATATTGTGTTAGTCTAAACAATGTTTAATTTCATCTAGTCATATATATAGACAGAAAAAGAATACATATATTATGATTAATATTTCGGATAATTTACGCATATAAAACATCTCTATGGAGATATTACATATAAATATCCTAAATGAAAAATCGTTGCATGTATATATCCTAATTTAAATCTGACTTGTAAAAAACTTGAGACTTTAGAAATTGGAATTAACAGGTAAGTGATTATAGCTACACGAAAAACTCAATGAATTATTAGGACACAAATAAAAATAAAATTACGTACATGTTCTCACCTCCCAGGTGGGTAAGTAATTTTATATTGTTATTTTAAAATCTAATGTGTTATTTGTGATTTTACATTTAAAAATGTGTTTCGAAATTCTAGATTTATTTATAAAATTTTTTATATCGGACAAATTAGTATATAATAATATAATTTAGAAATCTTTTTTACAATTTTTTCCAGATTGAAAATAAATATTATATATATGGAACAATTTTTATGATTCCTACTCTAAAATTTAATAGTAAAAATTTTAAAGCAATGGTTTTTTTTTTTGTGTGGTGCCATGCACTCTTTGTGTGGTGCCATATAACCATATTGTCTACAATATTCACTCTTTCTGTGGTGCCATGCACTCTTTGTGTGGGGCTATAGTTTTTACAAATTTTTTAGTTCAACCATCTCTTTTACTCTATAGACTATAGTCTATAATACCTTAAATTCTAGTTACTTGATCCTATATATAAACATAACAATTATTCACAATTTCATATTAAAAAGGATAAAAAAAATTAGTAGTCCAAATAGCGCGGTAGCAATGGCTCATCTTGCTAGAAGCATTTTCATCCTATGGTTTCTTACTATGCTTCCATTTTTTGGCAACGCTTTATCAAGGTCATCGAAAATATCTGTGACAATTTAGAATCTTCTAGAAGACCAGGAAATATCTGTGGCAATTCAGAATCTTCTAGAAGACCAGGACGATCTAACGGTTCATTGCAAATCAAGAGATGATGATATTAGGGTGCAATATCTAAAGTCTCGTGAACATTTCTTGTTCCATTTTAGACCTAATATCTTTGGAACCACACTTTTCTATTGTAGCTTTGCTTGGGAAGATGGTGTTTGCCGTCGGTTTGATATATATGAATATGATAGGGACAAAACTTATACAGATATCACGTGGCAAATATTCAAAGAAGGACCTTGTAGGTTTATTAAAGATGATGGTCATGATGATAACACTACAAGAAAAAAGGCTTATGGCTACGCTTTTTTTGATAACATTTGCTTTCAGTGGAGTCACGATTCCTGTTGATTATTATTATTATTTGGAATATGATAGTAATTGAGCCATGAACAAGATTTGAACTTATGAGAAGAAGCTTAATTCTAAATGATTAAAAGAAAATCATATATACGTTGCCGTAATGTTAAGAAGAAGAAAAAAAGCCAGAATATTTAAATAAGGCAAATTTTGATTGATTTTTGTTAATTTTTTTCTGTTATGAAATATTTTTTATGTTGTTAATTATTAAAGGAGAAGAGCAAAATTGCTTAAATAGTTTTAATTCTAACAACTAGTTAGTTAGTTACTCATTGCACAGTAGTTAAAGATGATGTTCTTGGTGTTTCTATCTTGATGTGAAGAGTTAGTTTAGACTTTAGACAATTGTTATAAATAGTGGCTGCAACTCATTGTAAATATACACTAATATACTGAATGATATTCATAGTTTAGTTTTGTTTCTTCATTCACAAGTTACCTTTTTGCTCTCAAATTCTGTGTTTGTCTTCTTATCCCAGTTTCATGTTTTGATCTGTGGTGCTCCTAATCTGGTTTCTCTTTAGTTCTTTTATTAATTAGTCTTTTGCTTCTACATAAACTAAACCCCCAAAACAAAACAAAACCCCCCTCCTCCCCCAAAAAAAGTAAAATCTAACTGCTAATCTATGTAGGGATCTATTCAGTGATCTTAAAATTAGTTATTAAATATTAGTTGTTAAATATTGGTTGTCGAAATATTTTTCTTATGCAATATTTGGTCATTAAATTTGAAAATATAATTTGAAAATATTGGTTGTCGAAGTATTTGATTGTTTAATTATTTATTATGTCCAAAAGATAATAGGGTAGTTAACTAATGCTACAAACAAAATCTTTGAAGATGCTTAGACAGTGAGCATACATAATAAGAACACACGAGACTAACCTCTCCCACTATACTTTTTACTTCTGGAGTCGCTTGTTTGAACTGAAAGCACTGATCCTGAGATTTTGTTAACCTCATACAGCAATACAGCCAAGAATAGGAAACTGCAATTATGCCAACATTAGAAGGTTGATCAACAAGTGTCCATATGAATAAACCAAAATATCAATTTATACATTTTGGATTTGGAACCATCTTAATGCTATGCTTGAGTACGATTTCATATCTAAATGGCATTCTATTATTTGCACAGAAGAGGTAGCAGTGTGTCTATTACTATGGGGGTTGGGAGGAGCATACCATGTAGTGATATAAGTGCTGAGTCCATGTAGTTGACCAGTTATATAGAGTTGAGTCCATAATGAACAAGTGCATATATCAAAGATCCAAATGTCATTATAGTAACGTTTTTCTCCAACCCCTCTAATGATATAGACCTGCATATCATGGAGAGTTTAGAAAAATCCATGACAAATTAAACTATAAGAGTTCCACAAAATGAAAATCAATATCAGGCAATTAATGAAAATCTGCCTTGGTTCCAATGTTTACTGCAGCATGACCTGCCCAGACTCCTGGTGAAGAACCTTGAATTCTCAACTGCCATATGAAATTTGATCTTTAATTGTTCGAATTTTGAGAAAATTATTAGCAATTCCAACATAAAAGTTAAGAACTATACATACTTTAGACCAAGTCATTGTTTCCATATCAAGAATATCAATGTTTCCATGGTACTGATAACCTGAATCTCCACCATATACAATAAGCTTGTTCCCAATGGCAATGGTACTATGACTGTCCCTAGGGACAGGAAATTCACCTTTCAACTCAGGGCAAGTCCATCTCATGGTTCCTAGTTCAAGAATGTGCAAATCATTCAAATAGTTTGCTCTGCCTTCCCCACTACCACCAAAGATCACTAGTCTATAGCCGCCAACGAGCACGGCCGTGTGGCTCTCCCGGGGCGAAGGAGGTGTCCATTTGCATTCAGGACTAACCCACACTCTAGTGACAAGATCAAGAATATGCATCCCTCCACAGCAGCCCTGAAATTTGGACACAAAAAACATCTTATAATATTTAGTGATATTATTATTATCTCGTTATTATGGTTGTTCTTAACAAGTTCAAGAAGGGGAAAAAATGTGATTTTCTTTGTTTAGTGTATGTTTTGTAAGGCAGGGAGAAGATGAGAATTTAAAATTTTAATTACTATATTAAGAAAGAAGAAAAGTGATGGTAATTACATCTGAGCATGTATTGTTCAACTAATTACAGAAGTGTAAAATTAATTCAGTTTATTCTCTCTAGAGGAAAAAACCACATGGTAAGAAAGATTTAAGGAAAATACTAAAATTCAGAGAAGAAAGTGCTTTGGTTCCTAGCCATAGATAGCAAATAACACAGGGAATTTGAGAGAGAAGTATTAAGAACTCATGAAATTCAACGAGTACACTGCAACCAACAAAAATAGTAAAAAAACATGTCCAGGTTAGAAAACAGAGCTCCAAATTAGTCAAAAATATATGATGGCCTCAAACTTTCATCACCCAAGAGTATGCAGTGCACTATTAGAAATTTGACACCGTTCTTTAACAAAACACAAAACCTTATACGAATAGAATAGATCTACTTGTTCACCTTTCTTTCAACTTCGGATCATGCATTCTTGGGCAAGGTCCTGCAGCAATTTTATGCAAATATAAATAAAAATCAAATAAGTAATAAATAAAATATTACAAGCAAATAAAATCCATAAAGAAAGGACACAACAGCGCACAAGGATCCTGCTTGCTGGGCTCTAGGGAGAATGTACACAGCCTTATATTTAAATCAAACTATTTGCACTAAGGCTCACCCACCCTCTTGTAAAATTGAGAACGTTCCTATAAATAAACTTCTAAAGAATTAATTAACTAACCTCATGAATCTAATTATGGTGCCAAGCATAACACTACAAAATCAAGTCATTACGTCTTTACTTTTATTAACTAGGATTTCATTCAAGTGTTTCCTTAGGATGACAGATATGAAGATAAAAGAATATAAACAAAGTCTCTAAAATTTCTTCACAAGAGAGCAACAATCTAGATGATAACAAATAACTCAAATTTCATCATCTGTCATAGAATCCATTAGTTATGGTCAACTCTCATCAATTCTCAATTCTCAGCAAGAAGTAACATAATCAACAAATAAAACTCACCAAGATCGCTATGAGTGTTGACAAAGAGATCATGAGGGCAAAACCGCACCATGTAGAATCCACAACTTCCTTATTGTCCCACATCACTTCTTTGTATCCTTTCCTTTCTTCCTCCGTCAAGTTGTGAGCTTTTTCCACACAAGAACAAGAAACACACACCAAATTATAGTAAGAATGAAGAAGTAAATGATTTGGGGAATGAGAGTATAAAATTATAGTAAGAAATCCAACTGTAGCAAAATATTTCAAACTCAACAATAGCAGGCATAAAAAAATAGATAGCATGAATAAACAAGATGTTCTTGACAGAACTTACAACAGCCTGCGGTCCATAAGCAACTAATGAACCACCGAAAAATGGTTCGCTGTAAGGAAAAGGAGCATGTGCTTGAAATCAGAGCAAAAATAGTTATTTAGAAGCTACAACTGAAAGCAGCAAATCTATAAACCAAGAGCTTCACGTACCATTGAGTGAGTACTATTGACTTGTTCGCAATTGAACACAGGATCGGAATGATTCAGTAAGAGGAATGGCTTCATTTAACCCTCCACATATGCATTAGCTGACCTGAAAAAAAAAAGATTAAGAACTTGGAAAATGAAGTGTATATGTAATGTATAACACGTAATAGGATTTAAATCAATCCATTCAATGCTCTAAGCACATAAAAGAGTGTAGGGACCTCAAAGAAGTTCTCTTTTTTGTCATATCTAATGAACTTACCGATGTACAAAAGACTTCATTTTCATTATTTATAAAATATATCCTTAAATACAAATTAGCTAATATTTATAAAAATTAAAAAAATAATTAAAAGGATGAATTAATTAAGTGGTAGAACTAACTTTTCAAGTCTATTTCTGAACTTGATCAAATACTTCTCGTTATCTTCTTCAGAAACCTTGTAGATCTTGTCAACGATCTGTTGTCTCTCATTCATATCAAGCTTCCTCACATCAACCTCCCTGCAGAACTATATTATCCAACAAACATTTTCAACTTGTGCTTTTATCAATCATTCAAAACTAATAAGAAAACTTGTGCTTTAATTAAATTTGGAGCAAACTTTAGATTACTTTTGATTAGTTATCCTCTCAAATTATTTGAATTTCAGTTTTCTTCATGGCATGGATTCTAAAAAAGAGCTGAATTTGTTTCATAGCTACAACAACAATAATGAAAAGTATGCCACCAAACAAAGATTGGAATTTATTAATCTCATACTGCCAGAGACAAAAGGAAAATGAAGATTAGCTACCTCACATTTAGATTCCCACACCATATCAAAGGCTTGTCTGAATTTTGTGTAACAAATTCTAGAATCCTTTTGTCCCATTTTCTTCTCCTTTGAAATGAGTTTGGTTCCTCTTTCCACCCATTATTTAGAACATATGTATTCAACAACCGAAGGGTTTCGAATTCAACCAAGATTACTCTGCCATCTGGTTCATGCTTTGAAGCTGGCAGCAAAAAAAGTTTTCCATAAGCATTAAAGAAAAGTTATTGGTTAGAATAAAAAATATAAAATATAAATAATACAATAGTTTAGAAAATAATTGTAAAATCTCACATTCTACAAATAATTCAGCCACATAAGATTATCAAGGAGAGATTAAACCACCAATTTAGAAGCACAACAAAAGCTGATATATACAAAACCACCAATTTAGACACATTAACCATCACACACACATAAAAACAAACACATGGTGCTCAAAACTCAAAATAAGCTACAATTTCTATCTCTCAAAACCCTAACAATAATACAATTAAGATGTCATGCGTAAACCTTAATTATTAATCAAATTGAACAATCAACACAAGAACAAATAGTAATTAATTATATTATTATATCGCAAAATAAAAATAAAAAATTAAAGAAGGGACAAGAGAAAGGACAAGAGAGATCTATAATACTTATAGAAGAACTGAGGAAATATGGGAGAGCTGTGCTTGTTCTGCTTGTGATGGCTTTGATTTTAGAGATCTTCAATAGAGAGATGTCACCAGAGAAGACACTGAGGGAGGCGCTGAGGATTTTGGCGGAGAAAGCGCAGAACTAGGACGGAAAGGAGAGGAAGCTGGAGGTGATGTCACCGGAGGAGATTACCACGGGAGGAGATGTCGCCGAAGGAGGTCGTCGCCGGAGAAGATCCGAGATCCGAAAGAAGATCCGAGATCGTCGCACTGGCTAGGAACAGTGACTATGGGAAACAACTTCGACAGTGGTAAAGAAGGAGCGTGTGGCTTGGAACTTTCGACGGTTGAAGACGAAGCGGCGGTGGTAACGATGGATTGAGGAGGATGACGAGGGAGAGATAGAAGCGAGATTAAGCCCGCCATTTAACGTATATTCACAGTGTTTCAGTTAGGGATTTTTTTCATTTTATATATGTAGGATACTGGCGGTTCAAAACCGCCAGAATCACTAGAATCGCCACCAAATAGAAAGTCAGTTACGGCAGCAACAGAAAATGTCATCATGTTTGGGTATTACGGCGGTTCTTCAAAACCGCCGTAATATAAATGCCATTTTAAATATTTTTTTGTAGTGTAATTTGTGCTGTATACTCCCACCACCACCACCACCACCACCACGCATCATCATCATCATCATCATCATCATCATCATCATCATCATCATGAGGCACTCTTTGTGTGGTGCCATATAACCATATTGTCTACAACATTCACGCCGCAGTTTTTTCAAATTTTTTTGTTCAACCATCTCTTTTACTCTATAGACTATAGTCTATAATACCTTAAATTCTAGTTACTTGATCATATATATAAACATAACAATTATTCACAATTTCATATTAAAAAGGATAAAAAAATTAGTAGTCCAAATAGCGCGGTAGCAATGGCTCATCTTGCTAGAAGCATTTTCATCCTATGGCTTCTTACTATGCTTCCATTTTTTGGCAACGCTTTATCAAGGTCATCGGAAATATCTGTGGCAATTCAGAATCTTCTAGAAGACCAGGATGATCTAACGGTTCATTGCAAATCAAGAGATGATGATATTGGGGTGCAATATCTAAAGTATGGTGAACATTTCTTGTTCCATTTTAGACCTAATATCTTTGGAACCACACTTTTCTATTGTAGCTTTGCTTGGGAAGATGGTGTTTGCCGTCGGTTTGATATATATGAATATGATAGGGACAAAACTTATACGGATATCACGTGGCAAATATTCAAAGAAGGACCTTGTAGGTTTATTGAAGATGATGGTCATGATGATAAACATGGAGTTGATGACATTATTTGCTTTCAGTGGAGTCACGATTCCTGTTGATTATTATTATTATTTGGAATATGATAGTAATTGAGCCATGAACAAGATTTGAACTCATGAGAAGAAGCTTAATTCTAAATGATTAAAAGAAAATCATATATACGTTGCCGTAATGTTAAGAAGAAGAAAATCATATATATCTGTTCAGTGATCTTAAGATTAGTTATTAAATATTAGTTGTTAAATATTGGTTGTCGAAATATTTTTCTTATGCAATATTTGGTCATTAAATTTGAAAATATAATTTAGTAGCTGATTATTTTTACTAACAACCACTTAGCTAGATCCCAACAAATTAGACATTAAATTGTTATCTAAGATTGTAGTACAAAATTAATTATTTGCCACTGTTATGTCACTAAATTGCCATCACATTATCAATAATCTATTCATTGATATTACTATTAATATTTTGCATTTGTTGTTAGTCTAGACAAAGTCTCTAATAAACTATGACTAATATATATATATATATATATATATATATATATATATATATATATATATATATATATATATATTACAAAGAAGGTGGAATTTAGCGGATCTTTTAAAGAGATTTGTGACGGTTTTAAAATACTATAAAATAGATTATCAGCGTTTAGGTGATTATCGTCCTTTAAAGCATTGAGAAATGGATTTATAACAATTTCGATAAAAATTACCGTTATGCCAGAATATTGTGTCAATTTAGTTTGCTCGTTGAATTTCAGTTTTAATCTTGTTGGTATATTCAATTATTTTAAATATGGTTATATACATTATCAGTTTAATTTTTTGAACAAGCAGTTTGATGACATATTGGTACATAATTAGAGATTTTAACTTTTTATAACTTAAAGGTTTAGAATTTGATTTTTATTAACCAGGAAAAAAAAGAATGTAGTATAAAATAAATATATAAAGAAAAAAAAAGAAAAATACTAAATTGATTCTCTACGTTTGGATGTAATCTTATTTTTATCTTTAAAGTTTAAAATGTCCTATTTAAATCTAAAAAAGTTTTATTTAATTTCAATGTTTAAATAATTAACGAAATGTCCTACATAACAGCAATATAAGAATAAGGTCGATAATCTAGAGAATAAGTACAAGTTCTAAAGACACAAAATAGAGAGAGAAGATGGTGACTTTGTGACGGTGATAAGAACGGGATGAGGTTTGAGATGAGATTAGAACGGTGAAGATGGTGATGATGAAAATTAGGGTAGAATTAAAAAAAAATTTGACTGATGGTTGACTGTAAAAAATTTAATGGTAAAGATAAAATCGAAACTTATCGAAATGTTAAGAACAAAATTGAATCAAATTAAATGTTAAGAATATTTTTAAAAAACAATTAAAAATATTAGGGATAAAAAATATACTTTAGCCCACTTTTATATTAGACCTATGGAATCTATTCCTATTTTTTGTATTTATTCAATCCTTTTTAATTTTAAACATTAACATCTTGGACATAGACTTTGATGGACTTTCACAAATTAAAGGCTTTATTAACTTATTCATATACAAATTAAAATCTCATTCTCATTATCATTTATTATTCTCATTATCAACAATATTTTACAATTTTAATATTATAATTAGTTATAGTAAAATTATTTTTTTTCTATATAGTTATTTATTTTATAATAATATTTTAAATTTAAATTTCAATAGACTTTTACAAATAAGAAAATTTATTAATTTATTTATACAAATTAAACTCTCATTCTTATTATCATTTATTATTCTAATTATCAATGAAATTTTACAATTTTAATATTAAAATTAATTGTAGTAAAATTATTTTTTTATCAATATAGTTATTTATTTTATAATATCTATTTATATAATTATTTATTTATTGTCATATTAGAAATAAACTTAAAAAAATAATTATATTTATAAATTTTATTTTAATATAAATATTATTATATAATTTTTATGTTAACATTTTTTGTTCTCCAAAAATTTTTTCAAGCTTTGGTATTGACTTAGCTAATAATTTAATTTTTTTAGAGATAATTTTTTTAATTTAATTATTTAATAATATATTTTATCTTAAATTTTTAAATATTAATAATTAACTAATAATAAAAAATAATAAAGTTTGGCATTTCTTATAAAGTAATATGCTATTTTAAGAAAACTTAAAATATGCGTTGATCGCGCTAGTCACTATGTTAGTATTCCCTCGATGGAACTACTTTTCAGAAACTATAATCTATAATCTATATATATGCAAACGCGTTTTGTATTTTACCGTATAATGAAAAAAGCTTTATGCATGCTTTTGAGACTTAAATTTGAGTTCAACCATAACCTTAACTCTATATATTTTTATATTGTGTTAGTCTAAACAATGTTTAATTTCATCTAGTCATATATATAGACAGAAAAAGAATATATATATTATGATTAATATTTCGGATAATTTACGCATATAAAACATCTCTATGGAGATATTACATATAAATATCCTAAATGAAAAATCGTTGCATGTATATATCCTAATTTAAATCTGACTTGTAAAAAACTTGAGACTTTAGAAATTGGAATTAACAGGTAAGTGATTATAGCTACACGAAAAACTCAATGAATTATTAGGACACAAATAAAAATAAAATTACGTACATGTTCTCACCTCCCAGGTGGGTAAGTAATTTTTTATTGTTATTTTAAAATCTAATGTGTTATTTGTGATTTTACATTTAAAAATGTGTTTCGAAATTCTAGATTTATTTATAAAATTTTTTATATCGGACAAATTAGTATATAATAATATAATTTAGAAATCTTTTTTACAATTTTTTTCAGATTGAAAATAAATATTATATATATGGAACAATTTTTATGATTCCTACTCTAAAATTTAATAGTAAAAATTTTAAAGCAATGGTTTTTTTTTTGTGTGGTGCCATGCACTCTTTGTGTGGTGCCATATAACCATATTGTCTACAATATTCACTCTTTCTGTGGTGCCATGCACTCTTTGTGTGGGGCTATAGTTTTTACAAATTTTTTAGTTCAACCATCTCTTTTACTCTATAGACTATAGTCTATAATACCTTAAATTCTAGTTACTTGATCCTATATATAAACATAACAATTATTCACAATTTCATATTAAAAAGGATAAAAAAATTAGTAGTCCAAATAGCGCGGTAGCAATGGCTCATCTTGCTAGAAGCATTTTCATCCTATGGTTTCTTACTATGCTTCCATTTTTTGGCAACGCTTTATCAAGGTCATCGAAAATATCTGTGACAATTTAGAATCTTCTAGAAGACCAGGAAATATCTGTGGCAATTCAGAATCTTCTAGAAGACCAGGATGATCTAACGGTTCATTGCAAATCAAGAGATGATGATATTAGGGTGCAATATCTAAAGTCTCGTGAACATTTCTTGTTCCATTTTAGACCTAATATCTTTGGAACCACACTTTTCTATTGTAGCTTTGCTTGGGAAGATGGTGTTTACCGTCGGTTTGATATATATGAATATGATAGGGACAAAACTTATACAGATATCACGTGGCAAATATTCAAAGAAGGACCTTGTAGGTTTATTAAAGATGATGGTCATGATGATAACACTACAAGAAAAAAGGCTTATGGCTACGCTTTTTTTGATAACATTTGCTTTCAGTGGAGTCACGATTCCTGTTGATTATTATTATTATTTGGAATATGATAGTAATTGAGCCATGAACAAGATTTGAACTCATGAGAAGAAGCTTAATTCTAAATGATTAAAAGAAAATCATATATACGTTGCCGTAATGTTAAGAAGAAGAAAAAAAGCCAGAATATTTAAATAAGGCAAATTTTGATTGATTTTTGTTAATTTTTTTCTGTTATCAAATATTTTTTATGTTGTTAATTATTAAAGGAGAAGAGCAAAATTGCTTAAATAGTTTTAATTCTAACAACTAGTTAGTTAGTTACTCATTGCACAGTAGTTAAAGATGATGTTCTTGGTGTTTCTATCTTGATGTGAAGAGTTAGTTTAGACTTTAGACAATTGTTATAAATAGTGGCTGCAACTCATTGTAAATATACACTAATATACTGAATGATATTCATAGTTTAGTTTTGTTTCTTCATTCACAAGTTACCTTTTTGCTCTCAAATTCTGTGTTTGTCTTCTTATCCCAGTTTCATGTTTTGATCTGTGGTGCTCCTAATCTGGTTTCTCTTTAGTTCTTTTATTAATTAGTCTTTTGCTTCTACATAAACTAAACCCCCAAAACAAAACAAAACCCCCTCCTCCCCCAAAAAAAGTAAAATCTAACTGCTAATCTATGTAGGGATCTATTCAGTGATCTTAAAATTAGTTATTAAATATTAGTTGTTAAATATTGGTTGTCGAAATATTTTTCTTATGCAATATTTGGTCATTAAATTTGAAAATATAATTTGAAAATATTGGTTGTCGAAGTATTTGATTGTTTAATTATTTATTATGTCCAAAAGATAATAGGGTAGTTAACTAATGCTACAAACAAAATCTTTGAAGATGCTTAGACAGTGAGCATACATAATAAGAACACACGAGACTAACCTCTCCCACTATACTTTTTACTTCTGGAGTCGCTTGTTTGAACTGAAAGCACTGATCCTGAGATTTTGTTAACCTCATACAGCAATACAGCCAAGAACAGGAAACTGCAATTATGCCAACATTAGAAGGTTGATCAACAAGTGTCCATATGAATAAACCAAAATATCAATTTATACATTTTGGATTTGGAACCATCTTAATGCTATGCTTGAGTACGATTTCATATCTAAATGGCATTCTATTATTTGCACAGAAGAGGTAGCAGTGTGTCTATTACTATGGGGGTTGGGAGGAGCATACCATGTAGTGATATAAGTGCTGAGTCCATGTAGTTGACCAGTTATATAGAGTTGAGTCCATAATGAACAAGTGCATATATCAAAGATCCAAATGTCATTATAGTAACGTTTTTCTCCAACCCCTCTAATGATATAGACCTGCATATCATGGAGAGTTTAGAAAAATCCATGACAAATTAAACTATAAGAGTTCCACAAAATGAAAATCAATATCAGGCAATTAATGAAAATCTGCCTTGGTTCCAATGTTTACTGCAGCATGACCTGCCCAGACTCCTGGTGAAGAACCTTGAATTCTCAACTGCCATATGAAATTTGATCTTTAATTGTTCGAATTTTGAGAAAATTATTAGCAATTCCAACATAAAAGTTAAGAACTATACATACTTTAGACCAAGTCATTGTTTCCATATCAAGAATATCAATGTTTCCATGGTACTGATAACCTGAATCTCCACCATATACAATAAGCTTGTTCCCAATGGCAATGGTACTATGACTGTCCCTAGGGACAGGAAATTCACCTTTCAACTCAGGGCAAGTCCATCTCATGGTTCCTAGTTCAAGAATGTGCAAATCATTCAAATAGTTTGCTCTGCCTTCCCCACTACCACCAAAGATCACTAGTCTATAGCCGCCAACGAGCACGGCCGTGTGGCTCTCCCGGGGCGAAGGAGGTGTCCATTTGCATTCAGGACTAACCCACACTCTAGTGACAAGATCAAGAATATGCATCCCTCCACAGCAGCCCTGAAATTTGGACACAAAAAACATCTTATAATATTTAGTGATATTATTATTATCTCGTTATTATGGTTGTTCTTAACAAGTTCAAGAAGGGGAAAAAATGTGATTTTCTTTGTTTAGTGTATGTTTTGTAAGGCAGGGAGAAGATGAGAATTTAAAATTTTAATTACTATATTAAGAAAGAAGAAAAGTGATGGTAATTACATCTGAGCATGTATTGTTCAACTAATTACAGAAGTGTAAAATTAATTCAGTTTATTCTCTCTAGAGGAAAAAACCACATGGTAAGAAAGATTTAAGGAAAATACTAAAATTCAGAGAAGAAAGTGCTTTGGTTCCTAGCCATAGATAGCAAATAACACAGGGAATTTGAGAGAGAAGTATTAAGAACTCATGAAATTCAACGAGTACACTGCAACCAACAAAAATAGTAAAAAAACATGTCCAGGTTAGAAAACAGAGCTCCAAATTAGTCAAAAATATATGATGGCCTCAAACTTTCATCACCCAAGAGTATGCAGTGCACTATTAGAAATTTGACATCGTTCTTTAACAAAACACAAAACCTTATACGAATAGAATAGATCTACTTGTTCACCTTTCTTTCAACTTCGGATCATGCATTCTTGGGCAAGGTCCTACAGCAATTTTATGCAAATATAAATAAAAATCAAATAAGTAATAAATAAAATATTACAAGCAAATAAAATCCATAAAGAAAGGACACAACAGCGCACAAGGATCCTGCTTGCTGGGCTCTAGGGAGAATGTACACAGCCTTATATTTAAATCAAACTATTTGCACTAAGGCTCACCCACCCTCTTGTAAAATTGAGAACGTTCCTATAAATAAACTTCTAAAGAATTAATTAACTAACCTCATGAATCTAATTATGATGCCAAGCATAACACTACAAAATCAAGTCATTACGTCTTTACTTTTATTAACTAGGATTTCATTCAAGTGTTTCCTTAGGATGACAGATATGAAGATAAAAGAATATAAACAAAGTCTCTAAAATTTCTTCACAAGAGAGCAACAATCTAGATGATAACAAATAACTCAAATTTCATCATCTGTCATAGAATCCATTAGTTATGGTCAACTCTCATCAATTCTCAATTCTCAGCAAGAAGCAACATAATCAACAAATAAAACTCACCAAGATCGCTACGAGTGTTGACAAAGAGATCATGAGGGCAAAACCGCACCATGTAGAATCCACAACTTCCTTATTGTCCCACATCACTTCTTTGTATCCTTTCCTTTCTTCCTCCGTCAAGTTGTGAGCTTTTTCCACACAAGAACAAGAAACACACACCAAATTATAGTAAGAATGAGGAAGTAAATGATTTGGGGAATGAGAGTATAAAATTATAGTAAGAAATCCAACTGCAGCAAAATATTTCAAACTCAACAATAGCAGGCATAAAAAAATAGATAGCATGAATAAACAAGATGTTCTTGACAGAACTTACAACAGCCTGCGGTCCATAAGCAACTAATGAACCACCGAAAAATGGTTCGCTGTAAGGAAAAGGAGCATGTGCTTGAAATCAGAGCAAAAATAGTTATTTAGAAGCTACAACTGAAAGCAGCAAATCTATAAACCAAGAGCTTCACGTACCATTGAGTGAGTACTATTGACTTGTTCGCAATTGAACACAGGATCGAGATGATTCAGTAAGAGGAATGGCTTCATTTAACCCTCCACATATGCATTAGCTGACCTGAAAAAAAAAAGATTAAGAACTTGGAAAATGAAGTGTATATGTAATGTATAACACGTAATAGGATTTAAATCAATCCATTCAATGCTCTAAGCACATAAAAGAGTGAAGGGACCTCAAAGAAGTTCTCTTTTCTGTCATATCTAATGAACTTACCGATGTACAAAAGACTTCATTTTCATTATTTATAAAATATATCCTTAAATACAAATTAGCTAATATTTATAAAAATTAAAAAAATAATTAAAAGGATGAATTAATTAAGTGGTAGAACTAACTTTTCAAGTCTATTTCTGAACTTGATCAAATACTTCTCGTTATCTTCTTCAGAAACCTTGTAGATCTTGTCAACGATCTGTTGTCTCTCATTCATATCAAGCTTCCTCACATCAACCTCCCTGCAGAACTATATTATCCAACAAACATTTTCAACTTGTGCTTTTATCAATCATTCAAAACTAATAAGAAAACTTGTGCTTTAATTAAATTTGGAGCAAACTTTAGATTACTTTTGATTAGTTATCCTCTCAAATTATTTGAATTTCAGTTTTCTTCATGGCATGGATTCTAAAAAAGAGCTGAATTTATTTCATAGCTACAACAACAATAATGAAAAGTATGCCACCAAACAAAGATTGGAATTTATTAATCTCATACTGCCAGAGACAAAAGGAAAATGAAGATTAGCTACCTCACATTTAGATTCCCACACCATATCAAAGGCTTGTCTGAATTTTGTGTAACAAATTCTAGAATCCTTTTGTCCCATTTTCTTCTCCTTTGAAATGAGTTTGGTTCCTCTTTCCACCCATTATTTAGAACATATGTATTCAACAACCGAAGGGTTTCGAATTCAACCAAGATTACTCTGCCATCTGGTTCATGCTTTGAAGCTGGCAGCAAAAAAAGTTTTCCATAAGCATTAAAGAAAAGTTATTGGTTAGAATAAAAAATATAAAATATAAATAATACAATAGTTTAGAAAATAATTGTAAAATCTCACATTCTACAAATAATTCAGCCACATAAGATTATCAAGGAGAGATTAAACCACCAATTTAGAAGCACAACAAAAGCTGATATACAAAACCACCAATTTAGACACATTAACCATCACACACACATAAAAACAAACACATGGTGCTCAAAACTCAAAATAAGCTACAATTCCTATCTCTCAAAACCCTAACAATAATACAATTAAGATGTCATGCGTAAACCTTAATTATTAATCAAATTGAACAATCAACACAAGAACAAATAGTAATTAATTATATTATTATATTGCAAAATAAAAATAAAAAATTAAAGAAGGGACAAGAGAAAGGACAAGAGAGATCTATAATACTTATAGAAGAACTGAGGAAGTATGGGAGAGCTGTGCTTGTTCTGCTTGTGATGGCTTTGATTTTAGAGATCTTCAATAGAGAGATGTCACCAGAGAAGACACTGAGGGAGGCGCTGAGGATTTTGGCGGAGAAAGCGCAGAACTAGGACGAAAAGGAGAGGAAGCTGGAGGTGATGTCACCGGAGGAGATTACCACGGGAGGAGATGTCGCCGAAGGAGGTCGTCGCCGGAGAAGATCCGAGATCCGAAAGATGATCCGAGATCGTCGCACTGGCTAGGAACAGTGACTATGGGAAACAACTTCGACAGTGGTAAAGAAGGAGCGTGTGGCTTGGAACTTTCGACGGTTGAAGACGAAGCGGCGGTGGTAACGATGGATTGAGGAGGATGACGAGGGAGAGATAGAAGCGAGATTAAGCCCGCCATTTAACGTATATTCACAGTGTTTCAGTTAGGGATTTTTTTCATTTTATATATGTAGGATACTAGCGGTTCAAAACCGCTAGAATCACTAGAATCGCCACCAAATAGAAAGTCAGTTACGGCAGCAACAGAAAATGTCATCATGTTTGGGTATTACGGCGGTTCTTCAAAACCGCCATAATATAAATGCCATTTTAAATATTTTTTTGTAGTGTAATTTGTGCTGTATACTCCCACCACCACCACCACCACCACCACCACGCATCATCATCATCATCATCATCATCATCATCATGAGGCACTCTTTGTGTGGTGCCATATAACCATATTGTCTACAACATTCACGCCGCAGTTTTTTCGAATTTTTTAGTTCAACCATCTCTTTTACTCTATAGACTATAGTCTATAATACCTTAAATTCTAGTTACTTGATCCTATATATAAACATAACAATTATTCACAATTTCATATTAAAAAGGATAAAAAAAATTAGTAGTCCAAATAGCGCGGTAGCAATGGCTCATCTTGCTAGAAGCATTTTCATCCTATGGCTTCTTACTATGCTTCCATTTTTTGGCAACGCTTTATCAAGGTCATCGGAAATATCTATGGCAATTCAGAATCTTCTAGAAGACCAGGACGATCTAACGGTTCATTGCAAATCAAGAGATGATGATATTGGGGTGCAATATCTAAAGTCTGGTGAACATTTCTTGTTCCATTTTAGACCTAATATCTTTGGAACCACACTTTTCTATTGTAGCTTTGCTTGGGAAGATGGTGTTTGCCGTCGGTTTGATATATATGAATATGATAGGGACAAAACTTATACGGATATCACGTGGCAAATATTCAAAGAAGGACCTTGTAGGTTTATTGAAGATGATGGTCATGATGATAAACATGGAGTTGATGACATTATTTGCTTTCAGTGGAGTCACGATTCCTGTTGATTATTATTATTATTTGGAATATGATAGTAATTGAGCCATGAACAAGATTTGAACTCATGAGAAGAAGCTTAATTCTAAATGATTAAAAGAAAATCATATATACGTTGCCGTAATGTTAAGAAGAAGAAAATCATATATATCTGTTCAGTGATCTTAAGATTAGTTATTAAATATTAGTTGTTAAATATTGGTTGTCGAAATATTTTTCTTATGCAATATTTGGTCATTAAATTTGAAAATATAATTTAGTAGCTGATTATTTTTACTAACAACCACTTAGCTAGATCCCAACAAATTAGACATTAAATTGTTATCTAAGATTGTAGTACAAAATTAATTATTTGCCACTGTTATGTCACTAAATTGCCATCACATTATCAATAATCTATTCATCGATATTACTATTAATATTTTGCATTTGTTGTTAGTCTAGACAAAGTCTCTAATAAACTATGACTATATATATATTACAAAGAAGGTGGAATTTAGCGGATCTTTTAAAGAGATTTGTGACGGTTTTAAAATACTATAAAATAGATTATCAGCGTTTAGGTGATTATCGTCCTTTAAAGCATTGAGAAATGGATTTATAACAATTTCGATAAAAATTACCGTTATGCCAGAATATTGTGTCAATTTAGTTTGTTCGTTGAATTTCAGTTTTAATCTTGTTGGTATATTCAATTATTTTAAATATGGTTATATACATTATCAGTTTAATTTTTTGAACAAGCAGTTTGATGACATATTGGTACATAATTAGAGATTTTAACTTTTTATAACTTAAAGGTTTAGAATTTGATTTTTATTAACCAAGAAAAAAAAGAATGTAGTATAAAATAAATATATAAAAAGAAAAAAAAAGAAAAATACTAAATTGATTCTCTACGTTTGGACGTAATCTTATTTTTATCTTTAAAGTTTAAAATGTCCTATTTAAATCTAAAAAAGTTTTATTTAATTTCAATGTTTAAATAATTAACGAAATGTCCTACATAACAGCAATACAAGAATAAGGTCGATAATCTAGAGAATAAGTACAAGTTCTAAAGACACAAAATAGAGAGAGAAGATGGTGACTTTGTGACGGTGATAAGAACGGGATGAGGTTTGAGATGAGATTAGAACGGTGAAGATGGTGATGATGAAAATTAGGGTAGAATTAAAAAAAAAATTTGACTGATGGTTGACTGTAAAAAATTTAATGGTAAAGATAAAATCGAAACTTATCGAAATGTTAAGAACAAAATTGAATCAAATTAAATGTTAAGAATATTTTTAAAAAACAATTAAAAATATTAGGGATAAAAAATATACTTTAGCCCACTTTTATATTAGACCTATGGAATCTATTCCTATTTTTTGTATTTATTCAATCCTTTTTAATTTTAAACATTAACATCTTGGACATAGACTTTGATGGACTTTCACAAATTAAAGGCTTTATTAACTTATTCATATACAAATTAAAATCTCATTCTCATTATCATTTATTATTCTCATTATCAACAATATTTTACAATTTTAATATTATAATTAGTTATAGTAAAATTATTTTTTTTCTATATAGTTATTTATTTTATAATAATATTTTAAATTTAAATTTCAATAGACTTTTACAAATTAAAAAATTTATTAATTTATTTATACAAATTAAACTCTCATTCTTATTATCATTTATTATTCTAATTATCAATGAAATTTTACAATTTTAATATTAAAATTAATTGTAGTAAAATTATTTTTTTATCAATATAGTTATTTATTTTATAATATCTATTTATATAATTATTTATTTATTGTCATATTAGAAATAAACTTAAAAAATAATTATATTTATAAATTTTATTTTAATATAAATATTATTATATAATTTTTATGTTAACATTTTTTGTTCTCCAAAAATTTTTTCAAGCTTTGGTATTGACTTAGCTAATAATTTAATTTTTTTAGAGATAATTTTTTTAATTTAATTATTTAATAATATATTTTATCTTAAATTTTTAAATATTAATAATTCACTAATAATAAAAAATAATAAAGTTTGGCATTTCTTATAAAGTAATATGCTATTTTAAGAAAACTTAAAATATGCGTTAATTGCGCTAGTCACTATGTTAGTATTCCCTCGATGGAACTAGTTTTCGGAAACTATAATCTATAATCTATATATATGCAAACGCATTTTGTATTTTACCGTATAATGAAAAAAGCGTTATGCATGCTTTTGAGACTTAAATTTGAGTTCAACCATAACCTTAACTCTATATATTTTTATATTGTGTTAGTCTAAACAATGTTTAATTTCATCTAGTCATATATATAGACAGAAAAAGAATACATATATTATGATTAATATTTCGGATAATTTACGCATATAAAACATCTCTATGGAGATATTACATATAAATATCCTAAATGAAAAATCGTTGCATGTATATATCCTAATTTAAATCTTACTTGTAAAAAACTTGAGACTTTAGAAATTGGAATTAACAGGTAAGTGATTATAGCTACACGAAAAACTCAATGAATTATTAGGACACAAATAAAAATAAAATTACGTACATGTTCTCACCTCCCAGGTGGGTAAGTAATTTTTTATTGTTATTTTAAAATCTAATGTGTTATTTGTGATTTTACATTTAAAAATGTGTTTCGAAATTCTAGATTTATTTATAAAATTTTTTATATCGGACAAATTAGTATATAATAATATAATTTAGATATCTTTTTTACAATTTTTTCCAGATTGAAAATAAATATTATATATATGGAACAATTTTTATGATTCCTACTCTAAAATTTAATAGTAAAAATTTTAAAGCAATGGTTTTTTTTGTGTGGTGCCATATAATCATATTGTCTACAATATTCACTCTTTCTGTGGTGCCATGCACTCTTTGTGTGGGGCCATAGTTTTTACAAATTTTTTAGTTCAACCATCTCTTTTACTCTATAGACTATAGTCTATAATACCTTAAATTCTAGTTACTTGATCCTATATATAAACATAACAATTATTCACAATTTCATATTAAAAAGGATAAAAAAAATTAGTAGTCCAAATAGCGCGGAAGCAATGGCTCATCTTGCTAGAAGCATTTTCATCCTATGGCTTCTTACTATGCTTCCATTTTTTGGCAACGCTTTATCAAGGTCATCGGAAATATCTGTGGCAATTCAGAATCATCTAGAAAACCAGGAAATATCTGTGGCAATTCAGAATCTTCTAGAAGACCAGGACGATCTAACGGTTCATTGCAAATCAAGAGATGATGATATTAGGGTACAATATCTAAAGTCTCGTGAACATTTCTTGTTCCATTTTAGACCTAATATCTTTGGAACCACACTTTTCTATTGTAGCTTTGCTTGGGAAGATGGTGTTTGCCGTCGGTTTGATATATATGAATATGATAGGGACAAAACTTATACAGATATCACGTGGCAAATATTCAAAGAAGGACCTTGTAGGTTTATTAAAGATGATGGTCATGATGATAACACTACAAGAAAAAAGGCTTATGGCTACGCTTTTTTTGATAACATTTGCTTTCAGTGGAGTCACGATTCCTGTTGATTATTATTATTATTTGGAATATGATAGTAATTGAGCCATGAACAAGATTTGAACTCATGAGAAGAAGCTTAATTCTAAATGATTAAAAGAAAATCATATATACGTTGCCGTAATGTTAAGAAGAAGAAAAAAAGCCAGAATATTTAAATAAGGCTAATTTTGATTGATTTTTGTTAATTTTTTTCTGTTATCAAATATTTTTTATGTTGTTAATTATTAAAGGAGAAGAGCAAAATTGCTTAAATAGTTTTAATTCTAACAACTAGTTAGTTAGTTACTCATTGCACAGTAGTTAAAGATGATGTTCTTGGTGTTTCTATCTTGATGTGAAGAGTTAGTTTAGACTTTAGACAATGGTTATAAATAGTGGCTGCAACTCATTGTAAATATACACTAATATACTGAATGATATTCACAGTTTAGTTTTGTTTCTTCATTCACAAGTTACATTTTTGCTCTCAAATTCTGTGTTCGTCTTCTTATCCCAGTTTCATGTTTTGATCTGTGGTGCTCCTAATCTGGTTTCTCTTTAGTTCTTTTATTAATTAGTCTTTTGCTTCTACATAAACTAAACCCCCAAAACAAAACAAAACCCCCTCCTCCCCCAAAAAAAGTAAAATCTAACTGCTAATCTATGTAGGGATCTATTCAGTGATCTTAAAATTAGTTATTAAATATTAGTTGTTAAATATTGGTTGTCGAAATATTTTTCTTATGCAATATTTGGTCATTAAATTTGAAAATATAATTTGAAAATATTGGTTGTCGAATTATTTGATTGTTTAATTATTTATTATGTCCAAAAGATAATAGGGTAGTTAACTAATGCTACAAACAAAATCTTTGAAGATGCTTAGACAGTGAGCATACATAATAAGAACACACGAGACTAACCTCTCCCACTATACTTTTTACTTCTGGAGTCGCTTGTTTGAACTGAAAGCACTGATCCTGAGATTTTGTTAACCTCATACAGTAATACAGCCAAGAACAGGAAACTGCAATTATGCCAACATTAGAAGGTTGATCAACAAGTGTCCATATGAATAAACCAAAATATCAATTTATACATTTTGGATTTGGAACCATCTTAATGCTATGCTTGAGTACGATTTCATATCTAAATGGCAATCTATTATTTGCACAGAAGAGGTAGCAATGTGTCTATTACTATGGGGGTTGGGAGGAGCATACCATGTAGTGATATAAGTGCTGAGTCCATGTAGTTGACCAGTTATAAAGAGTTGAGTCCATGAACAAGTGCATATATCAAAGATCCAAATGTCATTATAGTAACGTTTTTCTCCAACCCCTCTAATGATATAGACCTGCATATCATGGAGAGTTTAGAAAAATCCATGACAAATTAAACTATAAGAGTTCCACAAAATGAAAATCAATATCAGGCAATTAATGAAAATCTGCCTTGGTTCCAATGTTTACTGCAGCATGACCTGCCCAGACTCCTGGTGAAGAACCTTGAATATTCAACTGCCATATGAAATTTGATCTTTAATTGTTCGAATTTCGAGAAAATTATTAGCAATTCCAACATAAAAGTTAAGAACTATACATACTTTAGACCAAGTCATTGTTTCCATATCAAGAATATCAATGTTTCCATGGTACTGATAACCTGAATCTCCACCATATACAATAAGCTTGTTCCCAATGGCAATGGTACTATGACTGTCCCTAGGGACAGGAAATTCACCTTTCAACTCAGGGCAAGTCCATCTCATGGTTCCTAGTTCAAGAATGTGCAAATCATTCAAATAGTTTGCTCTGCCTTCCCCACTACCACGAAAGATCTCTAGTCTATAGCCGCCAACGAGCACGGCCGTGTGGCTCTCCCGGGGCAAAGGAGGTGTCCCTTTGCATTCAGGACTAACCCACACTCTAGTGACAAGATCAAGAATATGCATCCCTCCACAGCAGCCCTGAAATTTGGACACAAAAAACATCTTATAATATTTACTGATATTATTATTATCTCGTTATTATGGTTGTTCTTAACAAGTTCAAGAAGGGAAAAAAATGTGATTTTCTTTGTTTAGTGTATGTTTTGTAAGGTAGGGAGAAGATGAGAATTTAAAATTTTAATTACTATATTAAGAAAGAAGAAAAGTGATGGTAATTACATCTGAGCATGTATTGTTCAACTAATTACAGAAGTGGAAAATTAATTCAGTTTATTCTCTCTAGAGGAAAAAACCACATGGTAAGAAAGATTTAAGGAAAATACTAAAATTCAGAGAAGAAAGTGCTTTGGTTCCTAGCCATAGATAGCAAATAACACAGGGAATTTGAGAGAGAAGTACTAAGAACTCATGAAATTCAACGAGTACACTGCAACCAACAAAAATAGTAAAAAAACATGTCCAGGTTAGAAAACAGAGCTCCAAATTAGTCAAAAATATATGATGGCCTCAAACTTTCATCACCCAAGAGTATGCAGTGCACTATTAGAAATTTGACACCGTTCTTTAACAAAACACAAAACCTTATACGAATAGAATAGATCTACTTGTTCACCTTTCTTTCAACTTCGGATCATGCATTCTTGGGCAAGGTCCTGCAGCAATTTTATGCAAATATAAATAAAAATCAAATAAGTAGTAAATAAAATATTACAAGCAAATAAAATCCATAAAGAAAGGACACAACAGCGCACAAGGATCCTGCTTGCTGGGCTCTAGGGAGAATGTACACAGCCTTATATTTAAATCAAACTATTTGCAATAAGGCTCACCCACCCTCTTGTAAAATTGAGAACGTTCCTATAAATAAACTTCTAAAGAATTAATTAACTAACCTCATGAATCTAATTATGATGCCAAGCATAACACTACAAAATCAAGTCATTACTTCTTTACTTTTATTAACTAGGATTTCATTCAAGTGTTTCCTTAGGATGACAGATATGAAGATAAAAGAATATAAACAAAGTCTCTAAAATTTCTTCACAAGAGAGCAACAATCTAGATGACAACAAATAACTCAAATTTCATCATCTGTCATAGAATCCATTAGTTATGGTCAACTCTCATCAATTCTCAATTCTCAGCAAGAAGCAACATAATCAACAAATAAAACTCACCAAGATCGCTACGAGTGTTGACAAAGAGATCATGAGGGCAAAACCGCACCATGTAGAATCCACAACTTCCTTATTGTCCCACATCACTTCTTTGTATCCTTTCCTCTCTTCCTCCGTCAAGTTGTGAGCTTTTTCCACACAAGAACAAGAAACACACACCAAATTATAGTAAGAATGAGGAAGTAAATGATTTGGGGAATGAGAGTATAATATTATAGTAAGAAATCCAACTGCAGCAAAATATTTCAAACTCAACAATAGCAGGCATAAAAAAATAGATAGCATGAATAAACAAGATGTTCTTGACAGAACTTACAATAGCCTGCGGTCCATAAGCAACTAATGAACCACCGAAAAATGGTTCGCTGTAAGGAAAAGGAGCATGTGCTTGAAATCAGAGCAAAAATAGTTATTTAGAAGCTACAACTGAAAGCAGCAAATCTATAAACCAAGAGCTTCACGTACCATTGAGTGAGTACTATTGACTTGTTCGCCATTGAACACAAGATCGGGATGATTCAGTAAGAGGAATGGCTTCATTTAACCCTCCACATATGCATTAGCTGACCTGAAAAAAAAAAGATTAAGAACTTAGAAAATGAAGTGTATATGTAATGTATAACACGTAATAGGATTTAAATCAATCCATTCAATGCTCTAAGCACATAAAAAAGTGAAGGGACCTCAAAGAAGTTCTCTTTTCTGTCATATCTAATGAACTTACCGATGTATAAAAGACTTCATTTTCATTATTTATAAAATATATCCTTAAATACAAATTAGCTAATATTTATAAAAATTAAAAAAATAATTTAAAGGATGAATTAATTAAGTGGTAGAACTAACTTTTCAAGTCTATTTCTGAACTTGATCAAATACTTCTCGTTATCTTCTTCAGAAACCTTGTAGATCTTGTCAACGATCTGTTGTCTCTCATTCATATCAAGCTTCCTCACATCAACCTCCCTGCAGAACTATATTATCCAACAAACATTTTCAACTTGTGCTTTTATCAATCATTCAAAACTAATAAGAAAACTTGTGCTTTAATTAAATTTGGAGCAAACTTTAGATTACTTTTGATTAGTTATCCTCTCAAATTATTGAATTTCAGTTTTCTTCATGGCATGGATTCTAAAAAAGAGCTGAATTTGTTTCATAGCTACAACAACAATAATGAAAAGTATGCCACCAAACAAAGATTGGAATTTATTAATCTCATACTGCCAGAGACAAAAGGAAAATGAAGATTAGCTACCTCACATTTAGATCCCACACCATATCAAAGGCTTGTCTGAATTTTGTGTAACAAATTCTAGAATCCTTTTGTCCCATTTTCTTCTTCTTTGAAATGAGTTTGGTTCCTCTTTCCACCCATTATTAGAACATATGTATTCAACAACCGAAGGGTTTCGAATTCAACCAAGATTACTCTGCCATCTGGTTCATGCTTTGAAGCTGGCAGCAAAAAAAGTTTTCCATAAGCATTAAAGAAAAGTTATTGGTTAGAATAAAAATATAAAATATAAATAATACAATAGTTTAGAAAATAATTGTAAATCTCACATTCTACAAATAATTCAGCCACATAAGATTATCAAGGAGAGATTAAACCACCAATTTAGAAGCACAACAAAAGCTGATATACAAAACCACCAATTTAGACACATTAACCATCACACACACATAAAAACAAAACATGGTGCTCAAAACTCAAAATAAGCTACAATTCCTATCTCTCAAAACCCTAACAATCATACAATTAAGATGTCATGTGTAAACCTTAATTATTAATCAAATTGAACAATCAACACAAGAACAAATAGTAATTAATTATATTATATCGCAAAATAAAAATAAAAAATTAAAGAAGGGACAAGAGAAAGGACGAGAGAGATCTATAATACTTATAGAAGAACTGAGGAAGTATGGGAGAGCTGTGCTTGTTCTGCTTGTGATGGCTTTGATTTTAGAGATCTTCAATAGAGAGATGTCACCAGAGAAGACGCTGAGGGAGGCGCTGAGGATTTTGGCGGAGAAAGCGTAGAACTAGGACGGAAAGGAGAGGAAGCTGGAGGTGATGTCACCGGAGGAGATTACCACGGGAGGAGATGTCGCCGAAGGAGGTCGTCGCCAGAGAAGATCCGAGATCCGAAAGAAGATCCGAGATCGTCGTCGCACTGACTAGGAACAGTGACTATGGGAAACAACTTCGACAGTGGTAAAGAAGGAGCGTGTGGCTTGGAACTTTCGACGGTTGAAGACGAAGCGGCGGTGGTAACGATGGATTGAGGAGGATGACGAGGAAGAGATAGAAGCGAGATTAAGCCCGCCGTTTAACGTATATTCACAGTGTTTCAGTTAGGGATTGTTTTCCATTTTATATATGTAGGATACTGACGGTTCAAAACCGCCAGAATCACTAGAACCGCCACCAAATAGAAAGTCAGTTACGGCAGCAACAGAAAATGTCATCATGTTTGGGTATTACGGCGGTTCTTCAAAACCGCCGTAATATAAATGTGGTGCGCGAAATTGTGAACTATACTTTTTCACAACTCTCATAATCCCTGGTAATGGCTCCAAAAACTTGGTGCGCTCAATACCATGGCATTACACAACTTCGCACAACTAACCAGCAAGTGCACTGGGTCGTCCAAGTAATAAACCTTACGTGAGTAAGGGTCGATCCCACGGAGATTGTTAGTATTGAAGCAAGCTATGGTCATCTTGTAAATCTTAGTCAGGCAGACTCAGATATATATGGTGATGAACGAAAATAACATAAAAGATAAAGATAGTGATACTTATGTAATTCATTGGTAGGAACTTCAGATAAGCGCATGAAGATGCCTTCCCTTCCGTCTCTCTGCTTTCCTACTGTCTTCATCCAACCCTTCTTACTCCTTTCCATGGCAAGCTCGTATAGGGTCTCACTGTTGTCAGCAGCTACCTCCCATCCGCGCAGTGAAAGCTAATGCACACACTCTGTCACAGTGCTGCCAATCACGGTTTGGTTCCCTCCCCTACCGGAATAGAATAACTCTTTTGCGTCTGTCACTAACGCCCAGTAGGTTACAGGTTTGAAGCACGTCACAGTCATTCAATCATTGAATCCTACTCAGAATACCACAGACAAGGTTAGACCTTCCGGATTCTCTTGAATGCTGCCATCAGTTCTTGCCTATACCACGAAGACTCTGATCTCACGGAATGGCTGGCTCGTTTGTCAGGCGAGCACTCGTTTGTCAGGCGATCAACCATGCATCGTGCAATCAGAAATCCAAGAGATATTCACTAAGCCTCAGATGCTTGTAGAACAAGAATGGTTGTCAGTCACCTTGTTCATGGGTGAGAATGGTGATGGGCGTCAATCATCACCTTCATCATGTTGAAGAACAAGTGATATCTTGGTAAAAGAACAAGTGGAATTGAATGGAAGAACAATAGTAATTGCATTAATACTCGAGGTACAGCAGAGCTCCACACCTTAATCTATGGTGTGTAGAAACTCCACCGTTGAAAATACATAAGAACAAGGTCTAGGCATGGCCGAATGGCCAGCCTCCCAAAGAGGGTTTAATCATCAAAACATGATCAAAAAGCTCTCCTATACAATAGTAAAAGGTCCTACTTATAAGAAACTAGTAGCCTAGGGTGTACAGAAATGAGTAAATGACATAAAAATCCTCTTCCGGGCCCACTTGGTGTGTGCTTGGGCTGAGCAATGAAGCAATTTCGTGTAGAGACTCTTCTTGGAGTTAAACGCCAGCTTTAGTGCCAGTTTGGGCGTTTAACTCCCATTTGGGTGCCAGTTCCAGCGTTTAACGCTGGGATTTCTTGAGGTGACTTTGAACGCCGGTTTGGGCCATCAAATCTTGGGCAAAGTATGGACTATTATATATTGCTGGAAAGCCCAGGATGTCTACTTTCCAACGCCGTTGAGAGCGCGCCAATTGGGCTTCTGTAGCTCCAGAAAATCCGCTTCGAGTGCAGGGAGGTCAGAATCCAACAGCATCTGCAGTCCTTTTGAGTCTCTGGATCAGATTTTTGCTCAGGTCCCTCAATTTCAGCCAGAAAATACCTGAAATCACAGAAAAACACACAAACTCATAGTAAAGTCCAGAAAAGTGAATTTTCACTAAAAACTAATAAAAATATACTAAAAACTAACTAGATCATACTAAAAACATACTAAAAACAATGCCAAAAAGTATACAAATTATCCGCTCATCACAACACCAAACTTAAATTGTTGCTTGTCCTCAAGCAACTGAAAATCAAATAAGATAAAAAGAAGAGAATATGCAATGAACTCCAAAAACATCCATGAAGATCAGTATTAATTAGATGAGCGGGGCTTTTACTTTTTGCCTCTGAATAGTTTTGGCATCTCACTCTATCCCTTGTAATTCAGAATGATTGGCTTCTTTAGGAACTCAGAATCCAGATAGTGTTATTGATTCTCCTAGTTAAGTATGATGATTCTTGAACACAGCTACTTATTGAGTCTTGGCTGTGGCCCAAAGCACTCTGTCTTCCAGTATTACCACCGGATACATACATGCCACAGACACATAATTGGGTGAACCCTTTTCAGATTGTGACTCAGCTTTGCTAAAGTCCCCAATTAGAGGTGTCCAGGGTTCTTAAGCACACTCTTATTTGCCTTGGATCACAACTCTTATTCTTTCTTTTTCTTTCTTTGTCTCTTTTTTTTTTCTTTCTTTTTTTCGTTTGCTTCCTTCTTTCTCTTTTTTTTTTTCACTGCTTTTTCTTGCTTCAAGAATCATTTTTAATGATTTTTCAGATCCTCAGTAACATGTCTCCTTTTTCATCCTTCTTTCAAGAGCCAACATTCAAGAACCACAAGTTCAAAAGACATATGCACTGTTCAAGCATACATTCAAAGAACAAAAGTGTTGCCACCACATCAAAATAATTAAACTACTATAAAATTCAGAATTCATGCAATTCTTTCCTTTTCAATTAAGCACATTTTTTATTTAAGAGAGGTGATGGATTCATAGGACATTCATAACTTTAAGGCATAGACACTAAGACACTAATGATCATAAGACACAAACATGGATAAACATAAAGCCTAAAAATCGAAAAACAGAAGAACAATAACAAGGAAATCAAAGAACGGGTCCACCTTAGTGAAGGCGGCTCTTTCTTGCTCTTGAAGATCCTATGGAGTGCTTGAGCTCCTCAATGTCTCTTCCTTGTCTTTGTTGCTCCTCCCTCATGATTCTTTGATCTTCTCTAATTTCATGAAGGATGATGGAGTGTTCTTGATGCTCCACCCTTAGTTGTCCCATGTTGGAACTTAGTTCTCCTAGGGAGGTGTTTAGTTGCTCCCAATAGTTTTGTGGAGGAAAATTCATTCCTTGAGGAATCTCAGGGATCTCATGATGAGTGAGATCTCTTGTGTACTCCATCCTTTTCTTGGTGATGGGCTTGTCCTCATCAATGGGGATGTCTCCCTCTATGTCAACTCCAACTGAATAACAGAGGTGACAAATGAGATGAGGAAAGGCTAACCTTGCCAAGGTGGAGGTCTTGTCCGCCACCTTATAGAGTTCTTGGGCTATAACCTCATGAACCTCTATTTCTTCTCCAATCATGATACTATGGATCATGATGGCCCGGTCTATGGTAACTTCAGACCGGTTGCTAGTGGGGATGATTGAGCGTTGTATGAACTCTAACCATCCTCTAGCCACGGGCTTGAGGTCATGTCTTCTCAATTGGACCGGCTTTCCTCTTGAATCTTGCTTCCATTGTGCGCCCTCTTCACATATGACTGTGAGGACTCGGTCCAACCTTTGATCAAAGTTGACCCTTCTAGTGTAAGGATGCTCATCTCCTTGCATCATAGGCAAGTTGAACGCCACCCTCACACTCTCCGGACTAAAATCCAAGTATTTTCCCCGAACCATAGTGAGATAATTCTTTGGATTCGGGTTCACACTTTGGTCATGGTTCTTTGTGATCCATGCATTGGCATAGAACTCTTGAACCATCAAGATTCCGACTTGTTGAATGGGGTTGGTAAGAACTTTCCAGCCTCTTCTTCAGATCTCATGGCGGATCTCCGGATATTCACTCTTTTTGAGTGAAAAGGGGACCTCGGAGATCACCTTCTTCAAGGCCACAACTTCATAGAAGTGGTCTTGATGCACCCTTGAGAGGAATCTATCCATCTCCCATGACTCGGAGGTGGAAGCTTTTGCCTTCCCTTTCCTCTTTTTAGAGGTTTCTCCGGCCTTGGATGCCATAAATGGTTATGGAAAAACGAAAAAGCAACGCTTTTACCACACCAAACTTAAATGTTTGCTCGTCCCGAGCAAAAGAAGAAAGAAGAGAGTAGAAGAAGAAGAAATGAGAAGAGGGGGAAGGTGGTGTGTTTGGCCAAGAGGGGGAAGAAGGGTGTTTAGGTAGTGTGAAAATGAAGAGTGGAAGAAGGGTATTTATAGAAGAGAGGGGGGGTAAAGGTTCGGCCATTATGGGTGGGTTTGGGAGGGAAAGTGGTTTGAATTTGAAGGGTGAGGTTGGTGGGGTTTTATGAAGGATGGATGTGAGTGGTGAAGAGAAAGATGGGATTTGATAGGTGAGGGGTTTTTGGGGAAGAGGTGTTGAGGGATTGGTGAATGGGGGAAGAAGAGAGAGAGTGATGGTAGGGTCCTGTGGGGTCCACAGATCCTGTAGTGTCAAGGAAAAGTCATCCCTGCACCAAATGTGGCTCAAAATCACGTTTTGAGCCATTTCTGGCGTTAAACGCCGGGCTGGTGCCCATTCCTGGCGTTTAACGCCAGGTTCTTGCCCTTTACTGGCGTTTAACGCCAGTCTGGTGCCCCTTTCTGGCGTTAAACGCCCAGAATGGTGCCAGACTGGGCGTTAAACGCCCAACAGCTAACATTACTGGCGTTTGAACGCCAGTTTCTTCTCCTCCAGGGTGTGCTATTTTCTTCCTGTTTTCATTCTGTTTTTGCTTTTTTCATTGTTTTTGTGACTTCTTATGATCATCAACCTACAAAAAAGATAAATAACAAAAGAAAATAGTTAACTATAAAACATTGGGTTGCCTCCCAACAAGCGCTTCTTTAATGTCTTAGCTTGACAGAGGACTCTCATGGAGCCTCAGAAATGCTCAGAACCGTGTTGGAACCTCCCAACACCAAACTTAGAGTTTGAATGTGGGGGTTCAACACCAAACTTAGAGTTTGGTTGTGGCCTCCCAACACCAAACTTAGAGTTTGACTGTGGGGGCTCTGCTTGGCTCTGTTTGAGAGGAGCTCTTCATGCTTCCTCTCCATGATGATAGAGGGATGTCCTTGGGCTTTAAACACCAAGGATTCTTCATTCACTTGAATGATCAAACTCTCCTCTATCAACATCAATCACAGCCTTTGCTGTGGCTAGGAAGGGTTGCCAAGGATGATGGATTCATCCATGCACTTCCCAGTCTCTAGGACTATGAAGTCAGTAGGGATGTAATGGTCTTCAATCTTCACCAAAACATTCTCTACAAGTCCATGAGCTTGTTTCTTGAGTTGTCTGCCATCTCTAATGAGATTCTTGCAGCTTGCACCTCTAAGATCCCTAATTTCTCCATTACAGAGAGGGGCATGAGGTTTACACTTGACCCTAAGTCACACAAGGCTTTCTTGAAGGTCATGGTGCCTATGGTACAGGTATAGAAACTTCCCAGGATCCTGCCTCTTTTGAGGCAGTTCTGCCTAGACAAGTCATCCAATTCTTTGGTGAGCAAGGGAGGTTCATCCTCCCAAGTATCATTTCCAAATAACTTGTCATTTAGTTCATGATTGCTCCAAGGTATTTAGCAACTTGCTCTTCAGTAACATACTCATCCTCTTCAGAGGAAGAATACTCATCAGAGCTCATGAATGGCAGAAGTAAGTCCAATGGAATCTCTATGGTCTCATTTTGAGCCTCAGATTCCCATTGTTCTCAATGAGGAACTCAGAGGAGAGTGGTGCACGCCCACTGGGGTCTTTCTCAGTGGCGTCCTCCTCCTCTCTTTCCTCTCCATATTCGGCCATGTCTATGGCTTTGCACTCTCCTTTGGATTTTCTTCTGTATTACTTGGGAGAGTACTAGGAGGGAGTTCAGTAACTTTCTTGCTCAGCTGACCCACTTGTCCTTCCAAATTTCTGATGGAGGACCTTGTTTCATTCATGAAACTTTGAGTGGTCTTTATTAGATCAGAGACCATTGTTGCTAAGTCAGAAGTATTCTGCTTAGAACTCTCTGTCTGTTGCTGAGAAGATGATGGAAAAGGCTTGCCATTGCTAAACCTGTTTCTTCCACCATTATTGTTATTGAAACCTTGTTGAGGTCTCTTGATTCTCCATGAGAGATTTGGGTGATTTCTCCATGAAGAATTGTAGGTATTTCCATAGGGTTCTCCTAGGTAATTCACCTCTTCCATGGAAGGGTTCTCAGGATCATAAGCTTCTTCCTCAGATGAAGCATCCTTAGTACTGTTTGGTGCATTTTGCATTCCAGACAGACTTTGAGAAATCAAATTGACTTGTTGAGTCAATATCTTATTCTGAGCCAGTATGGCATTCAGAGCATCAATCTCAAGAACTCCTTTCTTCTGACTAGTCCCATTATTCACAGGATTCCTTTCAGAAGTGTACATGAATTGGTTAATTGCAACCATTTCAATCAGCTCTTGAGCTTCTGCAGGCGTCTTCTTCAGATGAAGAGATCTCCAGCAGAGCTATCCAAAGACATCTTGGATAGTTCAGAGAGACCATCATAGAAAATACCTATGATGCTCCATTCAGAAAGCATGTCTGAAGGACATTTTCTGATTAATTGTTTGTATCTTTCCCAAGCTTCATAGAGGGATTCTCCATCCTTCTGTCTGAAGGTTTGGACTTCCACTCTAAGCTTACTCCATCTTTGTGGTGGAAAGAACTTTGCCAAGAAGGCATTGACTAGCTTTTCCCAAGAGTCCAGGCTTTCTTTAGGTTGAGAATCCAACCATATTCTAGCTCTGTCTCTTACAGCAAAAGGGAATAGCATCAGTCTGTAGACCTCAGGGTTAACCCATTAGTCTTGACTGTGTCACAGATTTGCAAGAATTCAGCTAAAAACTGATGAGGATCTTCCATTGGAAGTCCATGGAACTTGCAATTCTGTTTGCATTAGAGAAACTAATTGAGGCTTAAGCTCAAAGTTGTTTGCTCCAATGGCAGGGATAGAGATGCTTCTCCCATAAAAATCAGGAGTAGGTGCAGTAAAGTCACCCAGCACCTTCCTTGCATTGTTGGCATTGTTGTTGTTTTCGGCTGCCATGGGTTCTTCTTCCTTGAAGAATTCGGTCAGGTCCTCTAAAGAGAGTTGTGCTTTGGCTTCTCTTAGCTTTCTCTTCAAGGTCCTTTCGGGTTCAGGGTCAGCTTCAACAAGAATGCCTTTGTCTCTGCTCCTGCTCATATGAAGAGAAGAGAACAAGAAAATGGAATCCTCTATGTCACAGTATAGAGATTCCTTGAAATGTCAGAGGAAAATAGAAATAGAAAGAAGAAGGAGAAGAAGAATTCGAACTTTAATTAGATAAGGTTCGAATTGTGCATTTAAAAGGAGTGGTACTCCATAAATAGAAGGATGTGAGAAGGAGGGAAGTGGATTTTCGAAAATTCAATTAAAAGATTTTGAAACATTTTGAAAATTTGATTGATAATCTTCGAAAATTGAAAGTGGAAGAGAAATCAAGTGATTTTTGAAAAAGATTTTGAAATTAGAAGTCAAAAAGATTTGATTGAAAAACTATTTTGAAAAGATGAGGTTAAAAAGATTTGATTGAAAAGTTATGGTTTTAAAAAAATGTGATTGAGAAGAATGATTTGAAAACAATTTAGAAGATATGATTTGAAAACAATTTGAAAAAGATATGATTTTGAAAATTAATGACTTGCCTAACAAGAAAAGATATGATTCAAACATTAAACCTTTCTCAACAGAAAAGGCATCAAATTTGAGATGTTCAATCAAATCATTAATTGTTAGTAAGTATCTTTGAAAAGGAAAGAAATTGATTTTGAAAACATTTGATTGAAAAGATATGATTTGAAAAAGATTTGATTTAGAAAAACTTGAAAAAAATTGATTTGAAAACAAAATCTTCCCCTAGCACCATCCTGGCGTTAAACGCCCAGAATGGTATACATTCTGGCGTTTAACGCCCAAAATGCTACCTTTTTGGGCGTTAAACGCCCAACCAGGTGCCCTGGCTGGCGTTTAAACGCCAGTCTGCCTTCTTCACTGGCATTTTTGAATGCTCAGCTTTTCTGTATAATTCCTCTGCAGTGTGTTCTGAATCTTCAATCCCTTGTATCATGACTTGAAAAGACACAAATTAAAAATATTTTGGATTTTTAATAATTAAAATGCAACAAGAATCAAATAACAATGCATGCAAGACACCAAACTTAGCAGTTTGTATACTACTGACACTAATGAACTGAAAATGCATATGAGACACACAAAATACTCAAGTCAATAGAATTCAAAGATCAAAACAAGAAATATATGCATGGATTCGAAAATGTAACAAAAACATGCATTTGACACCAAACTTAAGATGAGACTCTAGACTCAAACAAGAAATATTTTTGGATTTATGATTTTTTTGAATTTTTTTGTGTTTTTCGAAAATTAAGTGGAAAAAGGTATCAAAATTCTTAATGAGAATTCAGGAATCAGTGCAATGCTAGTCTAAGACTCCGGTCCAGGAATTAGACATGGCTTCACAGCCAGCCAAGCTTCCAAAGAAAGCTCGGTCCAAAACACTAGACATGACCAAAGGTCAGCCAAGCCTTAGCAAATCACTGCTCCAAAAGCAAGATTGATACGAAATCAACAAGCTCTTGTGGTGATAAGTTGAAACCTCGGTCCAATCAGATTAGACATGGCTTCTCAGCCAGCCAAATTTCAACAAATCATCATGAAACTCTAGAATTCATCTTCAAGAATTTCGAAAAAAAAAAGTACCTAATCTAAGCAACAAGATGAACCGTCAGTTGTCCAGCCTGAACAATCCCGGGCAATAACACCAAAAATTTGATGTTGTTGCCGGATCTTGGCACTGATGTTACCAAAGGCTTGCCCAAAACTAGAACAATCCCCGGCAACGGCGCCAAAAACTTGGTGCGCGAAATTGTGAACTATACTTTTTCACAACTCTCATAATCCCTGGTAATGGCTCCAAAAACTTGGTGCGCTCAATACCATGGCATTACACAACTTCGCACAACTAACCAGCAAGTGCACTGGGTCGTCCAAGTAATAAACCTTACGTGAGTAAGGGTCGATCCCACGGAGATTGTTAGTATTGAAGCAAGCTATGGTCATCTTGTAAATCTTAGTCAGGCAGACTCAGATATATGGTGATGAACGAAAATAACATAAAAGATAAAGATAGTGATACTTATGTAATTCATTGGTAGGAACTTCAGATAAGCGCATGAAGATGCCTTCCCTTCCGTCTCTCTGCTTTCCTACTGTCTTCATCCAACCCTTTTACTCCTTTCCATGGCAAGCTCGTATAGGGTCTCACTGTTGTCAGCAGCTACTCCCATCCGCGCAGTGAAAGCTAATGCACACACTGTCACAGTGCTGCCAATCACCGGTTTGGTTCCCTGCATCTGTCACTAACGCCCAGTAGGTTACAGGTTTGAAGCACGTCACAGTCATTCAATCATTGAATCCTACTCAGAATACCACAGACAAGGTTAGACCTTCCGGATTCTCTTGAATGCTGCCATCAGTTCTTGCCTATACCACGAAGACTCTGATCTCACGGAATGGCTGGCTCGTTTGTCAGGCGAGCACTCGTTTGTCAGGCGATCAACCATGCATCGTGCAATCAGAAATCCAAGAGATATTCACTAAGCCTCAGATGCTTGTAGAACAAGAATGGTTGTCAGTCACCTTGTTCATGGGTGAGAATGGTGATGGGCGTCAATCATCACCTTCATCATGTTGAAGAACAAGTGATATCTTGGTAAAAGAACAAGTGGAATTGAATGGAAGAACAATAGTAATTGCATTAATACTCGAGGTACAGCAGAGCTCCACACCTTAATCTATGGTGTGTAGAAACTCCACCGTTGAAAATACATAAGAACAAGGTCTAGGCATGGCCGAATGGCCAGCCTCCCAAAGAGGGTTTAATCATCAAAACATGATCAAAAAGCTCTCCTATACAATAGTAAAAGGTCCTACTTATAAGAAACTAGTAGCCTAGGGTGTACAGAAATGAGTAAATGACATAAAAATCCTCTTCGGGCCCACTTGGTGTGTGCTTGGGCTGAGCAATGAAGCAATTTCGTGTAGAGACTCTTCTTGGAGTTAAACGCCAGCTTTAGTGCCAGTTTGGGCGTTTAACTCCCATTTGGGTGCCAGTTCCAGCGTTTAACGCTGGGATTTCTTGAGGTGACTTTGAACGCCGGTTTGGGCCATCAAATCTTGAGCAAAGTATGGACTATTATATATTGCTGGAAAGCCCAGGATGTCTACTTTCCAACGCCGTTGAGAGCGCGCCAATTGGGCTTCTGTAGCTCCAGAAAATCCGCTTCGAGTGCAGGGAGGTCAGAATCCAACAGCATCTGCAGTCCTTTTGAGTCTCTGGATCAGATTTTTGCTCAGGTCCCTCAATTTCAGCCAGAAAATACCTGAAATCACAGAAAAACACACAAACTCATAGTAAAGTCCAGAAAAGTGAATTTTCACTAAAAACTAATAAAAATATACTAAAAACTAACTAGATCATACTAAAAACATACTAAAAACAATGCCAAAAAGTATACAAATTATCCGCTCATCAAAATGCCATTTTAAATATTTTTTTGTAGTGTAATTTGTGCTGTATACTCCCATCATCATCATCATCATCATCATCATCATCATCATCATCATCATCATCATCATCATGAGGCACTCTTTGTGTGGTGCCATATAACCATATTGTCTACAACATTCACGCCGCAGTTTTTTCAAATTTTTTAGTTCAACCATCTCTTTTACTCTATAGACTATAGTCTATAATACCTTAAATTCTAGTTACTTGATCCTATATATAAACATAACAATTATTCACAATTTCATATTAAAAAGGATAAAAAAAATTGGTAGTCCAAATAGCGCGGTAGCAATGGCTCATCTTGCTAGAAGCATTTTCATCCTATGGCTTCTTACTATGCTTCCATTTTTTGGCAACGCTTTATCAAGGTCATCGGAAATATCTGTGGCAATTCAAAATCTTCTAGAAGACCAGGACGATCTAACGGTTCATTGCAAATCAAGAGATGATGATATTGGGGTGCAATATCTAAAGTCTAGTGAACATTTGTTCCATTTTAGACCTAATATCTTTGGAACCACACTTTTATATGTAGCTTTGCGGATATCACGTGGCAAATATTCAAAGAAGGACCTTGTAGGTTTATTGAAGATGATGGTCATGATGATAAACATGGAGTTGATGACATTATTTGCTTTCAGTGGAGTCACGATTCCTTGATTATTATTATTATTTGGAATATGATAGTAATTGAGCCATGAACAAGATTTGAACTCATGAGTTGGTCATTAAATTTGAAAATATAATTTAGTAGCTGATTATTTTTACTAACAACCACTTAGCTAGATCCCAACAAATTAGACATTAAATTGTTATCTAAGATTGTAGTACAAAATTAATTATTTGCCACTGTAATGTCACTAAATTGCCATCACATTATCAATAATCTATTCATCACTAATTCAGTCAATATTACTATTAATATTTTGCATTTGTTGTTAGTCTAGACAAAGTCTCTAATAAACTATGACTATATATATATATATATATATATATATATATATATATATATATATATATATTATATATATATTATATATATATATATATATATATATTACAAAGAAGGTGGAATTTAGCGGATCTTTTAAAGAGATTTGTGACGGTTTTAAAATACTATAAAATAGATTATCAGCGTTTAGGTGATTATCGTCCTTTAAAGCAATGAGAAATGGATTTATAACAATTTCGATAAAAATTACCGTTATGCCAGAATATTGTGTCAATTTAGTTTGCTCGTTGAATTTCAGTTTTAATCTGTTGGTATATTCAATTATTTTAAATATGGTTATATACATTATCAATTTAATTTTTTGAACAAGCAGTTTGATGACATATGGTACATAATTAGAGATTTTAACTTTTTATAACTTAAAGGTTTAGAATTTGATTTTTATTAACCAAGAAAAAAAAAGTATGTAGTATAAAATAAAAATATAAGAGAAAAAAAGAAAATACTAAATTGATTCTCTACGTTTGGACGTATCTTATTTTTATCTTTAAAGTTTAAAATGTCCTATTTAAATCTAAAAAAGTTTTATTTAATTTCAATGTTTAAATAATTAACGAAATGTCCTACATAACAGCAATACAAGAATAAGGTCGATAATCTAGAGAATAAGTACAAGTTCTAAAGACACAAATAGAGAGAGAAGATGGTGACTTTGTGACGGTGATAAGAACGGGATGAGGTTTGAGATGAGATTAGAACGGTGAAGATGGTGATGATGAAAATTAGGGTAGAATTAAAAAAAAAAATTTGACTGATGGTTGACTGTAAAAAATTTAATGGTAAAGATAAATCGAAACTTATCGAAATGTTAAGAACAAAATTGAATCAATTAATGTTTAGAATTTAAAAAAAAATTTAAAAATATTAGGGATAAAAAATATACTTTAGCCCACTTTTATATTAGACCTATGAATCTATTCCTATTTTTTGTATTTATTCAATCCTTTTTAATTTTAAACATTAACATCTTGGACATAGACTTTGATGGACTTTCACAAATTAAAGGCTTTATTAACTTATTCATATACAAATTAAAATCTCATTCTCATTATCATTTATTATTCTCATTATCAACAATATTTTACAATTTTAATATTATAATTAGTTATAGTAAAATTATTTTTTTCTATATAGTTATTTATTTTATAAGAATATTTTAAATTTAAATTTCAATAGGCTTTTACAAATTAAAAAAATTATTATTTTATTTATACAAATTAAACTCTCATTCTTATTATCATTTATTATTCTAATTATCAATAAAATTTTACAATTTTAATATTAAAATTAATTGTAGTAAAATTATTTTTTATCAATATTTATTATTTTATAATATCTATTTATATAATTTTATTTATTGTCATATTAGAAATAAACTTAAAAAATAATTATATTTATAAATTTATTTTAATATAAATATTATTATATAATTTTTATGTTTTTTTTGTTCTCCAAAAATTTTTTCAAGCTTTGATATTGACTTAGTTAATAATTTAATTTTTTTTAGAGATAATTTTTTAATTTAATTATTTAATAATATATTTTATCTTAAATTTTTAAATATTAATAATTAACTAATAATAAAAAATAATAAAGTTTGGCATTTCTCATAAAGTAATATGCTATTTTAAGAAAACTTAAAATATGCGTTAATTGTGCTAGTCACTATGTTAGTATTCCCTCGATGGAACTACTTTTCAGAAACTATAATCTATAATCTATATATATGCAAACGCATTTTGTATGTTACCGTATAATGAGAAAAGCTTTATGCATACTTTTGAGACTTAAATTTGAGTTCAACCATAACCTTAACTCTATATATTTTTATATTGTGTTAGTCTAAACAATGTTTAATTTCATCTAGTCATATATATAGACAGAAAAAGAATACATATATTATGATTAATATTTCGGATAATTTACGCATATAAAACATCTCTATGGAGATATTACATATAAATATCCTAAATGAAAAATCGTTGCATGTATATATCCTAATTTAAATCTGACTTGTAAAAAACTTGAGACTTTAGAAATTGGAATTAACAGGTAAGTGATTATAGCTACACGAAAAACTCAATGAATTATTAGGACACAAATAAAAATAAAATTACGTACATGTTCTCACTTCCCAGGTGGGTAAGTAATTTTTTATTGTTATTTTAAAATCTAATGTGTTATTTGTGATTTTACATTTAAAAATGTGTTTCGAAATTCTAGATTTATTTATAAAATTTTTTATATCTGACAAATTAGTATATAATAATATAATTTAGATATCTTTTTTATAATTTTTTTCAGATTGAAAATAAATATTATATATATGGAACAATTTTTATGATTCCTACTCTAAAATTTAATAGTAAAAATTTTAAAGCAATGGTTTTTTTGTGTATTATATGTTTAGTATTATTCGTAGGAACGATTTTTATGTGTATTCCTTGCATAATTATTTAATCAATATTTTAAAATTACTGCTTAATAAAAAATTATTATAACAGTCATAAAACTTTTTTTATAATATTCTAAGAGAATAATTTTATTTTGTTATTATAAATTACTAAAATTTGAACTTCAAATAGTAATAATATTATAAAAATTATTGTCTAAAATTATCTAATTCAATAATTTTAAGGCATAGTAAATTTTGGTGTTACTAATTTATCTGATAAAAAGATTAATTTAACTAATAAATATAAAAAAATATTATTTGTCTTTTAAATTTTAATTTTTTGTCAATCTTTTTTAAAATTCATTATTATTAATTAATTTAAATATCTACTTTTATATATTAATTATTCAAAAAATCAAAAAGTAATGAAAGCGAGGGAACTCTATGAAAATAACTTAACTTTGAAACAATTTCCAACTATTCGTCTGCGGCCTCGTACTGAGTCTTCGAACCTGTGTCACTGAAAGGGTGGAAGATTTTGGGGTGAGAACAAACCACACGTTCTCACTAGGGAATGAGAATGCCGTAAAAGTAATGAAATAAAACGCAAATAATTAACTTTACTCAATAAAACTATATTTATATCAAACCCTTTGAAAATACTCTTGGTTCTACTTTAGCTAACTAATTCCCTCTTTTTTTTAAAAAAATCTCTAAACTCAAAATAAATTTTAAATATAAAACTGTCACATTACCAATCTCTCAGCCACATAATTAATTCTCAATCAAAATGTCAGTTCGTAATCACTTTAATACATTCACAAACAAATAGTACAAACAAGAGATTTAATTCAATGTACAAGCAAGTCACAACAAGACAAACAGCACAATCACAAAGAAATAAGACAAGCAAATACAATCAAATGCAAATGTGCAAACAACATGATGCATGTTTATCCCTAACGCATGCCATGAGCTCATGTGTCGGTTGCCTACCGGTTCCTGACATTACCCGGGCACGAGTCCCAGATATAGCTTTCCAGATGCATACAATGTGCTTATAAGTCTTACGGCTAGACCGCATACAGTGCGACTTTCAAATCAATGAGCTTACATCTGGAAAACAGTTCTCAGTGTGTGGCACGTCCCCACTATACATTTGGCACTAAGGCCCAAACAAAGTCGCATCTGCTCTCCTGTGGCAGAAATTCCTTTAATTAATATATTCCTTTAATCTTTGTTCTCTGCTCTCCTATGGCAGAGATTCCTTTAATTATCTCTCTTTTCTTTACTTTTCGTTCTTTTTCTTTTCTTTCTTATCAAACTGAACTCAAAACATAACTTAAAGTAAAATTCCTTCCCAAAAAGATTGAGTTTAAAATACTATACTTTTTTTAATAAATCAAATTGAAAATAAAACTCTTTTTCCAACTAAATAAGTCTCAAATAATTTAACTTTCTAAAACCAAATCTTTTAAAATAGCATTTCAAATAAAGTCCCAAATTTTATAAAAATTTTGGCAACATTTCGCCTAAAATCCAGGCTTTACCACCCTTCAAGGGTCCAATAAGTCATTTTCGATTCTCAAAGATCATTCCTAATAAACCAGACAATCCAAATCCAATGCCAAATCATTTTGTAAATCTGAAGGCTAGCCAGGTTTAATTTCAAAATCTTTTCTCAAAATAAGCCTGTAAATCATATTTTTTATACAAAGTTCCTTTCTTAATGTAAATACATATTTAAATCAGGTTTTCAAAACAAAACCACTTTTTCGTATGTTTTTTACAAAAAATTCGAACCAAACATCCTCTTGGAAGTTAGACTTCACCGCCCCTTCAGGCTCCCTCATTTCCTCAACAATTCACTAGTCTGATTCCACAAACATCAATACAGCATAATTCTCAATAATCAATTTACTTTATTTTAATTTAGTAACCAACATTTCACTTTAACATTCAATACAATAATATCCAATCAAGCTATCAACTCAGTTAACAATAATTTCCAAACCAGCTTGCAACAAAACCCACTATCATCAAATAAATCTCAAATCAACAACCAACCAAGAAATTGACATGACTAGAAATTTCAGTAACAATCACAACGTCAATCTAAACCAATTCATAAAACTTAATTCATATTTCAGTTTAACAAATAACACCAAATTGAACACCATCCACAACCACAATTCAACCAATCCTCATCAACTAGTCATACTATTTATAAATCATTTGCAATTATTCAATAAGCCTTTTGGGCATTCTTAAATTGAAAACTACTAACTTTAAAATAAAACCCCCTACCTTAGTTAGTCAAAACCGTAGAATTTAAACGCGACAAACCCTCTTATTCTAAATTCACAACAGCAGCGGCTTAGAACCAGCAGCAGCAACAACAATAACATTATCAATAATCATAGCTATAGGGGCTGAAATGAAATAAAACGAGAATAGGGTAACAAATGAAATAGCAACAGAGCAAGAATGGAAACAAAGCAAATTACAGGAAGGGATCTAGACCATATCAAAGGTACTTCGACGGCATCTCCTTTTTTTTTTGAAATCGCAACGGTGATCATGGCAGCAGCGGTGGCGGCTGAACAGCCCTCTGCCTCTCGACACAAGCCTCACACGACTCCTTTCCTTGTTCTCAAGGCCCCTCTCTCCTTTCGCACATGCAACAGATGATGGCGGCTATAGTAGCAGCGGCAGCGCTAGAGCCTTCGGTGGTGGCAACGGGGTCACGGTGTGGCAGTGGTGACGGAACACAACAGCAGTGACAGTTCTAACAGAGACTGGTCCCTCAGCGGTGGCAGAACGCGACGGCTCTTCTCCTACTCGCAACAACGCCGGCGATGACTACCCACGGACGGCGACTGGGCGGCGTGATTACTTCCTCCATTGTAGTCCTCTCTCTCACCTCAGTTCTGATCCGTGATGAAGATGACTTCGCAGACAGCAGCGGCAGTCTCCCCTTATCCCGGCGACGGCCATGCGACAACCCTAAGCAGTGCAGCGGCAGCGAGCTGCGGGGTCTCCCTCTCCTGTCAGCAATCTCTCTTCTTCGTTCCTTTTCCTCTCTTCTTCGTGCGTGCGTGCGTGCGTGCGCGCGCGTGCGCATGTGTGTGTGTGTGTGTGTGCACGTGTGTGTGTGTGTGTGTGTGTGTGTGTGTGTGTGTGTGTGAGTGTGAGTGAAAGGGGATGAGAGGTTAGGTGAGTAGCGGTGAGGCGATGGGGTAAAAGGGTTAGGGTTTCCAATTTGGGAATTAGGATTTTGATTGGGAAAAAGAGTTAGGCTAATATAGGTATTTTTAATAAAATTAGGGTAATAAAGTAATAATTTGAAATCAAATTTAATCAGATAATAATATCTAAGAAAATACTATTTAATTATCAACTTACAATTTATTTTTCAAATAAAGACTCTAATTCAATAATTAGATATAATCAAATTTATTTTCTTTAAAATTATAAAATAAAGTTCAAAATCTAATTATTCAAATTAGCGCATATAAAATTCTCATTATTTTAAATCACTCTTTAAATCAATAATAAGAAAGTCCTCAATTAATATAAAAATCTCTAAAAATATATTCTCAAATAAATAAAATAAATCATCAATAATTTATTATTTAATTTTTAAAATCTAAGGTCTTACATATATTGCCACAATTTCACTCCCCACTCACCACCATAAAAAATTTAGTTCACATGATTTCCATTAGTCCTATTTGAAATTAAAAAAACCCATCAAAATCAAGCACTGCACAACTTGAACAAAAAAGACAGAAAAACAAAAGAACACTGATGAGAACTTAAACATTAAACCTATTAGAACATCCCCATCAATGCCATTATATTATTGTTGCTATTGACGATGGTGATGGTGGTGATGTTGTTTCCCTTATTAATTTTGAATCCTACCTGTGCACATACAAATCTTCCTCAAAGATACAAGAAAGAGGAACAACACCACAAGGGTAAGGCTCACACAAATTGCAAAAAGAGTAGATAGCGGAGAAAACCTGATCGAAGTCTTCTGGCTTATCTCAACCTCAAGCTTCGATTCGAATAGGTCATATGCAGATTTGCCACTTTGAACAGTACTAAGATTGGTATCGCCAACAACCAAGTCCCCCTTTCCCCTCCCCCCTCTCCGATTCCACCTCCGATGCTCGACTTCAACGGCCCCATTGACAAGCTCGACTTCAACGACCAGAACCCCAACCTCTCCCTCGACACCACCGATCCCCTCTCCTCTACTGGATACTTCTATGACCCTCTCTCTGCTCCCTCCTCTATTGGATACTTCTATGATCCCCTTTCCAATCAACAAACCCATAATCACATTCTCCACTTCGCCATTGTCAAATCCGGACGAGATGATCATGCTAAGGCTGCGTTTGGCTCTGACATCCTCCCCGTTGACGACAACGTTAGGAGATTGGCTGGTCAGGTAAACGCCAACGGAGACACGCTTCTGATTTGAAGCACTTCCCCTCTCAGGGGGTGATTGGTTCGAAAAAAATTGTGTCTTTTTGAGAAAGGATAGAATGTTTAGAACAATTTCCGAAGTTCTGAATCCGAACAATAATCCACTTCTTCAAGATTCGGATTGTGCAAGTGCTTCTGGGTTCACTAGGGGTTATAGGATCGTGCAGAAACTTTGGGTGGAAGAAGATAGGAGCAAAATTATCATATAATTAATATTTTATGAGTAGAAGATGATTTTAAAACGATTTATAATGTTAAGGATGATATTAATAAGAAAAAAAAATCAGAGACAATTTTAATTTTGATTCAAGACGTTAGGAACGAAAAAAGTATTTAACCCTTTTAAATTCGTTTTTGACTCAAATGATTTATCATTTCTCTTCCTTACAAGCTCAAAGAGAATTCACGAAAAAAAAAGAAAAAAAATTAAAAAATTATTAATTGATATATCATGTCTTAAATTTTTTTGATCACTTATTTTATAACATATGATATTAATTTATTGTATTATCATCTCATGTAATATTTAGTATGATATATTATTATCTAATTAATAGAAGAATCATTTAATTAACAATTGTATTTTTTAAAAATTAGTATGATGAGTAAAATTTTTTAAAGACTAATTTTTTTTGGTGACTTTTTAAAGACTAATTAAAATAATTAGTTATTTTTTTAAACATAAAGTTTAACATTAAACTATAATTTCTTTTCTACGTAATATCGTATAAAATCGAAAGTGTACCAACCCAGGGACGGATTGTTCACATTAAATTTTTATAAACAAATATTAAGTATATACATACATAAGTATAAAATGTCCCCCTTAAAATAATAAGTTTACCCCTATATTTAATTTTTTTTTTAAATGTATGTGTGAAATATCTAGGTTATTAAATAACAACACAATGATAAAAATTCTCGAATTATATAAAATAAATATGCTCGATTAAATAATAATAATAATTTAATTAGTTAATTATCCAAAATCAAATTTAGTTTTACAAATAAAAACGAGACTGTTAGTGTTTAATAGTTTTTTAATTTAATTGAGATAATATATATTATACATCGTTTATTTATTTTTATTATTTATTTAATTTAGTTTTGGTATTATGTATAATAATTATTTTTAAAAAAAATTACCATGAATATTATAGAGTGTCTACAACAAAAGCGGCACTTAGCGGTGGTTTCTGGAGCCGTTTATCGGCGGTTTTGAACCGCCATAAAACTTTTCGTGGCGGTTTAATGAAACGCCGAAAGATGGAGTGTGAGTAAACGGATAGCGGCGGTTTTAGTTAACCGCTGGAATAACCGCCACTAAACGTCTATCAATTTTACAAACCGCCGCTAAATAACAAATAAACGAAAATATCATTTGTTTTGCGGGTCGGACCGAACTGTCCAATGGTCCAACCGACTCAATCATTAAACCCGCGCTTCCAGCAATATACCCACAACGTGTGGATCACTGTAGAATATCAACTATGTAAAGCCTTCCACAAATGAAGAAGGTAGGACTCGTACCTGGAACCTGAAAGAAGGAAAAGTTTTAACAATGTCATGTTACCACCAAGCCAAATGTCTCTTCAATATATATAGCGCTAATAATTATAATATCATATGAACACAATTGATTGCCACACAATTTTTTGTTGTATACTTTATATCTATTCATAGTTATTATAGGAACCATATATATTGGGTAAAATGCACAATTAAATCAAATGGAGGACCAAATTACACAATTTTACCAAATTGAAAAATATTACCAGGATCTTTCAAAAGCACATTCTTATGTAATTCAAATCAGTCTCATTCGAATTAGACAAACCAACACTAATTCGAATTAGTCCTATTCGAATTAGTAGTACCGCTTGTAATTCGAATTTGTCCAATTTGAATTATGCTTGCATGTAGTCTTAGGGTAGTTCGAATTAGGGTGATTCGAATTATGCATACTAGGACGTCCGTAGTAATTCGAATGGGTCTGCTTCGAATTAATTTTGGACCATAGTAGATCGAATTAATTTACATCTATTTATATTTGATCCAAGCGTATATAAAGAGTACAATAAAGAATACATTTAATAATATCCATAATGAATTCAATAAAGAGTACATTCAATCATAAATAAAAAAATAATTATAAATATTTTTTATAAATGATTAAAAATCATATATTTTCTAAAAATATTAATTAAGATTTAGAATTTAGTCTTTAATATTTAACATTAGTGAAATATTTGCCAAAAACATTATATTTTGTTAGTTAGTTAGCATTATTAAATATATTAACCACGATAATATGCAGATGATTGATTGGTTTTCATATAAAAATATTTTTATTCTATTTAGTATTTAGTTTTGATAAAATATTAATTAATTTTAAATTTAGTTATTATGAATTCTTATATCTAAGAATACAAGTTAAGATTGTTATTAAAAAAAATTAAAATTTATAATTATAATTTTGGTAAAATTATAAAGTTTTGAATTTTTAATGACTTGTAGAAAATATTTTTAATTATTATTTTTAATATTTTATAGAAAATATTTATAATTATTATTTTTAGAAAATGTTTGATTTTTAATTAGTTCAGAGTATGATTTTATTTTCGTCTTTTACATTCATATTTGAATGCAAATTTAAATGCCAATAAAGTAAACAAGAAAATCTTATTGTTAAATTTGTTCACATGGGTTAATATATATAGCTTATTTAACTTGTGAATTTTTTTAACGTAAAATGAATGTAGAAAAAGTATTACAAGTTTAAGTAACAATGATTTAAACATATGTAACTTAAGATAGTAGTGTTTAATTAACTAGATTATACTCAAATGTTTATTACTAAAGAAAACATTGCAATATGTGGTAATACGTATTTTGCGGCGGTTTAAACAAAACCGCCGCAAAATGTAAAACAATAACTCACCCGACGGTACATATAGCGGCGGTTTGAGAAAAACCGCCACTAAATGTTGTCTTGATTGCAGCCCCAACCAATAACCGCCGCTATATGTGCCGCAGGTTGCTGTTTTGCGGTAATTTTAAAAAACCGCCGCAAAATTTTTGCCACTATTTGCTGAAATTGTTGTAGTGATGTCAACTATGTAATTAAATGGCAAAAATTATTTAAATAATTATTTAATAGAAAAAAAAACATTATTTGTATTTATATATAAAGAAAAATGTGGTTTTTTTATTTGAATTTTTGTTTTTTTGTAATTATTTTTGTGTTTTTTTATTTTATATATTTTTTATAGATTCTTTAATTATTGAGCTATAATTTCTTTCATATTATATATATATATATATATATATATATATATATATATATAATTAATTAATAAAATATGAGTTGATGAATACAGAGAATATTTGACAAAAAAATACTTTTAAATTAATATATTTTTTAATGTGTTAATTAAATTATTTAAAGTTTGACTAATATATTTTGAATTTTCAATACCTAAATATATTTATATTAAATTTTTTTACTTTTTATATATTATTTTTGTCCGTACTACTAAAATTTTCGTAACAACCTAACATAAAAACCAAATATTTTTACAATGATCACAATGGATGAATTGTGGATTTTTTATTTAAATAAATAAAATAAATGTAATAATTATTCAAATAAACAATTTTAAAAATATTTACCGTTTTGTATTCTCCAGTCATATCTCGTTTACAACACGTCGGATGCACCGTTGCTATCTCGTTTACACTGTAAACGAGATAAGGTCGTACCGCGCCTATAAATATAACTCATTTACAGCGTGTTTCTTGGCCCCAAGTTGACTTAGTCAAGCTCTTTCTCCGCTCTTTCAATCCTTTCCTACCCTATTTGAGACTGATACGGTGATGGCACACCAGGCGAGGAACGACGGAGACATCAACAGACTGAACGAGACGTCGCATTACGCCAGGGCAGCTGACTTCGAAGTTAGTTGCATACTATTTGGTTACTTAAGTATGTGGACATTGTTAGGGTAGTCCCGTAGTGACAAGCATTGAGTAAAATGCTTTAGGGATTGGTCTGTAGGATGAATTTAGAATTGTATTTGCTTGTGTAAGATTGTTATGACTTAATTAGGATTTGTTTACTAGCATATGTGCAGAATAGAAACATGAAGTATGTTCTTAAGTAGAAGTAGTTCTATGTTCTTAAGTAGACTACAGAAATTTTTTATTATCTCTATATAAGTAAAATTTTTTTTTATTCCACAGAGGCCTCGCCTTCTACTGTCCCGGCGAGTCAACCATACCCTTCCTCCACCGGACGCCATCGTCCCGTATCTGGATGAGGCCAGATTTGGCGATACGGTTCCCCTCAAGGACTTCACTTTTGACAATTCTCTTATATCGGCACTCGTGGAGCGATGGCGTCTGGAGACGCACACATTTCATCTCCCGTGGGGTGAGGTCACTATCACCCTGCAGGACGTGGCGTACCACCTAGGCCTATGGGAACACGGGAACCCCGTTGGGGGTGCCTTCGTGACTTCGGTAGGTGGTACGGCACGGAGACGTGGGCCATGGTGGAGCAGCTGCTTGGTGCCAAGCCTCCGGTGGCCGCACAGTAGGCTGCGCAGAGGAAGGAGTCATTCACGCTGAAGCTGGTGTGGTTACGTGATCGTGTTCGCCAGATGCCCCCGACCGACGATCCGGAGACACTCCGACAGTACGCCAGGTGTTATATTATGTTACTGATCGGAGGGTATCTATTGATAGACAAGCTCAACAACCTGGTGCACATACATTGGCTGCCGCTTCTCCGGGACTTCGCAGAGTGTAGGGCGTTATCTTGGGACTCGGTTGTGCTGGCCTGGATGTACCAGTCACTCTGTTAGGTGGTACAGTGGGGCATCATGGACATTGCCGGTTGCACTCTGCTTTTGATGAGCTGGATTTATCAGAGATTTCCTCGGTGGTGTCCACCGGATAGAGGAATCTACCAGTATTCGCTAGCTGCGAGGTAGCCTAATATTATTTTTGTATTCGCATTAAATATTGTTGTCAATTCGTATGGTTTGTTACTTAATGAATCGTATATATCTCTGTTACTGTCAGATTGGTTGGATTGCAGCAGCAGAGTAGGGATCAGCATCAGGCCAGGGTCCTGCATTGGAGGGTTTCAATTGACCGGTTACAGTTTGATGAGGTTAGTCATGAAATTAAATATATTGTGATTTTAAATACTTAATGTGTTGTAATACAGTATATTTTCGACGGTTAGTTATGTAGCGTATGGTTACTGATGTTGGACATATTTTTTTATTCAGTTTGCGTGGAGAGTATACGATGACCCTGCGATGCAGTCCCTGTGCCTGCACTGGTTCCGTGAAGAGGAGGAGTGGGGTACTTGGTTGTCGGCTGGCCCGCTTGTCTGCTTCAACATTGTTCAGTTTCACCACGTTGATCGGGTGAAACGGCAGTTCAATAGGAAGCAGCAGGTGACAGGCATTCCAGGGAATCTTGACAGGTATGAGTGGTGGTTAATTTCTTGAAAGTTATATGTCCATAGTTGTTTGTTATTCTGATAGTGATACTAGTTTATTTACTTACTGTGTTGAATAATAGGTATCTGACCACCACTGGCTGTGGTGAGAATGTCTGGTGGCCAGATCGACTCCAACAGTGGTACGATGGTTGGAGGCAGAGGTTCGACCCCGGTCGCAGGATCACGGTGCATCATACGTTTGACACCAGGCCTACCGGAGAGTACTACGATTGGTGGCGTGGCTTGCCGTGTGTAGAATCTATCGGGGCAGGAGGTTTTGGAGGACCCCAGGCTGGTAGAGTTGCCCCATAACGTCCAGCCCACTGCCAGCCAGTTGAGAGACAATCACACCCTCCCGAGGAGTGTGCCGGATCGGAGGAGACGTGCGAGGGAGGTGAGGGAGGACACTCGACGACCTGTGAGGAGGGAGATGGGCCACAGAGAGCGCCGACCAGGTGAGCCGGTCAGGAGGAAGAGGGCCAGGCCTTGACAAGCTAGGGCTGATGCAGAGTCTGAGGAGGAGGCGGAGTACGACCACCAGGAAGATGACGATGACATCCCACAGCACGATGTGGCTTCACCTACGGGACCGACTCTTCCACCTCCTCCCCGTCCTCCGGGGCACCGAGCATGGCATTCATTCGGTTCCGATGGGCAGTAGTCTCGGCCAGCTTGGGATACATCACCACCAGGTTGGTATGAGGGAGGTCCATCCGGGACCCAGCAGGAAGAGGAGGTCCTCCTTGACGAGATCCTCATTGACGATGCCTTCCAGCTTCACACTGTCTCGCCCATCACGATGGATCGGTTAGCCGAGTCATTCCGCACAGGCAGGGAGGTTGGCATCGGGGATTCCTAGCACCCATCAGCTCCCGCCCAGACCTCCTCCTGAATTCCCCAGATTTAACCGACTTTTAGCTCGTCATACGGGACGGGTCTTCGGTCAGGTAGCCAGTACGCGACACCCCCCTCCAACGACTATGGTATGTACCTGACCCAGTCCCAGTCTCATGTGACCCCACCGGCAACTCCGCATTCCCAGACTCAGCTTCAATTACATTAGTATGCCACAGCTCCACCATCCGGAGGGCTCCAGCAGTATCATGCTCAGATTCACCAAGATCTGGCTGCCCTGGGCGCAGATACTCGACTGTCTCGACCTCGGCGCCAGGCTCAGCCTCTGCCATGTGGCACCGGGCACAAGCGCCACTACCAGGATCCCCATCAGTGATGATGACTGTAGTTTTGTATGTACTTTAGTGGGATTAAGCTTATGTATATACTTTTGGATTTTAGTTGGATTGCACTTTAGTTGGATTGTAGTTGTGTATATTGTTATTTATAATGGGGTTCTTTCTTATGAGTATTTCCGTATATCTTACTGTCGTAGTTAAGAAAAATACCAAAATATCATAAAGTAACACTGAATCATTAAATAGTTCATTTGGAGTTAAAATATTACACATCCAAAGTTACTAGAATATAAAATATCACACTACAAGAAAAAGACCAACACATGCCAACTACAGTAAACATAGAAGCCTAGTACGACCTAGACATCTCCCGTGGGCTGATTAGGACATCCCTTCTTGAATGACTGACTTGCCTACACAGGCCATATCGCTTCTCATGTCGCTCGATCTCGTCCATGTCATTCTGGAATCTGGTGGATGTTGCTATTCCCATCTTGTGTCACCGCAATAAACAACACTCCACCGTACCTGCCATACAGATGCGTACCGTCTACACAGACAAAAGGGTTTGCAATGCTTGAAAGCCTCAACACATGATGGGAAAGCCCAAAATACTTTGTCGAACATACTGCAATCGCATACCAGGAGGTGTCCATCATAGAACAGTTTGATACGTAGGTCACAAATGGTACTAGGAAAACAGCTCTGCAGTGCCTGAAGCAACTTTGGAACCTTATTGTACGACTTTTTCCAATCCCCATATATCTGTGCAATTGCCTTCTGCTTGACTATCCAAACCTTTCTGTTGGATGGTTTGAAGTGATAGCTTGCTTGGACCGCACCTTACAAAACTGAAATACTTACAGAGAGGTTGGACTGAATCAACGGCAAGATGACCCTGCAGATCAGACTGCTGTCTAACTGACGATGGTCTTAAGACATGGTGGGTGCTAGACAACTGTGCACTCCACCCACCCTCCGAACCTCCCTGAACACAATAAAACAGTATTGATTTAACTATGTCGTACACCTACTTAATATATCGTACAGAAGTACTGAAAAGCACAAGTAAATTTAAGCTTACCAATATCTGAGGTTCTGCCGAAGGGCCACACGGAGGCTCCATTGACACCCATTCTCAGCTTGACGACACTGCACGTGGTACTTTAACCGGTCCGATTCGATAACCCAGTACTCCGCACTCCTCCGAATATTGTAGTTCTTCACACCTTGAAGTACTGCCTCTCGGCTTCTAAACTTGTGGCCGACCTGAAACTCTACACCGCTATCTAGGTTGTAATCCTCTTCACCCGTGTCAAGAAATGGAGTCCTCTCATGCATGGCGTCCAGATCCAGACTGTGATAGTGAGATGGCACTGCCGATAGCGCCAGAATTGGGTGAGGTGGAGGCAAGACATGGCACACCACAGTTTGAACAGGTGTCTCTGGAACACAGTCATCCTCATCCCCACTATCGGACAAGTCGTTGTCCCCAGTGTCCGCCACGTAATCCTCGTCCAACTCCTCCTCACCCTCCTCTGCCTCATCCACTGGAATGGCGACATGAATGGGCGGTGGTGCGAGGGGTCGGTCGTCCTGTACATAGGTCGAGTGTACGGAACTCCCACCACCACTGTGTCCCACCTCTGCGGAAAGCTCCATTACCTAGAAGTCATACGTGCTCATCTCCTAGAAGTCAGAATAGTCAAAATCGGAAGATTTCGTTACCCATGGGTGCCAGCAACCTATACGTCACCCTTTCGATTTTCCTCGTTTGTGTACCACCGAGCTTGCTCAATATCAAACTCTTCAAATTCGACAACGTCTCCACACGCTGAGTGCGAAACAATATCGGATCCTCACACTCAAATGTCACCCCGTTGTTGCCATTTCTCATACGAAGATTGGAATAAACAAGCACAACTATGTATGGATTATTACTGGCCATTAATGCCTTGTATTTGTGAGAAATATGAGACAAAAAAAGAATAGAAAAAGTTTGTGAAGAATACCAAGGATTGTCTTCTATATATCTCGTTTACAGTGTAACGAGATAAACACATTGCAGCTGACGTGTCATATCTCGTTTACACTATAAACGAGATACATGGATTGTCATCTCGTTCATAGTATAAACGAGATATGACTACGGAATGTAAAACGATAAATATTTTTAAAATTATTTATTTCAGTAATTATTACTTTTATTTTATTTATTTAAATAAAAAATCCGATGAATTGCTAATTTAATAAACCAAAAACTTAAATTTAACACTACAAAAAAACTTGGTAATTACGGCGGTTTTTTAAGGTTATTACGGCGGTTTGAACTGCCATTATTACCTTGAACGGCGCTAAAAAAAACCACCATAATTTGAAGCGCCATTTGGTTATTACGGCGGTTTTCGAAAAACCGCCACAATTACCTGGTTAAAACGGCGGTTTTTGAGTTGGGTTAAAACGGCGGTTCAAACCGCCGTTATTACCTGGTTAAAACGGCGGTTTTTGAGTTGGGTTAAAACGGCGGTTCAAACCGCCGTTATTTCCAGGGTAAAAACGGCATTTTTTTATTAGTTAAAACGGCAGTTCAAACCGCCATTATTTCCAGGGTAAAACGGCATTTTTTGTTTGGTTAAAACGGCGTTTATGAACCGTCATTTTTACCTTGGTAGAGTGACATTTTTTGGTTGGTTAAAATGGCATTTTGAACCGCCATTTTTATCCTGATGAGGCATTTTTATTGGTTAAAATGGCATTTAAAACCGCCATTTTTACCGAATTAAAATAACATTTCATGCTGTTTAAAATGACAGCTACAAACCGCCTTTTTTACCGAATAAAAGTGATAATTTTTTATTAAAATTTCCCAATAACAGAAAATCATAATCCATAAACAAAATATTATATAGCTCATGAACAAAGTATTCAACATAATATATGATTTTTTAGTATTGGAAATAAAAAATAATAATTTGTATACAAAATATCAAACATAACATGATTTTTTAACTATAAATATACAACTATAACAATTTTTAATATATACACAAGACAACGTTCACTGAAACCAAGTTTTCATTACGTAAATTCTTGTAAAATCTTTGTTCCAAGTTATCAGTAATCTGCCAAGAAAAAATACCAGAAAAAATTAATAATGACAATTCAATATTAAAAATAACTAAAAAGAATCAGAACCTAAATTAATTCATCAATATTTATTTATATATAAGATATCCCAAGACTGAAATTAGGTGAGATTGTACACGAATAAAAAATAATATACGAAAGAGAATAGCTTGAAAACTTAAGATTTACTACATGGGTAATAAAAAATAGAACAAATTTAGTTGTTAAGATAAACAAATTCAATAGATGGTATAAAAAGGATCAACTGACAATAAGGACAATTAATAACACGTTACTAGTTACTACGAGCTACATGAATGTGCTCAAGACAACTCATACGGATCAAAATTAGGATAATACTATAGTGTATTATATATTTATATCTTTCAATGAAAAATAAAAATTATTTATTTAATAAAATATCACTAAAAATAAATTATGTATAATACACATTCTCTATCAATTTAATAAGAATCTTCACTCTTTAATCAATTCTACTTTTCACTAAACAAATTCCCAACAATTCAATGAGTAACATGTGCTCTGCTTCATCACGCAATCTTACACTGAAAATCATGCCCTTAAGAATTTAATGATTGAATAAGAGATGCACAACCCCCATGATTTATACATCACCGCCTAGAACACCTTCTGAGTGCTTGCGATTTTGTCTTTCTTATATAAAACCAGTTTCTTTCTTTTTAAACTATGAGAATATAGAATAACTAATCTATAAATTAATTTATAAGCAGCTCAAAGGTGTAGAAAGAGAGTGCAAATAAAGGTGTGGCTAGTGCTATAACATGAATAGTTGATAGAGAAGATCACAATCAGAACCTGTGATCCTTCAATAGCTTCCAGAAGGCCTGCTGATATAGGTCCTCCTTTCCGGAGCCTAGTATCAACCCTGAAGGCAACTATGCCGTGTCTGCAGAGAGCTGCATAAAGATGATTGGTGAAGTTGAAGCGAGTTTTCCCTTTGAAACTGACAAACACGTCATATTTTCAATTCTTCTCAAGAGACAAGGGGCTTTGGATTCTTATATATTGATAATTAATTAATTAGTATTTGATTGTTTAATTATTTATTATGTCCAAAAGATAATAGGGTAGTTAACTAATGCTACAAACAAAATCTTTGAAGATGCTTAGACAGTGAGCATACATAATAAGAACACACGAGACTAACCTCTCCCACTATACTTTTTACTTCTGGAGTCGCTTGTTTGAACTGAAAGCACTGATCCTGAGATTTTGTTAACCTCATACAGCAATACAGCCAAGAACAGGAAACTGCAATTATGCCAACATTAGAAGGGTGATCAACAAGTGTCCATATGAATAAACCAAAATATCAATTTATACATTTTGGATTTGGAACCATCTTAATGTTATGCTTGAGTACGATTTCATATCTAAATGGCAATCTATTATTTGCACAGAAGAAGTAGCAGTGTGTCTATTACTATGGGGGTTGGGAGGAGCATACCATGTAGTGATATAAGTGCTGAGTCCATGTAGTTGACCAGTTATATAGAGTTGAGTCCATGAACAAGTGCATATATCAAAGATCCAAATATCATTATAGTAACGTTTTTCTCCAACCCCTCTAATGATATAGACCTGCATATCATGGAGAGTTTAGAAAAATCCATGACAAATTAAACTATAAGAGTTCCACAAAATGAAAATCAATACCAGGCAATTAATGAAAATCTGCCTTGGTTCCAATGTTTACTGCAGCATGACCTGCCCAGACTCCTGGTGAAGAACCTTGAATTCTCAACTGCCATATGAAATTTGATCTTTAATTGTTCGAATTTCGAGAAAATTATTAGCAATTCCAACATAAAAGTTAAGAACTATACATACTTTAGACCAAGTCATTGTTTCCATATCAAGAATATCAATGTTTCCATGGTACTGATAACCTGAATCTCCACCATATACAATAAGCTTGTTCCCAATGGCAATGGTACTATGATTGTCCCTAAGGACAGGAAATTCACCTTTCAACTCAGGGGAAGTCCATCTCATGGTTCCTAGTTCAAGAATGTGCAAATCATTCAAATAGTTTGCTCTGCCTTCCCCACTACCACCAAAGATCACTAGTCTATAGCCGCCAACGAGCACGACCGTGTGGCTCTCCCGGGGCGAAGGAGGTGTCCCTTTGCATTCAGGACTAACCCACACTCTAGTGACAAGATCAAGAATATGCATCCCTCCACAGCAGCCCTGAAATTTGGACACAAAAAACATCTTATAATATTTAGTGATATTATTATTATCTCGTTATTATGGTTGTTCTTAACAAGTTCAAGAAGGGGAAAAAATGTGATTTTCTTTGTTTAGTGTATGTTTTGTAAGGCAGGGAGAAGATGAGAATTTAAAATTTTAATTACTATATTAAGAAAGAAGAAAAGTGATGGTAATTACATCTAAGCATATATTGTTCAACTAATTACAGAAGTGTAAAATTAATTCAGTTTATTCTCTCTAGAGGAAAAAACCACATGGTAAGAAAGATTTAAGGAAAATACTAAAATTCAGAGAAGAAAGTGCTTTGGTTCCTAGCCATAAATAGCAAATAACACAGGGAATTTGAGAGAGAAGTACTAAGAACTCATGAAATTCAACGAGTTCACTGCAACCAGCAAAAATAGTAAAAAAAACATGTCCAGGTTAGAAAACAGAGCTCCAAATTAGTCAAAAATATATGGCCTCAAACTTTCATCACCCAAGAGTATGCAGTGCACTATTAGAAATTTGACACCGTTCTTTAACAAAACACAAAACCTTATACGAATAGAATAGATCTACTTGTTCACCTTTCTTTCAACTTCGGATCATGCATTCTTGGGCAAGGTCCTGCAGCAATTTTATGCAAATATAAATAAAAATCAAATAAGTAATAAATAAAATATTACAAGCAAATAAAATCCATAAAGAAAGGACACAACAGCGCACAAGGATCTTGCTTGCTGGGCTCTAGGGAGAATGTACACAGCCTTATATTTAAATCAAACTATTTGCACTAAGGCTCACCCACCCTCTTGTAAAATTGAGAACGTTCCTATAAATAAACTTCTAAAGAATTAATTAACTAACCTCATGAATCTAATTATGATGCCAAGCATAACACTACAAAATCAAGTCATTACTTATTTACTTTTATTAACTAGGATTTCATTCAAGTGTTTCCTTAGGATGACAGATATGAAGATAAAAGAATATAAACAAAGTCTCTAAAATTTCTTCACAAGAGAGCAACAATCTAGATGACAACAAATAACTCAAATTTCATCATCTGTCATAGAATCCATTAGTTATGGTCAACTCTCATCAATTCTCAATTCTCAGCAAGAAGCAACATAATCAACAAATAAAACTCACCAAGATCGCTACGAGTGTTGACAAAGAGATCATGAGGGCAAAACCGCACCATGTAGAATTCACAACTTCCTTATTGTCCCACATCACTTCTTTGTATCCTTTCCTCTCTTCCTCCGTCAAGTTGTGAGCTTTTTCCACACAAGAACAAGAAACACACACCAAATTATAGTAAGAATGAGGAAGTAAATGATTTGGGGAATGAGAGTATAAAATTATAGTAAGAAATCCAACTGCAACAAAATATTTCAAACTCAACAATAGCAGGCATAAAAAAATAGATAGCATGAATAAACAAGATGTTCTTGACAGAACTTACAACAGCCTGCGGTCCATAAGCAACTAATGAACCACCGAAAAATGGTTCGCTGTAAGGAAAAGGAGCATGTGCTTGAAATCAGAGCAAAAATAGTTATTTAGAAGCTACAACTGAAAGCAGCAAATCTATAAACCAAGAGCTTCACGTACCATTGAGTGAGTACTATTGACTTGTTCGCAATTGAACACAGGATCGGGATGATTCAGTAAGAGGAATGGCTTCATTTAACCCTCCACATATGCATTAGCTGACCTGAAAAAAAAAAGATTAAGAACTTAGAAAATGAAGTGTATATGTAATGTATAACACGTAATAGGATTTAAATCAATCCATTCAATGCCCTAAGCACATAAAAGAGTGAAGGGACCTCAAAGAAGTTCTCTTTTCTGTCATATCTAATGAACTTACCGATGTACAAAAGACTTCATTTTCATTATTTATAAAATATATCCTTAAATACAAATTAGCTAATATTTATAAAAATTAAAAAATAATTAAAAGGATGAATTAATTAAGTGGTAGAACTAACTTTTCAAGTCTATTTCTGAACTTGATCAAATACTTCTCGTTATCTTCTTCAGAAACCTTGTAGATCTTGTCAACGATCTGTTGTCTCTCATTCATATCAAGCTTCCTCACATCAACCTCCCTGCAGAACTATATTATCCAACAAACATTTTCAACTTGTGCTTTTATCAATCATTCAAAACTAATAAGAAAACTTGTGCTTTAATTAAATTTGGAGCAAACTTTAGATTACTTTTGATTAGTTATCCTCTCAAATTATTTGAATTTCAGTTTTCTTCATGGCATGGATTCTAAAAAAGAGCTGAATTTGTTTCATAGCTACAACAACAATAATGAAAAGTATGCCACCAAACAAAGATTGGAATTTATTAATCTCATACTGCCAGAGACAAAAGGAAAATGAAGATTAGCTACCTCACATTTAGATCCCCACACCATATCAAAGGCTTGTCTGAATTTTGTGTAACAAATTCTAGAATCCTTTTGTCCCATTTTCTTCTCCTTTGAAATGAGTTTGGTTCCTCTTTCCACCCATTATTTAGAACATATGTATTCAACAACCGAAGGGTTTCGAATTCAACCAAGATTACTCTGCCATCTGGTTCATGCTTTGAAGCTGGCAGCAAAAAAAGTTTTCCATAAGCATTAAAGAAAAGTTATTGGTTAGAATAAAAAATATAAAATATAAATAATACAATAGTTTAGAAAATAATTGTAAAATCTCACATTCTACAAATAATTCAGCCACATAAGATTATTAAGGAGAGATTAAACCACCAATTTAGAAGCACAACAAAAGCTGATATACAAAACCACCAATTTAGACACATTAACCATCACACACACATAAAAACAAACACATGGTGCTCAAAACTCAAAATAAGCTACAATTCCTATCTCTCAAAACCCTAACAATCATACAATTAAGATGTCATGCGTAAACCTTAATTATTAATCAAATTGAACAATCAACACAAGAACAAATAGTAATTAATTATATTATTATATCGCAAAATAAAAATAAAAAATTAAAGAAGGGACAAGAGAAAGGACGAGAGAGATCTATAATACTTATAGAAGAACTGAGGAAGTATGGGAGAGCTGTGCTTGTTCTGCTTGTGATGGCTTTGATTTTAGAGATCTTCAATAGAGAGATGTCACCAGAGAAGACGCTGAGGGAGGCGCTGAGGATTTTGGCGGAGAAAGCGTAGAACTAGGACGGAAAGAAGAGGAAGCTGGAGGTGATGTCACCGGAGGAGATTACCACGGGAGGAGATGTCGCCGAAGGAGGTCGTCGCCGGAGAAGATCCGAGATCCGAAAGAAGATCCGAGATCGTCGCACTGGCTAGGAACAGTGACTATGGGAAACAACTTCGACAGTGGTAAAGAAGGAGCGTGTGGCTTGGAACTTTCAACGGTTGAAGACGAAGCGGCGGTGGTAACGATGGATTGAGGATGACGACGAGGGAGAGATAGAAGCGAGATTAAGCCCGCCGTTTAACGTATATTCACAGTGTTTCAGTTAGGGATTGTTTTTCAATTTATATATGTAGGATACTGGCGGTTCAAAACCGCCAGAATCACTAGAACTGCCACCAAATAGAAAGTCAGTTACGGCAGCAACAGAAAATGTCATCATGTTTGGGTATTACGGCGGTTCTTCAAAACCGCCGTAATATAAATGCCATTTTAAATATTTTCTTGTAGTGTAATTTGTGCTGTATACTCCCATCATCATCATCATCATCGTCATCATCATCATCATCATCATCATGAGGCACTCTTTGTGTGGTGCCATATAACCATATTGTCTACAACATTCACGCCGCAGTTTTTTCAATTTTTTTAGTTCAACCATCTCTTTTACTCTATAGACTATAGTCTATAATACCTTAAATTCTACTTACTTGATCCTATATATAAACATAACAATTATTCACAATTTCATATTAAAAAGGATAAAAAAAAATTAGTAGTCCAAATAGCGCGGTAGCAATGGCTCATCTTGCTAGAAGCATTTTCATCCTATGGCTTCTTACTATGCTTCCATTTTTTGGCAACGCTTTATCAAGGTCATCGGAAATATCTGTGGCAATTCAGAATCTTCTAGAAGACCAGGACGATCTAATGGTTCATTGCAAATCAAGAGATGATGATATTGGGGTGCAATATCTAAAGTCTGGTGAACATTTCTTGTTCCATTTTAGACCTAATATCTTTGGAACCACACTTTTCTATTGTAGCTTTGCTTGGGAAGATGGCGTTTGCCGTCGGTTTGATATATATGAATATGATAGGGACAAAACTTATACGGATATCACGTGACAAATATTCAAAGAAGGACCTTGTAGGTTTATTGAAGATGATGGTCATGATGATAAACATGGAGTTGATGACATTATTTGCTTTCAGTGGAGTCACTATTCCTGTTGATTATTATTATTATTTGGAATATGATAGTAATTGAGCCATGAACAAGATTTGAACTCATGAGAAGAAGCTTAATTCTAAATGATTAAAAGAAAATCATATATACGTTGCCGTAATGTTAAGAAGAAGAAAATCATATATATCTGTTCAGTAATCTTAAGATTAGTTATTAAATATTAGTTGTTAAATATTGGTTGTCGAAATATTTTTCTTATGCAATATTTGGTCATTAAATTTGAAAATATAATTTAGTAGCTGATTATTTTTACTAACAACCGCTTAGCTAGATCCCAACAAATTAGACATTAAATTGTTATCTAAAATTGTAGTACAAAATTAATTATTTGCCACTGTTATGTCACTAAATTGCCATCACATTATCAATAATATATTCATCACTAATTCAGTCGATATTACTATTAATATTTTGCATTTGTTGTTAGTCTAGACAAAGTCTCTAATAAACTATGACTATATATATATATTACAAAGAAGGTGGAATTTAGCGGGATCTTTTAAAGAGATTTGTGACGGTTTTAAAATACTATAAAATAGATTATCAGCGTTTAGGTGATTATCGTCCTTTAAAGCATTGAGAAATGGATTTATAACAATTTCGATAAAAATTACCGTTATGCCAGAATATTGTGTCAATTTAGTTTGCTCGTTGAATTTCAGTTTTAATCTTGTTGGTATATTCAATTATTTTAAATATGGTTATATACATTATCAGTTTAATTTTTTGAACAAGCAGTTTGATGACATATTGGTACATAATTAGAGATTTTAACTTTTTATAACTTAAAGGTTTAGAATTTGATTTTTATTAACCAAGAAAAAAAAAAGAATGTAGTATAAAATAAATATATAAAAAGAAAAAAAAGAAAAATACTAAATTGATTCTCTACGTTTGGACGTAATCTTATTTTTAGCTTTAAAGTTTAAAATGTCCTATTTAAATCTAAAAAAGTTTTATTTAATTTCAATGTTTAAATAATTAACGAAATATCCTACATAACAGCAATACAAGAATAAGGTCGATAATCTAGAGAATAAGTACAAGTTCTAAAGACACAAAATAGAGAGAGAAGATGGTGACTTTGTGACGGTGATAAGAACGGGATGAGGTTTGAGATGAGATTAAAACGGTGAAGATGGTGATGATGAAAATTATGGTAGAATTAAAAAAAAAAATTGACTGATGGTTGACTGTAAAAAATTTAATGGTAAAGATAAAATCGAAACTTATCGAAATGTTAAGAACAAAATTGAATCAAATTAAATGTTAAGAATATTTTTAAAAAAAAATTAGAAATATTAGAGACAAAAAATATACTTTAGCCCACTTTTATATTAGACCTATGAAATCTATTCCTATTTTTTGTATTTATTCAATCCTTTTTAATTTTAAACATTAACATCTTGGACATAGACTTTGATGGACTTTCACAAATTAAAGGCTTTATTAACTTATTCATATACAAATTAAAATCTCATTCTCATTATCATTTATTATTCTCATTATCAACAATATTTTACAATTTTAATATTATAATTAGTTATAGTAAAATTAATTTTTTTTCTATATAGTTATTTATTTTATAATAATATTTTAAATTTAAATTTCAATAGACTTTTACAAATTAGAAAAATTATTAATTTATTTATACAAATTAAACTCTCATTCTTATTATCATTTATTATTCTAATTATCAATAAAATTTTACAATTTTAATATTAAAATTAATTGTAGTAAAATTATTTTTTTATCAATATAGTTATTTATTTTATAATATCTATTTATATAATTATTTATTTATTGTCATATTAGAAATAAACTTAAAAAAATAATTATATTTATAAATTTTATTTTAATATAAATATTATTATATAATTTTTATGTTAACATTTTTTGTTCTCCAAAAATTTTTTCAAGTTTTGGTATTGACTTAGCTAATAATTTAATTTTTTTTAGAGATAATTTTTTTAATTTAATTATTTAATAATATATTTTATCTTAAATTTTTAAATATTAATAATTAACTAATAATAAAAAATAATAAAGTTTGGCATTTCTTATAAAGTAATATGCTATTTTAAGAAAACTTAAAATATGCGTTAATTGCGCTAGTCACTATGTTAGTATTCCCTCGATGGAACTACTTTTCAGAAACTATAATCTATAATCTATATATATGCAAACGCATTTTGTATTTTACCGTATAATGAAAAAAGCTTTATGCATGCTTTTGAGACTTAAATTTGAGTTCAACCATAACCTTAACTCTATATATTTTTATATTGTGTTAGTCTAAACAATGTTTAATTTCATCTAGTCATATATATAGACAGAAAAAGAATATATATATATATATATATTATGATTAATATTTCGGATAATTTACGCATATAAAACATCTCTATGGAGATATTACATATAAATATCCTAAATGAAAAATCGTTACATGTATATATCCTAATTTAAATCTGACTTGTAAAAAACTTGAGACTTTAGAAATTGGAATTAACAGGTAAGTGATTATAGCTACACGAAAAACTCAATGAATTATTAGGACACTAATAAAAATAAAATTACGTACATGTTCTCACTTTCCAGGTGGGTAAGTAATTTTTTATTGTTATTTTAAAATCTAATGTGTTATTTGTGATTTTACATTTAAAAATGTGTTTCGAAATTCTAGATTTATTTATAAAATTTTTTATATCGGACAAATTAGTATATAATAATATAATTTAGATATCTTTTTTACAATTTTTTCCAGATTGAAAATAAATATTATATATATGGAACAATTTTTATGATTCCTACTCTAAAATTTAATAGTAAAAATTTTAAAGCAATGGTTTTTTTTGTGTGGTGCCATGCACTCTTTGTGTGGGGCCATATAACCATGTTGTCTACAATATTCACTCTTTTTGTGGTGCCATACACTCTTTGTGTGGGGCCATATAACCATATTGTCTACAATATTCACGCCGCAGTTTTTTCAAATTTTTTAGTTCAACCATCTCTTTTACTCTATAGACTATAGTCTATAATACCTTAAATTCTACTTACTTGATCCTATATATAAACATAACAATTATTCACAATTTCATATTAAAAAGGATAAAAAAAATTAGTAGTCCAAATAGCGCGGTAGCAATGGCTCATCTTGCTAGAAACATTTTCATCCTATGGCTTCTTACTATGCTTCCATTTTTTGGCAACGCTTTATCAAGGTCATCGGAAATATCTGTGGCAATTCAGAATCTTCTAGAAGACCAGGTCGATCTAACGGTTCATTGCAAATCAAGAGATGATGATATTGGGGTGCAATATCTAAAGTCTGGTGAACATTTCTTGTTCCATTTTAGACCTAATATCTTTGGAACCACACTTTTCTATTGTAGCTTTGCTTGGGAAGATGGTGTTTGCCGTCGGTTTGATATATATGAATATGATAGGGACAAAACTTATACGGATATCACGTGGCAAATATTCAAAGAAGGACCTTGTAGGTTTATTGAAGATGATGGTCATGATGATAAACATGGAGTTGATGACATTATTTGCTTTCAGTGGAGTCACGATTCCTGTTGATTATTATTATTATTTGGAATATGATAGTAATTGAGCCATGAACAAGATTTGAACTCATGAGAAGAAGCTTAATTCTAAATGATTAAAAGAAAATCATATATACGTTGCCGTAATGTTAAGAAGAAGAAAATCATATATATCTGTTCAGTAATCTTAAGATTAGTTATTAAATATTAGTTGTTAAATATTGGTTGTCGAAATATTTTTCTTATGCAATATTTGGTCATTAAATTTAAAAATATAATTTAGTAGCTGATTATTTTTACTAACAACCGCTTAGCTAGATCCCAACAAATTAGACATTAAATTGTTATCTAAAATTGTAGTACAAAATTAATTATTTGCCACTGTTATGTCACTAAATTGCCATCACATTATCAATAATCTATTCATCACTAATTCAGTCGATATTACTATTAATATTTTGCATTTGTTGTTAGTCTAGGCAAAGTCTCTAATAAACTATGACTATATATATATATATATATTACAAAGAAGGTGGAATTTAGCGGGATCTTTTAAAGAGATTTGTGACGGTTTTAAAATACTATAAAATAGATTATCAGCGTTTAGGTGATTATCGTCCTTTAAAGCATTGAGAAATGGATTTATAACAATTTCGATAAAAATTACCGTTATGCCAGAATATTGTGTCAATTTAGTTTGCTCGTTGAATTTCAGTTTTAATCTTGTTGGTATATTCAATTATTTTAAATATGGTTATATACATTATCAGTTTAATTTTTTGAACAAGCAGCTTGATGACATATTGGTACATAATTAGAGATTTTAACTTTTTATAACTTAAAGGTTTAGAATTTGATTTTTATTAACCAAGAAAAAAAAAAGAATGTAGTATAAAATAAATATATAAAAAGAAAAAAAAGAAAAATACTAAATTGATTCTCTACGTTTGGACGTAATCTTATTTTTAGCTTTAAAGTTTAAAATGTCCTATTTAAATCTAAAAAAGTTTTATTTAATTTCAATGTTTAAATAATTAACGAAATATCATACATAACAGCAATACAAGAATAAGGTCGATAATCTAGAGAATAAGTACAAGTTCTAAAGACACAAAATAGAGAGAGAAGATGGTGACTTTGTGACGGTGATAAGAACGGGATGAGGTTTGAGATGAGATTAGAACGGTGAAGATGGTGATGATGAAAATTATGGTAGAATTAAAAAAAAAAATTGACTGATGGTTGACTGTAAAAAATTTAATGGTAAAGATAAAATCGAAACTTATCAAAATGTTAAGAACAAAATTGAATCAAATTAAATGTTAAGAATATTTTTAAAAAAAATTTAGAAATATTAGGGACAAAAAATATACTTTAACCCATTTTTATATTAGACCTATGAAATCTATTCCTATTTTTTGTATTTATTCAATCCTTTTTAATTTTAAACATTAACATCTTGGACATAGACTTTGATGGACTTTCACAAATTAAAGGCTTTATTAACTTATTCATATACAAATTAAAATCTCATTCTCATTATCATTTATTATTCTCATTATCAACAATATTTTACAATTTTAATATTATAATTAGTTATAGTAAAATTAATTTTTTTTCTATATAGTTATTTATTTTATAATAATATTTTAAATTTAAATTTCAATAGACTTTTACAATTTAGAAAAATTATTAATTTATTTATACAAATTAAACTCTCATTCTTATTATCATTTATTATTCTAATTATCAATAAAATTTTACAATTTTAATATTAAAATTAATTGTAGTAAAATTATTTTTTTATCAATATAGTTATTTATTTTATAATATCTATTTATATAATTATTTATTTATTGTCACATTAGAAATAAACTTAAAAAAATAATTATATTTATAAATTTTATTTTAATATAAATATTATTATATAATTTTTATGTTAACATTTTTTGTTCTCCAAAAATTTTTTCAAGTTTTGGTATTGACTTAGCTAATAATTTAATTTTTTTTAGAGATAATTTTTTTAATTTAATTATTTAATAATATATTTTATCTTAAATTTTTAAATATTAATAATTAACTAATAATAAAAAATAATAAAGTTTGCCATTTCTTATAAAGTAATATGTTATTTTAAGAAAACTTAAAATATGCGTTAATTGCGCTAGTCACTATGTTAGTATTCCCTGGATGGAACTACTTTTCAGAAACTATAATCTATAATCTATATATATGCAAACGCATTTTGTATGTTACCGTATAATGAGAAAAGCTTTATGCATGCTTTTGAGACTTAAATTTGAGTTCAACCATAACCTTAACTCTATATATTTTTATATTGTGTTAGTCTAAATAATGTTTAATTTCATCTAGTCATATATATAGACAGAAAAAGAATACATATATTATGATTAATATTTCGGATAATTTACGCATATAAAACATTTCTTTGGAGATATTACATATAAATATCCTAAATGAAAAATCGTTGCATGTATATATCCTAATTTAAATCTGACTTGTAAAAAACTTGAGACTTTAGAAATTGGAATTAACAGGTAAGTGATTATAGCTACACGAAAAACTCAATGAATTATTAGGACACAAATAAAAATAAAATTACGTACATGTTCTCACTTCCCAGGTGGGTAAGTAATTTTTTATTGTTATTTTAAAATCTAATGTATTATTTGTGATTTTACATTTAAAAATGTGTTTCGAAATTCTAGATTTATTTATAAAATTTTTTATATCGGACAAATTAGTATATAATAATATAATTTAGATATCTTTTTTATAATTTTTTTCAGATTGAAAATAAATATTATATATATGGAACAAGTTTTATGATTCCTACTCTAAAATTTAATAATAAAAATTTTAAAGCAATGGTTTTATTGTGTATTATATGTTTAGTATTATTCGTAGGAACGATTTTTATATGTATTCCTTACATAATTATTTAATCAATATTTTAAAATTACTGCTTAATAAAAAATTATTATAACAGTCATAAAACTTTTTTTATAATATTCTAAGAGAATAATTTTATTTTGTTATTATAAATTACTAAAATTTGAACTTCAAATAGTAATAATATTATAAAAATTATTGTCTAAAATTATCTAATTCAATAATTTTAAGGCATAGTAAATTTTGGTGTTACTAATTTATCTGATAAAAAGATTAATTTAACTAATAAATATAAAAAAATATTATTTGTCTTTTAAATTTTTATTTTTTGTCAATCTTTTTTAAAATTTATTATTATTAATTTATTTAAATATCTACTTTTATATATTAATTATTCAAAAAATCAAAAAGTTACTTGCTTTTTATTTTTTTTAATAAAAATTGAATAAAAGACAATATTTATAGAATATTGCACTGATAAATATATTTTACAGAAATTGATAAGACTAACAAAATTTTTTAAGAACCAATTTAATGAACATATTATTTTTTCGACAACGAATTTGAACGTTAATCCATAATTTTTTCTGCTAAAGTAATATCGGTATAAAACCTAAAGTGTACCAAGTACCAACTTAATAACATAAAAACCAAATATTTTCAAAATTAAAACAATGGGATGAATTTCTATTTTAGTGAACCACAAAGTTAATTAAATTTGTGTGTTTACTTTAATAATAATAATCTACATGAGGCACTCTTTGTGTGGTGCCATATAACAATATTATTTACAATATTTACGCCGCAGAATTTTCAAACTTTCGAGTTCAACCATCTCTTTAACACCTTCAATTCCAGTTACTTGATCCTATATAAACACATAACAATTGCTCACAATTTCACAGTGAAAACAAAAGAAAGAAGCTGAGAGGGAATAATAAACAAAGTTTCCAAATAGCAGTAATGGCTCATCTTGCTAGAACCATTTCAGTGCTATGGCTTCTTTTTATCACTACTATGGTTCCTTGTTTTGGCAGCGATTTAGCAGTGTCACCGGAGACATCTGTGGCGATCCAGAATCTTCTAGAAGACCAAGAGAATCTAACGGTTCACTGCAAAGCAGGGGATCATGATGTTGGGGTGCACACTCTAAAGCCTGGTGAAAATTTCTCGTACCATTTGAGACCTAATATCACTGGAAACACGATTTTCAATTGCAGCTTTGCATGGAATCATGGTATTTGCCGGCGGTTTGATATATATGAACATGATGAAGACAACATGTTTACGAATATCAAGTGGCAAATTTACAGAGATGGACCCTGTATGTATACACCACGTGCTGATCTTTATTTTGATGATGATGATGATGATACTGATGATGATAGTGATGATGATGATGATGATGATGATGTACTTGATGACATCTGCTATGAGTGGAGTGACGATCCCTGTTAATTATTATTATTATACAATAATAACTTATATATAGATGAGAGAGTATGTATGAGAGAGCAATTATAGATGTTGTTCTTATAATAACAATAATAATAATAATAATAATAAAGATGATGATAATAATAATAATAATAATCTAATAATATTGGAATAATGTATTTAGAGAAGGTTATTGATGATGATATATGATGTACTACGCTGGAAAGCCTTAATTGTGCTTAGAAAAGCTAATTCTAAATGATCAAATGAAAATAATATATATGTTGTTAACTAGTCTTTTATTTCTCTTATATCAATATTTGGTCATTAAATTTGAAAAATGATGTGGTATCTGTTTTTTTTTTTTTTCACTAACAACTACGTACTAAGCTAGAACCCAACAAGTTAGTCCTTAAATTGGTATCTAATAAGATTGTGGTACAAAATTAACTATTTGCCACTATTATGTCACTAAACTGTGATCGCATTATCAGTCAATTGATCACTAATTCAGTCGTTGTTAATATCTGATATTTGTTATTAGCTAGTCCAGACAAAGTCTTATAAATTATGACTATATACTAAAAAAAAAAAAAAAAGAAGCAGAATTTAGCTTTATTTTTTAGAGATTTAATTTATAGTGGTTCTCAACTGCCGCAAAATGGTTTCAAACTACTGCAAAATAAATTATGAGCATTTTGCTGATTGATGTCTTTTAAGGAACCGAGGAATATAATGGATTCGAGACAGTTTTTAGCAACTGCTTACATAATCATCGCTATGTCAGAATACTGCTGTGTCAATTTGGTTTGCTCACTAAATCTAGTTTTAATTTTGTTGGTAGATTTAATAATTTTAAATATAGTTTTGATAATGATCAGATATATAATTATTTATATATATTTTTACTAATTTAAATTTTTTAGATAAATAATTTTATAACATAGTATCAGAATTTTAATAATTTAGAAGTATTAATTAGAATTTGAATCTTATTAACCTAAAGAATTTCAATACAAGACATATATATATATATATATATATATATAAGTCTATGTAAAATTCACACAAATTTAAAATAAAGTTCTTATGTGAAGGAGAATATTAAAGATAAAATTATTCAATTTTTTTTAATTAATTTAAGTTTTAGGACAAATAATTTCACTACGTTAATATTACTAAAGAAAATATCCATTAATAATATTATATCATTTACGTCTATTAAATTTATAAATATAACTAAACAATATATATGATAAAAGAGTTAAATAAATACTCAAGAAAAGAAAAATATTTTTCATCCATAATTATTGAAAAATATTTTTTTATATAATTATTATCTAGTCAATTTTTATAAGGTAACATTTCTCCTTGAAAGTATGTCAATTGATTGATAATTTAAGAAAGGGTTTAACTAACTTATATTCTTGTTAGGAGATATATTAAAGTTATTATCAGTAAAAAAAATAATTTTTTAATAAATAAATAAAGGACTTTGCTAGATAAATAACGATTTTTGTGAACAATGTAAATAATGAATTCTAAAATTGACCCAATAAAATAAAAATACACTACACTCCTAAATTATCTTACTAAAATTTAATATTAGGATAACCATCCGCACACTTAGTAAATTGAACATTCAATATATCCATTGTTCACATTGTTTAATATTTTTATTGTCTACCTATATTTTTCCATAAATAAATAACAAAAATAACGCATCAAAATAAAATTTAACCTTTATATTTTTTTAGGTTAACATTACATAAATATGTGAGATTATTTTGTTTTTAGAATGTGTATGTAGTTTCAAGTTAGATAAAATGTACCGAAAGAAGTGTAATTCTAATTTAACTATATATAAAGTAATATGCTATTTTAAAGAAACCTTATAAAATAAGTGTTATTTGCTCAAACGCGTTTTGTATGTTACCGAATAATGAGAAAAACTTTATGCATGCTTTTGAGACTTAAATTTGAGTTCAACCATAACCTTAACTCTATATATACTTTTATATTATGTTAGTGTAAACAATAATGTATGTTTAATTTCATACAGTAAAAATAATAGCAATGCATGTCTCTCATTTTTGCTAGAACTTATTTGATGTTATGGGTGGTTACTATAATTAGGGCAATGTACCTAATTAAATAAATTGAGTGAATCTTTTACCTAAATACACAAGATGAAAATTTATTACGTGCATGTGCATTTTTACTATTATGTAAACTGTGGTAGTTAACTATGGTTTCTAATTTTTACGTAAACTGTTGCTACCAGGAACGAATTATAGTTGGAACATATTAGGCATAAACCATGGTAGTCTCCCACAGTTTATGAAGAGAATTCGTTGAACATAAACCCTCTTAACTTTCCACGGTTTATGAAGAAAATGGCTTCAACGTAAACCCCCTAGCTTCCCAAGGTTTACATGATAGGTAGTATAAATACATAAACAAACATATAAAAGTGATTCAATTAAACATATAAAATAAGCGAACTTACTCAGATGAATTTAGTACACTAAAACATGTCGACATTCATTGACTTAACCAACCTTACATTACTCAAATTAAGAGTGCCTAATACAACTTAAACAACAATGACGACCCAATAAACGTAATGAGATCTAAGCATCCCCTCCAGCAGCATGTCTTCACTGGTCACAGTTCCTCCGCGTATGCCCAGGCTGACGGCATAGCCCACAGCGCTTCGGCTAGTTCTCCACAGACTGATCCATACTACTATGGATCCTGGTTGCCTTCAGACGACCTTCCTTTGCACGTCTCATGTTAGGATCAGGAATGATAGTTGGCCCAGCATATGGGGGCCATAGGCCTTCTGGGATAGGCGGAACAAAACCCTGCTTGTAAACATTGAACACCTCACTCATACGATACACCTCGTGAACATATGACGCCCAATTAAGGCGCGAGTAGGCGCAACATGCAATGGCGTGGCAACAAGGATAATGGAGCACCTGAAAGTGGCCACAGTCGCAGGTGTGATCCTTAAGGGAAACTCTGTAGCTACCCAGTGAGAAGTTCCCGGTTGGTGTTGTCTCGGCCATAGTGTACTCCGATTGGTACCTGTCATATAAGGTCACGGTGAAGCATCTTGAGTCTCTTATATTCCGATCAATAGCCTTGACCAACGCCTGACAAAATTTATGCCCAGATCCGAGTTGTGCCTTTGCTGTCTATCCGCGGACCACGAATAGCTCAGCAAGCCTCCCGTAAGTTGACTTAACCAACGATGTGACCGGGAGGTTGCGAGTTTCTTTTAACACGGAGTTCCACATTCACTAATGTTGGTTGTCATGTGCCCGAACCGTCTACCACTATCCTCGTGTTGGGTCCATTTGTCTTATTCCATCCGGTTGGCCCGGTCACACATTGTCAGATTCTCAGTCCGCATGATGTCAAACCAGTAATAAAACTCTGCTTTAATTTTTGCGTAGGCAGCATTCACCAACATCCTCCTTGCATCCTTACCTTTGAAGATAAGGGCAAAATTCGCAGCCACATAACGAATACAGTACGCTCAAAAAGTACGTGGAGGCAGCCATCCAGTCTCAGGGGCCTCAAGTGCTGCCTTGATGCCATTATGCCTGTCAGAGATAACAAGGATACCCTCCTGTGGCGTCACATGCGCTCATAGGTTGGACAAGAAGAATGACTATGACTCTGTGTTTTCTCCCTCCACAAGGGCGAAGGCTATCGGGAGGATGTTCAAGTTCCCATCTTGCGCTATCGCCAGCAGCAGCATCCCTCCATACTTGCCATACAAGTGGATACCGTCAATACTCACGAGGGGCTTGCAATGTCGAAATGCCTTGATACAGGGTGGAAATGTCCAGAAAAGTCGATGAAAGTACACTGTGGACTCATCAACCTCATCCCCAAGGCGAACAGAAGAGGTCTTCAACACATAAACTGTCCCAGGCATGGTTGACTATTACCCTAGCATCCAACGTGGCAACTCCGCATACGACTCTTCCCAATCTCCATATATTTGTGCCACTGCCTTCTGCTTCGCCATCCAAACCTTCCTGTAACTAGGCTTGAAACCGTAATCGGCTTCTGTAGCTTGTTGCAATACCTTTACCGTCACCGCAGCATCTGCCCTAACCAACGAAAGAATCCTCGCATAGATAACGTGGTAATCCAGCTGACGGTGATCACTGGAAATAGAGGTTGCCAAGCAAGTGTGTGGCCCGTTGTACCTCTTAACCTCCCAAGTGCCCTTTTGTGCACGCAGCGCTACGCGAATCAACCAAGTACAACCCTTGCCGAACTCCTTGTATTTTCCATGATACTTAAGATGATCTGATCGATGACTCTGTACTCAACACCTCGGCGGATGCTATAGTCCTTCACACTCAGCACAACCTCATCTTTATCCTGGAATGATTGTCCAATCTGAAATTCTATAGAAGCTCCCCAACTGTAGGACCACAATCCGCCTGTGGACCCAGAGCCTCCAAATTTAGTGTGGAGAAGTGTGGAGGGTACTGCTGAGTGCCAGAACTTGAAGGCCCATGCTGTGCATGTGGATTGGCACCTGTGTCATCATCGCTACCCCCCCAATGAATCGTTCGATCTAAATCAGCAGTGAATGAAGGGAATGCTACCAGCGGAATGGATGGTCTCACCGCAGGCATCGAAGACGCACGCCCGTGACAGTCGAGCTATGAACTGGAGTTGATGCACCAGAACTATCGACACCAACCTCCAACTTCGCGAACAACTCGTGTATTCTGACCTCTGGAAAACTCCTAACACAATGGAACAGAACCCTAATATCTTCATCAACCGCTAGCACAAAGGTATCATACTTAACACTGGTCGAGACAACTGCGATGGGAATCTTGTAGAATAGCTTATTCACCCACTTGCTACCAAACACCCTAAACTTCTGCAAGATGCTGTTCTTCAAATTTGACAAAGTGCTTGATGAACTGATGAAAACACTTAGTGGTTCTCTATCAGTGAACTTCACACCATATCTTTTGCTTTTTTGGATTTTCCCAGAGCAATGCACTAAGGCAAGAAAACTCTCTTCCTCACTTGCCATTGTGACAATGATCTCTTATGCAGCTTCAATCTCTCACACACATATATATAGAATTTCACTCCTCATAAACCTTTGCAACCAACCAAGGTTTATGAGCATACAAACTCTTTCATAAACCGTTGCTGGTCACCAGGTTTTATGTACATTTTGCTGCCTTTATAAACTGTGGGAGGCTACCACGGTTTATGCCTAATGTGTTCCAACCATAATCCATCCCTGGTAGCAATGATTTACGTAAAAATTAGAAACTGTGGTTGACTACCACGGTTTACATAATAGTAAAAATGCACATGCACGTAACAAGTTTCTATTTTGTATATTTAGGTAAATGATTCACTCAATTTATTTATTTGGGTAAATTGCCCCTATAATTATGTTGCCATTATTAGTAGAATGGATAATATTAACTTAAATTTAGAAGAAGAAATTTATTAATAGAGTGAATAATATTAATTTTAAGAAAATTTTCTGTAAAATTTTTATGTGTTATAGTTTTATTTTATATTGACAGTGTATAATTTATAAAAAGTTATTTCAAGTTTGAGATAACAATAACTATTTTATTACAGATAGATCAGTTAAAATATTATATTTCATCTTTAAAATTGATATTTATGTTTTTCAAGTAACTATTTATATTGAAGAATCGCATCACCAGATTTTCAAAAAATATGCTACAACTTTTGCGTGACCAAATGTATATTATAAATGTTCTAAATATTTATTTTTTATTAACTGAAAAAGATAATTAATTTTCTTCATAAAAATTTTATTGACAATATTATCTGAGGAATCAAAATATATTTTCAATTGAGGATTTGATAATTGAATCGTCATTCAAAACAATTTCAAATATTCTGATTTAAAGAGTTTAATCATTGCTAGGTTATATATCATACAATTTTGTATGTTACCGAATAATGAGAAAAACTTTATGCATGCTTTTGACACGTTGAGTTAAACCATAAACTAAAGTCTATATATACTTTTATATTATGTTAGTGTAACAATGCAATGTATGTTTAATTTCATATAGTCATATAGACGGTAAAAATAATAGTAATGCATGGCTTTCATTTTTGCTAGAACTCATTTAATGCTTTGGGTGGTTACTATAATTATGTTGCCATTATTAGGCAACACTTATTCAATAATTCCAGCTACACATTTTGAAGATAGAAAATGCTTTGGAAAGCAATGATGATCTTAAAGTTCATTTCAAATCAAAAGACACTGATATTGGGGAAAACTATCTGAAGCCTCATGAGTCTTTTGAGTTCCATTTTCGACCTAATGTTTGGGGCTGCACACTTTTCTATTGCTGGTATTCATGGAAAGGTGGTTGCTATTGGTTTGAAATATATAGCGATACAAGGGACAATGCAAGACATTGTGTCGAAGTTTGCGCTTGGCAAATTAAGAAAAAGGGACCATGTTTATATATACCTAAAGATAAGAAGTCTCGTTGTTATGATTGGAATGCATGCAAAACCAGGTCCACTTTGATTATTATTATTATTATTATTATTATTATTATTATTATTATTATTATTATTGATCTTTATATAATATTAGCATATGTTATACATGTAGGTTCAATTTGAGAACTTGATAGATGATGGTCTTGCGCTGATTTCTTATTGAAATATAACGATTATATTATGGCCACGATCTACGATGGCTACAAATATGGTGGTTATGGGTGACTAGTTTTTGACCTGTAAATTCAAAAGTAACACCTGTCAAGTGTCAAGACTATTCTTATATTTAATTTTTTTTTATTTGAGATTTTTTTTTCAAGAAAAAAAGTGGTAATTCATTTATTTCAATAAATAGATTACATGTTCAAGGTGGACAAAACACAGTAAAAGAAAGGGATAAACCCAAGTGTCCTTAAGAAACAACATTAAGAGAAAGAAAAAAAAAAAAAAAAAACTAAGAAGTAGTAAGATATCTTTAAAACTCCTCTGTCATGGTCTTAACTTCCGTCACTACTTGGTAAAGTGAAATGATAGTATTCTCGAAGATCCTGACATTTTTTGCTTTCTAAATTTTCCATGGTAGTATTGATGTAAGTGCAGCCTTCTCCTTCAAATTCACTTCCTTCTTCAATTCATTCAAGAGCCAAGACCACCATTTTCAAATTTGATTTGGGAGAATTGGTAAAATTCAGTTTCTGAGACTGATTTCAGACCAAAAATGTTGAACTACGGAGCATGAAAGAAGACAATGAATGATAGATTCTCCTAGTTGCTGACAGTTAGGGCAAAAGTTTTTAATAGATGAAAATCGTTGCTTGAGCTTACTTCTGACCGACAGACCACCGTGAAGAGCTTTTCGGATGAATGTTTTTACCTTCATTGAGCATGGTATCTTCCACGTTGCTTCCCAGATTTCTTTCTTGCAGCATGTTTCTGGGAGTTGATCCGATATGGATGATAAAATTGAGATGCAATTCGATACTCAAAAAAAATTGAAAATTGTTGTCTAACTTCCAGGTAATTTCAACTTCATTATGCTAGTTTCTGTCTATAGAGTAGCACTTGCAATTGCTTGTGGGAATCTATCTCTAATTAGTTGCTCATTCCACTGTCTGTTGTTGGAATATAATTGATTAACGCAAATTAGATTTTGGTATGTGTTAGATTGACAATGCACTGCAATTGGATTAAAATTATCCAACTATAAGTGCTCAAATATCCTAACACCAATGGATAATGGAATCATAACAACAACAACAACCAGCAAGGAGGACGAGGAGCAGCGGCAACTGGCGAAGAACATCGACGACCGGCGACCGCACGAGGAGGAGGAGTAGAAATGGCGAGCGGCACGCGACGTCCAACCTCATGGATTTGCTGGTGTCGACGTCGAGCGAGGAAGAAGAGCAGCGTGAGATTTGGCGGTGAAATTCAGCAGCAAAGACCGAACGACAAAGAGCAGCGGCGGCGGCGAGAAAACTCCCCCTCCCTCTTCTTCCCCCTTCTCTTCCCCACCTTCGCTTCACCCTCTTCTTCCTTGAATCCCGCTTTCGGCGAGAAAACTCCCCCTCCCTCTTCTTCCCCCTTCTCTTCCCCACCTTCGCTTCACCCTCTTCTTCCTTGAATCGCCGAATCCCGCCTTTCCAAGCGTGATTCCCTTCCCCCCTTCCCCCTTCCCCGTTTTCTTTTTTTTTTTCTTTTTTTATTTTATATTTTTTTACTTAAAAGTAATTTGGTAATAAAAATAAAAAATTTAGTAAAAAAAATAATTTTAAAATTAAGTTAAAATCTAATTATTGTGATATGAGTTTGATCAATTTATTCGTATTTAAAAAATGACTAAAAATTTTGAATTAAAAAATTTTAAAATTTAAAATTTGGATGAACATAAACAATCAAGTTTTAAATTTTTGTAATTTAAATTATATTGTATACAAATTTTAAATTTTAAAAGTTTTTTTATTTAAAATTTTGCATTTTTTTAAATTAAATTAACTATCTAATTCCATTCAAATTACAATAATTTGAAATGAATAGGATTAAAAATGAGGTAAATACTAAATCGATAGTTTGGTACCTAAAAAATTTTACTGATGATAAAATGGTATCTGATTTTTGTTATTAACAAAATGATTTTCAAAAGATTTTAAAATTCAATCTCGTTACGTTACCAACACCATTTCTGCCAATATCTGCCAACTTTAATTGGACTAGGCTTTAAGCCCACTTAATTCCAAAAGCCACATCCCAAATTAATCCAGATTAATTCCTAATTTCACTAGTTTATCACATTAACCCTAATTTACCCTAAACCCAAATTTTATTACCGTGGACAAACTCCCCCAACCCCCATATCCTTCTCCAGCGCCACATAGCCATCAAAGTTGTCGTCTCCGCTGGTTGCTGCCGTCAAGGGAAGTCAATGCCGCCAACCTAATTCATATTGATTTTCACCGTACAGAACACCTCCACCCCCTAAATCCCTGACGGCTGTGTCTTCGGACAGTCAACCTCCAACGCGTTTTTGTTGCCGGCGTCAACTCAAGTCAGCGCCGCCAGCGATTCTGCTCGCAATCGCATCAACCATTATAGCTTCCGTCGGCAAGCTTCCATCAACAGCGACACAGGTCTTCCGTTGGCAAGCTTCGATCGAAGGTCACCACCTAGCCGTGCAATTGAAGTCGCATCGTCTTCGCTACTCGTCCAGATGATGGCGCCTCACCCATGCTCGGCTCTGCAGTCTGCACACACGCTGCTTCGGTTCACCATAAATCTGCTATTGAGTGACCTCCTTGGTTAGTACTTATTTATGTATCTTGCATGATCTTATTATAGGTATAACATCATATGGATTTTAGTTGATGAAATTAGAATCTTTGGCTAGAGCGTGTTTAGGTCTTTAAGTTAAATTTGTTTTTATGCTGTGTTCCATTATTCATATTATATGGATACTTGTTAGTTACTGAGTTTAATTTATTTTGTTCATGTTAAGTATGTTAATTATCACTTCTTCGTGATTTTTGCTCGATTAGTATATGTTGATGTTGAAATTATTCATGGGTGTGTCTTTTGAGTGAAAACTTATTTAAAAATGTCTTTGCTGGATTAATGTGTCTAATCTTAAAATTTCTTGTCATGAACTGAATTTAATTGTGATTTGGTCAATGTTTTATCATTTTTGTTTGATTAATGGAGGCTGCTATTGAAAGAATTTATCTCTTATGTTTGGTAACGGAAAAGTTAAAACATATACTATTTTTCGATGTGGAAAGTATTTATGATTATGTCTTTTGACTAAATAATTCTTTAGATGTATCTTTGTTGGACTAATGTGTTGTTTGTATATGTGTGTAAAATTCATAGAGTACCAGACTAAAGACGCTAAAATGCAACAATGGGATAATGTGGGCTTCTGAATCCTTGATGTTTGAATAAATGATTTCTGCGAAAGTCTCATGGGTATTAGTAACTAATGCCGTTACGCAATGTTGATTTTTATATACAGGACACCTTGAGGGAATATAGGAAGGAAATGATTCTCAAAATCATTATGGATAATTCGGCCCTTGCACAAGCACTGAAGTTCTTTGAAAAAAGTCCTCAACCTACTGCGCGTCACAATCATCCCAAGAACAAACGTAAGGAGGTTAGGGCAATGTTCACAGCATTGAGCACGAAGAGCATGATTCAGCGGACTAACAGAACACCAAAAAAAATTACAAAGGAGAGAAACATGATAAGAAGAAAGTTGCATAGAACATTCTTGATACCCCCTTTTGTTTTATCACTTTTGTTTCATCATGATATTTTCTGTGTTACACATGTTGATTGTCTTACTTGCTGGTAGGCGATTCTGGTTAGACTATGGAGAAAATTTTTTTGGCTACTTCATAGAAGCTCTGTCTATTATGAATGTGAATCCTATATTGAGGCATTGATGTGTCTTTTGGTTTTCGACATACAGTTTTTTTGTTTCACAGCGACTTTTATGAAAGTGTATTCTACTTATAACTTTATTGGATGCGTCTAATTTAATGCATGTGACGTTAGGATTTTTGCCAGTAAAGAATTTCATAAAAACAGTCGCATTGTAGATATAGTCTCTAAACCGACAGAAATCCCTTCGTACAAACGTTTTGGTTGTCACAAGTAACAAACCCCTTTAAAATTGATAACCGAGTATTTAAACATCGGGTCGTCTTCTCAAGGAATTGCAAGGAGGTATGTTCTTATTATTGGTTATGAAAAAATGTGTTTTGGGGGTTTGGAGTTTGGGCAATGGGCACAAGTATATTTTCAAAGCAATAAAAATAAATAAATAACTGTAAAATAAACTCTTGGCAAGATATGGGAACTGGAGGTCCTATCCTGGTTATCCTTATCAATTGTAATGAGCATTGGATTTTTTTCCCACTTTGTTAACCTCTAACTATGAAGGTAAGTTAAGTGGATGAATTCCAATTTTCAATTAACAATGAGTTTGATAACTCAAGAGTCGCCAGTTATTTAACCAAAGCCAAAAGGAAAACTATCTACTCAAATGAAAATAATTTGGATAAGTACCAACAACATAAATTAAAGAAAGCAATCATAGATCTGAAATACCTCAATTATATTAAATAAAATATTCAAATCATAACATGGAAAAGTTCATAAATTTAATTGGAAAAATAAATAAAAAGGAACATTGAACCTGAATCGAAAGTTACTCTAAAAACCAAGAGAGGTCCTAAATCCTAATTTCTAAAAATCCTAATCCTAAGAGAAAGAGAGAGAGGAGAGAACCTCTCTCACTAAAAACTATATCAAAATATGAAAAGTGAATTATGAGAGCATGATTATGAATGGATGCATTTTCCCACTTTATAGCCTCTAATCTGTGTTCTCTGGGCCGAAAACTGGGTCAGAAATAGTCCAGAAATCACTTCCAGCGCTTTCTGGTCCGTACAGGTCGCGGAAAAGTGACGCGGCCGCATGGCTCACGCGGCCGCGCGGGTTGCGTTCCTTCCAGGTCACGCGTCCGCGTGACTCACGCGTTCGCGTCGCCTGGCGTCGAGGAAGCTATGGCAAATTATATATCAAATCGAAGCCCCGGACGTTAGCTTTCCAACGCAATTGAAACCGCGTCGTTTGGACTTCTGTAGCTAAAGTTATAGCCGTTTGAGTGCGAAGAGGTCAGGCTAGACAGCTTAGCAATTTCTCCAACTTATTGTATTCCTTCCACTTTTGCATGCTTCCTTCCCATCCTCCAAGTCATTCCTGCCTTATAATATCTGAAAACACTTAACACACATATCAAGGCATCTAATGGTAATAAGAGATGATTAATAATAAGCAAATATAAGTCCAAAGAAACATGTTTTCAATTAAAGCACATAATTAGGAAGGCAAATGTAAAACCATGCAAATAGTATGAATAAGTGGGTAAAGAGTTGATAAAAACCACTCAATTGAGCACAAGATAAACCATGAAATAGTGGTTTATCAACCTCTCCACACTTAAACATTAGCATGTCCTCATGCTAAGCTCAAGAGAAGTTATAAAGATGAAGAGGAATGATAAAATGTATGAGATGCAACCTATGAATGCAATTACATGCAAAAATGTTTCTACCTACTTGGTTAAAAATAAATAAGTTCTCCAAGACAAAAATAATTCAGATTTCACTAATTCAAATCATACAGTAAAAACAAGTAAACTTGTAAGAAGATAGCTAATGAAAGCAGGGAACATATAATCAAGCATTGAACCCTTACTAGTAGTGTATATCACTCTAACTCTCAAGTGTCTAGGGTCAATCACTCTACTCTCCTCTAGTCATGCTTTCTAAACTTTGTTCTTAATCTAACCAATCAACAAATATTTAGCATACTAATATAAACATCATGAGGTCTTTTCAGGGTTGTAATGGGGCTAAGGTGAAGGTAAGGGTATATATAAGGCTAAGTGAGCTAGTAAAGTGAATCCTTGAGTAGTCTAAGATCTCACCTAACATATACATACTCTATAAAAATTTTAAAATTATACTTAGCTTCCCATAATTTTCTCACTTTTTGTATTACATGCTCATGTATCAAATTTATTTTTGAATTTTGTCCCATGTGCATTGATTCTTTTTTTATTTTGCATTTGGGGTAATATTATTTTTCTCTTTTTTTTTGTATCCCCTTATTTAATACTTAATATTGTTTTTCAATGCACATGGTAATTTAATTATTTTGATTTCACATGAGCATGCTTCCCAAATTTTCAAATAACTTATTTAATTTAATTCCTACTTTTTTTTCATATCATCCCATGTTCTCATAAAATTCCCCACACTTAAATTATACACAATATCTATCTTAAGCTAACCAAGGATTCAACTTGAAATTTTTATTTTATTTTTCTGTTTAAGGCTAGTAATGTGTTTATAAAACAGAAGGGATTTAAAAGCTCAAGGGGACTAACAAGGGTGATGTAAAAGGTAGGCTAATTTTGGGATAAGTGAGCTAAAATCAAACAATGGCCTCAATCATATGCAAGCATGTAAATATACTAAATAATGGACATATAGAATGGAACAAAATAAAGATTGCAATTATAGAGAAGTGAACACACAAGAATAAAATATTTATGGTTAAATAATGTAACCATGTCATTAAGCTCAATTCTCACAGGTCGTGTGTTCTTTGGCTTAAAAACCATGTTCCAATTACAACTTCAAACAAGTTTTACACAAAAAGTTTCAATTTAAATTAGTGAAATTTTTTTTTTCAAAATAGGGTCTTAAAAGAAATTTATTATTTTAACCAAGTAGTAACTAAATGTATAAAATCAAACAAATATGCAATTAAACATGCAAATGCAATAATGAACAAACAAATAAAATAAAACATTGGTGTTGAAAGAGGAAATAACTAACCCATGGAGATCGGTATCGACCTCCCCACACTTAAAGATTGCACCGTCCTCGGTGCATGCTAAGATGTGCGAGTGGACGGGGGTTGTGGTTCCTCAGCTGGGGCTCTTTCTGTTCCTTTCCTTGCCGGTGATTTGGGAGTAGCTTTCTCTTTTCCTTTCTTGGTGGCCATCCTGAAAAAGGGAAGAGAAAGTAAATTAAATTCAAAGAGATAACTATAGCAAGGAAAAGAACGGAAAAGGTGGTGATGGATGCACATTAGGATGTAACTGACATTAACACATGTTCGCAAGTACATGTGAAAAGCCATCAATGAAAAATAGCTAGTACATATAAGAACAAGTGAATGCAAGGTGTTTATTGGCATGCCGGCAAAGGGCATGAGTAGCATAGACCAAGCATTACTGGTAATAAACCACCATGTTTGTATTGACAATTATGTTCAATTAATAAAATAGTAAAGGGAGTTTATGAAAAGCAAGCATTGAATAGTATAAAGTAAAATAGAGAAGTACATAATGCTATATGGCTTTTTCACAAACACATAGCATGCATGGTGAATACGGTATAGAAAGTATTAAAGTGAACATGCAAGCAACCCTTTAAAAATATAATTGCCAAACAGTTTTGCAACAATCCACAATGACCCAAATAAAATTCCAACACCAATGAAAATAATGCAATGAATGAAAGTATGCAAACAAATTAAAATAAAATAAAAAGAAAAATAAGAAGAATGAGAAGGGAAAGAAGGGAAGAGGAAGTAAATAAGAAAGGAGGGAGGAAAAATTAGGATTGGGGAAGAAAAGATAAAATATTTTGGCATATAAGGTTAAGGTGTGCGATGCTGGCGACACGGTCGCGTGGGTGACGTGGCCGCGTGGTGCGCAATAGGGTCAAGCGATGCGGACGCGTGGGCCATGCGATTGCGTGACTCGATTTGTGCTAGTGGCGCGAGTGCAGCCTCGCGCTCGCACAACTCTCTGTTCAAAATCTTATTAGTGCCAAATTTTAAGTGACGCGATCGCATGGGGCATGCGATCGCGTGAGTGGACTTTAAAGGAATATGACGCGGTCGCGTGGGTCACGCGGCCACGTGGGAAGGATTATGCGTTCAGCACCAATCCAGCACCACTCTCGCACAACTTTCGGGTGTGCACCACTTTGACGTCGAAATCTTGGTCACACGGCCGCGTGGGTCACGTGGTCGCGTGGGAGGCCATTATTCCCATGCGATGCGGACGCGTCAGCAACGCGGTTGCGTGGGTTTATTTGTGCCATTGGCACGCCTCCAGCCACGCTCCAGCGTGACTCTCTGTTCGTTTTTTATTTTTCTCTTCTCCCCTTGCGACGCGGACGCGTCGTTGATGCGGTCGCGTCGCGTAGCAAAATTTTTTTTTTAATGCATGAAAAATGCAGAATGCAGTGATTAATATGAGTGAGATGCAAAATTCCAGGTTCACTATAATAAAATAAAATAAAAAGGAGATAAAAATAAAAACAAATAACATGAAATAAACTGAAAAAGAACGACCATACCATGGTGGGTTGTCTCCCACCTAGCACTTTTAGTTAAAGTCCTTAAGTTGGACATTGGAGGAGTTTCCTGTTATGGCGGCTTATGCTTAAATTCATCCAAAAATCTCCACCAATGCTTGGAATGCCAATAGCCTCCGGGGTCCCAAACTAGGCATGTGAAGCTTCTGAGCAGCTTCAAGCAGATTTTCAGGCTCCCGTGGGACGAATGTCAGAATGGAATCCATGATCCCAAGCTTTGCTTTTAAATCTGCCTCCGTCTTGATCTATATGTTTCCATCCGGGCGGTTTAAAAAGTAGAATCTCACCATGGTGACCAAACGTTCTCCGTGATCCATGCAATTGAGCATGATACCAATCCGTATACTTCAAGGTGAAGCGTGGAACCTTTGTGCACCAACTCTGAGTACGAGCCATTTTCCTTTTACTCTTAAAGCCGCAGAGAGCTCTAAGCTGGCCATCTGTTTCAAGCAAACAATATTCAAGTGGAATATTGAAGATAAAAGACAAGGATTTTACCCACTTGTAGTTTGTGGTGGGCGGTAACGGCCTTGAGATAGGTGTTTCCAGTGGTTCTGTAAGTTCTACACCCTTATAATCTTCGGTGAATTCTCCCACTTCAACCATCTCTTGATCAGAGTCTTCAATTTCTCCCTCATCATCGCTCAAGTCATATATTGGAGGTTGAGAAAGATCTACCTTAGCATCATCTTCATATTTACTCGGGGAAGATTCTTCTGTCTCAAAGAAGTCACTTGTGGATGTAAGTTCGCTGCTAAGAGAATAGGTCTCGTGATCATCATCATCAAGGAAACCTGTGTCATGGGTTATTCCGTTCAGTTCTTCATAAGATATTTGCAGTGGAGGCGGTGCAAAATCCTCCTCAGCGTCAATTGTAACATCCTTGACGGAGTTTTCCACAACAACCGACTCTTCTTCTTCTGCAATGACGACTTTCTCTACTTGTTCTAGTACGAAGTTATGCTCTATGCTGTTCACTGGAGCTTCCAGCGTCTCCTTTGTACTGCGTTCTTCATTGGATTCTCTACATAAAGCCATGGGGGTCTGTTGAGGGGCTGAACGTCCGGAAGATAATTACTTTAACTTCTCCACCATTGTTTGCTCCAGTTGATGAAGGAGTGCGGTACATTGTTTCATTGATTCTTGGAGGCTAACCTGTGATTCTGACTTTGATGGATATGGGTAATGTGTATGGGGGAGTGGTGGTTCTTGGGAGTAATTGGATTGGTATTGGGGCGGATAAGGATCGTATGGTGGCGAATGGCGAAAAGAAGCTTGTGAGTGTGGTGGTTCGAGGTCATGTTGAGAGGATGGTCTATAGGCACGGGGTGAGGCTTGTTGGTAGTTACAAGGTTGTCCACCATATCTTTCAGCTGGGTATGCATTGTAGAATAGTCGTTGTCCATGATATCTTGGAGGGTGTTGTTGTCTAAAGGGTTGATTATATCCTCTTGACTCTATCCATCCTTGATTGGTCTGACCTTGATGCATATTCCTACTGTGATTTCTATTTACTTCAACAAAGTTAGAACTGAACTCAAAGCGAGAGGGGTGAGAATTCATAGTAGCTATCAGAAATAAGGGGGAAAAAGAGAAAACAAATAAACAAGTAAAAGAAAGATATCTTTTTTTTGAAAAATATTTACAATAACCAATAACAAGGCACACGTTTGCAATTCCCCGGCAACGGCGCCATTTTAACGTTGGGATTTTTGCCAGTAAAGAATTTCATAAATAGATATAGTCTCTAAACCGACAGAAATCCCTTCGTACAAATGTTTTGGTTGTCACAAGTAACAAACCCCTTTAAAATTGATAACCAAGTATTTAAACCTCGGGTCGTCTTCTCAAGGAATTGCAGGGAGGTATGTTCTTATTATTGGTTATGAAAAAGTGTGTTTTGGGGGTTTGGAGTTTGGGCAATGGACACAAGTATATTTTCAAAGCAATAAAAATAAATAAATAACTGTAAAATAAACTCTTGGCAAGATATGGGAACTGGAGGTCCTATCCTGGTTATCCTTATCAATTGTAATGAGAATTGAATTTTTCTCCCACTTTGTTAACCTCTAACTATGAAGGTAAGTTAAGTGGATGAATTCCAATTTTTAATTAACAATGAGTTTGATAACTCAAGAGTCGCCAGTTATTTAACCAAAGCCAAAAGGAAAACTATCTACTCGAATGAAAATAATTTGGATAAGTACCAACAACATAAATTAAAGAAAGCAATCATAGATCTGAAATACCTCAATTATATTAAATAAAATATTCAAATCATAACATGGAAAGGTTCATAAATTTAATTGGAAAAATAAATAAAAAGGAACATTGAACCTGAATCGAGAGTTACTCTTAAAAACCAAGAGAAGTCCTAAATCCTAGTTTCTAAAAATCCTAATTTCTAATCCTAATCCTAAGAGAAAGAGAGAGGAGGAGAGAACCTCTCTCACTAAAAACTACATCAAATATGAAAAGTGAATTATGAGAGCATGATTATGAATGGATGCATTCCCCCACTTTATAGTCTCTAATCTGTGTTATCTGGGCCGAAAACTGGGTCAGAAACAGCCCAGAAATCACTTCCAGCGCTTTCTGATCCATACAGGTCGCGAAAAAGTGACGCGGCCGCGCGGGTTACGTTCCTGCCAGGTCACGCGTCTGCGTGACTCACGCGTTTGCGTCACCTGGCGTCGGAGCAGCTATGGAAAATTTTATATCAAATCGAAGCCCCGGACGTTAGCTTTCCAACGCAATTGGAACTGCGTCGTTTGGACCTCTGTAGCTAAAGTTATCGCCGTTTGAGTGCAAAGAGATCAGGCTGGACAGCTTAGCAATTTCTCCAACTTATTGTATTCCTTCCACTTTTGCATGCTTCCTTCCCATCCTCCAAGCCATTCCTGCCTTATAATATCTGAAAATACTTAACACACATATCAAGGCATCTAATGGTAATAAGAGAGGATTAATAATAAGCAAATATAAGTCCAAAGAAACATGTTTTCAATCAAAGCACATAATTAGGAAGGCAAATGTAAAACCATGCAAATAGTATGAATAAGGGGTAAAAAGTTGATAAAAACCACTCAATTGAGCACAAGATAAACCATGAAATAGTGGTTTATCAGCATGTCATTATATGAAGTCGCCCTTTGTAAATGTGACTTCAGAGGATATGTCTTCACATGCATGTGTCTTTTTAATGGACATACTTTTTGTGAATGTGTCTTCTTAACTGAGGTATCTTTTGTGAATGTATCTTCAGAGGATATGTCTTTTTAAATGATGTGTCTTTTTAATGGAGGTCTTCTATTAGAAGTGTCTTCAGAGGATAAGTATTTTTAATGGAGGTGTCTTTTTATGCATGTGTTTTTAAAGGGAGGTGTCATTGGTTGTTGTGTCTTCGTATGATATGTCTTTTTATGCATATGTCTTTTTAATGGAAGTGTCCTTTGTAAATGTGTCTTCAAATGATATGTCTTTTTAATAGAGGTGGAGGATAAGTCATTTTAATGGAGGTGTATTTTTATGCATGTGTTTATGGATATATCTATTTATGGAGGTGTCTTTTATAGATGTGTCTTAATAAGAAGTATCTTGAGAGGATATAATTTTTGTACATATGTTTTTCTAATGAGGTGTCTTTTATAAATGTGTCTTAACAAAAAGTGTCTTGAGAGGATATAATTTTTTTACATGTGTTTTCCTAATGAAACTTTCGTGGAGATTCTTTTAATAAACAAGGAAAAAAAACAAAATATTTCTTTAAAAACTTGAAAATATAAACTTGTAAAATTGACTTCTGCTAACCAGAACCTCCTAAGTTGTTTCCTCAATAATATAACTAGTGTTGATTCGCTTTAAAGTTTGCACCTGGAAAACTTATAATAGTAAAATAACATGTGCTTATGAAGATGACTCACTCATTCTCAATGCCTTATAATAATAGAATAACATGTACTTATGAAGATGACTCGCTCATTTTTAATGCTTTACAAGTATCAATGTATCACACAAAAAAGAATACTATAATAATATCGGTGTATCACGCACAAAAACATGTATGCTACAACAATTGTTAAAAAATCAGGTAAAAATCATTCATTCGCTCTAACAACAGAATCGACCTCTCCATTTTGAGTGGTTGCTACATCATTTTTCTGAGAAAAATCACCACGCAAAGAGTAAATTAGTCGATTGCATACATAAAACAATTTGAAAAGAATAATGTGCATCAATGCGTGCGCACTGATGAATTGAAGCATAAATAATGCAAAATAATTAATTTAAGCACACAAATGTAATGTGAATCATATTGCTGTGGAGTCATATATGCATATTTCATCAAGCTAATTAAGCAACTAGCAAGGCTTAAAAGATTAAAAAATCCTACTATTATACTGCAGAAAATTAAAAAAAAATGCACAAGATTATCACTATCGCTACTTACCAAGACAAAAATTAGAACAAATTTGAAAGGAAACATGCAACTTGTATAAAAGAATTCCACCAAAAATACACCATATATCATAGTTGCATTGGAAGATCTGATTTGCATTAAAAAATAATCCACACCAAATATACTACTAAATCACCACTTACCAATATTTTCTCTAGTAAGCTATGGTACATTCATCAAATCTAGAATTTTCTAGGGACCAACTTCTGTGAAACAAAGACAAGTCTTATTAACATAGTGAAAAAGTTTTAATTTGGTCAGCAATCACAATTTTTATTATTTGATTAAGAGATAGACTTAAATAGCACGAATGATAACTTGAATGATAACTTAAATGGCACAAATATATAAGATATGCTTGTTTTATTTGCAGTAAGAGTCACTTGTATAAATACACAGCAGCAACAAGAAATTGTAACTATTCTAAAACAGAAAAAAAGAAAAGAAAACATAATCCTTTATCATATTAACAATTGGACCTCTAATAATATCAATATAGCAATGATATGATGAGTAAAAAAAAATAGTTAGTAGTTACCTTGGTAAGAGCATTTCTTGAGCATCTTTTCAAGGATCTTGAGCCATGTTGGATTATTATCAACAACCAGCACTCTCATCCAAAGGCTATTTTTGGATGTCGTCTTCTTCTTCTTGTGTGTTTTTTACTCTACAAATGTACAATAATAAGAAAAATTCAAAACCTTCAACAAAAAACATCCAAAACACACAAAAAAACATTCGAAACTTACGAAATAGAAACATTTAAAACATATAAAAAAGAAACATGCTATACCAATAGAGGAAGACACATCTGAAACCTCAAAAAACGAAAAATCCACAGCTTAAGGGAGTAAGATTACAAACATAATCAGTGCATTATAGAATGGAGCACTACAACAATATAGATTATTTTCTAGGGTTATATGTGTAAAAAAAGAATTAAAATTTGTCAAAAAAATAAATTTTGACACTATTTTAACTATGAAAATATGTTAATAAAAGTTTTGTCAAAAATAGTATTTTTAACATATAAGTAATTGTGAAAAAAGCTTACATCTTATTTTGATAAATATTGGCTATCAAAAATAATTTGTTAGAAAAATTTGAGAATATATTTTCTGTGATACTTGTTAACCATAAAAAATACTATTTATTGTAATACTTATTGATCATAAAATATTCTCAACAAAAATTTTTAACAAAGAATGAGATGAGATCTTGAAATTGAAAAATAAATTGAGATTTTGAAGATAAAGAATGAGTAGTATGATCCCAAACTAAGAGCAGTGTGATGTCAAAATTGACAGAGTCCAAAGAAGAAGAGAAATAGTGGAAATGAGTGTCAAAATTGAGAAGTAATTTTGTACGGTCAAATTATTCATCAAGAAACATAGAGAATTTGACATTTATGATATTTGTAAAAAATATATTAATTTTGACATTTAATTATGGTGTTAAAAAATAAAGTGTTAAAATAGCTCTCTTTTCTTGTAGTGGAGTTTAAGCTAGAAATATTCATGTTTAAGCAACAACACTCACAGACTTTCTTTAGACAAATTTTGTTCTTCAGTAAGTGATACAAGTTAAAATCTTTACTGACTAGTCAAGATTTTAATTTATCCACAACATAAGTCATGACATTTAACGAGTCAAAAAAATGGCTCTACTTATTACTCCATAAACACACACAACACAACAGACAAAAATTCCTAAATTAAAAAATCAGAATCCTACTTATGGGATAGACAATAATTGGAAATTTGGAATTTTCCTTGCATTGTATTGGAACATCCTCTTCTCTCTTTTTCTCAAATATTTAATATCAAATAAAATAATAAGAAAAGCAATTCTTCAATTTCATTGGGTTGAATTTACCTGAAAAAACACAGCTTTTCCATGGTTGAATTGACTGCAACGAGCCACTTTGGTGCGTGAAAGAGTTGGGACTACAGCCTTGCAAAAATATTTCAAAATTCAAACACCATACACATGTGGATTCACATATAACACCAACAAAAATTGCAAAAACAGTAAATAACATACTTGATCAACCAAAATTCAAACACCATACACATGCACTTGGACAAATAAAAATTTTGGAGAGAGAGATTGAACCATTGAGTGACTGTACCTGATTAAAATTCAAAAATAATGCACCAGCGTTGCTCTCTCGGGAGGCCTGTAGCAACGGCCAAATAGAACGGCTAGCGGCAAGAGTAGATTGACGCGGAAGGGTCGGTAGTGCTGGCTCACGGACTCTGGATGGTGCAACGGCAAGGCGGGGATGCGTCACAGCTACGATGGAGGACGCGTGTCGGAGAGGCGACGAGTGGGAGCTCGGCTGCACGCGAGGTAGGGTGGCCGAAAGGACGCGATGATGGTGAAGCAGACACACGATGCTGGTTGTCTTCCCTGCGCGAACGGCGGATGAGGCGGCAACAACGGAAGCAAGAAGACTATGGTGGAGAAAGGGCGGCGTGGGGGTTTGGGAGAGAGATTAGGGTTTCTAAGTGGAAATGAAAATGAAAGGGTAAATTTTGATTAAATCCTGATTATTCAAATTTTAGTTTTTAAAAAATATAAAAAATAATAATTAATTATTGTTGTCAAAAGTTGGCAGATAACCTCTTGACAACCTATACTTTTCCTTAAAATTTAACAAAAACGCCCAAACATAAAAACACAAATCACATTCAACAAAAATTGACGATCTGACAATTGGAAAAACTTAGTAATGGTAGCAGAGAGCTCTGATGACTTCTCCGGCGAAGATGGGAGAGCTTGATTTGCTAATCTCTTCTCTCACCTTCTCACGCCCAACCCAAAACCCTAATATCTTTCCTCACCTCCTCTGTCATTACTCGTATGGAGACCTTCTTTCGTGATCAACCTCCGCCGTTACCCCCAAACCTATCTTATTCAAAATCCTAGTCAACCTCACCCTATTGTCCTTCTTCGATAGCCACTACTCTAGCCCCTCCACCAGGCCCCTCTTTACTGCTATCTTCGACAACCGGTGCCAACTCAAGATCCTCGAGGTTGGCTTCGGGACATGAATCTTCAGAATTGTAACCGCTGCCATGCTTGATAGCAATGTGACCCTCACAAACATTTTTCACGTAGTTCTGAATATCCGATTCAACATTGACACCACCAAAGAAATTGTAATGTCCACTAATGACGCCATAACTATGAAAACGCTGAGGTGTGGCGTTGATAATGTGGCAATAGGACACTGTTTTGATGTTGTTTCTGCTTTGGATCTGGTTTATCACGACGTGTACAAACTACTCCTTAAAATGATTCATTTGTTGTTGTTAGGGTTTGAGGAGGAGAAAGAGATAGTATTTGTGATAGCTCACATGAGGAAGAAGGAGGTTGACCATGAAAGAAGGTGAGGAAAGAGATTAAGGTTTCGGGTTGGGGTGAGAAGGTGAGAGAAGAGATTAGCGAATCAAGCTTTTCTCTTCGTCGAAAACGTCATTGGAGTTCTCTGTCACCATCATTAAACTTTCGATTGTCGGATTAGTATTTTTTGGTTGAATGTGACATATTGCACTTTTGGATATTTTTGTCAAAGTTTAAAATCTTTCACATATCATTTTGTCAATAACAAAAGTCAAGTACCATCTTATTAACGCTATAATCTTTCGAGTATTGATTTGGGTAGCGTTTGTTTTGAGGTATTCGGATGAAAACTGAGAGATGAGACTCAATATTATGTTTATTGATTCAGAGACTGGTACTAAAATTTCAAATTTCAGTATTTCAGTACCTACAAAAAGTGAGGATACAGGGGATTGAAATTTTTTGGAAAGGAAACTGAAACTTTAATAACATTTTATACCTAAAATACCCTCATTTCAATTAATTAATATTAACTTTATCCTTTGTGCAAATTAAATTAAAACTTCATTCTTATTTTAGTATTTATTTCTCACTTTACACCAAATATAATATTAAAACTTAGAATATATATCCATTTTGGTCCTCAAATAATTTTAAACCAGACATTTTAGTCCCCAACTAAAATTAATTACTCGATTGGTCCCTAACAATTAATTTCGTCAGTCACTTAGGTCCTTGGCTCCGTCAACTCTAACGGAAGACAAAATGGTCCCTGAAAATTCTAACATGGGACAAAATGATCCTTGACAACTCTAACAAGGGACAAAATGATCTCTGACACCTTTATTCGAAAACAACACTGTTCTTCCCTAATTTTTATGATATCTTGCATAACCCTAACATTCATACTCTCTTTTTTCACCTTCATAGTCTTCTTTTCCATCTTTTCCTTCCTCCTCTTTAGCTCCAAGATTAAGCCATGGTGTAATTGTCACACGTGTTGCACCTACCTCAACATGTCATGGACCACACACTTCATAAATCTTTAGCTTCATTCCTTCTTTTCTGGAGTCTTAACAAATGACTTATTGTCTGGATTCATGGGATCCATCGAAGATGACAACTAGTTGAGAGACATAGGCATTAGTTTCCTGAGTATGAATTGATTGAGAACAAGTTGATGATTTTTTTTTAGATAATTACATCTCCACCCAATTCCAAACAAAGTGGGCATAGTTCCAAAAAATAGTAACAAAAACAGAGCAATAACTATAAAGAAAACATAAAAACTAGCATAAAATAGCAAACAGGGAGCAAAAGAATATAATGATTTTACCTCCTCCAAAGACACTTCAAAATGAACCCGATTAGTTATACAACATCAAATCATGATCATTCTCCTTCCAACTTTTACTCTGCAGAATTATTGGCCTTTTTCATAGATCAGTAAATCATGCATCAAAGATCAACTTCATATGTCTTCTTATTCACCTTAGACTTGATATTTGCACTCATAAGTACATCAATTACTCCTATATTGTCGATCTTGATACCATCGATTTGTGCATTCTACAACTTCCTCCTTTAACTTCTCTAATACCAACACTCCATTATTAAAGACAATGTTATTTCTACATTTCCATGTGCACTATATTACAGAAAAAAATAACACCATCCACACTTCCTTCGTATCTTTCCTTATCTTTTCATCCATCCACACCCCAAAGCATTCTTTGGTGGTTCCTGGCCAAAACCAAATCACACTCCAATCCACCAAGATTGATCCCCACAACTTTTATATACGATCACATGAAAAAAACAAGTGATGTACCGTCTCCAATCTATCTTTACATAAGACACAAAAGGATTCCACTTCTAGTACAATCTTAAACTTACATAATCTATCTATAGTATTCAATCTTTCTAAAATTACAAATCACATCAGCAACTCAACCCGTGGAGGATTTTTTTTCTTGTGAACATTAAATTTATAGAGTGTGCATTGTGTAGTTTGAAGTTACAGTGCTAGACTGTTAGTGTTACGCGAGATATGATGGAAATTTGGAGAGAACAGTGTTGTTTCCGAACAAAGGAGATCAGGGACCATTTTGTCCCATGTTAGAGTTGTCAGAGACTATTTTATCCTCCGTTAGAATTAACGGAATAAAGGACCTAAATGACTGACGGAGTTAATTGTTAGGAACCAATCGAATAATTAATTTTAGTTGGGGACTAAAGTATCCAATCTAAAATTCTTTAAGGACCAAAATAGGAGTTAATACTCAAATTGGCCCCTGAAATTTGACCTCCGACTCAATTTAGCCCTCAAGGTTTCAATTGACTCTAATTGTACCCTGAAATTTTGCCTCGAGCCTCAATTTGGCCCTTCCGGCGTTTTCCGTCACCGAAGAGCTGACCTGGCAAATTTGGTAGACACCTGGCACCCTAGCAGTTAGATGATATGGAAAAATATTTGAAGGCTTCAATTTAACCCCTAAAAATTTCAAATAAAACCTAGAAGTTCCAATTTCCCTAAATCGAAGAGTGTCTCCAAGAGGTGAGAAGAATGTTGCGAAGCAGCAACCAAAGCTCAGGTAGCTCTGGTAGAGCTTGTTCGCATAGTGGCCGGGTGAAGAACGCACACGGTGACAGAGGTGGGAAGGTTCCGCATTGGTGCGGTTGTGGGTTGCGTCCTATTCTTCGGTGGTCTGGGACGGATTCCAATCCAGAAAGACCATTTTATGGATGCTCTAACTATAATGTGAGTTTGTTGAATTATTGCATGTTGATTGTGTGTCTTATTTCTCAAATGGTTGTTGATTTTGTAGCTGTTCTTCCTCTCAATTTTTTTTGGATTTTTTGTGTTGTAGACTACCGGTAAGAGATGGTGTGGCTTTTTTAAATGGGCAGATGTTGAAGAAGAAGAAGCCATAGTTGGCAGAAATGAAAGTTCAGTTAGTGAAGACCATTGGAAAATATCTCTGGGATGGAAAATTAGTGCAGTTGAAGCTGAAATTAGAATATTAAAAATGTGGAATATTATGTTGTTTGTGTTTGTTATTATTTTTGGAATTGTGATTGTAGCTTGTGAATTAGGTGTGATGAAATATATGTAACTGTATATCAGTTATTTGAATGAAGCATTGTTATGTATTTAATGAGAAAATAGAAATGGAATTTTATGTTCTCTTTGCTAATGATATATCCTGTAAAAATTCTTTAAAACTGAGATTATATATGAAGCTGCTATGAGTCTGTATATGAAGACAAGATCAGGAGCTGGCTCTAATAACTATATATGTAGTATGTACTTCAATTAGTGAATAAATTTAAGTGTATAGTTCATTTGTGAAAAAGATATAAATAGATGAGATGTTATGACAAAAGAAAATCTAATAGAACCTTGTGTGGTTCTTGCACTTGACATAAGACCCAGAAATAAGTAATTCTTTAAGTAATTCATAGTCATTAATCATTGTCAATATCACAGCATTAGCAACAGCAGTATCTGTATCATACCTTAAATACCCTAGATAACATAGTTTCAAATATCCTAAACCAAAACAGATTACTCTACATAACATAGTAACAAAATATCAAAAAAGCATAGTTTGATCAAATGCTCTCTACAAAATATGTTCTACACAACTTCTAGTCAACATTGCAAAGCAGTTTCTATTTTGTTATTGGTGGTTTGAAGCCTGGGGTGGGGACGAATGTCATAAACTCTGCCAAGCATGCAGCTGTCCCAGAACTTGCTCCTTGCATTGGGTCCACATTGAAAGTTGTTTTCCTCTTAGATTGCAACTTTTGAGGCCTTGTCACCTGTTGTGGAGGTGGAGGTGGGTCTGATGGAGGGACCTAGTAAAATTGTGAACAGAAATAGTGACCAATACAACCCAACAAAAACCAATCAATATATTATCAAATAGTATCAATCAGTTAGATCTACCCAACATTTACTCGTGTATTATAAATCAATATAAACCAGTTAACAATTAATTAAATATTAGAAACCAAACACTACCTGTTCCTGATTTTTCGGCTGTGAGTAAGTGGGTTGGGTGAGTACAATCTCTGAAGCATTTGCATCAGCAATAGCTTGACTTGGTGCTAATGAAGCATTTTCATTAATCTCAGCAGCTTGGGTGTTAGTAGTAGCAGCGTTTGCTGGATCTGTACCCTCTCCAGCCTTAGAACCTTTTTCTTTTGCAACAATAGCCGCTGCTGCATTAATAAGGGCACTAGCAAGGTCATCAGCTTTCCTATGAGCGCAACTCCTCTTTGTATGCCCTCTCGTACCACAGTAAGTACATGTGAATTCTTTGTATTTCCTCTTCAACTTGGTTTCAGTTTTTGACTTCTTAACACTAGATGACTCTTCATCAGCATCCTTCCGTCTTTTTTGGGTTATTGGCCCTGGCTTTCGCTTCATTTTAGGTGCATGAGGCCTATTTTGTTCACTTCTCTCCCAAAGATCTTGTCCGGGTATTGGATTGAGAGAGTGCTTGTAGGTATCTCTATAAGCTTCCATGGTCAGCCAATGATGACAAAAATTCTCAGGATTTCAATTTATCTTGGAGATGGCTGCACATGCATGGACACATGGCATTCCTACAAGGACAGATGTTATGAAACAGTATCCAACAATTTATTTAAATAGAGACTAATCACCAGAGACATAAAACATAGTGAAACAAATAAGAACACCTAAATGAATACAAACCAGTAACTATCTAATCTAAACTATGTTTAATTAAATGAATACAAACCACTCACTATCTAATCCAAACTATGTTTAAGCAATTATTGGCTACCTCAGTACCTGTTATTTGCCAAAACCTACAGGTGCATATGCTCTTTCCCAAGTCAACAGCCATGTTGGTAGGCCAACCATGGATCTCAAATCTTTGATAATCTTCATCTCCACTCCAGATCGGTGTCCATTTTTGAGATTCTTTCTGGATTTTCTGCAATCTACTATGTTGGATTGGTGGGAGCTTACCAACATGGTGGGATAACTTGATCTTGTTTTTTGCAATGGACCGCATCGCAAACATCCGAACCTCCTCTAATAAATTGACAACAACACTAATTTCAATTTGTATCATGCAATCCTTAATCATGAAACATGAAAGAATAAAGCAAGTAAAATCAACAAAAATTGAATATAATTACATATATAATTGTTCCCGTTTAAAAGGAATACTAAAAGTGACCATAAGTGATTAATGGGAGAAACTATTTAAATTAGAACATTAAAAAGAAAAGTTAAAGATACGATATAATTCTCATTTACTCAAACTTCTTCAAATATTTTTTACCAAAAGAGCACATTCTTCCATTTAACAAACTGATATGCAAAGAGTTGAAGTCAACTAATGTTCTTCAATGGTAACAAAATGACATTGGCAGTGGATCCATTAAGTACCAACATAACTTAAATAAAGGAATTATTCTTTTGCTGCATTGAATGATTGCATATAAAGCATAACATATTACAAAAAGAAATTACGGTTTGAAGGAGGATTTACAATAACCAGGTAATCTACAATGAAATTCAGACTCAATTATACAACAGTGCTTGAAATATTATATGTACTCACATCTTTGTAGAATTTTTTATGTAAAACTGAAACCCAATTTCAGATCAGATTGTGTAAGTGGAAGAACCACTCGAATTTTATGAGAGCCTGCCTCTTATGATCACTCGTTCACTCTACAAGTAGGAACAATTGATACTTAACATAGCATAATCATCATAAAGATAAAAAGAATGGTATTTAGAATCACAGAAATGGAAAAGGTATAATTATTCTATAAATTTCTATAATTTCACTAAATTTCAATTAATTTTCTATGGTTTAAAAGTTCGTAATCAAGTTCTTAAATAAAAATTTTCAATTAGATACTTGCAGCTTAAACATTTCTAATTAAGTCCCTGTATTGTACAAATGTTTTAAGAATTGTCCTATATTAACAATTTATGTGTTCTGCTACATTAGATGAAAATATGGAAACAAGCTCCTTTTTTAATGTGATAAAGATCCGTAGAAAACTATGCTAGGATAAGGGAAGAAAGGAATATCTAAAACAAGACGAACATAATGAAAAAAATTAGCATAAACTCTGTTAACGAAACAATAATCAAAAGTTAAATACACTGCAATGACTGGCCAAAATACAAAATCCTCAGTTCATGATTATCACTTAAACATTCATGGTGGTCATTGATGCATACAATGTTTAGTATAGAAAATATTTTATTTTTACAAGAAATTATCCAATCAACAATTAAATTAAAATGTGATATGAAGGAGTATAATTGTTATTTTAAAATGGAATATGAAGAATTAAAGACTGCTCAAACGGATAAAGAATTGAACGCTTCGGTTGATCACAGTCACACACATGCAAAAAAATTAAACCCTAACATACAGAAATTCTATCATCATCAACAACCATAATCAACCACATTCTCCCAAAGTTTCACTGATCAAGTAGGGTGAAAAAATGAAAAACACCACACAACCAACATTTTCATAAAAACAGAGCACCATAGTTGAGAGCATCGATTTTGTTACTAACCTGTTTTTCAAAAGATGACTCCCAGGTAATTAATCTTCACAATGGGGGTAGAAAGAAGTAAGAAAAGCTTCAAAGCTCCATTACTGTGACATCCATGGTGCTTCTCTAACGGGAAGGAAAACGAGAGGAAGTGGAAGAAGAGAAAGGGTCAACTGAGTCTCACCTTTGGAGTGGTTAGTGTTTGGATTTTCATTTAACCCCTTCCTAAGGGATACGACGTCGTTTCTAACAATTTCGGCGCCAACAGTAAAACGGCGTCGTTTTGAGACTGCCAGGTGTCATTTAAATTTGCCAGGTCAACTCTCCGGTGACGAAAAACGCCTGAAGGGCCAAATTGAGATTCGATGCAAAATTTCAAGGTACATTTAGAGTCAATTGAAACTTTGAGGGCTAAATTGAGTCAGAAATCAAATTTCAGGGGCCAATTTGAATATTAACTCACCAAAATAGGTATATACTCTAAAACTTATTTCAATATCTATTTTTCCGCGTCTATTTCTTGGTCGCTGTCTCATTTTCAAACGCGACCTCCCTAAAAGTGTTTAGTGTTTATCTCATTAAAAAATAAAACCGATGACTCAAACCGGGTTATATAACCCGAACCGGGTCATATAACCCGAACCCGGTCACGTTTAATTAGGAAAAAAAAAAAAAAAACTCGAAAACGGCGTGTTTGAAGGAAAAACTCCCCACCCCGGCACATCCCCGAATGCGCTAATCTGATCCATGATCACGCAGCCCTCAATCCCTCAACCGCTCAACGTGACCCTTCTCTGGAGTCTCTTTCTCGTCACTCTGACTCAAGCTCAAGCTCTCTCACGGCTGCTGTCACACTCAACCTCTCTCGTCTCCGTCTCGCTCACGCCCTCACTCTCTCGCACTCAACCTCGGGTGGTGGTCGTTGTCGTCTTATTGCTTCGGACGTCAGTTGGTCCCTGGGCAGGTGATCTTCCTTCGGCCCTGTTCTTTTTCAATTTCATTGCTGTAAATCATCACTACACCTTGAATTTGTTGCTGAAAATATCACCGAGCTCATTTTTTTTCTGAAAATAATCACTTGTTGCCGATTATCAGCACTGATAGTTGAATTTGTTGCTGTCTTGCTGAAATAATGATTTAGCTAAATTTTTTGTTGCTGTAAATCATATTTGTAGGTAAAGTATTTGTTGCTGGAAATTATCATGGTTGAATTTGTTGTTGAAAATTATCAATAAACTGAATTTGTTGCTGAACATATCACTGAGCTAATTTTTTGGCTGCTGGGAAACATGGCTGAGTTGAATTTGTTGCTGAATATTATAACTGAACCTTGAATTTGTTGCTGTCTTGCTTAAATAATCACTTAGCTAAATCTTGTGTTGCTGATAACTATGGGTAGTACTGTAGCAGAAGAGGAAGGCAAAGTGCAAACCGTTACAAATACAACTAAAACACAATTCATTAGTTCCAATTTTCCGAATCAAATGGGTTCTCTGAGACGAGGCTTAATCAACCTCCAGAGATTCCTCACTTCATCTAATCCCACCGCATCTCCTCTTCCTCGCTATTCTCTTCCTTCTCCTTTCAGCTCCCTCCCTGTCAATCCTTTCTCCCTTCATATCGATTTATCTGATGAAGAAAGCAAAAGGCGCTTGTTTAACAGGTTCCCCTTCCCCCTCTTTCTATTCTTCTCTTTTAGCTGTTCCTCTGTTGATTTTGTTCTTTCTTTCCGAATAGGCTAATTTATAGAAGCAAACAACGAGGGCTCTTGGAACTCGACTTGGTTCTCGGCAAATGGGTGGAGGACAATATTCACTCGTTGGATGAAAGTCGTGTTCGAGCTCTCGCGTTCACGTGCTCGACTCGGTATTCCCCCCCCCCCCCCCCCTCTTTCGTTATTCTTTCTGCTCGCTTTTACATCCACCGCCATTAATAGTTTCCTTCACTCTAGTATTGATTGGTCGTAAAGATTTCCTAGGATCATCTCAATTCCACTTTGATCCATTGTACAATTGCACAAGTATGTTATCTTCTAATTTCATTGGTACACCTAAACTCCATCGTTATGGAATGGAACTCTTTGGTTTACACCAACTTGATTGTAATTATTTTGGGGGGAATTTTGGGTGATAGGGTCAGGAATTTTGAAGTTGGCACGCCTATCCATTAAAATTGTATATAAGTGTGTGTTTTGATAGGGTCAGGAATTTGTTACTTTGCAATCTCTGATCTGATGGAAAATAAATAAATGGAGAGCTGTTAGGCTAGCTTGGTTATAAATTTCTTTGCTCGAGTCATGACACTTCAAAATCCTTCTTCTGTTCTGTAGGAGAATCCAGACCTATGGAATTGGCTATCTGGACAGGAGAAACCCCCAGAATCACTTAGCAGGAATCCAGTGAGTTTCATTTCATTATTTAATTGATGGAGTTCCAAGTTACTTATTCGATTTGATTTTTGCTTTTCCTGTGGGTAAAGTTCACGTTTGAGTTATCTATTGCTTAGGTTTTTGCTGCAGTGCATGAAAGAGTTATGAAGAACCTTGAGAGCCATTCTGCCCCAGAAACAAGAGCAACACCTGGCCAACCATGGGTAAGGGGTTGGGATGATATCAAGAAAGGTCGGGACTGTCCCATTGCTGGCAATCAGTAGCTTGAGAACTCAAGATCTTGTCATTTGTAACAATGAAACAAAATGCATTTTTCACCATTTTTGTTATTATAAAATAAGTGATGGGTAACTGAGTAACTGCAACTCAAAGGTTAGTATTAGCAAGTGGATATCAGCACAAAGGGAGAAAAAATAAAACTAGAACTAGAAGATTTGGACTTTTTGGACTAAACCATTATTTTAGTTCCCAAAAAGATTCAGGTTCCGATAGAAGATCAGGAAGAAATACTAGACTTCTTGTGGACCCGAATTTTGCACGTGTCTTATATATCTCAAGTGTAGTAATCGATTCTTGACGTCTTGTTCTGACACTCACACAATCCACGTGAATGGCCTCTGCAACTGCATTAGACCCCGTTTCTGTGTTTCTGCTACTTCTTCCTCTGTTTCTTCAGCTGTCGCCGTTAATGGCAGAGGAGCCAGTTCCATGTCCAGCAACATGGCCTGATCAATTCCACTCGGTGCTCTTCATCAACAGAAGCAGTTCCCTGCAGAAGGTAGACTTATGGTACGACTGGCCCAACGGCCGCAACTTCAACATCATCCAGCACCAGTTGGGTGTCCTCTCCTACGACCTCGAATGGGACAACGGCACCTCCTTCTACTACACCCTCCACCCATTCAACACCACCTGCAAGGTGGTACATTTCGATGTTGGCATTCTCCGCCCCAACTGGCTTGACGGCGCTACCTTTCTTGGTCATAAGAATGTTGACAATTTCCTCTGCAATGTTTGGGAGAAGGCTGATTTCATCACCTACTACGAGGATGTACTTACTCAAAGACCTGTTATGTGGGTCTTCTCCTCTGGTTGGTTTCTTCTTCGGTATACTTCTTCAATTATAATATCATTATATGTTATTTGTAATGAATGCTGTTTCATTTGGTCGATTCCAGGAATGGTTGCTCATGTGATGACATTTGAGGTCGGTGCGGTGCTCGAGGATGCCAATTGGCAGGCACCTGTGTATTGTTTTAGTGAGACAGATACCGGCAGCTCACTCTTAGAATCATCTATTGATGTTGTTTCTCATGGGACATTGATCAGAGGGATACCCCATACTGCTTATGCTTAGGGGTTGTTAAATTTCCATTAAATGTATGCTGTATTCCAAAATAAAAACATGTTGCTATTTGCTTCGTTGAGTTGAAGCTATTTTTATCAATGTTGTTTAGTCCTTTATGAACTTCGTGTATCTGTTACTGAAGCTGATACCATAGCTTCATTGCATGTCATTTGAAGAATGTTACTGTATAAATAAGAAATTCTTGGCATCAAATCTTAGAAAACTCAACCATGTTGAAAATGTGAATATAGTTTATTCTTTTTAAAAACGTGAATTGAGAGAGTGAAATCAACTCTTCCACCTTGATTAGGCAGGGTTTATAAACATGACCAATAATGTTCTCCTGTATGAATGAAACATAAGGTACAAAAAGAAAGAAAGAAAAGAAGACAAGAGTAACACGTTAAACTCCAGATTTCAGAGGTAATGGGGAGTGCAACCTAGTACTGGGTGTTGAGGTAGAAATACAATCCAACAAGCGCTGCAATTCCCACCAAAATTGCAATAGGAAGTGCCTTCCTGTGAAGAAACAAAAATGAAATCCAACCATTTTTCTTGCATATGCTTGGAAAAGAAAAAGATGGAGGACTTACCCAACCGCTTCATCCCTCTGGAGCTCGGCCTTTCTTGCCTTTCTAACTGATGTATCATTTGCACCTCTTGTGACAGCAGGTGCATAAGGCTTAAATCTTCTCTTTGGAGCTCCACAAACTGCAAAGTACACCCTTTCTTATTGTAATAAAGTATTTGATGAAATTAAGCACAAGAAAAAAAGAATTACCGGGGCAGAAGTAGTTATCAGGCAACTTGTCAAAGGGAGTTCTATCGTTATATATATACCTGCAACATATGAATCACCATGAATAATTTCCAAGTTGAAACAACAAGTGTATCATATCATCATATCATGAGAATGAGATAAGACCCGCAATCTCGGCAGATATAGGCTTGCTTGGAGGCCACACGCATGGAAATCCTTGGTGCTGCTGATGTAAGGTGTTTCTGGTTGGGATGATGCAACAGGTTCAGTGAGCCTGAGAAGAACCATGACTTGGGACCCAGAGCCATCGGCTTCAATTTCAAGGTTGGTCGTAATCCACCACCACCATTTACTGAACAAGGGCCACACTTTGCGGCGGTGTTAAGGCCACTTGCTGTGGCTGCCTGTGCCATTTTTGCTACTTTCTTACTTTGCTGTTCTTCTTTGTCTCTCTCTCTCTCTCAAGAAGATGAAGAAGAAGATAAGAGAATGGTTTTGTGTGGAAAGAAAGGAGGGTGTGTGTGCAAATCTGTAATTGACATGTGTGTCCCTGTTCCTACGTGGAAAGTGTGCCACTTTTACTTCACACCACACACACGCTCTCTCATAAGGACAAGTGGACACTATCCTTGCCTTGTAAGACCTAGGTCTCGAAATTTTGCATATCCCATCACACAAATAAATTGGTGAGTTTTAGGAAGTGCCTGTCACAATGAGGCGCAGCATTAGCCTGTCCTCTCTGGCAGAGGTTGCTGCTTTGTTAGCGGGTCTTCTTTAAAATTTCATTTTGACCCTATCTAATGTTAAATATCATGTTGTAGTCTTTCAAGTGAGATGAATTTCATTTCTTCCCCTTTTTTGTGTTGATGGGCCCATTCATTCCATGCATTGCTTTTGAAGCTGAGAACAAACAAACCAAAAAGACAAGGATGATAAAAGGTCCACACAGTTAATTAAGTGACGGGCCAAAACATTGCTTGAATGCTGGTTAAGTTATAAATAAAACAAGCATTGAGACTTAGACTAAAAAACCCACACCCATGAAAGGATGAATACCATCGTTTGTTGGATCCGAGTCAATCATCGCCGCTGCTCCCTGCTCTTCGGAGAGATATAGATGGTTGTTCCGGCCTCGCTCGGCTTGCACCGCCGCCGCCGCTCACTCGGCTTGCACCCCTATTCGCTGCGCTGCGTTGCGCGTCTTCGATTCCTGCAACTTCGGAGGTCCGTCATCGCTAGCCCGGAGGAGGGCCATGGTTTTGTTGATGAATCAAAAACCTCTACCCAGTAGCCAAACTTCACGCTCGGAGATCTACCTCGCTGCCGGAGGAGCACGGCGAACCAGAGCGGGGAGCTAGTACAATCAATTTTTTGGTATACAACAACGGCAAAGTTCATTCACAAAAATTGCCCTTCAGAAAATAACAGGCCCACGACATATTTAGATCTACAAGCCTAGATATTAATCACCAAAAAAATGTCCAGATAATAAGACTTTTCATTTTGTGAAATAATGATTTGAAAAAAAAAAACTGTAAATTAATCATTCAATTACAAACATAAGCAAATTATTATTAGATTAATAGTCATAATTAAATTGTTAAAATTAAAATTTTAATTTTTTTTATATTCATTTAAATAAAAAAATCCTCATAAAAGATACATACAAGTAATTAAATGATATGAAATCACTAAAATAGAATGTAAAAATGTCTTTGTTCATCCAAATTACTATATTATATTAGGTGTTATAGGCTTATAGCTTTATTCTAAAATGCATATTTCTCTAGTTATTCATTAAAAATTTGAAAAAAAATATGTTTGTAGATTAGTATTAGTTATTTAGTTTTACTTTATGATTATGATATTATGATTCTGCTAATAAATTTTTTTTGTGAAAGTCATTCTAACTTAATAAGACTGTAAAAATTTCCCACTTGATAATCCTTTATAATAATAATAGAAATGCATCTTATTTTTATTTTCAATTTTGAGGGCTGAAATAACAGTTGTTTTTTTTTTTTTTGTCTAGAACCATTGTTTATAATCGTTGGTCTTTTTTCAAGTAACAATAACGATGTGGTCCTTATTTTCTGAAACTTACATCAAAAGCCCAAATTTCATTCCTCCAAAAACCTATTCCATGAAAAACAAATTTTAGCATATATAATTTGGATAATTATGAATTGTCCCCCAAACATGGGTAACAGTAACAATTTCACTAGAAACGTAGACTCTCCTTTGACGGTGAACTCATACGTCTTCACAGGTATGAATAAAGCGAGCCATGCGTTACAATCTCCACGTGACAGCAAACCCAAAAGGACAAGGCTAATGCTGCGCCTCATTAGTCGAGGCTCAGGCTAAAACTCACCCAAATAAATTAAGCAAAAATTGTTTCTTCCTTTTGCCGTTAATTTTTGTTTGTAGGAGGATTTCTTAGGAATGGGGCTTCTTCTTCAGTTTTCTGGTGAGATACTAAAAAATATAAGTACTAAAACATCTCTGTTTCAATATTTTTTGGGTGGGCACAAGTTTAATGCTGTAGCATGATCAATTTAGGAGCTGATGTTGTTTTTTTTCCAATGATTGGCAATGCTATAATTTCCTATTACTATTAACTATATTGAGTAACTTCAGAATTGATGGATTGGGTGTGCTGACTCTTACTTGTTTTCTGTAAAATGGTCTGCATTTAACAATAGTAAGGTATGCATTGAAATTACTTCGATTAGTTGAAGAAGAATTTCACTAGAAGGGCATGCCATAGACAGAATCTTGTCTTGTGTAGTTCTCTTCTAGTTATTATTCTAGTTACACATTACACTGGGAAAGTTGTAAATTTTTGTTTACTTTAGAGGACTTCTTTATGATGTTGGAAATGACCCTGAAGGTGGATACTACGCAAGGTACTTCTTTTACAAGTTGACATGAGGAGTATTTGCATTCATTTATTTTCATCTTGTGAAGAATGAATGGCTTTAAGGACAAGCCACTATTTGACATTTCCACTGAGACTCACATCCATCCCACCAGAAGTTATACTTAGGAAACAAATATTGCTTGCTAACCCTTCAGTGAAGCAAGAATGCCCTCTTGAAACCAGGACTGCGGGACCTGTGGGTGACTTTAAACCTTGGTAGCAATTGTAACAGTTTTCTGAGGTTCAGAGGATATTCTCCCAAATCGAGATGTATTTTCTTTTCTTTTATGCGGAGGACAAGGATAGTGATCAAGCCACAAACACATTGACGTTAACGGAGGAGAGATCGATACCGATTATGTTGCAGAGGACAAGGATAATGATCAAACTACAAACGCATTGCATAGAGTGGTGAGGAGAGGTGGGTGTGGTGGGGAGTGGCAAATAAATGGTGATGGAAATAGATTGCATAGTGTGGTGGGAAGGGAATGAAGTTTCGGTGGGGAAGGGGCATGAGATTTGGAGCTCTAAGTAAAACTGGAGCAGGAAGATTTCATGTGTTAGCTTGTAGGAACTCAAGTTGAAGAAGCCGAAAATTTAGAGAAGGTGACACACCAGAGTCAAAGTATTAAATTAAAGGGCGGAGTAACAGTGAAGAAAAAATGTGATTAAGATGTGGTAAGAAGATGTGAAAATTTAGAGAAGATATGGGTGTGTTTGTGAAACACGTTGGAGAGGATAAAAGTGCGTTTCAACGTTTTGAACGTTGTTCTTTGATATTTGGCAACTTTTTTTCTCTGAACGCCAACATGATTCTGCATCTCAAAAGTTCATTCACTAGAAGCAAAAAATTGTAGCTTATGCGTTTACTCAATTTATGTTTAGGTTTGTTGTTAATTATTATTGTTTTTTCATAATTTTTTCTAAATAAATACTGAAAATATTAAAATAATTATTCTAATTTTTGTGCATTGTTTACTATTTTAATTTTTTATAATATGTATTATTATTTCTATTAGAAATGATAAATTAAATAAAAAATAAATTATAAAAAATAATAAAAATATAACTTATAAAAAATTAAAATTTAAAATAATAATAAAAATAAAATTATTAAGAGTACTTAAAAAAATTACTAAAATATATTATTTTATATATTATTTTTAATTTAATAAATAAATATTAATTTTTACTATAAAAAAATACTTAAAAATTGTCAATTTTTATATGTTATTTTTAATTTCATAAATAAATATTAATTTTTATTATAATAATAAAAAATTATAATATACTAAAATAGAGTATTATAGAAAAATATTATATAAAAAATACTAAAAACTATAAAAAAAGATTAAATATACTTAAAAAATAATATTATAATTTAATATTATATTTTTTTAGTAATTAATAATTAATTATTTATCTAGAAGTGATTTTAACTAATATTATCCAAACAATATTTATTTTATTAAAATCAATTTTAGTAAAAATTGTCAAACATAAAACATATTAGCACAAACTCACTTCTACCCAAAATCAATTTTATAAAATCACTTTCATTCAAATTTCAGTTTACCCAACGTAAATTCAAACACACATAATAGTGGAGTTGAAGTTGAAAATAAAGGACAGTGACAATTTGAATATTTTATTAAAACGTCAACAAAAGTTTAGGATTTAGTCTTTTTATTAACTTTTTACAGGTATAACTTTAATCTTCTTTTTTTATGGATACTTTTAAAAAATCACAAAAAAAATTACTTAGCAAAAAATATTAGATTTTAAAAATAATAATATCTCTTTTTTTACGGCATTTTTTGAAAATATATATTTATTATTGAATATTTTTGTAGTATTTTTAAATTATTTAAATACATTTTTGTTGATAGTAAAATTCAGATGCATTTTTGTCAGCTTTTGAATATTTCAGAGACGTTTTTGGTGGTTAGCCCAAATTTCATTTAATAGAAGGATAAAGTATCATTTTTATCCCAGTCCTATTTGTGTCTCTAACATTTAAATCGTCTTATTTGTATTCCTAACGTTTGTGGAAGTGATTCAATGTTATCCTGTCGTCAATTACACATCATGAGCTTTAGTTTGAATTTTAAAAATTTCTTCTTGAAGTTAGAATACAAATGTTTGGGACAGAATCGATAATCTACTCCGAAAAATAGCTCATCAAAAGTTGAAACTAATCCCTATAACATTTATATAATTCACTTTTCTAGGAACATAATTGAGCCTAAACCGGTACAATATTAAAATCGAATGCATCTAAGTGAGACCTACTTGAATATGAATATATTCAAGTGAAAATAATTAAAAAATACAATATAATTTGTTTGTATAATTAATAATAGAATAACATTAAATTACTTTTATAAAATTTAAAAACACAAATACGATGATTTAAATATTAAAGACACAAATAAAAGTTATACCAAATATTAAAAATAAAAATAATATTTTACTCTTTAATACAAAGATTAGTCCGTGTTTCATCTCACTCTCACCAATGTCTATGTTATCACGCCAACCATGCGAATTGTGCTTTCCTCCAACACATTCACTTTTTCCCCTATTATCTATGGGCTCTATAATCATCAAACCATCACATGACCCTTGCCGAAACTGACACTTAGAGCCTTAGAGGTGTACAAAGTCGGGTAAAGTTGAGTTAGTTTTAATTTGGGTTCAACTCTAAATATTAATTGGGTTTATTTTTAGATTATTATCCATCTTTAAATTTAGTAAAATCATATCAAATTAATTTTTAAGATTGTGTTTATTTATAAAGACAGGACATTGAGATAGGGATATTGAGATACACGATCGTATTTGATAGAAGAGACATGAACAGAGACAATGTGTTTAGAGACACTGAATTAGTGTATTTTATGTCCATCCTAACAGAAATGATACAAAAATATTAATAAGAGACACAACTTATTTTTTATTTTTTTCATTATTCTTGTTAATTTTTCATAATTATATTTTTTATTATCATATTTTTTATATCAAATTTTTTGAATGAAAAAAATAAGAATAAATTAAATTTTTATAATTTATTCTAGCTTGTCACTAAATAAAATACATGAACACAAAATTTTATGTTTCTGTTCATCTCTTATCCTATTTTTAGTGTCTTTATTCTGTTCTATTTTCAAAAACAAACGCAACCTAAAATATTTGGATTTTAACTAAGTCTTTGGACTAGGCGGGACTATATACACCCCTACTGACACTGACAAAACCCAACACAAGAAAATTTCTGCTTCATTCTGCAAAAGAAAAGTCACACGTGTCAAAAAGAGATTAAACGAAAAGAATCCATGTAAATGCATACAAATATACAGTTATTTTACTTTTTTTTTCACCAAAAACATTTTAGGTTAACATTACTTAAATATGTGAGATTATTTTGTTTAGAAAACAAATATCAAAGAAAACAAAATGGACAAAATGAAGGGCCCTTTTAATTCTTTTATTTATTTGTTTTTTTTTTTGATGAAAGTACAATAATTCTAATTTAACAACAGAGTCGTGCTATTTTAAGAAGGCTTGAAATAAGAGTTACTTTTCAGAAACTATAATCTCTGTGCAAACGCATATTGTATGTTGCCATATAATAATAAGAAAATTTTATGCATGCTTTTGAGACTTAAATTTGAGTTCAACCATCTCCTTAACACTCTCTCTATATATACTTTCATATTATGTTAGTGTAAACAAATTTTTTCAATTTCATATACAGCAATAGTAATAGTAATGGCTCTAATAATTTTTGCTAGAACTTATTTCATTCTATGGGTAGTTACTATAATTATGTTGCCATTATTAGGCAACTCTAGTACATATTATGTGAGGGTCCAAAATGCTTTGGAAGGCAATAAGGATCTAATGGTTCATTGCAAATCAAGAGATGATGATATTGGGAAGCAATATCTCAAGCCTCATCAGTGTTTTCAGTTCCACTTTAAACCTAATTTTTGGAGCTCCACACTTTTCTTTTGTAGCTTTAATTGGCAAGGTGATCGCCATTGGTTTGATATATTCATACTTGAAAGGGAGTATAGTGATTGTAAGAGCAATGTTTGTGCTTGGCAAGTAAAACAAAATGGACCATGTTTATATGATCATAAAACTAATTCCTACACTAATTGTTATAAGTGGAATGATCAAACAATTCGTCGTTGATTATTATGTATTAATCTTTATGTAATATTATTATATGTTCTTCTACTAATTTCTTATATTATTGGAATAATTATATTTTATGTCATTTTGTGTAGCATAATATTGTAATTTCATTAATTTCAAAATAAATATTTTGTTTCACTTTTAGTGCATGTATATATAATTTGGTGAATTCGATGGAAGAGAGGAAGGCAAGCATTGAAGCAAATACGAGAAGAGATAAGAGAGGGTATTCATTGTAAAAGAGATAGGGATTTATCTGATCTTTAAAATTTGACGATTTTGTTTTTTGCGAATAGCCAAAAGAAGCAATTTAAAAATTAAAGAGCAATACCCCAAATTCGTTTTCAAAAAATTTTTAGTTAAATATTTTAATCTTTAATAAATTTCACATACTAAATCAATTTCTAACATTTTATTTTATTAGACAAATTAATATTCATATTAAATTTTGATAAAAAATTTAAACAAATCAGTATATATTATTTATATTGTTATTTTTTGTCATTAATGCATAAAAACAGTACAACTAACATAAGGAAGACCGGAAGAGAACGAATCAAGATTTAATTTTTTTTAAAATAAAAAAATTAATAAAGTAATAAAATAAAGAGCTAATCACTTTTAAATTAAAATAATAGAATAAATATGTTATAAAAATTATAAATTTAATAATAACTTTTTTATTTTGTCATTTTACCAAAATTTTTATTTTAAAGGAGCTAAATTCCTCTTCTGTTAGACATTTCGAGCTGAAAACAATTGTTAATTCACAATATATGATCAACACAGCAATGATAAATTTTATGTAGATTGTCATTGGTCTATACATATTTTTGGGCTCTGTACGGATTTTGAATATCAACCACCAAGACCTCGTTGCCTACATTCGGATCCATACATATGTTTTTGAATAGAATAGGAAAAGTATGTGGAACTAAAAGGGGATCAGCCAAAAAATAAACAAAATCATATTTTGTTTAATTAATTTAATTTTATTTAATTTTCAATTTTTGTTATTAATTGCCGTATTCAACCAAATCACTCCTTGACTTTCAAAAAACCATAAACCTATCCTAAGATCACAGAACACCTCATCAAAGCGGTTTCAAAATTCAGCTTTCCTTTGGTCAAATCTGAATCATCTTTCTTTTCCATTTGGTGGCGCAATTCATCGTTAATCACTGACGGCGCCGATTAGAACTTTCCATCGCGGCGACTACGGTGCCAACCTCATCAAGTCAAACAATCAAAGATAAGGCTACGAGATCATTACCGGAACAGAGCATCTTCCATGGCCTTTTTTCACCCACCGAAGAAGGATCAATTACTACATTCACCAATCTAACACTAGGCGATGAACAATTTAATGTGAATGAATTAGACATTCAAGAACAAGTAGGGTGCAAGGTATGTTTCATAAGTTTCTCATTGTTTGTTTTAAATTTTGTAATAACGTGGTATTTGAAGCACCCTTATTCATGTTAATTTGAATTTTTTTTACTTCAAAAACTATATCGGTTTGGAGAATTCTGGCACATTTATATATTGAGTTGAGCAAAAAATAATTGCTAAACACTTACCCATCATGTGTGAATTATTAGAATTACCATCATTAAAGTATGCTTGACTCCCATATTTTGTGATGCAATTTTCTTTGATGCTTTTTATACGACTCAGTAAATATATAGTAAGGAATGTTCTTAACTTGACAAATGCCTTTTTTCTGGTTTTTTTAATTGTAGTTCGACAAAATTACCGATGTCGTTGTGACTAGAAAGGATGAGCTGGACGATGGAGGCCAGGTTTGAATGTGCTACCTAGATGTTTCTAGTTCATGCTAATAAGATGTTTCTTAAGCGACATTGGACTTTTCACTATGTTAATTTTGTATTATTGATTAAGAACAGATAATGTCCTCTTTCTTAATGGTATGTATTTCTTGGCAAGGTTTTTATGAGATGGGAATATGCTTTGATTTCACACTTCACTTACTTCGTAAGGGTAGGATATACCAACTCGGCACATGCCTTCAATTATAGTATAACTCTATTAGTGAGTGCTTTATGATTCCTCAAATATTATTAGACCATATAATGACATATGATGAAAAAAGTAGATTGATGATTGTACACTTCCATAATGTATAAGATATTACTTCTAGATTTATTATGATAGTATTTTACTGAAATTATTCTCATGTTATTATATAAAGGTGTTTTGTGATTTGTAAACCTATCAACTCTTTTTTGTTTTTTGTTTTTAATTCAAAAAGCTCATTTATTTGAGATATTATTATAGTATTCTAAGAATTTCTATTAAACACTTACTGTGTTAGGGCTAGTTTAATTCGTATCTAATTTTGTGTATTGACGTTACAGTTGCTGGATCATAGTGGTGTAGGTGAAGAGGAAATTCCAGTCGTAGGAATGAGTTTTGGTTCGTTGCCTCTCGCACAGAAATTTTATGCAAACTATGCAAAGAAAGTTGGGTTCGTTACTAAAATCAAGAACATGAATTTTGACAAGACGCGGAAGGAATCAAAGATACCGGTTAATCAATCTATTTACTGCACGCGTGAAGGTTATCGAGAGTCTAGGGTGAACGCAGCAACTTGAGCAAATAGAATTACAGCCACGAGATGCAAAGCAAGGATGTATGTCGTGCTGGACAATGAGAATGAATGTTGGGTTGTGTCTAGATTAGAACTGAGGCATTCTCACCCTTGTTCGGCTGAGAAAGATGTCCATTATCATGAGTACCGGGAGCTGACCATGCATGCTAAGTGCGTCATTACGGATAACGACGAGGCTGGAATAAGACCCAACAAGACGTATCTAGCACTGGCAAACGAGGTTAGTGGGTCCGCAAACCTGGGTTTTTTAGAAAAGGATGTCAGAAATTACATCACACGCAATCTCCGATGTTCCGATGACAACGAGGACTTCCAGGGGATGATGAATTATTTTGTTCGAATGAAGGAGATCAATCCCAACTTCTTCTATGCAATAGATGTTGACGATGCTAATAAGTTTAGGAGCGCACTTTGGGTAGATGCAAGGTGCAGGGCTTTGTATGAATATTACGGAGATGTGGTGTTGATGAGCGGATAATTTATACGCTTTTTGGCATTGTTTTTAGTATGTTTTTAGTATCTTTTAGTTAGTTTTTATTATATTTTTATTAGTTTTTATTTAAAATTCACTTTTCTGGACTTTACTATGAGTTTGTGTGTTTTTCTGTGATTTCAGGTATTTTCTGGCTGAAATTGAAGGTTCTGAGCAAAAATCTGATCCAGAGACTGAAAAGGACTGCAGATGCTGTTGGATTCTGACCTCCCTGCACTCGAAGTGGATTTTCTGGAGCTACAGAAGCCCAATTGGCGCGCTCTCAACGGCATTGGAAAGTAGACATCCTGGGCTTTCCAGCAATATATGATAGTCCATACTTTGCCCAAGATTTGATGGCCCAAACCGGCGTAGCAAATCAGCATCAGAAATTCCAGCGTTAAACGCCGGAACTGGCATAAAACTTGGAGTTAAACGCCCAAACTGGCATGAAAGCTGGCGTTTAACTCCAGAAAAGGTCTCTACACGAAATTACTTCATTGCTCAGCCCAAGCACACACCAAGTGGGCCCGGAAGTGGATTTTTCTGTCATTTACTCATTTCTGTAAACCTTAGGATACTAGTTTACTATTTATAGGATCTTTTGACATTGTAATCGGTACCTTATGACCTCATAACATTTTTACACGTTTCTTGTGTACCTTCCACAGCATGAGTCTCTAAACCCCATGGTTGGGGGTGAGGAGCTCTGCTGTGTCTTGATGGATTAATGCAACTACTACTTTTTCTTATTCAATCATGCTTGCTTCCATTCTAAGATATCACTTGCTCTTAATCCGGATGAATGTGATGATCCGTGACACTCATCATCATTCTCAACTATGAACATGTGCCTGACAACCACCTCTGTTCTATTTTAGATTAAGTAGATATCTCTTGGATTCTTTAATCGGAATCTTCGTGGTATAAGCTAGAACTGATGGCGGCATTCAAGAGAGTCCGGAAGGTCTAAACCTTGTCTGTGGTATTCTGAGTAGGACTCAATGATTGAATGACTGTGACGTGCTTCAAACTCCTGAAGGCGGGGCGTTAGTGACAGACGCAAAAGAATCACTGGATTCTATTCCGGCCTGATTGAGAACCGACAGATGATTAGCCTATGCTGTGACAGAGCATCAGGACGTATTTTCACTGAGAGGATGGGAGGTAGCCATTGACAACGGTGAAACCCTACATACAGCTTGCCATGGAAGGAGCCTTGCGTGTTTGATGAAGATGACAGTAGGAAAGCAGAGATTCGGAAGATGGAGCATCTCCAAAGCCTCAGCCTATTCTCCATTACTGCAAAACAAGTACCTTTTTCATGTTCTTTTGCTTTTTACAATCAATCCTGATAATTTCTGATATCCTGACTAAGATTTACAAGGTAACCATAGCTTGCTTCAAGCCGACAATCTCCGTGGGATCGACCCTTGCTCACGCAAGGTATTACTTGGACGACCCAGTGCACTTGCTGGTTAGTTGTGCGGGATTGCAAAAGTGTTATTGCAATTTCGTGCACCAAGTTTTTGGCGCCGTTGTCGGGGATTGTTCGAGTTTGGACAACTGACGGCTTATCTTGTTGCTTAGATTAGGACTGCTTTATTTTTGTAGGTTTAGAGTCTTTTATTTGAGTCTAGTTTCATATTCTAAGTTTGGTGTCCATTGCATGCTTTTGTTTTTCTTTTAGTTTTTCGAAATTGCATGTTCTTAGTCTCTTTTTGATCTTTAAAAATTCTAAGTTTGGTGTCCTCTTTGTGTTTTTCCTTTAAAATTTTCGAAAATTAGTGTTTGATTTTCTAAAAATTTTAAGTTTGGTGTCTTTTTGTTGTTTTTCTCTTTCCTCTTTTTAAAAAAATCAAATCTTTTTCATAAAAACTTTTCAATCATATCTTTTTAATTGCTGTTTTCAAAATCCTTTTAATTAACTAATTGATTCAGTTCTCAATTTGCTTTGATCTTATTTTCTTTTTGATTTTCGAATTTTTATTTTTATTTTCTTTTGTTTTATTTTATTATTTTCGTTTAATTCAAAAAAAAAAAAACAAAATTTATCTCTTTGCAATCATTATCATTTCCCTTTTGTCCATTATGGACTCAAGTGGAATTAATCCGTCCAAGAGGACTTTGGGGTCATATGCTAACCCCATTACAGCTGCATATGGGAGTAGCATCTGTATACCTCCCATCAAAGCAAGCAGCTTTGAGCTAAACCCTCAACTCATTATCATAGTGCAGCAAAATTGCCAGTATTCCGGTCTTCCACAGGAAGAACCTACTGAGTTTCTGGCACAGTTCTTACAAATTGCTGACACAGTACATGATAAAGAGGTAGATCAGGATGTCTACAGATTATTACTGTTTCCATTTACTGTAAAAGATCAAGCTAAAAGGTGGTTGAATAACCAACCTACAGCAAGCATAAAGACATGGAAACAGTTATCAGACAAATTCCTGAATCATTTCTACCCTCCAAAGAGGATGACACAGCTAAGGCTGGACATCCAAGGCTTTAAACAAGAGGATAATGAATCCCTTTATAATGCCTGGGAGAGGTATAGAGGTATGCTTAGAAAATGCCCCTCTGAAATGTTTTCAGAGTGGGTACAGTTAGACATCTTCTACTATGGGCTCACAGAAAAAGCTCAGATGTCTTTAGACCACTCAGCTGGTGGATCTATACACATGAGGAAGACAATTGAAGAAGCTCAAGAGCTTATAGACACTGTTGCTAGAAACCAATACTTGTATTCTAGCAATGAGTTCGTTCCAAAAGAGGAGGTCATAGCATTAGTCACTGATCCTAATCCTCAAGAACAGATGAATGAGCTTAATCAACAATTGCTCCTGATGACAGAACAGTTAGCAGAATTTAAAGAAATGCTCCATGATACTAAAGTTGCTAACAAGAACATAGAACTGCAGTTGAATCAAGCAAAACAGCAAATATCTAAACAGATAACAGAAGGATGTCAAGCAGTTCAACTAAGGAGTGGGAAAACACTGAACACCACTGCTCAAAGGAGCAAGAAGCCAAACAAAGAACAATTGACAGAGGATAACCAAACCACTGTTCAAAATCCCTCTGAGGACAACAAGAGCCCAGAGAGGAATATTATTGGCGTTCAAACGCCAGAAAGGGAAGGAAAGTTGGCGTTAAACGCCCATTCCTTGCCCAGTTCTGGCGTTCAAACGCCAGAAAAGGGGGAGAAGTTAGCGTTTAACGCCCAATCTTCACCCATTCCTGGCGTTCAAACGCCCAAGGAGGATCAGGCACCTGAGAGTGCTGATAATTATCCCTCTAACAAGGCTTCTTCAACCACTTCTGTAAGGAATAAACCTACAGCATCTAAGGTTGAGGAATATCAAGCCAAGATGCCTTATCCTCAGAAACTCCGTAAAGCGGAACAGGATAAGCAATTTGCCCGCTTTGCAGACTATCTAAGGACTCTTGAAATAAAGATTCCGTTTGCAGAGGCACTTGAGCAAATACCTTCTTATGCTAAGTTCATGAAAGAGATCTTAAGTCATAAGAAGGATTGGAGAGAAACTGAAAAAGTATTTCTCACTGAGGAATGCAGTGCAGTCATACTAAAAAGCTTACCAGAAAAGCTTCAAGATCCTGGAAGCTTTATAATTCCATGCACATTAGAAGGCGCTTGCACCAAGACAGCCCTATGTGATCTTGGAGCAAGCATCAATCTAATACCTGCATCCACTATCAGAAAGCTTGGGTTGGCTGGAGAAGTCAAACCAACCAGGATATGCCTCCAACTTGCTGATGGCTCCATTAAACACCCATCAGGCATAATAGAGGACATGATTGTCAAGGTTGGGCCATTTGCCTTTCCCACTGATTTTGTGGTGATGGAAATGGAGGAGCACAAAAGTGCAACTCTCATTCTAGGAAGACCATTCCTAGCAACTGGACGAACTCTCATTGATGTACAAAAAGGGGAAGTAACCCTGAGAGTCAATGAGGATGAGTTCAAGTTGAATGCTGTGAAAGCAATGCAGCATCCAGACACACCAGATGACTGCATGGGCGCTGACATTATTGACTCTCTGGTAGAAGAGATCAATATGACTGAAAGCCTAGAATCAGAGCTTGAGGATATCTTCAAAGATGCTCAACCTGATCAAGAAGAACTAGAGGAGGTAAAGGAATTTTCAAAAATTCCTCAGGAGAAGGATGAACCTCCCAAACCTGAACTCAAACCTCTACCACCATCTCTGAAATATGCATTTCTAGGAGAAGGTGACACTTTTCCAGTGATTATAAGCTCTGCTTTAAATCCACAGGAAGAGGAAGCACTGATTCAAGTGCTAAGGACGCACAAGACAGCTCATGGGTGGTCCATAAGTGATCTTAAGGGCATTAGCCCAGCTAGATGCATGCACAAGATCCTGTTGGAAGATAATGCCAAACCAGTGGTCCAACCACAGAGGAGGCTAAATCCAGCCATGAAGGAGGTGGTGCAGAAAGAGGTCACTAAATTACTAGAGGCTGGGATTATTTATCCTATTTCTGATAGCCCCTGGGTGAGCCCTGTCCAAGTTGTCCCCAAAAAGGGAGGCATGACAGTGGTTCATAATGAAAAAAATGAACTGGTTCCTACAAGAACAGTCACAGGGTGGCGCATGTGTATTGACTACAGAAGGCTCAATACAGCCACCAGAAAGGATCATTTTCCTTTACCATTCATAGACCAAATGCTAGAAAGACTAGCTGGTCATGATTACTATTGCTTTTTGGATGGCTATTCAGGTTACAACCAAATTGCAGTAGATCCTCAGGACCAAGAGAAAACAGCATTTACTTGCCCTTCTGGCGTGTTTGCTTACAGAAGGATGCCTTTTGGTCTGTGCAATGCACCTGCAACCTTTCAGAGGTGCATGCTCTCTATCTTCTCAGATATGGTAGAGAAATTTCTGGAAGTCTTCATGGATGACTTCTCAGTATATGGAGACTCATTCAGCTCCTGTCTTAACCACCTATCACTTGTCCTGAAAAGATGCCAAGAGACTAACCTGGTTTTAAACTGGGAGAAATGTCACTTTATGGTGACTGAAGGAATTGTCCTTGGGCATAAAATTTCAAGCAGGGGAATAGAGGTGGATAAGGCAAAGGTAGAGGTAATTGAAAAATTACCACCACCTGCCAATATTAAGGCAATCAGAAGCTTTCTTGGGCATGCAGGATTCTACAGAAGGTTTATAAAGGATTTTTCAAAAATTGCCAAGCCTCTAAGTAATCTGCTAGCTGCTGACACTCCATTTATCTTTGATAATGAGTGTCTGCAGGCATTTGAGACCCTGAAAGCTAAGCTAGTCACAGCACCAGTTATCTCTGCACCAGATTGGACATTGCCATTTGAATTAATGTGTGATGCCAGTGATCATGCCATTGGTGCAGTGTTGGGACAGAGGCATAACAAGCTTTTGCACGTCATTTATTATGCCAGCCGTGTTCTGAATGACGCACAAAAGAACTACACAACCACAGAGAAAGAGTTACTTGCAGTGGTTTATGCCATTGACAAATTTAGATCCTACCTAGTGGGATCAAAGGTGATTGTGTACACTGACCATGCTGCTCTTAAATACTTACTCACAAAGCAGGATTCAAAACCCAGGCTTATCAGATGGGTGTTGCTTCTGCAAGAGTTTGATATAGAAATAAGAGACAGAAAAGGGACAGAAAACCAAGTAGCTGATCATCTGTCCCGAATAGAACCAGTAGCTGGGGCGTCCCTCCCTTCTACTGAGATCTCTGAGACCTTCCCAGATGAGCAACTATTTGCCATTCAGGAAGCTCCATGGTTTGCAGATATGGCAAACTATAAAGCTGTGAGGTTCATACCCAAGGAGTACAGCAATGTGCAAAGAAAGAAATTAATTTCAGATGCCAAGTACTACCTCTGGGATGAACCATATCTCTTTAAGAGATGTGCTGACGGAGTGATCCGCAGGTGTGTACCCAGAGAAGAAGCACAAAGGATCCTATGGCACTGCCATGGATCACAATATGGAGGACATTTTGGAAGTGAGCGAACAGCCACTAAAGTCCTCCAGTGTGGCTTCTACTGGCCTACTCTCTATAAAGATTCCCGAGAGTTTGTGCATAACTGTGACAGTTGCCAAAGAGCTGGTAACCTGCCTCACGGATATGCCATGCCTCAACAAGGGATATTAGAGATAGAATTGTTTGATGTATGGGGAATTGACTTCATGGGGCCATTCCCACCATCATACTCAAACACTTACATTCTGGTGGCAGTGGACTATGTATCTAAGTGGGTAAAAGCCATTGCTACACCCACCAATGATACCAAGACCGTACTAAAATTCCTCCAGAAAAACATCTTCAGTAGATTTGGTGTTCCCAGAGTACTAATCAGTGATGGGGGCTCTCATTTCTGCAACAAACAGCTATACTCTGCTATGGTTAGATATGGAATCAGCCATAAAGTGGCAACTCCGTATCATCCACAGACAAATGGGCAAGCTGAAGTCTCTAACAGAGAACTAAAAAGAATCCTAGAACGGACTGTGATAGCCCGAAGAAAGGATTGGGCAAAGAGCTTGGATGATGCTCTGTGGGCATACAGAACAGCATTCAAGACTCCTATAGGCACCTCTCCATACCAACTGGTGTATGGGAAGGCCTGTCATTTGCCTGTGGAACTGGAACATAAAGCCTATTGGGCAACCAGATTCCTAAACATGGATGCTCAGTTAGCTGGTGAGAAAAGACTGCTCCAGCTAAATGAGCTAGAGGAGTTCAGACTCAATGCCTTTGAAAATGCAAAAATTTATAAGGAAAAGGCAAAGAAGTGGCATGACAAGAGATTGTCAACCAGAGTCTTTGAGCCAGGACAAAAAGTTCTGCTCTTCAACTCCAGGCTCAAATTGTTTCCAGGAAAACTCAAATCCCGGTGGAGGGGTCCGTATGTGATTACAGGAGTGTCACCATATGGATATGTTGAGCTTCAGGATATTGATTCTGACAAGAAGTTCATTGTTAATGGATAGAGAATCAAGCACTATCTTGAAGGAAATTTTGAGCAGGAATGCTCAAAACTGAGACTTGAGTGATTCTTAGCAGAAGTCCAGCTAAAGACAGTAAAGAAGCGCTTGCTGGGAGGCAACCCAGTCATTAGGAGGGTATATGATTAGTTCTTACAGAGGCAAGTATCAAAAATGAAGGAATTCACAGAGTTACAGAAGGATTCAGCTCAAAAAGCAGAGAAAATGAGCTTACTGGCGAAAAAAACGCCAGTAAGGGGCATTTTGGGCGTTAAACGCCAGAATGGGTACCATTCTGGGCGTTTAACGCCAGGAATGGTGCCATTTTGGGCGTTAAACGCCAGAATGGGCACCATTCTGGGCGTTTAACGCCAGGTGTGCAGCATCCTGGGCGTTCTGAAAAACGCCCAGTGACAAAGGATTTCTGGCGTTTAACGCCAGCCAGGGCACCTGGCTGGGCGTTAAACGCCCAAAAGGGGTAGCAAATGGGCGTTAAACGCCAGAATGGGTGCCATTCTGGGCGTTTAACGCCAGAAAGGTGGGGGGACCACATTTTTGTTTTCAATTCAAATTTTTTAAAACTTTCCTCTTTTTAACCATACTCTTCTACATAAATGCACTTCAACCTTTCATCATTCACTTTCAAATCTTCACAAATCAAAACAATTCTTCAAATCTATTTCAAATTAATCCCAAATCTTCTTCAAAAACTCACCCTTTTCTCAATTTCTTTCCACATCTTCTCAAATCTTCTTTCTAATCTTTATTTTTTTTCGAAATCTCTTCTCCCCACCCTTATAAATTCACGTTTGGAACCCCCTTTGCCCACACCATTCGAATTTCCTCTTCCTCTCTCTCTCTTCTTTCTTTTCTTTTGCTTGAGGACAAGCAAACCTCTAAGTTTGGTGTGCTTTTCCGTGATCACTAAGCCAAGATTCATCAATATCATGGCTCCTAAGGGAAAACAAACCAATGTAAGAGGCAAGAAAGAGAATAATCCAAAGAATCTTTGGAATCAAGAGAAGTTCTTAACCAAAGAACATGAAGACCATTATCACAAAATAATGGGTCTGAGGTCAGTGATCCCGGAAGTGAAATTTGATCTGAAAGAAGATGAATATCCGGGGATCCAAGAGCAAATTCGAAACAGAGGATGGGAAGTTCTAACCAATCCTGAGACAAAGGTTGGAAGGAACATGGTTCAGGAATTCTACTCAAATCTGTGGCTAACAGATAAGCAGAGAATGACTGGAACCGCTTACCATACCTACAGAACCATGGTCAGAGGGAAAGTTATGTACTTCCATCTGGACAAAATAAGAGAAATCTTCAAGTTGCCTCAACTGCAAGATGATCCTGACTCCTTCAATAGGAGGATGGTGATAGTAGATAAAGGGTTGGATCAAGTTCTAGAGGACATATGCCTCCCTGGAACTAAGTGGATAACCAATTCAAAGGGTGTCCCAAACCAACTCAAGAGGGGAGACCTCAAACCAATTGCAAGAGGTTGGCTAGACTTTATTGGGCGTTCCATATTGCCCACTAGCAACCGTTCTGAGGTCACCATCAAGAGAGCAGTGATGATTCATTGCATTATGCTTGGAAGAGAAGTGGAGGTGCATCATGTGATTGCTTGTGAGATCTACACAATTGCAAATAAAAATTCCACTGAAGCCAAATTGGCTTACCCAAGCTTGATCTCCTTGCTCTGTAAAGAGGCTGGGGTGAAGATGGGAGTAGATGAGTTCATACCCATTGAACATCCAATCACCAAGAAGTCAATGGAAGGACAAGTGCAAGACAACTCTATCAAAAGGAGGGCGCATGAGTTCCTCCCTGAATTCCCTGAAATTGGCTACTGGGCCAGCCTAGAGGCATCTATCAACAAGTTGCAAGAGACTATGGAGCAACTTAAGGAAGAACAGCAGAATCAAAACTGCATGCTCTACAAATTGCTGAAGGAACAAGAGAAGCAGGGGCGTGAAATTCAAGAGATGAAACGCCAAAAGCTCTCCTCTCAAGCTGAGGGAGCATCCACTTCTCAAAATCAAGGTTGTTGAGTCCTAACTCTGTGAAAACCTCTATCATTAGGAGCCTATTTTTTTCGTTTTTTTTTTGTTTTATTTTGTTTTTCTATTCCTAGTTTCATCTTATATTTATTTTCTGAGTCTTGTTCTTAATTCATAATTAATAAAATTAAAGTTTATGCCTTAAAGCTATGAATGTCTTATGAATCCATCACCTCTCTTAAAAGAAAAATGCTTTAATCACAAAAGAACAAGAAGTACAGGGTTTCGAAATTTATCCTTGAAACTAGTTGAATTAGTTTGATGTGGTGACAATACTTTTTGTTTTCTGAATGAATGCTTGAACAGTGCATATGTCTCTTGAATTTGTTGTTTTAAGAATGTTAAAAATTGTTGGCTCTTGAAAGAATGAGGAGAAAGAGAACTGTTATTGAGGATCTGAAAAATCATCAAATTGATTCTTGAAGCAAGAAAAAGCAGTATTCAAAAAAAAAATTTTCGAAAAAAAAAAGAGAGAAGAAGAAAAGAAAAAGAAAGAAATAAAGTTGTGAACCAAGGCAAAAAGAGTGTGCTTAAGAACCTTGGACACCTCTAATTGGGGACTCTAGCAAAGCTAAGTCACAATCTAAAAAGGTTCACCCAATTATGTGTCTGTGGCATGTATGTATCCGGTGGTAATACTGGAAGACAGAGTGCTTTGGGCTACAGCCAAGACTCATACACAAGCTATGTTCAAGAATCATTATACTTAACTAGAAGAATCAATAACACTATCTGAGTTCTGAGTTCTCATAGATGCCAATCATTCTGAACTTCAAAGGATAGAGTGAGATGCCAAAACTGTTCGGAGGCAAAAAGCTACTAGTCCCGCTCATCTAATTGGAACTATGTTTCTTTGATATTTCGGAGTCTATAGTATATTCTCTTCTTTTTATCCTATTTTGATTTTCAGTTGCTTGGGGACAAGCAACAATTTAAGTTTGGTGTTGTGATGAGCGGATAATTTATACGCTTTTTGGCATTGTTTTTAGTATGTTTTTAGTATCTTTTAGTTAGTTTTTATTATATTTTTATTAGTTTTTATTTAAAATTCACTTTTCTGGACTTTACTATGAGTTTGTGTGTTTTTTTGTGATTTCAGGTATTTTCTGGCTGAAATTGAAGGTTCTGAGCAAAAATCTGATCCAGAGACTGAAAAGGACTGCAGATGCTGTTGGATTCTGACCTCCCTGCACTCGAAGTGGATTTTCTGGAGCTACAGAAGCCCAATTGGCGCGCTCTCAACGGCATTGGAAAGTAGACATCCTGGGCTTTCCAGCAATATATGATAGTACATACTTTGCCCAAGATTTGATGGCCCAAACTGGCGTAGCAAATCAGCATCAGAAATTCCAGCGTTAAACGCCGGAACTGGCATAAAACTTGGAGTTAAACGCCCAAACTGGCATGAAAGCTGGCGTTTAACTCCAGAAAAGGTCTCTACACGAAATTACTTCATTGCTCAGCCCAAGCACACACCAAGTGGGCCCGGAAGTGGATTTTTCTGTCATTTACTCATTTCTGTAAACCTTAGGATACTAGTTTACTATTTATAGGATCTTTTGACATTGTAATCGGTACCTTATGACCTCATAACATTTTTACACGTTTCTTGTGTACCTTCCACAGCATGAGTCTCTAAACCCCATGGTTGGGGGTGAGGAGCTCTGCTGTGTCTTGATGGATTAATGCAATTACTACTTTTTCTTATTCAATCATGCTTGCTTCCATTCTAAGATATCACTTGCTCTTAATCCGGATGAATGTGATGATCCGTGACACTCATCATCATTCTCAACTATGAACATGTGCCTGACAACCACCTCTGTTCTATTTTAGATTAAGTAGATATCTCTTGGATTCTTTAATCGGAATCTTCGTGGTATAAGCTAGAACTGATGGCGGCATTCAAGAGAGTCCGGAAGGTCTAAACCTTGTCTGTGGTATTCTGAGTAGGACTCAATGATTGAATGACTGTGACGTGCTTCAAACTCCTGAAGGCGGGGCGTTAGTGACAGACGCAAAAGAATCACTGGATTCTATTCCGGCCTGATTGAGAACCGACAGATGATTAGCCTATGCTGTGACAGAGCATCAGGGACGTATTTTCACTGAGAGGATGGGAGGTAGCCATTGACAACGGTGAAACCCTACATACAGCTTGCCATGGAAGGAGCCTTGCGTGTTTGATGAAGATGACAGTAGGAAAGCAGAGATTCGGAAGATGGAGCATCTCCAAAGCCTCAGCCTATTCTCCATTACTGCAAAACAAGTACCTTTTTCATGTTCTTTTGCTTTTTACAATCAATCCTGATAATTTCTGATATCCTGACTAAGATTTACAAGGTAACCATAGCTTGCTTCAAGCCGACAATCTCCGTGGGATCGACCCTTGCTCACGCAAGGTATTACTTGGACGACCCAGTGCACTTGCTGGTTAGTTGTGCGGGATTGCAAAAGTGTTATTGCAATTTCGTGCACCAGGTGTCGTTTGACACCACATACAGAAGAAACAGGTCTGTATATGTATTTGTAAATAGCAAGAGCAATTATTTCTGGATTTTCTAGTGTTGCCTCACAGTTGTCGTTGCTCTTTTCACAGGCATGGTCTGCCGTTTGCATCCTTTGTAGGTGTAAACTACCATGGGAAGTCTACTCTTCTTGGCTGTGCTTTACTTGGGAGCGAGGAGATCCCTAGTTTTGAGTGGGTATTCACGCAGTGGGTGAGATGCGTCGGATCTGCACCAAGGGAGATTATCACTGACCAGTGCAAGGCGATGACTGGGGCTATTGGGAATGTCCTACCCGACACTGTCCACCGATGGTGCATCTGGCACATAATGAAAAAATCACAATTCAAGCTTGGTGGATACGCTAGGTACGGAGAACTGCATGCAGTGATGAATCACATTGTGTGGAATTCTCCTTCGATTGAATCATTCAAGTCTGATTGGGCTGGTTTCATCAAACAATTCAAGTTAGGCCAAAACAGATGGTTAGCAGGTAGGTGATTTGTGATTTCTAGTTGGTTGAAATAGATTGTTAAAATAAATCCATTCTGTTGGTTTCTAGTTATCTATTTATTCACATCATGTGATTTGTGCCATCTAGATTCCGTTCATATTGTTTTTATAAGAAATGTAGCTGATTTTTCCATCGCTGGCGACAGTGGATGTTCCTTTCAGTATATAAAGAGATGTTTTTTCTATCAGTGTGTCTGGATGTTCCTGACCATTTGTTTCTTTTGGGCAGACCTTTACGTGAATCGACAGAAGTGGGTTCCAATATTTTTCAAGAGTGAATTTTGGGCAGGCATGAGGAGTACACAGCGTAGTAAAAGTATGCACGCATTTTATGGTGGATACCTGCATTGCAAGAGTGGGTTAGTTTAGTTTGTCCATGAATACGACAATGTCCTCGGAACCAAGGAGCAAAAGGAGCTGGAAGATGATGCTGCAGACTCGAAAGGTTTTATCCCATGTATAGGGAGCACGGGCATTGAGAGACAGTTTCAGCAGGAATACACCAGTAGTATGTTCAGGATTCTTCAACTGGAGGTAAGAAAAAAAACCGATTGCGTGGTTCGGTCAATTGAAAAAAAAGGAGATACAATTTCTATTACGGTGGATGAGCAGAAGTTTTTCTGGGGGAAGCCAGTCTACCATACTTTTAGGGTCGACTTTGACCCTTTGAGTCAAAAGAGTCAGTGCGAGTGCAACAAGTTTGAATCCGCTGGTATATTGTGTTGCCACACCCTTGCGGTCTGGTCATACTACAGAGTTGACATAGTACCGAGCTGCTACGTTCTTCCTCGATGGAGTAAGAATGTCATCCGCAAGCATACTTATGTCAAGAGTAGCCATGACGTGGCTCGGAGTGATGAAAGCAACAACTTGTTCAGGCATCTGTGTTCAGAGTTCTATAATGTTACGCAGGAATTTGTTGCTTGTGATGAGGAAGCAGCCATCTTGCGAGCTGCCCTTTGGGATGCAAAGTCCAAGCTGATTGATTACCGTGCCAGCATGCGTTCCAATACTACTGCTGCATCTCAGAATACCGTGCTCACACAGAGCACAGGCGGTGCGGTTGTACATGACATTCAGGGACCCTCAAGAGTCAAGACCAAAGGACGGCCTAAGGGTAAGAGACTTGGAGCAGAGTTGGACAAGTCAATTAAGAAATCAATGCAAAAAAGGAATAGGAAATCACACCCGGTATGTGTTATCTGCGGCTTATATTTTAAATTTTTATATATCAATGGTGTTCTTGATTAATGTATGTTGTTCTGTTTGCGTTGTGCATCTTGTAGGATGAGGTTCACCTTCCGTCAGATAATGATCATCATGGGTCCCATAATAAAAGATGTGAGGATTCTACTATGTGGAACTCATCAGAAGGTGGCGGATTCATGCACCTGTTGAATTCCTTTAGGCATATATAGATAGGTTTCATGGTTTGAGTTAGGTGTCATTCTTTACATACAACACTAATAAACTATTCCCTTTTCTGTTTTGTCACCAATGGTTATCATGTTTTATTGTAATATTTTCAATGAAACAAAAGAGAAGACAATAAAAATCACGATTGATAAATGGTTTAAATCTACCGTGAAAACGGACCAAGAGAATTTAAAACCAAAAAAAAAATAACAAAACGCATTGATATCGCAGTGCAGTGCACGCAGTCGCTAATGCGTAACGCACGAAACAAAGAAATCATATACAAAACCATCCAATTTACAATGTGAAAAAACATCCGAATCCCTACCAAAGACACCATCCACTAAATATCACATCGACTGTGGCCTGGTCACGACCGAAGTCCGTGCAATGCGTTAATTTCCAGCAACTTCAGAATTCTAGCATTAAATAAAAAATGATTAAAAAATAAAGAACACCTCCATTTAGTTAACACCACGAGAGTTAATGGACAGCATTGCCACTTAAGCATAGACATGACCAAAAGGGTTATATACACTGATCAGAGTTCACTCAATATTATCAATGTGCAATGACTTGCTTAATGAATTAGTGACATCACTAACTTGGAAAAACAAATATTGTGAGCCCTAAAATAACTGATATATGAAACCTGCTGACGAGTATCTAACAAAAGATGAGCCACTCACTCACCAACGAAATACTAACAAGTTCAAAGGCCTTAAACATGACAAAACAGAAAACAAATCCAGAACCATCCAATTTACAATGAGAAGAAACATCTGAGTCTCTACTATAGACACCATCCACTCAGAGGTTTACGATTCATTATCACCCTCAACTTGAGAAAATCACCAATATGAAATGATAAACCTGCAGCGAAACAGTAATTATCAGGCTCACAAGAAACTATATTAAGACGAAAAATGCCATACTAAGAAGTACAACTCTACCACAAGCAAAACATAGATGTAATACCGCAGGTGTCTATATTGAAGTTTTCCTACCTAGTAAAAAATTCTACTTCCGTTGTTTTCCCCCCTTTCTCGGCTTTCTTGTGGGTAACCCCGCACGCTTGGTGCTGTGAAAGGTGATCTCACAGCCTTAGACTTTTTCCTAGGCTGGTTTCGGCGCACATGATTGCTTTTCAATGCCTGCAGCGCCTTGCCAATTTCTGAATTCTGAGAACCCAGCACTATGTCTAGAATGATCTCCTTCCTAAACTCATGTGCAATGTCCTGCATGGCATTTTCATGTTGTAGGGTAATTTCAAACACGAGAAAGTAATTGATTACAAATGGTTTCAACCTAATTATTATGACATATTTAAATTCACCTGGTCCCAATGCTGCAATGGCTTATCCAAACACCAAAACTGCATGAATTTGATGACGAATACACCACAATCACAGCTACATGCACAAACACAGAATATTATTTCCAACCATGATATCATTATCAAGTGAAGTGATATTAAGAATATTGTTATTAGAGAATATTTAACTGACCCGTTATCTTGTTGTGGGACGCTAGCATAGAAACGCGGTAGGCCGTTTTCCGTGTGCTCATATGCGGGCATAGAAACTTTTGCCATGTCTTCAATGAGTCTCCCCTGGAGATCAGTCACACGGTAAAAATCATACAGTTTCAATTACCAAGTCTAACATCGAACTAATTTGTTGATGTATACATACCGCATAAGCATGTAATTTTACTCTTTCATTGTTAGGCACTCCTGTATTCATACTATCCAACACCCATAGTCGTTTCTGAGCAATCTCAAAGGCATACAGCCACCAATGACGATCGATACAGACTGGGGCAAACCACTACGATGGAAACAGAAATATATATTTTCATGATCAAGTTAGTTACCAAATAGATATAGATGCGAAATGTCTAAAACATTTAACGTGTTGCAATACATCTATTGTAAAGAAATCCAATGACACATCAATTAAGCACACACAAATTCAAGTAACTGAGACACGAAAACCAAAAACCGTATTCAAAACCATCTATTTGACAATTAAGGGGAACATACTATTGCCTATCACAAGGAACATCCAAGTAATAAACACCAGGTTGTAAGTAATTAAACAAAAGCATCAACCTTCAAGCGTTAAATAATACAAGAAGTATACAGTTTTCTTAATGTAGCGAATTAACTTACCCATTTTCGCGTGGAAGCTGCTATCTTGTCAAAAAACATCGAATCATCACCAAAGTGAGGACCCAGCCCCACATAACTAACGGTGGGATCCTCCCTGAAGGAAGCCAAGTTCCTCTTCTGCAACACGGTTTCCTGTTAAAAAAGTACTATTTAGGTCCATATCTCAAATCATTATTGATTAGAATTCGCAAATTTGCGCATACCAAAATTCCGAGAGGTATACAGTAAAAGTTCTCCTTATACCGCAGTGATTCGAAATCATTAAATGTTGAACGCATATGTCCTCTCGGAGCAAAGACAGATGCTGCCTTCCTTCATAGGACGCCAAAACCTCGCTTTGCTCCAACGATCCATTGGCCGCCCATCGTCGGACTCGCTCCTCATCATCCTCGTCGATCTTTCGCCCTTTTAGAAGTGGATGCACCTTTATAGAAGTACATTGGGTATACTGTTGTTCCGTCCCAGCATTGCCCAGTGAGATTTGCTTTCTTGGTGGGCTAGGAGTCATGCAAGATGGATTGGCTGGCATCACGGCCTGTAATGGACTCGTATTCTGCAGTTGCTCAAAGTATTGCCATATTCGTTCACTCTCGGGGTCTCGGTTCGACAGGAAATTGGGATTACTGCAAGCAACTCAATCGATGTTAGAGAAATGGCAGCTGTATACAGATATATTCCTTAACTCACTAACAAGCAAAATAGACCAGAAAATGAGTTAGTTTTAGTTAGGAGACTTGCCCGTCGAACTCCCATTCTTCATGTTTCACTAGCGCAACGGAGAGTGTTCCTGCATCGAAAAGGACAGAGACTGGTGTTTCATGGGTTCCATTGTCCTGATTGAGGTTGCCTTCTGTTGGTTCGTCACTTGTTTTTTTTTTGTCAACTCCATGTTTATAGAATCGGCACATCCGCTTGGCAAGAGGCTCATTCTCCTCATCATCATCAGTGCCGCTTGGGAGATCCTTTTCCTCAAATTTTTTTGGGGGGCACCTCCGTGGTCAGTCCTTTTTAGCCTCCCCCATTTTTTGCGCAGCTCCCCTGTTAGGCTGTTTTATGGACAACAAATAAGTTGTGTAAAGAAACATCCAAGTACATTTAATTGACACTAGTACACGTAATCAAAGCTAGGCAATGAATTAAGCAGTCGATAACAGTAATTGTATACTCACCCTTGTGCTAGTTTCTGATCGTTTGGCGCGCCTTGAACTTCTTGCTGTTGGAGGTGACGATGATGTACGTCCCCTTGGTGGTCTTTCATTTGAAACCTGCTTACTCTCTCCACCGACTGACCTCCGCTGTTTTAGGCAAGATCATGAACCAAATTAACAACGGCGAACTAAGTTAGTTAACATGCTCAAGCAGTAAAACGTGCTTACCCTTGGCAGCACCGATTGCTTTTGCTGACGCTTCTGTGGTTCCTTTTTCCCAGGCTTCCTCCTGGCAGCTTGTGGTGACCGGCCCTTTATGTCGTCACCTACCCCATGTCTAGTCAATAGGCGGCCCTGAATTAAGCAATGAAGAAAATCAATAATTTTTGAGAAACCCCCAAGACTTTTTTCAAGACTCTCCGATATAAATTAACTACGCCTTCTTTTCATAAATTAACCGATTATGAGATAGAAACGAGTACCTCGGATATAATATACTGCGCCTTCTTTTCAAGTCGCTCCGAGGTCCACGCTTCAAGCCATAGCTCATGCTCAAGACAATTGTCAAGCACACCGTATTGCAGACGCTGAAAATAGAGTATCTACACAGAGGATGGGCCAAGTTTAAGTTATCCAAGAAACACTCAAATGAAATCATACACGGAACCATCTAAAATTAGTGAATAGAGATTCAAGTAATTCAGTAACATATCATTATATCACATAGAAATAACAGTACTAGAGCCTGAGCTCTCTAAGCTAATCTATAGGAAATTTATTTTATACAATTTCTGATACTCATAAAAAAGAAAGGCAAACAGAATTTATTAATGGTCATTGTGTCCTACCAGCACGACGAACATGCAGCCTTCACATGTTTTGTTCCCTTTCAACTTATACTTCTCGACTGCCGTGTCGAACCACTTCAGAATCTCCAGCGGCCAATTGAATCTCCGTGGATCAGAAACATCTAACACGGGGTAGATGTGCCACGGAGAAAGTACCTGTTGAGTGGTGGGGCACAGGAACATCTTCATCACCACCAGTATGAAATATCTCCTGAACTCCATCCTTTCTGACTCAGTCGTCATTGGGCAACTGTAGACTAAATCCCGGAGCTCGGTTGTGCTGCGTCTATGGAACCTACTTTTGATGGCGACGTGGGACAGATTACTCTCATCCAGTGCTGGAAATGGATCCCCTACAACATGTTCATGTGTGTTATTCCGTGATAATATGTATGCATAAAGGTACATGTTTACAGCAGCACGCCTACGCATGACTAGGTAAACAAGATAGCATAAGGTACCTTGCGACGGAATGGCGAAAACCTTCCCGATTAACTCAGCATTCAGGCGGATGTTGCCAATGTCGAGTATGAAAGTTCTCGGCTTAACTTGGTAAGACTCAGCTAGGTGAACCATGATTGCTTACTTTACCGACCAATTTGGTACAAGCCTCAGGAATCCGAAACCAATAAGATCAATCTCGGCAAGCTTCTCAACGGAATTATTTTTTGAGAGCGTGCTCATCATGTCATATATGTAGCTAGACGAGCAACGGGACTCTAACAATTTCTGTTAATTGTTACAGTAGATTTTAGTCAAAGATAAGATAATGCCCAATTGGTAAAAAGTGAAGGATAGAAGTCATTTTACCTTTTTCCCCATCTCTCTTGGATTTTTACTTAATATTAATCCTGTTGAGGTACACAAGAAACAGCTCCTCAAAACTGCATATATGAATATAGCAACAATTTCAGCAGCCAATTTACGTTCATTTCATATAATAAATGATTTTTATAAACATACAGAAATGGAGATAAAGGAACTCATCTTCCATCTCATTCATAATTGAAAACATGATGTAACATAACATCACCATCTTATGACAAATCAAAAGATAACATCATAACAAAAACCATACTTTCAAGCAATTGTGAAAAATCTAAAACATAGAAAAAACACCCTATTTATAATATAAATATATTTTAATTTAATAAATATCTCTAATGTAAACTCATGATTAATTTTATTTTTTTTATGTGTCAACAGCCAACCCCAGATTTAATTTCTAAGTAAATTTATCCCCATAAATTATTTACCTTGCCTTTAGTTAACCTGGACGAGTGTCATTATGGAGGCATGTGTAAATAGGAACTACAAATGCAAACATCAATTATAAGCTTGAGCAGTCATGGGTCTCCTATAGGACACGTTCCCTATTATGTGCTTTCTAGACATGTAAGACATCAAACAAAGTATTTGATAAAATTAACACCACTTATTAATAAAAAAAACCTGGGGTACATAATAATCTGACAACTGGAATAATATAAAACTCCTAAAACTATTATAACCCAAAAATAAAGACCAAAAAGGATTGCATTTTTTTTCATTATATTCGATTTGAGGTAACCACTAACCAATGAATGCACCACAACTAAATGCTTTGAAATACCTCACAAAAACCAACCCTGTTTCCTCACATCTGCCCCAAATGTAAAACATACTACATTTAAAAAAGAAAAAAAAGGAGTAAACAACAACAACAACAACATTTCGGTCTGTACTTTCAGTAATCTGTTCCTCACAATAGATAGCTCAACCCCCACCAATTAAGTTCCTTCAGCCTCTGGGAAGCAAACTATTCTTTTCAGAAAAAAAAAATGGAAGTTCTTGTTCTGATTGAACAAGAACAGCACCTGAGAGCCTTTGCACTTGTTAGTACCTTCAAATTTCAATTTTCTTACAGAAACGTCCCATAATTTATGCAATTTCAAACATCATCTCATATGAACACCATTATTAGTTTCTAAACCATATAACAGAACAGAAACATCAAGCCTCTAATAACCATGATTACAACATCCATCCCAGCTAAAATCATCATACAAACTCTAGCAATAAGCAACATCCGAGCAACTCATCAACAACATCACATATCTAATTAGAATCCACCCAAATTCAATTAGTAATCAATACACATACTTACTTGTTTATTGATTTTGCAAAACTCCAAAAACATGCAACACATGCAGCTGCAATATTTTGCTCAGGACCAGTGATGCCCCAAAATTTGTTTAGTGATCTGTTCAAATATGGAAAAGAACATCCATCGATTAAGACCTCACAGAGACTACTACAACAAAACACTGTCTAATTCCCTTTTCAAGACATGCATATGAAGTGGTGCACAAAATTGTGATCAATACTTTTCACAACTCAATTAATCCCTAGTAATGGCTCCAAAGAATTGGTGCTCAATACCATGGCATAAACACAACTTCGCACAACTAACCAGCAAGTGCACTGGGTCGTCCAAGTAATAAACCTTACGCGAGTAAGGGTCGATCCCACGGAGATTGTTGGTATGAAGCAAGCTATGGTCACCTTGTAAATCTCAGTCAGGCAGACTCAAATGGGTATAGTGATAAACGAATAAAGCATAAAGATAAAGATAGAGATACTTATGTATATCATTGGTGAGAGCTTCAGATAAGCGTATGAAGATGCCTTCCCTTCCGTCTCTCTGCTTTCCTACTGTCTTCATCCAATCCTTCTTACTCCTTTCCATGGCAAGCTCATGTAGGGTTTCACCGTTGTCAGTGGCTACCTCCCCATCCTCTCAGTGAAAACGTCGCCTATGCTCTGTCACAGCATGGGTAATCAGCTGTCGGTTCTCGGTCAGGCCGGAATAAAATCCATCGATTCTTTTGCGTCTGTCACTAACGCCCCGCCTGCTAGGAGTTTGAAGCACGTCACAGTCATTCAATCATTGAATCCTACTCAGAATACCACAGACAAGGTTAGACCTTCCGGATTCTCTTGAATGCCGCCATCAGTTCTCGCCTATACCACGAAGACTCTGATCTCACGGAATGGCTGGCTCGTTTGTCAGGCGAGCACTCGGTTGTCAGGCGATCAACCATGCATCGTGTATCAGGAATCCAAGAGATATTCACTAAGCCTCGGTTGCTTGTAGAACAGAGTGGTTGTCAGTCACTTTGTTCATAAGTGAGAATGATGATGAGTGTCACGGATCATCACATTCATCAAGTTGAAGAACAAGTGATATCTTGGACAAAGAACAAGCGGAATTGAATAGAAGAACAATAGTAATTGCATTAATACTCGAGGTACAGCAGAGCTCCACACCTTAATCTATGGTGTGTAGAAACTCCACCGTTGAAAATACATAAGAACAAAGTCTAGGCATGGCCGTGAGGCCAGCCTCCCAATGATCTAAGAACTAGATGTCCAAAGATGATCAAAGGATCTAAAATAATCCAAAGATCCAAAGATGAAAATACAATAGTAAAAGGTCCTATATATAGAGAACTAGTACATAGATGAGTAAATGACATAAAAATCCACTTCCGGGCCCACTTGGTGTGTGCTTGGACTGAGCAAATGAAGCATTTTCGTGTAGAGACTCCTCTTGGAGTTAAACGCCAGCTTTGGTGCCAGTTTGGGCGTTTAACTCCCATTTAGGTGCCAGTTCCGGCGTTTAACGCTGGAATTTCTGTAGGTGACTTTGAACGCCGGTTTGGGCCATCAAATCTTGGGCAAAGTATGGACTATCATATATTGCTGGAAAGCCCAGGATGTCTACTTTCTAACGCCGTTGAGAGCGCGCCAATTGGGCTTCTGTAGCTCTAGAAAATCCACTTCGAGTGCAGGGAGGTCAGAATCCAACAACATCTGCAGTCCTTTTGAGTCTCTGGATCAGATTTTTGCTCAGATCCCTCAATTTCAGCCAGAAAATATCTGAAATCACAGAAAAACACACAAACTCATAGTAAAGTCCAGAAAAGTGAATTTTAACTAAAAACTAATAAAAATATAATAAAAACTAACTAAAAGATACTAAAAACATACTAAAAACAATGCCAAAAAGCGTACAAATTATCCGCTCATCACAACACCAAACTTAAATTGTTGCTTGTCCCCAAGAAACTGAAAATCAAACAAGATAAAAAAAAGAGAATATACTATAGACTCCAAATTATCAATGAAACTTAGCTCCAAATTAGATGAGCGGGACTAGTAGCTTTTTGCCTCCAAACAGTTTTGGCATCTCACTTTATCCTCTGAGGTTCAGAATGATTGGCTTCTTTAGGAACTCAGAATCCAGATAGTGTTATTGATTCTCTTAGTTAAGTATGATGATTCTTGAACACAGCTACTTTATGAGTCTTGGCCGTGGCCCAAAGCACTCTGTCTTCCAGTATTACCACCGGATACATACATGCCACAGACACATAATTGGGTGAACCTTTTCAGATTGTGACTCAGCTTTGCTAGAGTCCCCAATTAGAGGTGTCCAGGGTTCTTAAGCACACTCTTTTTGCCTTGGATCACAACTTTATTTCTTTCTTTTTCTTTCTTTTTATTTTTTTTTTCGCTTGCTTCCCTTTTTTTTTGTATTCACTGCTTTTTCTTGCTTCAAGAATCATTTTTATGATTTTTCAGATCCTCAGTAACATGTCTCCTTTTTCATCATTCTTTCAAGAGCCAACAATTTTAACATTCATGAACAACAAATTCAAAAGACATATGCACTGTTCAAGCATACATTCAGAAAACAAAAAGTATTGTCACCACATCAAACTAATTAAGCTAGTTTTAAAGATGAATTCGAAATCCTGTACTTCTTGTTCTTTTGTAATAAAAACAGTTTTCTTTTAAGAAAGGTGATGGATTCATAGGACATTCATAACTTTAAGGCATAGATACTAAGACACTAATGATCATAAGACACAAACATGGATAAACATAAAGCATAATTTTCGAAAAATAGAAAAATAAAGAACAAGGAGATTAAAGAACGGGTCCACCTCAGTGATGGCGGCTTGTTCTTCCTCTTGAAGGTCTTATGGAGTGCTTGAGCTCCTCAATGTCTCTTCCTTGTCTTTGTTGCTCCTCTCTTAGTTGTCCCATGTTGGACTCAATTCTCCTAGGGAGGTGTTTAGTTGCTCCCAATAGTCTTGTGGAGGAAAGTGCATCCCTTGAGGCATCTCAGGGATCTCTTGATGAGAGGGGTCTCTTGTTTGCTCCATCCTTTTCTTAGTGATGGGCTTGAGGTCATGCCTTCTCAGTTGAACCGGCTTCCTTCTTGAGTTTCTCTTCCATTGAGCGCCCTCTTCACAAATGTTTATGGGGACTTGGTCCAACCTTTGATCAAAGTTGACCCTTTTTGAGTTTGAAAGGGATCTCAGGGATCACCTTCTTCAAGGCCACAACTTCATAGAAGTGGTCTTGATGCACCCTTGAGATGAATCTCTCCATCTCTCATGACTCGGAGGTGAAAGCTTTTGCCTTCCCTTTCCTCTTTCTAGAGGTTTCTCCGGCCTTGGATGCCATAAATGGTTATGGAAAAACAAAAAGCAATGCTTTTACCACACCAAACTTAAAAGGTTTGCTCGTCCTCGAGCAAAAGAAGAAAGAAGAGAGTAGAAGAAGAAGAAATGGAGGAGAGGGAGATGGCTTTGTGTTCGGCCAAAGAGGGGGAGAAGTGGTGTTTAGTTTGTGTGAAAATGAAGGGGTGAAGAAGAAGAGAGAGAGTGGTGGGGTTGGTGGGGATCCTGTAGGGTCCACAGATCCTGAGGTGTCAAGGAAAAGTCATCCCTGCACCAAATGGCAATCAAAATCACGTTTTGTGCCAAATCTGGCGTTAAACGCCGGGCTGGTGCCCCTTTCTGGCGTTTAACGCCAGGTTCTTGCCCTTTCCTGGCGTTTAACGCCAGTCTGGTGCCCCTTTTTGGCGTTAAACGCCCAGAATGGTGCCAGACTGGGCGTTAAACGCCCAACTGCTAGCCTCACTGGCGTTTAAACGCCAGTGAGTTCTTCCTCCAGGGTGTGCTATTTTTCTTCCTGTTTTTCATTCTGTTTTTGCTTTTTCAATTGATTTTGTGACTTCTTATGATCATCAACCTACAAAATAAAAAAAAATAAAGAAAAATATATAAAATATAATCATTGGGTTGCCTCCCAACAAGCGCTTCTTTAATGTCAGTAGCTTGACAGAGGACTCTCATGGAGCCTCACAGATACTCAGAGCAATGTTGGAACCTCCCAACACTAAACTTAGAGTTTGAATGTGGGGGTTCAACACCAAACTTAGAGTTTGGTTGTGGCCTCCCAACACCAAACTTAGAGTTTGACTGTGGGGGCTCTGTTTGTCTCTGATTTGAGAGAAGCTCTTCATGCTTCCTCCCCATGGTGACAGAGGGATATCCTTGAGCTTTAAACACAAAGGATTCTTCATTCACTTGAATGATCAGTTCACCTCCATCAACATCAATCACAGCCTTTGCTGTGGCTAGGAAGGGTCTGCCAAGGATGATGGATTCATCCATGCACTTCCCAGTCTCTAGGACTATGAAATCAGTAGGGATGTAATGGTCTTCAACTTTTACCAAAACATTCTCTACAAGTCCATGAGCTTGTTTTCTTGAATTGTCTGCCATCTCTAATGAGATTCTTGCAGCTTGTACCTCAAAGATCCCTAGCTTCTCCATTACAGAGAGAGGCATGAGGTTTACACTTGACCCTAAGTCACACAGAGCCTTCTTGAAGGTCATGGTGCCTAAGGTACAAGGTATTGAAAACTTCCCAGGATCTTGTTTCTTTTGAGGTAATTTCTGCCTAGACAAGTCATCCAGTTCTTTGGTGAGCAAAGGGGGTTCATCTCCCAAGTCTTTCCAAATAACTTGTCATTTAGCTTCATGATTGCTCCAAGGTATTTAGCAACTTGCTCTTCAGTGACATACTCATCCTCTTCAGAGGAAGAATACTCATCAGAGCTCATGAAAGGCAGAAGTAAGTCCAATGGAATCTCTATGGTCTCATCTTGAGCCTCAGATTCCCATGGTTCCTCATTAGGGAACTCTGTGGAGGCTAGTGCACGCCCATTGAGGCCTTCCTCAGTGGCGTCCACTTCCTCTTCCCTCTCTAGATTCGGCCATGGTTATGGCTTTGCACTCTCCTTTTGGATTTTCTTCTGTATTACTTGGGAGAGTACTAGGAGGGAGTTCAGTAACTTTCTTGCTCAGCTGTCCCACTTGTGCCTCCAAATTCCTAATGGAGGACCTTGTTTCAGTCATGAAACTTTGAGTGGTTTTGATTAGATCAGAGACCATGGTTGCTAAGTCAGAGGGGTTCTGCTTAGAATTCTCTGTCTGTTGCTGAGAAGATGATGGAAAAGGCTTGCCATTGCTAAACCTGTTTCTTCCACCATTATTGTTGTTGAAACCTTGTTGAGGTCTCTCTTGATTCTTCCATGAGAAATTTGGGTGATTTCTCCATGAAGAACTATAGGTGTTTCCATAGGGTTCTCCTAGGTAATTCACCTCTTCCATTGAAGGGTTCTCAGGATCATAGGCTTCTTCTTCAGATGAAGCATCCTTAGTACTGCTTGGTGCATTTTGCATTCCAGACAGACTTTGTGAAATCAAATTGACTTGTTGAGTCAATATCTTGTTCTGAGCCAAAATGGCATTCAGAGTATCAATCTCAAGAACTCCTTTCTTCTGACTTGTCCCATTGTTCAAAGGATTCCTTTCAGAAGTGTACATGAATTGGTTATTTGCAACCATTTCAATTAGCTCTTGAGCTTCTGTAGGCGTCTTCTTCAGATGAAGAGATCCTCCAGCAGAGCTATCCAAAGACATCTTGGATAGTTCAGAGAGACCATCATAGAAAATACCTATGATGCTCCATTCAGAAAGCATGTCACAAGGACATTTTCTGATTAATTGTTTGTATCTTTCCCAAGCTTCATAGAGGGATTCTCCATCCTTCTGTCTGAAGGTTTGGACTTCCACTCTAAGCTTACTCAATTTTTGAGGTGGAAAGAACTTTGCCAAGAAGGCATTGACTAGCTTTTCCCAAGAGTCCAGGCTTTCTTTAGGTTGAGAGTCCAATCATATTCTAGCTCTGTCTCTTACAGCAAAAGGGAATAGCATCAGTCTGTAGACCTCAGGGTCAACCCCATTAGTCTTGACTGTATCACAGATTTGCAAGAACTCAGCTAAAAACTGATGAGGATCTTCCAGTGGAAGTCCATGGAACTTGCAATTCTGTTGCATTAGAGAAACTAATTGAGGCTTAAGCTCAAAGTTGTTTGCTCCAATGGCAGGGATAGAGATGCTTCTCCCATAGAAATCGGGAGTAGGTGCAGTAAAGTCACCCAGCACCTTCCTTGCATTGTTGGCATTGTTGTTGTTTTCGGCTGCCATGTCTTCTTCTTCTTTGAAGAATTCGGTTAGGTCCTCTACAGAGAGTTGTGCCTTAGCTTCTCTTAGCTTTCGCTTCAAGGTCCTTTCAGGTTCAGGGTCAGCTTCAACAAGAATGCCTTTGTCTTTGTTCCTGCTCATATGAAAGAGAAGAGAACAAGAAAATGTGGAATCCTCTATGTCACAGTATAGAGATCCCTTGAGGTGTCAGAGGAAAAGAAAAATAGAAGAAGGAGGTAGAAGAATTCGAACTTGATTAGATAGAGTTCGAATTGTGCATTAAGAAGGAGTTATACTCCATAAATAGAAGGATGTGAGAAGAGGGGAAGTAATTTTCGAAAATTAAGTAAAAGATTTTGAAAACATTTTGAAAAACATTAATTGATTTTCGAAAATAAAAGTGGGGAAGAAATCAAGTGATTTTTGAAAAAGATTTTGAAATTAGAAATCAGAAAGATTTGATTGAAAACTTTTTTTGAAAAAGATGTGGTTAAGAAGATATGATTGGTTTTTAAAAAGATGTGATTGAGAAGATATGATTTGAAAAACATTTTAAAAAGATTTGATTTTAAAAATTAATGACTTGCCTAACAAGAAAAGATATGATTCAAACATTAAACCTTTCTCAACAGAAAAGGTAACAAACTTGAGATGTTCAATCAAATCATTAATTGTTAGTAAGTATCTTTGAAAAAGGAAAAAATTGATTTTGAAAACATTTGATTGAAAAGATATGATTTGAAAAAGATTTGATTTTGAAAAACTTTGAAAATTTGAAAAAAAATTGATTTGAAAAACAAAATCTTCCCCCTAGTGCCATCCTGGCGTTAAACGCCCAGAATGGTATCCATTCTGGCGTTTAACGCCCAAATTGCTACCTTTTTGGGCGTTAAACGCCCAACCAGGTACCCTGGCTGGCGTTTAAACGCCAGTCTGTCTTCTTCACTGGGCATTTTTGAATGCTCAGCTTTTTCTGTGTGATTCCTCTGCAGTGTGTTCTGAATCTTTAATTCTCTGTATTATTGACTTGAAAAGACACAAATTAGAAATATTTTTGGATTTTTAATAATGAGGAATAATCAAAATGCAACTAAAATCAAATAATAATGCATGCAAGACACCAAACTTAGCAGTTTGCATACTACTGACACTAATGAGAATGCATATGAGACACATAAACACTCAAGTCAAGAGAATTCAAAGATCAGAGTAAGAAATCATCAAGAATTACTTGAAGATCCTTAAGACACATGAATGAATGCATGCAATTGACACCAAACTTAAGATGAGACACTAGACTCAAACAAGAAACATAAATTTATTTTTGGTTTTTTATGATTTTGTAAAAATTTTTGTGCTTTTTTCGAAAATTATATGAAAAGAAAAATAAAGGTTTCAGAATTCTCAATCTGATTTCCAGGAATCATTGCAATGCTAGTCTAAGACTCCGGTCCAGGAATTAGACATGGCTTTACAGCCAGCCAAGCTTTCAAAGAAAGCTTCGGTCCAAAACACTAGACATGGCCAATGGCCAGCCAAGCCTTAGCAGATCATCGCTCCAGTAGCAGGATTGATAGAGATCAACAAGCTATTGTGATGATCAGTTGAAACCTCGGTCCAATAAGATTAGACATGGCTTCACAGCCAGCCAGATTTCAACAGATCATCATGAAACACTAGAATTCATTTTTAAGAACTCTGAAAAAAAAATACCTAATCTAAGCAACAAGATGAACCGTCAGTTGTCCATACACAAACAATCCCCGGCAACGGCGCCAAAACTTGGTGCACGAAATTGTGATCACTACAACTTCGCACAACTAACCAGCAAATGCACTGGGGTCCAAGTAATAACCTTACGCGAGTAAGGGTCGATCCCACGGAGATGTTGCTATGAAGCAAGCTATGGTCACCTTGTAAATCTCAGTCAGGCAGACTCAAATGGGATAGTGATAAACGAATAAAGCATAAAGATAAAGATAGAGATATTATGTATCATTGGTGAGAGCTTCAGATAAGGTATGAAGATGCCTTCCCTTCCGTCTCTCTGCTTCCTACTGTCTTCATCCAATCCTCTTACTCCTTTCCATGGCAAGCCATGTAGGGTTTCACCGTTGTCAGTGGCTACCCCCATCCTCTCAGTGAAAACGTCGCCTATGCTCTGTCACAGCATGGGTAATCAGCTGTCGGTTCTCGGTCAGGCCGGAATAAAATCCATCGATTTTTTCGTTGTCTAACGCCCGCTGCTAGGAGTTTGAAGCACGTCACAGTCATTCAATCATTGAATCCTACTCAGAATACCACAGACAAGGTTAGACCTCCGGATTCTCTTGAATGCCGCCATCAGTTCTCGCCTATACCACGAAGACTCTGATCTCACGGAATGGCTGGCTCGTTTGTCAGGCGAGCACTCGGTTGTCAGGCGATCAACCATGCATCGTGTATCAGGAATCCAGAGATATTCACTAAGCCTCGGTTGCTTGTAGAACAGAGTGGTTGTCAGTCACTTTGTTCATAAGTGAGAATGATGATGAGTGTCACGGATCATCACATTCATCAAGTTGAAGAACAAGTGATCTTGGACAAAGAACAAGCGGAATTGAATAGAAGAACAATAGTAATGCATTAATACTCGAGGTACAGCAGAGCTCCACACCTTAATCTATGGTGTGTAGAAACTCCACCGTTGAAAATACATAAGAACAAGGTCTAGGCATGGCCGTGAGGCCAGCCTCCCAATGATCTAAGAACTAGATGTCCAAAGATGATCAAAGGATCTAAAATAATCCAAAGATCCAAAGATGAAAATACAATAGTAAAAGGTCCTATATATAGAGAACTAGTACATAGATGAGTAAATGACATAAAAATCCACTTCCGGGCCCACTTGGTGTGTGCTTGGGCTGAGCAAATGAAGCATTTTCGTGTAGAGACTCCTCTTGGAGTTAAACGCCAGCTTTGGTGCCAGTTTGGGCGTTTAACTCCCATTTAGGTGCCAGTTCCGGCGTTTAACGCTGGAATTTCTGTAGGTGACTTTGAACGCCGGTTTGGGCCATCAAATCTTGGGCAAAGTATGGACTATCATATATTGCTGGAAAGCCCAGGATGTCTAATTTCCAACGCCGTTGAGAGCGCGCCAATTGGGCTTCTGTAACTCCAGAAAATCCACTTCGAGTGCAGGAAGGTCAGAATCCAACAGCATCTGCAGTCCTTTTGAGTCTTTGGATCAGATTTTTGCTCAGATCCCTCAATTTCAGCCAGAAAATACCTGAAATCACAGAAAAATACACAAACTCATAGTAAAGTCCAGAAAAGTGAATTTTAACTAAAAACTAATAAAAATATAATAAAAACTAACTAAAAGATACTAAAAACATACTAAAAACAATACCAAAAAGCGTACAAATTATCCGCTCATCATGAAGCCAAAAGAAACATATACCATACTTACCATCAACGGACGCCCCAAGTGCACCAGAAAGTTTAAGCGGCGCCGAAAAAACCCACATGCAATGGCAGGTGCGGCATCGCTCTTCTTGCAATAATGGAGCCGGGATGGTCCGAGAGGCTCGGCATGGCGTCAAAGCGGCCGGTGAAGTGCGGGAGGAAGGTTACGCGCAAGTATCTTCGGTGGAGTCTCGATGGGCAGAGCCGCTGTGTGCAGCGTCGCGATGTCCGCAGAAGAGATGGAGGAGGGTCGCGCGAGAGTTTCGGTTGCATGGCGGGGTTATGGAAGCTTTTTGAATTCTCTGTGGTAAAACGGTGAAAAGGAGGTAGGGTTTTTGCTTGGGGTAAATATGGTTTACTCTCACATTTTTTGGATGTTGCTGAATGTGGTTTGGGCTTTTGTGACCCAGCCCATGCACATTTGGCTGGTTTTTGGCTGATGTGGTTTTAGTTCCCTAGCTGTACTCTTTTGAATATATTTCTATATCTATATAGAATAATGTGAGAATTCAATATATTGCTCTTGCAATATCTTGTTGGAATAAAGATTTTCTCATCACTGGAATGTAGAGCAGAATTTATGTCATTTCACGTTAATTATTTTAGAGTAATCTGACAATTAGGTCTATAAAAATTGTGTTCGAATAATTTAATTTAAAAAGAATTGATAATTACATCTCTTAAGAAAAAAAATATGAATACGTTACAACTTTTTGTTAGTTTCTAATGTAAAGACTAATAGCACTTTTTCATGTACTGTAAAGGTGAATGAGGTGTTCGTTAAATGGCACATTGAATTTATTCGGAACGATGAAGACAAATTGAATTTTCAATGTTGTTTAATTTTAATATATTTCAAATTCTAGTGTGTAGTGTAGTAATAAATGCAATGGTGTATAAAAAAATTGGTGAGTGAATGATGTGTGGATGGTATATCATATTGAAAAAAATTAATGCATTATAGAATATAAGTGGATACCGCAAAAATGTCAGTGCTAGTATAATGTGAAAATAGAAAATGAGTTTTATAAAAAGTTACATTTCTAGAGAAGTATTTATCTATTTTGGTCCACCATTTTGATGGAAGAGATTGGCATTGCTCTGGTTGTCAAAACCACTACTTGAGGATCTGTTTACCATGTCCACCATTTTGAGAAATCAATGAATCATAGAGTAATAAGAATTCAGATCTTCTTCTTCCTTCCAACTCGTTGACCGGAATAGCTATGTTCACCAAGAAAGAATATTGTGAAATAGCCTCTCATCAAACTCTATTGGATGAGTTTAAAGGAAGAGGTAAGAAAAGAGAAAAGAAAATATCAAAAGAAAAATAAGAAAAAGAAAACCGCGTCATTGACAACTATTGGCAATTCAAAACTTGGTTGCTCTCCACATTCACCGCACCATGAAGAAAATCTCATGTCCTAAACTATTCAAGCTGTGATGTTAATGGTTTGATGAACCAGAAGAGAGGGAAAAAGAATGAAAGTTGAGAGATGAAGAAAAATTTATTCTTCTCATTTTGAAAATTTCAAATGAATGAAAACAGAAAACTGAAATATGTGGTTAACCTTATGTACTGCTTTCATACTATAATTAACTACCATCAACATTAAACTAATAAAAAAATAATCTAGGTAACAATCTTCAACTTCAGCTCCACTCCTATATCTTCTTTCCTAGATATCAATTTTTCACAATCTTCCATTGTTATCACCTTAACTACCTTGTCTCTTCCCTTCTACTCCACCACCACCACCACTGCCACCACCATGACAGCATCGACATTAACTACCTCAACTCTTCTACCCCATCAGCCCCACCTTCCTCCTTCTCCACTATCGCAAACTATAATCACATCATCATTTAACAATAATAACTACAAATAATCAAACCACAGAAGCATTCGAATTTTTTTTCAAAAAAAAAAAATCAAGAAAAGAATGATGAAGAGAGATCAAAAGATATTGGGTACTTTAGAGAAGATAACGTTATTGACAACATTAGCATTAACAGAGAAGAGATTGACACCAATTGTATCGTCTCTATCATTTCTATTGTTGTTGTTAGTGAATGTGTGTGAGCTGTGACAGTGATGCGGTGGATAGTGAAGTACAATGTTATAGTTGATGTAGAGGCGTAGGTGTGGTGAAAAGTGACGAGAAAAGGATAATGGGGATATATTGCATAGTATAGTGGAAAGGGAATGGAGTTTCAATAGGGAAGGGAGGGGGACATGATATTTAGAGTAGTTCTGAATAGAATTAGAGCAGGAAGATTTCATGTGTTAGGTTATAGGAATTTGAGTTGAGGAAACTGAAATTTCTAGAAGAGAAAAGAACGACAAGCCCTCTAGCAAGATTAGAGAAAGTGACGAACCAGAATTAGAGTATTAGGATAAAGGTCAGAGTAGTAAAAAAGAGAATATGTGATTAACTGGTGGTAATAGAAAGATGTAAAAGTTTGAGATTTAGAAAAAAAAATAGCAATGAAATTGAAGTTGAAGATAAAGAATGGGAATAATTTAAAAATTTTATTAAAAACCAACAAAAATTTAGAATTTTTGTATTTTTTTACACAAAACGTAATTTTTATGGATATAATATTAGTTTTATTTTTTAATAGATACTTTTATTAACATTCTCAAAGTTTATGAATACAAATGATTATTTTTTTTATTTTATTAAATTATTTAATTTTTTGCTAATAAAATCTAATAATTTATAAAAATGGCATATTTAATATGCACAATATCGAACTTATTATAGATACGTTTCTTTTGATTATGATTTGTGGCGAATTATCTCGTTTTGAGTAGTTTAATCAAATAATATATAGTATTGTTAATCAAACATTTTTGTTTGGTGATTATTGTTAATCAAATATTTAATATTATGTGTGTTTTATCTTAATCTTTAATTTATTTATTTAGAAGTTTAATAAACTATAACTCAAATAATATAAATTTTCTATACTCACTTAGAAATTGTAGGTTCGAATCTCACTCTTAACTTTAGAAACAAAATATTTATTTAAGAGAATATTAATCTCTAAAACTAATATTATTTATTTCAAATTATTTTTTAATATTTGTTTCGAAGAAATTAATCTCTAAAATATTAAATTAGTCTTTAATCTTTTAAAATATTTGATATATTAGACTCTGATAAAAAATAAATTAATCTGTAGTATGTTTTAAAAAGGGACAAGTTTCATTTATTTTTCTAAAAGTAATATGATAATTTGGAAAAAGAAAAAATTAATTTGTCTTTTTATATTATTTAAAACTAATTTATTTAATAAAATATCATGAATTCATATTTTAATATTTATTTATTAATTATGAATTTGTTTGAAGCAAAATTATTAAAAATCATTTGGAATATTATTTGTATATACTTATTTGCTAGTTAAAATAAAATAAATTCAGTTAATATTAAATTAGCTTTGTCAGTTATTCTTTTTAAGTTGTAATGTTCGAACAAATTTAAAAAAAAACGCCTTAACTATTGTTTTAAAATATTATTCTTAATTTATATGTACACTTATTTTGTTCTAAAAATACCATAAAGAATACTTTAATATAAATTTCATTTAATAAAATGATCGGTAGTGTTTTCCACGGCAAATGCGAGTTGTGTTTTCTTCCAACACGTTCATTGTTTTCCCTATTATCTATAGGCCCAATAATAAAAGATCCAACCATCACATGCACCAACACCTAATAAGACCCAATTCTCGAAGTTAGCACTAACGGAACCCAACCCAACACAACGAAATTCCTACTCCATTCTGCAAAAGAAAGGTCACACGTGTCAAAAGAAGATATAACAAGAAGGAATCCCTGTAAATTCAGTAAAATATCATGTGCATGTTATAAAATACATATAAAATAAAGAAGTATAAATAGAAGATTCTGTTACCACAATTACTATCTCAATATAATAAAGATAATTAATATATTTACTAATATTATATGTAAAGAGTAATAGAAAAGAGTATTTAAAATACTTATAAAATAAAGGAAGAGAGAGAATTATAGTAAAAACATAAAGAGAGAGAAGTATTGTAACATAAGGAAGAGAGAGAATAGTTTTTTGGTTGTATATTTCGTCAGAGGCAAAGCCTCTATTTTTTGCCTCTATTTATATACATTCATAAGGTTACTTTGTCAAACCTTATTAAATGAAATCTCTCTTGAAAACTTGAACTTTATGAAAAATGGGCATCCACATCCTTTGTACTTATCATAACACTCTCCCTTGGATGACCATTTACGATTATTGCCTCGTTAAAACCTTACTAAAGAAAAATTCAGTGGGAAAAAAACCTTAGTGAAGGAAAAAGAGTACAATATCCTTTGTGATGGGGACTTCCTCATTAAAAACCTTGTCAAGAAAAACCCAATGGAAAAAAACTTGACCAAGGAAAAAAGAGTATAGTCTCCCCTTCTTGCCGACATCATTTAATGTCTCGAAATCGGCGCATCCCAATCTTATGTACCAATCTTTCAAAGGATAATTTTGGGAGTGACTTCGTGAACAAATCTGCCAGATTATCACTTGAGCGAATCTGTTGGACATCAATTGTCCCTTGATTTTGAAGATCATGAGTGAAGAAGAATTTGGGAGAAATATGCTTTGTTCTATCACCTTTGATATATCCGCCTTTAAGTTGAGCAATACATGCTGCAATATCTTCAAATAGGACAATTGGAGCCATCTTATGATCAGTCAGTATAACAGAATATATTGAATCAGGCTCCTCAGCCAAAAACACTCGCGACTAGCTTCATGAATTGCCAGTATTTCAGCATGATTGGAGGAGGTTGCTGCTATCGTCTGTTTCGTGGACCTCCATGATATAGTTGTACCACCATATGTAAACAGGTATCCTGTTTGAGATCTCCCTTAATGTGGATCAGACAAGTATCCGGCATCTGCATAGCCAAATAGTTGTGACTTGAATCCATAGGGATAAAATAACCCCATATCAACCGTTCCATGAAGATATCGAAAGATCTGTTTGATTCCACTCCAATGTCTTCTGGTTGGAGAGGAATTATATCTTGCTAGTAAATTTACCGCGAATGATATGTCAGGTCGCGTATTATTAGCAAGATACATTAGCGCTCCAATGGCACTAAGATATGGTACTTCAGGACCAATGATATCTTCATTGTCTTCTTTAGGACGAAATTGATCCTTTTTCACATCCAAAGATCTTACGATCATTGTGGTACTCAAAGGATGTGACTTATCCATATAAAATCTCTTCAAGATCTTTTCTGTGTATGTTGTTTGATGAATAAAGATTCCATTTTTTATATGCTCGATCTGCAGGCCGAGACAAAATTTAGTTCTTCCAAGATCTTTCATTTCAAACTCTTCTTTTAGAGTTTTTATAATTGTTGGAATCTCTTCAGGAGTCCCAATGATATTTAAATCATCAATGTACACAGCAATTATAATGAACCCAGATGTAGTTTTCTTTATGAAAACACATGGGCAGATATCATCATTCTTGAATCCGTTTTTGGCCAGATACTCAGTAAGACGATTATACCACATTCGTCTAGATTGCTTTAGACCATATAAAGATATTTGCAATTTAACTGAGTATAACCATTGCGAATATTCATTGGATGGTTTAGATATCTTTAGTCCTTCAGGGACTTTCATATAGATATCCCGATCTAATGAGCCGTACAAATAGGCTGTTACCACATCCATTAAATGCATATGCAGTTTATGATATGCAGATAAACTGACCAAATAACGCAATGTTATCGCATCCACTACAGGGGAATAAGTTTCTTCATAATCTATACCAGGCCTTTGTGAAAAATCTTGTGCCACAAGTCGGGCTTTATAGCGCACAACTTCATTTTTCTCATTTCGTTTTCTCACAAATACCCATCGGTATCCAACAGGTTTTACATCTTCAGGTGTACGGACTACATGTCCAAAGACTTCACGTTTGCAAGTGAGTCTAATTCAGCCTTCATGACTTCTTTCCATTTTTGGCCAATCATTCTTTTGTCGACATTCTTCAACTGATCTTGGCTCAAGATCTTTACTTTCATGCATGATATTCAATGCCACATTATATGCAAATATTTCATTGACAATTGTCTTATTTTGGTCCCATTTCTCTCCTGTAAAGACATAATTTATCGAGATCTCATCATTTTCACAATTTTCAGGTACCTGAACGTCTTTTGGCGTTATCATTATATCAGAATTTTGGACAACTACAGGTATCTCTATTATGTCTTTTTCAACAGGAATAGTATTTACCTCTTTTCTCTTTCAAGGATTTTTATCTTTGGAACCGACAGGCCTGCCACGCTTCTGGAGTGTATTTGCTTCAGTGGCTATTTGTCCTACTGGGACATCAATTCGAATTGGGGCATTTTTTGCCCTGCCACGCTTCTAGCGTGAATTTGCCTCAGTGGCTACTTGTCCTACTGGGACATCAATTCGAATTGGGGCATTTTTCGCTGGTATATAAGATTTGGTTATCCTCTTTGTATCGAAAAATGTATCAGGTAATTCATTTGCTATTCTTTGCAAATGTATAATCTTTTGAACTTCTAGTTCACATTGCCCTTATCGAGGATCTAAATGCATCAACGATGATGCATTCCAATTAAGTTCCTTTTCAGGAAACTTATTCTCTCCCCCTAATATTGGAAATTTTGATTCATCAAAATGATAATTCGTAAACCGGGCTTTAAATACATCTCCAGTTTGTATTTCAAGATACCTCACTATAGAGGGAGAATCATATCCAACATATATCCCCAATTTTCTTTGGGGTCCCATTTTGGTGCGATTAGGTGGTACAATGGAAACATATATCGCACACCCAAATATTCTTAAATGGGAAATATTTGGCTGCTGGCCAAAAGCTAATTGCATAGGAGAATAGTGATGGTAACTCGTTGGCCTCAAACGAATAAGTGCTGCGGCATGTAAAATAGCATGCCCCCAAATTGAGGTTGGGAGATTTGTTCTCATAAGCAAGGGTCTAGCAATTAATTGGAGGCGTTTAATAAGCGATTCTGCTAACCCATTTTGTGTGTGAACATAAGCTACTGGATGTTCAACACTTATTCCATTAGCCATACAATAAGTATCAAAAGTTTGGGAAGTAAATTCACCAGCATTATCAAGACGAATTGCTTTGATTAGATTTTCTGGAAATTGTGCTTTTAATCAAATAATTTGAGCCAATAATCTCGCAAACGCCAGGTTGCGAGAAGATAATAAGCACACATGTGACCATCTCGAAGATGCGTCTATTAGGACCATAAAATATCTAAACGACCCACATGGTGGATGAATAGGTCCACATATATCACCATGAATCCTTTCTAGGAATTCAAGGGACTCAAATCCAATCTTTAATGGTGATGACCTTAAAATTAACTTTCCTTGAGAACATCCAGCACAACAAAATTCACTAGATTTAAGAATCTTCTGGTTCTTTAGTGAATGTCCATGAGAGTTTTCAATAATTCTCCTCATCATGGTTGTTCCCGGATGACCCAATCGGTCGTGCCAAGTTATAAATTCATTTGGACTAGTAAACTTCTGGTTTACAATGGCATGTGATTCAATTGCACTAATCCTTATATAATATAACCCAAATGAAAGTGAGGACAACTTTTCTAATATAACTTTCTTATTTAAATCATGAGTTGTGATACATAAGTACTCATGATTTTCCTCATTCATAGTCTCAATATGATATCCATTTCGGCGAATATCTTTAAAGCTAAACAAGTTTCTTCGAGACTTGGTAGACAATAGTGCATTATTTATTATGAATTTTGTTCCTCCGGAAAACAAAATTATAACTCTTCCGAAGCCTTCTATCACATTGTCTGAGCCAATAATAGTATTAACATATTCTTTTTTTGGCACAAGATGGGTAAAATATATATTACTTTTAAGAATAGTGTGCGAACTTGCACTATCCACAAGGTAAATATCTTTAGAATATGTCCTTGCCATTTTTCTTCAAAAACAAATAATAATAAGAATAAAATGATTTAAAGTACATGCACAATAAAATTATTTATATGAATATTTAGCAAACACACATATTAAACTATTCCATCATTGATCAAATAGCCAATATTTTCTTCAGAATCCTTAAAGAAATTAGACACATCATAATGAGTGGTGAAATTTTTATAATTTGAAACAAATTTTGTTTCCTTTTCTTTGTCATTCTTTTTCAAGAATGCTTGATAAAGATCAACTAGGTGCCTTGGGGTACGACAGGTATGTGACCAATGGCCCTTTCCACCACAACGGAAGCATTTATCCTCAATTGATTTATTTTGCCCATTGTTCCTTTCTTTATCCCACTTCTGGTGAGATCCTTTCTTGTGAACATAATTTATTTTTCTTCCAAAATTTTTCTTGCTACCATAGCCTTTCCATTTACTTCTTCTTGGGTTATAATTTGCCGCATTTACTTCAGAAAATGGGGCGGCGCCAGCTGGGCGCGCTTTATGATTTCTCAAAAGTAACTCATTGTTGCGTTCATCAACAAGAAAGCAAGAAATTAACTCAGAATATTTTTAAATTCTTTTTCTCGATACTGCTGCTGCAGGAGCACATTCAAGACATGGAAGGTCGAAAAAATTTTCTCTAACATATTAGGCTTGAGGAAGTATCACCGTCTTTTGATGATTGTACCTTTCTTCAAGATCTTTCCACAGATCTGCAAGATCTTTTAATGTGGGATATTCATTTTTCAATCATTCGTTAAGATGACGATAAAGGAAAATCATGGCCTTGACTTTTATCCTTCTGGAATGTATTACTTTCAGCCTCAATGGTATCTTCAAGATCCATTGAATCAAGATGGATTTTAGCATATAGTATCCATGATAAATAATTGTTTCCAGATATATCAAAAGCATTATATTCAAGATAAAAGAGTTACGACATAATAAAAATTTGTTACCTGAAGTCTTCCTAAAACTTCATTAGAGCTTCGTGTTGATAACGTGTTATAAAATAAATATAAAATAAAGAAGTATAAATAGAAGACTCTGGTACCACAATTACTATCTCAATATAATAAAGATGATTAATATATTTACTAATATTGTATGTAAAGAGTAATAGAAAAAAGTATTTAAAATACTTATAAAATAAAGGAAGAGAGAGAATTGTAGTAGAAATATAAAGAGAGAGAAGTATTGTAACATAAGGAAGAGAGAGCATAGTTTATTGCTTGTTGTATATTTCGTCAGAGGCAAAGCCTCTATTTATATACATTCATAAGGTTACTTTGTCAAACCTTATTAAATAAAATCTCTCTTGAAAACTTGAACTTTATGGAAAATGAGCATCCACATCCTTTATACTTATCATAACAGTGCAGATATTTTTACTTATGAAATTGATAATTGATAATTATTAAATAATAATTTAATTAAATTTATTAAATTATTTAATAATTTTTTATTATTAATTTTATATAAAAATAAATGTATGAGTTTTCACTTAGATATATAATTATTTTACTTTCTTTTTCTCTAAAAATATTTTAGGTTAACATCATTTAAATATGTGAGATTTTTTTTTAGAAAACATAATATCAAATAAAAAAATAAATAAAATGAAGGGAACTTTTAATTCTTTTATTTATTTATTTTTTTTTTGGTTTTTGGATGAAAGTGCAATCATTCTAATTTAACAACAGAGTTGTGCTATTTTGAGAAGCCTTAGGATAAGAGTTACTTTTCAGAAACTATAATCTATGTGCAAACGCATATCGTATGTTGCCATATAATAATTAAGAAAATCTTATGCATGCTTTTGAGACTTAAATTTGAGTTCAACCATCTCCTTAACACTCTCTACATGACTACATATATATACTTTTTATATTATGTTAGTGTAAATACAGCAATAGTAATAATAATGGCTCTAGTAATTTTTGCTAGAACTTATTTCATTCTAGGGGTAGTTACTATAATTATGTTACCATTATTAGGCAACACTTTTTCAATATTTCCACAGAAAACACATGTGAGGATCGAAAATGCTTTGGAAGGCAATAAGGATCTAATGGTTCATTGCAAATCAAGAGATAATGATATTGGAGAGCAATATCTGAAGCCTCATCAGTGTTTTGAGTTTCACTTTAAAACTAATATTTGGGGCTCCACACTTTTCTTTTGTGGCTTTAATTGGCAAGGTGGTCGCCATTGGTATGATATATACATACATGAAAGGGATTTTACAGTGTGTAGCAAACTTTGTGCTTGGCAAGTAAAACAAAATGGACCATGTTTATATGATCATAAAACTAATTCCTACACTCACTGTCGTGTGTGGAATGATCAAATATTTCATCGTTGATTATTATTTATTGATCTTTATGTAATATTATTATATGTTCTTCTACTACTAATTTCTTATATTATTGGAATAATTATATTGTATATGTCATTTTGTGTGGCATAATATTGTAATTTCATTAATTTCAAAATAAATATTTTGTTTCACTTTTAGTGTATGTATATATAATTTGGTGAATAGAGGAAGGGAAGCATCGAAGCAAATACGAGAGGAGATAAGAGAGGGTATTCATTGTAAAAGAGATGGGGATTTATCTGATCTTTAAAATTTGACGATTTTTGTTTTTTGTGAATAGCCAAAAGAAATTTAAAAAGAGCAATACCCCCAAATTCGTTTTTAAAAAAAAAATTCAGTTAGATATTTTAATTTTCAATAAATTTTGAATACTAAATTAATTTTTTAACATTTTATTTTATTAGACAAATCAATATATTATTTATATTATTATTTTTTGTCATTAATGTATAAAGGTAGCACAACTAATAAAAGGAAGAGAATGGATCAAGATATTTTAAAATAAAAAATTGATAAAATTGTAAGATAAAGAATTAATAATCACTTTTAAATTAAGATAATGAGATAAACATATCATAAAAATTATAAATTTAATAATAATTAATTTTTTATTTTTTCATTTTACAAAAATTTTATTTTAAAAGATCTAAATTCTTCTTCTTTTATACATTTTGAATGAAAACAAAGGTTGATTTACAATATATGATGAACATAGCAATGATGAATTATTTTGTGTTGATTGTCATTGGTCTCTACATATTTTTGGGCCCTTTAGAGATTTTGAATCTCCACCATCACTGCAAAAAAAAAAAAAAACCAACAAATTTAGCGATATATATTAATTTTTAATTGGCAAAATTCTATAGAGCTTGTTACCGTTGGATTTATTTCTCAATAAATCCGACGATAATCTTATATTTTATTTTTTTTAATTTGTTTACAAATTCAGTATATAATGCTAAATAGTTAAATTCAATAATTTTTAAACTAACAAAATTTAAATTTTACAATTTTCTATAATAATTTATCTATAATTTTTTTTAAAAGTTTACAAATAAATTCATATATCAAAGTTTAAGAATAAAGAAAAAAAATAATTACTCGTATATGAAAAAAAACACTATAACATATACTCTAAATTCAAAAAAGATGAACTTGCATAAAGTTCAATATGAAAAATAAGATATCTATTTAAGGTTTTAAGTAATTCACTAACTTACACATGTATGACTCTCAAATGGTATATCTATTAACTTGCATATCTACAAGAGCATTTTTTGGAATAGCAAGTTGTACACCTTCAATTACAAACTATAAACATAATCAACACATAAATTATAATTACACAAACAAATCAAAGTTCATATATTCAAATGAGTAAATTGCAACAAACTTAGTAAAATTAACAACAATCAACAATAAGTCGATAATTAACTTAAAAAAGTAACAAGCTAAAATTAATTCAAAGAATTAACAACAATCAATACTAATAAACTCAGAAAACAATTAACTCAGACAACAATAAACTCAAAAAATTAACAACAATCAACAATAAGTTAATAATAAACTTAAAAATTAACAAGCTAAAATTAATTCAGAGAATTAACAACAATCAACACTAATTAACTCAAAAAATAATTAACTCAGAAAATTAACAACAATCAACAATAAGTCAATAATTAACTTAAAAAATTAACAAGTTAAAATTAACTCAGAGAATTAAGAATATTAAAAACTAATTAACTCAGAAAATATTTAACTTAGACAACAATAAACTTATTAGAAAATTAACACCAATCAACAATAAGTCAATAATTAACTTAAAAAATTAACAAGTTAAAACTAACTCAGATAATTAACAACAATCAACACTAATTAACTCAGAAATCAATTAACTTAGACAATAATAAACTCAAAAAATTAACAATCATCCAAAATACCATCAACTCAAAATAAACCATAAATTACACCCTAGCTACCTAACCTTATTTAATTTCTAATTACACTAAATTAATATAACAAATTCCAATCACACACTTCATTAAAAGTTTTAATCAATAATTTAATAAAATTCCTAACAAAATCCTAAACAAAAAATCTAAAAAATACAAAAAATTATAAAAAAATTATCTCTAATGGTGACTGCATAGTGGTGGAAACGTGATGATGATAGGAAGAAGCAGTGAAACCTATAGTGATGGAGTTAGGGTTTAGTAGCCAAAAGAAAAAATGAAAAACAACCTTACCTTGGCGCGGTGGACCTCAGCCACGGTGATTGCGACGACCTCTGATCAACGGTAACAGACACCAACAGCAGCGACACAGCGGAGACTTTCCACAGAGACTCCAGCAACAGTGACAACGAGAATATGCAACGACAATTTTGCTTACCAGTGGCAACGACAACTCTAGGTGCTGGCGGCGCACCCTTTTTCATTGGACTAGAGGGAGAGAGATGAGAGAGAAGAAGAGAAGAGAGATAGAGAGTTTGCAGGAGTAAAGAAGAAGAGTTTCGCATTTGAATTTAATTCTAAATTTACTGTCGGATTTACCGGCATAAAAATTCGACGGTAAAGTGCGTGTTCGTCATTGCCTAAACGATGCATTTCACTAAATCTTGTTGTCGGCAAAAAATTTCAGGCACTAATAAAATTAATTTTTGCGTCTCCATTTTTGTCAAATTTAGCAACAAAATTTTAAATTTCACAGTAATTTATCCGAGAAACAAATTTTTATTTATATATTTCAAAAAATCTATCACTAAATCCGACAATAATGTCTATTGCTAAATCTAATGGTACTTAACATTTTTTTATAGTGAACCTGTAAACTCCGCTAAAACCGGTAAATAATTAGTTAATAAATTAAATTTTTAGTAGAAAAGCTAAAAATGTAAAGCTAATATCAAAATAGGATAGAGCTCATTGAAATGAGAATTTTGATATCAATTTCGAAAAAATTGGCCCAAGATTAGGTCAAACAGACCGAACCAGTTGAACCGGACCCAAAATGGGCCCAAGGCCCAACCCAACTCAGCATAAAACACTTAAAAGAACCCCCTCTCTCCTCTCTTAATCATCAAATACCCTGAATGCAACTATGGGAGGGGAGAAGAAGAAGCAAACCCTAACCTCATCTTCAAACCTTGATAACTTTTGATCCGAAGTTCCGATTGATGAGCCGTTTGCACCCACGTGTCGGGCTCGTCGAGCTCTTCAATTCTATCCAAACAAAAAAGTAGGTAAATCGTGTTTGTCTATCTCCATTTCTGCTGGTATATGAATTTCAGGTTTAAGGTTTGAGGAACTCAATTCCTTAATGATTTTTATATTTTAAGAGTCCACTAGACTTGATTCCTTGTGGGTATTGCTCAAGGATCAGTGGATAAAGGTAAGAGATCTCAAACCCTAATGGAATTTCTGAATTTAGGCATTTGAATATTGATTTGTTATGTTTGGATGTGGTAATTGTGGTTTAGGTAGTGTGTATGTGAATGTTGATGCTTGTTGAAATTTGTTGGTGATTTTGGAAGCTTGGATGTGGAGCTATGAGGCTGGAAATTTGAGCTTGGTAGTGTTGGAGCCTCAAGGGCTTGAAGAAAAATGAAATTAAAAGTGTTCCAGGTTGAGCGGAGAATCAGCCAAGGTATGGTTTAAGTTTCGCACGTTTAATATTTACGGTGTTGTAAAAACTTAGGTTAGAGGAACCATAAGATAATTTGAATTGGTTATTGTACTTAATGATTAGTTTTGTAATGTTGTTGGAATAGATTTGTTGATAGACATGTATTGGAATTTTGAGGTGAGGAAGTTATTAACGGTATGCTCTTATTTTTATTTATGATGGATTATGATTGGTGTTCGTGAATAAAGATTTGTTATATGAGTTGATGGAGTAATGTATAAAGAGTTAATAAATGTGTTAATGGAATAATGTGTGTGAAGGATTGATGAGTGCATTAATGGAATGGTTCATGTGAAGGGTTGATAATTGCTTAAATAGAATGGTTTATGTAAAGGGTTGCTTATATATGTAGATATGATATATGTTAATGTAAAGTTGTGGATATGGCTCATTGGAGTGGTTAATGGTAGCTTGAAATGGTTGTTGATGAGTTGAGATTGGTTATGTATGTTAACAATATGTAGGTTTAAAAGGTAAGGATTTGTGAATGTGGTGAAAATGGGGTTTGGAAGAGTTTTGATAAAAAGTGATTTTGTGTGAACTTTGAAGGTCCATAACTTTCTCCTCAAACTTTGATTGAGTTGTGATTTGTTGCAAATAAAAGATAGTTTTAAAAGCTTTTGATTGATATCAACTTTGTGGAAAATGGAATTTTGTAGGGAAAATTATGGATGTTGCAAGTTCAGTGTTTAAATCTGTGTTCAGGATAGCCAAAATTGGTTTGCTGCAGGCTTTCTAGGCATTCTGCCCATTTTTAAAATAACGCCCACCCACGCATACGCGTGGCGTGGAATTTTGGCGACGCATGTGCGAGAAGCATGCGTACACGTGTGTGCATATTCATGCGTACGCATGACTCACACGTACGCGTGACTTGATGTACGCTCCACGCGTGCGTGTGGCCTACGCGTACGCGTGGATGCTGTCTGCTGCCAAAAATTTGTTTTGACTGTTTTAAACCAATTTTCCACTTCTAAACCTCCATTTTCTTCCCTTTTTGGCTTCAGGTATGGTACTAAGACTAGTAGTTAGTTGAAGTTAGGAAAATAAGATAACTTGAGAGTGAAGTAAGAGGTAAAATAAGGAGCTTTATAAAGATGAGAATGTTAAAGGAAGTTTAATGCCATGGTTTGATAAATGATGACATAATTATTATAAATATGAAATGGCTTATGAATGATGATGTCTGAGATACGAGTTCTCTGGGTAAGAGCCATGACTCGCCACCATGTGTTCCAGGTTGAATCTCGATACTCTGTTGATCCTACGTCGTAAGGGTGATCGGGCATGTATAAATTCCCGGAAATGGATAGCCCCATTGAGTGATTATATGATGATTGAATGTGAACTCTATGCATATGCTCTTGGGGATGCACGACGGGGGACAGTCTAAGGTTTCGGACTTGTCGGGTTGGCTGGATAACCGACAGATGGGCCCCATCAGCCATAGGACAGGCATGCATCATATGCATTTGTTTGTTTTGATTGTTATGCATTTTCTGGATTTGCCTAATTGATATATATCACTTGCTACCTGTTATACTTGCTAGTTGTAATTATCTGCTCATTATTTGTGCGTGAACTTGTTTGATTGCTTGTTTCTGTTACATTATGGATGATGAAGGAATGGAGGAAATGGAGAAAATGGTTTGTTGTTAGATTAGGATTGAAATTAAATAAGTTAGGTAGATTTAGAATACCTACCCCTGTTTATAGCTTCTGTTTAGTGATTAAGTTGGATAATTGTATAACGGAGTTCTAGGATTGCCTATGGCATTCTCAGGACCTTATTTATTATACGCGTGGCACTTTTACGATACTGAGAACCTCCGGTTCTCATTACATATTGTATTGTTGTTTTTCAGATACAGGTCGAGAGGCTCCTCGCTAGACGTCTGGATCTTGGGAAGCGAAGTAGTCCTTGGGTGTATTTTGGTTTACTGTTTGTATATATGTATATATGTATCTAGCTTACTCTCCAAGTAACTTGTGTATGCTGCACCTCATAGAGGTTGAGGGAGAGATAGGAGTTTATTTTGGTAATTTGGTGCATTTTGGGAATACTTATGTATGTTATATATATATATATATATATATATATATATATATATCCTCTGGCCAGCCTTAGCTTCGCAGACTGAGTCAGGAGCTAGTTATGCTGTTTTCTTGGCTTTCCTTTATTCTTGGTTTAATTACTCTGAAAGTCCCTATAGTTTCACCAAATTTTCAATTAGGTCCTTATACTTTTTTTCTTTTTAATTGGGTCCTTAGACGTTAATTGTTTTTTCAATTTAGTCCATGCCGTGACAAAATCGTTTAAAATAACAGAATATTCTGTTAAAAAATAGAATATTCTCATCATTAATTTAGAATAACTAATTAAACAGCTCTCTGTTTTTTTAAAATGCCAAAACAGTCCTTGGTCCCCAAAATGAGAGATCCCTTGCTAGCCCTAACTTTCTCTGTCTTTGTTGGAGTTGTGCACAAGGATGCTATGAACCGTCGACTTGTTCGCCACCATGATCGTGAACTCGTTACCCACCAAGCCAAATACGCACTCCATCTTCTTTTTTCTTTGTTCTTCTTTTTCTTCTTTTCTTCCTCACTTCACGAATCTCTTTATCTTCTTTTCCCCCTCTTACGGCGAAATAGGAAACAGTAAGTTCTTGGTGTTTCTCCTCCATTCGTTGGTTTCATCATCCATCTGCATCATCGTCCGTGGCGGTGTGAGCGTACGTCGGTTGGTGGTCTTTCATGACTTCTGATATGCTCTGCAGTGTTCGTCTGTCTGCTCTGCTCTGCTCCACGTTGTTCGTCCGTGGGTTTCGTGGCATTCCCTCACTGGGCTGTGCCTTGCTGCCTTCAGTCAATATGCCAAAACAGGTAACGAGTTAAATTTTTTTGTTTTTTTTAAAGTTGACGAAACAGATTTAAACATATGATAATTTTTTTGAGATAATAATTTTTGAGTTGATTACAAAAAATATAGCAGTGGTTGAATACCTATTTTTTTAATTGATTTTTGAATTTTTTTATGTAATTGTTTAAGGTATATATATATATATATTAGTGAGGAAGAGATTGAGCTGAGGAAATCCTATTTGGATTTGGTTGGTAATGCAAAAACGGTTGTAGAGACTCTGAATAAGGATATTAAGAATGATATTTTTGTTTGTTCAGGAACCACCCTTGGGGGAAGCTATATGGAAGAAGTCTAAGGATAATGCGCCAAAGATGTAGGCTCAGATTGCTAAGGATGTTGTGCCATTCAATTTCTTAACACCAACGAGGATCATAAAAGATGCAATTCTTGGAGTCGGAAGCCCGGCTCCAGTAGTGGTGTCCGAGGGTGCAAACACCATGGATGTAGATAGGGCTGTGTTGGTTCAGACAGAGTTAAGGACTAGGTTGGATTCAGGGACTTGGGGGACCATAGGGGTTGGCCTCGGTTATTGCATTGCTGCTGCAGTGGCTTGTCCTGGTTGACTTATTGTTGCAGTTGAAAGGGATTTTGGATTCAGATTTAGTACCATTGAAGTTGAGGTATATACTGCTGAACCCATACTTATTGATGTCCTTATCTTTAGTTATGTTTTCATCTATCATATAGTGGAATTGTTCTTATTTTAGTCTATACAACATTGTTAAGTAACAACCAGTATGAAAAGTATATGAAATTGAGAATATGATGATTGACTCTATTGATTCACGCATGTCTCAAATACATGTTTATAGAAACAACTTAAGGTCTAACCACAAATCGTAAAACGCTAGCAAAAATTTTTACTGTAATTGTTTTGAACTAGGATCTTCCATGAACTATTTTATGTTTCTATCCATAGCTAGTTGTTCTGTGATAGGTAGGATTACATAAGCTGGTGTAATTACTATGCGACAACCCAAAATTCCAAATTCTAGGAGATTTTTTTTACTAGTTACTAGTGAGTACTGAGTACTGAGCAATGGTAAAGGTAAATTATAAACGAATCTTGTTGTCCTGAATTTGTCAGGATTGTTTACAAGAGTCCCTTTTTTTGGAAACTAAATCATAAAAGAGTCGGTGACTATTGATGCTGTTTGTAATGGTTTAATCCAGGAATGTGGAGTGAAAATTCTGGAGGTGTATATGGTGGTGACAGGAGAATCCCCGAAGAGTTGAATGGACCTCACAAAGATGATCCTACTCCGACTTTCTTTGTTTCAAAAGCAGGCTATAGGCTACCATGCTTTGATTGAAGCTTTTGGTGGACTATCTTGTTGGGACACCTGATGAACTCAATTCTGCTCTTTATTGTTGATCTTATGCTGGTTCAGAGAATGGGAGTGGGAGGCTACAACACAATAACTGATTTATAGATTATCTGTATTACACTGAAATTATGTTTTCTATGGTTTTTTTTTAGATTTCAAATTTCAATAATAAAAATTACATAACTAATGAGCGGATAATTTGTACACTTTTTGCCATTGTTTTTAGTATATTTCTAGTAAGATTTAGTTAGTTTTTAGTATATTTTTATTAGTTTTTAGTTAAAATTCACTTTTCTGGACTTTACTATGAGTTTGTGTGTTTTTCTGTGATTTCAGGTATTTTCTGGCTGAAATTGAGGGACCTGAGCAAAAATCTGATTCAGAGACTGAAAAGGACTGCAGATGCTGTTGGATTCTGACCTCCCTGCACTCGAAGTGGATTTTCTGGAGCTACAGAAGCCCAATTGACGCGCTCTTAACGGCGTTGGAAAGTAGACATCCTGGGCTTTCCAGCAATATATAATAGTCCATACTTTGCCCAAGATTTGATGGCCCAAACCGGCGTTCAAAGTCACCCTCAGATTTCCCAGCGTTAAACGCCGGAACTGGCACCAAAATGGGAGTTAAACGCCCAAACTGGCACAAAAGCTGGCGTTTAACTCCAAGAAGAGTCTCTACATGAAAATGCTTCAATGCTCAGCCCAAGCACACACCAAGTGGGCCCGGAAGTGGATTTTTATGTCATTTACTCATTCTTAAGCTACTAGTTCTCTATAAATAGGACCTTTCACTATTGTATTTTCATCTTTCAATCTTAGAATCTTTTAATCATGTTTTTATGATTGAACCCTCTTTGGGAGGCTGGCCTCACGGGTATGCCTAGACCTTGTTCTTATGTATTTTCAACGGTGGAGTTTCTACACACCATAGATTAAGGTGTGGAGCTCTGCTGTACCTCGAGTATTAATGCAATTACTATTGTTCTTTTATTCAATTCCGCTTGTTCTTGTTCCAAGATATCACTTGTTCTTCAACTTGATGAATGTGATGATCCGTGACACTCATCATCATTCTCACTTATGAACGTGTGACTGACAACCACCTCCGTTCTACCTTAGATTGGGTGAATATCTCTTGGATTCCTGATACACGACGCATGGTTGATCACCTGACAACCGAGTGCTCGCCTGACAAACGAGCCAGCCATTCCGTGAGATCAGAGTCTTCGTGGTATAGGCAAGAACTGATGGCGGCATTCAAGAGAATCCGGAAGGTCTAACCTTGTCTGTGGTATTCTGAGTAGGATTCAATGATTGAATGACTGTGACGTGCTTCAAACTCGCGATTGTGGGGCGTTAGTGACAGACGCAAAAGAATCACTGGATTCTATTCCGACATGATCGAGAACCGACAGTTGGATAGCCGTGCCGTGACAGGGTGCGTTGAACATTTTCACTGAGAGGATGGGAGGTAGCCACTGACAACGGTGAAACCCTTGCATAAGCTTGCCATGGAAAGGAGTAAGAAGGATTGGATGAAGACAGTAGGAAAACAGAGAGACGGAAGGGACAAAGCATCTTCATACGCTTATCTGAAGTTCTCACCAATGATATACATAAGTATCTCTATCTTTATCTTTATGTTTTATTCATATTTCATCTATAACCATCTGAGTCTGCCTAACTAAGATTTACAAGGTGACCATAGCTTGCTTCATACCAACAATCTCCGTGGGATCGACCCTTACTCGCGTAAGGTTTATTACTTGGACGACCCAGTGCACTTGCTGGTTAGTTGTGCGGAGTTGTGATAGAGAGTTGAGATTGCAATGAGCGTACCATGTTGATGGCGCCATTGATGATCACAATTTCGTGCACCATGTTTTTGGCGCCGTTGCCGGGGATTGTTTCGTGTATGGACAACTGATGGTTCATCTTGTTGCTTAGATTAGGTATTTTTCAGAGTTCTTAAGAATGAATTCTAGTGTTTCAAGGTGATGTTCTTATCATCACCAAAGCTGATTGATTCTCATCAATTTAGCTCTTGAATGCAATGTCCTGCTGAAGCTCGGTTATCCATGTCTAATTCCTTTGGACTAAAGCTTTAGACTAACATTGCATGATTCCTGGAATTCTTATTAAGAATTTTGATACCTTTATTTTCTTTTCCACTTAATTTTCGAAAAAAAGCACAAAAAAATTATAAAAATCATAAAAACCAAAAATATTTTTATGTTTCTTGTTTGAGTCCAATGTCTCATTTTAAGTTTGGTGTCTTGCATGCATTGTTTATTTGATCTTGGTTCTATTTTCAAGTCAATAGTACAGGGAACTGAAGATTCAGAACATGCAGCAGAGGAATTACACAGAAAAAGCTGGGCGTTCAAAACGCCCAGTGAAGAAGGACAGACTGGCGTTTAAACGCCAGCCAGGGTGACTGGTTGGCGTTTAACGCCCAAAAAGGTAGAGCATTGGGCGTTAAACGCCAGAATGTGCACCATTCTGGGCGTTTAACGCCAGGATGGCACAAGAGGGAAGATTCTGTTTTCAATGCAAATTTTTTTCAAGTTTTCAAAGTTTTTTAAAATCAAATCTTTTTCAAATCAAATCTTTTCAATCAAATGTTTTCAAAATCAATTTCTTTCCTTTTTCAAAGATACTTGCTATCAATTAATGATTTGATTCAACATTTCAAGTATGTTGCCTTTTTTGTTGAGAAAGGTTTAATGTCTGAATCATATCTTTTCTTATTAGTCAAGTCATTATTTTTTTAAAATCAAATCTTTTTAAATTGTTTTTCAAATCATATCTTTTTAATCATATCTTTTTAAAACATAACTTTTCAATCATATCTTTTTAATCACATCTTTTTCAAAAATAGTTTTCAATCATATCTTTTTAAAAATCTTTTTCAAAAATCACTTGATTTCTTTCCCACTCTTGATTTTCGAAAATCAATTAAAGTTTTTCAAAATGTTTTTAAAATTTTTTAATTTAATTTTCGAAATTTCTTCCCCTCTTCTTACATCCTTCTATTTATGGAGTACCACTCCTCCTCAATGCACAATTCGAACTCTATCTCACGAAGTTCGAATTCTTCTCCCTCTTCCTTCTATTTTTCTTTTTCTCTGACACCTCAAGGAATCTCTATACTGTGACATAGAGGATTCCATATTTTCTTGTTCTCTTCTCTTTCATATGAGCAGGAACAAAGACAAAGGCATTCTTGTTAAAGCTGACCCTGAACCTGAAAGGACCTTGAAGCGAAAGCTAAGAGAAGCTAAGGCACAACTCTCTATAGAGGACCTAACAGAAACCTTCAAAGAAGAAGAACCCATGGCAGCCGAAAACAACAACAATGCCAACAATGCAAGGAAGGTGCTGGGTGACTTTACTGCACCTACTCCCGACTTCTATGGGAGAAGCATCTCTATCCCTGCCATTGGAGCAAACAACTTTGAGCTTAAGCCTCAATTAGTTTCTCTAATGCAACAGAATTGCAAGTTCCATGGACTTTCATTGGAAGATCCTCATCAGTTCTTAGCTGAATTCTTGCAAATCTGTGACACTGCCAAGACTAATGGGGTTGACCCTGAGGTCTACAGACTTATGCTATTCCCTTTTGCTGTAAGAGACAGAGCTAGAATATGGTTGGACTCACAACCTAAAGAAAGCCTGAACTCTTGGGAAAAGCTAGTCAATGCCTTCTTGGCAAAGTTCTTTCCACCTCAAAAATTGAGTAAGCTTAGAGTGGAAGTCCAAACCTTCAAACAGAAGGAAGGTGAATCCCTCTATGAAGCTTGGGAAAGAAACAAACAATTAATCAGAAAATGTCCTTCTGACATGCTTTCTGAATGGAGCATCATAGGTATTTTCTATGATGGTCTCTCTGAACTATCCAAGATGTCTTTGGATAGCTCTACTGGAGGATCTCTTCATCTGAAGAAGACGCCTACAGAAGCTCAAGAACTAATTGAAATGGTTGCAAATAACCAATTCATGTACACTTCTGAAAGGAATCCTGTGAACAATGGGACAAATCAGAAGAAAGGAGTTCTTGAGATTGATACTCTGAATGCCATATTGGCTCAGAATAAAATATTGACTCAACAAGTCAATTTGATTTCTCAAAGTCTGTCTGGAATGCAAAATGCACCTGGCAGTACTAAGGATGCTTCATCTGAAGAAGAAGCCTATGATCCTGAGAACCCTTCAATGGAAGAGGTGAATTACATGGGAGAACCCTATGGAAACACCTATAGTTCTTCATGAAGAAATCACCCAAATTTCTCATGGAAGGATCAACAGAGACCTCAACAAGGTTTCAACAACAATAATGGTGGAAGAAACAGGTTTAGCAATAGCAAGCCTTTTCCATCATCTTCTCAGCAACAGACAGAGAATTCGAAGCAGAACCACTCTGACTTAGTAACCATGGTCTCTGATCTAATCAAAACCACTCAAAATTTCATGACTGAAACAAGGTCTTCCATTAGGAATTTGGAGGCACAAGTGGGTCAGCTGAGCAAGAAAGTTACTGAACTCCCTCCTAGTACTCTTCCAAGCAATACAGAAGAAAATCCAAAAGGAGAGTGCAAGGCCATCAACATGGCCGAACTTGAAGAGGATGAAGAGGTAGTGAACGCCACTGAGGAAGACCTCAATGGGCGTGCACTGGCCTCCAATGAGTTCCCTAATGAGGAACCATGGGAATCTGAGGCTCAAAATGAGACCATAGAGATTCCACTGGACTTACTTCTGCCATTCATGAGCTCTGATGAGTATTCTTCCTCTGAAGAGGATGAGTATGTAACTGAAGAGTAAGTTGCTAAATACCTTGGAGCAATCATGAAGCTAAATGACAAGTTATTTGGAAATGAGACTTGGGATAACAAACCTCCTTTGCTCACCAAAGAACTGGATGACTTATCTAGGCAGAAATTACCTCAAAAGAGACAAGATCCTGGGAAGTTTTCAATACCTTGTACCATAGGCACCATGACCTTCAAGAAGGCTCTGTGTGACTTAGGGTCAAGTGTAAACCTCATGCCTCTCTTTGCAATGGAGAAGCTAGGGATCTTTGAGGTGCAAGCTGCAAGAATCTCACTAGAGATGGCAGACAACTCAAGAAAACAAGCTCATGGACTTGTAGAAGATGTTCTGGTGAAAATTAAAGACCATTACATCCCTGCTGATTTCATAGTCCTAGAGACTGGGAAGTGCATGGACGAATCCATCATCCTTGGCAGACCCTTCCTAGCCACAGCAAAGGCTGTGATTGATGTGGACAGAGGAGAATTGATCATTCAAGTGAATGAAGAATCCTTTGTGTTTAAGGCTCAAGGATATCCCTCTGTCACCATGGAGAGGAAGCATGAAGAGCTTCTCTCAAAACAGAGTCAAACAGAGCCCCCACAGTCAAACTCTAAGTTTGGTGTTGGGAGGCCACAACCAAACTCTAAGTTTGGTGTTGAACCCCCACATTCAAACTCTAAGTTTAGTGTTGGGAGGTTCCAACATTGCTCTGAGCATTTGTGAGGCTCCATGAGAGCCCTCTGTCAAGCTACTGACATTAAAGAAGCGCTTGTTGGGAGGCAACCCAATGTTATATTTTATCTATTTTCCTTTGTTATTTTATGTTTTCTGTAGGTTGATGATCATGAGAAGTCACAAAATCAATTGAAAAAGCAAAAACAGAATGAAAAACAGGAAGAAAAACAGCACACCCTGGAGGAAGAACCTACTGGCGTTTAAACGCCAGTAAGGCTAGCAGATGGGCGTTTAACGCCCAGTCTGGCACCATTCTGGGCGTTTAACGCCAGAAAGGCTAGCAGATGGGCGTTAAACGCCAGATATGGGCAAGCACTTGGCGTTAAATGCCAGAAATGGGCACCAGCCCGGCGTTTAACGCCAGAATTGGCTCAAAACGCATTTTTGCATGCCATTTGGTGCAGGGATGACTTTTCCTTGACACCTCAGGATCTGTGAACCCCACAGGATCCCCACCTACCCCACCACCCTCTCTCTTCTTCTTCACCCATTCACCATTCACCAATCACCTCAACACCTCTTCCCCAAAAACCCTTCACCTATCAAATCCCATCTTTCTCTTCACCACTCACATCCATCCTTCATAAAACCCCACCTACCTCACCATTCAAATTCAAACCACTTTCCCTCCCAAACCCACCCATAATGGCCGAACCCTACCCCTCTCTTCACCCCTATATAAACCCATCTTCACTCCTTCATTTTCACACACCCTAAACACTACTTCTTCCCCTTTTGGCCGAACCACAAAGCCATCTCCCTCTCCTCCATTTCTTCTTCTTCTACTCTATTCTTTCTTCTTTTGCTCGAGGACGAGCAAACCTTTTAAGTTTGGTGTGGTAAAAGCATTGCTTTTTATTTTTCCATAACCATTTATGGCATCTAAGGCCGGGGAAACCTCTAGAAAGAGGAAAGGGAAGGCAAAAGCTTCCACCTCCGAGTCATAGGAGATGGAGATATTCATCTCAAGGGTGCATCAAGACCACTTCTATGAAGTTGTGGCCTTGAAGAAGGTGATCCCCGAGGTCCCCTTCAAACTCAAAAAGGGTCAACTTTGATCAAAGGTTGGACCAAGTCCTCTTAGACACCTGTGAAGAGGGTGCCCAATGGAAGAGAGATTCAAGAGGGAAGCTGGTTCAACTGAGAAGGCATGACCTCAAGCCCATCACTAAGAAAAGGATGGAGCAAGCATGAGGAAATTCCTCATCATGAAATCCCTGAGATACCTCAAGGGATGCACTTTCCTCCACAAGACTATTGGGAGCAAATCAACACCTCCCTAGGAGAATTGAGTTCCAACATGGGACAACTAAGGGTGGAGCACCAAGAACATTCCATCCTCCTCCATGAAATTAGAGAAGATCAAAGAATCATGAGAGAGGAGCAACAAAGACAAGGAAGAGACATTGAGGAGCTCAAGCACTCCATAAGACCTTCAAGAGGAAGAACAAGCCGCCATCACTAAGGTGGACCCGTTCTTTAATCTCATTGTTCTTTATTTTCTTGTTTTTCGAATTTTCATGCTTATGTTTATGTTTGTGTCTTATGATCATTAGTGTCTTAGTGTCTATGCCTTAAAGTTATGAATGTCCTATGAATCCATCACCTTTCTTAAATAAACAATGTTCTTAATTGAAAAAGAGAAGAATTGCATGAATTTTGAATTTTATAACAGATTAATTATTTTGATGTGGTGGCAACACTTTTGTTTTCTGAATGTATGCTTAAACAGTGCATATGTCTTTTGAATTTGTGGTTCATGAATGTTGGCTCTTGAAAGAATGATGAAAAAGGAGACATGTTACTGAGGATCTGAAAAATCATAAAAATGATTCTTGAAGCAAGAAAAAGCAGTGAATACAAAAAAAAAGGGAAGAAGCGAAAAAAAAGAGAAAAAAAACGAAAAAAAAGGGAGAAAGAGAAAAAGAAAGAAAAAGAAAGAAATAAAGTTGTGATCCAAGACAAAAAGAGTGTGCTTAAGAACCCTGGACACCTCTAATTGGGGACTCTAGCAAAGCTGAGTCACAATCTGAAAAGGTTCACCCAATTATGTGTCTGTGGCATGTATGTATCCGGTGGTAATACTGGAAGACAGAGTGCTTTGGGCCACGGCCAAGACTCATAAAGTAGCTGTGTTCAAGAATCATCATACTTAACTAGGAGAATCAATAACACTATCCGGATTCTGAGTTGCTAAAGAAGCCAATCATTCTGAATTTCAAAGGATAGAGTGAGATGCCAAAACTGTTCAGAGGCAAAAAGCTAAAAGCCCCGCTCATCTAATTAATACTGATCTTCATAGATGTTTTTGGAATTCATTGCATAATCTCTTCTTTTTATCTTATTTGATTTTCAGTTGCTTGAGGACAAGCAACAATTTAAGTTTGGTGTTGTGATGAGCGGATAATTTGTACGCTTTTTGGAATTGTTTTTAGTATGTTTCTAGTAAGATTTAGTTAGTTTTTAGTATATTTTTATTAGTTTTTAGTTAAAATTCACTTTTCTGGACTTTACTATGAGTTTGTGTGTTTTTCTATGATTTCAGATATTTTCTGGCTGAAATTGAGGGACTTGAGCAAAAATCTGATTCAGAGACTGAAAAGGACTGCAGATGCTGTTGGATTCTGACCTCCCTGCACTCGAAGTGGATTTTCTGGAGCTACAGAAGCCCAATTGGCGCGCTCTCAACGGCGTTGGAAAGTAGACATCCTGGGCTTTCCATCAATATATGATAGTCCATACTTTGTCCAAGATTTGATGGCCCAAACCGGCATTCAAAGTCACCCTCAGATTTCCCAGCGTTAAACGCCGGAACTGGCACCAAAATGGGAGTTAAACGCCCAAACTGGCACAAAAGCTGGCGTTTAACTCCAAGAAGAGTCTCTACACGAAAATGCTTCAATGCTCAGCCCAAGCACACACCAAGTGGGCCCGGAAGTGGATTTTTATGTCATTTACTCATTCTTAAGCTACTAGTTCTCTATAAATAGGACCTTTCACTATTGTATTTTCATCTTTCAATCTTAGAATCTTTTAATCATGTTTTTATGATTGAACCCTCTTTGGGAGGCTGGCCTCACGGCTATGCCTAGACCTTGTTCTTATGTATTTTCAACGGTGGAGTTTCTACACACCATAGATTAAGGTGTGGAGCTCTGCTGTACCTCGAGTATTAATGCAATTTTTATTGTTCTTCTATTCAATTCCGCTTGTTCTTGTTCCAAGATATCACTTGTTCTTCAACTTGATGAATGTGATGATCCGTGACACTCATCATCATTCTCACCTATGAACGTGTGACTGACAACCACCTCCGTTCTACCTTAGATTGGGTGAATATCTCTTGGATTCCTGATACACGACGCATGGTTGATCGCCTGACAACCGAGTGCTCACCTGACAAACGAGCCAGCCATTCCGTGAGATCAGAGTCTTCGTGGTATAGGCAAGAACTGATGGTGGCATTCAAGAAAATCCGGAAGGTCTAACCTTGTCTGTGGTATTCTGAGTAGGATTCAATGATTGAATGACTATGACGTGCTTCAAACTCGCGATTGTGGGGCGTTAGTGACAGACGCAAAAGAATCACTGGATTCTATTCCGACATGATCGAGAACCGACAGTTGGATAGCTGTGCCATGACAGGGTGCGTTGAACATTTTCACTGAGAGGATGGGAGGTAGCCACTGACAACGGTGAAACCCTTGCATAAGCTTGCCATGGAAAGGAGTAAGAAGGATTGGATGAAGACAGTAGGAAAACAGAGAGACGGAAGGGACAAAGCATCTTCATACGCTTATCTGAAGTTCTCACCAATGATATACATAAGTATCTCTATCTTTATCTTTATGTTTTATTCATATTTCATCTATAACCATCTGAGTCTGCCTGACTAAGATTTACAAGGTGACCATAGCTTGCTTTATACCAACAATCTCCGTGGGATCGACCCTTACTCGCGTAAGGTTTATTACTTGGACGACCCAGTGCACTTGCTGGTTAGTTGTGCGGAGTTGTGATAGAGAGTTGAGATTGCAATGAGCGTACCATGTTGATGGCGCCATTGATGATCACAATTTCGTGCACCAATAACCTTGTGGTTTTCTATGGTGTACCATGATATAATAAAAACACAAACTATATTTCATGAATCCACACAAATGTAAAATATTATATGATCATAATAAATACTTGAATAATAGAAATTGAATTTTATATATACTTATTACTACTATTTTTGTTTCATTTTATCCATTCTTTTTTTTCTATATGTTCTTTAAAAATAAGATATTTTAAAAGTTAAAAAAAAAAAGAAAAACTATTTTTGGTACAATTTGTATATAAATAAGCAAAAGAATGATAGTGACAAAATAAAAAGGATTATAGGAATATTTTTCATGTCGTAGAATCATTGAATAGGGATTATAGGAATATCTTTCATTGAATATTTATAATTTTATCAAATTTTTAATTAGGTCCCTATACTTTTTTTTTTCAATTGGTCCCTAAGGGTATATAAGTAATTTCACAATTCACTAACATTTTTTTGATGTTTAACGTTAACAGGGACTAACTTGAAAAAAAAATAATGTATAGGGACCCAATTGAAAAGAAAAAAAGTATAGAGACCTAATTAAAAATTCGGTGAAACTATAGGGACCTGCAGAGTAATTAAACCTTTATTCTTTTGCTTATCTTTATCATGTTCCTATTAGGTTTCTTAGCACGCAAGTAATTCTTTCCTGAGCGTTGCGCTTTTTATTTTACGATTTTGTTTTACCTGTTTTTTTTAAGGCTCCTAATTAAATTTATTATTATTATTATTATTATTATTATTAGAGGTCGTAATACCTTACTATCTCAGTCTTATGATTTAAGTATAAAATTAAGTATGATAGGTGTTACAGAATCAAAATCTCGTTGTCTACGTTGGGATTTACACATGTTTTGAACATATATCTATATCTATATAGAATAATGTGAGAATTCAATGTTATTGCTTTTGGGATATCTTGTTGGAACAAATATTTTCTCATCACTGGAATGTATAGCAGAATTCATGTCACTTTACATTAATTATTTTACTATTTCATTAATTATTTTATTATTTCATTCCTTCTTTTTGTTTTTTTGTTTTTTGTTCGTATTGAAACGTAATACCTAATATATAGATATTTGTTTAAAAAATAAGACTAAAATTTATAGAATCATAATATGAAATTGTGATAGATCATTTTCTATGATTCTCAAAAGAGCAATGTTAAGGGGTAGTAACTTTTGTGATTAGTAGCCATCAAATAGCTATCAATGATGATTTAATGGTATGAAATTGGTGTAAGATTTCATCCAATGGCTCACCTTTTTCTGTTGGTTACAATCTGGCCAAAATTTAATAAAATTGCTGGCCCCCTAGACTTTTCTTTCTTAAAAATTTGTCATAGGTAAGTGTTACGTTGGGTAACCGGAGATTGTTGGGTTGGACTCGCAAGGTTGGCCCAATCGTTTGGGGAAGAAGGCCTTCGGGTTAGTTCCGAGCCAGGAGCCCTCGTCCAACTTGTGAGCAAATGAAGGAGAGGGGGTGATACCTACAAAGACACTCCGATGCCTAAGTAAGCAAGGGCCTAACCAAGTTTAGAGAGTATTGGAACTTAGAGATACCTGAAGAGTATCAGTGTATTTATAGTGGTGAACCAATAACCACCGTTGATGTAGTTCCTCTTTTTGAGGAGGATGACCGTCCCTTTATCTTAGGGAAGTTGAGATATGGCTCCTGGAAGTGGGTTGAGAGATTTTAGGGGCAGTTACTAATTTGAATATGTATTATCTGCCAGCTAATCTGACTCCCGACTTCTTTTTTAGTGGAGCTTACGTTGAGTTCGGCCACATGGGAGGAGGTTAGTTGCGGGGGGAGGCCAATCTATGGATTAGGCCTCTTTGTCTTATTTGGTCCTGGGCCTTAGTGTTGGGCCAGGGTATGAACAGTGCCCCTACTCGAGTCCAAGTTTTTTCATGAGTTAGATTCGAGTATAAAGCTCAGAGTTGTAGCCGACGTGTTGAGGAACGACGTGATTTTCAGGGACCGAGGAGATTTAAATCGCCGCATCTAATCAAACATCGTGTCCTTTGGGGTTTTGAGCATTTATGCGCGGGGAGCAGTTACATTGGTAACGGTGCACCTTTTAAATGGTTACGTCTTTTTACCTTTATGCCCCTAACGTGTTTATAAATACTTCTTCCCTTTCTTTCCCTTGTTTCATTTTTGAAACTTTCTTACTTACGCTTTTTGCTGTTCGAAAGAAGAAAAACTCCTTTCTTTTCGAGTGCTGTTGCATCTATCTTCTGCGTGAAACAAAAAAGGTCAGTTTCTTTTCCTTACTATTTCTTTACAGAATGCTTTTTGCTTGCATGTCTTTGTTTGAAGGAGTGTTGGCTTAATTTTCTTAGTACTTCTGCTGGTTTTGAAAAACTTACCTCAGACCCTTAGAAACCCTATTTTGATTTTTTCTTTTTCTTTGTAGGAATTGTCACCCCTTTTAGAAAAAGATGTCTACCATAGAGTCTCTTTTATCATGGGTTGATGGCACTGTTCTGGGAGAGAGCTCTCTGGTAGATACTGACTACCTTGTTGATTTGCGTACTTATCACAGAATTTGTGTTCTTGATGATGATGAGTCGAAGTACGAATTGGTTGCCCCAGGTCCGGAAGACCGGGTTTGTTTTGGAAGAGCCTCTGACGCAGAACCTCACTTTTTATTTATGTATGAAAGCTTGTTCACCCACTTGGGTGTTCTTCTTCCTTTTTCCGATTTTGAGATAGCCGTTTTATCTCATTGTCGTGTAGCCCCTACTCAACTTCACCCCAACTCTTGGGATTTTCTGAAAATTTATCAATTCATCAGCCATGCACTAGATTTTTCGACTTCTTTAAGGGTTTTCTTTTTTCTTTTTCACATGACCAAGCCCTTCAGTGGGCAAAATAACAAACAGCAATGGGTGTCTTTCTGGGCCATACAAGGCCGGAGAGTTTTTACCCTTTTTGATGAATCTTTCCATGACTTCAAAAACTTCTTTTTCAAAGTGCAAGCTGTAGAGGGTCACCACCCTTTTTTCCTGGATCAAAATTTTTCTCCTCGCCCTGTACTGGTTAGAGGCCTCTCCTTGTAAGAAATATAGTTTGGATGATTTGGATGAGGTGGAGGCAACCATCGTTGGGTTCCTCTGAGAAGTATGGGAGAGAGCCCCTTATCTGGATACAAAAAAATTCCTCTAGGGGTCTCCGACCTTTGTGCAGGCCCAATTAGGTAGCGTCATATTTGTTTGTTGGGTTTTTCGACTTGATGGTCACCCGAGTTGTTTTCTCCAACTTGTTTAGTGACTTTATTACCTAATGGCTTTTACAGAGATGGCAAAGAAAAATTTCAGGGAATCTTACCAGAGAGTTCAGGAGGCCAAGGCGAGGTCCCGTGCCAGGGTCGGCGGCACCAGGGCTACTGGTCCTCCTCCTCCTCCTCCCCCTCCTCCTTCTCCTCACAACTTGGGGACCCCCTCCCGACCTATTGTCATATCCTCTTCTGCCTCTTCTCTTCCATCCCCTCCTCCCCAATCCTCCCCTGAGCCAAAAAATAAGAAGCGCAAGAATTTAGAGCCTGGCTCTTCTTTTGAAGGTGAGTCTAAGTCTAATGCATCTCAGTTTGTTCGGGATCACATCTATCCTCATACTCGTATAAGTATGGATGATGCTTCCGTCTGAAACCACCTTAATATTCTGGTTCAGAGGAGTGTTAGGGCGGCGAAGGTGTGTACGAAGCTTTTGGATATTTTTTAGAAGACTCCCCTCAGCTCTTTGGGTTCTTCCCTGAGGGTTAAAGAGCTAGAGGGGAGGATTCTTTTATATCAAGAAGGGGAGACGAGGTTGAAGGAGGAGATAACTGAGTTGAAGGAGGAGAGGGATCGTCTTCGGGAGAGGGAGAGGAAGCTGCAGGCCTAGTGTGCCATGGCGGAGGGCCTGAGGGAGAAGGCGGAATAGAGCTACACGAGTTTGTTTGAGGACCTCGTGGAGGTGAAAAGGGATCTACTGAGATCTTGGGAGGGCTACGCGGAGCTTGAGGGCTCCATCGCTGAAGGGGCCGAAGAGGCGTGGAGGATCTTCCTGGAACAGGTCAGGGTTATCGCTCCCGACCTGGATCTTTCTCCTTCGGATCCTGATAAGATCGTGGTTGATAGGGCTATTGTTTCTCCTCCCCGACCTGTTTCTGAATCCGAATTGAAGACTCAGGGACAGAGGATAATAGAATCCCCTCTCCGACCAGGAGATGCCCCGAGTTCCTCGAAGGCTTCCGAAAAAGGTTTCGATCAACTCGCCCCGTCCTCCATTGGTGCTGCTCCGACTTCTCTCCCTGGTCCTGATGGTGCTCCGACTACTCTCTCTTGCTCTGGTGATGATGTTCCTCTTGGTGGTGGTGACTTTACTTCTCCCAATTAATCTTATGATGGCAATATGGGGGCCCGGCCTGTGGGTCCCCCGTTTTTTAAACAATTTTTTGTATTTATTGTTTTTGTGGTGGCTGTTGTTACTCTGACATTTTACTTGGCCCTTTTGTGGCCGTAAACAAAAAAATCCTTTTTTGGATAAGGATTTCTAGGGTTATTTGCATCTGCATGCATGTTCTTTTGTTTTGGCTTTAAGTTTTTGGAACCTTTTTTATCTCTTTGCTTTTTTTTGAAAAACCCTTTGCCTTTTTGAAAACCTTTTTTCTTGGCTGGTTGTCCGCTGTCTTGAACTTTTCTCAGAGACTTGGGACAGCTTTTGCCTTTGGTTTTTCGATGGGCTTTCTTATCTCTTTTTGATATTCCTTGTACTCAATTCTTCTTTATTGAGTTTTCGTAACTTAGGTTATTTTTGCGATGCATTTCATTTCTTCTCAGGTTTTCCGACTCTAAAGTCGGTTAGTCTCTGAGTTCTTACATGATCTACTTTTATAACCTCTTTACACTGACTTGTACCTCGTCATTTTATCCTGATGACCGCCTAGGTCGGTTCATGGGATTTTCACGCTTTATCGAGTATAAGTCGGTGCGTTTCGTAGAGAGAGAAAAAATATAAGAAGGAATTTTGTAAAGAGATGTGAGAAAAAGATCTTTATTTGTTTGCGAATATACTTTTTTGCTACTAAGGGTTTTGACAATTTGTTGCCCCTTAGTCCCCACTTTGATGCCTCGTTAAAAACCCCCTTCAGAAAAACCCTTTCTCTGGGAAAAAAACCATAAAGTTGGGAAAAGAGTACATCAGGGAGTGGAGTTCGCTTTTAACTATAGTACCTTTTCATATTACATGCATGCCACGACCTAGGTAGCTCGGTGCCGTTTAAGTCGGTCACCTTATAGTAGCCTTTTCCTAAAACCTCTCTAATTTTGTATGGTCCTTTCCAATTTGCCGCGAGCTTTCCATCTCCGGATTTGTTGACTCCAATGTCGTTTCTGATTAAGATTAAGTCGTCTGGGGTGAAGCTTCTTCGAATGACCTTTTTGTTGTATCTATTTGTCATTCTTTGTTTCAACGCTGCTTCTTTTATCTGGGCTTGCTCTTGGATTTCAGGGAGTAGCTCAAGTTCTTATTTGTGCCCTTGTACATTTCCGACCTCATTGTAGAAGCTCACCATTGGACTTTGCTCGTTGATTTCTACTGTTATCATGGCTTTTACGCCGTAAGCAAATCGGAAGGGTGTTTCCCCTGTGGCAGACTGAGGTGTAGTCCGATAAGCCTAAAGTACTTGTGGAAGCTCCTCGGCCCAGGCTCCCTTAGCGTCTTGCAACCTTTTTCTTCAACCTTGTCAGTATGACCTTGTTTGCTGCCTCGGCTTATCCATTTGCTTGTGGATGCTCCACCGATGTAAACTGATGTTTGATATTCATACTGGCTATTAGGTTTTTAAAGGTTGAGTCGGTGAACTGAGTGCCATTATCAGTGGTGATGGAGTGAGATACTCCATACCTAGTGATAATGTTCTTGTAGAGAAATTTTTTATTTCTCTGAGCGGTGATAGCGGCCAATGGTTCTGCCTTTATCCACTTTGTGAAGTAATCCACTCCCACTACTAGGTATTTTACTTGTCCCGGCACTTGGGGGAATGGTCCCAGCAGGTCTAATCCCCATTTTGCGAAAGGCCATGGAGAAGTTATACTAATGAGTTCCTCGGGGGAAGCTACGTGGAAGTTTGCATGTATTTCGCATGGTTGACACTTCTTCACAAATTTGGTGGCATCCTTTTGCAAGGTTGGCTAGTAGAACCCAGCTCGGATTACCTTTCTGGCTAACGACCTGGCCCCAAGATGGTTCCCGCAGATTCCATTATGAACCTCTTCTAACACCTCCGTGTCCTTGAGGTCGGGATGCACTTTAGTAGTGGTGTTGATATTCCCCTTTTATAGAGGATATTTTTCACCAGAGTATAGTTTTGTGCTTCCCTCCGAATCTTTTTGGCCTCTTTTTCCTCTTTGGGAAGGATGTCAAATTTTAGATATTCGAATAAGGGTTTCATCTACCCGAGGTCTAATTCGGTGACATCGAGGACATCCTGAATGACCTCTGTCTTGGCCACGGAGGGTTCTGGGAGAGTTTCTTGGATCAGGCTTCTATTGTTCACTCCTGGTTTGGGACTTACGAGCTTGGAGAGGGCGTCTGCCCTGATGTTGAGGTCCCGAGTTATATGTTTGATCTCGGTCTCTTCGAAGCACCTGAGGTGCTCTAAGGTTTTGTCTAAGTACTTTTTCATGTTGGGGTCTTTGGCCTGATACTCTCCATTTATTTGGGAGGTCACCACTTAGGAGTCGATGAATATCACTACTTTTTTCGTACAGACTTCTTCTGCCAGTTTTAACCCTGTAATCAAGGCTTCGTATTCTGCCTGATTGTTGGAAGTTGAGAACTCGAACTTGAGGGAGACTTCTATTTGTGTTCCCCCTTCGTTGACCAGTATTATACCTGTACCGCTTTCAACCTTGTTGGAGGATCCATCTACATATAACTCCCATGTAGTAGATTTTTGCTCTTGGTCTCCTGTGTATTCTGCTATGAAGTTGGTGAGGTATTGGGCTTTTATTGCTGTCTGAGTTTCGTACTTCAGGTCGAACTCGGAGAGCTCTATTGCCCATTGAACCATTCTGTCCGCAATATCCGTCTTCTGAAGGATCTGCTTCATGGGCTGGTTCGTTCGTACCCTTATTGTATGTGCTTGAAAATAAGGTCGTAGCCTTCGCGAGGCAACTACTAAGGAGTATGCAAACTTTTCAAATTTTTGATACTTTAGTTCAGGGCCTTGTAGAACTTTGTTGGTGAAGTACACAAGATGCTGGCTGGCCTCATCTTCCCGTATTAGAGCTGATGCTACAGCTTTGTCTGCTACGGACAAATACAGGACGAGTTATTCTCCGACCACAGGTCGGGTCAGAATCGGAGGTTGGCTCAAAAACCTTTTGAACTCTTGGAATGCTTCTTCACATTCCGGAGTCCATTCGAACTGGCATCCTTTTCTTAGTAGAGAGAACAGTGGAAGGGATCTAAGTGCTGATCCCGCCAGGAACCTGGAGAGGGCAGCAAGTCGGCCGTTCAATTGTTGAACCTCTCTTAAGGAAGTCAGGCTTTTCATTTCTAGGATAGCTTTGCACTTGTCGGGATTTTCTTCGATCCCTCTTTGTGTTAGCATGAACCCTAGAAATTTTTCAGTCTCCACCACAAAGGTACATTTTATGGGAATTAGTCTCATCCCATGTGACCTTACGGTATTGAAGACTTGCGAGAGATCAGTCAAGAGGTCGGTCTCCTCCTTGGTTTTTACCAGCATGTCGTCCACATGGACTTCCATTAGATTCCCAAGGTGGGGAGCGAATACCTTATTCATCATCAATCTTTGGTATGTGGTCCCAGCATTTTTTAATCTGAAAGGCATGACACATAGCAATAGTTCGCTCTGGGTGTGATGAATGAGGTTTTTTCTTCATCCGGCTTATACATCGGGATTTGATTGTATCCCGAGTATGCATCCATGAACGACAAGTATTGATACCCTGAGCTAGCATCTACTAGAGTATCAATATTGGAAAGTGGATATGGGTCTTTTGGGCATGCCTTGTTCAGGTCGGTATAATCGACGCACATCCTCCACTTGCCGTTTTGCTTTTTGACCAGCACTACATTTGCTAGCCATGCCGGATACTTGACCTCCCTGATGAAGTCATCCTCTAAGAGGGCTTGTACTTGCTCTTCCACCACTTGAGCTCGTTCTGGTCCGAGCTTGCGTCTGCGCTGCTGCACAGGTCGTGATCCGGGGTGTACTGAAAGCTTGTGGGACATGAGTTGGGGGTCTATCTCTGGCATGTCGGAAGCTTTCCAGGCGAAGAGGTTGGAATTATCTCGTAGGAGCTTTATCAGCCTCTATTTTAAATCTCCATCTAGACTGTCTCCTATGTTGGTATTTTTCCCTTCCTCTTTTCCGACCTGAACTTCTTCAGTTTTTTCCCCCGGTTGCGGCCGCAGCTCTTCTTTAGCTCTTACCCCACCGAGTTGTATGGTGTGAACTTCCTTGCCCTTTCCTCTAAGGTTCAAGCTTTCATTGTAGCATTTTCTTGCCAGTTTCTGGTTTCCCCGCACCGTCACTATTCCCTTAGGCGTTGGGAATTTCATGCAAAGGTGAGGGGTTGACACCACTGCTCCGAACCGATTTAGGGTAGTCCTGCCGATTAAGGCATTATATGCTAACCCCACATCGACGACTATGAAGTTAAACGCACAGAGTTTTGGATTTTTCCCCCTTTCTAAAGGTCGTGTGGAGGGGTATGTATCCTAGTGGCTTTATTGGCATATCTCCAAGTCCGTACAGGGTGTCCGGGTAAGCTTTTAGCTCCCTTTCATCCAACCCTAGTTTGTGGAATGCTGGTTTGAAGAGGATGTCAGCTGAGCTCCCTTAATCCACCAAGGTTCTGTGGAGATGGGCATTTGCCAAGATCATGGTTATCACCACCGGGTCGTCATGCCCGGGGATGATCCCTTGCCCATCATCTTTGGTGAATGAGATGGTTGGGAGATCAGGAGTCTCGCTTCCGATTTGGTAGACTCGCTTTAGGTGTCTTTTGCGAGATGACTTGGTGAGCCCTCCTCCCCCAAAACCCCCTCAAGATCATGTGTATATGTCTTTCTGGAGTCTGTGGTGGTGGGTCTCTTCGGGCGCTGTCATCTCGCTTTCTTTTTTCATGATTGTCCAACCTTTCCACGAGATATCTGTCGAGCCGACCTTTCCGGGCCAGCTTTTCTATCACATTTTTGAGGTCGTAACAATCATTTGTAGGGTGACCATACATCTTATGGTATTCGCAGTAGTCGCCACGACTCCCTCCCCTTTTTGTTCTTGATGGGCCTAGGGGGTGGTAGCCTTTAAGTATGGCAAATTTCTCTATACACATCGACTAGAGAAATCTTCAGAGGAGTATAAGAGTGATATCTCCTCGGCTTCTCTAGACCGACTTCCTCTTTCTTTTTGGGTTCTTTCTCTTTCTCTTTCAACGAGTGAGAGAGCCCAGGCTGCCAACTCGGCTCTCGTAGTCTAGCGTTTTCCTCCATGTTGATGTACTTCTCAGCTCTTTTCTGTACATCATTCAAGGAGGTGGGGTGCCTTTTTGATATGGACTGGGAAAAAGAGCCTTCCCTGAGTCCATTTACTAGGCCCATGATTACTGCCTCCGTGGGCAGGTCTTGAATCTCCAAGCACGCTTTGTTGAACCTTTCCATGTAGTCTCTTAAAGGTTCTCCGACCTCCTGTTCATGCCCAGGAGGCTCGGTGCGTGTTTTACTTTGTTCTTTTGAATGGAGAAGCGCATCAGGAATTTACGCGAGAGGTCGTCGAAGCTCGTGACCGATCTTGGAGGGAGACTGTTGAACTACTTCATCGCTGCTTTCGTCAAGGTGGTCAGAAAAGCTTTGCAATGAGTAGCATCAGAGGCGTCGGCCAGGTACATCCGACTTTTGAAGTTTCTTAGATGATGCTTTGGATCCGTGGTCCCGTCATAGAGATCCATATCAGGGCTTTTGAAGTTTCTTGGAACTTTTGCCCTCATTATGTCCTCGCTGAACGGGTCGTCTTCCCCCAAGGGCGAATCTTCTCGGTCGCTACGAGAGCTCCGGCTTTTAAGGGAAGATTCTAGCTTTAAGAGTTTTTCTTCTAACTTTTTTCGTCGCTCTATCTCTTCCTTTAAGCTCCTTTCCGCCTCTCTTTGTCGCTCTAATTCCTGTTCTAGCTGCTCCAAACGTCCTTGGTAGTCGTGGACTAACCCCATTAGCTCAGCTGCATGGGGTGGCCCTTCTTTTCCTGATTCGCGTCCCTCCGAAGAATTTACCTTTAGGTTTTTTAACCCAGAAATTTCTTCTCTATGTTGATCATTCGTTTCTGGGTGGAGGGTCATGTCCACGTCATGGTTTCCGGTGTTCAAATTTTCTTGTTCTGAATCAGTTGTGGCGTGACCATCTTCAGGATAGTTGTCTACCATCGAAGGATGATCTCTCGGGTCTCCGATAACGGTGCCAATGTTATGTTGGGTAATCAGAGATTGCTGGGCTAGACTCGCAAGGTTGGCCTAATCGTTTGAGGAATAATGCCTTCGGGTTAGTTTTGAGCTAGGAGCCCTCATCTGACTTGTGAGTGAATGAAGGATAGGGGTGGTACCTGCAAAGACACTCCGATGCCTAAGTAAGCAAGGGCCTAAGTAAGTTTAGAGAGTATTGAAACTTAGAGATACCTGAGGGGTGTCAGTGTATTTATAGTGGTGAATTAATAACCACTGTTGATGTAGTTCCTCTTTTTGAGGAGGATAACCGTCCCTTTATCTTAGGGAAGTTGAGATTTGACTCCTAGAAGTGGGTTGAGAGATTTTAGGGGTAGTTACTAATTTTAATATGTATTATCTGCCAGCTAATCTGACTCTCGACTTCCTTTTTAGTGGAGCTTGCGTTGAGTCCGACCTCATGGGAAGAGGTCGGTTGCGGGGGAGGCCAATCTATGGATTGGGCCTCTTTGTTTTATTTGGTCCTGGGCCTTAGTGTTGGGTCAGGGTATGAACAGTAAAATTTTTTTCTGTTGTAAAATTTGTCAATAATTAGTAGTAGATAAAAAAATTTGCTGGTAACTATTTATTATCATTTAAAATTTCCAATTGATAAATATATCGGTATCAAATGAATTTCTTTTAGTGTCTTTGCTTTTCGGGTTAGCATCTTCATATGTAGAGAGTATTTATAAGAAATTCTAATACTTAAATTCATTAGAGGTATGTAGGGGTGGCAAAACGGGTCGAGTCCATCGGGTCGATCTGCTAAATCCGCTAAAAAAGGCGGGTCGGGCTAGGATTTGGAGCCCACCAAATTAAACAAAAACTCGTCAAACCCCGCACCGCCAAATTGGCGGGTTTTGGCGGGGCGGGGCGGGCTGGTCCGCCGCGCCAAAGATTTTTATTTTTCATTTTTTATTAAATAAAAGAGTGATTACTATTATAAAATTAATAATTATAGAAATTTTAAACACTTTTTTTTCTTTTTTTTGTTTTTATTAATCTTTTAGTTATTAACTTTATTTATTTTATTTTACAATTTCGTATATATGCTCAAATTATGCGATTTATTTTTTTAAAATAAAGATTATTCTATCGACAAATATTATTTTGAACAATTTTATTGAAGTTAAAAATTAAAAAAAAAAGTGAAAAAAATTATATTATAATTTGACTATTTTTTATTTGTATTTGATTTTTTAATTATTATTTTTTTGGTTAATTTTATTAATTTAAAGAAAAAAAGTCAAGCGGACTAGCCCGCCGACCCGCCAATCCGCCATAAAGTGGGACGGGCTAACATTTTGAACCCATTTTAGTTGACGGGCAGGCCGATCTGCCCCGTTTATGGGGCGGGTTGAGGCGGACCGGCCCGCTTTGCCACCCCTAGAGGTATGTCTAAAATTTTGAAACTTAAAAAAATATAAATTATAAATTATAATTTTTTAAAAGAATATTTTTTTATTTTTTTAGTAACTTTTTTTATTATTAAAAATTTGTCAAATAGATTAAAAAAATAAAAAAAATTATTCGATTTAATGGCACCCAAACAAATACAAAACCAACGAATATATAGACATTTTTTTTATTTGATTTGCTGTGTCTGTGTGTTAGACAAATTTCTGACACGATACTCCTGACACTCGTTTGACACCGTGTCTTCTGTGTCCAACCATACTATAATAAAAAATAAAAAATTCTTCTCCGAACACATTTAGACACATCTAAATATCATCACGTGTCAGTGTGTCTAATTATTTGTATTTGATTGTTTAATTATTATTTTTTGGTTAATTTTATTAATTAAAAAAAACAGTCAAGTGGGCTAGCCCGCCGACCCGCCAATCCGCCATAAAGTGGGACGGGCTAACATTTTGAACCCATTTTAGTTGGCGAGGCGGGCCGATCCGCCCCGTTTATGGGGCGGGTTGAGGCGGGCCGGCCCGCTTTGCCACCCCTAGAGATATGTCTAAAATTTTTAAACTTAAAAAAATATAAATTGTAAATTATAATTTTTAAAAAAAATATTTTTTTATTTTTTAGTAACTTTTTTTATTATTAAAAATTTGTCAAATAGATTAAAAAATAAAAAAAATTATTGAAATTTTTTTTATCGATTTAATGGCGCTCAAACAAACACAAAACCAACGAATATATAGACACTTTTTTTATTTGATTTGCTGTGTCTGTGTGTTAGACAAATTTCTGCACGATACTCCTGACACTCGTTTGACACGGTGTCTTCTGTGTCCAACCATACTATAATAAAAAATAAAAATTTTTTCTCCGAACACATTTAGACATATCTAAATATCATCACGTGTCAGTGTGTCTAACTTTTTTCATAACATATATTTTTTAAACGAGTTTAAAAATAGCATATATTATTAAGTATTAAAAGAAAAAATATTTTAAATATTTTATATCATAAAAAAAGACATTAAAAATAATTAAAAAATTAATTTATATTTTAATATTAGTAAAATATTAAAATATTATTACAATTTATCTAATAAATACTTTATATTTTATATATATATATTCCGTGTTCTTATGTTTTATAAAAATTTTAAATTTACATATTTGTATATTTTGTGTTGTATCGTATTCTGTATCTATATCCATACATCATAGCTGGATTAAAACTATAAAGAGTACATTATCATGCATTTATTACTTACTTTTGAGGCGTGATATGATGAATTGCAACACATATGATAGATTCAAATTCAACTTGCTAGGAATTAAAGAAAAAATGAATATATTCGCATCTCAACGATAATTAATATGCAGAACTGACAAACAAAAGGCACAATGCCAACGATAAAGACAATCGCAACCGCAACCACTAATAATTAGCATTTAAAATCTTAATTCATAATGAGTTCCTTTAATTTGTTTTATAAGCATTTAAAATCTGACTTCATAATGAGTTCCTTTAATTTTCTTCTGAGTTTTGGTGATCTAGCCATCTTTATGTAAATTTTTTAATATAATGTGGGTGTGTTTTTTTCGTTTTAGTCTTAGGTATCTCTCTTTTTAATATGTCTGTTAGAAATAAGAGACTGGGAGAGGAATTTGAAAAATGTATTATTCAGTGTGATCAAAGATACAATATACAAGAGATATTTATAGGTGCTAAATGAATTAAAGTAATAAAAACATAGAATCCTACAATTAATATACAGATATACTATATAAATATAGATGATACTAATTGATCTAAATTGATTCTAATGATTATCTAACATCCCCCCTCAAACTCCAGTGGGAGCTAAGGAGACCAACTTGAGTTTGGATAACAAAGTCCGGAAACGAGTCGGGTGATGAGCTTTTGTGAAGATATCAGCAGTCTGATCTAGTGTTCCAACAGCAATGAGACGAATAGCATCAATAAGGATACGTTGCCGAACAAAGTGACAATCAATCTCAATGTGTTTGGTGCGTTCATGAAAAATATCATTATGGGCGATCTGAATAGCACTACGGTTATCACAAAAAACATCAGTAGGGAACGACTGAGGAGCACCCAGATCCGCGAGAAGCCAACGAATCGAGATAACTTCAGCAGTGGTGTCAGCGAAGGCACGGTACTCAGCTTCTGTGCTTGAGCGAGCAGTGAACGTTTGCTTCTTAGCACGCCAAGAAATGAGAGCGTCGCCAAGAAACAAACAGTAACCAGTAGTGGAACGACGATCAGTGGGAACACCAGCCCAATCAGCATCGGAGTAAGCCTGAAGAGACAAAGAGGAATGGGCCGAAAAATAAAGGCCATGAAATAGAGTGCCTTTGATGTAGCGAAGAATGCGAAGAACTGCCGCATAGTGAGTAGTACGAGGAGCTGACAAGAACTGGCTAAGTACATGAACTGGATAGGCGATGTCTGGTCGGGTGACAGTCAAGTAGACGAGACCGCCAACTAACTGTCGATAGAGAGTCAGATTATCCAAAACAGTGCCATCCATAGGGGTAAATCGAACATTAGGCTCAAGAGGAGTAGACTCAGTGCGACTATCTGTAATCTCAGCGCGAGTAAGAAGATCTGAAGCATACTTAGCCTGAGAGAGATAGATACCATCATCGGTGGAGATGACCTCGAGACCAAGAAAATAGCTGAGAGAACCAAGATCTTTCATCTCAAAGGTTCGGTGAAGTGAGGCCTTGAGATCAGAGATACCGTCAACATCATCCCCAGTAATGATCATGTCATCAACATACAGAAGTAGAAGAACGACTCCACGTTCACTTTTATGAATAAAGAGAGCATGCTCATGAGGACTGCAAGTGAAACCAAGACTGCATATGGTAGTGCTGAACTTGTCAAACTATTCACGAGGAACTTGCTTAAGCCCATAGAGTGCTTTGCGAAGGAGACAAACTTTGCCAGAGGGACAAGAATAACCCGGAGGGGGCTTCATATATACCTGCTGTTTCAAATCTCCATTAAGAAATGCATTCTTCACATCCATTTGACTGAGAGACCATTTTTTGACCGCAGCAATGGCAAGAAGAGCGCGAACAGATGTGAGACGAGCAACAGGAGCAAAAGTCTCTTCATAGTCAATACCATACTCTTGCGTACAACCCTGAGCAACCAATCGCGCCTTATACCGGTCAATAGAACCATCAGAGCGAGTCTTATTCTTGTATACCCATTTGCTGCCTATAACTTCTTGAGCAGAAGGAGGATCAACCAAATCCCAAGTGTGTGCCTTTTCAAGTGTCTGTATTTCTTCCTGCATTGCTTGTTGCCAATATGGATTTGTGGAGGCTTCTCTGAATGACTTAGGTTCATGTTGATGAAGGATAGTAGAAAAACAATGATAATCAAGAAGATGAGGAGGTGGATTCCTTACCCTTGAAGAACGAGCGGGAGGAGGAGGCATGACAGTAGGAGCAGGATCATCGTCCGGTCTGGAATCATTGGGAGATGGAGAAGGCGGAAGAACAGGAGGCTGTGGAGGGTCACTCAAGATAGAATCTGTAGAATCATCACTAGGAAAAAGATCAACATTGGGGTTAGTAAACAGAGGTGACTGAGTAGTAGGGATTGACTCAAAGGATGAGAACCGAGAAAACATGTGATGCTCCCAGAAGACAACATGACGAGATATACGGACACGTTTAGAGAGAGGATCCCAACAATGATAACCCTTGTGTTCAGTGCCATAACCAAGGAAACAACACATACGAGCCCGAGGTTCAAGTTTACTATGTTCGTGAGGCTGAAGAAGAACAAAACATACACATCCGAAAACTCGAAGAGAACTATAATCTGGGGAGGTATGATAAAGACGCTCAAAGGGAGTAACATTACCAAGAACAGAAGAAGGGAGTCTATTAATAACATGAACAACAGTAAGAAAAGCTTCACCCCAAGTACGCTCAGAACACGAAGAAGAAATGAGCATTGCACGGACGGAGTCAAGAATGTGACGGTGTTTACGTTCAGCTCTACCATTTTGTTGTGACGTACCAGGACAAGAAAACTCAGACAAAGTACCCTGTTCTGCAAGAAAAGTTAAGAGTTTGGAATCACGGTATTCCATAGCATTGTCACGTCTGAAAACCTTAATGACCTTTGAAAATTGACTTTTAATCATAGTAGCAAAGTTGATATAGATTTGGGGTAACTCATGGCGATTAGTCGTCAAATAAATCCAAGTAAAATAGGAATAAACATCAATAAAAACGACAAAGTATCGAGCTCCGCCCATAGAGGCAGTGGGAGCGGGGCCCCAAACATCAGAGTGAATGAGATCAAAAAGAGAGCAAGCAAGAGATGAATTATTGTGAAAAGATAAAACAGGTTGTTTGGCAGTTTGGCAAGAAATGCAATCAAAAGATTCATTTGGAACCTGACCTAAAACACCCTGAGACACAAGAGGACGCAGTTTTCCTAAGGAGGTATGGGCAAGACGTTGATACCATAAGTGAAGGGTAGAGGGAGAAGAAGCAGCACAGAGATTTGGTACATGAGGAATATGAAGTTTCTCAAGTTCAAACAACCTTCTGACCTTACGTTCAGTCCCGATGATCTGTCCCGTCCGAGGATCCTGTACATGATAACCAGAAACAGAAAAAGTGACTTCAAAACCCAGATCAACAAGTTGACCAACAGAAATAAGATTAAAAGTTTAATTTGGGAATATAATAAGTATCAGGAAGATTAAGAGTCGACTGGGATATAGAACCCTTGTGTGTTGGGTGCAAGAGGGAGTCGTTTGCAGTATTGACAGAAGGTCCATTTGTAGTGGCAGACAGAGACGAGAAGAGATTACGCAATGGAGACATGTGATTAAAGCATCCCGAGTCAAAATACCATTTAGAAGTACCTGGAGGGGTCGAAAGAGCAGCAGGGGTATTACCATAAAGGGAGAGAAGACATTGAAGAAGAGACGCAATATCAGATAGAGAGACAGAAGACGAGTTGAGAGAAGCAGTGGTGGTAGATTCAATAGTAGAAGCAGGCGCGGGACGTGGTGGGCGAGTAGGACAGGTAGTAATCAAATGTCCCGAGAGCTTGCAATAATGACAAAACAGTTGCGTACAATGGTAGCTAATATGACCTTTCTGGTGGCATGTGCGACATTCAACAGAGGGACAGCTGGAGAACGGGTGCCCGAAACGGTTACAGTTGCGACAGAAGGCCCCCTTTCTGTCTGTGGCAGCAAAAACTTCTGACTTTTCCATAAAAGTAGTCATAGAAAACAAGGAGTGGAGAGAAAAACCGCAATTTCTGAGCAGAAAATGAGGAAACGGATGGTAAAATCGGAAAGAGCTCACCAAAAAATCTTAGGGAGGGTCACACTTGTCCGCCACGTCAGCGCCACGTCAGTGAAGAGTGACACGTGGCAGCACCTGAGATGAGGGAGAAAGACACGCTGGCAGCGTGCAGGAGCCGCGAGTCGGGTCGGGTCAGGAGACGCGTGTCGGGTCGGGTCGGGCACGCGGGTCTATGAAGGAAAGCTTCGTCGCGACTCGTGGCAGCACCTGGAGCGTTGGATCGGTGCCGAGATCAACGGCTGCTGAAACTTCTGGAAGGCAAAACAGTAGTGGTGGCCAGCTCACTTCCGGCGGCGCATGGCGGCGCGTCCTGTGGCGTCCGGTGGCGAAGTTGGCGGCGTTGGAAAGCTGACGAAGAGGAGATCACAATGATGCTGGAGGTGACGAACCAAAGCGTCAGAAACACAGAGAAAAATGAGGGCAAAGAGGCACGGGTGGAATCTGGAAAGGAGAGTAACCTGGTCGTGGCAGCGTCTTTCGGCGGCACGTGGAGGCGCATCTGGAGGCGGATGGCGGCGATTCTGGTTGCGTTGGAAGCACGGCGATGGTGCACGAAATTGCAATAACACTTTTGCAATCCCGCACAACTAACCAGCAAGTGCACTGGGTCGTCCAAGTAATACCTTGCGTGAGCAAGGGTCGATCCCACGGAGATTGTCGGCTTGAAGCAAGCTATGGTTATCTTGTAAATCTTAGTCAGGATATCAGAAATTATCAGGATTGATTGTAAAAAGCAAAAGAACATGAATTGGTTACTTGTTTTTCAGTAATGAGGAATAGGTTGAGGCTTCGGAGATGCTCCATCTTCTGAATCTCTGCTTTCTTACTGTCTTCTTCATCAAACACGCAAGGCTCCTTCCATGGCAAGCTGTATGTAGGGTTTCACCATTGTCAGTGGCTACCTCCCATCCTCTCAGTGAAAATGTTCCTATGCTCTGTCACAGCATGGCTAATCAGCTGTCGGTTCTCGGTCAGGCCGGAATAGAATCCATCGATCCTTTTGCGTCTGTCACTAACGCCCCGCCTGCTAGGAGTTTGAAGCACGTCACAGTCATTCAGTCATTGAATCCTACTCAGAATACCACAGACAAGGTTTAGACCTTCCGGATTCTCTTGAATGCCGCCATCAGTTCTAGCTTATACCACGAAGATTCTGGTTAAGGAATCCAAGAGATATCTACTCAATCTAAAGTAGAACAGAGGTGGTTGTCAGGCACATGTTCATAGTTGAGAATGATGATGAGTGTCACGGATCATCACATTCATCCGAGTTAAGAGCAAGTGATATCTTAGAATGGAAGCAAGCATGATTGAATAAGAAACAGTAGTAATTGCATTAATCCATCAAGACACAGCAGAGCTCCTCACCCCCAACCATGGGGTTTAGAGACTCATACCGTGGAATGTACACAAAGAAACGTGTAAATTGTCATGAGGTACCGATACAATGTCAAAAGATCCTATTAATAGTAAACTAGTAACCTAGGGTGTACAGAAATGAGTAAATGACAGAAAAATCCACTTCTGGGTCCACTTGGTGTGTGCTTGGGCTGAACAATGAAGTATTTTCGTGTAGAGACCTATTCTGGAGTTAAACGCCAGCTTTCATGCCAGTTTGGGCGTTTAACTCCAAGTTTTATGCCAGTTCCGGCGTTTAACGCTGGAATTTCTGAGGCCGAATTGCTACGCCGGTTTGGGCCATTAAATCTTGGGCAAAGTATGGACTATCATATATTGCTGGAAAGCCCAGGATGTCTACTTTCCAATGCCGTTGAGAGCGCGCCAATTGGGCTTCTGTAGCTCCAGAAAATCCACTTCGAGTGCAGGGAGGTCAGAATCCAACAGCATCTGCAGTCCTTTTCAGTCTCTGAATCAGATTTTTGCTCAGGGCCCTCAATTTCAGCCAGAAAATACCTGAAATCACAGAAAAACACACAAACTCATAGTAAAGTCCAGAAAAGTGAATTTTAACTAAAAACTAATAAAAATATACTAAAAACTAACTAGATCATACTAAAAACATACTAAAAACAATGCCAAAAAGCGTACAAATTATCCGCTCATCAGGCGACAAGACGAACAAGATGGTTACGGGAGTGACGAACCAAAGCGTCAAAAAGGGAACAAAAAAGGAGGCCAAAGAACACTGCCAGAAAGGAAAAAAAACAATGGGGCTATAAACTAAAATTCATTGGAAAAAAAACCTAAAGCTCTTGATACCATGTTAGAAACAAGAGACTGGGAGAGGAATCTGAAAAGTGTATTATTCAGTATGATCAAAGATACAATATACAAGGGGTATTTATAGGTGCTAAATGAATCAGAGTAATAAAGACATAGAATCCTACAATTAATATACAGATATACTATATAAATATAGACGATACTAATTGATCTAAATTGATTCTAATGATTCTCTAACAATGTCAATGACTAATTTAATATGAATTTAAATTTTATTTAAAAATCTGTCGTTTGTTAATAAATTATATTATGTATAAGCTAAAGTGACATTTAAATCCGAACACTTATTTAAAGGATTAATCTCTACATACAAGTGATTCTGCTATACAAGTTTTACAAGTCCTCTAATTGATATTATGTTTAAACGCGTCTTTAACAGATTTTTAATTTTTGAAAGGATTCCGTTTCTTTTTTCAAATTTTTTGCCTTCTCTTTCTCCTTCTTCATTTACCTACTTTTCTCTCTATTCTCTTTCTTCGTTATTCTCGATTTTCATTATTTTTTTACATCAAGCTCTGAAATCATTTTTGAAGTGTTTCATCTTCATCGTCGTCTTTTATTTCTCCTCGTTCTTCTTTTGATTTTGCAACATTATGTATTTTTTCTTCTTTGTTTGATTTTTTCCTCCCAAAAAGAATTATAAGAATATGAAATAAGAAAATGAAGAAGAAGCAGCAGCATAAGATGAGGAGGAGAAAGAGGAAGAGTTCTGAATTATGCATAAGGTGTACTTCAATGAATTTTGGGTGTATTTCTTCAATCTTTTGGGTGTATTTATGTAATCCTTTGGTTGTATTTCTGTAATCGTTTAGGTGAATTCCTGTAATTCTTTGGGTGTATTTCTGTAAATCCTTTGGATGTATTTCTGTAATCGTTTGGGTGTATTTCTGAAATTCTATTATCTTCAAAACGATTTCAAAGCTTGATTTCAGAAACCATGAAAATAAAAAAAAACGAAGCAAGAATACCAGTGATAAACGCAGGTAAAACAACGAATGAATAGGCGAAGAGAGAACGCACGAAGGAGATCGAACAAATTTGTCAAGAAACTCGTTTTCATGGAGGAAGAAGAAGAAGAGTCGTTCATAATGCATGGTGAGTAGCGCGCTTTGGAAACAGGAAGTGGTTGAATAACGTGCGTGTATTTACTCTTGAATGTGGGAGTGTAATGCGCGTATATTTTGTTGGGCTTGTGCCAACTTGTAAGACTTGTAAGCCAAAATGACTTGTATGTGTAGCAGGCCTCTTATTTTAATAGTCAAATAAATTAATTATTCAACAAGTTAATTGTCTGGCAAAAAACAGAAATAAGCCAAGGGAAGCCAAAATTTACGTGAATCAGCCAAGTTGAAAATTGCTTCATCAATCAACCAAAGGATATTTCTATGTAATTCGAATGAGCTGAATTCGAATTACATTTCTATATAATTCGAACCTACACAACTCGAATTATATAAGAACGAAATACTCAGTAATTTGAACCTATGTGGTTCGAACTATAAGCACACATAATTTGAACTAGGTGAGTTCGAATTACATTGGCAGGCTTCCCCAGGTAATTCGAACCAGTCAGGTTCGAATTACCTCCATGCACGCCATTCAACGTGATTCGAAGCGAGTTAGTTCGAATTACACAAATCGTATTTTGAACTAGGCTAGTTCGAATTAGTGAGGACCAGACCTGTATATATATGGTGTGATCGTGAGTTGCTATCATTAGAAGGGGTAAGATGGCTAGTGAGGAGAGTTTTGTAGTGTTGGTTCACCACATAGGATCGATTAAGAGGAAAACTCGTTCTGGTGTGAAGTTCACTGATAAGGATCCTCTCTGTATTATCATGAGGCCTACGACGAGCTATGATGACCTTGTTAGCTCTGTATTGCGGAAAGTTGGTCTGGAAGATGTGAAACGGGTTAAGAAATTTTTCTTTCACATTCCAATCACGGTGCTCCAGAAAACCGTGAAGTATGATTGTTTTATGATCGGGAGTGATGAGGACTTGCAGGTCATGTTTCATTGTCGCCGGTAGTTTCCAGAAGTGAGGACACCAGAACTGTTGGCAAAATTGGTTGATGTGGTATCCAGCTCGGGGGGTTCGAACTGGAATACCACCACTTTAGCCGCGGTAGCCGGTTCTAGCTCCAGACCTGCCGTTGCTTCTTCTTCCGTCCCTGTGTATGAGCCACCCGTCCAGACTGTCGCCTCCCCTTTGTTCGCTGTTGATCTCAACGGCAGTGTAGGCGACGAGGTCAGAACAGGGGAGTTTCTGCCGACCTCTTTACAGTGTGCTGCACCGGCTGGGGTTGGAGATGGATTGTATGGTGATCCAGAGGACGATGATGTCGAGCCGGATATGATTGCTGATGACAGTGGCGATGATATTGGAGCAAGTGAGCCTGCTGGGGCGGGAGGTGGTTCTAGCTCTGGCACACAGCAGTATCCTCCACATTTTTCCTCTTTGGACTTGGATGCCATGAGGCAGGAGGGGGTTCCTGGGCAGCCTGCTGGATTTGGCGCTAGAGATGATGAAGGGTCTGCAGGTCTGACAGAGTTCCAGGTTGGTCAGCAATTTCAGGATAAAGATGAGGCCCTGTTAAGTGTGAAGACTTACAGCATCCGTCGAGGGGTACAGTACAGGGTAGTGGAGTCTGACTTTTGCCGGTATGTGGGCAAGTGTTCTGAGTTTGGGAATGGGTGCACATGGTTGATTTGGTTGAGTCTCCGATAGCGCAAGGGCCTTTGGGAGGTCAAACGATACAATGGACCGCATACGTGTCTCGCCACCTCCATCTCTAGCGACCACAGGAGTTTGGATTATCATGTGATATTGGCATTCATTATGCCAATGGTTAGGGCTGATGCATCCGTCAGCATCAAGGTGCTCCTAAATGTCACGGCCGCACATTTTGGGTTTAGGCTGACGTATAGGAGGGTCTGGTTGGCGAAGCAGAAGGCTGTTGCCCTGATCTATGGTGACTGGATGAGTCGTACAACGAGCTCCCTAGGTGGGTGTTAGGAGTCCAGTTGACGATGCCTGGTACTATTGCAATACTTAGGACGAGCCCTGCTCGAGTTGGTGGACAGTTGGACGAGTCTCAAGCTTATTTTCATGGGTGTTATGGCTAATTAAAAGTGTGACAGATTTGTAATACACTACAAGCGTACATGAACATTAACTATTTTAACTTGAAATAGAAAAGTCTGAGTAGGGTACCTCGAGGCCAACGGCCAGCTGCACGTATTATACCCAGCAGGCCTAAACCAAGGAAAACGCCAGAAGATCCAGGACTGAAGTAGCTGAAATGAGCCCGCTAACTTCACCACATGTCTGTTTGCCACTCGGCACATGCACCGGTACAACCATGCCAGCTAAGTAGGGAAGCCATCTGATGTGAATTCGGTTGCCGGACTTGTCGGCAAACAGATGAGTGCCCAACAACATCATGATATAGGCACGAGCAAAGCGCCGCACAGTCTCCTCATCGGCTCCCTCGGGGCACTCTCCAAAAGTCTCCTGGAACCAGGTGCAGTTTACTGCGAACTTCTGAACCTAGCTCGGAGGAGGAATCACTCCAAGCAACTCCTGGAACCACACTCAAGCTGGACGGCCACCCTGGATATATCTGAAAATCTGTAAGGCAACCGCTGACATAATACCCGTCCACTGGCAACCCCAACTGTTATGCCACGTCCTGAAGCGTGATCGTGCACTCTCCGAACGGCATATGGAAGGTGTGCGTCTCAGGACGCCACCGCTCCACGAAGGCACTAACAAGTGGCTCATCTAACCGGAACCATCTATCGTTCAGTCTCGCTAGATGGTATAACCTGGCCATCTGCAAGTATGGAACATACCGCTCATCGAGTCGCATGCCCTGTTGCCGCTGCATGCTCCTGATGCATCGCTGTGGCTGGGCATAACATGGACCGCATTATTAGAACTACTTAGAAAACCAGTTACAAAAATAACTAACACCAGAAATCACTTATGGAAACCACTAACACAATCTACATGCGAAACCATTATAACAAACCAGTTGCAAAACCACATGCTTAAACCGCTAACATAAACTACATACAAATCCACTTATGAAAAACACATGCAAAACCACTATCCTAAACCGCTTACAAAGGCACATAGTAAACCACTTTCAATGCCACCAAAATAAACCGCCAAAATAATTCATCAACAAAATCGCATACAAAATACTAACAAAAACCACTAATAGAAATTACTAACCTAAACGGCCAACAAAACCACATGCTTAAACCGCTAACATAAATCGGAAGCAAATCCACTTACGAAAACCACATACAAATCCACTATCATAAACCGCACACAAAATTACATAATAAACCACTTCCAATACCACCAAAATAAACTGCCAACATAAACCATCAACAAAACTGCATATAAAATCACTAACAAAAATCACTAACATAAACCACTAACTAAACCGCATGCAAAACCTCTAAAATAAACCACTTGCAATACCACTACGATAAAGCACTAACATAAACCGCCACTAAAACTGCATGCAAAGCCACTAACTCAGATAAACCGCTAGCACAAAGTTTTCTATCTACTAACCTTGTCGTTGATGACCCCGGCTATATGAGCAACTCCGTCCAACCGATATAGCCTTTCCGGGTCGTCCCCCATCGGCTGACTATTCTGTTCGAGTCTTTGTCGGAGTGAATCTGGGTCGTTTTCTCTGGGATTTGGTGGGGTATGAGAATGGAATAGTGGTTCGAATGAGGATGATTCAAACTCCTTATATAGCCGGAACCTATGTAATTCGAACCAGCCTTGTTCGAATTAGTATTTGGAACAAATTGTGAGTAATTCGAACCAGCTATGTTCGAATTACTTGGGGAAGCGTTCACGTGTGTAATTCGAACCAAGGAAGTTCGAATTATACTCCTTCGTAGTTCGATTCACCTAGGTTCGAATTATGTGAATCAGGTGTTCCTTCATAATTCGAGTTATATTGGTTCGAATTATATGTTTATATAGTTCGAATCCAGCTAGTTCGAATTACATAATAACGTGCTTTGGCTGATTCGTGAAGCTATTTTCAGTTTGACTTATTCATATAACTTGTTTCCTCCCTTGGTTTAATTATGTTTTTTGCCCTTAATTATATGTGTTTATATCTTAACTGTAATTTTTATACGGAGATATTCTTATTTGTGTAACAACTTCAAATTCTAGTCTATTTATACCAATGATTCGTTGCAAAAGAAAATGAAACTCATGAGAAAAAAGAAGCTAGAAATAATAATGTCTCTTTTGGTCAAAAGCGTTCTCCTCTTATGGCTGTTTTTGGTGCCATTAGTCATTAATAGCAAAAAATATGTGACAATTCACAATGATTTAGATGGAGGTGCAAACCTATTAGTTCACTGCAAATCTAAAGATGATGATCTTGGACCACATGTTCTTGCTCAAGGCCAATTTTATGAATTCAGTTTTACTCCGAATTGGGTTGGGAACACATTATTCTTTTGTTCCTTTCAATTTGATGGTACTTGTCATCGGTTTGATATATACAAAGATCATAGGGATTATGTTTATTGTGATCATTGTGATTGGTCTGTACATCGCAATGGACCATGCAGGCATTTTGAAGCTCCGTGGCATGATTGCTTACCATGGAATCAACAAACATGTTAAAAATACATAAAATAGATACTGTTATGAGTCTCGTAAAATCCTTTAAAAAATAAATCTCATATCGGGAACCACCACCTGAAAAAAAAAAAAAACGAGTAAAGTGTCGCAGAGTGGAGCCCAAATTCATGTAGAACTATTTTTCAAGTATTAATTCGTCAATGTAAATTTTTTTTTAAATATTAGTCTCACGAGACTCATAATAGATATTATGATAAACAATTAACTCAAAGTTGTTCTTAATTTTTTTTTTTTTTGGAATAAGTTGAGAACTCATGTAATTTCATGCTACAGTTATTTCAATTTTTTTTTAATTTTTAATTTAGGATAAATGATCTTTATAAACTAAAGGAAAACCAATATTACTTTAATTCTCTAAATACAAAAACGTTATTTAAATGTCTCGTTTTATATTTTTATGTAAATCAAATTCATTAAATTTAAATTAAGGTTATTAATAGTATCGAATTTAATAGATTTAAATTACATAGACTAAATAATCTAGTTAGCTACTACTAAATTGAATAAAGTATATTCGATTTAGCTTCCTCCTTAATAAATCGAATTGATTGAGGCTAATTATAATAGACTACAAAAGTTTAAATTTTATCCATAATCAATTGATACAAGTGGTTTTGATTTAATAGTAATAATAAATCGAAGGTAATAGGTTAAAATCCTCCAATATAGAATGCTTATCATATGTTTAGCATAATATATATATAGTCGTAATTGTGGTCATCTCCATTAGCAATTTGTAATTGTCGTGTTATATATTTTTGTTTACGTAAATTAAATGTAAATTTTAATTTTGATATACTGTTAATATAAAATTATTTTATATATATTTAATTATATAATATTATATTAATAAAAAATAATTATTTTTTATATTAATTATATAAATAATTATTTAAAAAATAGTTATAATTATATAACTGTATAAATATTTTACATTATCAATATATTAAAATTAAATTTTTACCTATAATATAACTAAAATAGCTGCAATAGAAATTGTGTTAGTAGGTTGGAATGGATAATAAGTAGTAAAGACTAATTTTCAAACAACCGACTATTTTGGTATTCTTTTTTTGGGTAATGCTAGGTAAACAAAAAAAATAGCCAGAACTTGTCTTATTTAGCATTTATTAATTGTCGCAACAATTAATGAATATTAAATAAGACAAGTTATGGCTGATTTTGGCTGATTTTTTTTGTTATTAAATATTTCCGTTTTTTTTAAGATATAAAGCGTGAATTATGGATAAGCTCTTAGCACAATGAGCTGATGAGAATCACTTCATAGTAAAATTAGAATTAAGATTTAAATATTTTTTAAAAAATTTAAGGTTAAAATATTTTTTTTATTGTCATTTTAGATAACCGTTAAAAGATTTAATTGGAACATCATTAGTCTATCTTATCACATCATTAATTATTTTATAACAAAAATAAAATCAAAGATTAATGTGTATTAGTTGAAGGCTAAATTAAATAAATTAAAATACAAATATAACTTCGAGAATTAATACGAGTATTCCGTTGACATTGTTATCTATGATATACCAGTATACCGCCATGAATAATGAATACATATACATTGCAAATTTGCAATAATTTGATTCTTTCATTTCTCTCTCCTCAATTACTCTGGTCTCCCCGGATCCCTGCGTAAATTTCGTCTCTAGTGGCATTTTGGTTTATCATCATTTATTGTCATTAAATTAAAATATAATGCTACGAAAGGATGACTGCTGGATGAGTGTGTTTGAATAAGCTTCTAGAGAAAAAAGAATTCAATTAATTATTGTAGTTTTTTTTTTTTTTTACAAAAATCACGATATCTAATACTAAAAATTGGACTCAAATATATCTAAAGTCTTAAAGATCTAATTTGATGATTGAAAGTTGTTTTAAATTTTAAAAAAGATGTTATAATTTAAAAATATTGAAAAAAAACAACAATTCAACATCACTTAACTTAATTCCTAAGTAATAATTCAATATTAAGATTTTAATGTCTTATATTATAATTATTATTTTCCTTTTAAGGAGAGAATTATAATATTAATTACGATTATATTATGTGTATATTAAAATCAGTCATTAAAATTATCTATTAATATAAATACATGTTAAAATATAAATACAAATTAAAAATAAATTGAACCATATATATTTATACCACAAATATATTAATAATTAATTTTAGTATATAAATAATATTTTTATATTAATTATATATAAGTTTAAGAAAATTGAAGTCAAGAGATAAGAAAAATCAGAAACTTATAAAGCAATTTATAACCTCAAAAATCACAAAAAAAAAAACTCATAACATTATAATAACCTCATGATAAATATATTATTTTAAATACATGCACTCAAATATAATTTTTAATCTAGTATTTCTTACGATTTATGTTAACTTAAACGTTAAAGTTCTCGCGACCCAACATGTGATTATTTATAATGACTTAGAAGGAGGTTTCGACTACATAAGAAATTTACAAATTTAAAGATTAATTTTGGAGAGCATCATCTGAGTCCATGATATTTCTCAAAATTATAATTTTTGAATTTGCAATGAATCGTTAAGATAATTTTTTTTTATTTTTTATAGTATTTTCTAACTTGACATATCAATAATTAATTTATTATAGATTTAATTTTTATTTAAAAATTTGTTGTTGACTAATAAGTTATTTATATATAAGACAAAATTTAAACCCGAATACTCTGTGAATGATAACATATTTTTTTATCATTAATGCATAAAGTCAGCACAACTAACATAAAGAAGAGAACGGATTGATCAAAATTTTTTAAATTGAAAAAATTAATAAAATGATAAAATAAGAATTAATTATTTTTAAATTAAGATAATAAAATACATATATAATAAAAATTATGAATTTAATAATAATTAATTTTTTCCTTTAACACTAGTTTACTAAATTTTTTATTTTAAAAAATTTAAATTTCTTTTTTTTTTTATATATTTCGAGCTCAAAATAGTTATTGTTGATCAAAATATATGATGAACACGGATGGTAAATTTAGTGTGGATTGTCATTGGCCTAGACATATTTGTAGGCCCTGTAGAGATTTTAATTCTCCACCACCAAGACTTCGTTGCCTACGTTGGATTCACATGTTTTCTGAGGTTAATTTTTTTTTTTTTTTTTGAGAAAAGGATAAATAAGTCTCTGATTTTTTATTCCGCAAATATTCTTGTCCCTAACTATTGGAAAATACTTTTAAGTTCCTGACGTCCTTAAGGTAGCGTTTGTTTTGAGGTATTGGGACAGAGACTGAAAGACTGAGACTCAATATCATGTTTGTTGGTTCAGAGACTAGTACTAAAATTTTTGTCTTTGTCTCCAAAATTTCAGTATTTCAGTACCTCCAAAAAGTGGGGACAAAAGGGACTAAAATTTTTAAAGACGGAAACTAAAATTTTAATAATATTTTATACCTAAAATACCTTATTTTCAATTAATTAATTCCAATTTTACCATTTGTACAAATTAAATTAGAGCTTCATTCTTGTTTCAATTTCTGTACCCCACTTTGCACCAAACAAAATACTGAGATTTATTTCAATCTCTGTCTCTTAGTCTTTGTCTCTCAGTTTCAGTCTTTCAGTCTCTGTCTCTCCACCAAACGCTACCTAAAAGTTGGATAGATCAGTCCTTCCATCTAAATGTCTCTGTCAATCCAACGGAAAAGTATGACGTGGCTCCTGTTCTGCTTACCTAACATTATGGCTGCCCACGTGGCACGTTAGTGAAGGGAGCATTTGTAAATAGACAAAGAAGTCCCTGTCTCTCAATGCAATGTCGTTTTGTGTGTTGCCCTTTATATACACTCTCATCCCTTAACTTATGTACAATGCCTATTACACCCACACAGTTGTTACAGAATTACATTAAACCCTAAGAAGACTAACGATCAAATGCAAGAATACTCTGTTTCTCCCTTCAAAAAAACCACTATCCAGACTTAGAAAGTTCCAGTGTGCAGTCACTGTCGAAGAGGGAGAACCATCTAATGTTGTCTGATTTGCCGTCTTCATCATTGAAGGTAAGAATCCGTTGTGCTGCTTAGTGAGTCGATTGTCAGGTTCAATGGTTATGAAAGTATAAACTGTTTTGTGAAAGGATTGTACGTGCATGGTGATAGTAGTGGTAAAAAAAGTATGTGGGGCTTTCCTATGAAATTGATTCAATGTTAGGACAAAGAAAGGTTCTTGGTTGATTTCTGTTACTATTTTTTGAAGGACATTACTTTTTGAGTGTAGAGTTAGTTGATCATTGATTTTTATTTTTTTTTCCAGATGGTTGATGTGTTTGTGGTGCCAGTTTTTCACCATGGAGGTAGTTTTGTAAGAACGAGTAATGGTTTTCTTGTTTATCAAAATGGAAAGGTAGAGAAGTTTCCCGAAATGGACCTGAATTTTGTGAATTTTGGGGATTTGATCACACTGTTTAAAGGCTTGGGGTACCAATCATACAAGGAGGTTTATTGGTATGATCCAATGAGTGCTGATGTTGAGTCGGGGCTGCACATTTTGACAGGGGATGTAGGGATTAATGCCATGCAAGAGAACAAAATGAAGAATGCAAAGACGAATGAGTTTTACCTGTACTTTGACCACCCTATTGATGAACCTAAGATTTTGGAGGGTGATGGAAACAAAGGTAAGAGTCCTGTGTTAGAAGAGATTTAGAGTTCATCTTCGGATGATGGGTACGAGAGTACGGAGGATGAGCCCTACAAACCTCCACCACCCGAATTTGAAAGTGACAGTGATGAAGGTGATAATAGTGCTGATGATAGAGCAGGCAAGAGGAAGAGAGTTAGTAAGGGAAAAAAATTGTGTCTCCAAATAAGTCAGCTGCAAAGAAGACAGATGCAAAAAGAAATAGGAGAAGTTGGGTAAAGAAGGGACAAAGTAGTGGAATAGGTGCAACTGAAGTGAATAGAAGGCAGCAGGCCAGGACTAGGCCCAATGAGTAGCAGGCTAGGTCTGGGTCCAATGAGCATCAACCCAGTAGTAATGTTGGGCCAGGTCCTAATGAGGAGCCCAACAGAGACCCACATCCCAACAGAGATCTAACTGTAAGGTTCTATATGTGAGTGCAGTCCAAGATGATGATGATGATCCCATATATGATTATCATTCTGAGGATCTACATACTCCTATATCATCAGATAATGAATCTAGCAAGCATAATTTCCTAAGTTTGATGATGATTATGCTTTTGGAAAGGAAAGGTTTGAATTAGGGACTAGGTTTGCAACCATAGAGAGATTTAAGGAAGTTATGAAAGACTCATTCATTGTTGAGGGTAGAGAACTTAGGTGGATTAAGAATGACAAGGAGAGAGTGAGGGCGGCGGGATGCATGGATGATGAGTGCCCGTGGTTAGTCATTTGTCTTACAACAAATCATTGTAATGTTATCAGGTGAAGACTTACAAAAACGATCACACAAGTGCAAGGGACCTGGGAAGTGACACGGCTGATCAACATTGGATTAGTAAGAAGGTGGAGAAGAGAATGAGTATACAGCCTCATATGAGAACAAGTGAGACTATTAACTTTCTGAGAGAAGAATTCTCACTCACTGCACATCCAAAAATAGTCTATAGAGCAGATAAAAAGGCAAGGGAGAAGATAATGGGCGATGAGAAAGAGCAGTATAATAATGTGAGAGATTACTTGTTTGAGATTCTATGAAGCAACCCAGGGTCCAGGACAGAACTGTGTGTAACTCCAATTCCTCAACCCCCTCCTGTGTTTGATAAGCTTTATATAGGTTTAGAGACATGCAAACAGGGTTTCAAGAGTGGATGTAGGCCTCTGATACACTTTGATGGTTCTTTTCTGAAGACATACTATGGTAGACAACTCCTAACAGCAGTGGCTCAAGACGCAAATAATCAATTTTATGTTGTTGCCTTTGTAGTTGTATGGTCTGAAACCAAGGAGTGTTGGAAGTGGTTTCTGACTCTACTTTAAGAGGTTTGGGGGATGTGCAGACTAACGGTTGGAATTTCATGTCCGACCAACAGAAGGTAACATTCATAACTCTTTATTTAGTTGCTAATGGTTGAATTAATTCATGTTGAGTTCTGCTTCAGTTGGGGAATTATACACTGTTAGGGTATGTTATAGTTATGGTAACTATTTAATGTAAGCTGCTATTGAATAGTATGTTCTGGTATATAATTGTTATAAAATGCTATTTTCTGTTTATGATTAATAATGCAATTGTTTAGTGATTGCTAGTTTTGTTTAGTGTTGATATCATTGTGTACTGTGTTAGGGATTGCTACCTGCATTGAAAGAAGTGATGCCAAATGCCTATCACCGAAACTGTGTCATGCACATTTGGAAAACTTTTATAAATCAATTTAAGGATTTATATATTCGGGAGGTGGTTTGGGACTGTGCTAAATGCACCACCATACCAGAATTCAAAGAATAGATGGAGAAGCTTAAATGCATTAATCAGGATGCGTGGGAATACCTTTCAAAGTTTGAGCCAGCTACATCGGTGAAGGCATATTTCTCACATGAACCAAAAGTGAACAACCTCACAAATAACATGTGTGAGGTGTTCAATGCAAAGATAGTCAACTATAGAAGCAAGCTTATCCTCACAATTTGTGAAGAAATTAAGTGCTATCTGATGAGGAGGATGGTCAAGCATAAAGAGCTACTTGGAGATTATCCTGGAAAGCTCGCACCTGTTCAGCAGAAGAGGATGGAGCGTCTAATAAGGCCAAGTAATAAATGGTGCGCAGAGTGGATAGGTGACGACAAATGTAAGAGATTCGAAGTAAGTCATAAAGCTATGATGAGTTTGAAAAACTCTAAATTTATATTTGTGATGACTAAACATTATTAAAATAATTAATTACAAAATTATTAATTAGATTTTTATTTAACATATGTGAATTAATAATTTTGGGTTGCAGGTTTTATAATTGGGCCGAAACATAAAAGAAATATTGCAAGCCCAAATTAAAACCAACATTCAGCCTTGGTATATGCTTCCTATAATGTGGTTGAAGCAATTTGTGATTAATTGGGCCAGAACTCAAACATTGCCATAAGCCTAATTAGTTTGGATGAATCAAAATTTTATTAGGCCAGATTAAATGTTGTTGCTACTAAGCCCAATTTTAATGTTGATGAATGTTCCTCATGCTTGATCCGAAATCAAGTGAAGAAGAAAGCAAAAATTGCTTCCAACGGATCCAAGTATTTTACCATGTGATGAATTACAAATTTCATTAAATTGTCATTTATTGTATGGGAAATATGAGAGAGAAATTTGCAATTGAGTTGATTGATGGCCAGAGTGCTGCACGCTACCAATAGCAAAGAAAGGAAAGTAAATTAACTCATTTAGTTTAATTGTTCAAAAACACTTGATTGCTTCTCTTTCTACATTTTCTATTCTCTCATCTCTCTCTTCTTTTCGGACAATACCCAGGAAACCATGGAAGCAAAAATGAGCTACCAAAGGAAAAGAAAAGCAAGTCTAAAGACCATCATAATGATGGCAAAAAAACATAAAAAATATATAAAGTATGCTGTGGCTGAGATCTTCAACCATGAATGGTAAGATATGGTGATGATATCTTGGCTTCTTCATACCAAAAAAAAGGTAGAAGGAGATTCGGCCAGCAAGGAGGAGATCCTTGGAGGGATGGCTTGTCTCTGATTCTGCTCAACCACCACAGAAAGTAGCTAGAGTGGCAAAGTGATGGAAGAGGCAGAGATTAGAGCAGATGAAGCCATCATCATCATGAAGCATCAATGGCCAGAAATCCATCTTGGAGAGCAAGCCAAGGATGGAGCGCTTAGATTGATGAAGTCAGATGACCAAGGAAGAACTAGAGGTATTTGCATGTTGGGTTTTGCATGGGTTACCTCTTCTCTCTCTTTGGCCGAACCGGTTATGTGTGAAGGAAAAGAAGTTAAGCTTGGTTTTTGTTTCAACTGTGGAGGCTTCTCCCTTCTATAAAAAGGGTAAACAGTCACGGTTTGAAATAAGGAGTTAGAAGTAAGCAGCGAGAGTGCAAGGCACAGAAGTCTCATAGCTACCTAAGCTTACAGATTTTCTTCTCCTTCAATGTATTCTGTTTTGTATTTTTCTGTTTAATTTTGTCATGTCTTGAGTCTCATGGAAAAAGACAAACAGTGAGGTTTGTATGAAAAAGTCATAGAGCGGAAAAAGACAGAGAGGGCAAAATTAAAAGAAAAAGCCATAGATGTCCTTAGAGTTCCTTTGTTCATCTATGTTGTGTTTCATGATTCTGTGGGAATCCCCTTGTAAGTTAGGTTAGCACTTTACAGTTTGTAATCAAAATGGTTATAGTGAAATTCCATCATTGTTGTGATGGAGGCTGGATGTAGGCTGCATTGCATTTAGCAGCTGAACCAGGATATATCTGGGTGTAATTTTCTCTCTCTTCTACTCCATTTTTGATTCTACTGCATAGGAGTCAAAACTAAAAAGTATCTCGTGCCAAGTGACGAGACAAAAATAAAAGTCTTGTGGCTAGGGACGAGACAAAAATAAAAAAGTCTCCTTAAAGACCAGAAAGTGTAATCAAGAAAAAAGGGGCTAAGATTCAACCCCCCCTTCTCTTAGCCACTGAAAACCATCAATTGGTATCAGAACTTGGTCTCAAAGCTTTGCAGCTTGGAGAAAAGATTCTCATGGCAGAAAGCAGTGGCTCAAATCTGGTGTCCTACAATCTTACAGAAGGACAGTCAAGCAACATACCACCTCTTTTCAATGGGAAAACTATACCTATTGGAAGGAGATAATGAAGATCTTTGTGCAAGCAGTAGACTACAGGCTTTGGAAGATCATCCTAGAAGGACCACAGTTTCCTACTAACACAAGTGCCGAAGGAGTAGTCTTTCTTAAACCAGAAGCAAGCTGGACCGAGAAAGATAGGAAGAAAGTGGAGCTAAATGCCAAGGCTGTAAATCTACTCAACTGTGCTATCGGCTTCGAGGAATACCGACGGGTATCACGATGCACAACGGCAAAGAAAATCTGGGACAAACTGTAAATCACTCATGAAGGAACCACCATCGTGAAGAAGACTCAGATAGACATGTTAAACAGGGAGTATGAAATGTTTGCAATGAAGGAAGGAGAATCCATTGATGAACTGTTTGAACGGTTCAACACCATCATTGTTGGCTTGGATGCTATGGGAATAACACATTCTAATTCTATGTTTGTGAGAAGAGTGCTGAGATGTCTCACTAAAGAATGGAAAACAAAAGCTTTAATTATTTCTGAGAGGAGTAGCCTTGATTCCATGACATTTGATGATTTGAGAGGAAACCTTCTTACTTTCGAAAACACTTATTTAAAAAAGGAGTCAAAAAAGAAAGGAATGCTTTTTTTCTGTAACTAACCCCATGGATGATGAATTCAGTGATAACTCTTCTGAAAATGAATTTGTGTTGTTTGCCAAAAAATTCAGGAAAATAGTGAAGTTCAAAGGCAAAGGCGGCAACTCAAGGAAAATGAAGAAATACCTTAGCAAAGTAACTTGTTACAACTGCAAGGAAATGGGGCATTTCAAATCTGATTGTCCCAAGTTAAAGAAGGAGGAGAAGAAGAAATGGGAGAAGAAGAAGGGTCTGATGGCATCATGGGAAGACTTAGAAAATGACTCAGACAGTGATGAAGAATCTGAGACCAAGTCACAGCCTTGTCTCATGGCAAATCATATAGATCAGGTATTCTTTCAAAACCCTGACACTGAAGACCTTCATCTTATGATAGATCACCTTTCTGAAAAAATAAGATATTTTCTGCTTGATAATCAAGATCTTGAACAACAAATTATCATTCTTAAAGCTGAAAATAATTTTCTCAAAGAAAAGCTAAGGGAGGTCGAAACTGCTTGTGATCTTGTGGAAGAAAATAAGCAGTTGAAAGTTCAACTTAGAAGTTGCGAAAGTGATCATTCGGTAGTTGCATATGTAAACTATTTCAAGGAAAATGAGAAGTTGCTGAAAAAGGTTAAAAATCTTGAAAATGACTTAGCCAAGTTTACTCAAAGTTCTGAAAATTTAAATCAAATTTTGGCTAGTCAAAAACTACTCTTTGATAAAGCTAGTTTGGGGTTTTATAAATCTGATAAGAAACCTTCTTTTAAAAATAGAGCTTTTTCATCCAATAACACAAGGTTTTAAGATCCCACCTACTTTAACAAAACAGCAACCCCAAGGTTTTGTAGGCTATGCAACCGAAACAGTCATTTTCCCGTTCAGTATTTCTTTGGTGAAAGAATGATTGGTGATAAAATTTACAAAGTTATTTTTGATTACAATGATTTGGGACATAGGAGATGGTTTAATGTGAAAGGATCCAAGAAGATTTGGATACCTAAGGTCACTTGAGCTCATTTTGTAGGTATGCCTAGCATCCAAGAGGAAGAAAAATATGTGGTACATGGACAGCAGATGCTCTAGGCACATGATCGAAAAGACAACCTTTTTCATAAAGCTTGATGAATATGATGGAGGACTTGTCACTTTCGGTGATGATGGTAAAGGAAAGATAGTGGCCGTTGGAAAAGTTAGTAAAAGCTTTTCATCTTGTATAAATGATGTTCTTCTTGTAAATGGTTTGAAACATAATTTACTTAGTGTAAGTCAATTGTGTGATTTAGGATTTGAAGTTATTTTTAGAAAGTTTGTGTGTTTGGTTGTTTGTGAAAAAACTGGGATATTCTTTTTGAAGCTAAAAGATGCAACAATGTGTATGGATTAACTCTTGAGAACTTGAAAGAACAAATGTAATATGTTTTACTTCTCTTGAATCTGAAAAATGACTATGGCATAGAAAGTTGGGTCATGCTAGCATGTACCAAATTTCTAAGCTAGTAAAGAAAAATCTGGTTAGAGGAATTCCTAAAATCAAATTTGATAAGGATCTTACTTGTGATGCTTGTCAATTGGGCAAACAAGTTAAATCCTCTTTTAAACCAAAAGATAGAATTTCAACCAAAAGGTCATTAGAGATGTTACACATTGATCTTTTTGGTCCAACAAGAACTCAAAGTCTAGGAGGTAAACACTATGGTTTGGTAGTGGTAGATGATTACTCTAGATTTGTTTGGATACTTTTTCTTGCTCATAAAAATGATACTTTCCATGCTTTCTCAACTCTTTGTAAGAAAATTCAAAATGAAAAAGATTTAAAAGTGGCCCATATGAGAAGTGATCACAGAAAAGAATTTAAAAATCAACACTTTGAAAAATTCTGTGATGACTTTGGAATTACTCATAATTTTTCATGTCCTAGAACACCTCAACAAAATGGGGTTGTTGAAAGAAGGAATAGAAGCCTTCAAGAAATGACTAGGGCTATGTTATGTGAGAATGAGGTTCCTAAATTTCTATGGGCTGAAGCTGTAAATACAGCATGCTATATTTTAAATAGGACAATAATTAGAAAAGGGTTGAAAAGAACTCCTTATGAGCTATGGAAAGGAACCCCTCCAAATCTTAAGTACTTTCATGTTTTTGGATGCAAATATTTTGTGCTTAACAACAAATAAATCTTGGCAAGTTTGATCTAAAATTTTATGAAGGAATGTTTGTTGGATACTCTACCACTAGCAAGGTCTATAGGATTTATCTCAAAGATCATAGAACCATAGAGGAATTCATACATGTTACTTTTTGTGATTCTAACTTAATTCCCAATACTGTGATAGATAATGATTTAGATTGTGAAGAAGCTGGAACAAGCAAAGAAAATCTCAAATCTGCCCAAAATGAAGAATCTGCTAGTCCAGTTTTGTCTCGTCAGAATGGAGGAGACATTTTCATTTTGTCTCCTGAGACAGCACGAAAAACTGAAACAGTGAGACCAATAGAAACTCATCAAAGATCAACACCACAAAGGAAGCCTAGAGAATGGAAGTCTATGAGGGGTTATCCTCATGACTTCATCATTGGTGATCCCTCTCAAGGAGTAACAACAAGATCCTCAACCAAAAGACAATCCGAACCAAGTAACTTTGCACTCTTGTCACAAATGGAGGCCAACAATGTCAAACAAGCTCTTGAAGATCCATCATGGGTCAAAGCCATGCAAGAAGAGCTTGCTCAATTCGACAAGAATGAGGTTTGGACACTAGTACCTCATCTGGATGGTAAGAACGTTACGAGTACTAAGTGGGTTTTTAAAAATAAACTTGCTGAGGATGGACAAGTTGTTCGTAACAAGGCTAGATTAGTGGCCCAAGGTTACGATCAAGAAGAGTGTATAGATTTTGATGAGTCTTTTGCTCCGGTGGCTAAAATGGAAGCAATTAGATTGCTTCTTGCCTATGTTGCCTATAAGGGCTTCAAAATGTTTCAAATGGATGTTAAATGTGCTTTCCTTAATGGCTTTATTGATAGAGAAGTGTATGTGGCTCAATCCCCCGGTTTCGAACATAAAAATTTTCCAAATCATGTTTTTAAATTATCAAAGGCCCTTTATGGCCTTAAGCAAGCTCCAAGAGCTTGGTATGAAAGGTTTAGTGCCTTCTTATTGGAAAATAAATTTCAAAGGGATACCACGGACACAACTTTATTCATTAAAGCATCTAATGATGATATACTTCTAGTTCAAGTTTATGTGGATGATATTGTGTTTGGATCGGCCAATGAATCCTTGTGTGAAGAGTTTGGAAAACTTATGACTAGTGAGTTTGAGATGAGTTTAATGGGAGAGCTAACTTTCTTCCTTGGTCTCCAAATTAAACAAACTCCTAGTGGTACTTTTATTCACCAAGGAAAGTATGCTAAAGAGTTAATCAAGAAATTTGGCCTAGAAAATTCCAAACCAATGGGAACTCCAATGCATCCAAACACTAAGCTTGAAAAAGATGATAATGGGAAAGATGTGGATGAAACAAGGTATAGAGGTATGATAGGATCACTCATGTATCTTACATCCTCTAGACCGGACATTGTTCAAAGTGTGGGTGTATGCTCAAGGTTTCAATCTCACCCATAGGAATCCCATCTTTCAGCCGTTAAACGCATAATTAGATACATTAAGGGAACTAGTGATTATGGCTTATGGTATCCAAAATCTGATGATTTTTGTGCAGTAGGGTTTTGTGATGCAGATTATACGGGAGATAGAGTGGATAGAAGGAGCACCTCTGGGATGTGTTGCTTCCTTAGAAGCTCACTCAACATGTGGTCAAGCAAAAAACAAGCCACAATAGCTCTATCCACAGCTGAAGCTGAATACATATCTGCTTCTGCATGTTGCTCACAATTAATTTGGTTAAAAACGTAGCTGGAAGATTACAAATTAAAGATCAATAGTATACCATTGTTTTGTGATAACATGAGTGCTATAAATATTTCAAAAAATCCTGTTTTACACTCAAGAACAAAGCACATTGAGATCAAATATCATTTTATTAGAGAACATGTGCAAAAAGGTACTATTGATATTCAATTTGTAAAATCTGAAGATCAGCTTGCTGACATTTTTACAAAACCCCTATGTGAAGACAGATTCTGTTTATTAAGAAAAAGCTTGGAAATGATTGATCTTGCTTCTGTTGATAATTTGTGAAATTCTGATTCTGCCCTGTTTTGTCTGGTAGGAATGGACGAGATAAAAATAAGAATGAAGGAAGGGATGTGATCTAGGGGGAGGCTGCGCAAAAATTAATTTTTGTGGGCCATACCAAATATCTTTGACCCCACCTTGACCGTTTTGTTAGTTCATCATTTTTTTGAAAATCAAAATCTTTTTGTGGTCTTATCAAATCTAGTTGAAAGAAGCATAGTGTCAAATTAAATCTTTCCTTTCAACTAATCCCTTGATTTAAGGAAACCACCTTTTTCAAATTACTTAGAAATCCCTTGGTTATTAACCGTGCTCTTAATGGTTATTAACCTCCTCCACCTTCTCTCTCCAATCCACATTTAATGCTTCCCTATCTTCCTTCCTCCCTCACTCCATTCGGTTCCTACCCAACCTCCTCATATTCCACTCCTCCATTCTCACTACCATGAAAAAGAAAACCGCCCCTAGGAAAAGCGAACGGATTTTTCTTTCTCAAAAACTGTCCACACCCCAATCTCATACACATATACACATTCACTTCACAACATCATAATCACCCTCACCTCCCTCCAAACACACAGACACCATGAGAAGAAAAGTCATAGCTAAGAAAACTTCTTCAAGAAGGAAGAAGGGAAAGGAACCTGAGGAAGAAGAAGAGGAATCACAAACATCCTCCATTCCATCACCACCGCATTCACCACCCAAAAAGGCTACTCCTGGAAAGAGTACTCAGAAGATAGACGGTCTTGCACTGCATGACACCACCGAACCTGCCAACTTGGAATCCATGGAATTCAAGAACAAGTTCAGTAAAACACATTCCCACTATGACCCTGCCAGATTCAACTCTTGCGCCTCATTTGAATTTCACAAAGATGTTCTGGAAAGGCGTCATCTCTGTCAAACCTACCTTGTCAACCTTGACAATCTCTCTAACAAAGGAATAAATGTGACTCCTTTGTTTGAATTATTTCAATAGACTCCATTACTTCACATTCAAAAACCGGTTTACCCTGGCTTAGTCCGACAATTCTATGCCAACATGAGACTCATTGATGGCACCATCCACTCATATGTGAAGAAAGTTCATATCACTCTTGACACTGCCACCATTGGGACGGCCTTGGGATATAAAGAAGAAGGGTCGAGAGCTTACATGGCCGAAAGGTGGGACTCACAAGTCAGCGTCACCTATAAGGTTGTTCTTCAACACATATGTGAGAATCTCTCAGGCTTGGATGGAACTACTCCTATCCACAAGGCCCTTGGTCCCACCAACTCATTGCTTCACAGGATCATCACCCACATCTTGACTCCTCAAAGCGGCTCTCATAATAGAGTAACATATTCTGACTCTCTTATCTTATTTGCACTTGTTACCTCTACTCCTATTTCTTTCGGTTATCTTATGATCCGCCATATGTGAGACTCGGTAAGAAGCACCAAAAAGGCAAATCTGCCTTATGGTATACTCTTAACCAGTATCTTTGAATTTTTTAAAGTTGACCTTTTGAATGAGGCAGTAGAAAACAAAGTATCAATGGTCAAAGGTGGTGGAGTTGTTAAAGGAACCAAGAGCAAGAAATCCATGGCTTCAGAGAGTAACTATGAGAGCAGACCTGAGTCATCCAAAACAACCGAGTCCATCAAAAAAATTCTTGCCGAATTTTCAACCATGTCAGAATTCATGTTCCAATCTCACAAGGCGGCACGCAAACTGGCATATGAAAGTGAAAGAGTTTGGATGAGATGCAAAGACAGGGTCAGTTTGATGTTAGAAAATTTGGAGAAGGATCTGGGAGATGCAAGTGAGGACGGGGCTGAGAAATCTGACCTTCATCTATCTGATGATTAATTCTCTGTTTAGTTTAGAATATTGGCTTAAGTAGGCTCAATCTGATATTATGTTTTGTTTGGTTTGATACCTTTTGATACTTTGTGATACTTTGTGATACTCTCTGATACTCTGTTATATTTTGCATATTATGTTTCCTGTGTCCAACTCTTTTTGCATGACAAAAGGGGGGAGAAAGTGCTGAAAATTGAAAATGGAAAAACAGGGGATGAAAGAGAATTCATGATCACCCTTTTTAAAAAGGATACACCTGATGCTTGATAATGCATAATGATTGATTGATTATAATTGTGATGCATTTGATCATGTGGCTTCCTGGTTGGTTATTAATGTGCATTCTTGTGATAGCTTTATCTTTATGAATATGTTTTCTACTAGTGAAATAGAAATATTCTGATTTATCTTGGTAAACATGTTTGCTGAATACTTTATTTTTGACAGTTTCTTTAAGCATTGGGTATGAAAATAAATGCTGAAAAATTTGCTATGATCATGCCATGATTAAAAATATTATTCTTTCCATAAGCATGTTGCTCTATTGGATTGAAAAATATTTTTTCTCAAAAGATTTTTTGATTGATCTTGTTTGAGCAAAAAATCAATTTATGATATCAAATGAGTTTTGATTATCAATCCAACTCTGCTCATAAATCAAGCATTTAGCATCATGTAATGAATATGCTAAATAACATTGTTACTTGAAACTTGATTAAAATGTTACAGGTTAATGCTTCCTTTGGTAAAAATAGCATAGATTAAGGGGGAGCCATGTGACAATTTGAAAGGGGGAGAAATTTAAATTTAAAGGGAGTACTTTATACTCTAATCTCTAAATTTCTTTCCATTTCAATTTTAATAATGTTTGTCATCAAGGGGGAGATTGATGAGTTTAGAAAACTCTAAATTTATATTTGTGATGACTAAACATTATTAAAATAATTAATTACAAAATTATTAATTTGATTTTTATTTAACATATGTGATTAATAATTTTGTGTTGCAGGTTTTATAATTGGGCCGAAACATAAAAAAAATATTGCAAGCCCAAATTAAAACCAACATTCAGCTTTGGTGTATGCTTCCTATAATATGTGGCTGAAGCAATTTGTGATTAATTGGGCCAGAACTCAAACATTGCCATAAGCCCAATTAGTTTGAATGAATCAAAATTTTATTGGGCCAGATTAAATATTGTTGCTACTAAGCCCAATTTTAATTTTGATGAATGTTCCTCATGCTTGATCCGAAATCAAGTGAAGAAGAAAGCAAAAATTGCTTCCAACGGATCCAAGTATTTTACCATGTGATGGATTCCAAATTTCATTAAATTGTCATTTATTGCATGGAAAATATGAGAGAGAAATTTGCAATTGAGTTGATTGATGGCCATAGTGCTACACGCTACCAATAGCAAAGAAAGGGAAGTAAATTAATTCATTTAGTTTAATTGTTCAAAAACACTTGATTGCTTCTCTTTTTACATTTTCTATTCTCTCATCTCTCTTTTCTTTTCGGACAATACCCAGGAAACCATGGAAGCAAAAATGAGCTACCAAAGGAAAAGCAAAGCAAGTCTAAAGACCATCATGATGTTGGCAAGAAAACATAAAAAATATATAAAGTATGTTGTGGCTGAGATCTTCAACCATGAATGGTAAGATATGGTGATGAGATCTTGGCTTCTTCATACCAAAAAAAAAGGTAGAAGGAGATTCGGCCAGAAAAGAGGAGATCCTTGGAGGGATGGCTTGTCTCTGATTCTGCTCAACCACCATAGAAAGTAGCTAGAGTGGCGAAGTGATGGAAGAGGCAGAGATTGGAGCAGATGAAGCCATCATCATCATGAAGCATCAAGGGCCAGAAATCCATCTTGGAGAGCAAGCCAAGGATGGAGCACTCAGATTGATGAAGTCTGATGACCAAGGAAGAACTAGAGGTATTTGCATGTTGAGTTTTGCATGGGTTACCTCTTCTCTCTCTTTGGCCGAACCGGTTAGGTGTGAAGGAAAAGAAGTTAAGCTTGGTTTTTGTTTCAACTGTGGAGGCTTCCCCCTTCTATAAAAAGGGTGAACAGTCACGGTTTGAAATAAGGAGTTAGAAGTAAGCAGTGAGAGTGCAAGGCACAAAAGTCTCATAGCTACCTAAGCTTACAGATTTTCTTCTCCTTCAATGTATTATGTTTTGTATTTTTCTGTTTAATTTTGTCATGTTTTGAGTCTCATGGAAAAAGGCAAACAGTGAGGTTTGTATGAAAAAGCCATAGAGCGGAAAAAGGCAGAGAGCGTAAAATTAAAAGAAAAAGCCATAGATGTCCTTAGAGTTCCTTTGTTCATCTATGTTGTGTTTCATGATTCTGTGTGAATCCCCTTGTAAGTTGGGTTAGCACTTTACAATTTGTAATCAGAATGATTATAGTGAAATTCCATCATTGTTGTGATGGAGAGTGGATGTAGGCTGCACTGCACTTAACAGCTGAACCAGGATATATCTGGGTGTAATTTTCTCTCTCTTCTACTCCATTTTTGTTTCTACTGCACAGGAGCCAAAACCAAAAAATATCTCGTGCCAAGTGACGAGACAAAAATAAAAGTCTTGTGGCTAGGGACAAGACAAAAATAAAAAACTCTCCTCAAAGACCAGAAAGTGTAATCAAGAAAAAGGGGGCTAAGATTCAACCCCCTTCTCTTAGCCACTGAAAACTATCAAGCTACAAAGGTGGACATGGATCTCATCAGGCAGACCTGCTCATGCAACAAATGGCAGCTGACTGGTTAGTTTTAATTTATTGTTAAGCATTTTTTCAATACTAGTCCATGATGTTCTAATTGCTGGCTGAATGAGTTAAATTCCATGATGTTTTAATTGCTAGCTGAATGAATTCTGGTTCATGATGTTTTAATTGCTAGCTGAATGAGTTCTGGTTCATGATGTTTTCAATACTAGTTCATGATTTTTTTATTACTGGTTCTTTTTTATTACTGGTTCATGATTTGTCTTGTACTGGTTCATGCTGTTATTTTGTGTTAGGCATGCCATGTATCCATGCCATTGCAGCAATAAGGAAGAGGCATGATCATTCGAAGGATTATGTGCATCCATGGTTGTGCATGGAGTCAATCCATAAGACATATGCTCATTGTATTCAGCCTGTGCCAAGTGAGGAGTTTTGGACAAGGACCGAGTATTCAAGGCCGGATCCTCCGATCATAAAGAGACCAATAGGCAAGCCAAAACTACACAATAGACAGATGGATCCAACTGAGTTAATGATGCAACAAGGTGAAAAGCTTAAGAGATTATTTAAAGTGACTTGTAGTAAATGTGGTGCAACAGGACATAACTACAAGACAAAGGCGCTCCATCTGACCCCAACTGAAAACCTAAGACAAAAAAGGCCAAGAAGGATTTCATATCTCAATCATTGGCAGTCCTCCCACTGTCACAGTCAGCTCCAACTAATAGTGTAAGTAATTTGCTGAGGGAGTAATCTGTCTGATTTCTTAATGGTTAGGGATATATGTGTCTAATTACTGTATGCTAAGGAATGTATGTGTCTATTTACTATATGGATGGGATGCTCCTACCACCCAAAGTACTCCATCTAGTCAGGATCATAACATACCTAGTCAACAACTCATGCATGCTGTAAGTTAATGAATTTTCTATGTGAACTATTGATTAATTAATGACTAATTTGTCTTATTTTTATGGCTCCTTGAAATTCTTGTCAACCCAGGTTTCAACCCAGGTCTCAAGTGGTGTCACCCCAGGTCCTTCCAACTCTGTGGCAGCAACACCAGTGGCATCCCAAGTCAGGCTAGGTCTAGTGACCAGAAGGACACCGTTTAGGCCTCCACTCCAAGTTTCATCTACAACCCACCAAAAAGCTCAAACAGCTCCATCACAGATGAGACCCAAGCAAAAGATACTCAGGCCATCAGTTTCACTATGCCCCAGTCCACTCCCACCTCCAAGTCAGCCAAATTCACCACAGTCTCAATCTCATCGTGCTCCACATCAACATCAGCCTTCAGTTTGCCCTTATCCAACTGGCCCACATTCACCTCAAATTATCCCAAGACCAAGTGCAACAACTACCCAGGAGACATTAGTAGCAGCAAGCATGGCCACCACTAGACTATTCAAATTCATCCCTAATTCACCTTCCATCATACCAAAGAAGTGAAGAACTGTGTGACTTTGGACATTTCACTATGCCTTGTAATAGCTTTTAGTAAATTTGGTATTGCATTTTGGTCGATACTTATTTCTGGACATCCTTGAATTAGGATCTGTATTTTGTTTTTGAGTCTTACTTTTGTCATGTTAAGCTTCATCAAACTATGTACTTTAGGAGACTTGTTCATTTTGGGAAGCTTTCATTTGTGAAGTTTATGAAACTCTAGCTAAAACAAACTTGTTTATGTTATTGAACATCAACTTTCAAAGTTTATGTATGCAACTATTAAGTCTAATTCTTTAACGTTTTCATGTTTCTTTAGATATTCAAAATATAACTTGAACATACTAATATTATAACTTGAGTTGCATTTAGATTACAGGATTCATATATAGCCAAAATGGCATGTTTCAATACACAAGAAAAACCTAGAACAACTCATTCTCTATCATGATTTCTATAATTCATCTCTCAAGCAATAGATGCATAAAAAGCAACACAAACAACACATATAATTACACTAATACACTAAGCTAATGGGTTTTTCTTCTTCTCCAAAGCAATAATCTTCTCCTCCAAAACAGCCATTCTATGATCCAATTCCTCTTCCTTTTCTATAACTACAACATGTTTCTTACCCAAATGTCTCATATTAGAGATGCAACAATTGCTTCCTATTTTGGCAAGATGCTCATCGACCCAAACAAAAAATTTGCAATGACGTTCTTTTTCCTGTCAAAATTCCCAAAATCATCTACTGTCTACAACCATTTCAGATCAAACCAAAACAAATTTTTTAACTTACCTTATAGAATGGACAATCCAAGAAGATTCTGTTAGGGTTGCTAATGGTCCTCGACATATACATTATTGCATAAACTCCACAGAAGCACCTCGGGGTGATGGCATCGTGTAGATCTCCAGCACGACGAGCACATGGAACTGAGCTTGAGGCATAATTTTCTTGTCTTATTCCACTTACGCTTCTTCTTGAGGTTGATGATGCTCCTTAGTAGCCATTGTTGAAGTATGTAGAACTCCTCTCCTCACCACCAGCCACCAGCATAAACAAATATACCAAATAAATTTAAAGATTAGGGCAACACACAAAACGACGTTGCATTGAGAGACATGAACTTCTTTGTCCATTTTTTAAAAGCTCCCTTCCACTAACGTGCCACGTGGGCAGCCGTAATACCAAGTAAGCAGAACGGGAGTCACGTCAGACTTTTTCGTTGAGTCTGATGGAGACATTTGGACGGAGAAACTAATCCGTCCAACTTTTAAGGACGTCAGGAACTTAAAAGTATTTTTTAATAGTCAGAGACGAAAATGTCCATGGAATAAAAGGTTAGAGACCTATTTGTCCTTTTCTCATTTTTTTTATAGATATGAGATGGGTGATATATTTTAATATAATAATTTTCAATATTTTTTAAATTGTAAAAGCTAGAAAAATGATTGGATCTGATTTTTATACCTCAAAATTTTTATTTTTTATTTTTTTGAAGTAGAAATCATCAAAAAGTCCAATTTCAAAACTTAAAAGGTTTAATTTTTGTACCCAAAATTTGAAGAATTTTGTACTTCTCAAAAATTAAAATCTCATTTTTATACTCTAAAATAAACAATATTACATTTGAAATTAATATCTCAGTAGTTCATAATTCAAAAAATAATCTTGTCAGCCCAAAATAAAAAATAAAAACAGGTTTTCGGGATATATATCTATATCTATATAGAATAATGTAAGAATTGAGAACAAAAAAGAACAATGTGAGAATTATTCAATATTTTTGCTCTTGCAATATCTTGTTGGAATAAATATTTTCTCATCACTGGAATGTATTATAGCAGAATATCATGTCATTTCACATTAATTATTTTATTATCTCATTCCTTCTTTTTTGGTTTGGATCGTATTGAAATACAAAACCTATAACATATAGATATTTGTTCAGGAAATAAGATTAGATTATTCTCATAGTAGAACATAAATGTACAGAATTAGAATATAAAGTTGTGATCTATCATGCACGGACATTGGCACGAACATGAGACACGACATGAAACACGTCGACATACAAATTTTAAAATTTTATCTGATATGGGGACACGCATATATATAAAATATAAAGTATTTTTTAGATAAATTATAATGATATTTTGATATTTTATTGATATTAAAATATAAATTAAAATTTTTAATTATTTTTAATATCTTATTTTAATTATATCAAGTATTTAAAATATTTTTTATTTTAATAAATAATAATATATACTATATCTAAATTTATTTTAAGAATATATGTTAAGAATAAGATTGGACACGCTGACACGTGATGGTATTTAGGTGTGTTCAGGTGTGTCCGGAGAAGAATTTTTTATTTTTTATTAAGACACGGTTGGACACAGCAGATAGACACGCGTGTCGGACGAGTGTCGTGTCCGAAATGTGTCCGACACGCAGACACGACAACTCAGCGAAGTGTCCGTGCTTCATAGGTTGTGATAGATGGTCTCCTATGACTCTAAAAAATTTGCCACATGTAAAAAAAATTTAAAAATAATAAATTTTTATGTTTAAAAAATTAAAAATAATAAATTTTTATGTTTAAAAATTATATTTAAATAAAATATTTGTAAAATATAAAATTTAGAGTAATATCTTCATGAATATTAATCATTAATCAATTATGAACTAACATAAAATTATAATACAATTTATTTAGGAAATGAATAATCAACAATTAATATTAATAAATAAAAATATTATCCAAACGCTTTAATTAAAAGTATGAATGGTTAATTATTTTTCATTATTAATAATATTTTGATCATAACAAAAAGTAAAAATATAATTATATCTAGATTTTAAAAGAATAATTAACGTTATAAGTAACAAATTATCTATTTTATATATTATGTATATTATAAATTAATGAATTAAACTAAATGATATAATGAATTATAATTACTTGATATAAATTATAATAATTTATGTGATATTTTAAAAAAATAAAATGAATAAGAAGAAATAAAAAATAGAAGAGATATAAGACTACAATAAAATAAATTGAGTGTGTGAGTTTTTTTTTATAAATTTCATATCACATCCGTTTCAATAATAATAAATAAAAATGCATCAACTTAATATCTAAGAAAAAACGATGAGATAAAATCATAACACAATTTTAAAGTAAAAGCTTAAATTAGACCATAATATCATTGTACAACACAAATTAAAAATAACTTTACACTACTATATACTACACAAATAGGTAAATGACTTGAGTAAGTTTAAATACAGAACTTTTTTTATTTATGCATACATGATAACACCATGGTCCATGAATGCTTCATGACTAACATATCATATATAGCTCAGAATGATGAGCACTCATTTAATGGGAGTTGGAGAGCGTGGTGGTTTGTGTCCACGATAGTTGCCTTCTTGCGACGACACCTCGTATGAAGAAAAATAGTTGTAAAAATTACCCAATAAAAGAGTAATTGATAAACAAACAATATTTTCTTCTAGTATATATGATCTTTATAGTGATAAAATAAAAATAGAAGAAATAAAATGTTATATTTTTATATTAGGAATAGAATTTGATATATTTATCCCAATAAAATTAAATAATTAATTAAGTATAATTCATGTATTTAAATAAATAAAATAAATTAAATAGAAGTACTTTTAAGAATTAATCAAATTAATTAGTTGATACAAATAATTAGTATAATTAATTTTATTTGATTTATTAAATTCAAAAAAATAAATTAAAAAATAGTTGATTGAATTAATTAGTTGATTTAATTAATTTATTATAATTGATTGGATTTAATGAATTAAAAAAATAAATAAATAAAACATAAGAGACAATAATTTTTTTAACTAAATTCATCTATATTTAATCAAAATAAGTAACAAATTCTCTATATTATTATGTACCTTATAAATTAATGAATCAAAATAATTGATATAATAAATTATAATAAATTGTGTAATATTTAAATATCTAATAAAATTATTAGTTGATATAATTAATTTATTGTAATAAATTATATTTAAAAAATTAAAAAAATAAATTAAAAAACATACTTAAAAATATACCATATCAGTTTTATCATTAAGTATAAAAATTCGATTTTAGTATAATAGAATAAACTAGAAAGAGATCATTATTGTGCATTTATTACTTACTTTTGAGACGTGATAAATTACAATTCATATAATAGACTCAAATTCAACTTGCAAAGAATTAAAGAAAATGGTAATATTAAGGTGATAATATCTAAAATTATTTTTATAATATAATATATATAATATTTATAATTATATATTCATTATATTTAAAATTATTTAATTATTTTAATAATAAATAATTAATAAATATTGAATAAAATAATTTTATTTTTTTAAAGATTATTGTAAAGAAAAATGAATAGATTCGCATCTCAATGATATCTCAATATGCATAACTACAAAAGTCACCATGCCAACAATAAGGCTAATTTTTTTTGATATTAGAGGAGTGTGTGAGTTGTGTTTGATTATGGTGTATATAGGTGTTAGACACAGATGTGGGACAGAGAGAAATCGGACCGTCCGAATTCTTTGTTAAAATATTCATTGACCATAAATCGGACCGTCCGATTAGTTTTTGTTTTTTTCTTTTTTATTTAAAATCAAATCTAACCGTCCGTTTACACCTTTTGTTTTTTTTTTTTTGAACTCAAAACGGACCATGCGTTTTTAATTTTTGTTTTTTTTTTTATTTTTCCTTTTAATGAAAACGGACCCTCCGTTTTTAGGTTTTTTTTTTTTTTTTAAAAATCAAATCGGACCCTCCGAGTTTTATTAAAAAAATATTTTTTTTTAGATCTCCTCTAATCGGACCGTCCGAATTCTTTGTTCTAAATCGCTCGATCCGATTTCAGTTTTCTAGTACCATACGCAGGGAAAGTACCCCTATTCTCCATAATACTGTATCACCCCACATCTCCCACCATATTAAAAATAAAAAGCGCAACAATAAAGACAATCGCAACCGCAACCATCATTTATAAGCTGATAAAAATCTTACTTCATAATGAGTTCCTTTATGGCTTTATTTTGTTTGAATTTTGGTGATCCAGTCATCTTTGTATTAAGATAATAGTAAATTACAATTTTGGTGATCTAGTCATCTTTATATAAAGATAAAAATAAATTTTTTAATCAGTAACATTAAATAATTAATAAATATTATTATTTTGATCATCAGTATTTAATTAGTAATAATTTATATTTATATATATTTAATCAGCAATATTATTCTTTTTGTGATATTTATAATTTATATTTATTTATATTTATCAGAATTTGTGCATATGAATAAACACAATTTTATTTATATTTATCAAAATTTGTACATATAAATCAATAAAATTTATTTATTGAAAATAATTTGAAATTTATGCTGATTAATTAGTGGCAAAAAATACTAAAATCCGTTGGCTTCCCAAATTTTTTATTTTTTAATATAATACGTGTTTATATGTTAACTATAATTTTCATACGATTACTTTTTTATTTGGGTAACAACTTTAAATTCTAGTCTATTTATACCAATGATTCATTCCAAAAGAAAATGAAACTCATGAAAAATAAAAGCTAGAAACAATAATGTCTCTTTTGGTCAAAAGTGTTCTCCTCATATGGCTGGTTTTGGTGCCATTAGTCATTAATGGCGAAAAATATGTGACAATTCATAATGATCTAGAAGGAGGTGAAACCCTATTCGTTCACTGCAAATCTAAAGACGATGATCCTGGACCAAATGTTCTTGCTCATGGCCAATTGTATGAATTTTCTTTTACTCCCCATTGGATTGGGAACACGACATACTTTTGTTCCTTTCAGATTGAAGATAAATGTTATTGGTTTAATATATACGATTATCGTAGGGATTATTCTTATTGTGATCATTGTGATTGGTTTATACACCGCAATGGACCATGTAAGCATTTCAAAGCTCCGGGTCCTGATTGCTTACCGTGGAATCAAGATACATGTAAAATTATATAGTAGGTACTGTTATGAGTTTTGTAAGATTCCTGAAAAAATAAAAGAATCTCATATCGAGAGCCAATATTTGAAAAGGAATCTTATATAGTCTTGGAAGGACAAGAGAATGAGTGAAGTATATTAAGGAGTGAAGTACCGCAGAGTAGAGTCTAAGATTTTATAAGACTCTTTTTCAGTATTAGTTTGTCGATGTAAATTTTTTTTTCAGGTATTAATCTCACGAGACTCATAACAGATATTGTGATAAACAATTAACTCAAGGTTGTTCTTGTAATTTCATTTTGGAATAAGTTTAGAGCTCATGCAGTTTTGCAGGAGTTATATCAATTTCTTCTTCTTCCTCCCTTTCTTTTTCATTTTTAATTTGTACATATACATATGTGGAATAACTTCCAATGATGATGAATATTATTTAATTTTGATTATGAAGACAACTATATATATTAAATAATAGAATCTATACAAATTAAATAAATTAATAAAAAATAAATTTAAAAATTTTAACAAAATTTTAAATTAACTAAAAATTTTCGTGCATCACATGTAGGGCTGGAAGTGAGCCGAGCTGAGTCGAGATAGACCAAGCTTAAGCTCGACTCACGAAAATTGAGCTTGGCTCACGGCTCGACTCATTAACAATCGAGCCTATTTCTTAAGCTCAAGCACGGCTCACCGAAAGCTCACGAGTTGGCTCGAGCTCACGAGCTGGCTCAAATAAGAGAAACATAAATAAATAATCTATAATTCTATATCAATAAATTATAACTTATATATTTTAAAAAATATTTGAAAAGATGAATTTTATATATTGTTTATGTATTAATAAATTATAAATTATTTATTTATGTCCTATATTAAAATTATATGTAAAAAAATAAATATAAATATTAAATAATTAAGATTGTTATAATATATATATATATATATATATATATATAATCGAGCCAGCTCACGAGCTAATGAGCTGAGCTTATCCAAACTCAAGTTCGACTCATTTAATTTATGAGCTCAATTCCAGACTCAAACTTGACTCATCAGCTCACGAGGTTAGCTTATCGAGCTGTTAACAAGTCAAACTCGAACTGACTTATGAGGTGACTTGACTCACTTCTAGCCCTAATAACATGCAAAGGAATCTAAACTAGTGTTATTATAAAAAAGAAACCTTTAAGGATATCATTAAAATGAGGGTATATTACATTGAGTTTTATTGAGAATAATCATCTATGCTACTTTATAATTTTAGGTATTAGATTAATCTTTATTAATTTATGTTTATTTTTTTTCAAAAAATAATTTAATATTTTTCACGTCTTTCTTTAGGTTTTTTATTTTTTTATTTGTATTTTATTATTATCTTATCGTTATTGTTAATTTTATATTTAAAAAAATAAAAAATACATTGCAAAAAAAATTATTTTTTTTGTATTTGTTTTTTTATATACTATTTTTTCAGTTACAAGATTCGAAGAATCTTTTTTGAAAAGAAAAAGAATGATACGCGCTTCAAATATCAGTGATATAAAGAGTTCAAATATTATTTAAAAGTTATTAGTTTACATTTTTAAAATGTTCAATTTAATTTGATTTATTTTAATTTTGTTTATTTAGTTACTAGATTAGACTTTGTGTTTATGAACTTAAGGTTTTCTTTGTTTTAATCTAATAAGAGGTTATAAATATCTTATAAGTTATAAACTATTATTGTCGTAGTATTGAGTGATTAGAGATGCCAAAACACTTTTTTTTTTTCATAACAAAACTATAATATGAACAAATGAGATTGAGTGAATTTCTCTTGTTACACGAAAAATTAGGTAGAAGATTGAAAAGATCATTCTATTCAATTTTTAAACTATAATGATGTCAACAAATTAAGTTCTAGAATTTCTTTTTTATTACATCAAAAAATTAAATAGAAAATAGAGTAATTTTCTTTTTATTTAATTTTATTTTTTGTAATTTTTATTTTAGTTTTAATATTTTTTTATTCGGTTTGAATTTTTATCTTTTTATTTACCCACTTTTTCTTATCAATTTCGGTTACAGCACGTGAGTTAGTTGAGTTGGTTACACTTAGTAGATAGTGAATAATTGAATATCCTCCAATATATATAGAGTGCATATCATATGTTTAGCAGAGTATAGTGTAGTTGTAATTGTGGTCATCTCCATATATCAAATTGTAATTATCATGTTATATATTTTTATTTACGTAAACTAAATGTAATATAACTAGAATAGCTACAATAGATAGAATTGTGCTATTAGCAGTGTGTATCGGATAATAACAGACCAAACAACCGACTATTTTGGTATTTCCTAAGATATAAAGCGTTGATTATACATAAACTCTCAGCCTACGGTTGAAATAAAAAAACTGAGAATAAATGACAAAAATTAAAAGATAAAAATTAAATTAATTAAATTTTTGTATTGTATTTAATATAAAATATATAAAATTAAATTATATTTTAGTATTTTATTAAAAAAATTAAATTTAAAATTAAAAAATTTGAACAAAAATAATTTTAAAAATAAGTGTTATTAAAATTTTAATTTTTGTTTATAAAATATTTAATTTTTTGTGTGTCTAATTTTTAAAAGTATTGAAAAGACTAAAATTTTTTATTATGAAACTAAAATTTTAATTTTAATTTTAATTTTAATTTATAACTATTAAATACAATACTAAATTTTATTTTTTTTAAATTTTAATTTTAGTTCCTACCTTCAAATGCTACCTTGAAAACAAAGAGTGAGAGGTATTATTGATTAATGAATAATGCACCTAATAAAATCTGTTCTGCGTTTTTCCATCATAATAAATTTTGCCGTAACGGTTTTTTCATAGGTCTTATAATTCAATATACGATCGAGCTTTATAAATGATCATATATGGAAGAGCTTGCATCTATAAGTCAACAAAAATATTATATGCATATTAAGAAAATCACCGAATTAGTTATTATATTATATATTTATATATAAATATATATATTATTTAACTTAATTTTTATATATATTTTATATTTAAAATATATATTTTATATTAGTAATTATTTTAATAGTTAATTTTTTTGTCTAAATCTAATATAATTCATCAAACAATATCAAATTTCTTGTGAAATTTAAACTTTAAAGTTAGTATTTAAATTGATCTTCGAAGTTACATTCATATCTAATTTGGCCTTCAAATTTTAATTTACCTAATTTAATCTTTTAATTTAATATTCGTGATTCATATTAATCCTTATATTTTTTTTTTCCTCTTTCTTGGTCAATCCTGATGCTGTAGACTCTACTTCAATATCTTTTTCTTGGGTTGAAAGAGATGATTCCAAATCCACCCCACTCGTGTCTTCCGATTTCTATGGTACCAGTTGTTGCTTCATTGAATTTGCTTCATTAATAGGATCACGATTCGACTTTGATCATTATGGACTGGTACCGCGATCTAGTCCTAGGCAGACAGACCTTATTTTTATAATTTACGTTTTATTGAATTGAGTATCTTTTTCCAGTTTTTGTGTTTATTCTGCAGAAGCAAATTAAGTCAAAAGGAGATGCTATATTATGTTTTTAAATAAAAAGCCTAATGGATATAAAAAAACAAAGTGCACAATGATGGCATATCATCAAAACACCAAACCATCCAATGTAAAGACGGTTTTCAGTGCTGGTTATCCAGTTACAGAAGTGACCCCATAGGCTTTCGCTCTCGCGTCTCTCTAAAATTGCAGTCATGGTAAAATCTTAGTTTTTTTAATGATCAGGGACTCCCAAGCACACGAATTCTTTCTAACTAGATAATTGAGAGCTTGTATCATATTTTGTTTTACCGTTAATAGCATAATAAAATATATCGACCGTTACTTAGATTTTTTTAATAACTATTTAATATGATAATTAAAATTTTTTTACCTCAATTTATTTTTTTAAAAACTTTTAAAATTGTTAAATAAAATTAGAATTATGATTTTAAATATTTCGTAAAGAGTTTAAGCTAAAAAAGATTCGATTGTTATTTTATATAAATATTATAAAATTTAATTTGATAGTTATTAATTCATCTCAATATATACACAACTAGAAAATGGATTAATACAGACAGATTTACAGACAGATTTAGTCTTTATTACAGACGAATTTTTGGTTACCGACGAAATTACCGACGGATTTTGTCCCTCTGTAAAAGTTCCGTCGGAAATTATTTACCGACGAATTTTTTTCCGTCGAAAAATTACAGACGGATTTTTACTAGTTACCGACGGATTTTCCCTCTGTAAATTCTCCCTCCATTTCCTGAAGGCAACGAACTTACAGACGGAAAATCCGTCCGTAATTACAGACGGATTTTCAAACAGATTTTCCGCCTGTAATTACAGACGGATTTTTCGACGGATTTTCCGCCTGTAATTACAGACGGATTTTTCGACAGATTTTCTGCCCGTAATTACAGACGGATTTTCCGCCTGTAGTTACAGACGGATTTTCAGACGGATTTTTCGCCTGTAATTACAGACGGATTTTCCGACAGATTTTCCGTCTATAATTTAAACTTTGGAAAATCATGATTACAGACAGAAAATTCGTCTGTAAATCCGTTTGTAAGGTAAAATAGAATTTTTTTTACTTTTTCTAATTACAAAATAAACTTGTTTTCATACAAAATAAATATAAATTTAATACAAATTTTTATCTAATTTATATTCAAATATTTATAATATTTCAAAAAATAAACAAATTCATCGTATTATCAAACTAAAAGAAAAGTACTATAAACAAGCAAGTAAATATAATTCAAAATATAAACAAAATGTATTGATCATCACCTATAATTCCTAGTATATTGTTCAACCATACTAAAACTATCAGCTATAGTCTTCAGTGTCATCTTCATCCTCATCATCATCATAGTCCTCATCCGAAGACATTGAGGGTGGCGGTGGTGGCAGTGGTAGTGGAACTGCACTAGAACTATTTGACAATCTAACCTTCTCATAATAGCTAACATAAGCCTCATTCCATTTCTTTTGTTTCAGCTTTTCCTTCTTGGCCTTTCCAATTGCCCGTTCCAACTTTTCTAACTTCTTTTGAGTCTTTTCCAAAGGAGCCAAGCGTGTATCTAACAACTTACTAATACGCTCATCTGTTTGTTGAGTAACACGCTGAAAAAGCTCTTCATTGAGATTATGAATCTGTTCTCGAAAATCAGGAACAGAATTTTGATTTCTTGGTGCTCTTCCAGATACAGAATTGGCAGAAGTGGTTCCAGACTTGATAGAGTTAGAAAAGAATGACCCTTTTCCGCAAACTCGATTCTTCTTTTGCCCACCACACACTTCCTCCCAAATCAAATCTTCATCAATTGGTTGTAGCTCCATTCTTTGTGCTTGAGCCTCGGCATTTTGGGCCTGAATTTCTGCTAACTTTTTTATAAACTTCTCTTGTTGCACAATGGTTATATCAATTATATTATTATTATTAAGACAAATAGCCATGCATATCACAGTGCAGCAAATATATATATATATAGAACATAACAGATTATTCAACAATTTTGATTATTCAACAAATCAAGCCTAACCAATATACAATTTTGATTATTCAACAAATCAAGCCTAACCAACATAATAGATTGGTGAGTTTCCTGTCAGTTTCACTGACCATGCACTACCACTGTCATATTCTTGATTATTCCCCCAAAAGCTGATGGATGAATCATGCATACATTACTTGCTCACATTGAATGATGACAACAAAAACCAAAAACCACATAGCAGCAATTATTATTACCCAATATACTACAATTTAATTAACTAGTACACTGTTAGTACTTACCATATACACATGACTAATAATTCATACTTGTTATTAAATAAATAGAAAGAGCAAAATGGAACAAGAAAGGAAGGAAGATAAAGGCACTATAAAAAGAAAGAAAAACATGACCAGGTAAGTATAAATTAGGTAATTAGCTTCTCCTTTGTGACCTAATTAAATTAAGCAATTGTGAGAGGGAAGTATAAACCGTGGAAAACATGACCATAAAAACAAAAGGGCATATAAATATTCAAGTGGCAGCAAGTCATTAATTTAACATTTATATTATATCTCACATGAGTGTCTTGAGAGTGCTTGTCCACCCATTTAGACTTGTCACTTTTAAGTGTGTGGGTTTCTTTGAAGACCTCCTCGTGGGTTGGTGTACGGCCCAACTGCTTCTTCTGTTCCACATAAAATACAAAATAAGAAAAATTTTACATAAATAGATGTCTATTAAATAAGATCTAAAGCCACTCAAATTATGTTACCATCCTCTCTATAGTTGAGCTCACTGGAATAAAACCACCGCAATGGACAGAACCACCTAAGAGTGACGCTCGATTCTCTCTTGCTTTTTTCCTTATATTTTTTTATTTCTCATCTGTTTCCCAATACCTTTCCAACACCTTTTTGTAAGCAGGAATTAGCCATTTGTGGGTTGTATCCACACCCTCACGGATATTTGACATCATTTGGCTAAATCGCTAACTTGTCCTATACTTGAAAGCCCTCCAGAAAAACTCATCATCATCATCATCAATAAGAAAGTGGCTCTGCACATACTCATCAAGTTGCTACTTATAAGATTCAAATCACATGAACAATATTCAATCCAAAATAATTTTATTCAATCCAACACTTTTACCTTCCACTCCTTAAACCAAAGCTTCTTTGTCGGAAGAGGAACATCTCCAAACTTTTTGTACGATTTATCATATCGTTTCTTGATGATCTCTGTAATCTTCTGAAAACCAGGAGGGAAAGGTAACCAACTGATAATTTCATAAAGAATTGACAAGTTAGGAAACTAAAAAAATAGTTTTAAGTCATTAGCACTTTAATTTGAAATTAAAATATAGTAGTAAACACATTTAGATGCAGTCATATTGTATTATTGGCCATTTAGATGATAAGACTATGGTTAGAATAAGACGAATTGTAGGTGGTTTAATTACAGGACTAAAGACCTCGGTAAAATCTATTCCCTCAATTTGACGATTTTCTAAAGCTACTAACCTGGCCTTATATCAGAGGACAAAACCATTTAGACTTTGCTTAATAGCAAACACCCCTTTTGAGCCAATTACAAGAGAGTTAGATGGTGTAGGAACCAATTGTCATGTGTGATTCTTATCCAAGGCATCAATTTCAGCTTGCATTGCAACTTTCCAGTGAGGAAGTTCAATGGCTTGCTTAGCAAAAGAGGGTACAGTTTGAAGAAAGTTAGGATCTGAATGAGTATTAGGAGTAGTAAAAGAAGAAGAGTAATAAGAGTGATTCCTTTCGTTTGGGATCTGAAGGTTAGGATCTAAAGGTTTGGGAAATCCACTAGAAGTACCATTGGTATTAGGAGTAGTAAAAGAAGAAGAGTGATTAGTATTGCTTGCTGAAAGAGTAATAAGAGGAATAGGTAATGCAGTATGTAAAAATTGTGTAGAAGAGTAATAAGAGAAATAGGTAATGCAGTATGGGAAATCCACTAGAAGCTGCTATTTTAATTATGGAGAGATCCAAATTTTACCTTGTTTTTCCATCGGGAACCAATCTTTCTTTTGTGACACTATTAGGAACCGATGCAGTCTCTAAAAGGATCATAGTGGCGATATCTTTTACTATGGTTGACTTCAGTTATTTGTAGTCATTATGAATACGTGTTCCATTTGGACGACTTGGATCATACCATTGACATTTGAATAAAACAACTCGATTATAGTCACTACCAGTGTATTCAAGCTCGAGTATATCTTCTAATACTCCAAACCAATCACTTTTCCTGCTGCCTATACTCCAAAGCAATCAATTTTCTGTTACATAACTCCTCAATCCAATTGAGAAACAAAAAGAATCAGTAAAGGAAAGAAATATAAATCAATTGAAGAAAAAAGAGTCTCTAAAATCCAAAGAATATTTTTCAGTTCAGTGCATGATTCTCAACAAATATGAAAGATATTTTTCAGTGATGTTACCTTCTCATTGATATTCCTGGCAACCTCAAGTGCCTTTGTGTAAGCTTCACCAGCAGGAACACAGCAGTTGGCAAGCCCTGCAGTAAATGGAACGATACACAATGTGTTATGTGTTCAAAGATATTCTTGTACCTCCAAATTAGTTAGAGTTTATTAAACAATGATAAATATGGTGGGAACTAATCAGCGTACCTAGAGCCTCAGCTTCTCTGCCGTAAACCCTTCGACCGGTCAATATAAGATCCTTTGCTATTGCCTTACTGATCAATCGAGGTAGTCTTCTTGTTGCACCAGCCTTGTCCAAATAATAATTCTATTAAGGCATTTCATTTTACACCATATGTTGATAATTGAGCTGTTGGTACACTCGTTTGAACTTGCATCAGCAGGAGAAATAAGTTGTTCTCCAAGCCAAAGCATTAAAAACATATGATGATAACTAAATCAAACAATCATTGAAAAAAGTAAAAGAAAAAAGATTCAAATTCAAATCAAGCAAATTAAGCTCAACATTTAATGTTCTTTAGTAGTGCTAATCATTTACAGTGACAATATAATTATACAGTTATGCTCACAACAAATTCAATTATGCACAATAAAAATAAACACTTTGATCTAGACTTGCATTTCAATCACCATTACTTTTTCTTACCAGACCTCTCTCCTTCACTAATTTTCATAGGAATTCTATTAGAACCATCATCATTCTGTTAGAGTTTCAGTTACTCAGTTAGTGATATATTTATTACCATCACTCTGACCTAATAACACCACTCAGATTGCACAAGAGAGCAAAGCACTTTTTTTGGAAGCGAGATGTTCATTTCATTCAATGTGAAAATAAAAAAAGGAGCTAAAGTGGATTGTTGAATGTATTACCCCAGAAGAATTCAGACGCTCCTCCCAAGCTTTAAAAACTGACTTAACACTTCCTGGTCTTGCCTCATTCAAAGCAGATACCTGAAAAATGATTTTATGTTTTTAACAGAATCATTGGAAGAATCAGAGGAATTTTTTACGACTCCCAATTAATAATTGCTTTGAAAGACACATAAACCATGAAACTATATAAGCACACATAAACACACCTAAGCATGATCAAAATGAACAGCAAAACCCAGCTAGGCATTTTGTCAAGCACTAACTGTGCATTACACTTTCAATGTGATTCACTCAGTAATAAGCATACACATACTCCAAATCCAACACTGGAAAAAAGGAGCTGTTCACAATACTGGAGAAAAAGAGCATTTACTCACCGGCTGCGAGGAAGAAGGGCAGTGACAGAAACACAATGGCGACACAGAGAGAGAAGGAGAGCGCTCGAACAGAGGAGACGGCCAACGAGCTTCCAAACGACGGCGAGGGAGCTTCCAATCACGGCAACACAGCTTCCTACGACGGCGACAGATCTTCTACGGTGGCGGTGGAGGCTGTGTCTGTGTAGGGGCTGCGAGGCTGTGGGGGTTGCGGGGAGCTGCGAGGGCTGATGCGGGGGCTGCGTGGCTGCAGTGGCGGCAGAGACTGCGGTGGCTGTGGGCGGCGGGCTGCAGGGCAAAGAGTTCGAAGGATGTGGGCAAAGAGTTCGAATAGAGTGTGAATGGAGTGTGAATGGGAGGTGATAAAATTAGGGTTTTCAATATTTCCGACGGATTTAATTTAAATTACAGACGGATTTTCCGTCTGTAATAATTTAATAAAACGCGCGTTTTGTCTATATAATTACAGACGGAAAATCCGTCTGTAACCATTCCACGGAAAAAAATTAATTTTTTCGACGGAATTATAGACGGATTCTCTTTTCCGTCTGTAATTTATGCTAATCTATTTTTTTTGTTTTTCGACAAAAAAATCCCTCCAAAATTCTGTCTGTATTTCAGTGGGATAAAATCTGTCGAAAATATCCGTCTGTAATAACTAGTTTTCTAGTAATGTTAGTAATCGTTTTGTAACATAAATAAAATAAAAAACTAAAATCACAAATATTAAATTAAAGATCAAATTTAAAGAAATTAAAATTTTAAAGATTAAATTAAAATAAAAATATAATTTCATGGACTACTCCGATATTATTTCAAAATTTTTATCTGATATACCACCATGAATAATGAACACATTGCAATAATTTCTCTTCTTATATTTCTCGCTCCTCAATTACTCTGGTATCCTCCATTCCCTGCGAAAATTTTGTCTCTAGTGGCATTTTTTTTTCATCATTTATTGTCATTAAATTAAAATAGAATACTATGAAAGGATAACTGTTGGATGAGTGTGTTTGAAGCTTTGAATAAGCTTCTAGATAGAGGGGAAAAAATTAATTATTGAAGTCTTTTTTATTAAGAGTTTATTTATTATGTATTCTAAAAATTTATGTTAAGAATACAAATTATAAAAATTATTAAAAATACAAAAAAATTAAGTTTATAATGTATTTATGTTGTATTTTTAAATTAAAAAATTTAAAATCTCTTAATAATAATAAGTTTATTATATGTCTTAAGGATACACGTTAGCTAAATTCTTTTATTAATTTTCTATATCTAACTGTTCTTTTATGTTTCTGATTTTAATAAATTAAGATTAACGATTTTTAGATTTTGAATTTTTATTATAAAATATGTTGTGGTAATTTAAAAATATCTTTTAGGGTTAATGATATAAGAATTTAAGTTTTTTATTTAAAATAAAAATTGTATAATTATAGATATAATAAACTAATATTGAGAGAAAAATTTGTGAGATTTAATTTTCATATATACAACTTGAATTGAGTTTTGGTGTAATTAAATAGAAGGACATATTTATATAAAAAAAAAATTAATTATATCAAATAATTAAAGATCATATAAGAAAAAATGCTGTTATCAATGAGTTATAATTTAAATGACATAATCTTCTCTTATTCACTTGAAAGAAACAAAAGAGTATATATTCATTTTGGTCCTTAAAGAAATTCAAACCAGACATTTTAGTCCCCAACTAAAATTAATTACTCGATTGGTCCTTAATAATTAATTCCGTCAGTCACTTAGATCCTTGGCTCCGTCAACTCTAACGAAAGACAAAAAGGTCCCTGAAAACTCTAACATGGGACAAAATGATTCATGACAACTCTAACAAGAGACAAAATGATTCCCGACCCCTTTATTCGAAAACGACGCTGTTCTTCCCTAATTTTTATCATATCTCGCATAACTCTAACATTCATACTCTCCTTCACCTTCACAGCCTTCTTTTCCATCTTTTCTTTCCCCCTCTTTAACTCCAAGATTAAGCCATGGTGTAATTGTCACACGTGTCGCACCTACCTCAACATGTCATGGATCACACACTTCCTAAATCTTTGTGACTGGTACATCCACCTCCTCTGCACTTCACCCACCAAAAGCATCCACTTTCAAGTCTGATAACATCACCTCCAACCCCGACAATGTCCACGACATCCTCAAGACCAAGTTCCACAACTACTTCAAGGGCACGTCTTTTTCCACTCTCCGTCAAGCAATATAGATTGTTTGGACATTAGGACATCATGAAAAGATTCTCCTTCGACATCATATACAAATTTTCAATTGAAATAGACACTGAGTGCTTCATTCCTTCTTTTTCGGAGTCCAAGTTGGCAGACAACTTCGACCTCGCATCCAAGCTATTACAACGAGTAATGTCGTCGTTGCCGCTCATATGGAAATTGAAGCGATTATTGAACATTGGTTCAGAGAAGAAGCTGAAGGAAGCGATCGGAGTGGTGGACAATGTGGTCATGGAGATGTTAGGGCAGAGGAGGAGGGAGATAGCAACGATGACGACGAGTCTTAACAAATCAGACTTGCTGTCTAGATTCATGGGATCCATCAAAGACGACAACTAGTTGAGAGACATAGGCATTAGTTTTCTGAGTATGAATTGGTTGAGAACAAGTTGAGAATTTTTTTTCTTTGTGAACATTAAATTTATAGTGTGCATTGTGTAGTTTGAAGTTACAGTGTTAGACTGTTCATGTTACGCGAGATATGATGGAAATTAGGAGAGAACAGTATCGTTTCTGAACAGAAGAGATTAGGGATCATTTTGTCCCCTGATAGAGTTGTCAGGGACTGTTTTGTCCTCCGTTAGAATTAATGGAGTAAAGGACCTAAATGACTGACAGAATTAATTATTAGAGACCAATCGAGTAATTAATTTTAATTGAAGACTAAAGTGTCTAATCTAAAAATTTTTGAGAACCAAAATAGATATATACTCGAAACAAAATTTAATGTAGTTGAAGGAGACAATGATCTCCTAAATTAATAAATTTAATTATAACGTCCTTTATTTTTATGGTTTAGCCGCTCTCTAGTTTTATCTTTTGTCCTATATTTACTTGTGTATTTTTTATGTTGTCCCCACTTAAGAGAAGTTCTAGCTCTGTCTCTGATCTAGCATTACTCTTGAATTTATAACTTTCACCATATGTGAGCGATACTATTTTAATTTAAAAGTAACTAATTTCGCACTTGATCATTTTATTAAGAATTTTGTTAGATAGATAATATTTTTTTATGAACAATGTGAATAATGAATTCTAAAATTGGTCTAATAAAATAAAAATATACTATAATTTTAAATTATTTACCTAAATCTTAATATTAAAATAATCATCTCTATGCACTTAATAAATTAAATATTCAATATATCTATTGTTCACATTATTTAATATTTTTATTATCTACTTATACTTTTCCTCTTATCAATTCTCTCCTCTTAAAAGATCTTGATCTGATCTATATATACCAATCATTCAAAGCAAAGAAAAAGTAAAAAGTATCAAAAGTAATAACAACAATAATGTCTCCTTTTGCTAGAAGTGTTCTCTTGACATGGCTGCTGCTCACTATTGTGCTACCATCATATGCATTTAAATTTAGATTGCCTTTCTATAGCAAAACACATGTGAGTCTCACAAACTCTTTGGGTGGAAATTTAGACCTAACGCTTCATTGCAAATCCAAAGATGATGATCTTGGTATCCACCTTCTCCATCCTGGAGAAAGCTACGAGTTTTCTTTCGGTACTAGTTTTATTTCTGAAACACTTTTCTTTTGTAGATTTTCATGGCAAAATGAATGCCACTATTTTGATGTGTACGACAAAGAAAGAGATTATCAAAGATGGCCCTACGGATGCGGTTATAATGTGACGAAATCTGGACCATGCAGGGTTTATTCTCATTGCTTCTCATGGAAAAGTTCATGTTAATTACGGAGCTTGATGTTTTACATATGGGGGAAAATGAAATTTATTGTTATCATGTAGTTTGAGTTTAAAAAATGATATCAATATATAATAAAGTCTAAGAAAAATTTCAAATATTTTTATAATACCAATGTTCTAATAATTTGAATGGTTAATATTTTTATAATTAAAATCAACCATTAAAATTATTAGCATTATAAAAACATTTGAAAATTTTTCTAAAGTTTATCGTACGTGAACTATATAGAATAAATAAATTTGATGTTTTTATATTTTTTATTTTGAATTACTAAAATATATAAAACATTTTAAGTAGTTATCTAATAATAATACTCATTTTATTTATTACTATTTGTAAGGTAGTATAGGTATTTTAATTTATTTTTTTAGAATAAAATATATTTTTTATTTTTAATATTTAATTTAATTTATTTTTTTTATCGTTTAAAATAATTTTTAATTGTATCATTGTCCTAATTTTTTGTGGGTGGTGGTGGCGACAGTGTAGTTGGAGAGCGACAGTAGTTGCAGTTGTTGCGAACGATAGTGGTAATAAACTAATAACTAATAAGAGATGAGAGAAAGAGACAATAAATAGTAAAAATTGAGAGGAGTACCAGGTACAGTAATTTTATGATTTATAATTATTAAATAATTATTAATGATATTTTTAATGGTATAAAATTTTATTCAATGGTGTGGAATTATTTATTTTTCTTTTGTTGGTTATATATTGACTAAAATTTAATAAAATTGTTATTTAGACTTTTCCAAAAACTGGTACAGGTAAAATTGAAAAAGAAAATTTGATTAACGGTTGATTATAAAAAAAACTAATAATAAAAATAAAAATAAAATTTATTTTAAATGATAAGAATAAAATTAAATCGAATTAAATATTAAATTTTTTTTAAAAAATATCTAAAACATTAAAAACAAAAAAAACAATTTATCCTATTTTTAATTATTCTGTTAATACTATTAAAAGAGTAAAAAAATACATATATTACTTTTAAAAAACAACAAAAACCTTTTTGTTTAAAAATTAAAATTAATATAATTAGAAAGATGAGTTATCACTCTCAATTATTTTTTTATATAGATGCTACTGTACACATTTTTATTGTGAATTTAAAGAGTACTGCATATACCAATTAATTTTGTTCATTAAAAATACAATTTTCTTTGGTCATAGTATCGATAAATTAAAGACTAATATGTCATGAATTACGGATTTGAGCTCTATTTAAGAATTTGTTACTAATTAATAGATTGCTGCATGTACAAGCTAAAATTCAAACTCCTTAAACTTACTTAAACAAACGAATGAGCTGACCATTCAATCAATCTAATTAAGTTGATTTAAAAAAAAAATAGAATTAAATGCAGTTTTAGGTCTTGTAAGTATGGCTTATTGAAGAGAGCCCACAATAGACTGTTATAATGACGACCTATCATCAAATGGATTAGGTCCTTGTTTCTATAGTTTTGGATTAGTAATAAACGATCTTGGATATGTTTTGTTTGTGATAAATTATGGTAAGATCTCGAAGGAAATTTGGATGCTTCATACCCAAAATTAAATATAACTAAATTTGCCAAATCTTCTAAAGAAAAAAATTTATATATTAAGCTGTTGAATTGCACTTTTTTTGTATGGGAGTCGCATTGTTGCCTATAATAAAACTGTCATCAATATGAGTTTTCTTTTGGGGTAAGTTGGATTTCTACAACAATGTTCAATTGTAGCTCTGCATGGCAAGGTGCATGCCAAATGTTTGATGCATACAACAAAACAAGAGATCTTCAAAATTGCTACTCGAATTGCAATTATAATGTTAAGCAATCTGGACCATGCAGGGTTTATTCTTCAAAGAATATTAAGTGCTTTTCATGGAATAGTCAGAACTGTTAACTAGTGTTTGATGTTTATGTTTCATATACGTAAGGGGGGGAAAGGTAATTTATTATTACCTTGTACTTTGAGTTCAAAGAAATTTGATATCAAGATATATAGTTTAATAATTTTGTATATGTATGTAGATTGTGCGGAATAAAAATTGACGTTTTTATATATATTCAATTTTAAATCACAAAAATTTTAAAATATTAATTTACACAATTATCAAAAAATAAAATTTATCCTTTTAAATGATTATCTATATATAGATTACAAGTATGAAATGAAATTATTAAAGAGTTTTATTTCTCGATATAATTTCACTTTGTAGCACAATAAATATTGTTCCTTTAATTTGAAATTTGCTGAAAGGGTTTGGGATATGGTCTGTGGAAGTAAGGAGTTATATTAGGGGATGAAAAATTGAGGAGAAAGGGTAACGAGAAAAGCCAAGAGAGACAAAGATGCATAAAAGAAAAGAAATAATAAAAGAGAAGAGAGAATTCAGTTTTAGGTTAAAAAGACACTTATTGAGGAGAGAGAAATAAAAGAGTAGGATATCATTTAAGAGAGAGAAATAAAGAGGAGATAATGAGATATATAAATAATGGTATTATCATATTGCTTCTATTTTTGATAATATCATTTTTTTTAAAAGAAAAGTTTAACACAACAAGTAGAGCATAAGATGATAATAAACAGGACCAACATAAAACAATAAAGAAAATAACTAACTAATGTAAAGAATATTAATTTTTATTCCCTTATTATTTTTGACATTGTCATCAACAACAAAAAGAATTCACACTTAACCACTCCTTAATCTTTATAGTTCATAAAGGATATATAGATAATCTCGTCAACCTCCTTTTTTTTTATTTTGAAAAATTCTTTTATTTCTTTCTAACCAGATGTTCCAAATAATTGCACAAAAACACACCATCCATCTCTTGCACTCCTCTTTGCTAATTGATATCTCAGTCCAACTTAAAAAATGTTTCTTCAACGTCTTCGGGCACAACCATTGTCTTCCAACAAATGATAACCAAGTACACCAAATCTGCCAAGAAAAATTACAATCAAGAAACAAGTGGTGACTATATTCAACACCTTTGTTACATATCACGCATACAACATCTTCCTGGTTAATAACCCCAACCGACTCAACCTCTCCTTCGTATTAACCCTGCCAGTCAATACAAACCAGACAAACAGTTCAACTCTTGGTAGAACTAGATCTTTTCAAATTGTCCTAGTAAAGCTGTAACTTGTTATATCCTTAGAAATTATTTTCGTCTACAATACCTACACAAAAGAGTTAGTATAAAAGATTTCTTGTTTATCAAATTTTCACACAACTCTATCTTCTCTGTCATAAGCAAGTTTGACCAGCTTTAATGTAACATGCAATTCATTCACTAAATCCAACTCCCATTGGAATAGCTCTCGCCTCCAGCCATTGCATGTTCCATACCTACTCTACCCCATCCTAAAACCCACAATCCCCTATAACGAATCCTCTTTGGTTTGAAACTGAGAAAAGCCTCAGAAACTGATCTTTCAGAGAACCACCACACAACTAGACATCTTCCCAGAAATGAGTCCCTCTCCCATCACCAACCTCCATAGACAACCCAGCAATCATCTTCTGTCTTATTTGCTGATCCTTGAGCTGTATCTGGCAAATATCCTTCTAGGAACCCCCGGACAGGTAAAACTTGGGAGGACAACAACACATTTGGGATCAGGTTATTACAAGAGCAAACCACCTTCTTCCACAACGGATACTCCTCCTTTGGAAAGTGCTACCACCATTTAAATAGAAGGGTTGTGTTACACGCCATGGCATCCCTGACACCCAACCCACCAAATGTTTTGGGTGCCTGCACCACTTTCCACCTGACCAAGGCCATACCATTCCTGCCATCCTCCTTACTCCATAGAAATCTTCTCTGTAAGAAAATTAGTTTATTTTCAACAACCTTTGGCATCTTATATAGACTCAAATAATATACAGGGAGGCTATTTAACACAGATTTAATGAGCACCAACTTATCGGCCTTATTGAGAACCTTGACTTTCCAAGTTTCATATGCTAAGTTTTTTCTCCACTTTGTCTATAATTATTTTTCAAGTCTTAATCAATCTCGGATTAGCTCCTAACGAGATCCCTAAATATTTAACTGAAAGAGAGGCTTCCTTACAGTCCCGCACACTACACATACGCTGTACCCACTAATCATCATAGTTAATTGGAATCAAGCTAGATTTATCAAAGTTAATACTTAACACCGACATCAATTCAAAACAATGAAGAATCCTCCTGTAATTCTTAATGGTTTCCTCCTCTGGAAGGTAGAATAAAATAGTATCATTTGCAAACAATGCTATGAGATATTAGATATTAATTTGAAGATTATTCTATGAGATGCCAACAATGCTTATAACGCCTATAGAGTTGACTGTTCAAGCTAGGACATGTTACTATAAAACAAGACCTATGGTCACGGTAAAAAATCGTGATCATAGGCATAGCTAGTGAAAAGGGTGACTATAGATCTATGGTCATGATTTTGGACCTATGGTCACGGTTTTTTACCGTGGCCTATTCTGCCGTGGCCATAGGTCTATGATCACGTTTTTTTACCTATGGTCACGGTTAGAATTTTCAAATTCTGACACTTTAGGCCACGGTTTTTAACCGTGATCATAGGGCAATCTATGGCCACGTATAAAAACCGTGACCATAGCCTCTATGGTCACCCTTCCTTAAAATCGTGACCATAGACTCTATAGTCACCCCTCCTTAAAACCGTGACCATAGTCTTATCTATGGTCATGGTAAAAACCGTGACCATAGCCTCTATGGTCACCCTACTTAAAACCGGGACTATAGCCCTATCTATGGCCACGGTTTTTACCGTGACCATAGACTTTATGGTCACCCCTCCTTAAAACCGTGATCATAGCCCTATCTATGGTCATGGTTTTTCACCGTGACCATAGCCTCTATGGTCACCCCACCTTAAAACTGTGACCATAGCCCTATCTATGGTCACAGTTTTTTACCGTGACCATAGCTTATCTATGGTCACCTCACAAAACCGTGACCATAGGCTTATCTATGGTCACGATTTTTACCGTGACTATAGCCTATTTTGTTTTATGAGATTTAAATTTTTTTAAGCATAATTACATCCCAAAATGATGATAATTACAAAATAAATCTAAAAATAAAAAAGATAATCAACAATTAAGATAAGTTGTAATTAAAGTAACCAGCTAACATATCAATATAGTTGAATGAATACACTTGTCTCAATCTTAATTTTATACAGTGATATATACACTAACACAAATAAGACACTATTAACAGAATTGTTCCACAGGCGTGAGAGTAATACAACTTAGACTCTGCTAGGATAGATTGTTTCTGGTATTGCTATTCTTTCTTCTCAACGCTCGAGAACTTTTGTTTCAGCCACTTTACCATTTGAAAGCTCAGCACCCGCTTCATTAACATGCAAAATAAAGTCACATTAGACATAAACACCTACATTTATTCTTCTTCAACTTAGAAAAAAAAAACATATGATAAAAACATATATACATCACGAAATATAAACCCTACCACTTAACTCGAAAGGAAGTCAACATAAATATGAACTTCTGAAATAGTATTAACTTTGATTTTAATTTGACATTCAGCATAACAAATGAAGCACCTACCTATGGCGCAAGTTGAAGTGATGCCAATCCAACACAGAGTGACAGAGAGAGCCAACAAATTTTACTTCTACCAACAAATTCTTTTCATTGATCATTTTTAACAACAAACTTAACTATAATTTTTCAATCCAAAGCAGCAAACAATATTGAAAAAGAAAGAATTTACAGATTGAAATTAACTTAGCTTGTATATATGTGCAGTATTTAACTTAAGAAACTAAACATGACATACTTGAACAGACAAAATCGTTCAACAAACTTTAGGGATTGTGTCAATTAAATAAATAAACTTTGCGCATTGAATTTGGATTACAATAGAATATTAATTTTCAGTCACCTCACTTAATCAAAATTTCATGCACGAAACCTACTTCATGTGTAATTGTGTACTAACGATTTACATAAACAAAATTGAAAAAAAAATTACTCAGTGATATGTTCAGCATCAAATTCAATTTACAGCAACAAATTCTACTTCTACCAACAAATTATGCTCATTGATCATTTTTAACAACAAAGTCAACTATAATTTTTCAATCCAAATCATTATTAACTCATGTACATGAAAAATAGAAGCCACATCTTCATTAGTTACATCAGTAATATATGAATTGAAGGCAATAATTTCAACAAAATCAATAATAAAATAGCTAAATGATAACGAAATCAATAACTCTTGTCTTATTGTCAAATTGGACCACCAAATTTTTTCATTCTCAGAACATAAATCCAAAATCATTGTTAAGTGACTAAAGAATTCAGTTCTTTGACGAATCTGAAATTAATTGTAGAACTCTATTTTATTGTAGGATCTGAAATGTGATAAGTATGCAATGAACAAGAAGCAAAATAGTAAAAAGTTAGCAACCTGCCTTGAAGACTAAAGAGGTTGGCTATGTCAGTGAGGTGAGTCAACGAAGAAATGGCGGAAGGAAGTTATTCCAGAGAGACCCTTTCCTTGAAGACGCAGCGACGATGAGCTCGAGAAATGACAGGTATGAACGGCGGTGCGGGCAGCGCCTCCTTCTTCTCGCGGAACACTCCTTCTCCTCTCTAGCCATGGCGTTCCTCTCTCCTCCACCAAGTTCGACGGCAACGGCACACCCCGCAACAGTCCCAACAGCGACGACGATGAGGTGTAGCGGCGCAAGAAGCGCCCCCTTCTCTGTCGCGTGCTTCCTTCTCTCTCTTCCCGATCTCTCTTCCTCTCTTTTAGCGCGGGACAGCAGCGGCGCTCCTCATAGCTCCATGGACGGCGACGCCGGTTGGGCAGCTTTTCCCTCCTCCGTTCTTCTCTTCTCTCTCAGCGTGGGTGAGGAGAAAAGTTGCCCGTGTGTGTTGTGTGAAGAGGGAGTGTGTGTATGTGTGAGTGAGGGGTGAGGGGTGATGGAGAGGGGTGGCGGCTGAAGGGCAGTAAGAGGAGTTAGGATTAGGATTTTTGGGAATAAGGATTTGAGTAACTTTAATAAACATTAGGGAATAGAGTAGTTATTAAAAATTAAATTCTATCTCAATAAAATTATTTTAAAAGTATCATTTTATTTAATTAATTTATTAATTGATTTTTTAAATAAGTATTTTAATTTAAAAGTTGAGGTAACTAAATAATTTTTTATTTATAAAATTAATTAAAAATTTTAATTATTTAATTTAAATTATATATAATTTTTTTAATTACTAAAATTTTAAATTTTAATTAAGCAAAAATCTAACTTATTAATTTCAAATAAACAAAAATATCTAATTGTAATTGAAAATTATATAAATTTAAATTAGTTTAAAATTTAAAATCTCAAAACTTTGATTTATTTACTTTTCAGTAAAGACAACTTTTTGAGCAATGAGGACACGGCGGGCGATAAGAGATGAGCACGATGACCCACTGATGAGCGGATAATTTGTACACTTTTTGGCATTGTTTTTAGTATGTTTTTGTTATGATTTAGTTAGTTTTTATTATATTTTTATTAGTTTTTAATTAAAATTCACTTTTCTGGACTTTACTATGAGTTTGTGTGTTTTTCTGTGATTTCAGGTATTTTCTGGCTGAAATTGAAGGTTCTGAGCAAAAATCTGATCCAGAGACTGAAAAGGACTGCAGATGCTGTTGGATTCTGACCTCCCTACACTCGAAGTGGATTTTCTGGAGCTACAGAAGCCCAATTGGCGCGCTCTCAACGGCGTTGGAAAGTAGACATCCTGGGCTTTCCAGCAATATATAATAGTCCATACTTTGCCCACGATTTGATGGCCCAAACCGGCGTTCAAAGTCACCTACAGAAATTCCAGCGTTAAACGCCGGAACTGGCACCCAAATGGGAGTTAAACGCCCAAACTAGCACCAAAGCTGGCGTTTAACTCCAAGGAGAGTCTCTACACGAAAATGCTTCATTGCTCAGCCCAAGCACACACCAAGTGGGCCCGGAAGTGGATTTTTATGTCATTTACTCATTTCTGTACACCTTAGGCTACTAGTTTTCTATAAGTAGGACCTTTTGCTATTGTATTAGAAATCTTCGGATCTTTGGAACCTTTTCTTTAGATCTTTTGATCACTTTGGGAGGCTGGCCATTCGGCCATGCCTAGACCTTGTTCTTATGTATTTTCAACGGTGGAGTTTCTACACACCATAGATTAAGGTGTGGAGCTCTGCTGTACCTCGAGTATTAATACAAATTACTATTGTTCTTCTATTCAATTCCGCTTGTTCTTTGTCCAAGATATCACTTGTTCTTCAACTTGATGAAGGTGATGATTGACGCCCATCACCATTCTCACCCATGAACAAAGTGACTGACAACCACTCTTGTTCTACAAGCATTCGAGGCTTAGTGAATATCTCTTGGATTCCTGATACACGATGCATGGTTGATCGCCTGACAACCGAGTGCTCGCCTGACAAACGAGCCAGCCATTCCGTAAGATCAGAGTCTTCGTGGTATAGGCAGGACCTGATGACAGCATTCAAGAGAATCCGGAAGGTCTAACCTTGTCTGTGGTATTCTGAGTAGGATTCAATGACTGAATGACTGTGACGTGCTTCAAACTCCTGAGGGCGGGGCGTTAGTGACAGACGCCAAAAGAATCATTGGATTCTATTTCGGTCTGATTGAGAACCGACAGATGAATTCCGCTATGCTGTGACCAGAGCATATGCAATTGTTTTCAATGAGAGGATGGGAGGTAGCTGCTGACAACAGTGAAACCCTACACGAGCTTGCCATGGAAAGGAGTAAGAAGGATTGGATGAAGGCAGTAGGAAAGCAGAGAGACGGAAGGGAAGGCATCTTCATGCGCTTATCTGAAGTTCCTACCAATGAATTACATAAGTATCACTATCCTTATCTTTTATGTTATTTTCGTTCATCATCATATACATTTGAGTTTGCCTGACTAAGATTTACAAGATGACCATAGCTTGCTTCAATACTAACAATCTCCGTGGGATCGACCCTTACTCACGTAAGGTTTATTACTTGGACGACCCAGTGCACTTGCTGGTTAGTTGTGCGAAGTTGTGTAATGCCATGGTATTGAGCTACCACGTTCTTGGAGCCATTACCGGGGATTATGAGAGTTGTGAAAAAGTATTGTTCACAATTTCGCGCACCAAGTTTTTGGCGCCGTTGCCGGGGATTGTTCAAGTTTTGAGCAAGCTTTTGGTAACATCAGTGCCAAGATCCGGCAACAACACCAAGTTTTTGGCGTTATTGCCAGGGATTGTTCCAGTTTGGACAACTGACGGTTCATCTTGTTGCTTAGATTAGGTATTTATTTTTTTTCGAAATTCTTGAAGATGAATTCTAGAGTTTCATGATGATTTGTTGAAATCTGGCTGGCTGAGAAGCCATGTCTAATCTGATTGGACCGAGGTTTCAACTTATCACCACAAGAGCTTGTTGATTTTCATCAATTTTGCTTTTGGAGCAGTGATCTGCTAAGGCTTGGCTGACCTTTGGTCATGTCTAGTGTTTTGGACCGAAGCTTTCTTTGAAAGTTTGGCTGGCTGTGAAGCCATGTCTAATTCCTGGACCGGAGTCTTAGACTAGCATTGCACTGATTCCTGGAATTCTCATTAAGAATTTTGATATCTTTTTCCACTTAATTTTCGAAAAATACAAAAAAAAAATTTACAAAATCATAAAAAAACCAAAAATATTTGATGTTTCTTGCTTAAGTCTAGTGTCTCATCTTAAGTTTGGTGTCTTGCATGCATTGTTATTTGATTCTTATTGCATTTTGATTATTAAAAATCCAAAAATATTTTTAATTTGTGTCTTTTCAAGTCAATAATACAAGAATTGAAGATTCAGAACATGCTGCAGAGGAATTATACAGAAAAAGCTGAGCATTCAAAAATGCCCAGTGAAGAAGACAGACTGGCGTTTAAACGCCAGCCAGGGTACCTGGTTGGGCGTTTAACGCCCAAAGAGGTAGCATTTTGGGCGTTAAACGCCAGAATGTATACCATTCTGGGCGTTTAACGCCAGGATGGTGCTAGGGGGAAGATTTTGTTTTCAAATCAATTTTTTTTCAAGTTTTCAAAGTTTTTCAAAATCAAATCTTTTTCAAATCATATCTTTTCAATCAAATGTTTTCAAAATCAATTTCTTTCCTTTTTCAAAAATACTTACTAACAATTAATGATTTGATTGAACATCTCACATTTGTTGCCTTTTCTGTTGAGAAAGGTTTTATGTTTGAATCATATCTTTTCTTGTTAGGCAAGTCACTAATTTTTAAAATCAAATCCTTTTTTTTTTAAAATTGTTTTCAAATCATATCTTTTTAAAATTGTTTTCAAATCATATCTTCTCAATCACATCTCTTTAAAACTAATCATATCTTCTTAACCTCATCTTTTTCAAAATAGTTTTCAATCGAATCTTTTTAATTTCTAATTTCAAAATCTTTTTCAAAAACCACTTGATTTCTTTTCCACCTTCAATTTTCGAAAATTATCAACATCTTTTTAATTGAGTTTTCGAAAATTCTCTTCCCTCCTTCCCACATCCTTCTATTTATGGAGTACTACTCCTTCTTAATGCACAATTTGAACTCCATCTAATCAAGTTCGAATTCTTCTACCTTCTCTTCTTCTATTTTTCTTTTCCTCTGACACTTCAAGGAATCTCTATACTGTAACATAGAGGATTCCACATCTTCTTGTTCTCTTCTCTTTCATATGAGCAGGAGCAGAGACAAAGGCATTCTTGTTGAAGCTGACCCTGAGCCTGAGAGGACCTTGAAGAGAAAGCTAAGAGAAGCCAAAGCACAACTCTCTTTAGAGGACCTGACCGAATTCTTCAAGGAAGAAGAACCCATGGCAGCCGAAAACAACAACAATGCCAACAATGCAAGGAAGGTGCTGGGTGACTTCACTGCACCTACTCCCGACTTCTATGGGAGAAGCATCTCTATCCCTGCCATTGGAGCAAACAACTTTGAGCTTAAGCCTCAATTAGTTTCTCTAATGCAACAGAATTGCAAGTTCCATGGACTTCCAATGGAAGATCCTCATCAGTTTTTAGCTGAATTCTTGCAAATCTGTGACACAGTCAAGACTAATGGGGTAGACCCTGAGGTCTATAGACTGATGCTATTCCCTTTTGCTGTAAGAGACAGAGCTAGAATATGGTTGGATTCTCAACCTAAAGAAAGCCTAGACTCTTGGGAAAAGCTAGTCAATGCCTTCTTGGCAAAGTTCTTTCCACCACAAAGATGGAGTAAGCTTAGAGTGGAAGTCCAAACCTTCAGACAGAAGGACGGAGAATCCCTCTATGAAGCTTGGGAAAGATACAAACAATTAATCAGAAGATGTCCCTCAGACATGCTTTCTGAATGGAGCATCATAGGTATTTTCTATGATGGTCTCTCTGAACTATCCAAGATGTCTTTGGATAGCTCTGCTGGAGGATCTCTTCATCTGAAGAAGACGCCTACAGAGGCTCAGGAACTAATTGAAATGGTTGCAAATAACCAATTCATGTACACTTCTGAAAGGAATCCTGTGAACAATGGGACTAGTCAGAAGAAAGGAGTTCTTGAGATTGATGCTCTGAATGCCATTCTGGCTCAGAACAAGATATTGACTCAACAAGTCAAATTGATTTCCCAAAGTCTGTCTGGAATGCAAAATACACCTGGCAGTACTAAGGAAGCTTCATCTGAGGAAGAAGCTTATGATCCTGAGAACCCTTCAATGGAAGAGGTGAATTACCTAGGAGAACCCTATGGAAACACCTATAATTCTTCATGGAGAAATCACCCAAATTTCTCATGGAAGAATCAAGAGAGACCTCAACAAGGTTTTAATAACAATAATGGTGGAAGAAACATGCTTGGCAGTAATAAGCCTTTTCCATCATCTTCTCAGCAACAGACAGAGAATTCTAAGCAGAATACCTCTGACTTAGCAACAATGGTCTCTGATCTAATCAAAACCACTCAAAGTTTCATGAATGAAACAAGATCCTCCATCAGAAACTTGGAGGGACAAGTGGGACAGCTGAGCAAGAAAGTTACTGAACTCCCTCCTAGCACTCTCCCAAGTAATACAGAAGAAAATCCAAAAGGAGAGTACAAAGCCATAAACATGGCCGAATATGGAGAGGAAAGAGAGGAGGTGGACGCCACTGAGGAAGACTTCAATGGGCGTGCACCAACCTCCTCTGAGTTCCCCAATGAGGAACCATGGGAATCTGAGGCTCAAAATGAGACCATAGAGATTCCATTGGACTTACTTCTGCCCTTCATGAGCTCTGATGAGTATTCTTCCTCTGAAGAGGATGAGTATGTCACTAAAGAGCAAGTTGCTAAATACCTTGGAGCAATCATGAAGCTAAATGACAAGTTATTTGGAAATGAGACTTGGGAGAATGAACCTCCTTTGCTCACCAAAGAACTGGATGACTTGTCTAGGCAGAAATTACCTCAAAAGAAACAAGATCCTGGGAAGTTTTCAATACCTTGTACCATAGGCACCATGACCTTCAAGAAGGCTCTGTGTGACTTAGGGTCAAGTGTGAACCTCATGCCTCTCTCTGTAATGGAGAAGCTAGGGATATTTGAGGTGCAAAGCTGCAAGAATCTCACTAGAGATGGCAGACAACTCAAGAAAACAAGCTCATGGACTTGTAGAGAATGTTTTGGTAAAAGTTAAAGACCATTACATCCCTACTGATTTCATAGTCCTAGAGACTGGGAAGTGCATGGATGAATCCATCATCCTTGGCAGACCCTTCCTAGCCACAGCAAAGGCTGTGATTGATGTTGATGGAGGTGAACTGATCATTCAAGTGAATGAAGAGTCCTTTGTGTTTAAGGCTCAAGGATATCCCTCTGTCACCATGGAGAAGAAGCATGAAGAGCTTCTCTCAAATCAGAGACAAACAGAGCCCCCACAGTCAAACTCTAAGTTTGGTGTTGGGAGGCCACAACCAAACTCTAAGTTTGGTGTTGAACCCCCACATTCAAACTCTAAGTTTGGTGTTGGGAGGTTCCAACATTGCTCTGAGTATCTGTGAGGCTCCATGAGAGCCCTCTGTCAAGCTACTGACATTAAAGAAGTGCTTGTTGGGAGGCAACCCAATGATTATATTTTATATATTTCCTTTTGTTATTTTATCTTTTTTGTAGGTTGATGATCATGAGAAGTCACAAAAACAATGAAAAAAAAAGCAAAAACAGAATGAAAAACAGGAAGAAAAACAGCACACCCTGGAGGAAGATGCTGCTGGCGTTTAAACGCTAGTAAGCCTAGCAGTTGGGCGTTTAACGCCTAGTCTGGCACCATTCTGGGCGTTTAACGCCAGAAAGGGGCACCAGACTGGCGTTAAACGCCAGAAAAGGGCTAAAACCTGGCGTTAAACGCCAGGAATGGGCATCAGCCCGGCGTTTAACGCCAGAAATGGCTCAAAACGTGAATTTTGAGGCCAATTGGTGCAGGGATGACTTTTCCTTGACACCACAGGATCTGTGGACCCCACAGGACCCCCACCCACCCCACCATCACTCTCTCTCTTCTTCCCCCATTCACCAATCACCTCAACACCTCTTCCCCAAAAACCCTTCACCTATCAAATCCCATCTTTCTCTTCACCACTCACATCCATCCTTCATAAATCCCCACCAACCTCACCCTTCAAATTCAAACCACTTTCCCTCCCAAACCCACCCATTATGGCCGAACCATTACCCCCCTCTCTCCTATATATACCCTTCTTCAAACCTTCATTTTCACACAACCTAAACACCACTTCTCCCCCTCTTCTTCATTTCTTCTTCTTCTACTCTCTTCTTTCTTCTTTTGCTCGAGGACGAGCAAACATTTTAAGTTTGGTGTGGTAAAAGCATTGCTTTTTCGTTTTTCATAACCATTTATGGCATCCAAGGCCGGAGAAACCTCTAAAAAGAGGAAAGGGAAGGCAAAAGCTTCCACCTCCGAGTCATGGGAGATGGATAGATTCCTCTCAAGGGTGCATCAAGACCACCTCTATGAAGTTGTGGCCTTGAAGAAGGTGATCCCCGAGGTCCCCTTTTCACTCAAAAAGGGTGAATATCCGGAGATCCGCCATGAGATCCGAAGAAGAGGTTGGGAAGTTCTTACCAACCCCATTCAACAAGTCGGAATCTTGATGGTTCAAGAGTTCTATGCCAATGCATGGATCACCAAGAACCATGACCAAAATGTGAACCCGAATCCAAAGAATTATCTCACTATGGTTCGGGGGAAATACTTGGATTTTAGTCCGGAAAGTGTGAGGGTGGCGTTCAACTTGCCTATGATGCAAGGAGATGAGCATCCTTATACAAGAAGGGTCAACTTTGATCAAAGGTTGGACCAAGTCCTCACAATCATATGTGAAGAGGGCGCACAATGGAAGCAAGATTCAAGAGGAAAGCCGGTTCAATTGAGAAGGCATGACCTCAAGCCCGTGGCTAGAGGATGGTTAGAGTTCATACAACGCTCAATCATTCCCACTAGCAACCGGTCCGAAGTTACCATAGACCGGGCTATCATGATTCATAGCATCATGATTGGAGAAGAAATAGAGGTTCATGAGGTTATAGCCCAAGAGCTCTATAAAGTGGCGGACAAGTCTTCCACTTTGGCAAGGCTAGCTTTTCCTCATCTCATTTGTCACCTCTGTTATTCAGTTGGAGTTGACATAGAAGGAGATACCCCCATTGATGAGGACAAGCCCATCACCAAGAAAAGGATGGAGTACACAAGAGATCCCACTCATCATGAGATCCCTGAGATTCCTCAAGGGATGCACTTTCCTCCACAAAACTATTGGGAGCAACTAAACACCTCCCTAGGAGAGTTGAGTTCCAACATGGGACAACTAAGGATGGAGCATCAAGAACACTCCATTCTCCTCCTTGAAATTATAGAATATCAAAGAATCATGAGGGAGGAGCAACAAAGACAAGGAAGAGATATTGAGGAGCTCAAGCACTCCATAGGACCTTCAAAAGGAAGGAAGAGCCGCCATCACTAAGGTGGACCCGTTCCTTGATTTCCTTGTTCTTTATTCTTCTGTTTTTCGAATTTTATGCTTTATGTTTATCCATGTTTGTGTCTTGTGATCATTAGTGTCTTAGTGTCTATGCCTTGAAGTTATGAATGTCCTATGAATCCATCACCTTTCTTAAATAAAAATGTGCTTAATTGATAAAAGAAAGAATTGCATGAATTTTAAATTTTATAATAGTTTAATTATTTTGATGTGGTGGCAACACTTTTGTTCTCTGAATGTATGCTTAAACAGTGCATATGTCTTTTGAATTTGTGGTTCATGAATGTTGGCTCTTGAAAGAATGATGAAAAAGGAGACATGTTACTGAGGATCTGAAAAATCATGAAAAAATGATTCTTGAAGCAAGAAAAAGCAGTGAATTAAAAAAAAAAAAGGAGGCGAAAAAAAAAAACCGAAAAGAAGAAAGAGAAAAAGAAAGAGAAAGCAAGAAATAAAGTTGTGATCCAAGGCAATAAGAGTGTGCTTAAGAACCCTGGACACCTCTAGTTGGGGACTTTAGCAAAGCTGAGTCACAATCTGAAAAGGTTCACCCAATTATGTGTCTGTGGCATGTATGTATCCGGTGGTAATACTGGAAGACAGAGTGCTTTGGGCCACGGCCAAGACTCAATAAGTAGCTGTGTTCAAGAATCATCATACTTAACTAGGAGAATCAATAACACCATCTGGATTCTGAGTTCCTAAAGAAGCCAATCATTCTGAATTTCAAAGGATAGAGTGAGATGCCAAAACTATTCAGAGACAAAAAGCTAAAAGCCCCGCTCATCTAATTAATACTGATCTTCATAGATGTTTTTGGAGTTCATTGCATATTCTCTTCTTTTTATCTTATTTGATTTTTAGTTGCTTGGGGACAAGCAACAATTTAAGTTTGGTGTTGTGATGAGCGGATAATTTGTACACTTTTTGGCATTATTTTTAGTATGTTTTTGTTATGATTTAGTTAGTTTTTATTATATTTTTATTAGTTTTTAATTAAAATTCACTTTTCTGGACTTTACTATGAGTTTGTGTGTTTTTCTGTGATTTCAGGTATTTTCTGGCTGAAATTGAAGGTTCTGAGCAAAAATCTGATCCAGAGACTGAAAAGGACTGCAGATGCTGTTGGATTCTGACCTCCCTGCACTCGAAGTGGATTTTCTGGAGCTACAGAAGCCCAATTGGCGCGCTCTCAACGGCGTTGAAAAGTAGACATCCTGGGCTTTCCAGCAATATATAATAGTCCATACTTTGCCCACGATTTGATGGCCCAAACCGGCGTTCAAAGTCACCTACAGAAATTCCAGCGTTAAACGCCGGAACTGGCACCCAAATGGGAGTTAAACGCCCAAACTGGCACCAAAGCTGGCGTTTAACTCCAAGGAGAGTCTCTACACGAAAATGCTTCATTGCTCAGCCCAAGCACACACCAAGTGGGCCCGGAAGTGGATTTTTATGTCATTTACTCATTTCTGTACACCTTAGGCTACTAGTTTTCTATAAGTAGGACCTTTTGCTATTGTATTAGAAATCTTCGGATCTTTGGAACCTTTTCTTTAGATCTTTTGATCACTTTGGGAGGCTGGCCATTCGGCCATGCCTAGACCTTGTTCTTATGTATTTTCAACGGTGGAGTTTCTACACACCATAGATTAAGGTGTGGAGCTCTGCTGTACCTCGAGTATTAATGCAAATTACTATTGTTCTTCTATTCAATTCCGCTTGTTCTTTGTCCAAGATATCACTTGTTCTTCAACTTGATGAAGGTGATGATTGACGCCCATCACCATTCTCACCCATGAACAAAGTGACTGACAACCACTCTTGTTCTACAAGCATTCGAGGCTTAGTGAATATCTCTTGGATTCCTGATACACGATGCATGGTTGATCGCCTGACAACCGAGTGCTCGCCTGACAAACGAGCCAGCCATTCCATGAGATCAGAGTCTTCCTGGTATAGGCAGGACCTGATGGCAGCATTCAAGAGAATCCGGAAGGTCTAACCTTGTCTGTGGTATTCTGAGTAGGATTCAATGACTGAATGACTGTGACGTGCTTCAAACTCCTGAGGGCGGGGCGTTAGTGACAGACGCCAAAAGAATCATTGGATTCTATTCCGGTCTGATTGAGAACCGACAGATGAATTCCGCTATGCTGTGACCAGAGCATATGCAATTGTTTTCAATGAGAGGATGGGAGGTAGCTGCTGACAACAGTGAAACCCTACACGAGCTTGCCATGGAAAGGAGTAAGAAGGATTGGATGAAGGCAGTAGGAAAGCAGAGAGACGGAAGGGAAGGCATCTTCATGTGCTTATCTGAAGTTCCTACCAATGAATTACATAAGTATCACTATCCTTATCTTTTATGTTATTTTCGTTCATCATCATATACATTTGAGTTTGCCTGACTAAGATTTACAAGATGACCATAGCTTGCTTCAATACTAACAATCTCCGTGGGATCGACCCTTACTCACGTAAGGTTTATTACTTGGACGACCCAGTGCACTTGCTGGTTAGTTGTGCGAAGTTGTGTAATGCCATGGTATTGAGCTACCACGTTCTTGGAGCCATTACCGGGGATTATGAGAGTTGTGAAAAAGTATTGTTCACAATTTCGCGCACCACCCACGACGTGCGACGAACGACGCAGAGAAGCTTGTGATTCGTGAGTGTATAGAGGGGTTGGACAACCTCCTAAAACTGTGATCATAGATACTTTTAGGTCACTCTCTAAAACCATGACCATAAACCCTTTTAGGTCATCCTTTTGTAAAACCGTGACCATAGACTCTTTTAGGTCACCCCTCAAAATTGTGACCATAGATATCGTTTGGTCACGGTAAAAAACTGTGACCATAGACTATTTTAGGTCACGCCTATAACTGTGACCATAGACCCCTTTAGGTCACCCCCAAAACCGTGACCATAGACTATTTTAGGTCACCCTTCTGAAAAATCGTGACCATAGACTCTTTTTGGTTACTGTAAAAAACCGTGACCATAGACTCTTTTAAGTCACCCTTCTGAAAAACCATGACCATAACCCCTTTTTTGTCACTGTAAAAAACGGTGACCATAGACCCCTTTAGGCCACCCCCCAAAACTATGACCATAGACCCTTTAGGCCACCCCCAAAATCGTGACCATAGACCTCCTTTAGGTCACCCCCCAAAACCGTGACCATAGACCCTTTTAGGTCACCCTTTCTTGAAAAACCGTGACCATAGCCCCTTTTTGGTCACTGTGAAAAACCGTGACCATAGACCCCTTTAGGTCACTCCCAAAACCGTGACCATAGACTCTTTTAGGCCACCCCCTAAACCCGTGACCGTAGACTCCTTTAGGCCACTCCCCAAAACCGTGACTATAGACCCTTTTAGGTCACCCTTTTTTGAAAAACCGTGACCATAGACCCTTTTTTGTCACTGTAAAAAACTATGACCATAGACCTTTTTAGGCCACCTCTCAAAACCATGACCATAGACCTTTTTTAAAAAACCGTAACCATAAGTACTCTATGGTCATCCTTTCCAAAAAAATCGTGACCATAGAGGGTCTATGGTCACGGTTTTTTACCGTGGCCAAAAAAACCGTGGCCATAAACCCAAAATGTTGTAGTATGTGGCAAAAAGGATTAGTGTTAATCATTTTTACTGATATTCTAATCAAATGATATAGTAATATAGAAGAATGTGACCACATCCAATTATGAACAAGACAAATATAAAATGAAGAAGAAAATGGATAAAAGAAGAACTCTGGACCTGAAAATTGTGGTGAGAAACATTCAACTTATTGTTGTAAGTTACAACATGTAATTGAAATGGAGAAAAATAGAAAGAAAATCATATTTTTATGCCATTTGGAGAAGTAATAATAAAAAAGAAACAATGATAATTTGAATGTCTATTTGAATTTGAAGAGACAACAAAAATAATATGAGATCAGAGTTGTTTAGTTAAAGACGTTTAAAACAATTTTTTTAAGATGTTTGATTTTTTCTAATTAAAAATTGACATATGTAACTGATTAAATTGCAAATTGTATTATTTTTGTTAAAATTGGATCGGACAAATCGATTTAATAGAAAAACTGATGGTGAACCAGATTTTGAATCAGTCTAAATTAATATTTTTTAGAAAATAACTACAATACTCTTATTATAAAAAATGATTAAAATATTCCTATATATTATATATATTATATTGTGTAAATAACTATTAAATATTTGACCGTGGACAAAACTAACAAACTACAAAAAAAAAATTTCAATTGTCGTTGTACCCATGAAAAATTAGTATCGTTTGACAAAAATATCCAATTGTTAATTTAAAATTGACTCCATTAAAAATACCTTTTTTTATCACCTTTTTCCATTTTCACTACTATTCAACCACTTGTTAGAACAAGAACTAAAATCAAAACCAAAATTCACCTTAATAATTAAACATCATCAACAAATTAAATTAAACTAAGTTAGTAGCGTTTCCTACCTACTTACTTGTGTCGTCGTGGTAGTCGGGGTGGAGGCATAATCGAATCCATCAATTGAATCCCATCAAAGAGTATAGAGCTGATTGATGATGGATTTTCAGTTTATGAGTCGTATCCACCATAACTGTTGCTATAGAAATTTGATTATGATTATGATTCTGATTATTCTAATCGCACATTAATCGAATGTGAATGACTGCATCCATGAGTACTCGAATGAGCACTTCACCGACCGCTCCATTGCTTTCTTCTTCCACGACGCGGCAGTGAGATCCTCTTCGCCTCCTTGTCCTCTTCGTCCACATATCACGGTGGTGATTTCTTTGAGGATGTGCGAGATGGCAGTTTGGTACTTCGAGTATGCCAATTTGAATGCCAACGGAAGCAGGCCCATGGGAATTACAGTGTGGGCCATAAGCTTGAGCACTGTGAAAAAGACAGTGTCACGACTTCTACTGCTGATTGTGTCGATGGGGTATGGTGTGGTGAGACCCACCATTGGAGGTAGTGAGATGAGCTCGAAGTCAAGGATGATGATTGTTGCTATACTCTACATTGTGGATTCTGAGGCTCTCCTTCTTATCGAGCATTTGAGCAACATTAATGACTTTTTCGGCAATGCTAAGCTTCTTCTTGTGCTCTCTGTTGTTTGCCTTGATTCCTGCTTTATTTTCTAGATCTTCTCTTCTTTGTCTAGCACCCTCGCGAAGCTATAGGTAATGTATTGGTTATTTTTAATGGCTAGATTTCAGTTCTTATTCTAAAAAATAGTTGAAGAATAGTGGAGATGGAGAATGTGAGAAAAAAGGTATTCTAGAAATTTCATAAAATTTTTAATAGAGTCAATTTTAAATTTACTGATTGAATATTTTTGTCAAACAATACTAATCTTTCATGGGTACAACATCAATTTAATTTTTTCATAGTTAGTTTTATCAGCGGTCAAATATTTGATGGTAAAAATAGCTATTTACTCATATACATACATACATACATACATATATATATATATATATATATATATATATATATATATAAGTAAGATCATAGGACTGATGGCAACTCATCTGCGCTTGAGCCTTTTCTTTGATCTAAACGCTTCTTCAGTCCCTTCAGGATGACTTTATTCGCTGTCTCTGCTTGTCCGTTATTCTGAGAGTGTTCTACAGAGGAGAACTTTTGCTTGATGGCAAGGCCTGATAGAAATTCCCCAAAATTTTTATCGGAGAACTGTGTTTCATTATCCGATATCACGACGTCAGGAGTTTCGAACCTTGGACCACCTGCCTCTACAAGAATTTTTGGTAGTTTACGAACGATATACTTGCCAAAGGCTCAGCTTCTACCCATTTCGTATAGTAGTTAATAGCCATAATTAGGTATTTAACTTGTCTTAGAGCCATCAGGTTGTCCTTAATTGTGTTGCTCTAGGAAAAGGCATAAGTGGTAAGAATTGTTTATTTTGAAAAATGAATTGTTACACTGGTAGTTTATGAAGTGCATGCATTATGTTTGGTCTTATGTTTGATGATTGATTTTTGCATATGGCAAAATATTTCAATGAAAAATCAGGCTTAACTGGGAAAATTCCAAATGGAAGCTTCAATTCCATGTTCAATTGTAGTGGCTCCTACATAGTTGATGCAACAGCTACAAACTACAAACTCCCTTGCCTGAAGGTATAAGTGTATTTATAATAGAATAGATAACCACCTTTTAGAGTAGTTCTACCTTTGAGGGTGGGTGATTGTTCCTTTTTTCTAGAGAAGTTATTGAGATCTCCCTTCTAAATGAGTGAGAGATATCTTAGGGGTTAGTTATTTATAAAGATATGTAGGGCTAGACTCATGTTGCCGTCCTGATCTCCAAAAGGTCGGGTAGGTGTAGATTCTCTTCCTTTTGAACTCGAACATTTCCTACTTTATCGTAGAATCTCACCCTTGGTGATTCTTCATTGACTTCTATAAGGGTCATGGCTTCTATGCCGTAAGCAAGTTGAAAAGGAGATTCTCCAGTTGTTGAGTGGGGAGTTGTTAGATATACCCACAAGATTTGAGGGGATTCTTTTGCCCATGCTCCTTTTGCATCTTGTAGTCTTTGCTTCAATCCAGCCAATATGACTTTATTTGTAGCTTCTGCTTGTCTGTTAGTTTGAGAGTACTCTACCAACGTAAATCGGTTCTTAATTTTAAGACTTGCCACCAAACTTCAAAATGGTGAGTCGGTAAACTGAGTTCTATTATTTGTGATGATGGAATGTGGAATTCCAAACTAAGTGACGATGTTCTTGTAGAGAAATTCCAACTTCTTTGAGCTGTAATGATTGCCAAAGGTTCTGCCTCGATCTACTTGGTGAAATAATCAATTTCTACTATGAGGTATTTTACTTGTCCTAGATGTGGGAATGGTCTGAGGAGATCTAAGCTCTATTTTGCAAATGGCCAAGGTGAAGTGATGCTAGTGAGCTCTTCTGGATGTTCCACATGAAAATTAACATGCTTTTGGCAAGGCGAACATTTTTTTACGAAGTCAGCTACTTGCATTCTGCTTCTCTTTGTAAGATCGGTCAAATGAAGCCAGCTTGAATCACTTTCTTAGCTAGTGACCATGCTCTTAGGTGGTTTTCGCATATGCTACTGTAGACTTCCTCTAAGATTTCATTAGTCATGGAGGTAGGGACACACTTTAATAAAGGTGTAGATACTCCTCTTTTATATAACACGTTGTGAACCAAAGTGTAGTTTTATGCTCCTTTTATGAGCCTCCTTGCTTTCCTTTCTTCTTTTGGGATGATATCGAATTTGAGATATTCGATAATAGGGGACATCCAACCTAAGTTTAGATTGCAGATAACCAGTGTGTCTGACTTATCGACTTTATTGGCCACTGATAGTGCATGGAGAGTTTCTTGGATCAAGCTCTTATTGTTGCTCCCTGGCTTGGTGCTGGCCAATTTGGTGAGGGCATCAGCTCAGATATTGGATTTATAAACTATGTGTCGGACCTTTACATCTAGGAAATGAGTTAATTGTTCAAGTATTTCTTCTAAGTATTTTTTCATGTTGGGATCTTTAGCTTGGTAAGTCCCATTCACTTGAGAAGTTATTACTTAAGAATCACTGAACACTATTAATTTTACTACTCTGACTTCTTTGGCCAGCTTTAAGCTAGCAAGCATGGCTTCATACTCTGCTTGATTATTGGAAGTCAGAAACTCAAATTTCAATAAAAGCTCTATCCAAGTTCCTTTTTCATTTTCCAGAATGATTCTTGCCCCACTTCCATCTTTGTTGAATGATCCATCTACATATAAGTTCTAAGCCGTAGGGTTCCCTTGTGCTTCCGTGTATTCTGCCAAAAATTTGGCTAGGTATTGGGATTTAATTGTCGTTCGAATTTCATACTTTATGTCAAACTCGGACAACTCTATTGCCCGTTGTAGCATCTGACCTGCAATATCCGTCTTCTGGAGGATATGCTTCATGTGATGATTAGTTTGGACTTCTATGGTATGAGCCTGGAAATAAGCTTAGAGCCTTCTAGAGGTGAGGACAAGGGCATACGCGAACTTCTCTATCTTTTGATAGTTTAGCTCTGCCCATGCAGGATTTTACTGACAAAATAAATCGGTTGCTGTCTGTTCTCATCTTCTCGGACGAGAGCAAAAGCTATAGCCTTACTTGCAACTGCCAAATACAATATGAGCTCTTTTCTTAGGATAGGTCGGGTGAGGATTGACGGCTGACTCAGGAATTTTTGGAAGCTTGAAAGGCTTGCTCACACTCCTAAGTCCATTTAAATGACAACTTTTCTTGAGTTTTGAGAATAGGGGTAGAGACTTTAAGGCCGACCTTGCCAAGGACCTGGATAAGGCTGCTAGCCTTCCATTTAATTGTTGAACTTCTTTGACATAAGCCAGGCTTTTCATCTCAAGTATTACTTTGTATTTGTCCAGATTGGCCTCAATGCCCCTTTGGATGAGCCTGAAACTTGAGAGCTTTTCGGCTTCTACTGCGAAGGTGCACTTTAAGAGATTCAGTCTTATCCCATGCTCTTTGATTGTGTTGAATACCTCAGATAAGTCTGTCAAAAGGTGGACATCCTCTTTGGTTTTGACAAGTACGTACACTTCCATTAGTTTTTCAAGGTGAGAGAAAAATACCTTGTTTATCAACCGTTGATATGTAGCTCCAACATTTTTCAATCCAAAAGTCATTATCACATAGTAACAGCGGTGATGAAAGAGGTCTTTTCTTGGTTCGACTTGTACATCGGGATTTGGTTGTATCTTGAATACGCGTCCAGAAAGGACAAGTATTTGTAGCCCGAAGCTGAGTCTACCAGTGCATCAATACTGGGCTTATTCTTGATGGGACGGGGAGGTGGAAGCTTTTTAGTGTGGCAGATCTACCTGTAGATGTCAATGCTTTGGATTCCCAATGCTTTGATGCTTTTCACTTAACCGATTAGCTTATTCACTACTTACTTATTCTCATGGAGAAACCTTATATTTTTCATCATCTTCCGATAGTTTGTCATTGATGCCAAGGCATCTTAGGCTAGTTTCACTAGCCTTTTTCTTTTATTTTTAGTTGTTTTATGCATTTTCTTGAGCCTTAAGTAATCATTTGGGCCAAATAGTCATGCTTGTCTTAAATCATTCAAACATGAAGATTTTGATGCAAATTCCATGAGTTTTTAGTTATATTCCTTGAATGCTATGAATGGAAGAATTCTCATGAAATTTTGCAAGACTTTGATGCAGTTGTTTGGATGATTTCAGGGAAGAAGAGGTTAGGCAAGGAAGCAACAAAATCAATAAAGGAAGCTTGAATATCACATGTGGAGTTTAAGCTCCAGTTTAAGCTCCAGTTTAAGCTCCAGTTTAAGCTTAAACTGGAGCATTAAACGCCAAAATCATGAAAGCTGAAAGTGGCGTTTAACCTCCAGTTTAACCTTAAACTGGAAGTTAAACGCCAGAAATGAAATGCATCAGGAAGCCACTCCACGTTTAAGCTCCAGTTTAACCTTAAACTGGAGCTTAAACGTGTTCGACAATTCCACACTCCAGGGTTGCCTTCTTCCATTTCCACGTTTAAGCTTCAGTTTAACCTTAAACTGAAGCTTAAACGTGCTCGAGCTTGTGCCTCCAGGGAGTGCCAGCGTTTAAGCTCCAGTTTAAGCTTAAACTGGAGCTTAAACGTGTTATATGGAACAGCTTGACCATGCCTTCTTCAAACATAAATAACTTGAGTTACAAAACTCCAAATGAGGTGATTCAAAATGCATTGGAAAGAAGACATCTAGAGCTTTCCAAGCATATATGGCATGCATGGTGGATACTAAAAATTGAGGGAGAAAACAGCCCCGTAATGTGCATAGAAGAGCATAGTACCAACATGCAATCAGGCCAGCTGACCTCTTCACCTTCCATGGAGTATAACTCGAGTTGTAGAACTCCAAATGATGCGCTTTCAGTTGCATTGGAAAGTAGACATCCAGAGCTTTCCAACGATGTATAGAAGTATGGGGTGGACAATGCAACTGAGCTCCCAAAATTGGCATTTTCGAGCACGTTTAAGTGACTTAAACGTTGGCTTAAACGCTGTCAAACCAACCAGCAACCTTGTCACCTTCAATCAAGCATAACTTGAGCTATAGAGATCCAATTGAGGTGCTTCCAGTTGCGTTAGAAAGCTGACATCCATAGCTTTCCAACGAGGTATAATAGTCTATATTTGGCATCAAATTGGCAAGGTTGACAAGAGGACAAAGTGACGACTCAAGAAAGGGGGGTGCAACGTTTGAGTGTAGTTTAATGGATCATTATCCTTTTTGGATCAATTATGTCACTCTACCCTTCAAGCAAGCAAGGCCCATCAACAACACCAAATCAAGGCCACAAGAATCATCTAGAATAGTTTATTTTCATTTGATTGTAATTTGCTTTTAATTTCATTTTCATTTTGTAATTTAGGGAGCCTATTTAAAGGCCTTAGTTTCTGCATTTGAAGAAAGAGGGATTGAAGGGGAATCCAGCCCCTGAGGGGGACTTTTACACACTTAGGAACTTTTTGATCATTTTTGCTACTTTTCATATTGTGTAATTGAATTCAGAGCTATGACTCACTAAACCCCTTTCATTGGGTTAGGGAGCTCTATTGTAATTCAATGAATCAATAATAGTTTTATCTTCTTCTTCAATCTTTTCTCTTGAATTTTGTTAGAAAGCTTCTCGATCTAATTCCATTGGGTAGTTGTCTTGGGAAAGAAACTACCCATAATTGGAATCCTTCGGAACCTTGGGAAAGGAATGGAGGATTCATGCTAGAGAAGCTTTCTCACAGTGAATTGGATTGGGGTTTGGATGGATATTGTGACATGTAATCCTACCAAATTGTGGTTCATGAAACTGTGTGGTATAATCAGTGATCGAGCATCATCTTTTCTTATGAACATTTAAACCAAGGGATTGGAAATTTGTTTGTTTTTAGAGAGAATTGGTGAGCCAAGGGATTGGGATCCAATCATATAAGATTGCCAAGCAAAATTTAATGAATGCATTGGTTGAGGAAGGGATAAAAGTTGTTTTGATTCGGAGATCTCAATATCTCCTACACCCAATGAACTCCCCATTTCTGATCTACCACTTTCTCTTTACATTCTGCAATTAAATTCATGCAATCACCCCCATCCCTTTTAATTTCAGCAATTTAGCTTTTCGCTCTTTAATTCATGCAATTTTACATTCCGCAATTCTCATCTAAATCTTGATTCCGCTCAACTAGAACATACTTCTAATTCGAATTGCTCACTCAACCAATCCTTGTGGGATTCGACCTCACTCTATTGTGAGTTTTTACTTGACGATAACCGGTGCACTTGCCGGAAGGAATTTTGCCGATCGTGCAATTTCCTAAATCGTAGCATATCAACTTTATGCACATCAAGTTTATGGCGCCGTTGCCGGGGATTGGTTTTCGATTGACAATTCTCCAATTGGAAGTTAACTAGATTTAGCAATTTTTCTTTTCTTTTGTTAATAGTTTTTGTTTCAGTTTATTACTGCTAATTTCTGCAAATTTTAATTTGTTTTCTTTGCTTATTCACTTGTTAGCATACTAACCACTAGCTGTTTGTGATATTGCCTCACTATGGAATTTCCACTATCTTTGGATGAGTATTGTTTGAGACTGAGCACATTGCAAAAAAGAAAGGAGTATCCATCATCTTTTGGTCAATCAAAATTCATGAGAAACTCTCCACCACCACAGAATGATTCATGTTATTATGCTCATGGTGGGTGGGAGTATCAGGAACAGGAAACGGGGTACTTCCCAGAGCCACAAAATGGTCCATGTTTTGGTGAATTTGATCACTACTCAAGTTGTGGCTGGGAAGATCAAAACCAAAGAGATTTCACTTATTCACACCCCATTCATCAAGAGCCATCACCTCTGAATTATCCAACCTCACCTCCTAGTTTTACATATCCAAATTCTTCATCACTTGAGCATTTCTCAGCACAAAATTCCTTCTCAAATTCATACAATTCATTTCACTATCCACAAGACTCATTCCACTACACACAAGAGTCATACCACTACCAACACTCCAACCAAAGACTCTATCAGCACACACAAAACACATACTCCCAGCCACCATATCACAGCCAAGATAATCAACCTCATCAACCCAATCCGAACCAATCACTTCATGATCAGTTAACCAGGATAGAAGGAATGCTTGCAACTATGGGCAGAGATGTGGCCGATTTGAAAGGCTTTAAGGAAGAAGTGATATCCAACTTACAAAATCAAGGTGCTGCCATTCAAAAGCTAGAAGCACAAATTGGATATCTATCAAAGCAAATCCCTACCCACAATTCTTCTAGTGATACCATGGCAAACCCAAGGGAGGAATCAGAAGAACAAGAAAGGGAGAAAGTCAATCAAGGGAGATCACACTCCAATGAAACAGAGAGTTGCAAAGAGGAAGGGTTCATTGAACCACAAATTCAGGAAGCTTTTGATGAACAGGATACTCCAACTGTCCAACAACAACCAAGTTCTGAGATCAAGGATGTGAAGGCAGTAGAAACAAGCACTAAAATGAGGATTGTGACCGAGAAACAAAGGACCATATCCATGAAGAAGAGAAGGTCGAAGAACAATCCAACTCCTGAGCCAACAAGCAAGTTCACTCAAGCCAATCACAAGGGAAAGCTTGCTGGAAAGAGGCATTCACAACAAGGGGCACTAACTAGCTCCTTTATCCACTTGAAGTCATTCCTCTTAACAAACTGGAGGAAGAGGAAGAAAGTCAGGAACAGCATGTCAAGCTAATGACAGTAAACGAGCGCTTGTTGGGAGGCAACCCAACCAAAGGTAGTTTTTCTTTTCTAGTTATTTCAATAAAAGAGTTAAGTAGATTTATCTGTATTGCAAGGAGCTAAGTTTGGTGTTGCACACCAAAACAATTCAAAGGTGAATGTGAGATTCTAAGTTTGGTGTTCCACCAAAAACTTCATTAAAAGCACATTTCTACCTCAGCATGACTAGTCACTAGCTCCAACCAATCAGGGAAACTACTTAAACAATAGTTAATTTCTAGTTCATAGTTTCTTTTTCTAGTTCATAGTTATTTTCTTAATAAAAGCACATGAGGTTTTCTGCATATGATCCAAATTGCTGCATATGGCAAGGAACTAAGTTTGGTGTTCACACACCAATCTAAGTTCAGAGGCCTACAAACATACATGCATGCTAACCAATTCTCAAAGTGCTTGGGGAACAAGCAACTTCTAATAACTTTGCAGGAAGACAATCAATCTCATGGAAGGAATATACATCATCATCAAAGAGAACACCAAGGTTAGGAAGGATGATGAACAACAAAGAAGATGCTAAAAGGTTGTATTGTCACTTAATTGCTTGTACTTTGAATTGCTGATATTGGAAGTTTGCATGCACCCCTGCTTTAAGTTTGAGTCATTGCAGTTTTTGTTTGTCTGTTTGTTTAATTTCCAAATAAGTGATAGTCTAAGTGTCTGGATAAACTTCACTTGCTTAAATGTATGCTTGCCCTGCTTGTTCTGTTTCCAAAAATAAAAGAAATGTTTGAACAAAAGTAACTCAATTCCATTTGGTAAGAAATCAAATAAGATTAAGTGGTGGTATGCATGTTTGATTGAATAGTCAGCTCACTAAGAAATAAAGTCAGAATTATCACTTTTAGTGGAAATTAGGATGCTGTCTATGGATCTTGATGAATAAATGTCTTTGGCCATGAAAAAGAAAGAAAAAGAAGAAGAAAAAGCCACTGAAAAAGGGCAACCAAAAGCAAAAAAAAAAATTGAGAAAATAAGCTAGGCACCAATGGTTTGAACTTCTGAGACAAATGCCTGTGGTGTTTATGTATTAAGGATATGCTTGGATGAATAGGTTCTGAGGAGTGTTTCAACACTTGGTAACTTGGGTTAACTAACCCGGGATTATCAACCAAAAGTCCATTATCAAGAGCAACCTAAATACAAAACATTTAGTCACACAAAGAGGTGCTGGGCACCAATGTCTCAAGAAGAAATGTGAACTAAAATGCCTGTGGTGGATATGTGTGAGCACTGATAAGAAATGTCAAAAGCTTGTGCAACACATGACACTGAGCAACAAGGAGCAAATAAGCTCAAAGAAAAAGAAAAACAAAGAAAAGAAACTTGCCAAAGATATGTGAATAACAAGAGGCCATAGCAGTGTTTTAGTGGAAACATAAAAAGTGACAGTCTTACCTAAGAAATAATAAAGTGATGCTGCAACAACTTTCTGCATGAACACTCCATTAATCAATGTCAATTACTTACTGATATGGCTAATGAATTTACTTTCTGTTTCATTCTTTCTTCTCAAATAATTCAGAACTTGCTTGGAGACAAGCAAGGATTAAGTTTGGTGTTGTGATGCCAAGGCATCTTAGGCTAGTTTCACTAGCCTTTTTCTTTTATTTTTAGTTGTTTTATGCATTTTCTTGAGCCTTAAGTAATCATTTGGGCCAAATAGTCATGCTTGTCTTAAATCATTCAAACATGAAGATTTTGATGCAAATTCCATGAGTTTTTAGTTATATTCCTTGAATGCTATGAATGAAAGAATTCTCATGAAATTTTGCAAGACTTTGATGCAGTTGTTTGGATGATTTCAGGGAAGAAGAGGTTAGGCAAGGAAGCAACAAAATCAATAAAGGAAGCTTGAATATCACATGTGGAGTTTAAGCTCCAGTTTAAGCTCCAGTTTAAGCTCCAGTTTAAGCTTAAACTGGAGCATTAAACGCCAAAATCATGAAAGCTGAAAGTGGCGTTTAACCTCCAGTTTAACCTTAAACTGGAAGTTAAACGCCAGAAATGAAATGCATCAGGAAGCCACTCCACGTTTAAGCTCCAGTTTAACCTTAAACTGGAGCTTAAACGTGTTCGACAATTCCACACTCCAGGGTTGCCTTCTTCCATTTCCACGTTTAAGCTTCAGTTTAACCTTAAACTGAAGCTTAAACGTGCTCGAGCTTGTGCCTCCAGGGAGTGCCAGCGTTTAAGCTCCAGTTTAAGCTTAAACTGGAGCTTAAACGTGTTATATGGAACAGCTTGACCATGCCTTCTTCAAACATAAATAACTTGAGTTACAAAACTCCAAATGAGGTGATTCAAAATGCATTGGAAAGAAGACATCTAGAGCTTTCCAAGCATATATGGCATGCATGGTGGATACTAAAAATTGAGGGAGAAAACAGCCCCGTAATGTGCATAGAAGAGCATAGTACCAACATGCAATCAGGCCAGCTGACCTCTTCACCTTCCATGGAGTATAACTCGAGTTGTAGAACTCCAAATGATGCGCTTCCAGTTGCATTGGAAAGTAGACATTCAGAGCTTTCCAACGATGTATAGAAGTATGGGGTGGACAATGCAACTGAGCTCCCAAAATTGGCATTTTCGAGCACGTTTAAGTGACTTAAACGTTGGCTTAAACGCTGTCAAACCAACCAGCAACCTTGTCACCTTCAATCAAGCATAACTTGAGCTATAGAGATCCAATTGAGGTGCTTCCAGTTGCGTTAGAAAGCTGACATCCATAGCTTTCCAACGAGGTATAATAGTCTATATTTGGCATCAAATTGGCAAGGTTGACAAGAGGACAAAGTGACGACTCAAGAAAGGGGGGTGCAACGTTTGAGTGTAGTTTAATGGATCATTATCCTTTTTGGATCAATTATGTCACTCTACCCTTCAAACAAGCAAGGCCCATCAACAACACCAAATCAAGGCCACAAGAATCATCTAGAATAGTTTATTTTCATTTGATTGTAATTTGCTTTTAATTTCATTTTCATTTTGTAATTTAGGGAGCCTATTTAAAGGCCTTAGTTTCTGCATTTGAAGAAAGAGGGATTGAAGGGGAATCCAGCCCCTGAGGGGGACTTTTACACACTTAGGAACTTTTTGATCATTTTTGCTACTTTTCATATTGTGTAATTGAATTCAGAGCTATGACTCACTAAACCCCTTTCATTGGGTTAGGGAGCTCTATTGTAATTCAATGAATCAATAATAGTTTTATCTTCTTCTTCAATCTTTTCTCTTGAATTTTGTTAGAAAGCTTCTCGATCTAATTCCATTGGGTAGTTTTCTTGGGAAAGAAACTACCCATAATTGGAATCCTTCGGAACCTTGGGAAAGGAATGGAGGATTCATGCTAGAGAAGCTTTCTCACAGTGAATTGGATTGGGGTTTGGATGGATATTGTGACATGTAATCCTACCAAATTGTGGTTCATGAAACTGTGTGGTATAATCAGTGATCGAGCATCATCTTTTCTTATGAACATTTAAACCAAGGGATTGGGAATTTGTTTGTTTTTAGAGAGAATTGGTGAGCCAAGGGATTGGGATCCAATCATATAAGATTGCCAAGCAAAATTTAATGAATGCATTGGTTGAGGAAGGGATAAAAGTTGTTTTGATTCGGAGATCTCAATATCTCCTACACCCAATGAACTCCCCATTTCTGATCTACCACTTTCTCTTTACATTCTGCAATTAAATTCATGCAATCACCCCCATCCCTTTTAATTTCAGCAATTTAGCTTTTCGCTCTTTAATTCATGCAATTTTACATTCCGCAATTCTCATCTAAATCTTGATTCCGCTCAACTAGAACATACTTCTAATTCGAATTGCTCACTCAACCAATCCTTGTGGGATTCGACCTCACTCTATTGTGAGTTTTTACTTGACGATAACCGGTGCACTTGCCGGAAGGAATTTTGCCGATCGTGCAATTTCCTAAATCGTAGCATATCAACTTTATGCACATCAGTCATCTCTTTACACTTTGTCACTTTTTCAGCAGTTTTTTAGTAGTTCGCCATCTTTTTTCAACAGTTTTTTGGCAGTTGATTACTCTTCCGGCAGTTCCATTTGCGCTTCTTTCAAACAGCAGCAACTCTGTTTCCGCTTCCTTCAGACATCAGTAGTTCCATCTGTGCTTCCTTCTATCAGTTTCGTCTATGCTTTCTTCAGACAGCGACAGTTCTGTCTGCTCTTCCTTCATACACCGGCAGTTCAATCTGCGCTTTTTTTCGACAGTTCCATCTGCACCTGTTCTATTAGTTTATACATTTTTTATTTCGTTATTTTAAATATGTTTCAGTTTATCACATTTTATTCAGAACATCAATAGTGTTGGTTCAGTGGAGTTGCTTATTTTGATTCACTTGATTGTTAGTGTGTTCAGTTGAGTCCTTGTGCATGCAGAAATATTTTTCTTGCTAATTGAATGTTTATCACATTTTATTCAGCACATGATTGACGTTTGGTTAAGTGGTATTGGTCATTTTGGTTCACCTGATTGTTATGTGTTCAGTTGACTTCTTTTGCATGAAAAAATACTATTCTTGATGATTTAATGTTTATGACATTTTATTCAGCACATGAATGTTGCTTGGTTCAGTGGAGTTGCTCATTTTGATTCACTTGATTGTTAGTGTGCTCAGTTGAGTCCTTGTGCATGTAGTAATGTTTTTCTTGATGATTAAATGTTTATCACATTTTATTAAGAACATCAATAGTGTTGGTTTAGTGGAGTTGCTAATTTTGATTCACTTGATTGTTAGTGTGTTCAGTTGAGTCCTTGTGCATACAGAAATGTTTTTCTTTCTGATTGAATGTTTATCACATTTTATTCAGCACATGATTAGTGTTCGGTTTAGTGGTGTTGGTTATTTCGGTTCATTTCTGTTCTGCACAATTCAAAACTCTTCCTCTTCACCTTCTACTGCTTCTTCACTAGAGAGAGAAGAAGAAAATGACAAAAAATATAGTAGCAGCAACAACAAAAGAATGACGATAAGGAGAAAACACGTGAAGAAGAAGGAACGCGAAAAAGAAAAAGGAGAATGAGGAGGAGGAGGAGGAAGGTGAAGAAGAAGAACAAGCCGCTCCGTGCATAAACGAGCGAGAGAAGAAGCGTGGGGGAGAAGAGAAGAAGAAACGTGGGGGAGAAGAGAAGAAGAGAAGAGAAGAAGTGTGAGGGAAGAAGAAAGCGAGAAAAGCGCGTGACCTAAAATCACTTGGATGAACTTGGATGTTAAAATTATTTGGATGTGGAGAATATCTCATATAAAATATAAAGTATTTTTAGACAAATTTTAATAATGTTTTGATATATATTTTAATGATATTTTGACAAATTTTAATGATGTTTTGATATAAATTAATTTTTTAATTATTTTTAATACTTTTTAATTATATAAAATATTTTAAAATATTTTTGATTTAATAAATAATAGTATATATTATTTCTAAACTCATTTAAGAATATAATACATATTAATAATAAGGCTGAACACACTGATACGTAATAGTATTTAGATGTATCCAAAGTCCAAGTATGTCGAATAAGTTCATATCTAAAATGTGTCTGACAAACAAATACAACTGTACTTTATGAAAGAAAATGCATTTAATAGTCATTATATTTATAGCCATTGTATTTAATTTTCATTAAAATATACCTAATAAATAAACTAAAATTTTTAAAATTCACATCGATTAGATTACACCGTGAAAATGATATTTAAGTTGTGGTTTGTTTTAAAGTTAAAAAGATAGCCTAAGAAATTATTATCAAAAATAGTATGTTCGAAAATATATTATACTCAATTATTATAAAAACTTTTGTTTATTTAGTGTTATAAATGGATATAAATTATTTTTAATATTTTTAATAATAATTTAAGATACATATATTTTACTATACATACTTTTTTAAAATAAATTCTTAATTTCTAAAATAAAAAATAATAAAAAAGAACTCTTTGAAAAAAACATAATAATTAAAGTATCTCATAAATATAACTAAAATATATCTATAACTAAATTAAAATAAATACATTTTACATAATTTTCAAATAAGATTTTTTCTTCGATCATTTTATTTTATCTTTTACTTAACGATGTGTATATATTCAAATGAGATTGATTTTTAGTATATGTATGATGTTAAATATATATATACTAGGGGCAGAGCCACATAGTGGTAAAAGGGCAATGACCTCTTCTAATTTTAATTTTTTATATGTAAATTATATATAAATTTTAGTTTAATCTTTCTTAAAATTTTAGTTTAATCTTATTTTATTGTGTAAATATTTTTATCCCTCTTTAATATTTCATCTAGTTTCGTCTCTGATATATACAATTAATATTATTTTTTTCTTTTTTCAAGCATAAAAAAATATTTTATTGCACCAAATAAATCCAATATAACAAGCTAAGAGACACAAGTTCGAAAAGAAATGAAAGGGGGATTCTTAGTGTAAACCCATTAAATTAGTAAATAATCAATCAATAAATTAATTTTTGATAAAAAAAATCAGAAATGTGAATATTATATTAAATTAAGATAGAGCTCATCCAAAATGAGAATTTTAACACTAATTTCAAATAATTCGGCTCAAGATTAAACACGAACGGGCCGAACCGGTTGAACTGGATCCAAACCGATCTCATGGACCCAACCGGACCAACCTTTAAATGAGTGGTGCACGAAATTGTGATCATCAATGGCGCCATCAACATGGTACGCTCAATTGCAATCTCAACTCTTTATCACAACTTCGCACAACTAACCAGCAAGTGCACTGGGTCGTCCAAGTAATAAACCTTACGCGAGTAAGGGTCGATCCCACGGAAATTGTTGGTATGAAGCAAGCTATGGTCATCTTGTAAATCTTAGTCAGGCGGATTCAAATGGTTATGGAGGATTAATAACTAAAGGATGAATAAAACATAAAATAAAGATAGTGATACTTATGTAATTCATTGGTGAGAATTTCAGATAAGCGTATGGAAATGCTCAGTCCCTTCCGTCTCTCTGCTTTCCTACTGTCTTCATCCAATCCTTCTTACTCCTTTCCATGGCAAGCTGTATGTTGGGCATCACCGTTGTCAGTGGCTACAGTCCCGTCCTCTCAGTGAAAATGTTCAACGCGCTCTGTCACAGCACGGCTAATCATCTGTCGGTTCTCAATCAGGTTGGAATAGAATCCAGTGATTCTTTTGCGTCTGTCACTAACGCCCAGCCTTCAGGAGTTTGAAGCTCGTCACAGTCATTCAATCATTGAATCCTACTCAGAATACCACAAACAAGGTTTAGACCTTCCGGATTCTCTTGAATGCCGCCATTAATTCTAGCTTATACCACGAAGATTCTGATTAAGGGATCCAAGAGATATCCACTCAATCTAAGGTAGAACGGAGGTGGTTGTCAGGCACATGTTCATAGGTGAGAATGATGATGAGTGTCACGGATCATCACATTCATCAAGTTGAGGAACAAGTAATATCTTAGAGCAAGAATAAGTCGAATTGAATAGAAGAACAATAGTAATTGCATTAATACTCGAGGTACAGCAGAGCTCCACACCTTAATCTATGGTGTGTAGAAACTCCACCGTTGAAAATACATAAGAACAAGGTCTAGGCATGGCCGTGAGGCCAGCCCCAAAAACGTGATCAAAAGATTCAAAGATCTAAAGATGAAAATACAATAGCAAAAGATCTTATTTGTAGAGAACTAGTAGCTTAGGGTTTACAAAGACGAGTAAATTACATAAAAATCCACTTCCGGGCCCACTTGGTGTGTTCTTGGGCTGAGCATTGAAGCTTCTATGTGTAGAGACTTTTCTTGGAGTTAAACGCCAGCTTTTGTGCCAGTTTGGGCGTTTAACTCCCATTCTTGTGCCAGTTCCGGCGTTTTACGACAGAATTCTTGAGCTGACTTGGAACGCCTGTTTGGGCCATCAAATCTCGGGCAAAGTATGGACTATTATACATTGCTGGAAAGCCCAGGATATCTACTTTCCAACGCAGTTGAGAGCGCACCAATTGGGCTTCTGTAGCTCCAGAAAATCTACTTAGAGTACAGGGAGGTCAGAATCCAACAGCATCTGCAGTCCTTTTCAGCCTCTGAATCAGATTTTTGCTCAGGTCCCTCAATTTCAGCCAGAAAATACCTGAAATCACAGAAAAACACACAAACTCATATTAAAGTCCAAAAAAGTAAATTTTAACTAAAAACTAATAAAAATATAATAAAAACTAATTAAAATATACTAAAAACATACTAAAAACAATGCCAAAAAGCGTATAAATTATCCGCTCATCAATGAGCCAAAGCTCATTTTCTCCTACAAATTTAGCAGAAGCAGCGCTGAAAGCTAACAGGGGAGAGGAGAAAAGAAAACTTTCCCCAACCCTTACGTTAATTTCAAACCCATGTATCTCCTCCGTCCGAGCTCCGATCGCTGCACCATTTGCGGCCACGCGACCACCGCGTCGAGCTCTACGTTTCTACTAGAATAATGTCATAGGTAATTTGCTTATTCACTCTCAGCCTCTTCTTCCCCAATTTTCGAAAAATCATGTGGAGGTGTTGAATTTCCTTGTTTTTGATGTTTTAGGATCCAATTAATTAGCTTGAGGAAAACGTTCACTCTTACTTATATGAAGCTTGGGTAAGGTGAAGATATTATAATTCTATCTAAATATTTTGAATTTGTACTTTGGGTACTAAAATGGGTATATATGTGGTATGAATGTGTATTAGGTTGTGAACAAATAATTGGAATTTGAAATTGTAGATATTGGAACTTGGAGGAAGCTGTTTTATTGAACTTTTGGGGGTTGTGTTTATTTTAGTAAGTTGCTTTGGACAATACGAGAAAACCAGCCCAAGGTATGGTTTAGGTTTCTTGCATTTAATATATAATGTTCTGTAAAAACTTAGGCTAGATGACTTTAGGATAAGTTAGAACATATGAAAATGTATAATGTTTAGTGTCCTTAACATTTAGGATGTGAGTTGGTTATGTAAAGGTAATTGTTGATGTATGGATAATGGTGTGATAAATGTTAAGTTGATAATGATATGATTATATACATATTGATTAAATATATGGTGAAATTGTGAATTGTGAAAGTGTGTCATGTTGTTGTATGATGGATGATAAAATGGTGTAGGATTTTGTGGTTGGGTTATTGTATGTGTTAGGGTTGATTTTTCAGGTGTAAGTGGCTGACATGTGTATGGAATAAACAATGAAATGGAGGTTTATCAAACTTGTTTTGATAAAAAAAATTGGGTTCGTGAAGTTTATGCCATTCAAAGAACGGATGAAAAATAATTTAAAATGATTAAGTTATGCTCGACGAAAGTTTTGGTTTGGAATAGGCAATTATGTAGTTTTCTACTGAATCAAATTTTTGGAAAGCGTACGCGTGCCATGGAATTTTTTACAGTGCATACATGAGTGGCTCTATGCGTACGCGTAATGAGCCAACATGCATGTCTACGCGTACGCCTGGCCCACACGTACGCATGACATGAAGTATTCACCTATGCATACGCATGACAAGGGGATGCGCATGCGAGCTGCCTTTTTATACTCCCACGCGTACACATGAGCCACGCGTATGCGTGGCCCCTATTCCAGCAAACATGGTTTTCTGAGTTTTAAACCTTATTTCAAACTTCTAAACCTCTATTTTCATCCCTTTAGTCATAAATAATAGTATTAAACTTGATAATTAGCTAGATGAAGTTAGGAATTGGAAATAACTTGGAGGTGAAGTAAAGTTGAGAAAGCGATGAATTGAATATAAAATGCCTTTAATGATTATGTATGATATTTGGTTTGAATAATCAAATGATCTGAGATACGAGATTCCCTAGGTAAAGTACCGTGGCTTGCCACCACGTGTACCAGGTCGAAAACTCGATACTCTGTTGACCCTATGATGTAAGGGTGACTGAACACTTATAAATTTCCAGAAATGGTACCCCCATTGAGCGATTATATATATATATATATATATATATATATATATATATATATATATATATATATATATATATATATATATATATGAGAAAAAGCTATGCATATACTCATGTGGATGCGCGTCATGTAACACCCTACCATACAGAGTCTTATGCTTAAGTCATAATTCAGAGATGGCAAGGTATTAAGACCTCTAAAATAAAATTTAGTATGCATAGTAGTGTGAAAAAAATGATTATAACTAGGAGCCTTTGAAGAAAAAGGGGTAAAACAAAATCGATAACTTGAAAAGCGCAACACTCCGATCGATAACATAACGTAACTGATAAAGGAATAAGCTAATGTGAGATTATATATATATACAAAGGAGTGCCAAAAACATCAATGTCAAGACTCAAGATCCGGTTGCGAAGATAACCGGTTTGAGCATAGAAATATATACACAAATAGAGAAAGCAAGGAACCCAAAGGAAACCCCAAAGGGCAAAATACAAAACCTGCTCTCTAAAATAACCTCTAAGAGGAATCAACACAGTATGTATTATTTAGTGGAGATAAAAGTATCTAAACAAAAACATAAAACCAAAAATAGAGTCCCGAGAACCAAGGATCTTCGTTAATCCAGAAGTCTCCAACATGCATCAGCGAGGAACCTCACGACCTACATCTGAAAACCACAAAATCCGCATGAGTGAGAACCGGAGGTTCTCAGTATAGTAACAGTGCCCATATATCTAACATGTAATGTCCTAGGAAAGACGAAGGCAATCCTAGAACTTCCAACAGATAATTCAAAGCTTATAAACAGACTAAACCATAAATGACAACTGACTAAAGATCTTCAGTCTAACTAATACTTCTCTTTCCAAATCCTTCAGACCTCCCAACTACCAGCAATAGTATAATATGGCAAACACAATTATATTAGACAAAGAGATATACAAATAGGAAGCAAATACGACATTTAGACAATTAGCAAGTAATATGCAGTCAATTAGGCAATTCCAAATAATTCACATAAAATGCATATGATGTATGCCTGTCCTAATGGCTGATGAGTCTTATCCTGTCGGTTATAAAGCCAACCCGACAAGTCCTGGTAGCAAACCATTTGACTGTCCCTCTGTCGTGCATCCCCAACTCAAGTTATACTCAACATAAATCATAATTCATATCCAACACCCTCACTGGTGTATATTCACGAGGGCGAGCTCATCCGAAACTTTCACAGTGTCTGGCTATACTTACGACATAGGGTCAACAAAGTATCGAGTCTCCACCTGGAGCACGTGGTTGCTAGCCACTGCTTTCACCCAGGAAAACTCGTATCTGAGATAGTGGAAGTGCAACATTCACATTTCATTCAATGAGCATATATGCAATCATACTCAGCCATAATTCAATAATGGCTCCGCCGTAATTCGGCAATAGCTCAGCCATCCAGCTCATAGTTCAATCCATAATCAGCCAATGTATTAACAAATACAGCCCTTCGGCTCATGGCACATGAAGCACTTCCACCGCTATCCTCTGTATCTCATACAATCATCTTTGATCATCATTGATCATTAATTCTCCCCTTTCTTCATTCGCAAGTTACCACATTCCTTAGCTCCTTTCCCATTGTTAGGCATATCATAATAAATTAAGACTTAAGGGGTGAGATCGGAGGCTTAGAAGTCTGAAATTTGGCTTTGAAAACTCAAAATCAACATTTGGGGTGAAAACAGGGTCACGCGTGCACGTCGTTCATGCGCACGCGTGGAAAGCCACAAAGTACAATGATGCGTATGCGTCATCCACGTGCACGCATGGATGGGAGAAAAGCCAAGCGACGCCTGCGCGTCAGCCATGCGTACGCGTGGGTACATTTTGTGCCCCACGCACAAAACCAGCACCATTCCCGCCCAACTCTTGGGAAATTTGGCTGGGCACTTAATCCAGCCCATCGACGCGTACGCGTTGGCCAGGCGCACGTGTTGAATGTGAAATTTTGAAAACGATGCGTGCGCGTCGGCCACGCTTATGCGTGAGAGTGCTTTCTGCCAAAAATTTTACTAAGTTAAAAAGCTGCATAATTCACAGTTTCAAATCCCAATCTTCTGACGGGCATAACTTCACCGTTTCAAATTATTTTTCACCCAATTTTTGAACGGCATAGACATCCCGGATCCAATTTTATTTCTAAATAAGTTTGACACAAATCGGAGATCCAGAGTCCAAGTTATGCTTCGTCAAAGTATGCCCAAAAACTACATTTTCACACAAAACCACAAGGTGCCATTTTCAAAACAAACCAATTTCAACCCCTTTTCAAAACCAAACAAAACATACCAAAAATCAACCTCAAGCCTCCTCAACTCATACATTGACACTTTTACCAAATTCACAATTCACCAATCCACTATTTTAACCAATCCCAAACAAATAGCTCAATTTCAAATACAATATCATGTCATATATCTTTCCTCATCCCAATATCCAACAACACCATTTCCAATTAACCATCATTATATATAACCAATAGCACCCTCACCATCAACCTTAATCAATCATCAAGCATATATCCAAATATGCATATCTCTTATGCATCATACCATCAACACACCAATATTCATATTCACATATATGACCACACAATATATCTCAACCATTCAATAACATCAACATTTCAATTCCTATCTTAGGTTCTCTAGCCTAAGTTTTCACACCAGATTACAATTTAGATACAGGAAATCGAGACCATACCTTAGCCGATTTCTCCGCTCAACCCGGAGCACTTCCAAATCACTTTCCCATAAGCTCTCAAGGCTTCAACACATCCAAGAATAGATTTTTGCACACCAAAGCCCTTTTCCAAGCTTTCCAAAATCTCAATCAAGCTTCAATATTCACATACACACTACCTAAGCCACAATTATCATATCTAAACACAACACCTCAATACCCAAACATCATAAACCAATAAATTTCACTAGAGTTGAGAATCTTACCACATCCAAGGATCAAGGAGGTAAGATTAATCTTCTCCTTCAAGATAGTTGGGTCCTATAACATCAAAGAGTCTAAAATCTCAACACTTTTTACCCAAAAACTCGAAATTAAGGGCTGAGGAACTGAGACAAAATCGTGTCTTACCTCAAAAATAAATTAGTGGATTTTGTAGATCTCGTCATGGTGAACACGTGGCTACAAACGGTGCGGCAATCGGAGCTCTGGATCAAAAGTTATGGTGGTTTGAAGATCAAGTGAGGGTTAGAACTTTGGAAGAGTGTTCTTCCCCTCCCCTTTCCTTTTTCATCATGTTCTTGTGTGTAGATAGGAGAGAGAGTGCTGAAAATTAGGGTTTTAGGTTTAGTTATGTTGGGCCAAGGGCCCAATATGGGTCCAGTTGACCCGGTTTGACCCGTTCGGTCCAATCTTGGGCCGATTTCTATAAAATTGGTATCGAAATTCTTGTCTCAATCTCTTCTATCATATTAAACCATAAAAATCACATTTTTTGGCCTTCTAGAATAAATTCTCATTTATGGGTTAATTAGTCATTAATTAACCAGGTTTTACATTCTACCCACCTAATTGGGAATTTCGCCCACAAAATTCAAATTCAATTACCTGAGAATAAGTGCGGGTAGTCAGTTCACATCTCCGACTCAAGTTCCCAAGTGTGTTCCTCAACACAGGCTCGGCTCCATACCACTTTGACTAACGAAACCTCTTTTCCACGCAACCGTTTGATACTCGTATCGTCAATTCTGACCGGAGCCACTGGAAGCGTCAAATCTTCTTTTAACTGAACCGATTCAGGTTCTAACACATGGCTAGCATCAGAGGTATACTTCTGAAGCTGCGACACGTGAAATACGCCATGCAGGTTCGAAACGTGTGATGGTAGAGCCATTCGATATGCCACCGGTCCAACCCTCTCCAGGATCTGAAACGGACCAATGTACCGAGGATTCAGCTTCTTCGCTTTAATTGCCCAACCTACTCCCGTGGTTAGAGTAAATTTAAGGAAAACATGGTCTCCTTCCTCAAATTCCTAGGGCTTTCGCCTTTGATCGGCGTAACTCTTCTGAAGACTTTGTGCAGTAAGCATCCTATCTCGGATTTTCTTGACTTGTTCAATAGTCTCAGCTATCATCTCCGGCCCCAACAAGCCTTTCTCCCCAGCTTCATACTAGCATAGCGGAGATTGGCATTTCCTTCCATACAGAGCCTCATACGGAGCCATTCTGATGCTCGCATGGTAGCTATTATTGTACGTAAAGTCCACTAGCGACACATATCGATCCCAGCTCGCCGGCTAATCCAGAACACAAGCCCTCAAAATATTTTCTAAGGTTTGGATCGTCCTCTCGGATTGACCATCTGTTTGAGGATGGTAAGATGAGCTCAAGCTTAATCGGGTCCCGAGAGCTTTCTGAAATGGACCCCAAAACCTCGAAGTGAAACGAGGATCTCTATCAGAGATTTTAGTAGCAGGTACACCATGAAGTCTCACAATCTCCTTTATGTATAACCGTGCTAGCTCCTCAAGGGTGTAAGTCATCGAAATGGGTAGAAAGTGAGCTGACTTTGTTAGTCGGTCCACAATCACCCAAACAGCATCAAAACCGACCCTAGTCCTTGGTAATCCCGACATAAAGTCCATCGCAATGCTTTTCCACTTCCATTGCGGAACCTCTAAAGGTTGCAACGTTCTGGAAGGTCTCTGGTGTTCGATCTTTACCTTCTGACAGGTTAAACACTTTGAAACATATTCTGCCACAACATTTTTCATACCCAGCCACCAAAACATTGTCTTTAAATCATGGTACATTTTGGCACTCCCCGGGTGAATAGAGAATCCGATTTTGTGTGCTTCCTTTAAGATATCTTGCCGCAAAGTGCCAACATCTGGCACAATGATCCTACCCTTGAATCTCCATAATCCATCTTGATCCTCCGACACTCTCCACTGCTTTCCTTGCTCAATAGCTGGTAACACCTTCGGTAACACGTCATTGTTTTCGTGAGCCTTCAGAAGTTCGGATTTAAAATCACTTGAGATCTGTAATCGACTTAAACACATAGTTCCAGACACTTCTTGAACGCCAATCTTTAGACTCTTGAATTCCTTGAGTAACTCCTCTTCTTGAAGCATAATCCAAGCAGCATACAATGAATTTCAACTTAATGCATCCGCCACTACATTCTCTTTCCCCGGATGGTAATTTGACTCAAAGTCATAATCCTTCAGTAGTTCCATCCACCTCCTCTGCCGCATAGAGGTAATGCCTCCACATCTTTAGCGCAAACACAACCGCAGCCAGCTCTAAATCGTGCGTAGGGTAATTAACTTCATGAGGTCTCAACTGCCGTGAGGCACACGCCACCACATTACGTTGCTGCATCAGCACACACCCTAGACCCTTCAGTGAGGCATCATAGTACACCTCAAATGATTCATTTGGCTCAGGTAACACCAACACAGGTGCGGTGGTCAACTTTTGCTTCAACGCCCGAAAGCTCTCCTCACACTCAATAGTCCAAACAAATGGCGCATCCTTACGGGTTAACCTTGTGAATGGCAAGGTTATCTGCGAAAAGCCTTTGATGAATCTTCGGTAATAACCAGCTAAGCCCAAAAAACTTCTTATCTTAGTTACTGTGGTTGGCCGCCCCCAATCTATTACCGCCTCCTCCTTAGATGGCTATCCCCTGCTTACTCACCACGTGACCCAAAAACTTCACCTCACTCTTCTAGAATTCACATTTAGACAGTTTTACATAAAGTTTATTTTCCTTTAGTATCTGCAATACAGTCCTCAAGTGTTCTGCATGCTCTTCTTCAGTCTTGGAGAAAATTAGTATGTCATGCATCAATGAAGAAAAAAACGAATTTATCCAGAAATGGACGGAAAACTCTGTTCATATAATCCATAAACACTGTAGGGGCATTTGTTAATCCAAAAGATATTACAGTGTACTCATAATGACCATAACGAGTCTTGAAAGTGGTCTTAGGGATATCTTCACCCCTCACCCTTATCTGGTGATAACTGGATTGCAAATCGATCTTGGAGAAAACCCCAACTCCTTGTAACTGATCCATGAGATCGTCAATCCTCAGCAGTGGGTACTTATTCTTTATTGTGACCTTGTTCAGCTGCCTGTAATCTACACAGAGTCGCATACTCCCGTCTTTCTTCTTTACCAGTAACACTGGCGCGCCCCACGGAGAAACACTTTGTCGGATAAAGTTCTTACCCAACAGATCCTCTAACTGAGACTATAGCCCGGCCATTTCTAGCCGTGACATCCTATACGGAGCACTCGAGATTGGTCCAGCCCCAAGCACCAACTCAATAGCAAACTCAACCTCTCAGTTAGGTGGAAATTCATCAATATCGTTTGGAAACACTTCCGGAAACTCACACACAACCAGAATTTGCTCCAACCTTTGATCATCACCCAAAACACCCGCGGTTAACAACAAGATACCCTGACATTCGGTCCCAAAACAATTCACCATCATAGAATTCAAGTAATAACTATTCAATACAACCGGCCCATCGGTATCTTTCAGTATAAAGAACACCGATTTTGCAGAACAATCGAGCAGGACATGGTTCTCAGATAACCAGTCGAGTCCGAAGATAAGATCAAGACCGACCATCGGCAAGCAGATTAAATTATAGACAAAATCACGTTGCCTGAACCTAAAAGAAACTTGCGGGTATCCTAACCTAGTTACCATGGCTTCATGGGTGGCATTATACACCTTTAGGTCATAACCTAAAACTACAATCTTCAATCCTAACTCACTAGCTTTTTCGAATACAATGAATGAATGAGTTGCCCCCGAATCAAATAAAGCATTTAAAATTTGACCAGCCATTTCACAGTTACCTCAGATAAGTGTCTCGGAACCTATAGCTGAGGTGGTGAACACCCGACCAGACTGCGGTGCTCCCCCTACACCTTGCTTCTACTTCTCCGGAAAGTTTGCAGCTTTATGCCTCGCCTTATCACAAGAATAGCACAAGCCCCATCCGGCCTTGCAATGCGCTCTTGGCTGGTGAACTTTTGCACATAGCACAAGCTTGTTCGTTCTGAGGCTACTTCCCAAATCTCATCTCTTGGGAGTTGTTGTTGTTGGACCTCCTGAAGTTTTCCTGACCCTGAGTCTGATGTGATCCAGAACCTCCCCACTTGAAAGGCGGACCTCTAGAAGTAAAGCTATTCCCTCGGTTCTGTGGGAATGGACCCCTACAACTTTCTCTCTTTGCAGCCACCTTCTTCACACACTCTTCAGCAACCCTACTCTTGTTCACCAATTCTGAGAAGATTCTGATCTCCATTGGTCCCACTGAGTTGTAGATATCACTCTGGAGTTCCCCTTTATACTTAATGCACTTCAATTCCTCAAAGTCTCCCAGAGCTCCCTGACACATACGGGAAAACCTGAACAGCTTTTCGAACTTGTCAGTATACTCAGATACAGACGTAATACCCTACTTCAGCTGCAGTAACTCGAGTTCCTTGGCCGTCCTGGCAGAAGTTGGAAAGTACTACTTATAGAACTCCTCCTGAAAGGCATCCCAAGGGATAGGGTCATCACCTTGCTGTAGGAGACGTCGGACTCCTTGCCACCAATGCGATGTTTCCCCAGTGAGCAAATAGGTAGCGAATTCAACACACTACCCTTCAGGTACCGTCTGCGCTTGCAGTGCTTGTTCCATAGCCTGAAACCAGTTATCGACTTCAGTCAGACTAGTGGTTCCCTTGAACTTAGGTGGATTAACCTTCAAGAAGGTTGCCAGTGTCATCGGGCCACCCTGAGCTCTACTTCTGTCCTTGCTATGGTTGTTCATCTGTTGCCCAAGAGTCTTAGCAGTGGCCTGCATAGCAGCAGCCATGTTCTCCAACGCTGTCATAAAGTTCACTGGGTCGTTTGGGTTGATACCCGGCCCCAGAGCGTTAGTACGACCTCTCCCATGACCTCTACTGCATCCACGAGGTGCCATCTGGTTCCTATACACACCAAACAATCAATATTAAGTTGATCAGTCTTAATATCGGAGGTTTAGTGCTTCAAAGTCCCAAATGCATGCTCATGAACGTTTATGCCAGTTATATCAAGTAGATATCCTAATAGCACATAACACACACACACACACACAGAGAATGCACAGAAGCATAGTCAGTCCGTCCCTCAGGCTCTACAAGAACGAACCGCTTTGATACCATAATATAACACCCTACCATACAGAGTCTTATGCTTAAGTCATAATTCAGAGATGGCAAGGTATTACGACCTCTAAAATAAAATTTAGTACGTATAGTAGTGTGAAAAAAATGATTATAACTAGAAGCCTTTGAAAAAAAAGGGTTAAAACAAAATCGATAACTTGAAAATCGCAACACTTCGATCGATAACATAACGTAACCGATAAAGGAATAAGCTAACGCGAGATTATATATATACAAAGGAGTGCCAAAAATATGAATGTCAAGACTCAAGATCCGGTTGCGAAGATAACCGGTTTGAGCATAGAAATATATACACAAATAGAGAAAGCAAGGAACCCAAAGGAAACCCCAAAGGGCAAAATACAAAACCTGCTCACCAAAACAACCTCTAAGAATTCTCATGTTAGATTTAATTTCTTTATTTAATGCAATTTGAGGTCTTTCAGATTTATGATTGCTTTCTTCTATTTATGTTGTGATGCTTTTAATTTAATTTAGATTTCTCTCCTTTTGGCTTTGGTTGAGTAATTGGTAACACTTGAGTTATCAAACTCCTTTGTTGATTGATAATTGAAAGTTGCTGATTGATTTGGATTCCACTAAAGCTAGTCTTTCCTTAGGAGTTGACTAGGACTTGAGGAATCAAATTGATTAGTCCACTTGACTTTCCTTTGTTTAGTAAGGGTTAACTAAGTGGGAGCAATGAACAATTTTCATCACAATTGATAAGGATAACTAGGATAGGATTTCCGGTTCTCATACCCTGCCAAGAGCTTTTCTAGTTATTAGTTTACTTTCTTGCCATTTGCTTTTCTTGTTCCTTATTTAAAAACCCTAAAAAGATACTTTTCCATAACCAATAATAAACGCACCTCCCTGCAATTCCTTGAGAGACGACCCGAGGTTTAAATACTTCGGTTATCAATTTTATTGGGTTTGCTTTAGTGACAACCAAAGTTTTTGTAGGATTCATTGTCGGTCTAGAAGCTATACTTTCAACGAGACTTTATTTGTAAAATTCCAGACCATGCGAGGAATCCGTTCGTCAAAATGGCGCCTTTGCCGGGGAATTGTAAACGTGTGCCTTATTATTGGTTATTGTAAATATTTGTTTTTTCTTGTTTATTTGTTTTTGTTTTTGTTTTTAATTTTTATTAGCTACTATGAATTCTCACCCCTCTCGCTATGAGTTTGATTCCAATGTTGTTGTAGGGAATAGAAGCAATAATAGGAACAGGCATCAAGGTTGGAACAATCAAAGATGGGAAGAGCCACATGGATTTGATCAACCCTCTTGGCAACAGCCTCCGCCAACATACTATTACCAAGAGCCATTCCAAGAAGCACATTAGGATAATGACTATGGTGAGCGCTCTTTTGATTATCAACAACCACCACCATATGCCTATGAACCCCCTCCTCAACATAACTTTAAACCACCATACTCACAAGCCCCTTACTACCAAACACCCCCATATGACCCCAATCCTTATCCACCACACCAACCACAATACGAACCATATGAGCCATACTTAGAACCACCACCTCAATATACACCACCTCCATATCCTTATCAAGAGGAACCACCTCCGTGTTATGAGCCATTTCTCCCAACAAATGAGCCCCCCTGTCCACCCTAACCCTCCATTGAGAACACACTTACCTTTTTCACTAGTCTCACCTCTAAACTCCAACATCTTATATCCCGTATGGACCAACCCTCCATCTCTAATATTCAACCCTCAAGCTTCAGCGCACCGCCACCCTCCGTGCAAGAATACCCATATCCATCAATCTAAGAGCAACATGATCCCAATGATGCTGTTGACATGGAACAAGCGAGAAGGGATCATCTTAGGGACACAATCGCAATGGATCGGTTACACGCGGCCTTATGTCCAGGGGAGCAAGAGGAGGCCCAAAATGTGGAGGTAGGAGAGACCCTTGAAGATGAAGGAGTAGTTGAAGGGAGTTGTCATAGAAAGAAAATCATCAAGGAGGAGTATGATTTTATGCTAAAACAACTGGACGAAGCCGCAATAGTCAAAGAGGAAGTGGTTGAGAACTTAGGACATGCAGAACCTCCATGGAAAGGTCAAGTCACAGAGCCTCCTTCTAAGATATTTGAAATTGATGCTGAGGAGGGTGTACAACCTCCAATGCATGCCATGGTTGAAGACTTTGAAGAGGTTAATCAAGAGATGGAGATTAATGAAGAAGACGCACAACCTCCCATGCCCTTGGTAGGTAATGAGGAAGAGATTGAATTGGAAGAAAGCAACCAAGAGGAAGAAGTTGAAATTAAAGAAGCTTGCAAAGAGGTGGAAGTTGTCAAGGAAGAGCACAAGGGAGTGGAGCTTACAAGATCATCAGAAACACCTCCCCCAAAGCCATTACCATCCAATACAACATTCAAGTGGGTAAAATTCCTATCCTTAACCTTTACCTTCCCACTTGAATATGGGCTACTAGAGACAGATGGTCAACTTAGAGCTCTTTGTGGCATCAAGAGAGAGAGAAGAAGATGGTCAGTGGTAGGATTTGTCATGCAAGGTTCAATATAGTTGTATGCTCCAAGTTGAAATGCAAGGGTTGGTGTAGAGCTCGTTTGAATGGGTTTAGGAAGTTGTTTGGACGCTTCAGTGAGAATTCAAATTGCTTGCCACCCGGTTGGAACAATGATGATCAACAAGAAGACGGGTGTAAAAGCAAGGTTTGGGACCCCGGAATTCATTCCAACAATCAATACTTTTGGGGCCTTGTCACTTGCTTCCACTTGCTTGAAGGCGTTTTGCGCCTAGTTTGGGACCCCGGAGGCTACTGGAATTACAAACGTTGGTGGGGATTCCTGGACGAGTTTAAGCACAAGCCGCCATGACAAGGAGCTCACCACATGTCCAACTTAAGGACTTTAACTAAAAGTGCTAAGTGGGAGACAACCCACCATAGTATGATCGTTCCTTTTCATTCTTAGTTTTATTTTTATTTTTATTAGTGTTCATTCATTCATTCATTCTGCATCTTCACATGCATTCTGCACTAAAATAAAAAAATGAGAGATCGACGCGTCAGCGCCTAGTGCGCGTCCGCGTCCTTTATGGATGCGAAATGGGTTGGATTGAACAGAGAATGGTGCGGGAGCTGGGCGAGAACCCTGCCTTAGGCACAATCCCGCCCACGCACACGCGTACTATACGCGTACGCGCCGTTTCCACTTTTGGTGACCCACGCATCCGCGTGGTTGGGGAAATTGGCGTAAAACCTTGTTTTACCCGAGAGTTATGCTGGACTGGGGCTGGCACTGTGCTCGAGGCACAAATCCACCCACGCGTACGCGTCCCTGAGGCGTGTGCGCCCTTTTCCATGCATGGCCACTGACGCGTCCGCGCACTGTGTGCTTCCGCACCCTTTCTTTTCTCTCCATGCACGCGCACGCGTACCGTACGCGTGCGCGTCGATTGCGCCGCCATCTTTCTAATTTCTCTCCTTCCTTCTCATCCTTATTCTCTTTCACTTTCTGTTACTTAATTTATTTGCATATTTTTATTCATCTTTTAATTACTGCATTTAATTATTTTTTTCTTCTTAATTTTCTTTTAGCTTAATTATTTATGGTTTCTTTTTCTTTCTTTTTCATTTTCATGCATTTTTATGTTGGTGTTGGAGCTTTATTTGGATTTTACCTTATTGTAATTGAGCTTGTGGATATTATAAGGATTGATTTGACAATTAACATTTAAATTTGGCTCTCATATACATTTGGATTTATTACTTTCATTCCTATTTTAACTCACAATACTTGTAATCCACCTGTATTTGAGATTATCATTCACAATTGTCATCATACAAGTGCTCTTTAATCTAGCTTATTTTAATAATTGATGCTTGACCTATGCTTCTCATGTCTTTGCCTGCATGCTTTTACACATCTTGCATCTAATTGCTTTAATATGCCTTGCTATATTTCCATTGGTGTCCTAATTGCATGTAGTCGCGACCATGTATTTAAGACATTATCCTTTACCTTAGCATTGATTATTACTTGAACCTTCCTCCTCCTGGTTCTGGCTATTTGATTTCATGTCCCTTTCTTTTCCCCCTTTTCAGGATGGCCACCAAAAAGGGTAAAGAGAAAGCCTCTAACAAGCCACCGGCGAAGGGCGAAACGAAAAGAGCACCGGCTAAGGAACCACAACCCCCGCCCACTTGCACGTCTTAGCATGCACCGAGGACGGTGCAATCTTTCAGTGTGGGGAGGTCGATACCGATCTCCATGGGTTATTCACTTTCTTCTCAACACCAATTTTTTGTTTTCTTTGTTAGTTCATTGTTGCATTTGCATGTTTGATTGCATGTTTGTTTGATTTTGTGCATCTTTTACCATTACCTGGTTGAAATGATGAATTCTTTTTCAAGAAATATTTTAGAGTATTTCACTAATTTGAATTAAAATTTTTGCTAAACTTGTTTGAAAAAATTTATTTTTGGAACATGGTTTTAGAGCTCGAACACACAAAACCAGTGAGATTTTGAGCCTATTTGATTGGTTGCATTTTATCAACCAATATTCTGTTTTGTTGTGTGTGTTGTTCTCTCTAAAATTATTATTTTTGTCTTGCTTAATTCTATATTTCCATGGTTTAATGTATGCATGCACTTATATGATTGAGGCCTTTGTTTTACTTAGCTTACATACCCATATGGCCTTACCCTTTCATTATTCTTTGCAAAACAATTTGAGCCTATTTTACCCCATTTGTTCTTTACTTTAGCTCATCACTAACTCTAAGCGAAAAACAATAATATCCTTAATTTGAATCTTTGGTTAGCTTAGACTAGTGAGAGTGCCCATGAATTAAGTGTGGGGAAAGTGGATTTGGAAACATTTGGTTTGGGAATTGAGTATGTTAGGATTTTTGTGAAAATGTGAAAAATGTTGAGGACATGTTTATGCATTCACTCCCTTAATCATATGCATTGTGAAAAACAAAAGAAAAGAAAATAAAATACAAGAAAAAGAAAAAAAAAAGAAAAAAAGAGAACAAATAATAAAAGGGGACAAAATGCCCCAAAAGTAATTGATAATATCAATGCATATGAGTTATACTTAAATTTAGGATGCATGAATATGTGAAAAACACAGTTAATGGGAAGTTAGATTTTTTATTTTAATTACATGGATTGTCTTAAGTTAGGTGGGAAGTTTAGGTTAATTAAGGATTCAGATTTTAGTCCACTTAGCCAAATACAATCCTACCTTGACCCTAACCCCATTACAACCCTCAAAAGACCTCTTGATTTGTGTATTGGTGCATTAAATTTTTGTTGATTGTTAGATGAAGAGCAAGCCTTAGAAAGCAAGATTAGTAGAGAATTGAGACAATCGAACCTTAAACACTTGAGTGATTAGAGTGTATACACTTACGGTGAGGGTTCGATGCTCGATTCTTTGTTCCTGACTTTCATGAGCTATCTTCTTCTTGCAAGTTATTTGTACTTCATTTTTATGATTTGAATTAGTGAAATCCAGTTCATTTTAGTTCTTGAAGATTTATTTACTTTAAACCAAGTAGGTAGAAGCATTTCACATTTAGTTGTATTCATATAGATAGGTTGCATTTCATACATTCTACAATTCCTCTTCACTCTTATAGCTTCTCTTGAGCTTAGCATGAGGACATGCTAATGTTTAAGTGTGGGGAGATTTGATGCACCACTATTTCGTGGTACATCTTGTGCTTAATTGAGTGGATTTTATCCACTAATCTCACACTTATTCATGTAAATTGCATGTTTTACATTTTCCTTCCTGATTTTGTGCTATGATTGAAAACATGTTTCTTTGGTCTTAATTTAGCTAATTTTAATCCTCTCTCATTACCATTCGATGCCTTGATATGTGTGTTAAGTGTTTTTAAAGATTACTGGTGCACGAAATTGTGATCTCTACTTTTCACAACTCAAACAGTCCCCGGTAATGGCTCCAAAAACTTGGTGCTCAATACCATGGTCTAAACACAACTTCACACAACTAACCAGCAAGTGCACTGGGTCATCCAAGTAATAAACCGTGCGCGAGTAAGGGTCGATCCCACGGAGATTGTTGGTATGAAGCAAGCTATGGTCACCTTGTAAATCTCAGTCAGGCAGATTCAAATGGTTATGGATGATATATGAATAAAGCATAAAATAAAGATAGAGATACTTATGTAATTCATTGGTGAGAATTTCAAATAAGCGTATGGAGATGCTTTGTCCCTTCCGTCTCTCTACTTTCCTACTGTCTTCATCCAATCCTTCTTACTCCTTTCCATGGCAAGTTGTATGTTGGGCATCACCGTTGTCAGTGGCTACAGTCCCGTCCTCTCAGTGAAAATGTTCAACGCGCTCTGTCACAGCACGGCTAATCATCTGTCGGTTCTCAATTAGGTTGGAATAGAATCCATTGATTCTTTTGCGTCTGTCACTAACACCCAGCCTTCAGGAGTTTGAAGCTCGTCACAGTCATTCAATCCTTGAATCCTACTCAGAATACCACAGACAAGGTTTAGACCTTCCGGATTCTCTTGAATGCCGCCATCAATTCTAGCTTATACCACGAAGATTCCGATTAAGGGATCCAAGAGATATCCACTCAATCTAAGGTAGAACGGAGGTAGTTGTCAGGCACACGTTCATAGATGAGAATGATGATGAGTGTCACGGATCATCACATTCATCAAGTTGAGGAAAAAGTGATATCTTAGAACAAGAACAAGCTGAATTGAATAGAAGAACAATAGTAATTGCATTAATACTCGAGGTACAGCAGAGCTCCACACCTTAATCTATGGTGTGTAGAAACTCCACCGTTAAAAATACATAAGAACAAGGTCTAGGCATGGCCAAGAGGCCAGCCCCCAATGATCTAAGAACTAGACGTCCAAATATGATCAAAGGATCTAAAGTTATCCAAAGATGAAAATACAATATCAAAAGGTCCTATTTGTAGAGAACTAGTAGCTTAGGGTTTACAAAGATGAGTAAATTACATAAAAATCCACTTCCGGACCCACTTGGTGTGTGCTTGGGCTGAGCATTAAAGCTTTCATGTGTAGAGACTTTTCTTGGAGTTAAACGCCAGCTTTTGTGCCAGTTTGGGCGTTTAACTCCCATTCTTGTGCCAGTTCCGGCGTTTAACGCCGGGCATTTTTGAGCTGATTTGGAGCGCCGGTTTGGGCCATCAAATCTCGGGAAAAGTATGGACTATTATACATTGCTGGAAAGCCCAAGATGTCTACTTTTCAACGCAATTGAGAGCGCACCAATTGGGCTTCTGTAGCTCCAGAAAATCCACTTCGAGTGCAGGGAGATCAGAATCTAACAGCATCTGCAGTCCTTTTCAGCCTCTGAATCAGATTTTTGCTCAGGTCCCTCAATTTCAGCTAGAAAATACCTGAAATCATAAAAAAATACACAAACTCATAGTAAAGTCCAGAAAAGTGAATTTTAACTAAAAACTAATAAAAATATAATAAAAACTAACTAAAACATACTAAAAACAATGCCAAAAAGCGTATAAATTATCCGCTCATCACAACACCAAACTTAAATTGTTGCTTGTCCCCAAACAACTGAAAATCAAATAAGATAAAAAGAAGAGAATATGCAATGAATTCCAAAAACATCTATGAAGATCAGTATTAATTAGATGAGCGGGACTTTTAGCTTTTTGCCTCTGAATAGTTTTGGCATCTCACTCTATCCTTTGAAATTCAGAATGATTGGCTTCTATAGGAACTCAGAATCCAGCTAGTGTTATTGATTCTCCTAGTTAAGTATGATGATTCTTGAACACAGCTACTTTATGAGTCTTGGCCATGGCCCAAAGCACTCTGTCTTCCTGTATTACCACCAGATACATACGTGCCACAGACACATAATTGGGTGAACCTTTTCAGATTGTGACTCAGCTTTGCTAGAGTCCCCAATTAGAGGTGTCCAGGGTTCTTAAGCACACTCTTTTTGCCTTGGATCACAACTTTTTTTTTCTTTTTCTTTTTCTTTTCCCCTTTTTTTTCGTTTTTTTTTTTAATATTCACTGCTTTTTCTTGCTTCAAGAATCATTTTTATAATTTTTCAGATCCTCAGTAACATGTCTCCTTTTTCATCATTCTTTCAAGAGCCAATCATTCATGAACAACAAATTCAAAAGACATATGCACTGTTCAAGCATACATTCAGAAACCAAAAGTATTGCCACCACATCAAAATAATTAATATGTTATAAAATTCAAAATTCATGCAATTCTTTTCTTTTTCAATTAAGAACATTTTTCATTTAAGAAAGGTGATGGATTCATAGGACATTCATAACTTTAAGGCATAGACACTAAGACACTAATGATCATAAGACACAAACATAGATAAACATAAGCATGAAAATTCGAAAAACAGGAAAATAAAGAACAAGGAAATTAAAGAACGGGTCCACCTTAGTGATGGCGGATTGTTCTTCCTTTTGAAGATCTTATGGAGTGCTTGAGCTCCTCAATGTCTCTTCCTTGCCTTTGTTGCTCCTCTCTCATGATTCTTTGATCTTTTCTAATTTCATGGAGGAGGATGGAATGTTCTTGGTGCTCCACCCTTAGTTGTCCTAGTTGGAACTCAATTCTCCTAGGGAGGTGTTGATTTGCTCCCAATAGTTTTGTGGAGGAAAGTGCATCCCTTGAGGTATCTCAGGGATTTCATGATGAGGAATTTCCTCATACTCATGTCTATGAGTGGGATCTCCTGTTTGCATTGAGCTCCTTCCACACAGATATCCATGAGGACTTGGTCCAACATTTGATTAAAGTTGACCTTTTTGAGTTTGAAAAGGGACCTCGGGGATCACCTTCTTCATGGCCACAACTTCATAGAAGTGGTCTTGATGCACCCTTGAGATAAATCTCTCCATCTCTCATGACTCGGAGGTGGAAGCTTTTGCCTTCCCTTTCCTCTTTTTAGAGGTTTCTCCGACCTTAGATGCCATAAACGGTTATGGAAAAACAAAAAGCAATGCTTTTACCACACCAAACTTAGAGGGTTTGCTTGTCCTCGAGCAAAAGAAGAGAGAAGAGGGTAGAAGAAGAAGAAATAGAGGAGATGGAGGTGGCTTTGTGGTTCGGCCAAGGGGGAAGAAGTAGTGTTTAGGTTGTGTAGAAAAGAAGGGGTGAAGATGGGTTTATATAGGGGTGGAGAGAGGGGTAGGGGGAAGAGGTGTTGAGGTGATTGGTGAATAGGTGAAGAAGAGAGAGAGTGGTGGGGTAGGTGGGGATCCTGTGGGGTCCACAGATCCTGAGGTGTCAAGGAAAATTCATCCCTGCACCAAGTGGCGAGCAAAAATGCTCTTTATGCCAATTCTGGCGTTAAACGCCAGGCTGGTGCCCATTTCTGGCGTTTAACGCCAACTTCTTGCCCTTTCCTGGCGTTTAACGCCAGTCTGGTGCCCCTTTCTGGCGTTAAACGCCCAGAATGGTGCCAGACTGGGCGTTAAATGCCCATTTGCTGCCCTTACTGGCGTTTAAACGCCAGCAAGGTTTTTCTCTAAGGTGTGCTATTTTTCTTTCTGTTTTTCATTCTGTTTTTGCTTTTTCAATTGATTTTGTTACTTCCCATGATCATCAACCTACAGAAAACATAAAATAACAAAGGAAAATAGATAAATATAACATTGGGTTGCCTCCCAACAAGCGCTTCTTTAATGTCAGTAGCTTGACAGAGGGTTCTCATGGAGCCTCACAGATACTCAGAGCAATGTTGGAACCTCCCAACACCAAACTTAGAGTTTGAATGTGGGGGTTCAACACCAAACTTAGAAGTTGGTTGTGGCCTCCCAACACCAAACTTAGAGTTTGACTGTGGGGGCTCTGTTTGACTTTGTTTTGAGAGAAGCTCTTCATGCTTCCTCTCCATGGTTACAGAGGGATATCCTTGAGCCTTAAACACAAAGGATTCTTCATTCACTTGAATGATCAATTCTCCTCTGTCCACATCAATCACAGCCTTTGCTGTGGATAGGAAGGGTCTGCCAAGGATGATGGATTCATCCATGCACTTTCCAGTCTCTAGGACTATGAAATCAGCAGGGATGTAATGGTCTTTAATCTTTACCAGAACATCCTCTACAAGTCCATAAGCTTGTTTTCTTGAATTATCTGCCATCTCTAGTGAGATTCTTACAGCTTGCACCTCAAAGATCCTTAGCTTCTTCATTACAGAGAGAGGCATAAGGTTTATGCTTGACCCTAGGTCACACAAAGCCTTCTTAAAGGTCATGGTGCCTATGGTACAAGGTATTGAGAACTTTCCAGGGTCCTGTCTCTTTTGAGGTAATTTCTGCCTAGACAAGTCATCTAGTTCTTTGGTGAGCAAAGGGGGTTCATCCTCCCAAGTCTCATTACCAAATAACTTGTCATTTAGCTTCATGATTGCTCCAAGGTATTTAGCAACTTGCTCTTCAGTGACATCTTCATCCTCTTCAGAGGAAGAATACTTATCAGAGCTCATGAATGGCAGAAGTAAATCCAATGGGATCTCTATGGTCTCATTATGAGCCTCAGATTCCCATGGTTCCTCATTAGGGAACTCATTGGAGGTCAGTGGACGTCCATTGAGGTCTTCCTCAGTGGCGCTCACTGCCTCTTCCTCCTCTCCTAGTTCGGCCATGTGGATCATGTTAATGGCCTTGCATTCTCCTTTTGGATTCTCTTCTGTATTGCTTGGAAGAGTACTAGGAGGAAGTTCAATAACTTTCTTACTCAGCTGACCCACTTGTGCCTCCAAGTTTCTAATGGAGGACCTTGTTTCAGTCATGAAACTTTGAGTGGTTTTGATTAGATCAGAGACCATGGTTGCTAAGTCAGAGTGGTTCTGCTTAGAATTCTCCGTCTGTTGCTGAGAAGATGATGGAAAAGGCTTGCCATTGCTAAACCTGTTTCTTCCACCATTATTGTTGTTGAAACCTTGTTGAGGCCTCTGTTGATCCTTCCATGAGAGATTTGGATGATTTCTCCATGAAGAATTATAGGTGTTTCCATAGGGTTCTCCCATGTAATTCACCTCTTCCATTGAAGGGTTCTCAGGATTATAAGCTTCTTCTTCAGATGAAGCATCCTTAATATTGCCTGGTGCAGCTTGCATTCCAGACAGACTTTGAGAAATCATATTGACTTGCTGAGTTAATATTTTGTTCTGAGCCAATATGACATTCAGAGTATCAATCTCAAGAACTCCTTTCTTCTGATTCGTCCCATTGTTCATAGGATTCCTTTCATAAGTGTACATGAATTGGTTATTTGCAACCATTTCAATGAGCTCTTGAGCTTCTGCAGGCGTCTTCTTCAGATGAAGATATCCTCCAGCAGAGCTGTCCAATGACATCTTGGACAGTTCAGATAGACCATCATAGAAGATACCTATGATGCTCGATTCAGAAAGCATGTCAGAAGGACACTTTCTGATCAATTGTTTGTATCTTTCCCAAGCTTCATAGAGGGATTCTCATTCCTTCTGTCTGAAGGTTTAGACTTCCACTCTAAGCTTACTTAATTTTTGAGGTGGAAAGAACTTTGCCAAGAAGGCATTGACTAGCTTTTCCCAAGAGTTCAGGCTTTCTTTAGGTTGTGAGTCCAACCAAATCCTAGCTCTGTCTCTTACAGCAAAATAGAATAGCATAAGTCTGTAGACCTCAGGGTCAACCCCATTAGTCTTGACAGTGTCACAGATTTACAAGAATTCAGCTAAAAACTGATGAGGATCTTCCAATGGAAGTCCATGGAACTTGCAATTTTGTTGCATTAGAGAAACTAATTGAGGCTTAAGCTCAAAGTTGTTTGCTCCAATGGCAGGGATAGAGATGCTTCTCCCATAGAAGTCAGGAGTAGGTGCAGTAAAGTCACCCAGCACCTTCCTTGCATTGTTGGCATTGTTGTTGTTTTCGGCTGCCATGGGTTCTTCTTCTTTGAAGATTTCTGTTAGGTCCTCTACAGAGAGTTGTGCCTTAGCTTCTCTTAGCTTTCGCTTCAAGGTCCTTTCAGGTTCAGGGTCAGCCTCAACAAGAATACTTTTGTCTTTGCTCCTGCTCATATGAAACAGAAGAAAACAAGAAAATATGGAATCCTCTATGTCACAGTATAGAGATTCCTTGAGGTGTCAGAGGAAAAGAAAAATAGAAGGAAGAGGTAGAAGAATTCGAACTTATCAAGAAAGATGGAGTTCGAATTATGCATTGAAGAGGAGTGTTAGTCCATAAATAGAAGGATGTGAGAAGAGGGGAAGAAATTTTTGAAAATAAATTAAAAAGATTTTAAAAACATTTTGAAAAAATACTAATTGATTTTTGAAAACTAAGAGTGGAAAAGAAATCAAGTGATTTTTGAAAAAGATTTTGAAATTAGAAATAAAAAAGATATGATTGAAAACTATTTTGAAAAAGATGTGATTAAGAAGATATGATTGAAAAGTTATGGTTTTAAAAAGATGTGATTGAGAAGATATGATTTGAAAAATAATTTAAAAAGATTTGATTTTAAAAATTAATAACCTGCCTAACAAGAAAGATATGATTCAGACATTAAACCTTTCTCAACAGAAAAGGCAACATACTTGAAATGTTGAATCAAATAATTAATTGATAGCAAGTATTTTTGAAAAAGAAAGAAATTGATTATGATTGAAAAGATATGATTTGAAAAAGATTTTATTTTGAAAAATTTTAAAAACTTGAAAAAAAATTTGAGTTAAAAACAGAATCTTCCCTCTTGTGCCATCCTGGCGTTAAACGCCCAGAATGGTATACATTCTGGCGTTTAACGCCCAAATCACTACCCTTTTGGGCGTTAAACGCCCAACCAGGCACCCTGGCTGGCGTTTAAACGCCAGTTTTCCTTCCTCACTGGGCGTTTTGAACGCCCGGCTTTTTCTGTGTAATTTCTCTGCTGAATGTTCTGAATCTTCAATTCTCTGTATTATTGACTTGAAAAGACACAAATTAAAAATTTTTTGGATTTTTGAGGAATAATCAAAATGCAACTAAAATCAAATAAACAATGCATGCAAGACACCAAACTTAGAAGTTTGTATACTATTGACACTAACAAAATGAGAATGCATATGAGAAACAACAAAATACACAAGACAAGAGAATTTAAAGATCAGAACAAGGAAATCATCAAGAACAACTTGAAGATTAATGAAGACACATGAATGAATTTGAAAAATGCAAGAAGTAAAGAAACATGCAATTGACACCAAACTTAAAATGAGACACTAGACTCAACAAGCAACACAAAATATTTTTGGTTTTTATGATTTTGTAATTTTTTTTTGTTTTTTCGAAAATTAAGTGGAACAGAAAATAAAGATATCAAAATTCTTAATGAGAATTCCAGGAATAATGCAATGTTAGTCTAAAGCTTCAGTCTAAAGAAATTAGACATGGCTAGCCAAGCTTCAGCAGGACATTGCATTCAAGAGCTAAATTGATGAAAATCAATCAGCTTTGGTGATGATAAGAACATCACCTTGAAACACTAGAATTCATTCTTAAGAACTCTGAAAAAAATACCTAAGCTAAGCAACAAGATGAACCGTCAGTTGTCCAAACTCAACAATCCCCGACAATGGCGCCAAAAACTTGGTGCACGAAATTGTGATCTCTACTTTTCACAACTCAAACAGTCCCCGATAATGGCTCCAAAAACTTGGTTCTCAATACCATAGTCTAAACACAACTTCGCACAACTAACCAGCAAGTGCACTGGGTCGTCCAAGAAATAAACCTTACGCGAGTAAGGGTCGAGCCCACGGAGATTGTTGGTTTGAAGCAAGCTATGGTCACCTTGTAAATCTCAGTCAGGCAGATTCAAATGGTTATGGATGATATATGAATAAAGAATAAAATAAAGATAGAGATACTTATGTAATTCATTGGTGAGAATTTCAGATAAGCGTATGGAAATGCTTTGTCCCTTCCGTCTCTCTGCTTTTCTACTGTCTTCATCCAATCCTTCTTACTTCTTTCCATGGCAAGCTGTATGTTGGGCATCACCGTTGTCAGTGGCTACAGTCCCATCCTCTCAGTGAAAATGTTCAACGCGCTCTGTCATAGAACGGCTAATCATCTGTCGGTTCTCAATCAGGTTGGAATAGAATCCATTGATTCTTTTGCGTCTATCACTAACGCCCAGCCTTCAGGAGTTTGAAGCTTGTCACAGTCATTCAATCCTTGAATCCTACTCAGAATACCACAGACAAGGTTTAGACCTTCCAGATTCTCTTGAATGCCGCCATCAATTCTAGCTTATACCACGAAGATTCCGATTAAGGGATCCAAGAGATATCCACTCAATTTAAGGTAGAACGGAGGTGGTTGTCAGGCACACGTTCATAGGTGAGAATGATGATGAGTGTCACGGATCATCACATTCATCAAGTTGAGGAACAAGTGATATTTAGAACAAGAACAAGCTGAATTGAATAGAAGAACAATAGTAATTGCATTAATACTCGAGGTACAGCAGAGCTCCACACCTTAATCTATGGTGTGTAGAAACTCCACCGTTGAAAATACATAAGAACAAGGTCTAGGCATGGCCGAGAGGCCAGCCCCCAATGATCTAAGAACTAGATGTCCAAATATGATCAAAGGATCTAAAGTGATCCAAAGATGAAAATACAATATCAAAAGGTCCTATTTGTAGAGAACTAGTAGCTTAGGGTTTACAAAGATGAGTAAATTACATAAAAATCCACTTCCGGGCCCACTTGCTATGTGCTTGGGCTGAGCATTGAAGCTTTCATGTGTAGAGACTTTTCTTGGAGTTAAACGCCAGCTTTTGTGCCAGTTTGGGCGTTTAACTCCCATTCTTGTGCCAGTTCCGGCGTTTAACACCAGGCATTTTTGAGCTGATTTGGAGTGCCGGTTTGGGCCATCAAATCTCGGGTAAAGTATGGACTATTATACATTGCTGGAAAGCCCAGGATGTCTACTTTCCAACGCAATTGAGAGCGCGCCAATTGGGCTTCTGTAGCTCTAGAAAATCCACTTCGAGTGCAGGGAGGTCAGAATCCAACAGCATCTGCAGTCCTTTTCAGCCTCTGAATCAGATTTTTGCTCAAGTCCCTCAATTTCAGCCAGAAAATACCTGAAATCACGGAAAAACACACAAACTCATAGTAAAGTCCAGAAAAGTGAATTTTAACTAAAAACTAATAAAAATATAATAAAAACTAACTAAAATATACTAAAAACAATGCCAAAAAGCGTATAAATTATCCGCTCATCAATTACATGGCAGGAGTGGCGTAGAGGATGGAAAGGAAGCATGCAAAAGTGGAAGGAATACAAGAAGCTGAAGGAACTACAAAGCTGTCAACCCTGACCCCCTCGCACTAAATCCATCATAACTTGAGCTACAGAGGTCCAAATGAAACGGTCCTAGCTGCATTGGAAAGCTAACATTCGAGGCTTCGCAACGATATATAATTTGCCATAATGGCCATGCAGCTAGACGACGCGCACATGCACTTGTCGCACACGCGCACATTGGCGAAAAGTCCATCGGCGCGCACACGCACCTGGCACGTACGCGCGACATGCGCGACGTACTGCACTGCAGAAATCGCTGGGGGCGATTTCTGGACTATTTTTGGCCCAATTTTTTGCTCAGAAAACATAGAATAGAAGTTGCAGAGTGGGGGAATCAGATTCATTCATTCATTCAATCATTATTCAAACATTAGTTAGGTTTTAGATGTAGTTTCTAGAGAGAGAGAGAGAGAGAGGCTCTCTCCTCTCTCTTAGGTTTTAGGATTTAGGATTTCTCTTAGTTTTAGGTTTATTCTCCTCCAATTCAAGTTCAATGTTCCTTTAATTTAGTTTCTCTTCTACTTTTATTTATTCTATTACTTTAGTTTATGAATTCTCATGTTAGATTTGATTTTATACTTAATGCAAATTGAGGTATTTCAGATTTATGATTGCTTTCTTCAAATTAAATTATTGATGCTTTCAATTTAATTTAAATTATCATGTCTCTTTTCTACTCCTTTTTCATAACAACGAAGATGGTATGCATGTTAATGAAGTAGGCTCCCAACTTGACTTGGGATTTGATTAAGAGGAGACCCTTGAGTTGGAATACTCAATAGTTAATAACTAATTGCTTATTGTTGGCCTGCTATCCTGTTACTAACGTTATTCCTTCCCAAGGGAGAGGATTAGGACTTGCGAATAGAAGTTGGCTTAACTACTTGACTTTCCCTTATTCGGTAAGGGTTAACTAAGTGGAAACAACAACCAATTGTTATTAATCTTGGGAAAACCAACAAGGATAGAACTTCCGATTAATCTTCTCCTAATCAGGGCTTTTATTGTTGTTATTTTATTTTCTCCGCAATTTACTTTCCCTGTATCCTATCCAAAACCCCAAAACACACTATTTCATAACCAATAATAAACACACCTCCCTGCAATTCCTTTGAGAGACGACCCGAGGGTTAAATACTTCGGTTATCAATTTTAAAGGGGTTTGTTACTTGTGACAACCAAAACTTTTGTACGAAATGATTTCTTGTCGGTCTAGAAGCTATACTTTCAATGAGACTTTATTTGTAAAATTCTAGACCACGCAAGAGTCTGTTCGTCAAAATGGCGCCGTTGCCGGGGAATGGCTTAGAGGATGGAAAGGAAGCATGCAAAAGTGGAAGGAATACAAGAAATTGAAGGAATTGCTATTACTGTCAACCCTGACCTCTTCGCACTCAATCGATCATAACTTGAGCTACAAAAGTCCAAATGAAGCAGTTCTAGTTGCGTTGGAAAGCTAACATCCGGGGCTTCACAACGATATATAATTTGTCATAGTTGATCTGGCGTTTAAGGACGCGCACACGTAAGGCACGTGCACACGCACATTGGCGAAAAGTCCATCGGCGCGCACGCGCACCTGGCGCGTATGCGCGACATGCGCGACGTATTGTCACTGCAGAAATTGCTGGGGGCGATATCTAGTCTATTTTTTGCCCAGTTTTCGGCACAGAAAACACAGAATAGAAGCTGCAGAGTGGGGGAATTAGATTCATTCATTCATTCAATCATTATTCACACATTAGTTAGGTTTTAGATGTAGTTTCTAGAGAGAGAGGCTCTCTCCTCTCTCTTAGGTTTTAGGATTTAGGATTTCTCTTAGTTTTAGGTTTATTTCTCCTCCAATCCAGGTTCAATGTTCCTTTAATTCAGTTTCTTTTCTACTTTTATTTATTTTATTACTTTAATTTATGAATTATTATGTTAGATTTGATTTCTTTATTTAAGGCAATTTGAGGTATTTCAGATTTATGATTGCTTTCTTCTATTTATGTTGTGATGCTTTTAATTTAATTTAGTCCTTTTGGCTTTGGTTAAGTAATTGGTAACACTTGAGTTATCAAACTCCTTTGTTGATTGATAATTGAAAGTTGCTGATTGATTTGGATTCCACTAAAGCTAGTCTTTCCTTAGGAGTTGACTAGGACTTGAGGAATCAAATTGATTAGTCCACTTGACTTTTCTTTATTTAGTAAGGGTTAACTAAGTGGGAGCAATAAACAATTCTCATCACAATTGATAAGGATAACTAGGATAGGATTTCCAGTTCTCATACCCTGCCAAGAGCTTTTCTAGTTATTAGTTTACTTTCTTGCCATTTACTTTTCTTGTTCCTTATTTAAAAACCCCAAAAAGATACTTTTCCATAACCAATAATAAACGCACATCTCTGCAATTCCTTGAGAGACGACCCGATGTTTAAATACTTCGATTATCAATTTTATTGGGTTTGCTTTAGTGACAACCAAAGTTTTTGTACGAAAGGATTCATTGTCGGTCTAGAAGCTATACTTTCAACGAGACTTTATTTGTAAAATTCTAGACCACGCGAGGAATGCGTTCGTCACTAACCATTGGACTGTCCCTCTGTCGTGCATCCCCAACTCGAGTTATACTCAACATAAATCATAATTCATATCCAACACCCTCACTGGTGTATATTCACGGGGGGCGAGCTCATCCGGAACTTTCACAGTGTCCGGCCACACTTACGATATAGGGTCAGCAGTGTATTGAGTCTCCACCTAGAGCACGTGGTGGCTAGCCACTACTTTCACCCAGGGAAACTCGTATCTCAGATAGTGGAAGTGCAACATTCATATTTCATTAAATGAGCATATATGCAATCATACTCAGCCATAATTCAATAATGGCTATACCGTAATTCGGCAATAGCTCAGCCATCCAACTCATAATTCAATCCATAACCAGCCAATGTATTAACAAATACAGCCCTTCAGCTCATGGCACATGAAGCAATTCCACCGCCACCCTCTGTATCTCATACAATCATCTTTGATCATCATTGATCATTAATTCTCTCATTTCTTCATTTACAAGTTACCACATTTCCTAGCTCCTTTCCCATTGCTAGGCATATCATAATAAATAAAGACATAAGGGGTGAGATTGGAGGCTTAGAAGTCTGAAATTTGGCTTTGAAAATTCAAAATCAACATTTGGGGTGAAAACAGTGACGCGTATGCATCATCCACACGTGATGGGAGAAAAGCCAAGCGACGCCTGCGCATCAGCCACGCGTACGCGTGGGTACGTTTTGTGCCCCACGCACAAAACCAGCACCATTCCCGCACAACTCTCGGGAAATTTGGTTGGGCACTTGATCCAGCCCATCGACACGTACGTGTCGGCCAGATGCTCGCGTGGAATGTGAAACTTTGAAAACGACGCGTGCGGAGTGCTTTCTGCCAAAAATTTTACTAAGTTAAAAAGCTGCAGAATTCACAGTTTTAAACTCCAATCTTTCAACGGGCATAATTTCTCCGTTTCAAATCATTTTTCACCTGTTTTTCGAACGGCATAGACATCCTGGATTCAATTTCATTTCTAAACAAGTTTGGCACAAATCGGAAATCCGGAGTCCAAGTTATGCTCCATCAAAGTATGCCTAAAAACCACATTTTCGCACAAAACCACAAGGTGCCATTTTTAAAACAAACCAATTTCAACCCCTTTTCAAAACCAAACAAAACATATCAAAAATCAACTTCAAGCCTCCTCAACTCATACATTGACACTTTTACCAAATTCACAATCCACCAATTCACCATTTTAACCAATCTTAAATAAATAGCTCAATTTCAAATACAATATCATGTCATATATATTTCCTCATCCCAATATCCAACAACACCATTTCCAATTAACCATCATTACATATAACCAATAGCACCCTCACCATCAACATGGTTTTACCTACAATTCAACCTCAATCAATCATCAAGCATATATCCAAACATGCATATCTATCATGCATCATACCATCAACACACCAATATTCATATTCACATATATGACCACACAATATATCTCAACCATTCCACAACATTAATATTTCAATTCCTATCTTAGGGCCTCTAGCCTAAGTTTTCACACCACATTACATTTTAGATACAGGAAACCGAGACCATACCTTAGCCGATTTTCCCGCTCAACCCGGAGCACTTCAAAATCACTTTCCCACAAGCTCTCAAGGCTTCAACACCTCAAAGAACAGATTTTTACACACCAAAGCCCTTTTCCAAGCTTTCCAAAATCTCAATCAAGCTTCAATATTCACATATACATTACCTAAGCCACACTTATCATATCCAAATACAATAACTCAATACCCAAACATCATAAACCAACAAATTCTACTAGGGTTGAGAATCTTATCACACCCAAAGATCAAGGAGGCAAGATTAATCTTCTCCTTCAAGATAGTTGGGTCCTATAACATTAAAGAGCCCAACATCTCAACACTTTTTACCCAAAAACTCAAAATTAAAGGCTGAGGAACTGAGATAAAATCGTAGCTTACCTAAAATATAAAGTAGTGTGTTTTGTAGAGCTCGTTACCGGTGAACGAGTGGCCGCAAACGGTGCGGCAATCGGAGCTCCGGATCAAAAGTTATGGTGGTTTGAAGATCAAGTGAGGGTTAGAATTTTGGAAGAGTGTTCTTCCCCTCCCTTTTCCTTTTTCAGCGTGTTCTTGTGTGTAGAGAGGAGAGAGTGCTGAAAATTAGGGTTTTAGGTTTAGTTATGTTGGGCCAAGGGCCCAATATGGGTTCGGTTGACCCGGTTTGGCCCGTTCGATCCAATTATGGGCCGATTTCTATAAAATTGGTATTAAAATTCTCGTCTCAATCTCCTCTATCATATTAAGTCATAAAATTCACATTTTTGACATTCTAGAGTAAATTATCATTTATGCGTTAATTAGTCATTAATTAATCAGGTTTTATACGTCGGGAGACAGTCCAAGGGTTTAGCAACCCGGACTTGTCGGGTTGGCTTGATAACCGACAGATGAGACTCATCAACCATAGAATAGGCATGCATCATGTGCATATTACTTGAATTACTGATTTGTGCATTAACTGGGTGTGCCTAAGTACATTTTCTATGTTAAAATATTTGTTACCTACTGTACTTGTAACTTTCTTGTGCTTGCCTTATCTGCTTATTTGTCTGTGATATGTTGTTGGAGATGGAGGTATATATGGAGGAAAGACAGTAAGATGTAGATTCAAGATTAAGTTAAGATAGGCTTAGTTACTCTTAGAGAACCACTTTTTATGACTTCTGTTTAAGACCTTAAACTTTATAATCTGAGTGTCGGTGTTTTAGGATTGCCTTTAACATTCCCATGACCTTATATCTTATATGTGTGGCACATTTTCCATACTGAGAACCTCTGGTTCTCACCCCATACTATGTTGTTGTTTTTCAGATGCGGGACGAGAGGCACCTCCTTAGGTGTCTGAGCTTCTGAAGCGGAGTGATTATCGGGTTACTTTTTGGATTTTGTTTATGTAAATTTGGGTTTTGGATATGTATATATATGTGTATATATTTTCCGGCCAGTCTTGACTTTGCGGGCTGAATCAGGAGCTTGTTATTTTGTATTTTTGGCCCTCTATTCCTACTTTTGTTATCTCATGCTTGATAGTTATAATTTTCTTAGCACGTAAGTTAACTCGTCTTCTGAACATTGCGCTTTTAATTTGCGATTTCTATTTTATCTATTTTTCAAGACTTCTAGTTTATTATATTTTTCTGCTATTATATGTATATTTTTTATTTTAGAGGTCGTAATACCACATCACTTTTATTTTACGGCTTAAGCGTAAAGCTGAATATAGTAGAGTGTTACACTTGGCAACAATAAGCATAAACTAGTTTTCTATCTCCAAAAAATACTCGAAGAAAAAATAAGAATGCTCAAAATAAAGGAGAAGGACACAGATATTTCAAACAATTTTATTGGAATAAATAACATGCAGTTGTTGATGAATCATTATACATTTTAACAATTTGAATTTTTTGTATACTCTATCTAATTACTCTAATTGATTATTAGGTATGTTTTAATAAAAATTAAAGACAATAATTCTAAATGCAATAATATAATACAGTCATACATACATTTAATGACTATAAATATATTATTTGAATATTATTTATTAGATATATTTAATCTTGATCATTTAAATCAAATCAAAGACAATAAATATACTCTCATATTCTTATCTAAGAATTTCATTCTTATTATTAGATACCATATATATACACACATATATTCTTATTCATTATTTCTATTTACTATCTCTTTCTTTGTTTAATAGAAAAAAATTACTAATTTTACTAAAATTTTCTAACTAAAAAAATTAGTTGTTATCATATAAAATTTAAAAATAAATACCTATTTAAAGTAAAAACAAGAGGTTAATTCTTATTGAATTTAATAGAAATATTTAATAATAAAAAAATTAGCAAAAAACCATCCAAAATTTCATTTTATTAATTTCTTTAATTACAAAACACATATTTTTTATTCTTTTTCTCATTCTATTTTTTTATCCTGATAAATAACAATTAAATAAAATATCCATTAATTATATTCATAGTAATAATAAAAAGTACATTAACAATATTCAAATTATTTTACTAATCATTATGGCAAAGATATATATTATCTACTATTAAAATTTTCATTAAATCTAGTATTCTTTTTCTTTTGCCATGTCTATGCCAATTTTCAACTCATTACGCATATATTTTTTTAATTTTTTCTTTAATTTTTTTTCTTTTCTTGTTAGTCTATTTTTAATAATATTGATAATCACGTACTTTATATACAGAAATACTTAAACCTTTATACATTACAAAGAGATAAACAAAATTATAATAGTATTTTTCAAAAGGGACAAAAATTATAAAATTAAGAATACATGATAGATATGTTGTAATAATATACATAGTGAAAGTAATTAAAATATTTTAAATTTAATATCTATAATTTTACACAAATAATATTTATAACAACCATACTTTTATACGTAAAAATATATAATTTTATAAAAAAATAAATTTTTATAATTAATATTATCTAATTTCAAGATATATATTTTTTAATTATCTCACATGTATTTTAATAGATCGTGATTTTAAATTATTATTTTAATATTTTTAGTTGATATTTATATGTATATTTATTTATTAATTTTAATCTAATCAGTTAATAACTATGATGCACGGACATTAACATAAATACTAAAGACATGGAGTATTCGGATACATGAATTTAAATAAATATATATATATATATATATATATATATATATATATATATATATATATTAGATAAATAATAATAATATTTTAATATTTTATTAATATTAAAATATAAATTAATTTTTTAATTCTATACAATATTTAAAATATTTTTTAGGAGTGTCCAATAGAAAAATTTTTTTAGGAGTGTTCAGTAGAAATTTTTTTATTTTTTATTAAGATATAGTTAAACTTTGAAGACTTGCGTATTGAACGAGTATCGATAAATGTCATATTCAAAATGTATCTGACATACAAATATAATAACTCAACAAAATATCCGTATTTTATATAGGTAAATAATTATATTTAATAATTTTTTACATAATTTTTTTCATATTTTATTTCTATTTTTTATTTCATAATATACAATCTATATATAACATGGTTGGTTATACTGTAGAAGTTATTAAAATATTTTAATTTAATATTCATAATTTTATATTTATAATATCCATAATTTTATACATATAACATTTATAATCTATGAATTGAAATTAATTTTTTATTATTTATTTTTTATTTTGCAGGTTATAAACCAACCGTTTTTTTTATGTTTCTGATTTTAATAAATTGAGATTAACGATTTTTAGATTTTGAATTTTTATTATAAAATATGCTGTGGTAATTTAAAACTATTTTTAGAGTTAATGATATAAGAATTTAAGATTTTTATTTAAAATAAAAATTGTATAATTGTAGATATAATAACCTAATACTGAGAGTGAAATTTGTGAGATTTAATTTTCATAAAACTTGAATTGACTTTTGGTGTAATTAAATGGAAGGACATATTTATATAAAAAAAATTAATTGTATTAATTAGTTAAGGATCATATAAGAAAAAATATTATTATCAATGAGTTATAACTTAAATAGCATAATCTCTTTGTATTCACTAAAAGAAACGAAATTTAATGTAATTGAAGGGAACAATGACCTCCTAAATTAATAAATTTTACTTATAATGTCCTTTATTTTTATGGTTTAGCCCCTCTCTAGTTTTATCTTTTGTCCTATATTTACTTGAATTTATAACTTTCACATATGCAAGCTATATTATCTTAATTTAAAAGTAATTAATTTCGCACTTATCAATTTATCAAAAATTTTGTTAGATAGATAATAATTTTTGTAAACAATGTGAATAATGAGTTTTAAAATTGGCCCAATAAAATAAAAACACACTACACTTTTAAATTATCCACCTAAATTTTAATATTCATATAATCATACTTATGCACCTAGTAAATTGAACCTCCAATATATCAATTATTCACATTGTTTAATATTTTCATTGTCTATCTATACTTTTTCTTTTATCAATTCTCTTTGCTTAAAAGATCTTGATCTGATCTATATATACCAATCATTCGAAGCAAAGAAAACGAAGAAAAAGCAAAAAGTATCAAAAGTAATAACAACAATAATGTCTCCTTTTGCTAAAAGTGTTCTCTTGACATGGCTGCTGCTCAGTATTGTGCTACCATCATATGCATTGAAATTGCCTGGTGTTAGCAAAACACATGTGAGTCTCACAAACTCTTTGGGTGGAAATTTAGACCTAACGCTTCATTGCAAATCCAAAGATGATGATCTTGGTATCCACCTTCTCCATCCTGGAGAAAGCTACGAGTTTTCTTTCGGTACTAGTTTTATTTCTGAAACACTTTTCTTTTGTAGATTTTCATGGCAAAATGAATGCCACTATTTTGATGTGTACGACAAAGAAAGAGATTATCAAAGATGGCCCTACGGATGCGGTTATAATGTGACGAAATCTGGACCATGCAGGGTTTATTCTCATTGCTTCTCATGGAAAAGTTCATGTTAATTACGGAGCTTGATGTTTTACATATGGGGGAAAATGAAATTTATTGTTATCATGTAGTTTGAGTTTAAAAAATGATATCAATATATAATAAAGTCTAAGAAAAATTTTAAATATTTTTATAATACTAATGTTCCAATAATTTTAATGGTTGATTTTAATTATAAAAATATATTATATATATTAATTAAAATCTGTAAAAAGTATTGGAACACTGATATTCTAAAAATATTTAAAAAATTTTCTAAAGTTTATGTGTACGTGAACTATATAGAATAAATAAATTTGATGTTTTTATATTTTTTATTTTGAATCACTAAAATATATAAAATATTTTAAGTAGTTATCTATAATAATACTCGTTTTATTTATTACTATTTGTAAGGTAGTATAGGTATTTTATTTTATATTTCTAAGGTAAAGTATATTTTTTGTTTTTAATATTTTTAAAAGTATTTTTAATATTTAATTTGATTTAATTTTTTTATCGTTTAAAATAATTTTTAATTGTATTATTGTCGTAATTGATGATGACCGTGATTATCAAAAAACTAATGATAAAAGTAAAATTAAAATTTATTTTAAACAAATTAGACAAAATTAAATTGAATTAAACATTAAAAATATTTTTAAAAAATATTTAAAATATTAAGAACAAAAAAATAATTTATCTTATTTTTAATTATTTTGCTAATACTATTAAAAGAGTAAACAAATATATATATACTTTTTAAAATCAGCAAAAACCTTTTTTATTTAAAAATTAAAAATTAATATAATTAATTAATTAGAAAGATGAATTATGACTCTTAATTATTTCTTTTTATTTGGATGGTACTTTACATATTTCTGTTGTGAATTTAAAGAGTATTGCATATACAGACTAATTTTGTTCAATAAGAATATAATTTTTTTTTTGTTTATAGTATCTTTTAATTCAATAAATCAGAGATTAATTTGTTATGAATTTGAATTCTATTTAAGAGTTTATTACTAACTAATGAATTGTTGAATGTAAAAAATGAAATTTAGATTTTCCATACATATTTAAGCGGACGATCAAATGAATTGACCACTCAATTAATTTAAGTTAGTTTAAAAAAAATGAAATTATTGTGAAGCTGCAATTTTAGGTCTTGTAAGTATATGGCTTATTGAAGGGAACCCACAATAGAGTATTATAATGACGACCTATCATTAAATGGATTAGGTCCTTGTTTGTACAGTTTTTGATTAGTAATCATAGGAATGGGTATATCCACTGCAAAAAATTATCAGAATAACCATCAATTTTAGTAGTTGAAAAAATTAATTGCTAATAGTAATTGATTTAGCGATTAATATAGAATTTTTAGTTGATTAATAAGATCTCGAAGGAAATTTGGTTGCTTCATACCCAAAATATAACTAAATTGACCCAAATCTTTCAAAGAAAAACTTTTATATATTAAGCTGTTGAGTTGCACTTTTTTCGTATGGGAGTCGCATTGTTGTTGCCTATGATAAAAATGTCATCAATATAAGCAAGTATATCACGCCTTAAATAAAGTACCAGAAGTTTTGACAACTAACGAGTGGTCAAACATTGTAAAAGCCAAAAGTAGAAAAGTTGAGGAAAGTTTCATAAATCATGCTCTATACGCTTATTTTACTCTTATAGAATCACTTGTGCTATTTACATTTCTTCTCTTGTATTCCTTTCATACTCTATCAAGTTGAATTGTAATTAGAGTGATGTTATATGACTAATAAAATTTATTTTTTTATTAATATATATTTAACTAATTTTAAGTATTAAAGGTTAAATTGTAAATATTAAATCTTAAATTTTAATTAATAATATATAAATAAAATATTAAATTTAAGTATTAGCTGATATAATATTAACGAAAAGTGTTAATTCTCCTAATATATTTTCCCTTGTAAACATATAATATTGATCAGTCATTGTGTTTTAAAATAAATAACTAATGAAGATATAATAAATATAAAGTAAATAAGTATAAATAGAAGATTCTAATTTTGATATTCACTAATATAATTATCTCACTATAATAATAGAAGAAATTTATATATTTACTACTATTATATATATTAGTAACGTATGAAAGAGAAAGGAAAAAAGCTTTGTATATAGGCAATATAAAGAGAGAGAGAATTACTTTTATTTATGTTGTGTGTTTCGTCAAAGGCTTAAGCCTCTATTTATATACATATATAAGGTTACTTTGTCAAACCTTATTAAATGTGATTTCTCTTAAAAACACGAGCTTTATGGAAAATGAGCATCCACATCCTTCATACTTATCACAATACTCCCCCTTAGATGACCATTTAGGATTGTGTCTCATTAAAACATTACTAAAGAAAAACCCAATGGAAAAAAACCTTAATGAAGGAAAAAGAGTACAAAATCCTTTGTGAGAAGGACTGCCTCATTAAAAACCTTGTCAAGAAAAATCCAATGGAAAAAAATCTGACCAAAGGAAAAAGAGTACAGTCTCCCCATCTTGTCGACATCATTTAATGTCTCGAAATTAGCGTATTCCAATCTCATATACCAATCTTTCAAAGGAGGATTTTTGGAGTGATTTTGTAAATAAATCTGCCAGATTATCACTTGAGCGGATCTGTTGGATATCAATTGTCCCTTGATTTTGAAGATTATGAGTGAAGAAGAATTTAGGTGAAATATGCTTTGTTCTATCACCTTTGATATATCCACCCTTAAGTTGAGCAATGCATACCGTATTATCTTCAAATAGGACAGTTGGAGCTATCTTATGATCAATCAGTCCACATGATGACAGAATATATTAGATCAAACTCCTGAGCCAAAAACAATCGCGACTAGCTTCATGTATCGCTAGTATTTCAGCATGATTAGAGGATGTTGCCGCAATCGTCTGTTTTGTGGACCTCCATGATATAGAGGTACCACCATATGTGAATAGGTATCCTGTTTGAGATCTCCCTTTATGTCGATCAGACAAGTATCCAGCATCTATATAGCCAACTAATTGTGACTTGGATTCATATGGATAAAACAATCCCATATCAACCGTTCCATGAAAATATCGAAAAATTTGTTTGATTCCTGTAACACCCTACCATACAGAGTCTTATGCTTAAGTCATAATTCAGAGATGGCAAGGTATTACGACCTCTAAAATAAAAATTTAGTACGTATAGTAGTATGAATAATTGATTATAACTAGGAGCCTTTGTAAAAAAAGGGGTAAACAAAAACCGCAACTCTAAAGCGCAACACTCCGATCGAAAACGTAACGATTAAGGATAAACCAACGCGAGATTATATATACAAAGGAGTGTCAAAAACAGGAATATCAAGACTCAAGATCCGGCTGCGAAGATAACCGGTCCGAGCATAGCAATATATACATATGATAAAATAAGGAAAACCCCAAAGGAAACCCAAAGGGACACAAATACATAAATCCTATTCTCCAAAATCTCCCATAAGAGGAGTCATCACAGTTGGTATTATTTAATGGAGATAAAAGTATCTAGGAAAAACATATCAACCAAAACATGGCCCGAGAACAAAGGATCTTCGCAATATAGAAGTCTCCAGCATGCATCAGCGGGACACCTCACGTCCTGCATCTGAAAACCACAAAATCCGCATGGGTGAGAACCAGAGGTCCCCAGCATGGTAACAGTTTCCACATATATAATACATAATAATAGAGGAAAGCCAAAGGCAATCCTATAACTCCCTCCAGATAATATCAAAGCTTATAAACAAGCAAAACCATATAAGGGCATCTGACTAAAGATTCTCCAGTCTAACTAATACTTCCCTTTCCAATTCTTTCAAACCTCCCAACCGCCAGCAGGAGTATATTATAGCAAACACAGATATATCAAACAAAGAATATACAAATAGTATCAGTTAAGACATTTAGACAATTAGCAAGTAATATGCAGTCAAATAGGCAATCTCAAACAAGTCACATAGTATGCATATGATGAATGCCTGTCCCTAGTGGCCGATGATATCATCTTGTCGGTTATAGAGCCAACCCGACAAGTCCTGGTCGCTAACCATTGGACTGTCCCTCTGTCGTGCATCCCCAAACTCGAGTTATACTCGTTATAAACTTGATCATAAACATGATCCATATTCATCACCCTCACTGGTGAATATTTACGGGGGTTCGAGCTCATCCGGGCCTTTCACAGTGCCCGGCCACACTTACGACATAGGGTCAACAGAGTATCAAGTCTCAACCTGGAGCACGTGGTGGCTAGCCACTGCTACTACCCAAGGAAACTCGTATCTCTGATAGTGAAAGTGCAAATCACAATTATCAATAATTCAGCATCAACATGCATGAATTCTCATCCATGGATCAACATCCATATCAGTCATTCTGGCTCACGGTTAAATCCATAACCAGCCAATATTCATAGCATACACAGCTATTCCGGCTCACGGTTAAATCCATAACCAGCCAATATTCATAGCATACACAGCTATTCCGGCTCACGGTTAAATCCATAACCAGCCATTTCATTAACAATTACAGCCTTTCGGCCCATGGCATAACAAGCACTTCCACCACCATCCTCCGCATCTCACATAATCATCTTGATCCTCATTGATCATACATTTTTCCCTTGCTTCACTCGCAAGTTATCACATTCACTAGCCCCTTTCTAATAGCTAGGCATATTATGATGATTTAAGACATGAATGGTGAGATCGGAGGCTTAGAAGTATGAGATTTGGCTTTTAAAACTCAAAAATCAACTTTGGGATGAAAACAGGGCCACGCGTACGCGCACTCCACGCGCACGCGTGGATGGCCTCAAAACTCATCGGCGCGCAAGCGTCGTGCACGCTAACGCGTGGATTCCAAACTTGCCCATCGACGCGCACGCGTCAACCACGCGCACGCGCGGGTGTTCTCGTGCCCCAGGCACAACACTGGCACAGTTCTGGCATAACTCTCTGGAAAATAGCTGGGCATTGGGTGCAGCACAATCGGCGCGCCCGCGCACATCACGCGTACGCGTGGATGGCACTTTTTCGGAAGATCGGCGCGCACGCGCCAAGTGCGCCCACGCGCAAGGGGTCATTCTGCTAAAAATTTTCTAAGTTAAAAGCTGCAGAATTTCACAGATTTAAACCCCAATCTTCCAACGGACATAGCTTCCTCATTTTAAATCGTTTTTCACCCGTTCTTCGAACGGCATGGACATCCCGGATCCAATTTCATTTCTAAACAGATTTGGTACAAAACGGAGATCCGTAGTCCAAGTTATGTCCCGTCAAAGTATGCCCAAAAACCATATTTTCATACAAAACCACAATATGCCATTCTCAAAACAAACCATTTTCAACCCTTTTCAAAATCAATCAAAACATGCCAATTTCATCCCTTTTCTTTGAAATCAATCAAAATGTATCAAATTCAACATCAAGCCTCCTCAACTCACACATTGACACATAACCACAATTTACCAAAATCACTATCTCAACATTTTATCCCACTTCACCCAAGTGGCTCAAACTCAAACACATTGACATATCATATACTATTCCTCATGCCAATTCTCAACAACACCAATTCCAATAAATCATTATTGTACACAATCAACATCATACTCACCATCAACATGGTTCAATCCACAATTCAACCATAACCAATCATCAAGCATGCATCACAACATGCATATTTCTTATACATCATACCACCAAGGCATCAATAATCATCATCACATATATGACCACATCATATATCTCAATCATTCAACAACATCAACAATCCAATGCCTATCTTAGGGCCTCTAGCCTAAGTATTTCCTACCACATTACATATTAGATACGGGAAACCGAAACCATACCTTAGCCGATTTTCCCAAGCTCCACCGGAGCCCTTCCAAACCACTTATCCACAAGCTCTCAAGGCCTCAACACCTCCAAGAACAGATTTTTCACCACCAACCCTTCCCAAGCTTTTCAAAGTCACCAATCAAGCTCCAACATTCACATATACACAACCTAAGCCACAATCATCATACCCATACACAACATCTCAAAACCCAAGCATCATAAAACAACAAAATACACTAGGGTTGAGAATCTTACCACACCCAAGGTCCAAGGAGATAAGATTAACCTTCTCCTTCAAGAGAGTTGGGTCCTATAACATCAAAGAACCCAAAATCTCAACATTTCACCCAAGAAACTCGAAAACAAGGCTGGAATTTCGAAGAGCAAAACGTGGCTTACCTCAAGATTAATTGTATGGGTTTTGTAGAGCTCTCCGCGGTGAACGCGTGGCCGCAAACGGGGCGGCAATCGGAGCTCTAGATCAAAAGTTATGGTGGTTTGAAGATCAACCAAGGGAGAGAACTTGAGAGAGTGTTCTTCCTCCCTTTCTTTCTAATTTCAGCTTGTGTGTGTAACAAATGAGGAGAGAGAGTGCTGAAAACTAGGGTTTTGGTTAAGTTATGTTGGGCCAAGGGCCCACTTTGGGTCCGGTTGGCCCGATTTGGCCCGATTTGGCCCGTTCGGTCCAATCTTGGTCCGAATTCTACAAAATTGGTACCAAAATTCTCGTCTCAGTCTCCTCTATCACATTTAGCCATAAAAATCACATTTTAGGCTTTCCAGAATAAATTCTCATTTATGGGTTAATTAGCTGTTAATTAACCGGGTTTTACATCCTACCCACCTAATTGGGAATTTCGCCCACAAAATTCAAATAAAATTACCTGAGAATAAATGCGGATAATCCGTTCGCATCTCCGACTCAAGTTCCCAAGTGTGTTCCTCAACACCGCCTCGACTCCAAGCCACTTTGACTAATGAAACCTCTTTTCCACGCAACCGTTTGATACTAGTATCATCAATTCTGACTGGAGCCACTGGAAGCGTCAAATCTTCCCTCAACTGAACCGATTCAGGTTCTAACACATGGCTAGCATCAGGAGTGTACTTCCGAAGCTGCGACACGTGGAACACGTCGTGCAGGTTCGAAAGATGAGGTGGTAGAGCCATCCGATACGCCACCGGTCCAATCCTCTCTAGGATCTGAAATGGACCAATGTATCGAGGATTCAACTTCTTTGCCTTAATCGCCCTACCTACTCCAGTAGTCGGAGTAACCTTAAGGAAAACATGGTCTCCTTCCTCAAATTCTAAGGGCTTTCGCCTTTGATCGGCGTAACTCTTTTGACGACTCTGTGCCGTAAGCATCCTATCACGGATTTTCTTGACTTGTTCAGTAGTCTCAGCTATCATTTCTGGCCCCAACAAGCTTTTCTCTCCAGCTTCATACCAACATAGCGGAGATTGACATTTCCTCCCATACAAGGCCTCATACGGAGCCATTCCGATGCTCGTATGATAACTATTATTGTATGCAAACTCCACCAATGGCATATACCGATCCCAACTCGCCGGTTGGTCCAAAACACAAGCTCTCAACATATCCTCTAGTGTTTGGATTGTCCTCTCAGATTGACCATCTGTTTGAGGATGGTAAGCCGTGCTCAAGCTTAATCGGGTTCCAAAAGCTTTCTGAAATGCACCCCAAAACCTTGAAGTGAAACGAGGATCTCTATCAGAGATTATAGTAGCAGGTACACCATGAAGTCTCACAATCTCCTTTATGTACAACCGTGCTAGCTCCTCAAGGGTGTAAGTCATACGAATGGGCAAAAAGTGAGCTGACTTCGTCAGTCGGTCCACAATCACCCAAACAGCATCAAAACCAGTCCTAGTCCTTGGCAATCCTGACACAAAGTCCATTGCAATACTTTCCCACTTCCATTGTGGAATCTCTAAAGGTTGCAACATACCGGCGGGCTTTTGATGTTCAATCTTTACCTTTTGACAAGTTAAGCACTTTGAAACATATTCCGCCACATCATTCTTCATACCCGGCCACCAAAACATCGCCTTTAAATCATGGTACATCTTAGTACTTCCCGGGTGAATGGAGAATCCGCTTTTGTGTGCCTCCTTTAAGATATCTTGCCTCAAAGTGCCAACATCCGGCACAATGATTCTACCCTTGAATCTCCATAACCCATCTTTTTCTTCCGACACTCTCCACTGTTTCCCTTGCTCAATGGCCGGTAACACTTTCCATAATGCTTCATCATTTTGATGAGCCTTTAGGAGTTCGGACTTGAAATCACTTGAGATCTCTAATCGGCTCAAACACCAAGTTCCGGATACTTCTCGAGCACCAATTTTCAAACTCTCAAATCCCTTGAGCAACTTCTCCTCTTGAAGCATCATCCAAGCCGCATATAACGACTTCCGACTTAACGCATCCGCCACCACGTTCGCCTTTCCCGGATGGTAATGCAACTCAAAGTCGTAGTCTTTCAACAATTCCATCCACCTTCTCTGCCTCATATTGAGCTCTTTCTGATCAAAGAGATACTTCAAGCTCTTATGATCAGAGAAAACTTGGAACTTAACCCCATAGAGATAATGCCTCCATACCTTCAAGGCAAACACAACCGCAGCGAGTTCCAAATCGTGCGTAGGGTAACTAACTTCATGAGGTCTCAACTGTCGTGAGGCATACGCCACCACATTACGATGCTACATCAGCACGCACCCTAGACCCTTCAATGAGGCATCACAATACACCTCAAAAGGCTCGTTTGGCTCGGGTAACACTAACACAGGTGCAGTAGTCAACTTTTTCTTCAATGTCTGAAAGCTCTCCTCGCATTCAGGAGTCCAAACAAACGGAGTGTCTTTTCGGGTTAACTTCGTCATTGGCAAAGCTATCTGTGAAAAGCCCTTGATAAACCTTCGGTAATAGCCAGCTAAACCCAGAAAACTCCTTATCTCTGTTATGGTGGTTGGTTGTTTCCAATCCATCACCGCCTCCACCTTAGTTGGGTCTACGGCTATTCCCTTCTTACTCACTACATGGCCCAAAAACTTCACCTCACTCTTCCAAAACTCACACTTAGACAGTTTTGCGTAAAGTTTCTTCTCCTTTAGAATCTGCAACACGGTCCTCAAGTGTTCCGCATGCTCTTCTTCAGTCTTGGAATAAATCAGTATGTCATCAATGAAGACAACAACGAATTTATCCAGAAACGGACGGAAGACTCTATTCATGTAATCCATGAATATCGCAGGAGCGTTCGTCAACCCAAAGGACATCACAGTGTACTCATAATGACCATAACGAGTCCTAAAAGCGGTCTTAGGGATATCCTCACCCCTCACCCTTATCTGGTGATAACCGGATCGCAAATCAATCTTGGAGAAAACTCCAGCTCCTTGTAACTGATCCATGAGATCATCAATTCTCGGCAATGGGTACTTATTCTTTATTGTAACCTTGTTCAGTTGCCTGTAATCCACACAGAGCCGCATACTCCCATCCTTCTTCTTCACCAGTAACACTGGAGCACCCCATGGAGAGACACTTGGCCGTATGAAATTCTTTCCCAACAAATCCTCTAACTGAAACTTTAGCTCGTTCATCTCTAACGGTGACATCCTATAAGGAGCACTTGAGATTGGTCCCACCCCGGGCACCAATTCAATAGCAAACTCAACCTCCCGGTTAGGTGGAAACTCATCAATATCATCGGGAAACACTTCCGGAAACTCACACACAATCGGAATCTGCTCCAACCTTTGATCATCCCCCGAAACACCCGCGGCTAACAACAAGATACCCTGACATTCGGTTCCGGAACAATTCACCATCATCGAATTCAAGTAACAATTATTCACCATGACCGGTCCTTCAGTATCCTCCGGCATAAAGTACACCGATTTTGTAGAACAATCAAGCAGAACATGGTTCTTAGATAACCAGTCCAATCCCAAGATAAGATCAAGACCAATCATCGGCAAGCAGATTAAATCATGAACAAAATCACGCTGCTTGAATCTAAGGGAAACTTCCGGACATCCTAGCCTAGTTACCATGGCTTCATGGGTAGCATTATATACCTTTAGGTCATAACCTAAGGTTACAATCTTCAATCCTAACTCATGAGCTTTCTCAAATGCAATGAATGAATGTGATGCTCCCGAATCAAATAAAGCATTTAAAGTTTGACCAGCTATTTCACAGTTACCTCGAATGAGTGTCTCAGATCCCTCAGCTCCTACAGCTGAAGTGGTGAACACCCGACCAGTCTATTGTGCCTTCCCAGCACCTTGTTTTTGCCTTTCCAGACAATTGGCGGCTTTATGCCCCGCTTTCCCACAATTGTAGCACAAACCCCATCCGGCCTTGCATGGTGCTCCCGGATGGTGACTTCCACACCTAGTGCAAGCTTGATCATTCTGAGGCTGCTTCCCAAACTTCTTTCCTTGGGAGTTGTTGTTGTTGGGCCTCCTGAAGGAGCCTCCCCTCTTGAAAGGCGGACCTCTAGGTGCAAAGCTCTTCCCTCGGTTCTGTGGGAATGATCCTTTGTGACTCCCCTTCTCAGCGGTTGCCCTTTTTACACACTCTTCAGCAACCCTACACTTGTTCACCAACTCGGAGAAAGTCCTAATCTCCATTGGTCCCACTGAACTGAAGATATCACTCCGGATTCCTCCTTCATACTTAACACACTTCCATTCCTCATATTCCACCGGGGTCCCTTGGCACATACGAGAGAACCTGAAAAGCTCCTCAAACTTGTCAGTATACTCTGATATGGACATAGTACCCTGCTTCAGCTGTAACAATTCAAGTTCCTTAGCCGTCCTAGCAGAAGTCGGAAAGTACTTCTTATAGAACTCTTCTTGAAAGACATTCCAGGTGATATAGTCATCACCCTGCTGCAGAAGACGTCGGATACCTTGCCACCAATGCGACGCTTTACCGACAAGCATATAGGTAGCAAACTCGACACGCTGTCCTTCAGGCACCACTTGCGCTTGCAACGCTCGCTCTATAGCCTGAAACCATGTATCAGCCTCAGTCGGACTAGTAGTTCCCTTGAACTTAGGTGGATTAACCTTCAAAAAGTTTGCCAGTGTCATCGGGCCTTGAACTCCACCTCCATCATTACCATGGTTGTTCATCTGTTGTCCAAGAGCCTCAGCAGTGGCTTGCATAGCAGCAGCCATGTTCTCCAACGCAGTCATGAAGTTTACCGGGTCATTAGGGTTATTCTCCGGTGCACGAGCATTCGTACGACCTCTCGCACTACCTCTACCGCGTCCACGAGGCGCCATCTGGTTCCTATACATACCAAACAATCGATATTAAGTTGATCAGTCTCAATATCGGAAGTCTAGTACTTCAAAGTCCCAAATGCATGCTCATGAACGTTTATGTCAATTATATCAAGCAGATATACTAATAGCACATAACACACACACAGAGAATGCACAGAAGCATAATCAGTCCATCCCTCAGGCTCTACAGGAACAAACTGCTCTGATACCATAATGTAACACCCTACCATACAGAGTCTTATGCTTAAGTCATAATTCAGAGATGGCAAGGTATTACGACCTCTAAAATAAAAATTTAGTACGTATAGTAGTATGAATAATTGATTATAACTAGGAGCCTTTGTAAAAAAAAGGGGTAAACAAAAACCGCAACTCTAAAGCGCAACACTCCGATCGAAAACGTAACGATTAAGGATAAACCAACGCGAGATTATATATACAAAGGAGTGTCAAAAACAGGAATATCAAGACTCAAGATCCGGCTGCGAAGATAACCGGTCCGAGCATAACAATATATACATATGATAAAATAAGGAAAACCCCAAAGGAAACCCAAAGGGACACAAATACATAAATCCTATTCTCCAAAATCTCCCATAAGAGGAGTCATCACAGTTGGTATTATTTAATGGAGATAAAAGTATCTAGGAAAAACATATCAACCAAAACATGGCCCGAGAACAAAGGATCTTCGCAATATAGAAGTCTCCAGCATGCATCAGCGGGACACCTCACGTCCTGCATCTGAAAACCACAAAATCCGCATGGGTGAGAACCAGAGGTCCCCAGCATGGTAACAGTTTCCACATATATAATACATAATAATAGAGGAAAGCCAAAGGCAATCCTATAACTCCCTCCAGATAATATCAAAGCTTATAAACAAGCTAAACCATATAAGGGCATCTGACTAAAGATTCTCCAGTCTAACTAATACTTCCCTTTCCAATTCCTTCAAACCTCCCAACCGCCAGCAGGAGTATATTATAGCAAACACAGATATATCAAACAAAGAATATACAAATAGTATCAGTTAAGACATTTAGACAATTAGCAAGTAATATGCAGTCAAATAGGCAATCTCAAACAAGTCACATAGTATGCATATGATGAATGCCTGTCCCTAGTGGCCGATGATATCATCTTGTCGGTTATAGAGCCAACCCGACAAGTCCTGGTCGCTAACCATTGGACTGTCCCTCTGTCGTGCATCCCCAAACTCGAGTTATACTCGTTATAAACTTGATCATAAACATGATCCATATTCATCACCCTCACTGGTGAATATTTACGGGGGTTCGAGCTCATCCGGGCCTTTCACAGTGCCCGGCCACACTTACGACATAGGGTCAACAGAGTATCAAGTCTCAACCTGGAGCACGTGGTGGCTAGCCACTGCTACTACCCAAGGAAACTCGTATCTCTGATAGTGGAAGTGCAAATCACAATTATCAATAATTCAGCATCAACATGCATGAATTCTCATCCATGGATCAACATCCATATCAGCCATTCCGGCTCACGGTTAAATCCATAACCAGCCAATATTCATAGCATACACAGCTATTCTGGCTCACGGTTAAATCCATAACCAGCCAATATTCATAGCATACACAGCTATTCCGGCTCACGGTTAAATCCATAACCAGCCATTTCATTAACAATTACAGCCTTTCGGCCCATGGCATAACAAGCACTTCCACCACCATCCTCCGCATCTCACATAATCATCTTGATCCTCATTGATCATACATTTTTCCCTTGCTTCACTCGCAAGTTATCACATTCACTAGCCCCTTTCTAATAGCTAGGCATATTATGATGATTTAAGACATGAATGGTGAGATCGGAGGCTTAGAAGTATGAGATTTGGCTTTTAAAACTCAAAAATCAACTTTGGGATGAAAACAGGGCCACGCGTACGCGCACTCCATGCGCACGCGTGGATGGCCTCAAAACTCATCGGCGCGCAAGCGTCGTGCACGCTAACGCGTGGATTCCAAACTTGCCCATCGACGCGCACGCGTCAACCACGCGCACGCGCGGGTGTTCTCGTGCCCCAGGCACAACACTGGCACAGTTCTGGCATAACTCTCTGGAAAATACCTGGGCATTGGGTGCAGCACAATCGGCGCGCCCGCGCACATCACGCGTACGCGTGGATGGCACTTTTTCGGAAGATCGGCGCGCACGCGCCAGGTGCGCCCACGCGCAAGGGGTCATTCTGCTAAAAATTTTCTAAGTTAAAAGCTGCAGAATTTCACAGATTTAAACCCCAATCTTCCAACGGACATAGCTTCCTCATTTTAAATCGTTTTTCACCCGTTCTTTGAACGGCATGGACATCCCGGATCCAATTTCATTTCTAAACAGATTTGGTACAAAACGGAGATCCGTAGTCCAAGTTATGTCCCGTCAAAGTATGCCCAAAAACCATATTTTCATACAAAACCACAATATGCCATTCTCAAAACAAACCATTTTCAACCCTTTTCAAAATCAATCAAAACATGCCAATTTCATCCCTTTTCTTTGAAATCAATCAAAATGTATCAAATTCAACATCAAGCCTCCTCAACTCACACATTGACACATAACCACAATTTACCAAAATCACTATCTCAACATTTTATCCCACTTCACCCAAGTGGCTCAAACTCAAACACATTGACATATCATATACTATTCCTCATGCCAATTCTCAACAACACCAATTCCAATAAATCATTATTGTACACAATCAACATCATACTCACCATCAACATGGTTCAATCCACAATTCAACCATAACCAATCATCAAGCATGCATCACAACATGCATATTTCTTATACATCATACCACCAAGGCATCAATAATCATCATCACATATATGACCACATCATATATCTCAATCATTCAACAACGTCAACAATCCAATGCCTATCTTAGGGCCTCTAGCCTAAGTATTTCCTACCACATTACATATTAGATACGGGAAACCGAAACCATACCTTAGCCGATTTTCCCAAGCTCCACCGGAGCCCTTCCAAACCACTTATCCACAAGCTCTCAAGGCCTCAACACCTCCAAGAACAGATTTTTCACCACCAACCCTTCCCAAGCTTTTCAAAGTCACCAATCAAGCTCCAACATTCACATATACACAACCTAAGCCACAATCATCATACCCATACACAACATCTCAAAACCCAAGCATCATAAAACAACAAAATATACTAGGGTTGAGAATCTTACCACACCCAAGGTCCAAGGAGATAAGATTAACCTTCTCCTTCAAGAGAGTTGGGTCCTATAACATCAAAGAACCCAAAATCTCAACATTTCACCCAAGAAACTCGAAAACAAGGCTGGAATTTCGAAGATCAAAACGTGGCTTACCTCAAGATTAATTGTATGGGTTTTGTAGAGCTCTCCGCGGTGAACGCGTGGCCGCAAACGGGGCGGCAATCGGAGCTCTAGATCAAAAGTTATGGTGGTTTGAAGATCAACCAAGGGAGAGAACTTGAGAGAGTGTTCTTCCTCCCTTTCTTTCTAATTTCAGCTTGTGTGTGTAACAAATGAGGAGAGAGAGTGCTGAAAACTAGGGTTTTGGTTAAGTTATGTTGGGCCAAGGGCCCACTTTGGGTCCGGTTGGCCCGATTTGGCCCGTTCGGTCCAATCTTGGTCCGAATTCTACAAAATTGGTACCAAAATTCTCGTCTCAGTCTCCTCTATCACATTTAGCCATAAAAATCACATTTTAGGCTTTTCATAATAAATTCTCATTTATGGGTTAATTAGCCGTTAATTAACCGGGTTTTACAATTCCATTCCAATGTCTTCTAGTTGGAGAAGAACTATATCTTGCTACTAAATTCACAGCAAATGATATATCGGTCTTCTATTATTAGCAAGATATATTAGCGCTCCACTGGCAATAAGATATGGTACTTCAGGACCAAGGATATCTTCATTTTCTTTCTTAGGATGGAATTGATCCTTTTCCACATCCAAAGATCTTACTATCATTGGGGTACTTAACGGATGTGGCTTATCCATATAAAATCTCTTCAAGATCTTTTCTGTGTAAGTTTTTTGATGAATAAAGATCCCACTTTTTGTATGCTCGATCTGTAGGTCGAGACAAAATTTAGTCTTTCCAAGATTTTTTGTCTCAAAGTCTTCTTTTAGAGTTTTTATAATTGTTGAAATCTATTCAGGAGTTCCAATGATATTTAAATCATCAACGAACACAGCAATTATAATGAACCCAGATGCAAATTTCCTTATGAAAACACATGGGCAGATATCATCATTTTTGAATCCGTTTTTGGCCAGATACTCAGTAAGAAGATTATACCACATTCGTCCAGATTGCTTCAAACCATATAAAGATCTTTGCAATTTAACTAAGTATAACCCCTACGAATATTTATTGGATGGTTTAGATATCTTCAGTTCTTCAGGGACTTTCATATAGATATCACGATCTAATGATCCATATAAGTAGGTTGTTACCACATCCATTAAAAACATATATAGTTTATGATATGCAGATAAACCGACCAAATAACGCAATATTATCGCATCAACTATAGGGGAATACATTTCTTCATAATCTATACCGGATCTTTGTGAAAAATCTTGTGCCACAAGTCGGGCTTTGTAGCGCACAACTTCATTTTTCTCATTTCGTTTTCTCACAAATACCCATTAGTATCCAACAAGTTTTACATCTTCTGGTGTACGGACTACAGGTCCAAAAACTTCACGTTTTGCAAGTGAGTCTAACTCAGCCTTCATAGCTTCTTCATATTTTGGCCAATCATTTTTTTGTCGAGATTCTTCAACTGATCTTGGCTCAAGATCCATACTTTCATGCATGATATTTAATGCCACATTATATGCAAATATTTCATTAATAATTGTCTTATTTCGATCTCATTTCTCTCGTGTAAAGACATAATTTATCAAGATCTCGTCATTTTCACAATTTTTAGGTACCTGAACGTCTTTTGGTGTTAAAACTATATCAGAATTTTGGACAACTGCAGGTGTCTTTATTATGTCTTTTTTAACAGGAATAGTATTTACTTCTTTTCTTTTTCGAGATTTTTTGCCTTTGGAAGTGACAGGCTTGTCACACTTCTGGCGTGAATTTGCTTCGGTGGCAATTTGTCCGACTAGGACATCAACTCGAATCGGAGCATTTTCAGCCGGTATATAGGATTTAGTAATCCTTTTTGTATCAGAAAATGCATCAAGTAATTCATTTGCTATTCTTTGCAAATGTATAATCTTTTGAACTTCTAGTTCACATTTCCCCTGATCGAGGATCTAAATGCATTAAGGATGATGCATTCCAATTAAGTTCCTTTTTAGGAAGCTTATTTTCTCCCCTTAATATTGGAAATTTTGATTAATAAAAATAACAATCTGCAAACTGGGCTTTAAATACATCTCTAGTTTGTATCTCAAGATACCTCACTATAGAGGGAGAATCATATCCAACATATATCCTAATTTTCTATGGGGTCCTATTTTGGTGCGAGAAGGTAGTACAATGGAAAATATTTGGCTGTTGGCTAAAAGCTAATTGCATAGGAGAGAACTGATGGTAACTCGTTGGCCTCAAACGAATAAGCGCTGCGGCATGTAATATAGCATGCCCCAAGCTGAGGTTGAGAGTTTTGTTCTCATAAGTAAGGGTCTAGCAATTAATTGGAGGCGTTTAATAAGTGATTCTACTAACCCATTTTGTGTGTGAACATAAGCTACTGGATGTTCAACACTTATTCCATTAGCACTACAAGAAAATGGAGCATTTGTAACAAAAAAATTTGTATCAAATTTAAAATTGTTACAAATTATGGTTTTTTGGTAACAATAATTAGTTATTGTTACAAAATAAGAATATTTTGTAACAACAAAAAAATTTGTTACAAAATATTTCAATATTTTGTAATAACGTGATTTCTTTTGTTACAAATTATGTTGGCTTTAGTATCGAACTGTTGTTTTGTTGCAAAATATTATAATATTTTGTAACAAAAGATTATATTGTTGCAAAAATTCAAAATATTTTGTAACAAAATATCTATTTGTTTCAAAAGGTCTAAATATTTTGTAACAAAAAATTAATTTGTCACAAAATACAATATTTTTGTAACAAGTTATTAATTTGTCACAAAATTCAAAGATTTTTTTGCAACTAATAAAAAAATTTTATTTTAATATATTAAATGTAAGACTTTAAATTTTTGAAAATTAACATAATGAGTTATTTATGATTTATTATATTTATTTAAGATTTTATATTCAAAAATTTATTTTACTAAAAATATTTAAGTCAAATTAATGATATTTTAAGTTTAAAATTCTTTTAAAAATTAAATAATAAGTCATTTAAACAAAATATTTTTTTAGTTATAATTTAAAGTTTTAGTAGTTAAAAAATATAAAAAATTTATATGATTTGATTTAAATATTTAAAATTTTTAAATTCAATACTTTAAATTTTATGACAAAAAATTAATTTAAGTATCTCTAATTTTATTTTAATTAGTGTTTATTTAAAAATAATGTATAAATTAATAATAAAATAATATTTTAAAAATAATTAAACTAACCCTAACCCTAATTCCCAATTTGATTTTACCTAAATTCCTAAATCATTTTTAAACAAACAAATCCTAACCCCTTTAACCTAACCCTAACCGCCTTGCAACCTCCCCCTATACCTCAACACTACCCTCACCTTTCCCCTTCAGCAGCACAACACACACACACACACACACACACACACACACACACACACACACACACACACACACACTGAAACAGAAAGAAAGGAGAAATGGAAATAAGAAAAGGGATGAGAGCAGAGGGGGATCCGAGAGAGAGGAAGAGAGCGTCGGGGGAGGAGCTGTCCGCACCGCCATCACGCGTCACCGCCGCCGAGCCTCGTCGCCGTCGCCACTGGGGCCGCCGAGCCTCGTTGTCGCCACTGGGGCCACCGAGCTGTCACCGTCACAGTTGGGTCGTCATCGCCGTCATTTCCACCGAGAGGAGAGTTCGCGCGAGAGGGAGGTGACGTCGAGAGAGAGAACTGCGCGAGGAATGGGAGTTCTGTCCAACCGTCACCGCCACTATCACGAGTTGGGGGTTGTGCCGCTGAAACTCCGTCGCCATGTATGGAGTCGCAGGTGTGCATCGCCATCGAGAGGAAGAGCGCCACGCTGAGAGAGAACCAACTAGAGAGAGGAAAAGGTGTCGCGTCTGCTGCGAGCCTGCCATCGTCACCCTCATCGCCACTTGTCACCGCTGCTGTGAGCCTCTTCTCCTGCCATTCAAGGAGCTGTGCTCCGTCGCCATTTTGCCACCGTTGGAGCCGCCATCTCCTTGGTAAGCTTTAGCCATGTTCTGGTTTTTTCTCATTGTCGGTCAAAATCCTGGTTACTATAAGAGTTGTTGCTGAGATTGTTTGTGCCAGGGATTGTTTATCGTGAGTTGCTCCATCGTACGCCACCGTCAGAGCCATCATTCTGCTGCTGTCCCCTTGCTCTGAGCCGTTCCATTGTTGCAGCAAGTGTTGTTATTGTGGTTGCTCGATTTAGTCGCACCTCTTTAGTATGGTAAGCTATTCCTTGATTCAGTTTTGAACTTTAGTATGGTAAGCTATTTGATGGATTGCTGCTAGTTGTTGACTTGTTTATTTCATTGTTGCTGCCTTGCTGGTTGTTCTATTGAATTATTGAAAATGCTTCTGTTTTGTTTTGTTTTGTTTTGTTCTGTTGAATTACTGAAACTACTTCTGCTTGTGCTGCTCCTCTGCTCCTCTGGTCCCTGGACCTCTGCCTCTACTGGTCTAGTTCATTTCGGCCGTTCTTCCTCCCTGGTAGTTCTCGGTGTTGTCGTTCCCTAGTTGTTGTGCGTCGCTTGGTTGCTGGTTTCTGGTTTCTGGTTCATCTCGGCTGTTCTTCCTCTACAGCTGTTCTTTTTTCTTGTTTTAATTCGTCTTATGTTTTTTCTATAGCAGCTTTTTCATAGTGTTAGAAATAGTTAGAGCATAGCATCCATTATTGGAAGCAAACAAAGAATTGGTCGAAGTGCACCCAGCTTAAGAAAAATCTGCGCTTCACTTACCCATGCAAAAAGGAGCCAACGCCAAGTAAGGTTTTCCCTGTCTTTTTGTGAGCCTGTGTTTTATTTTTTTCCACTGTTGGTGAACTGATCATTGGAGACATGATTTAATTAGCTATCTTTATATGCTTGACAGTTGAGTAGTTGCTTCCTCATATATATGAAAGATGATAGTATAGAGGGAATATATGATACTTTGAAGGAGTGTGCTGTCATTAGCAAATCAGCATGGGGAATTGGTGTTTTTGTTCACAATATCTGTGCCACTGACAGCTACATACGTGAAAATATTACAGTACTTATGTTTTATTGGGTAATATTGCAGTACTTATGTTTTATTGGGTAAACTTTCAGTTTTTGCATTGTTGACGAGGAAATCTTAGGTTCATTTTAATTGTTCATTGCTTAGTCATGGTGATTCTTTTAATTATTGAATGCCAATGATATTTTTTCTTATAAATGATAATGAGTAATGGTTTGGAGTTTGGCTTGAAGCCTGAAACTTAATTGAACTGATTGTATTTGCCCACCTATCTGCAGTGGCTGAAGATGATGCTTCATTGGTCAAGCAAATTGGCCAGATTTTCCAGTATTCTAAAATAGAGGTATATTCCTCTTCTTATATTCATGAATAGTCAGTTTTGTTCCTTGTTAACATACATGCATCATCTATGTATGGAAGACTAAACATAGATCGAATCCATTTTCTTATCAAGGCAAGAAGGGAGGAACAAATCCAAGCTGTTCATGACGAAATCATGTTTGGTGCTTCAGCACTTTCACCTCCTACCAGTACTGACAGTGAGCCTGAAAGGGAGAATGAGAAAGAAGTTGATAAAAAAGCTGTTGTTACAAGCCTCTTAAGTGAAACGGTAAGTGGTTTCACTGCAGACTTATGTGGATAAGCATGATGAGTCATTTAAGTAATCCTTGTATTTGTGTGTGCATTTGTTGTTGAATAATTTCTAATATTAAGTTGTTATTGCTGCTCTATACTTGCTGTTGGTTGCTGCTGATTTTTCCCCCTCATTGCTTGCTTATTGAATGATTGTTAAATTCAATGAGAAAGGAAATGCTGCTAAGTTATTGTTGTTTGTGTGGAATAGATGATGGTTGCTGAACTAAGATTGGTTTTATTGATAAATATGTTGCTGAAATCATTTAGTTTGACTTGATTGATTTTCTGTTGAATTAATGGATAAACTGCTATGTCCCTGCTGCTTGCAAGTGTAATGGTTATTGACTTCAATGAATAGAATGCTGCCTAAATCCATTACCTTTGTTCATTTTACTATTTTGGGTGCTATATGATGGGCCATTGATTGCTGTTCTGCTAAGTGTTGCTCTGCTTCTTGCTGGTTGGATTGGTTTTAATTGTTTCCTCATGTTTTCTTGCTGAAATTGGCTTATTTACTTCCTTCCCATGAATTCATTATGATTTTTTGTGTTTTTAACTATCAAAGAATTCATATGGAATTTGAATTGATTGATTGAAATTGTGAAATAGGCAAATTTACTGTTGAAATGCTGTCGGAATTTATTTTAAGCTGTTTTCAATATTCATCTTTGATTCAATTAATTGATTGAGTTGGTATTTAATTGCTTTTGGTTTTCAACTGTTGTTAAGCTCAATTGATTGATTATCCAGCTAAGTGCTTCACTGTTTTGGTTGTTGAAAACTAGAAGCTTCAGATTTTGTTATTCACTATTTGGTTGTTGTCCTATTTGGTTGCTCAATTAAACTACATTGTGTTGTTTGAAAGGGTGCAAGTTGTGAATTGGTTGTATTTGTTGGAATCGTGGACGGTGGAAATATCCAAGTTTTAGGGGAGGTTCTGCCGAATTTTTTCTAAACAGTTTGGATAAAATTTAGTGGAAAAATTATAGATAGTGTTATATCTTGTTTCTAACTTTTTGGTTTCGGTTTTTCTTATTTACAGGAGTGCTGAAATGGTGACCATATACTACCTTGAGGGCTCAAGAATGTTTTGATGCATAGAGACACTAATCTATGTTAGAACTTTTATGTTTTGGTTGAACTAATCAATGTACTCACTAGCTAATGTTATTTTGTTTCAAGACAATTTTAGCTAAAAGGATCTTGTTTGACTTATGTATGTTTTTGCATATTATATACATGTAAATTTGCTTATTAAAAGCGTTAATATATTAGTTAATTTAAAAAATAATTTAGTAAATTATGCATGTAATTTGTAATAAAAAAAAGTTGTTACAAAATAATTTATTTGCTTTCGTAACTGAAGAAAAAAATGTTACCAAATCATGTTACATTTTGTAACAAATTTTTTTTATAGGAAAAAAATTGACTGTCACGAAAAATACCTTCAAGATCAAAATTTTGTTACCACTTTTATAACGGCTTCTGGTTTTTTGTATCAGAAAAAATTGTTACAAAATATGGTATTGAATTGTAACAGTTCCATTTTTCGTTACAAAAACTTTTTGTAACGGGACTTACTGCAATTGACCCTTTTTTTGTTACAAAAATTTTTTGTGTCAAAATATCGACGTTTTGTAACAATATTTCTTGGTACAAATACGCCTTTTTCTTGTAGTGTAGCCATACAATAAGCATCAAAAGTTTGGGAAATAAATTCACCAGCATTATCAAGACGGATTGCTTTGATTGGATTTTCTGAAAATTGCGCTTTTAATCCAATAATTTGAGCAAGTAATCTTGCAAATGCCAGCTTGCGAGAAAATAATAAGCACACATGTGACCATCTCGAAAATGCGTCTATTAGGACCGTAAAGTATCTAAAAGATCCATATGGTGGATGAATAGGTCCACATATATCACCTTGAATTCTTTCTAAGAATTCAGGGGACTCAAATCTAATCTTTACTGGTGATGGCCTTAAAATTAACTTTTTCTGAGAACATGCAGCACAACGAAATTCACTTGATTTAAAAATCTTCTGGTTCTTTAGTGAATGTCCATGGTGTAATGACCCAATTTCTAGCATGTCATGACCAATGCTAGCCGCTAGGCGCTACTTCACAGCTTTCCTTAGATACTCTAGACCTTATAATAAATATATACATATGAGCCTGTAACGCTAGTCGAGATCACGTGTCAGATATATAGATATAACGAGATAGATAATAGTTAAATAGATAATATATACACACCAGGTTACGTCATTGCTTATTCATAAAAATATTTACAGACTCCATATTTATACTAATAGGCCTCGACTCACAAGAGTCACTCTAGTTTGGGACCCATTCTAACTTGTTTAGATAGGTATTTACAAAAGCACTTAGCCCTCTAAAAGTTTATACAGAGCGAGGGCAAGGACTTCTACTATTACTACTACTGCTAGTTTGCTATTATTATAACTACTGCTGGTCATCGATCCCAGGTAGCTGAAGAAACACGGATGTACTGTGTGAAAGTAAGAGAAGTCACTCTGACCCTCCGGTAATGCTACTGCTACTCGCTAGTCCCAAGACTGGAAACTCAAAGAAGATCTTGCCAGTTTTCATTTGCGGAATGGAAAAGTAAGGGGTGAGAACCTAAGGTTCCTAGTAGGGCACTACACAAGAAAACCTAAGGGGTTCCATAGCCTAAGTCTAACACTTTGCGCAGTTAGGTCGGTAAGTCACACAAACAAGTACAAGCACAAGTATATAACAGAATAGTAACCAAGCACGGAATACAACAAGCAGAACCAAAATATAATCACAGTTACAAGTAAGCAATCACAAACATAGAGAATACAACAACCAAGTATGATGCATGCTTGGTCCTTGATGAGCGGATAATTTATACGCTTTTTGGCATTGTTTTTAGTATGCTTTTAGTATATTTTAGTTAGTTTTTATTATATTTTTATTAGTTTTTAGTTAAAATTTACTTTTCTGGACTTTACTATGAGTTTGTGTGTTTTTCTATGATTTCAGGTATTTTCTGGCTGAAATTGAGGGTCCTGAGCAAAAATCTGATTCAGAGACTGAAAAGGACTGCAGATGCTGTTGGATTCTGACCTTCCTACACTCGAAATGAATTTTCTGGAGCTACAGAAGCCCAATTGGCGCGCTCTCAACGGCGTTGGAAAGTAGACATCCTGGGCTTTCTAGCAATGTATAATAGTCCATACTTTGCCCGAGATTTGATGGCCCAAACCGGGGTTGCAAATCAGCTTCAGAATTCCCGGCGTTTAACGCCGGAACTGGCACAAAAATTGGAGTTAAACGCCCAAACTGGCATAAAAGCTGGCGTTTAACTCCAGAAAAAGTCTCTACACATGAAAGCTTCAATGCTCAGCCCAAGCACACCAAGTGGACCCCGAAAGTGGATTTTTACGTCATTTACTCATTTCTGTATACCCTAGGTTACTAGTTCACTATTAATAGGACCTTTTGATATTGTATCTCTACCTCATGACACTTTACACGTTTCTCATTGTATCTTCTATGGCATGAGTCTCTAAACCCCATGGTTGGGGGTGAGGAGCTCTGCTGTGTCTTGATGGATTAATGCAATTACTACTGTTTTTCATTCAATCATGCTTGCTTCCATTCTAAGATATCACTTGTTCCTAAACCTGATAAATGTGATGATCCGTGACACTCATCATCATTCTCAACTATGAACATGTGCCTGACAACCACCTCCGTTCTACCTTAGATTGAGTAGATATCTCTTGGATTCCTTAATCAGAATCTTCGTGGTATAAGCTAGAATTGATGGCGGCAATCAAGAGAATCCGGAAGGTCTAAACCTTGTCTGTGGTATTCTGAGTAGGATTCAAGGATTGAATGACTGTGATGAGCTTCAAACTCCTGAGGGCTGAGCGTTAGTGACAGACGCAAAAGAATCACTGGATTCTATTCCAACCCGATTGAGAACCGACAGATGATTAGCCGTGCTGTGACAGAGCACGTTGAACATTTTCACTGAGAGGATGGGAGGTAGCCATTGACAACGGTGAAACCCTACATACAGCTTGCCATGGAAGGAGTCTTGCGTGCTTGAAGAAGAAGACAGTAGGAAAGCAGAGATTCAAAAGATAGAGCATCTCCAAAACCTCAACCTGTTCTCCATTACTACAAAACAAGTACTTATTTCATGTTCTTTTACTTTTTACAATCAACCCTGATAATTATTAATATCCTGACTAAGAGTTACAAGATAACCATAGCTTGCTTCAAACCGACAATCTCCGTGGGATCGACCCTTACTCACGCAAGGTATTACTTGGACGACCCAGTGCACTTGCTGGTTAGTTGTGCGGGATTGCAAAAGTGTGATTGCAATTTCGTGCACCAGTCCTATATAGGCCATAAGCTCATGCGTCGGTTGACTAGTCCTAAATATGGTTTCCCAATTGCATCTGTCCGTGTATATGTGTCGATGTGGTTAAGCATACCACCAGTCAGTGACAACAGGCAATCGTCGCAAAGCTTGACGCCATAATATACGCACAAAGAGAAAGCATAGTTTTAGCAGTCAGTGGGTAATACCCGCCTCCAAACAACCTCTAGCACCTTCGGATTTACAGTTCTTTTTTTGCGGCAAATCTCAATAAACTTTATCTCTAAGGGACTTCTCTACCCTTCTTTTTAAACAAAATTTGTGCCCGATCCTTTCTTAAAATATCTCAGCCTTGTCACATATTTTACCATTTTGTCCTTGAAATTTTTGTACATTTCTAATTTTACCCTTTTTAGATATAACTTTGTTTTTCTAGTTTTCTTTAGACTTTTAGTGACGCTTTTACCACTAGTATTATTACTTCACCATTTTACTCTCATATATTTTTTCTAATAGACCTTTTCTCCTTCATTGAGTTAATTAATTATTTTAAATTTGACTTTATACCTAAAATTACTAATATGCCCCTAAGTACTCTACTTTTACTGTTTAACCTGATTTATCATCAAAATGTTACCGGGTTAATTCTAATATTTTTCTATGACCAAATTATTCATAATACTTTTAACTAAAGTGAATCCTATCCTTAGGGACCTAAAAGATCATTTAACCCTTTAGTAATTTATTTACTTATTCTAGGTACCACTTTTTACCGTTTTATTTCTAACTTTTACTAAAACTTTTATTTAGAACCGAAACTTTATTATAATTATAATTTTCACACAATTAATTTATATAATTACTATTTTACTCTTAATGATACTAAATTCAGAATTTTATTTATTTTTCATTTAAATTACATTTTTCACTCTCTTTTTACCCAAAAATGTAGGGCCGTCAAAATAGGCTAAACCCATCGGGCCAGCCCATTTATCTGTTTAATTGGGCGGGCTTTGCCTTTAAAAATAAGCCCGTTTAAATTTCAGGCTAAACGGGCTGAGCCCGATTAACCCGAAAAAAATGACGGGTTAAACGGGCTAGTCCGCGGGCTAAACGGGTGGCCCGTTTAATTTTTTTATATTTTTTTTAAAAAAGTAGTACTTTTAGCTAATATTTCTCCTGATCCGACCCGAAAATCTGACTCATCAACTAAAAAATATTATTTTTAATGGTTTTTGACCTAAAAGTAGTATTTTTTGTCAAAAATATTTTTTAAAAATAAAATAAAATGATAAACGGGCTGATCCGTTTAACCCATCGGGCTGACCATAAACGTTCCGAGCTAGAAAATTCTAGCCCGCGAATAAAGCGGGCTTAAACGGGCTAGTCCGTTTAACCCACGGGCTTAATGGGCCGGACTAGCCCGTTTGACAACCCTACAAAAATGACTATAACACCCTTTTTACTTTTACACATTTGTTTCATAGGATTAAAATCAGTTTTCTAACCTCTTTTTAACTCTTATACACATGAATTTCATGATCATTTAGTGGCTGAATTTTCAGGGGTGTAATTTTTCATTTTTATCCACTTTTAGTGACTCTTAATGCTTAAAACTTAAACCCCAAGTTTTTCATTAATTTTTTACTATCCCATACATTTTCTAGAGGCAAACAGCTTCATATATCACTCATATAATAGTCCAAAAATAGAGAAGCATCACTGAATTTTCAAAATTAAAAGTCAAGCACAAAATCACCACAAAGTGGCTCATATAAGCACCGAAAACAAGCACAACCATACTCTAACTAATCCTAACCCTTACCTCTTATTGAATTCAGTTCTTAAACCTTTCACACACTAGAAAATATGTACACAAGGATAGAAGCACATATGATGATGGTGCAGTTTCGTTTTTGGCCGAAAGTGTCGCAAAAAGGTCAAAATTCAACCACTTTGAGCTCGAAACTCCTTAACTCCTTAGGCGTGCTCCATGGGTGCTTTAAGATGAGTTCTATATACATGGAGGAGAGTAAAGATTCATTATGATTACTATTTCTTTTTAAAATAAAAAGAAAAGGAGAAATAACAAGAGTTTATCTAGTCGAATTCGGTATAAACGCAAAGATTGGCGAAAATCGACAAGAGTTTGTACTTGTATGGTTTGAGTCCTTGAAGAACACTTGAAGAATAGTGTATAAATGTTGATATAAGGGGCTGTAAATGTAGGTAGTATGTGCAAAAATTTTTTCTTTTCTCTCTCAAGAATTTGGTCAAAAGAGTGTAAAAATGTGTAAAGTGTTTTGTGAATTTTGTGGCAAATGCTTCCTTAAATAAAAAAATCAAAGTCTTGCTGAATTTATGATGGAAAAAAAGACTGAAATTTTCGTGGTCAAGGGCTAGAATTTAATGAAGAAGGGGCATGAAAACGAGAAAGCTTGGTCAGTGCTTGCATGTCGAGCTTATCCACAGTTAATCGCAGTTAGTTACTCAAGGTTAAAAACACAGCAGAGAGGGGTAAAAGGCTGAGATAGTCTCGGCCCAGAGACTAAGAAGGAAAGACAAGTTACTTGGGTGGCAAGTAAGAAGATTTTGGATCTCTAGGAGTCGTTTGCGTAATACTAGTCAGAAATCCGGTTTGGAGTAAATTTTACTGTGGTAAAATAATTAATGGCTAAGATTTATTCTTAAAGAAATAAATCATGAATGAATGGCTAATATTAATCTTAGGACACAATTATCAAGGTAGAAATTATTTTTACCACTGATTTCAAAGTTTTCGGTTACAAGAATTTTTTTCGGTGCACGCAAAACCGTCACTAAAAGTGAATTTTCGGCTCAAAAAGTCTTTAGTGAGAAAATAAACCAATGGTAATCTAATATCTATTATTTACTAGTCAAACTTGACTTAGGGGGAATTAATTACCCTCATAAAGTCAATTTTGACCCTATTAATGACCTTTTTCTTTTTAATTTTTAATTTTTCTTTTTTTTTAATTTTTTTTTTTTTTACTATTGGGTCAATCTCACTATTTCTTATTGGGCCGTGGTTCAAAATTTTACAAAATAAATTTTAAAATAGCCAGAAAAGTCTATTTACCGAAAAACTGGGTTCTTACACGTGGGAGTTTTCAATAATTCTCCGCATTATGGTTGTTCCCAGATTACCCAATCGGTCGTGCCAAGTTATGAATTCATTTGGACTAGTAAACTTCTGGTTTACAATAGCATGTGATTCAATTGCACTAATCTTGGTATAATATAACCTAGACGAGAGTGAGGGTAACTTTTTCTAATATAACCTTTTTATTTAAATCATGAGTTGTGATACATAAGTACTCATGATTTCCCTCATTTATTGTCTCAATATGATATCTATTCCAGCGAATATCTTTAAAACTCAACAAGTTCCTCAGAGACTTGGTAGATAATAATGCATTATTTATTATAAACTTTGTTCCTCCAAGAAAGAAAATTATAGCTCTTCCAAAGCCTTCTATCACATTACCCGAGCCAATAATAGTATTAACATATTCTTTTTTGGCACAAGATGGGTAAAATATATATTACTTTTGAGAATGGTGTGTGAACTTGCACTATCCGCAAGGCAAACATCTTCACTATATGTCCTTGTTATTCTCTTCAAAGACAAATAATAATAAAATGAGTAGAAATATTTACGTAGTAAAATCATTTCCTTGGTTAAAAATATTTTTCCAAGTATAGTATAAAAATTTTATTATTATTAGCACATTCAGTAATGTTGAAATTCAAATGCATAAAACTTAACAAGAAATTTCTTACATTATTTATTCACATGAACACTTAACAAACACACATATTAAACTATTTTATCATTGATCAAATGGCCAATATTTCTTTCAGGGTCCTCAGATAAATCATAATGAGTGGTGTAATTTTCAGCATCATTTGAAACAAAATTTGTTTCCTTTTCTTTGTCATCTTTTTTTTTCAAAGATGCTTGATAAAGATCGACTAGGTGCCTTAGGATACAATAGGTATGTGACCAATGGCCCTTTCCACCACAACAGAAATATTTATCCTCAATTGATTTAATTTGCCCATTGTTTCTTTCTTTATCCCACTCCTGATGAGATCCTTTCTTGTGAACATAATTCTTTTTCCTTCCATAATTTTTCTTGTTACCAATATCTTACCATTTACCTCTTCTTGGGTTATGATTTGCCGCATTTGCTTCAAAAAATGGGGCGGCGCCAGCTGAGCGCACTTCATAATTTCTTAAGAGCAACTCGTTGTTGCGTTCAGCAACAAGAAGGCACGAAATTAACTCAGAATATTTTTTTTAAATTCTTTTTCTTGATACTGCTGCTGCAGGAGCACATTTGAGGCATGGAAGATCGAAAAAGTTTTCTCTAACATATAGGGGTTGAGGAAGTATTACCGTCTTTTAATGATTGTACCTCTCTTCAAGGTCTTTCTACAGATCTGCAGGATCTTTTAATGTGGGATATTCATTTTTCAATCATACGTCAAGTCAACGATGAAGGAAAATCATGGCTTTGGCTTTATCCTTCTAGGATGTATTTTTTCGGCCTTAATGGTATCTTCAAGATCCATTAAATCAAGATGGATTTTAACATTTAGTATCCATAATAAATAATTGTTTCCAGATATATCAAGAGCATTAAATTTGATATGAGAGAGTTTTGACATAATGAAAATTTGTTACTTGGAGTCTTCCTAAAATTTGATTAGAGTCTCATGCTGATAACATGATAAATAACTAATAAAGATATAATAAATATAAAGTAAATAAGTATAAATAAAAGACTCTAGTTTTAATATTCACCAATATAATTATCTCACTATAATAATAGAAAAAATTTATATATTTACTACTATTATATATATTAGTAACGTATAAAAAAGAGAATAAAAAAATTTTATATACAGACAATATAAAAAAAGAAAAAAAATTACTTTAATTTATGTTATATATTTCATTAGAGATTTAAACCTTTATTTATATAGGTATATATAATTACTTTATCAAACCTTATTAAATATAATTTCTCTTAAAAACTTTAATTTTATGAAAGATAGACATCGACATTCTATCTTTCGTCGTACTTATCACAACAATTTGTACAAAATTTAGTTTTATGAAAGATAGACATCCACATTCTATCCTTCGTACTTATCACAACAATTTGTACAAAATTTGGTAAAAGTTAGAAGAATTAAGGACATGATCATTAATGTAATTTTCTTGCGCGCGGAGTACTGTGAAATTTTATATCTTTGATAATATGATATACTAGAAGTCAGAAACACATGAACACATTTCAATTATTTCTCTTCTTTTATTTCTCTCTCCTCAATTACTCACGTCTCCTCCCTACTTAAATTTTATCTCCAGAGTGTCGGGAATGAACTTTTCAATTTTTTTAATAATTAAAAAATAAAATATATTTTTTATTATTAATTTATAAATATAATTAAATAAATATAAAAAAAGAGAACAATAAAATATTAAAAATAACACTTTATTTTTTTAATTTTTTTTAACAATTAAAAAAATTTATTTCCGTATCTAAATCTTGTTCATTCATCACGTAATTATGTATTAAATTATCTTACTAGACCTTTTCATTAAATTAAAATAGAATAATTAATTTAGATTTGGTTAAGTAATTAACTTTTTCGTTCACTTGAATAAGTATTGGTGAGATTCGAATATCAACTTATGCAATATGTATATGCCAACCAATTAATTTATACATGTAATAATTTATTCATCAACGATGAATTTTTAAAAAAAGCTCAAATTTATGATTAATCAATTTTTGATTTGATAAGTTAGATATATTATGGACAACAAAAAATTAAAATATATAATACTACAAAAGAGTGAGTGTCTATATTTAAAACTAAATAATTATATCTTTAATAAAGAATTCTATTTTTTTTCTTTTTCTACAAAGTACTTCTTTAAATTTATTAAAGTTTTCGGATTAATGTTTAACAAAATGTCTTGTTAATAAAAAAATAACCATGTTCGTGTATATAATCAATCAAAACACAACACACATTTTAAAACACAAAATATACACACATTAGAATATATATATATATATATATATATATATATATATATATATATATATATATATATATGATTTTTAGTATACACAAATATATACTAATTTAATAACTTTTTAATTTTATTTATTATCTCTTTCGTTTAATAGAAAAATTTAATTAATAATTTTACCTAATTTTCTAAATAAATACTTATTGAAAGATATTTAAACCTAAACACTTTTACTACTTGGCCTTGTAAGAGCGTGTGCGTCTATATATAGACAATCATTGAAAGAAAATGAACTAAGCAAAAAGTAACAACAACAATGTCTTGTTTTGATAGAAGAAGTGTTCTCTTGATATGGCTGCTCCTCACTATATTGTGCTAGCATATGCATTAAGTGATGATGGGGGCCTTTTTGGGAAAACACATGTGAGACTCACAAACGCTTTGGATGGAAATTTAGACCTAACGGTTCATTGCAAATCCAAAGATAATGATCTTGGTACCCACCTTCTCCATCTTGGAGAAACCTATGAGTTTTCTTTTGGGGTAAGTTGGATTTCTACAACAATGTTCAATTGTAGCTTTGCATGGCAAGGTGCATGCCATATGTTTGATGCATACAACAAAGCAAGAGATCTTCAAAATTGCTAATCGAATTGCAATTATAATGTTAAGCAATCTGGACCATGCGGGGTTTATTCTTCAAAGAATATTAAGTGCTTTTCATGGAATAGTCAGACATGTTAACTAGTGTTTGATGTTTATGTTTCATATACGTAAGGGAGGTAATTTACTATTACCTTGTACTTTGAGTTCAAAGAAATTTGATATCAAGATATATAGTTTAATAATTTTGTGTATGTATGTAGATTGTGCGGAATAAAAATTGACGTTTTTATATATATTCAATTTTAAATCACAAAAAGTTTAAAATATTTTACACATTTATCGGAAAATAAAATTTATTCTTTTAAATGATTATTTATATATATATATATATATATATTACAAGTATGAAATGAAATTGTTAAAGAGTTTTATTTCTCAATATAATTTCACTTTGTAGCACAATATTGTTCCTTTAATTTGAAATTTGCTGAAAGGATTTGGGATATGGTTTGTGGAAGTGAGGAGTTATATTAGGGGGTGAAAAATTGAGGAGAAAGGGTAACAAGAAAAGCCAAGAGAGACAAAGATGCATAAAAGAAAAGAAATAAAAGAGGAGAGAATTCAGTTTCAGCTAAGGAAGACGCTTATTGAGGAGTGAGAAATAAAAGAGTAGGATATCATTTAAGAGAGAGAAATAAAGAGGAGATAATGAGATATATAAATTAAATAATGGTATTATCATATCACTTCTATTTTTTATCATATCAATTGTTTTTGCAAGAAGAAAGCTCAATACAACAAGTGGAACCCTAAGACGATAACAAACAGGACCAACATAAAAGAGGAAGAAGTAGTTGAAGAAGAGGAAGAAGTAGTTGAAGACTTAGGATATGTAGAACCTCCATGGAAATCGAGAATCATAGAAAATTCCTCCAACAGAATTGAATTTGATATTGAGGAGGAGAGTGCACAACCTCCAAAACAATAGTTGAATGAAGAATTGGAGGGAATGAAGTAAGAATTGAGTTCCCTCGGAGATGAAGATCATGCATCAAATCTTCTTAGTGGTGAATCCTTTGAACTTGAAGAACCTTCTCCCGGTGAGATAGAAAGCAATATGGAGGTAGATTTCTCTCATCCTCCCATTTATGATTTGAGTGATGGAGAAGAGTTAGATGAAATTGATGAACAAATGATTGAATTTGAGAAATTTTGTGATGAGGTGGAGGTCCTTAGCAAAAGAAGGATGGGAGTTGAATGCGCTTTATCAAGATCCTTGGAAACTTCTCTACCTAGGTTGTCATCTACTCCTTTATTTGAGTAGGCAAAACTCACCTCTATTAGCTTTATTGTCCCACTTGAGTATGGCTTGCTTGAAACGGATGGTCAACTTAGGATGCTTTGCGGGATGAAGTGTAAGAGAAGGAGGTTTCGTGGTTGGCGTTGCAAATCAAGGTTCATTTTGGTTGATACTTCAAGGATTAGATGCAAAGGTTGGGTTAGTACTCAATTAGATGGGTTTAGAAGTGATGTTTGGTATTACATTGGGAATTCCTCTTGTTTGCCACCCGGATGGATTAATGGTGATCAAATTGAAGACAGGTGTAGAAACAAAATTTGGGATCCGGGAATACATGAGGATCAATCTTGGGAGCCCTTAGCTTGTGCGGAACTCCATCAAAGCTTGGAATTATTAATTTTGATGAATCGAGCTTATTGAAGATTCAAGCATTGGTGGATGTTCAAGGATGGTTTTAAGCACAAGCCACCATGACAAGGAGCTCTGATGAGCGGATAATTTATACGCTTTTTGGCATTGTTTTTAGTATGTTTTTAGTATGTTTTAGTTAGTTTTTATTATATTTTTATTAGTTTTTAGTTAAAATTAACTTTTCTGGACTTTAATATGAGTTTGTGTATTTTTCTGTGATTTCAGGTATTTTCTGGCTAAAATTGAGGTATCTGAGCAAAAATCTGATTCAGAGGCTGAAAAGGACTGCAGATGCTGTTGGATTCTGACCTCCCTGTACTCAAAGTGGATTTTCTGGAGCTACAGAAGCCCAATTGGCGCGCTCTCAACGGAGTTGGAAAGTAGACATCCTGGGCTTTCCAGCAATGTATAATAATCCATAATTTGCCCAAGATTTTATGGCCCAAATCGGCGTTCCAAATCAGCTCAAAACTGCTCGGCGTTAAACGCCGGAACTGGCACAAGAATGGGAGTTAAACGCCCAAACTGGCACAAAAGCTGGCGTTTAACTCCAAGAAAAGTCTCTACATATGAAAGCTTCAATGCTCAGCCCAAGCACACACCAAGTGGGCCCGGAAGTGGATTTTTATGTCATTTACTCATCTTTGTAAACCCTAAGCTACTAGTTCTCTACAAATAGGACCTTTTACTATTGTATTTTCATCTTTAGATCTCTGAATCTTTTGATCACATTTTAGGGGGCTGGCCTCACGGCCATGCCTAGACCTTGTTCTTATGTATTTTCAACGGTGGAGTTTCTACACACCATAGATTAAGGTGTGGAGCTCTGCTGTACCTCGAGTATTAATGCAATTACTATTGTTCTTCTATTCAATTCAGCTTATTCCTGTTCTAAGATATTCATTCGTACCCAAGAACATGATGAATGTGATGATTATGTGACGCTCATAATCATTCTCACTTATGAACGTGTGCCTGACAACCACCTCCGTTCTACAAGCAAACAAGGCTTGAATGTTTATCTCTTGGATTTCTTTAACCGGAATCTTCGTGGTATAAGCTAGAATTGATGGCGGCATTCAAGAGAATCCGGAAGGTCTAAACCTTCTCTGTGGTATTCTGAGTAGGATTCAATGATTGAATGACTGTGACGAGCTTCAAACTCCTGAAGGCTGGGCGTTAGTGACAGACGCAAAAGAATCAATGGATTCTACTCCAACCTGATTGAGAACCGACAGATGATTAGCCGTGCCATGACAGGGTGCGTTGAACATTTTCACTAAGAGGACGGGACTGTAGCCACTGACAACGGTGATGCCCAACATACAGCTTGCCATGGAAAGGAGTAAGAAGGATTGGATGAAGACAGTAGGAAAGCAGAGAGATGGAAGGGACAAAGCATCTCCATACGCTTATCTGAAATTCTCACCAACGAATTACATAAGTATCTCTATCTTTATCTTTATGTTTTATTCATATATCATCCATAACCATTTGAATCTGCCTGACTGAGATTTACAAGGTGACCATAGCTTGCTTCATACCAACAATCTCCGTGGGATCGACCCTTACTCGCGTAAGGTTTATTACTTGGACGACCCAGTGCACTTGCTGGTTAGTTATGCGAAGTTGTGAAATTATGTTTATACCATGGTATTGAGCACCAAGTTTTTGGATTCATTACCGGGGATTATTTGAGTTGTGAAAAGTAGAGATCACAATTTCGTGCACCAAGTTTTTGGCGCCGTTGCCGGGGATTGTTGAGTTTGGACAACTGACGGTTCATCTTGTTGCTTAGATTAGGTATTTTTTTTCAGAGTTCTTAAGAATGAATTCTAGTGTTTCAAGGTGATGTTCTTATCATCACCAAAGCTGATTGATTCTCATCAATTTAGCTCTTGAATGCAATGTCTTGCTGAAGCTTGGCTAGCCATGTCTAATTTCTTTAGACTAAAGCTTTAGACTAACATTGCATGATTCCTGGAATTCTCATTAAGAATTTTGATACCTTTATTTTCTTTTTCACTTAATTTTCGAAAAATCCAAAAAAAAATTTACAAAATCATAAAAACAAAAAATATTCTCATGTTTCTTGTTGAGTCTAGTGTCTCATTTTAAATTTGGTGTCAATTGCATGTTTCTGTTCTTCTTGCATTCATTCATGTGTCTTGAGTGATCTTCAAGATGTTCTTGATGATTTCCTTGCTCTGATCTTTAAATTCTCTTGTCTTGAGTATTTTTTGTGTTTCTCATATGCATTCTCATTTTGTTAGTGTCAGTAGTATACAAACTGCTAAGTTTGGTGTCCTGCATGCATTGTTATTTGATTGTGATTATTTCTCATTATTAAAAACCCAAAAAATTTTTTTTAATTTGTGTCTTTTCAAGTCAATAACACAGAGAATTGAAGATTCAGAACATACAGCAGAGGAATTATACAGAAAAAGTTGGGCGTTCAAAACACCTAGTGAGGAAGGCAAACTGGCATTTAAACGCCAGCCAGGGTGCCTGGTTGGGCGTTTAACGCCCAAAAGGGTAGTGTTTTGGGCGTTAAACGCCAGAATGGATACCATTCTTGGTGTTTAACGCCAGGATGGCACAAGAGGGAAGATTTTGTTTTTAATGCAAATTTTTTTTCAAGTTTTCAAAATTTTTCAAAATCAAATCTTTTTCAAATCAAATCTTTTCAATCAAATCTTTTTCAAAATCAATTTCTTTCCATTTTCAAAAATACTTGCTATCAATTAATGATTTGATTCAACATTTCAAGTATGTTGCCTTTTCTGTTGAGAAAGGTTTAATGTTTGAATCATATCTTTTCTTGTTAGCCAAGTCATTAATTTTTAAAATCAAATCTTTTTTAAATTGTTTTTCAAATCATATCTTTTCAATTATATACTTTTATCACATCTTTTTCAAAATAGTTTTCAATCATATCTTTGTGATTTCTAATTTCAAAATCTTTTTCAAAAATCACTTGATTTCTTTTCCACTCTTAGTTTTCGAAAATCAATTAGTGTTTTTCAAAATGTTTTTAAAATCTTTTACTTAATTTTCAAAAATTTCTGCCCCTCTTCTCATATCCTTCTATTTATGGACTAACACTACTCCTCAATGCACAATTCGAACTCCATCTTTCATTGATAAGTTCGAATTTTCTACCTCTCCTTCTATTTTTCTTTTCCTCTGACACCTCAAGGAATCTCTATACTGTGACATAGAGGAGTAAAGACAAAAGCATTCTTGTTGAGGCTGACCCTGAACTTGAAAGGACCTTGAAGCGAAAGCTAAGAGAAGCTAAGGCACAACTCTCTATAGAGGATCTAACAGAAATCTTCAAAGAAGAAGACATTGCAGCCGAAAACAACAACAATGCCAACAATGCAAGGAAGGTGCTGGGTGACTTTACTGCACCTACTCCCGACTTTTATGGGAGAAGCATCTCTATCCCTGCCATTGGAGCAAACAACTTTGAGCTTAAGCCTCAATTAGTTTCTCTAATGCAACAGAATTGCAAGTTTCATGGACTTCCATTGGAAGATCCTCATCAGTTTTTAGCTGAGTTCTTGCAAATCTGTGACACTGTCAAGACTAATGGGGTTGACCCTGAGGTCTACAGACTTATGCTATTCCCTTTTGCTGTAAGAGACAGAGCTAGGATATGGTTGGATTCACAACCTAAAGAAAGCCTGAACTCTTGGGAAAAGCTAGTCAATGCCTTCTTGGCAAAGTTCTTTCCACCTCAAAAATTGAGTAAGCTTAGAGTGGAAGTCCAAACCTTCAGACATAAGGAAGGAGAATCCCTCTATGAAGCTTGGGAAAGATACAAACAATTGATCAGAAAGTGTCCCTCTGACATGCTTTCTGAATGGAGCATCATAGGTATTTTCTATGATGGTCTGTCTGAACTGTCCAAGATGTCTTTGGATAGCTCTGCTAGAGGATCTCTTCATCTGAACAAGACGCCTACAGAAGCTCAAGAACTAATTGAAATGGTTGCAAATAACCAATTCATGTACACTTCTGAAAGGAATCCTGTGAACAATGGGACGAATCAGAATAAAGGAATTCTTGAGATTGATACTCTGAATGCCATATTGGCTCAGAACAAAATATTGACTCAGCAAGTCAATATGATTTCTCAAAGTCTGTCTGGAATACAAGCTACACCAGGCAGTACTAAGGATGCTTCATCTGAAGAAGAAGCTTATGATCCTGAGAACCCTTCAATGGAAGAGGTGAATTACATGGGAGAACCCTATGGAAACACCTATAATTCTTCGTGGAGAAATCATCCAAATCTCTCATGGAAGGATCAACAGAGACCTCAACAAGGTTTCAACAATAATAATGGTGAAAGAAACAGGTTTAGCAATGGCAAGCCTTTTCCATCATCTTCTCAGCAACAGACAGAGAATTCTAAGCAGAACCACTCTGATTTAGCAACCATGGTCTCTGATCTAATCAAAACCACTCAAAGTTTCATGACTGAAACAAGGTCCTCCATTAGGAATTTGGAGGCACAAGTGGGTCAGCTGAGCAAGAAAATTACTGAACTCCCTCCTAGTACTCTTCCAAGCAATACAGAAGAGAATCCAAAAGGAGAGTTCAAGGCCATCAACATGGCCGAATTAGGAGAGGAGGAAGAGGTAGTGAACGCCACTGAGGAAGACCTCAATGGACGTCCACTAGCCTCCAATGAGTTCCCTAATGAGGAACCATGGGAATCTGAGGCTCACATTTGATGAGCGGATAATTTGTACGCTTTTTGGCATTATTTTTAGTATGTTTTTAGTATCTTTTAGTTAGTTTTTATTATATTTTTATTAGTTTTTAGTTAAAATTCACTTTTCTGGACTTTACTATGAGTTTGTGTGTTTTTCTGTGATTTCAGGTATTTTCTGGCTGAAATTGAGGGATCTGAGCAAAAATCTGATCCAGAGACTCAAAAGGACTGCAGATGCTGTTGGATTCTGACCTCCCTGCACTCGAAGTGGATTTTCTGGAGCTACAGAAGCCCAATTGGCGCGCTCTCAATGGCGTTGGAAAGTAGACATCCTGGGCTTTCCAGCAATATATGATAGTCCATACTTTGCCCAAGATTTGATGGCCCAAACCGGCGTTCAAAGTCACCTACAGAAATTCCAGCGTTAAACGCCGGAACTGGCACCTAAATGGGAGTTAAACGCCCAAACTGGCATAAAAGCTGGCGTTTAACTCCAAGAAGAGTCTCTACACGAAAATGCTTCATTGCTCAGCCCAAGCACACACCAAGTGGGCCCGGAAGTGGATTTTTATGTCATTTACTTATCTCTGTACACCCTAGACTACTAGTTCTCTATATATAGGACCTTTTACTATTGTATTTTCATCTTTTGATCATGTTTTTATGATTGAACCCTCTTTGGGAGGCTGGCCATTCGGCCATGCCTAGACCTTGTTCTTATGTATTTTCAACGGTGGAGTTTCTACACACCATAGATTAAGGTGTGGAGCTCTGCTGTACCTCGAGTATTAATGCAATTACTATTGTTCCTCTATTCAAATCCGCTTGTTCTTTGTCCAAGATATCACTTGTTCTTCAACTTGATGAAGGTGATGATTGACACTCATCATCATTCTCACTCATGAACAAAGTGACTGACAACCACTCTTGTTCTACAAGCAATCAAAGCTCTAGTGAATATCTCTTGGATTCCTGATACACGATGCATGGTTGATCGCCTGACAACCGAGTGCTCGCCTGACAAACGAGCCAGCCATTCCGTGAGATCAGAGTCTTCGTGGTATAGGCAAGAACTGATGGCGGCATTTAAGAGAATCCGGAAGGTCTAACCTTGTCTGTGGTATTCTGAGTAGGATTCAATGATTGAATGACTGTGACGTGCTTCAAACTCCTGAAGGCGGGGCGTTAGTGACAGACGCAAAAGAATCACTGGATTCTATTCCGGCCTGATTGAGAACCGACAGATGGATAGCCGTGCCGTGACAGGGTGCGTTGAACATTTCCAATGAGAGGATGGGAGGTAGCCACTGACAACGGTGAAACCCTTGCATAAGCTTGCCATGGAAAGGAGTAAGAAGGATTGGATGAAGACTGTAGGAAAGCAGAGAGACGGAAGGGAAGGCATCTTCATACACTTATCTAAAGCTCTCACCAATGATATACATAAGTATCTCTATCTTTATCTTTATGCCTTATTCGTTTATCACTATACCCAATTGAGTCTGCCTGACTGAGATTTACAAGGTGACCATAGCTTGCTTCATAGCAACAATCTCCGTGGGATCGACCCTTACTCACGTAAGGTTTATTACTTGGACGACCCAGTGCACTTGCTGGTTAGTTGTGCGAAGTTGTGTTTATGCCATGGTATTGAGCACCAAGTCTTTGGAGCCATTACTAGGGATTATTTCGTGTATTAAAAAGTAGTGATCACAATTTCGTGCACCAACATTGAGACCATAGAGATTCCATTAGATTTACTTCTGCCATTCATGAGCTCTGATGAGTATTCTTCCTCTGAAGAGGATGAGTATGTCACTGAAGAGCAAGTTGCTAAATACCTTGGAGCAATCATGAAGCTAAATGACAAGTTATTTGGTAATGAGACTTGGGAGGATGAACCCCCTTTGCTCACCAAAGAACTGGATGACTTATCTAGGCAGAAATTACCTCGAAAGAGACAAGATCCTGGGAAGTTTTCAATACCTTGTACCATAGGCACCATGACTTTTAAGAAGGCTCTGTGTGACCTAGGGTCAAGTATAAACCTCATTCCTCTCTCTGTAATGGAGAAGCTAGGGGTCTTTGAGGTGCAAGCTGCAAGAATCTCACTAGAGATGGCAGACAATTCAAGAAAACAAGCTTATGGACTTGTAGAGGATGTTCTGGTAAAGATTGAAGACCATTACATCCCTGCTGATTTCATAGTCCTAGAGACTGGGAAGTGCATAGATGAATCCATCATCCTTGGCAGACCCTTCCTAGCCACAGCAAAGGCTGTGATTGATGTGGACAGAGGAGAATTGATCATTCAAGTGAATGAAGAGTCCTTTGTGTTTAAGGCTCAAGGATATCCCTCTGTCACCATGGAGAGGAAGTATGAGGAGCTTCTCTCAAAACAGAGTCAAACAGAGCTCCCACAGTCAAACTCTAAGTTTGATGTTGGGAGGCCACAACCAACTTCTAAGTTTGGTGTTAAACCTCCACATTCAAACTCTAAGTTTGGTGTTGGGAGGTTCCAACATTTCTCTGAGCATTTGTGAGGCTCCATGAGAGCCCACTGTCAAGCTACTGACATTAAAGAAGCGCTTGTTAGGAGGCAACTCAATGTTATATTTAATCTATTTTCCTTTGTTATTTTATGTTTTCTGTAGGTTAATGATCATGAGAAGTCACAAAATGAATTGAAAAAGCAAAAACAGAATGAAAAATAGAAAGAAAAACAGCACACCCTAGAGGAAGATGTTGCTGGCGTTTAAACGCCAGTAAGGGCAGCAAATGGGCGTTTAACGCCCAGTCTGGCACCATTCTGGGCGTTTAACGCCAGAAAGGGGCACTGGTGGACGAAATTGTTATTCATGTGTTATTCCATTTTGCAAAATTCATTGCTTTTCATTCCCTGGTAATGGCGCCAAAAACATGATGCCAATACCATGGTTCACAACTTCGTTCAACTTAACCAGCAAGTGCACTGGGTCATCCAAGTAATACCTTACGTGAGTAAGGGTCGATCCCACGGAGATTGTTGGTATGAAGCAAGCTATGGTCACCTTATAAATCTCAGTTAGGCAGATTAAATTGGTTTATGGTTTCGAAAACTAATAATAAAAAGAAAATAAAAGGGATAGAAATACTTATGTAAATTAATAGTGGGGATTTCAGATAAGTGTATGGAGATGCTGTGTTCCTCTTGAAACTCTACTTCACTACTCACTCTTCCTTCAATCCTTCTTACTCCTTTCCATGGCAAGCTGTATGTAGGGCATCACCGTTGTCAATGGCTACATCCCATCCTCTCAGTGAAAATGGTCCTATGCTCTGTCACGGCACGGCTAATCATCTGTCGGTTCTCAATTAGGTTGGAATAGAATCCCTTGATTCTTTTGCGTTTGTCATCACGCCCAGCCTTCAGGAGTTTGAAGCTTGTCACAGTCATTCAATTTCAGAATCCTACTCGGAATACCATAGACAAGGTTTAGACTTTCCGGATCCTCATGAATGCCGCCATCTATCTAACTTATACCACAAAGATTCTGTTGGAGAATCTAAGAGATATGCGCCCGGCCTAAGGTAGAACGGAAGTGGTTGTCAATCACGCGCGTTCATCGGTGAGAATGATGATGAGTGTCACGGATCATCACATTCATCAAGTTGAAGTGCAACGTATATCTTGGAATAAGAATAAAAGAGAATTGAATAGAAAGTAATAATAATTGTATTGAAACTTGAGGTACAGCAGAGCTCCACACCCTTAATCTATGGTGTGCAAAAACTCCACCGTTGAAAATACATAAGTGAAAGGTTCAGGCATGGCCGAATGGCCAGCCCCCAAAACGTGATCACAGGATTCAAAATACAATCCAGGATGAGATTATGATAGTAAAAAGTTCTATTTATAATAAACTAGCTCCTAGGGTTTACATGAGTAAGTAATTGATGCATAAATCTACTTCCGGGGTCCACTTGGTGTATGTTTGGGCTGAGCTTGATCTATCCACGAGCTGAGGCTTTTATTGGAGTTGAACTCCAAGTTATGATGTGTTTTGGGCGTTCAACTCCGGATCATGACGTGTTTCTAGCGTTTAACTCCAGACAGCAGCATGTACTTGGTGTTCAACGCCAAGTTACGTCATCAATTTCCGAATAAAGTATGGACTATTATATATTGCTGGAAAGCTCTGGATGTCTACTTTCCAACGCCGTTGAGAGCCTGGCATTTGGAGTTCTTTAGCTCCAGAAAATCCACTTTGAGTGCAGGGAGGTCAGATTCCAACAGCATCAGCAGTCCTTTTTGTCAGCCTTTTTCAGAGTTTTGCTCAAGTCCCTCAATTTCAGCCAGAAATTATCTGAAATCACAGAAAAACACACAAACTCATAGTAAAGTCCAGAAATGTGAATTTAACATAAAAACTAATGAAAACATTCCTAAAAGTAGCTTGAACTTACTAAAAACTACCTAAAAACAATGCCAAAAAGCGTATAAATTATCCGCTCATCACAACACCAAACTTAAATTGTTGCTTGTCCCCAAGCAACCGAAATCAAATAGGATAAAAAGAAGAGAATATACTATAAATTCCAAAATATCAATGAATATTAATTTTAATTAGATGAGCGGGACTTGTAGCTTTTTGCTTCTGAACAGTTTTGGCATCTCACTTTTTCTTTTGAAGTTTTGAATGATTGGCTTCTCTAGGAACTTAGAATTTCGGATAGTGTTATTGACTTTCCTAGTTAAGCATGTTGATTCTTGAACACAGCTACTTATGAGTCTTGGCCGTGGCCCTAAGCACTTTGTTTTCCAGTATTACCACCGGATACATAAATGCCACAGACACATAACTGGGTGAACCTTTTCAGATTGTGACTCAGCTTTGCTAGAGTCCCCAGTTAGTGGTGTCCAGAGCTCTTAAGCACACTCTTTTTGCTTTGGATCACGACTTTAACCACTCAGTCTCAAGCTTTTCACTTGGACCTTCATGACACAAGCACATGGTTAGGGACAGCTTGATTTAGCCGCTTAGGCCTGGATTTTATTTCCTTGGGCCCTCCTATCCATTGATGCTCAAAGCCTTGGATCCTTTTTACCCTTGCCTTTTGGTTTTAAGGGCTATTGGCTTTTTCTGCTTGCTTTTTCTTTTTTTCTTTCTAATTTTTTTTCGCCATTTTTTTTCGCAAGCTTCTTCTTTTTCACTGCTTTTTCTTGCTTCAAGAATCAATTTCATGATTTTTCAGATCATCAATAACATTTCTCTTTGTTCATCATTCTTTCAAGAGCCAACAATTTTAACATTCATAAACAACAAGATCAAAAGACATATGCACTGTTCAAGCATTCATTCAGAAAACAAAAGTATTGTCACCACATCAATATAATTAAATTAAATTCAAGGATAAATTCGAAATTCATGTACTTCTTGTTCTTTTGAATTAAAACATTTTTCATTTAAGAGAGGTGAAGGATTAATGGAATTTATTCATAGCTTTAAGACATGGTTACATACTAATGATCATGAAGTAAAGACACAAAACATAGATAAACACAACATTAAAAACTGAAAACAGAAAGAAATAAAGAACAAGGAATGAATCCACCTTTAGTGGCGTCTTCTTCTTGAAGGACCAACAATGTCCTTAAGCTCTTCTATGTCCCTTCCTTGCCTTTGTTGCTCCTCCCTCATTGCTCTTTGGTCTTCTCTTATTTCTTGGAGAATGATGGAGTGCTCATGATGTTCCACCCTTAATTGTTCCACATTGTGGCTCAAATCTTCTAAGGAAGTGTTGAGTTGTTCCCAATAGTTGTTGGGAGGAAAGTGCATCCCTTGAGGCATCTCAGGGATTTCTTGATGATGAGCTTCCTCATGCATCTCTTGAGAACCGTGAAGGGTCTCTCTTGCTTGCTCCATCCTCTTCTTGGTGATGGGCTTATCCTCTTCAATGGAGATGTCTCCTTCTATGATAACTCCAGCTGAGTAACATAGATGGCAAATAAGGTGAGGAAAAGCTAGCCGTGCCATGGGTGAAGGCTTGTCGGCTATTTTGTAGATTTCATTGGAGATGACCTCATGAACTTCTACTTCCTCTCCAATCATGATGCCATGAATCATGATGGCCCGATCCACAGTAACTTCAGATCGGTTGCTAGTGGGAATGATGGAGCGTTGAATGAACTCCAACGATCCTCTAGCCACAGGCTTGAGATCAAGTCTTCTTAGTTGGACTGGCTTGCCTTTGGAGTCTCTCTTCCATTGAGCTCCTTCCACACATATGTCCATAAGGACTTGGTCCAACCTTTGATTAAAGTTGACCCTTCTAGTGTAGGGGCGTTCATCTCCTTGCATCATGGGCAAGTGGAATGCCAACCTCACATTTTCCGGACTAAAATCTAAGTATTTCCCCCGAACCATTGTGAGATAATTCTTTGGACTCGGGTTCATACTTTGATCATGGTTTCTAGTGATCCATGCATTGGCATAGAACTCTTGAACCATTAAGATTCTGACTTGTTGCATGGGGTTGGTTAGGACTTCCCAACCTCTTCTTCGGATTTCATGTCGGATCTCCGGATACTCATTTTTCTTGAGCTTGAAAGGGACCTCAGGGATCACCTTCTTCTTTGCCACAACATCATAGAAGTGGTCTTGATGGCTCTTGGAGATGAATCTTTCCATCTCCCATGACTCGGAGGTGGAAGCTTTTGTCTTCCCTTTTCCTTTTCTAGAGGTTTCTCCGGCCTTAGGAGCCATTGATGGTAATGGAAAAACAAAAAGCTTATGCTTTTACCACACCAAACTTAAAATATTGCTCACCCTCGAGCAAGAGGAGAAAGAAGAGAAGAAGAAGAAGAAGAAGAAAATATGGAGGAGAAGGGGAAGTGTTGGTTCGGCCAAGTGGGAGAAGAGGGGGTTGTGTTGTGTGAAAATGAAGAAGAATGGAAGGGTATATATAGGGAGAGGGGGTAGTGAATTTTCGGCCAAAAAGGGTGGGATTGGGTGGGAAAATGTTTTTGAATTTGTGAAGGTAGGTGGGGTTTTTGGGGAAGAGTGGATGGATGTAAGTGGTGAAGGGAGTAATTGGGAAGAGAGATTGAGGTGATTGGTGAAGGGTGTTGGGAAGTGTGACATGGGGAAGAGTAATCACAAAAATAGGATTAGGAGGTAAGGTGGGAATATAGTAGGTGGGGATTCTGTGGGGTCCACAGATCCTGAGGTGATCCTGTGGGGTCCACAGATCCTGAGGTGTCAAGGAATTCCATCCCTGCACCAAATAGGCATGTAAAATGCCTTTGCACACCATTCTGGCGTTTAAACGCCGTGTGGTGCACATTCTGGGCGTTCAACGCCCATGTAAAGCATGTTTCTGGCGTTGAACGCCAGTTTCATGCTTGTGACTGGCGTTCAGCGCCAGCTTTTCTTCTCTAGGCACATTCCTGGCGTTCAGCGCCAGAATGTTGCTTGTTTCTGGCGTTCAGCGCCAGAATGATGCTCTGTTCTGGCGTTGAACGCCGGCCATATGCATCTTACTGGTGTTGAACGCCAGCCTGTGCTTCCTCCAGGGTGTGATTTTTTTCTTCTGCTGTTTTTAATTTTTTATGATTTTTTTGTGACTCCTCATGATCATGTACCTAATAAAACACAAAATAATAATAAAATAAAATAAAAATTAGATAAATAAAATTGGGTTGCCTCCCAACAAGCGCTTCTTTAATGTCAATAGCTTGACAGTGGCTCTCATGGAGCTACAAGGTGATCAGGTCAATGTTGTATAATCCCAACACCAAACTTAGAGTTTGGATATGGGGTCTTGACACCAAACTTAGAGTTTGGTTGTGGCCTCACAACACCAAACTTAGAGTTTGACTGTGTGGGCTCTTCTTGACTCTGAACTGAGAGAAGCTCTTCATGCTTACTCTCTTTTGTCACAGAGGGATGGCCATGTGCCTTAAACACAAGGTAGTCCCCATTTAATTGAAGGACTAATTCACCTCTGTTGACATCTATCACAGCTCCTGCTGTGGCTAGGAAAGGTCTTCCAAGGATGATGCAATCATCCTCTTCCTTCCTAGTGTCTAAGATTATGAAATCAGCAGGGATGTAAAGGCCTGCAACCTTTACTAGCACGTCCTCCACTATTCCATAAGCTTGTCTCAATGACTTGTCTGCCAATTGTAATGAGAACAAGGCAGGTTGTACCTCAATGATCCCCAACTTCTCCATTACAGAGAGTGGCATAAGATTTATCCCTGACCCCAGATCACACAGAGCTTTTTCAAAGGTCATGGTGCCTATGGTACAAAGTATTAAGAACTTGCCAGGATCTTGTTTCTTTTGAGGTAAAATTTGCTGAATCCAGGTATCTAGTTCACTAATGAGTAAGGGAGGTTCACTTTCCCCAGTCTCATTACCAAACAACTTGGCATTAAGCTTCATGATAGCTCCTAAATATTGAGCAACTTGCTTTCCAGTTACATCTTCATCCTCTTCTGAGGAAGAATAGTCTTCAGAGCTCATGAATGGCAGAAGGAGATTTAATGGAATCTCTATGGTCTCTATGTGAGCCTCAGATTCCCTTGGATCCTTAATAGGAAACTCCTTCTTACTTGAGAGACGTCCCAGGAGGTCTTCCTCACTAGGATTTTCGTCGTCCTCCTCCCTTATGCATTCGGCCACATTGATTATATCAATGGCCTTGCACTCTCCTTTTGGATTCTCTTCTGTATTGCTTGGGAGAATACTGGGAGGAGTTTCAATGACTTTCTTACTCAGCTGGCCCACTTGTGCCTCCAGATTTCTGATGGAGGATCTTGTTTCATTCATGAAACTGAAAGTGGCCTTTGACAGATCAGAGACTAGATTGGCTAAATTAGAAGTGTTTTGTTCAGAATTCTCTGTCTGTTATTGAGAAGATGATAGATATGGCTTGCTATTGCTCAGCTTATTGCGTCCACCATTGTTAAAGCCTTGTTGAGGCTTTTGTTGATCCTTTCATGAGAAATTTGGATGATTTCTCCATGATGAGTTATAGGTGTTTCCATAAGGTTCACCCATGTAATTAACCTCTGCCATGGCAGGGTTCTCAGGATCATAAGCTTCTTCAGAAGCTGCCTCTTTAGTACTGTTGGATGCATGTTGCCATCCATTCAGATTTTGAGAGATTATGTTGACCTGTTGAGTCAACACTTTGTTCTGAGCCAATATGGCATTCAGAGCATCAATTTCAAGAACTCCTTTCTTCTGAGGTATCCCATTATTCACGGAATTCCTCTCAGAAGTGTACATGAATTGGTTGTTTGCAACCATATCAATGAGTTCTTGAGCCTCTTCAGGCGTTTTCTTTAAGTGAATAGATCCACCTGCAGAATGGTCTAATGACATTTTCGAAAATTCAGAGAGACCATAATAGAATATATCTAATATGGTCCATTCTGAAAACATGTCAGATGGACATCTTTTGGTCAGCTGCTTGTATCTTTCCCAAGCTTCATAGAGGGATTCACCATCTTTTTGTTTGAAGGTTTGAACATCTACTCTCAGCTTGCTCAGCTTTTGAGGAGGAAAGAATTTATCCAAGAAGGCATTGACCAGCTTATCCCAGGAGTCCAGGCTATCCTTAGGTTGTGAATCCAACCATATTCTAGCTCTATCTCTTACAGCAAAAGGGAAAAGCATGAGTCTGTAGACTTCAAGATCAACTCCATTCGTCTTTACAGTCTCACAGATCTGCAAGAACTCAGTTAAAAACTGATAAGGATCTTCAGATGGAAGTCCATAAAACTTGCAGTTTTGTTGCATTAAAGCAACTAGTTGAGGCTTAAGCTCAAAATTATTGGCTCCAATGGCAGGAATGGAGATGCTTCTTCCATCAAACTTGGACGTTGGCTTTGTGAAGTCACCAAGCATTCTCCTTGCATTATTATTATTTTCGGCTGCCATCTCCTTCTCTTGTTCAAAAATTTCTAAAAGGTTATTTCTGGATTGTTGTAATTTAGTTTCTCTTAATTTTCTTTTCAGAGTCCTTTCAGGTTCAGGATCAATTTCAACAAGAGTGCCTTTTTCCCTGTTCCTGCTCATATGAAAGAGAAGAAAACAAGAAAAGAAAGAGGAATCCTCTATGTCACAGTATAGAGATTCCTTTATGTTAGTAGAAGAAGAAAGGGGATAAGGATAATTGGATGGAGAGAGGTAAAGAGAAGTGTTAGTGATTAAATAATTAAATAGAATAAGTGAGAAGGGATAGAAAATTCGAAAATAATTTTAAAAAGGGGTTAGTAATTTTCGAAAATTAGAGATAAGATGTAATTAAAATTAAAACATGAAACAATTAGTTAATTAAAAAAGAATTTTTGAAAAAGGGGTGAGATATTTTCGAAAATTAGAGAGGGAAAAGTAGTTAGGTGGTTTTGAAAAAGATAAGAAACAAACAAAAAGTTAGTTAGTTGATTGAAAAAGATATTAAAATCAAATTTGAAAAAGATAAGAAGATAAGAAGTTAGATAAGATATTTTGAAATCAAATTTTGAAAAAGATAAAATAAAAAGATAAGATTTTTAAGAAAAAAGATATTTTGAAAAAGATTTAATTTTTAAAATTACTTAACTAACAAGAAACTAAAATATATGATTTTAGAACTTAAAGATTGAACCTTTTTTAACAAGAAAGTAACAAACTTCAAATTTTTGAATCAATCACATTAATTGTTAGTGTAATTTCGAAAATATGATATAAAGATAAGAAAAAGATTTTGAAAATATTTTGAAAAAGATTTTTTAAATTTTCGAAAAATAGAAAAAAATGAAAAAGATATAATTTTTTGAAAAGATAAGATTTTTAAAATTGAAAATTTGACTTGACTTGTAAGAAACAACTAATTTTGAAAATTTTTTACCAAGTCAACCCAAAATTTCGAAAATTTGGAGAGAAAAAAGGAAAAGATATATTTTTTATTTTTGAATTTTTAATTATGAGAGAGAAAAACACAATTATGACCCAAAACATGAAAATTTTGGATCAAAAACATGATGCATGCAAGAACACTATGAATGTCAAGATGAACACCAAGAACACTTTGAAGATCATGATGAACATCAAGAACATTTTTTTGAAAAATTTTTTGATGCAAAGAAAACATGCAAGACACCAAACTTAGAAATCTTTAATGCATGGACACTAACAAACAAAAAATGCATATGAAAAACAACAAACAACACAAAACAAGAAAACATCAAGATCAAACAAGAGGACTTATCAAGAACAACTTGAAGATCATGAAGAACACTATGAATGCATGGAATTTTCGAAAAATGCAAGAAAATTTTTTAAAAGCATGCAATTGACACCAAACTTAAAGATTGACTCAAGACTCAAACAAGAAACACAAAATATTTTTGATTTTTATGATTTTATGATTTTTTTTGTATTTTTATTAATTTTTTTCGAAAACAAAGTTTGGAAAAACGAAAAATAAAAGAAAAATTTTGAAAAAGATTTTTGAAAAGAAAATTACCTAATCTGAGCAACAAGATGAACCGTCAGTTGTCCATACTCGAACAATCCCCGGCAACGGCGCCAAAAACTTGGTGGACGAAATTGTTATTCATGTGTTATTCCATTTTGCAAAATTCATTGCTTTTCATTCCCTGGTAATGGCGCCAAAAACATGATGCCAATACCATGGTTCACAACTTCGTTCAACTTAACCAGCAAGTGCACTGGGTCATCCAAGTAATACCTTACGTGAGTAAGGGTCGATCCCACGGAGATTGTTGGTATGAAGCAAGCTATGGTCACCTTGTAAATCTCAGTTAGGCAGATTAAATTGGTTTATGGTTTCGAAAAACTAATAATAAAAAGAAATAAAAGGGATAGAAATACTTATGTAAATTAATAGTGGGAATTTCAGATAAGTGTATGGAGATGCTGTGTTCCTCTTGAAACTCTACTTCACTACTCACTCTTCCTTCAATCCTTCTTACTCCTTTCCATGGCAAGCTGTATGTAGGGCATCACCGTTGTCAATGGCTACATCCCATCCTCTCAGTGAAAATGGTCCTATGCTCTGTCACGGCACGGCTAATCATCTGTCGGTTCTCAATCAGGTTGGAATAGAATCCCTTGATTCTTTTGCGTTTGTCATCACGCCCAGCCTTCAGGAGTTTGAAGCTCGTCACAGTCATTCAATCCCAGAATCCTATTCGAAATACCATAGACAAGGTTTAGACTTTCCGGATCCTCATGAATGCCGCCATCTATCTAACTTATACCACGAAGATTCTGTTGGGGAATCTAAGAGATATGCGCCCGGCCTAAGGTAGAACGGAAGTGGTTGTCAATCACGCGCGTTCATCGGTGAGAATGATGATGAGTGTCACGGATCATCACATTCATCAAGTTGAAGTGCAACGTATATCTTGGAATAAGAATAAAAGAGAATTGAATAGAAAGTAATAATAATTGTATTGAAACTTGAGGTACAGCAGAGCTCCACACCCTTAATCTATGGTGTGCAGAAACTCCACCGTTAAAAATACATAAGTGAAAGGTTTAGGCATGGCCAAATGGCCAGCCCCCAAAATGTGATCACAGGATTCAAAATACAATCCAGGATGAGATTATGATAGTAAAAAGTTCTATTTATAATAAACTAGCTCCTAGGGTTTACATGAGTAAGTAATTGATGCATAAATCTACTTCCGGGGCCCACTTGGTGTATGTTTAGGCTGAGCTTGATCTATCCACGAGCTGAGGCTTTTATTGGAGTTGAACTCCAAGTTATGACGTGTTTTGGGCGTTCAACTCCGGATCATGACGTGTTTCTGGCGTTTAACTCCAGACAGCAGCATGTACTTGGCGTTCAACGCCAAGTTACGTCGTCAATTTCCGAATAAAGTATAGACTATTATATATTTCTGGAAAGCTCTGGATGTCTACTTTCCAACACCGTTGAGAGCGCGCCATTTGAAGTCTGTAGCTCCAGAAAATCCACTTTGAGTGCAGGGAGGTCAGATTCCAACAGCATCAGCAGTCCTTTTTGTCAGCCTTTTTCAGAGTTTTGCTCAAGTCCCTCAATTTCAGCCAGAAATTACCTGAAATCACAGAAAAACACACAAACTCATAGTAAAGTCCAGAAATGTGAATTTAACATAAAAACTAATGAAAACATCCTTAAAAGTAGCTTGAACTTACTAAAAACTACCTAAAACAATGCCAAAAAGCGTATAAATTATCCGCTCATCAGGCACCAGACTGGCGTTAAACGCCAGTAAAGGGCAAGAAGCCGGTGTTAAACGCCAGAAATGGGCACTAGCCCGGCGTTTAACGCCAGAATTGGCATAGAGAGCATTTTCGCTCGCCACTTGGTGCAGGGACGAATTTTCCTTGACACCTCAGGATCTGTGGACCCCACAGGATCCCCACCTACCCCACCACCCTCTCTCTTCTTCTTCACCCATTCACCAATCACCTCAACACCTCTTCCCCAAAAAACCCGTCACCTATCAAATCCTACTATTCTCTTCACCACTCACATCCACCCTTCATAAAACCTCACCTCACCATTCAAATTCAAACCACTTTCCCTCCCAAACCCACCCATTCATAACCGAACCATACCCCTCTCTCCACCCCTATATAAACCCATCTTCACTCCTTCATTTGCACACAACCTAAACACTACTTCTCCCCCTTTGGCCGAACCACAAAGCCATCTCCATCTCCTCTATTCTTCTTCTTCTACTCTCTTCTTTCTTCTTTTGCTCGAGGACGAGCAAACCTTTTAAGTTTGGTGTGGTAAAAGCATTGCTTTTTGTTTTTCCATAACCATTTATGGCATCTAAGGCTGGAGAAACCTCTAGAAAGAGGAAAGGGAAGGCAAAAGCTTTCACCTCCGAGTCATGGGAGATGGAGAGATTCATCTCAAGGGTGCATCAAGACCACTTCTATGAAGTTGTGGCCTTGAAGAAGGTGATCCCCGAGGTCCCTTTCAAACTCAAAAAGAGTAAATATCCGGAGATCCGACATGAGATTCGAAGAAGAGGTTGGAAAGTTCTGACCAACCCCATTCAAGAAGTCAGAATATTAATGGTTCAAGAGTTCTATGCCAATGCATGGATCACCAAGAACCATGATCAAAGTGTGAATCCAAACCGAAAGAATTGGCTTACAATGGTTCGGGGGAAATACTTAGATTTTAGTCCAGAAAATGTAAGGTTGGCATTCAACTTGCCCATGATGCAAGGAGATGAACACCCTTACACTAGAAGGGTCAACTTTGATCAAAGGTTGGACCAAGTCCTCATAGACATGTGAAGAGGCGCTCAATGGAAGAGAGATTCAAGAGGGAAGCCGGTTCAACTGAGAAGGCATGACCTCAAGCCCGTGGCTAGGGGATGGTTGGAGTTTATCCAACGCTCAATCATTCCCACTAGCAACCGGTCCGAAGTTACTATAGACCGAGCTATCATGATTCATAGCATCATGATTGGAGAGGAAGTAGAAGTTCATGAGGTTATAGCCCAAGAACTTTATAAGGTGGCGGACAAGTCCTCTACCTTGGCAAGGTTAGCCTTTCCTCATCTCATTTGTCACCTCTGTTATTCAGTTGGAATTGACATTGAGGGAGACACCCTCATTGATGAGGACAAGCCCATCACTAAGAAAAGGATGGAGCAAACAAGAGATCCCACTCATCATGAAATCCCTGAGATGCCTCAAGGGATGCACTTTCCTCCACAAAACTATTGGGAGCAAATCAACACCTCCCTAGGAGAATTGAGTTCCAACATGGGACAACTAAGGGTGGAGCACCAAGAACATTCCATTCTCCTCCATGAAATTAGAGAAGATCAAAGAATCATGAGAGAGGAGCAACAAAGACAAGGAAGAGACATTGAGGAGCTCAAGCACTCCATAAGATCTTCAAGAGGAAGAACAAGCCGCCATTACTAAGGTGGACCCATTCTTTAATTTCCTTGTTCTTTATTTTCCTGTTTTTCGAATTTTAATGCTTATGTTTATCTATGTTTGTGTCTTATGATCATTAGTGTCTTAGTGTCTATGCCTTAAAGTTATTAATGTCCTATGAATCCATCACCTTTCTTGAATGAAAAATGTTCTTAATTGAAAAAAAGAAGAATTGCATGAATTTTGAATTTTATAACAGATTAATTATTTTGATGTGGTGGCAACACTTTTGTTTTCTGAATGTATGCTTAAACAGTGCATATGTCTTTTGAATTTGTTGTTCATGAATGGTTGGCTCTTGAAAGAATGATGAAAAAGGAGACATGTTACTGAGGATCTGAAAAATCATAAAAATGATTCTTGAAGCAAGAAAAAGCAGTGAATATTCAAAAAAAAAGAAAAAGAAAGAAATAAAGTTGTGATCCAAGGCAAAAAGAGTGTACTTAAGAACCCTGGACACCTCTAATTAGGGACTCTAGCAAAGCTGAGTCACAATCTGAAAAGGTTCACCCAGTTATGTGTCTGTGGCATGTATGTATCCAGTGGTAATACTGGAAGACATAGTGCTTTGGGCCACGGCCAAGACTCATAAAGTAACTGTGTTCAAGAATCATCATACTTAACTAGGAGAATCAATAACACTATCTGGATTCTGAGTTCCTATGGAAGTCAATCATTCTGAATTTCAAAGGATAAAGTGAGATGCCAAAACTGTTCAGAGGTAAAAAGCTAAAAGCCCCGCTCATCTAATTAATACTGATCTTCATAGATGTTTTTGGAATTTATTGCATATTCTCTTCTTTTTATATTATTTGATTTTCAGTTGCTTGGGGACAAGCAACAATTTAAGTTTGGTGTTGTGATGAGCGGATAATTTATACGCTTTTTGGCATTGTTTTTAGTATGTTTTTAGTATGTTTTAGTTAGTTTTTATTATATTTTTATTAGTTTTTAGTTAAAATTCACTTTTCTGGACTTTACTATGAGTTTGTGTATTTTTCTGTGATTTCAGGTATTTTCTGGCTGAAATTGAGGGATCTGAGCAAAAATCTGATTCAGAGGCTGAAAAGGACTGCAGAAGCTGTTGGATTTTGACCTCCCTGCACTCGAAGTGAATTTTCTGGAGCTACAGAAGCCCAATTGGCGCGCTCTCAATGGCGTTGGAAAGTAGACATCTTGGGATTTCCAGAAATGATAATAGTCCATACTTTGCCCAAGATTTGATGGTCCAAACCGGCGTTCCAAATCAGCTCAAAACTGCCCGGCGTTAAACGCCAAAACTGGCACAAGAATGGGAGTTAAACTCCCAAACTGGCACAAAAGCTGGCGTTTAACTCCAAGAAAAGTCTCTACACATGAAAGCTTCAATGCTCAGCCCAAGCACACACCAAGTGGGCCCGGAAGTGGATTTTTATGTCATTTACTCATCTTTGTAAACCCTAAGCTACTAGTTCTCTACAAATAGGACCTTTTACTATTGTATTTTCATCTTTAGATCTTTGAATCTTTTGATCACATTTTAGGGGGCTGGCCTCACGGCCATGCCTAGACCTTGTTCTTATGTATTTTCAACGGTGGAGTTTCTACACACCATAGATTAAGGTGTGGAGCTCTGCTGTACCTCGAGTATTAATGCAATTACTATTGTTCTTCTATTCAATTCAGCTTATTCCTGTTCTAAGATATTCATTCGTACCCAAGAACATGATGAATGTGATGATTATGTGACGCTCATCATCATTCTCACTTATGAATGTGTGCCTGACAACCACCTCCGTTCTACAAGCAAACAAGGCTTCAATGTTTATCTCTTGGATTTCTTTAACCGGAATCTTCGTGGTATAAGCTAGAATTGATGGCGGCATTCAAGAGAATCCGAAAGGTCTAAACCTTGTCTGTGGTATTCTGAGTAGGATTCAATGATTGAATGACTATGACGAGCTTCAAACTCCTGAAGGTTGGGCGTTAGTGACAGACGCAAAAGAATCAATGGATTCTACTCCAACCTGATTGAGAACCGACAGATGATTAGCCGTGCCGTGACAGGGTGCGTTGAACATTTTCACTGAGAGGACGGGACTGTAGCCACTGACAACAGTGATGCCCAACATACAGCTTGCCATGGAAAGGAGTAAGAAGGATTGGATGAAGACAGTAGGAAAGCAGAGAGACGGAAGGGACAAAGCATCTCCATACGCTTATCTGAAATTCTCACCAATGAATTACATAAGTATCTCTATCTTTATCTTTATTTTTTATTCATATATCATCCATAACCATTTGAATCTGCCTGACTGAGATTTACAAGGTGACCATAGCTTGCTTCATACCAACAATCTCCGTGGGATCGACCCTTACTCGCGTAAGGTTTTTTACTTGGACGACCCAGTGCACTTGCTGGTTAGTTGTGCAAAGTTGTGAAATTATGTTTATACCATGGTATTGAGCACCAAGTTTTTGGATTCATTACCGGGGATTATTTGAGTTGTGAAAAGTAGAGATCACAATTTCGTGCACCAAGCTCGCCAAAATGTCCAACTTAAGGACTTAAAATAAAAGTGCTAGGTGGGAGACACCCCACCATGGTAACATCTTTTTATTTTTCTCTTTTGTACATGTTGGTAAGAATTAGTTTGATTTCATGTTTTGTTTAGTTTGTTGAGTTTATTTGGGTGTTTAGTATGTTGAATAAGGTTTTATGGTGTTTTGGTAGCTGTTTGGAGATTTGGAATGCTTGGTTTGGTGCAAGAACTTAGAAAAATTTTGAAAAATAGAGCATCAACCCACGCGTACGCGTCACCCACGCGCACACGTGACCCCAAGCTTTTCTACCATCCACGCGTACGCATCACCCACGCGTACGCGTGGATCCAAAATTTTCACCTCCCATACAAAAACCCGAGAGTTGTGCGAGTTTTGGGCTGGAATTGTGACTTTATCACAAAATCCACCCATGCGTACACGTCAGCCCACGCGTACGTGTCGCCCCTCTGAATAACCCGTCACGCGTACGCGTCAAAGCGATTTCACCCCTCCACGCTTACGCGTCGCTCGATTGCCCTTATTCCATCCACCTTCTTTTCTTCTCCCTCTTTCCATTTCTTTCCTTCTTCTCTCTTCTTTTCTCTTCTTTCCACTCTTCAACCACCATCCAACACTACCAATCACCATTTAATACCATTCTTTTTTGTTAGTTTGTTAGTCATTTAGTTAGTCTAGTTTATGTGTAATTTTCTGTTTTTCATTATAAGTGTTGGATTGTTAATATTGTTTGCTGATTATTGCTGCTGAATGATGATAAGATGTTATTTCAACATCATTGTTGCTAATTCCTATTGTTTGATTTTTATTATTGAGGTTAATTATATTGGGTTACTTGGTTTCGAACTTTTCATGTTTAACATTTGTGAATACCAAGTGAATGAAAATTGCCCTCAAGCTTCTTAAATCTTTTTGAATTGCATAATTTGGCCACCATGTGATTTGAATCCTTTTCTTTGATTAGGCAATTTTTTTATGGATGTTGTGCATTTATCTTAATGCATTGTGTTTCTTGATCATATGTATCTATATGTTATGCTTACGCCTTAATAACATGATTGAGCATTAATTGTCTACTTATGTGCTCTACACATATTTGAGACTAGTCATTTTGGCATAATGTTTCTTTTGTGAAATTGGATTAGAAGCTCACATAGGGACTTCCTTTTGAAATTCTCAAGCTATATGAACCATGCTTGCTATGTGATTGACGTTTCACTTCTAGTTCTCTTTTACTACATTGCATAGCAATCATGTTCCCCATCTTATGTCCACTAGGTGATATGCGCCCAAATTCAAAGTGTGTCATTGATTGATGTGTAAGTTTTATATATCATTTGGTCCATTTAGTTCTCTTGCACATCAATCAATGTCCATTCCTTATCCAATTCACAATTGCTTGATTTTAGGCTTGAAATGCTTTCATGCTTCTTTATTGCTTATTTGGTTGTCTTAACCTACGAGTTTAGAGTATTTCAAGCACACTAGAATGGGTGAAGTGCATTCTTCTTTTGTGTAAATTGTGACAAAGCTTTTTATGTTAGTGTGCATATGATCTAAACCGCGCACAATTTAGAACTCACACACTCTTTTCTTCAATGTCACACTAATTCACTCACTAATTTCTAGCGATCATTACCTCATTCCAACAATTTAGGCTTCCTTGCTTTTGTATTTACTTGTTTTCTTATCCTGTTTTCTATTTTCAAGATGTTTTGTCATAAGCAAAAATGGAAGTGGGAAAAAGAGCACGCAGCAACCGGTTGATCCACCAGCTGTAGGTGGCAACTAGGAAATCGCCGTATGATAAACCCCATTTTGAAGGTTTATCTTGTATTGAATTTAGGGTATTTTGATAACCTTTTCTCGCATTTAACCTATGAATTGGCATGGTTTTGTAATCTCTCCCGTATTTGTGCCTAAGTGTAAAAACATGCTTTTTAAGCCTTATTTTGATAAATTCTAGTTCTTCTTTGATTCCATAAGATGCCTTGATGTGTTTGCTAGTAATCTCATGATGAAATAGGTTGGGCACGGATCAAAGGAGCAAGGAAGGAAGCATGCAAGTGGAGAGAAGCACAAAAAGCCAAAGAATTGATCTAGGCCATGCACGCGCACGCGCACAAGGCGCTCGCGCGCACATTGCGAAACAAGCCAGGGACGCGCACGCGTACCGTGCGCGCACGCGTCGATGACGGCACATGACCTCATTAAGGCAACACGTGCCTGGCGATTTGAGAGGGTTTCTGCACCCATTTTTAGCGCCAATTGCTAAGGGAAAGGAATAAAAGGATGAAGGATTAAGATCAATGAATCATTCATTAGTTAGTAAGTCAATTAGGAAGCATAGTGAATACACTTAGGATTAGTTTAGAGTTTTAGAGAGAGAAGCTCTCACTTCTCTCTAGAATTAGGATTAGGTTTAGTTCTTAGATCTAGGTTTTAATCTTTGCTTTCTTCTACTTCTACATCTCAATTCCTTGTAGTTACATTCATTCTTCTTCCATTCTTTTGTTATAATCTTTCTTATGTTGTTCTTGTATTTTGTTATAGATCTAGTATTGTTCTCTCTACTCTCTTTCAATTCAATAAAGGTAATTCATAATAAATGTGTTTCTTTTAATTGTTGTTGTTAATTCTTTGCAATAATTGTTGTTAGATTTCATTCTTGTTGTTGATTTACTATGTTTTCCATTTGTGCCTTTCAAGTGTTTGATAAAATGCTTGGTTGGATTTTAGTGTAGATTTTGTTCCTCTTGGCCTAGGTAGAGTAGTTAGTGACTCTTGAGTTATCTAATTTTTTTGTTGATTGATAATTAGAAGTTGCTAATTGATTTGAATGCCTCTAAAGCTAGTCATTCCTTTAGGAGTTGATTAGGACTTGAGGAATCAAATTGATTCATCCACTTGACTTTCCTCCATAGTTAGAGGTTAACTAAGTGGTAGCAATGAACAATTCTCATCACAATTGAGAAAGGTAACTAGGATAGGATTTCTAGTTCTCACATCTTGCCAAGAGCTTTGTTAGTTGTTAGTTTATTTTCATTACCATTTAATTTTCATGCTTCTTATCCAAAACCCCAAAATAACTCACAACCAATAACAAGACACTTTATTGTAAATCCTAGGGAGAACGACCCGAGGTCCAATACTTCAGTTTATAAATTTTAGGGGTTTGTACAAGTGACAAACAACTTTTTGTATGAAAGGATTATTGTTTGGTTTAGAAACTATACTTTACAACGAGATTTCATTAGTGAAATTCTAAACCGTCAAAAATCTAATCATCAAAATGGCGCCGTTGCCGGGGATTTGCAATGGTGTTATGTTATTGGTTATTGTACATATGTGAATATTGTAAATAGCTTGTCTTTTGCTTGTTTACTAGATTTTGTTAGTTTTATTTTTGCTTTTCCACCATGAATTCTCACTTTGGCTATGAGTTTGGTTCCAACTATGTTGTAGGGAATGAGAGCTACAATGAGGATGTGGTGGACGAAATTGTGATTCATTCTTTTCTAACTCGAAACAATCCCCGGTAATGGCTCCAAAAACTTGGTGCTCAATATCACGGTGTCTAAAATTCAATTCACAACTCCGCACAACTAACCAGCAAGTGCACTGGGTCGTCCAAGTAATACCTTACGTGAGTAAGGGTCGATCCCACAGAGATTGTTGGTATGAAGCAAGCTATGGTCATCTTGTAAATCTCAGTCAGGAGGATAAAATTATGGAATTTAGAAAATCAAATATGATTAATAAAAATAAACAGAAAATAAAATAGGATAGAGATACTTATGTAAATTAATAGTGGGAATTTCAGATAAGTGTATGGAGATGCTGTGCTCCTCTTGAATATCTACTTTCCTATTACATTCATCCAATCCTTCTTACTCCTTTCCATGGCAAGCTGTATGTAGGGCATCACCGTTGTCAGTGGCTACATCCCATCCTCTCAGTGAAAACGTTCCTATGCTCTGTCACAGCACGGCTAATCAGCTGTTGGTTCTCGATCATGTTGGAATAGGATCCATTGATCCTTTTGCGCTTGTCATCACGCCCAGCAATCGCGAGTTTGAAGCTCGTCACAGTCATTCAATCCCAGAATCCTACTCGGAATACCACAGACAAGGTTTAGACTTTCCGGATCCTCATGAATGCCACCATCTATCTAGCTTATACCACGAAGATTCTGTTGGGGAATCTAAGAGATATGCGCCCGGCCTAAGGTAGAACGGAAGTGGTTGTCAATCACGCGCGTTCATAGGTGAGAATGATGATGAGTGTCACGGATCATCACATTCATCAAGTTGAAGTGAAACGTATATCTTGGAATAAGAATAAAAGAGAATTGAATAGAAAGTAATAGTAATTGTATTGAAACTTGAGGTACAGCAGAGCCCCACACCCTTAATCTATGGTGTGCAGAAACTCCACCGTTGAAAATACATAAGTGAAAGGTTCAGGCATGGCCGAATGGCCAGCCCCCAAAACGTGATCACAGGATTCAAAATACAATCCAGGATGCGATTATGATAGTAAAAAGTTCTATTTATAATAAACTAGCTCCTAGGGTTTACATGAGTAAGTAATTGATGCATAAATCCACTTCCGGGGCCCACTTGGTGTATGCTTGGGTTGAGCTTGATCAATCCACGAGCTGAGGCTTTTATTGGAGTTGACCTCCAAGTTATGACGTGTTTTGGGAGTTCAACTCCGGATCATGACGTTTTTCTGGCGTTTAACTCCAGACAGCAGCATATACTTGGCGTTAAACGCCAAGTTACGTCGTCAATTTCCGAATAAAGTATAGACTATTATATATTGCTGGAAAGCTCTGGATGTCTACTTTCTAACGCCGTTGAGAGCGCGCCATTTGGAGTTTTGTAGCTCCAGAAAATTCATTTCGAGTGTAGGGAGGTCAGATTCCAACAACATCAACAGTCCTTTTGTCAGCCTTTTTCAGAGTTTTGCTCAAGTCCCTCAATTTCAGCCAGAAATTACCTGAAATCACAGAAAAACACACAAACTCATAGTAAAGTCCAGAAATGTGAATTTAACATGAAAACTAATGAAAACATCCCTAAAAGTAGCTTGAACTTACTAAAAACTACCTAAAAACAATGCCAAAAAGCGTATAAATTATCTGCTCATCAGGATGTGTATCAAGGATGGGACAATCAAAGGTGGGAGGAGCCATATGCATATGATCAATCCTCATGGCAACAACCTCCACCAATGCACTATGAAGAAGAGCCATTCTATGATGCATACCAATCCAATGGCTATGGTGAATCACCTTGTGACTTTCAAGAACCACCACCATATGCCTATGAATCTCATCCTCAACATGAACCTCAACCATACTCACAAGCCTCTCCATACCAAGCACCTTCCTATGATCCATATCCATCATATGACCAATCATCCATACCATATTTTTATGACCATTATGAGCAAAAACCCTTAGAACCACCACAACCCTATCAAGATTACTACCAAGAACCACCTCAATACACACAATCTCCACAACCTTACCAAGAAGAACCACCTTCCTATTATGAACCCTCTCTCCAAAATAATGAACCTTCTCACCCATCACAAGCCCCAATAGACGATCCTCTCACTTTGTTACTTCAAGGACAAGAAGCCATGAAGCGGGATACACTTGAGTTTGTGACCAATTTGACTAAGGTGGTGCATACTCTAGCCCACCAATGTTTGAAGACTCAAGGCAATTCGGTAACCACATGTGAAAGGTCAAAAGAAGAGCAAAGTATGAAGGAGAAATTGAAAAATTCGGTGGAAAAGGAGGAGTCAAATTTTGTGTTAGAATATTTGGAGGAGCCTATGATCATTGAAGAAAAGGAAGAAGTGGTTGAAGATTTAGGAGATGTTGACAGTCCATGGGAATGTAGCACCATGGAGCACCCTTCCAAGAAGCTTGATATCAATGTTGAGGAGGGTGCGCAACCTCCAAGGCATACTATCGCTAGAGATTTGGAAGAAGCTTATCAAGAGATGGGCTCCATCATGGATGAATTTCACTCTACAATGGAATCCTCTCCCATTGGACATGAAACTAAAATTATAAAAGAGTGTGCACAACCTCCCAAGGAAGACGAAAATGGCATGGTGTATTGATGAGCGGATAATTTGTATACTTTTTGGCATTGTTTTTAGTATGTTTTTGATATGATATAGTTAGTTTTTAGTATATTTTTATTAGTTTTTAATTAAAATTCACTTTTCTGGACTTTACTATGAGTTTGTGTGTTTTTCTGTGATTTCAGGTATTTTCTGGCTGAAATTGAGGGACCTGAGCAAAAATCTGATCCTGAGACCAAAAAGGACTGCAGATGCTGTTGGATTCTGACCTCCCTGCATTCGAAGCGGATTTTCTGGAGCTACAGAAGCCCAATTGGCGCGCTCTCAACGGCGTTGGAAAGTAGACATCCTGGGCTTTCCAGCAATATATAATAGTCCATACTTTGCCCAAGATTTGATGGCCCAAACCGGCGTTCAAAGTCACCTCAAGGAATCCCAGCGTTAAACGCTGGAACTGGCACCCAAATGGGAGTTAAACGCCCAAACTGGCACCAAAGCTGGCGTTTAACTCCAAGAAGAGTCTCTACACGAAATTGCTTCATTGCTCAGCCCAAGCACACACCAAGTGGGCCCGGAAGAGGATTTTTATGTCATTTACTCATTTCTGTACACCCTAGGCTACTAGTTTCTTATAAGTAGGACCTTTTACTATTGTATAGAAATCTTTTGATCACTTTTAGATCTCTAGATCATCTTTGGACATTTTAGTTCTTAGATCATTGGGAGGCTGGCCATTCGGCCATGCCTAGACCTTATGCTTATGTATTTTCAACGGTGGAGTTTCTACACACCATAGATTAAGGTGTGGAGCTCTGCTGTACCTCGAGTATTAATGCAATTACTATTGTTCTTTCATTCAAATTCCGCTTGTTCTTTATCCAAGATATCACTTGTTCTTCAACATGATGAAGGTGATGATTGACGCCCATCACCATTCTCACTCATGAACAAAGTGACTGACAACCACTCTTGTTCTACAAGCATTTGAGGCTTGGTGAATATCTCTTGGATTCCTGATTGCACGATGCATGGTTGATCGCCTGACAACCGAGTGCTCGCCTGACAAACGAGCCAACCATTCCGTGAGATCAGAGTCTTCGTGGTATAGGCAAGAACTGATGGCAGCATTCAAGAGAATCCGGAAGGTCTAACCTTGTCTGTGGTATTCTGAGTAGGATTCAATGATTGAATGACTGTGACGTGCTTCAAACCTGTAACCTACTGGGCGTTAGTGACAGACGCAAAAGAGTTATTCTATTCCGGTAGGGGAGGGAACCACACCGGTGATTGGCAGCACTGTGACAGAGTGTGTGCATTAGCTTTCACTGCGAGGATGGGAGGTAGCTGCTGACAACAGTGAGACCCTATACGAGCTTGCCATGGAAAGGAGTAAGAAGGGTTGGATGAAGACAGTAGGAAAGCAGAGAGACGGAAGGGAAGGCATCTTCATGCGCTTATCTGAAGTTCCTACCAATGAATTACATAAGTATCACTATCTTTATCTTTTATGTTATTTTCGTTCATCACCATATATATCTGAGTTTGCCTGACTAAGATTTACAAGATGACCATAGCTTGCTTCAATACTAACAATCTCCGTGGGATCGACCCTTACTCACGTAAGGTTTATTACTTGGACGACCCAGTGCACTTGCTGGTTAGTTGTGCGAAGTTGTGTAATGCCATGGTATTGAGCGCACCAAGTTTTTGGAGCCATTACCAGGGATTATGAGAGTTGTGAAAAAGTATAGTTCACAATTTCGCGCACCAAGTTTTTGGCGCCGTTGCCGGGGATTGTTCTAGTTTTGAGCAAGCCTTTGGTAACATCAGTGCCAAGATCCGGCAACAACATCAAATTTTTGGTGTTATTGCCCGGGATTGTTCAGGCTGGACAACTGACGGTTCATCTTGTTGCTTAGATTAGGTATTTTTTTCGAAATTCTTGAAGATGAATTCTAGAGTTTCATGATGATTTGTTGAAATCTGGCTGGCTGAGAAGCCATGTCTAATCTGATTGGACCGAGGTTTCAACTTATCACCACAAGAGCTTGTTGATTTCGTATCAATCTTGCTTTTGGAGCAGTGATTTGCTAAGGCTTGGCTGACCTTTGGTCATGTCTAATGTTTTGGACCGAAGCTTTCTTTGGAAGCTTGGCTGGCTGTGAAGCCATGTCTAATTCCTGGACCGGAGTCTTAGACTAGCATTGCACTGATTCCTGGAATTCTCATTAAGAATTTTGATACCTTCTTTTTCCACTTAATTTTCGAAAAACACAAAAAAATTAAAAAATAAAAAAATCATAAAATTCAAAAATATTTCTTGTTTGAGTCTAGTGTCCCATCCTAAGTTTGGTGTCAATTGCATGCATTCATATGTCTTAGTGATCTTCAAGATGTTCTTGATGATTCACTTGCTCTGATCTTTGAATTCTATTGACTTGAGTATTTTGTGTGTCTCATATGCATTTTCAGTTCATTAGTGTCAGTAGTATACAAACTGCTAAGTTTGGTGTCTTGCATGCATTGTTATTTGATTCTTGTTGCGTTTTAATTATTAAAAATCCAAAAATATTTTTAATTTGTGTCTTTTCAAGTCAATGATACAAGGGATTGAAGATTCAGAACACACTACAGAGGAATTATACAGAAAAAGCTGAGCATTCAAAAATGCCCAATGAAGAAGGCAGACTGGCGTTTAAACGCCAGCCAGGGCACCTGGTTGGGCGTTTAACGCCCAAAAAGGTAGCATTTTGGGCGTTAAACGCCAGAATGTATACCATTCTGGGCGTTTAACGCCAGGATGGTGCTAGGGGGAAGATTTTGTTTTCAAATCAATTTTTTTCAAGTTTTTCAAAATCAAATCTTTTTCAAATCAAATCTTTTCACTCAAATGTTTTCAAAATTAATTTCTTTCCTTTCAAAGATACTTACTAACAATTAATGATTTGATCGAACATTTTTTGCCTTTTCTGTTAAGGAAGGTTTTATGTTTGAATCATATCTTTTCTTGTTAGGCAAGTCACTAATTTTCCAAATCAAATCTTTTAAAATAATTTTCAAAACATATCTTTTAAAATGGTTTTCAAATCATATCTTCTCAATCACATCTTTTTAAGACAATAACCTTTCAATCATATTTTTTTATCATATTTTTTTCAAATTAGTTTTCAATCAAATCTTTTTAGTTTCTAATTTCAAAATCTTTTTCAAAAATCACTTGATTTCTCTTCCACTTTCAATTTTCGAAAATTATCAATCAAATTTTCAAAATGTTTTCAAAATCTTTTAATTGAATTTTCGAAAATCCTCTTCCCTCCTTCTCACATCCTTCTATTTATGGAGTACCACTCCTTCTAAATGCACAATTCGAACCTTATCTAATTAAAGTTCGAATTCTTCTTCCCCTTCTTCTTTCTATTTCTCTTTTCCTCTGACATTTCAAGGAATCTCTATACTGTGACATAGAGGATTCCACATTTTCTTTTTCTCTTCTCTTTCATATGAGCAGGAGCAGAGACAAAGGCATTCTTGTTGAAGCTGATCCTGAACCCGAAAGGACCTTGAAGAGAAAGCTAAGAGAAGCCAAAGCACAACTCTCTTTAGAGGACCTGACCGAATTCTTCAAAGAAGAAGAAGCCATGGCAGCCGAAAACAACAACAATGCCAACAATGCAAGGAAGGTGCTGGGTGACTTTACTGCACCTACTCCCGACTTCTATGGGAGAAGCATCTCTATCCCTGCCATTGGAGCAAACAACTTTGAGCTTAAGCCTCAATTAGTTTCTCTAATGCAACAGAATTGCAAGTTCCATGGACTTCCAATGGAAGATCCTCATCAGTTTTTTAGCTGAATTCTTGCAAATCTGTGACACAGTCAAGACTAATGGGGTTAACCCTGAGGTCTATAGACTGATGCTATTCCCTTTTGCTGTAAGAGACAGAGCTAGAATATGGTTGGATTCTCAACCTAAAGAAAGCCTGGACTCTTGGGAAAAGCTAGTCAATGCCTTCTTGGCAAAGTTCTTTCCACCACAAAGATGGAGTAAGCTTAGAGTGGAAGTCCAAACCTTCAGACAGAAGGATGGAGAATCCCTCTATGAAGCTTGGGAAAGATACAAACAATTAATCAGAAGATGTCCTTCAGACATGCTTTCTGAATGGAGCATCATAGGTATTTTCTATGATGGTCTCTCTGAACTATCTAAGATGTCCTTGGATAGCTCTGCTGGAGGATCTCTTCATCTGAAGAAGACGCCTGCAGAAGCTCAAGAATTGATTGAAATGGTTGCAAATAACCAATTCATGTACACTTCTGAAAGGAATCCTGTGAACAATGGGACTAGTCAGAAGAGAGGAGTTCTTGAGATTGACACTCTGAATGCCATATTGGCTCAGAATAAGATATTGACTCAACAAGTCAATTTGATTTCTCAAAGTCTGTCTGGAATGCAAAATGCACCAAACAGTACTAAGGATGCTTCATCTGAGGAAGAAGCTTATGATCCTGAGAACCCTTCCATGGAAGAGGTGAATTACCTAGGAGAACCCTATGGAAATACCTACAATTCTTCATGGAAAAATCACCCAAATCTCTCATGGAAGAATCAAGAGAGACCTCAACAAGGTTTCAATAACAATAATGGTGGAAGAAACAGGTTTAGCAATGGCAAGCCTTTTCCATCATCTTCTCAGCAACAGACAGAGAGTTCTAAACAGAATACTTCTGACTTAGCAACAATGGTCTCTGATCTAATAAAGACCACTCAAAGTTTCATGAATGAAACAAGGTCCTCCATCAGAAATTTGGAAGGACAAGTGGGTCAGCTGAGCAAGAAAGTTACTGAACTCCCTCCTAATACTCTCCCAAGTAATACAGAAGAAAATCCAAAAGGAGAGTGCAAGGCCATCAACATGGCCGAATATGGAGAGGAAAGAGAGGAAGAAGACGCCACTGAGAAAGACCCCAGTGGGCGTGCACCACTCTCCTCTGAGTTCCTCAATGAGGAACCTTGGGAATCTGAGGCTCAAAATGAGACCATAGAGATTCCATTGGACTTACTTCTGCCATTCATGAGCTCTGATGAGTATTCTTCCTCTGAAGAGGATGAGTATGTTACTGAAGAGCAAGTTGCTAAATACCTTGGAGCAATCATGAAACTAAATGACAAGTTATTTGGAAATGAGACTTGGGAGGATGAACCTCCCTTGCTCACCAAAGAACTGGATGACTTGTCTAGGCAGAAATTGCCTCAAAAGAGGCAGGATCCTGGGAAGTTTTCTATACCTTGTACCATAGGCACCATGACCTTCAAGAAGGCCTTGTGTGACTTAGGGTCAAGTGTGAACCTCATGCCCCTCTCTGTAATGGAGAAATTAGGGATCTTAGAGGTGCAAGCTGCAAGAATCTCATTAGAGATGGCAGACAACTCAAGAAAACAAGCCCATGGACTTGTAGAGGATGTTCTGGTTAAAGTTGAAGACCATTACATCCCTACTGATTTCATAGTCCTAGAGACTGGGAAGTGCATGGATGAATCCATCATCCTTGGCAGACCCTTCCTAGCCACAGCAAAGGCTGTGATTGATGTTGATAGAGGAGAGTTGATCATTCAAGTGAATGGACAATCCTTGGTGTTTAAGGCCCAAGGACATCCCTCTATCATCATGGAGAGGAAGCATGAAGAGCTCCTCTCAAAACAGAGCCAAACAGAGCCCCCACAGTCAAACTCTAAGTTTGGTGTTGGGAGGCTACAACCAAACTCTAAGTTTGGTGTTGAAACCCCACATTCAAACTCTAAGTTTGGTGTTGGGAGGTTTCAACACGGTTCTGAGCATTTCTGAGGCTCCATGAGAGCCCTCTGTCAAGCTAATGACATTAAAGAAGCGCTTGTTGGGAGGCAACCCAATGTTTTATAATTAATTATTTTCTTTTGTTATTTTATCTTTTTTGTAGGTTGATGATCATAAGAAGTCACAAAAACAATGAAAAAAGCAAAAATAGAATGAAAAACAGGAAGAAAAACAGCACACCCTGGAGGAGAAGAAACTGGCGTTCAAACGCCAGTAATGCTAGCTGTTGGGCGTTTAACGCCCAGTCTGGCACCATTCTGGGCGTTTAACGCCAGAAAGGGGCACCAGACTGGCGTTAAACGCCAGTAAAGGGCAAGAACCTGGCGTTAAACGCCAGGAATGGGCACCAGCCCGGCGTTTAACGCCAGAAATGGCTCAAAACGTGATTTTGAGCAACATTTGGTGCAGGGATGACTTTTCCTTGACACTACAGGATCTGTGGACCCCACAGGACCCTACCATCACTCTCTCTCTTCTTCCCCCATTCACCAATCACCTCAACACCTCTTCCCCAAAAACCTCTCACCTATCAAATCCCATCTTTCTCTTCACCACTCACATCCATCCTTCATAAAACCCCACCAACCTCACCCTTCAAATTCAAACCACTTTCCCTCCCAAACCCACCCATAATGGCCGAACCTTTACCCCCCTCTCTCCTATAAATACCCTTCTTCAACTCTTCATTTTCACACAACCTAAACACCCTTTCTTCCCCCTTCTTGGCCGAATACACCACCATCTCCCTCTTCTTCATTTCTTCTTCTTCTACTCTCTTCTTTCTTCTTTTGCTCGAGGACGAGCAAACATTTTAAGTTTGGTGTGGTAAAAGCGTTGCTTTTTCGTTTTTCCATAACCATTTATGGCATCCAAGACCGGAGAAACCTCTAAAAAGAGGAAAGGGAAGGCAAAAGCTTCCACCTCCGAGTCATGGGAGATGGATAGATTCCTCTCAAGGGTGCATCAAGACCACTTCTATGAAGTTGTGGCCTTGAAGAAGGTGATCTCCGAGGTCCCCTTTTCACTCAAAAAGGGTGAATATCCGGAGATCCGCCATGAGATCCGAAGAAGAGGTTGGGAAATTCTTACCAACCCCATTCAACAAGTCGGAATCTTGATGGTTCAAGAGTTCTATGCCAATGCATGGATCACAAAGAACCATGACCAAAGTGTGAACCCGAATCCAAAGAACTATCTCACTATGGTTCGGGGGAAATACTTGGATTTTAGTCCGGAGAGTGTGAGGGTGGCGTTCAACTTGCCTATGATGCAAGGAGATGAGCATCCTTACACTAGAAGGGTCAACTTTGATCAAAGGTTGGACCAAGTCCTCACAGTCATATGAAGAGGGCGCACAATGGAAGCAAGATTCAAGAGGAAAGCCGGTCCAATTGAGAAGGCATGACCTCAAGCCCGTGGCTAGAGGATGGTTAGAGTTCATACAACGCTCAATCATCCCCACTAGCAACCGGTCCGAAGTTACCATAGACCGGGCCATCATGATCTATAGTATCATAATTGGAGAAGAAATAGAGGTTCATGAGGTTATAGCCCAAGAACTCTATAAGGTGGCGGACAAGACCTCCACCTTGGCAAGGTTAGCCTTTCCTCATCTCATTTGTCACCTCTGTTATTCAGTTGGAGTTGACATAGAGGGAGACATTCCCATTGATGAGGACAAGCCCATCACCAAGAAAAGGATGGAGTACACAAGAGATCTCACTTATCATGAGATCCCTGAGATTCCTCAAGGGATGAATTTTCCTCCACAAAACTATTGGGAGCAACTAAACACCTCCCTAGGAGAACTAAGTTCCAACATGGGACAACTGAGGGTGGAGCATCAAGAACACTCCATCATCCTTCATGAAATTAGAGAAGATCAAAGAATCATGAGGGAGGAGCAACAAAGACAAGGAAGAGACATTGAGGAGCTCAAGCACTCCATAGGATCTTCAAGAGCAAGAAAGAGCCGCCATCACTAAGGTGGACCCGTTCTTTGATTTCCTTGTTATTGTTCTTCTGTTTTTCGAATTTTAATGCTTATGTTTATCCATGTTTGTGTCTTATGATCATTAGTGTCTTAGTGTCTATGCCTTAAAGTTATGAATGTCCTATGAATCCATCACCTTTCTTCAATAAAAACGTGCCTAATTGATAAAAGAAAGAATTGCATGAATTTTGAATTTTATAATAGTTTAATTATTTTGATGTGGTGGCAATATTTTTGTTCTCTGAATGTATGCTTAAACAGTGCATATGTCTTTTGAATTTGTGGTTTATGAATGTTGGCTCTTGAAAGAATGATGAAAAAGGAGACATGTTACTGAGGATCTGAAAAATCAATAAAATGATTCTTGAAGCAAGAAAAAGCATTTCAAAAAAAAAAAAACCGAAAAAAAAAAAACGAAAAAAAAAAGAGAAAGGAATAAGAGTTGTGATCCAAGGCAATAAGAGTGTGCTTAAGAACCCTGGATACCTCTAATTGGGGACTTTAGCAAAGCTGAGTCACAATCTGAAAAGGTTCACCCAATTATGTGTCTGTGGCATGTATGTATCCGGTGGTAATACTGGAAGACAGAGTGCTTTGGGCCACAGCCAAGACTCAATAAATAGCTATGTTCAAGAATCATCATACTTTACTAAGAGAATCATTAACACTATCTGGATTCTAAGTTCCTAAAGAAGCCAACCATTCTGGATTTCAAAGGATAGAGTGAGATGCCAAAACTGTTCGGAGGCAAAAAGTTGAAAGCCCCGCTCATCTGATTAATACTGATCTTCACAGATGTTTTTGGAATTCATTGCATATTCTCTTCTTTTTATCTTATTTGATTTTCAGTTGCTTGAGGACAAGCAACAATTTAAGTTTGGTGTTGTGATGAGCGGATAATTTGTATACTTTTTGGCATTGTTTTTAGTATTATTTTGATATGATATAGTTAGTTTTTAGTATATTTTTATTAGTTTTTAATTAAAATTCACTTTTCTGGACTTTACTATGAGTTTGTGTGTTTTTCTGTGATTTCAGGTATTTTCTGGCTGAAATTGAGGGACCTGAGCAAAAATCTGATCCTGAGACCAAAAAGGACTGCAGATGCTGTTGGATTCTGACCTCCCTGCATTCGAAGCGGATTTTCTGGAGCTACAGAAGCCCAATTGGCGCGCTCTCAACGGCGTTGGAAAGTAGACATCCTGGGCTTTCCAGCAATATATAATAGTCCATACTTTGCCCAAGATTTGATGGCCCAAACCGGCGTTTAAAGTCACCTCAAGGAATCCCAGCGTTAAACGCTGGAACTGGCACCCAAATGGGAGTTAAACGCCCAAACTGGCACCAAAGCTGGCGTTTAACTCCAAGAAGAGTCTCTACACGAAATTGCTTCATTGCTCAGCCCAAGCACACACCAAGTGGGCCCGGAAGAGGATTTTTATGTCATTTACTCATTTCTGTACACCCTAGGCTACTAGTTTCTTATAAGTAGGACCTTTTACTATTGTATAGAAATCTTTTGATCACTTTTAGATCTCTAGATCATCTTTGGACATTTTAGTTCTTAGATCATTGGGAGGCTGGCCATTCGGCCATGCCTAGACCTTATGCTTATGTATTTTCAACGGTGGAGTTTCTACACACCATAGATTAAGGTGTGGAGCTCTGCTGTACCTCGAGTATTAATGCAATTACTATTGTTCTTTCATTCAAATTCCGCTTGTTCTTTATCCAAGATATCACTTGTTCTTCAACATGATGAAGGTGATGATTGACGCCCATCACCATTCTCACTCATGAACAAAGTGACTGACAACCACTCTTGTTCTACAAGCATTTGAGGCTTGGTGAATATCTCTTGGATTCCTGATTGCACGATGCATGGTTGATCGCCTGACAACCGAGTGCTCGCCTGACAAACGAGCCAACCATTCCGTGAGATCAGAGTCTTCGTGGTATAGGCAAGAACTGATGGCAGCATTCAAGAGAATCCGGAAGGTCTAACCTTGTCTGTGGTATTCTGAGTAGGATTCAATGATTGAATGACTGTGACGTGCTTCAAACCTGTAACCTACTGGGCGTTAGTGACAGACGCAAAAGAGTTATTCTATTCCGGTAGGGGAGGGAACCACACCGGTGATTGGCAGCACTGTGATAGAGTGTGTGCATTAGCTTTCACTGCGAGGATGGGAGGTAGCTGCTGACAACAGTGAGACCCTATACGAGCTTGCCATGGAAAGGAGTAAGAAGGGTTGGATGAAGACAGTAGGAAAGCAGAGAGACGGAAGGGAAGGCATCTTCATGCGCTTATCTGAAGTTCCTACCAATGAATTACATAAGTATCACTATCTTTATCTTTTATGTTATTTTCGTTCATCACCATATATATCTGAGTTTGCCTGACTAAGATTTACAAGATGACCATAGCTTGCTTCAATACTAACAATCTCCGTGGGATCGACCCTTACTCACGTAAGGTTTATTACTTGGATGACCCAGTGCACTTGCTGGTTAGTTGTGCGAAGTTGTGTAATGCCATGGTATTGAGCGCACCAAGTTTTTGGAGCCATTACCAGGGATTATGAGAGTTGTGAAAAAGTATAGTTCACAATTTCGCGCACCATGTATATTGAAATTGAAGAATATGAAGAGGTTGATCAAGAGATGAATTCATTCATTAATGAATTCCTATCCAAACTTGAATCACCTCCCATTGGGCAAGATGAAGTTCTTGGAGACAACACCAAGCCAAGTGGAAAAAGGGAAAAGGTTGAAATTGAAGAAGTTTGCGAAGAGGTGGAAGCAACCAAAGAAGAGCCTAAAGAAGTAGACCTTGCATTGTCTAAGTGTGGGGGGTCTCCCTTCCCAAAGCACCATCCATCACAACATTCAAGTGGGTACAACTCTTATCCCTAAGCTTCACCTTCTCACTTGAATATGGTTTAATTGAAAATGATGGTCAACTTAGAGCTCTTTGTGGAGTTAGGAATAAGAGAGAGTTGTGTAGTGGTTGGAAATTCGGTATAAAAATCATAAAGGCCAAGACTCTAAGGTATAGGAATGATGATGGAACGAAAATTACCGTATATGGGTCTAGAAGGAAGCATTGGTGGAATAAAGAGAATTCTATGTGTCAATCACTCTTATGTCAACCACCCGTACGGAAATATCATGAAACTCAACTAACAGACGGGTGTGAAGATAAGATATGGGATCCCGATTCGCTGTGTGAAGACCAACTATGGGGACTCATATCTTGGGAAGAACTTTGCCCAAGCTTGATGAAGACGGTTGGAAATTCTGTCAACCAATTGAGAAGCATGGATCCTTGGAGATTCAAGGATGAGTACAAACATAAACCACCATGACAACAAGCATCTCAAAATGTCCAACTTAAGGACTTGAACTAAAAGTGCTAGGTGGGAGACACCCCACCATGGTAAACTCTTTCCACTCTCTTTTAAATTTGCTTAATAAGTGATTTGAGTTGCCATTGTAGGTAGATGTTTCATACAAATTTGTTTGTACAATTTAATTGTTAGCTTAGTCACATGTATGTTGTGTTTAGTAGTAGATGAATAATATCAAATTGCATTTTTTGTGAATTGTATGATGGTTGATTGAATAAAGAGTTGTGAACAGTATGGGGAGCACCCATCAAAATTTTTCTGAAAAAAAAAGGGGGGGTGGACGCGCGCGCACGCGTCCCTGTGCAAATGCACCACGAGCCACATTCCAGAGAGTTGGGCCTCTTTTGGGCAAACATTATGCCCTGAGCCCAACACGACCCACGCGGACGCGCACTAGGTGCGTGCGCGCCGATTATGCGAACATGGAAGTTCGCGCGGACGCGTACATGCCGCGTCCGCGTCGATTTGTTGCTGCGAGTTTTTTAGCCAAGCCACAGAGAGTTGAGTCAGATCTGGGCCAGCTTTAAGCCCCTGGCCCAATTTGATCTGCGCGGACGCGCACTTGCCGCGTACGCGCCCATATGCCCAAGGAGGAACAGACGCGAGCGCACGCATTGCGCTAACGCGCCTTATCACGTATTCCCTATGTACGCGGACGCGCGCTTGCCGCGCACGCGTTCCTTACATGCTGCCACCACTCTAGGCTTCGGACCCGAGAGTTGGGCGTGCCTTAAGCCCACTCTAAGCCTCAGGCCCAACCTCATGTACGCGCACGCGCCGTTGCATATTCTTCCAACCCACGCTAGAGCGCACTGCACGCTCACGCGTGGATCTCCATTTTCCCCAAAGCACGCGGGCGCGCAAAGTGCGCACGCGTCGATTTAAAAATAGGGGTAACCCTAAGACGCGGAGAGCGTTGCGCCGCAGCGCACTCACTCCTCTCCCCCTCACCATTGTCATCTTCTTCCTCTCACCCCATAACCACCTCCGTTTAGCCATTGCTCCGCCGTCAACCACCACCGCGCGGCCAACTTCTCCTCTCTTCTTTCTCTCTTTCTCTCACCCTCACTTGCCCACTCCGACTCAGTCTCTCCTCCTCTTCCTTCCGCCGCTGACAGCCACCACCGCCGTTGCTCCACCATCACTGCCGGCAACAATACTCGGCGGCCCCCTCCCTCTCTTTCATCATTTCAAATTCTCCTTTCACTCTCTCTTCTTCCCACCTCGGCCGCAGCAGCAACCACCGCTGCTGCTCTTCTGCCATAACCGCCACCGTTCACGATTAAGTATCTTTTTTTTAGAGAAAGCGAAAAGATAAAATTTGAGCAAGGTAAACAATAGTAAATTTTGTTGGAATTGATAAAAAAAACTATTGCAAGCAAAAGTGTATTCCGGGATACAATCCTGAATTTGTATAATTCAAAGAAAAAAAAAGAAATGGTTGGTATGTTGCTATTTTTTTTGAAACGATTTAAGATCCCTTAAGTAATGTCTAAACCTAATGATTCAAGGAAAAGCTAAAAGATCCTGGACCAAGTAAATACCAATTCAAAATTGTCGCAATTATTCTATTACCCCAATAATTCTATTACTTCTATTAAATACAATGAAGAGAAAAGGATTAGATTAGAAGAAAAAAGAGGGGGCAATAAAAGAGGGGTACTAGAATTGATGAAAAGGACGCCACTCCCCTGAGTCTGCTGCCCCTATCCTGGTTCACCTCCCCATTCCCCCCAGCTCCCAGGTTCCTGCTCCATTTCTGTTTGTTTTTCTGCTTTTTCTTTTAATTGTTCATTTCTGTAGTTACTGTAATTGTTTGTTAGTTAATTGAATTCAAATGTTGCATGTTAGGTTAGATAGAAATAATTGCTGTTAGGTAGCTAGGGCTGGATAGAGGATTCTAGGCCTGATAAGTGCTCCGTATGTGCCTATTTTCTGTTTGATTGATTTGTCTGATAAGTGCCAATTTTGAGCTGCTCTGTCTGGAATTTGTGTTGCCAAATGCTATCTGATTGCCGTTGTGCTTAATTGGTGTTATTTTCTATGCTATCCGGGAACGTCCAATTTTAAGCCGGAATGCTGCCCAAATTTCAAGAAAATTATTTTATTCTGGTCTTTATTTCAAATTTGGGCAAATCTCTGTTTCCTTTTTGACTTTCCGGATTTGCATCATTCATTGTGAACATGAATCGCAACTTATCTTTTCTTTGAGCCTAGATATCATCATAGCACTAACCCACTTTTCTAACTCACTAATCTCCTTAACCAATTAACCTCTACTCACTTTTAACCATCTTTAACCATTCTTTCTCAAGTATGATGATTTTATGCTTAATGAATAGGAGTTGTTGACTTTAATAAAGATTGCATTCTTGGTTTACTTATTCACTTATGCTTACTTGTTTACCAACTCTTTCCAAGTTCATTTCAACATCATTGTTATTAGTCAATTGTATCCTGAACATGCCTTCTTTGTTACATGCTAAGTGTTTTATATATTCTATCATATTTTTCAGGATGTCAGATAAAGGAAAGGCCATAGCCACTGCCTCCAAGAAAAGAAAACTCTCTGCACCTTCTATTCCCTCCATCTACAAGCATTATGCTAAGAATCCACTAAATGATGAAGAAAAAGAAAATCAGCAGTTACCTTCTACCGATCCAACCAAATTTCCCAATCTCTACTGTGAGCTTCGATTTTCCAAGTATCGAACAACAAAGCTGAATACTGAGAAGAAATTGCTCCTACCTAATGATGTGAGACGGTCCATCACTGGCCGGATCCTTGAGTTGGGTCTCGACTTTGTTGATAGAGATTTGGGAGATATCAACATATCTTGGGTGAAGGAATTCTACTACAACTTCTTCCGTCTGACTTTGGATTCGGTTCAGGTGAGGGGTAGAGAGGTTATGATTACTGAGACTGCTATAGCGGAGGCATTGCAGTGTCGGCACATTCTTGATGACATGTGTGCCCATCAGCAGGCAGAGATCGCTATCCATACCATGACCTTTGATTATGAGGCGCTTAGGCGCGTGATTGGGTTACCAGATGCTAGTTGGGTCATGGATGCGACGAACACCAAGCCTAAGGGGATGTTATTTGCTCACTTGACCAGAGAGGCCAAGACTTGGCAGATGATCTTTGCCCACTATTTCTTGCCTCTACCCACTTCTCTGAGATCCCTATGGAGATGCTTCTGCTGATCGGGTGTGTCATGGAGGGGAAGGATGTCTCTTTTCCTCGACTTTTCCGACAGTGCATGTGGCGGGCGCATATTCGTGGCCTACTTCCATTTCCTACCTTGGTCACGAGTATGGCGGCCCTAGCTGAGGTCCCATGGCTAGACGATGATGTGATACCACCACCCCCTGATGTAGATGACAGGGAGGTTACCATTCCTTGGGGTGGTTAGGTGCACGAGAGGCCCCCTGCTAGACGCCGTTCTAGGGCCAGAGCAGTAGTAGGGACACCTTCACCATCAGCCCCTACAGCAGCCCCATCCTCCTCCACAGCCGTAGCTCCCTCTTCATCTACAGTTCCTCCTGCAGCACCTGAGCCTACCTACTTACTGGTCCAGCGTTTATTCCGGTTCTTAGAGCGAGAGAGACTCCATGTCAGACGCCGTTTAGATCGGATGGACCAGGCGCTTATTTCTTTGGGTGCTGAGCTACCTCTGCTTCCAGACTCTCCGGCCTCCGATGAGCAGGATCATCAGGAGGAGGATGCGGAGGTGCCGACTCAGCAGGATGCCCCTCCGGTTGCTCCGGAGACCACAGAGACAGATCAGACTCATGAGGAGCCGGTCCAACAGCCAGAGCCAGAGCCAGAGCCTATCGTTGTACCTCCCACTGATCCTCCGGTTTAGCATCGAGGACGATGCTTGATCTTAAGTATGGGGAGGGCACCGGTAGCATTATTTGGGAACCGGTGAACTTTTCGGCTACCATCCTAGTTATCTTATTTTGCACATCTTTTGTATATATTGTGATGCATCTTTAGTTTACTTTGGATACTTTTATTGCTTATTTTGGATTTTAGATATTTTGATGCTTTTGGATATTTTGGATATTTTTAGATTTCATACTTTTAGTTGGATTTTTCTGTATACATTTTTTTTTGCATATCTTTCTTTTTAGTTTGTGGTTGTGATTAGAAATCATACTTTGAATTGCAAATACTTAGTCACCCTTTTTGCATGAGAAATTGGTTTTAAGTAAAAGAAAAGGGTAAACTAAGGAAATTTTTGGCTTTTTCAATCACAACGATGCTTAGTCAAACATTGAGATTTTTTTCAAGAAATTTAAATATATGGCATTAACCCAATTGATTGAAAGATAATTTTTTGTGAAACTTGCTTGAATTTCATACTTTGTGAAGCATGTATTGAATTGAGAACACAAGCTTGCGAGACTTGAGCCTATTGATGTGGTTACATTTTATGACCATTTATCTTCCATTCTTGTGTGAAATTATTCTCTTTCTATGATTGCGATCCTTGATTTGCTTGATTCTATATATCCATTTATCTATTGTATTTATGCATTTGTATGATTGAGGCCATTATTTCATTAACCCACTTACCCAAATAGCCAACCTTTTACTCTCCCTTGTTAGCCAAGTTGAGCCTATGATTAACCAACTTATTCTCATTTTAGCACATTACAAGCCTAAGGCGGAAAACCAATGAAAAGTCCTTGTTTGGATCTTTGATTGACCTAGGCTAGTGAGAGTGTTTATTATTCAAAGTTGGTAAGGCTTGGGAACATTGGATGGGATAAAAAGGGTAGTACACGTTCATGTTTAAGGAATTGGGAACATACTCATGTATTGATTAAATGTATAGACCTTATGCATTGATGTTCTTGTGTATAGTTAGAAAGAAAAAAAAAGAAAGAAAAGAAAAGAAAAGAAAAGAAAAGAATGTATAGAGAAAAAGAAAGAAAAAAAAGAAGGGCAATAAAGGGGACAAAATGCCCCAAAGTGAAGCTCAATAAGAGTCAATGCATAAGTGTAGCGAAATAAAAAGAAAATGCATGAGTATGTAAGAAAAAGTGAAGGATGGGTAGTTAGAATAGTTTGAATTTGTATAGGTCATTATATAGGTTAGGTGGGAAAGTCTATGCTAATCAAAGATTCAAATCCTAGTCCACTTAACCATAAATGATCCTACCTTGACCCTAACCCTATTACAACCTAAATGAAAGACCTCATGATGAATGTATTCTTGCATTAAATAAGTGTTGATTGTTAGAAGAAAATCAAATTTTGGAAAACATGATTAGAAGAGAATAGAGTGAATTAACCCTTAAACACTTGAGTGAATAGAGCGGATACACATCCGGTGAGGGTTCAAAAGTTCAATCACATGTGTTCACCCATATTATCTATATTCTTGCAAGTTTGAACTCTTTTTGATAATTCAATACAATTGTGGTTTGGACTTAATTCCTATTGCCTAGCTCTTGTGCTTACACATGCTCTCTTGGGAATTGACTTGTTTGAACTAAGAACTTCCATTTGCTTAGATAATTGCATTTAGATAGGATTCATATAGTTTAGTTGCATTTAATAAATGTCATAACCCTTAGTTCCTTCTTATTTTAGCATGAGGAAATGCTAAGGTTTAAGTGTGGGGAGTTTGATAAACCCCATTTTGAAGGTTTATCTTGTATTGAATTTAGGGTATTTTGATAACCTTTTCTCGCATTTAACCTATGAATTGGCATGGTTTTGTAATCTCTCCCGTATTTGTGCCTAAGTGTAAAAACATGCTTTTTAAGCCTTATTTTGATAAATTCTAGTTCTTCTTTGATTCCATAAGATGCCTTGATGTGTTTGCTAGTAATCTCAGGATGAAATAGGTTGGGCACGGATCACAGGAGCAAGGAAGGAGGCATGCAAGTGGAGAGAAGCACAAAAAGCCAAAGAATTGATCTAGGCCATGCACGCGCACGCGCACAAGGCGCTCGCGCGCACATTGCGAAACAAGCCAGGGACGCGCACGCGTACCGTGCACGCACGCGTCGATGACGGCACATGACCTCATTAAGGCAACACGTGCCTGGCGATTTGAGAGAGTTTCTGCACCAATTTTTGGCGCCAATTGCTAAGGGAAAGGAATAAAAGGATGAAGGATTAAGATCAATGAATCATTCATTAGTTAGTGAGTCAATTAGGAAGCATAGTGAATGCACTTAGGATTAGTTTAGAGTTTTAGAGAGAGAAGCTCTCACTTCTCTCTAGAATTAGGATTAGGTTTAGTTCTTAGATCTAGGTTTTAATCTTTGCTTTCTTCTACTTCTACATCTCAATTCCTTGTAGTTACATTCATTCTTCTTCCATTCTTTTGTTATAATCTTTCTTATGTTGTTCTTGTATTTTGTTATAGATCTAGTATTGTTCTCTCTACTCTCTTTCAATTCAATAAAGGTAATTCATAATAAATGTGTTTCTTTTAATTGTTATTGTTAATTCTTTGCAATAATTGTTGTTAGATTTCATTCTTGTTGTTGATTTACTATGTTTTCCATTTGTGCCTTCCAAGTGTTTGATAAAATGCTTGGTTGGATTTTAGTGTAGATTTTGTTCCTCTTGGCCTAGGTAGAGTAGTTAGTGACTCTTGAGTTATCTAATTCTTTTGTTGATTGATAATTAGAAGTTGCTAATTGATTTGAATGCCTCTAAAGCTAGTCAGTCCTTTAGGAGTTGATTAGGACTTGAGGAATCAAATTGATTCATCCATTTGACTTTCCTCCATAGTTAGAGGTTAACTAAGTGGTAGCAATGAACAATTCTCATCACAATTGAGAAAGGTAACTAGGATAGGATTTCTAGTTCTCACATCTTGCCAAGAGCTTTGTTAGTTGTTAGTTTATTTTCATTACCATTTACTTTTCATGCTTCTTATCCAAAACCCCAAAATAACTCACAACCAATAACAAGACACTTTATTGTAAATCCTAGGGAGAACGACCCGAGGTCCAATACTTTAGTTTATAAATTTTAGGGGTTTGTATTAGTGACAAACAACTTTTTGTATGAAAGGATTATTGTTTGGTTTAGAAACTATACTTTACAACGAGATTTCATTAGTGAAATTCTAAACCGTCAAAAATCTAATCATCACCGTACCCCCTTGCTCATCTTTGAATGCACCGAGGACGGTGCAAACTTTTAAGTGTGGGGAGATCGTCCGACCAATCAGTGTTTTTGGGGTGATGATAAACCCCGTTTTGACGGTTTATCTTGTATTGATTTTAGGGGATTTTATCACCTTTTATCCACATTTATTCAATGAAGTAGCATGGTTTTGTGATTGTCTCCTAATTTGTGCTTAGATGTGAAAACATGCTTTTTAGGCCTTTAATTTGATGATTTTAATCACCCTTTGATTCCACTAGATGCCTTGATGTGTTTGTTAGTAATTTCAGATTGAAAAGGCTAGGAATGGATCAAAGGAGTAAAGAGGAAAGTATGCAAAGTGGAGAAATCATGAAAAGTCAAAGAAGTTAAACTCGCCCATGGACGCGCGCGCACACCTGGCGCTTACGCGCACCTTGCGAATTACCACATGAACGCGTACGCGTTATGTGTGTGTACGCGTCGATGCTGGTTTATGATTTTTTAATGAAAACGTGGCCAACGAATTCTGAAGGGTTGTGGGGCCCAATCCCAACCAACTTTGGTGCCAAAGATGCTATTTAAAGCCAAGGATTGAAGAGCAAAGGGGATTCCATTCATTCACACTCATTAGGATTAGTTAGAAGTAGTTTCTAGAGAGATAAGCTCTCTCTTCTCTCTAGAATTAGGATTAGGATTAGGTTTAGTTCTTAGATCTAGATTTTAATTCATGCTTTCATCTTCTTCTTCTCTTCAATTCCTTGTAGTTACATTCATTCTTCTTCCATTCTTTTGTTGTAATCTCTTTTATGTTGCTCTTGTATTTTGTTATAGATCTACTTTTGTTCCTTCTACTTTCTTCTAATTCAATAAAGGTAATTCAATAATACTTGTGTTTCTTTTGATTGTTGTTGTTAATTCATTGCAATAATTGTGCTTTTCTTTTGTGCCTTCCAAGTGTTTGATGAAATGCTTGGTTGGATTTTAGTGTAGGTTTTGTTCCTCTTGGCCTAGGTAGAGTGATTAGTGACTCTTGAGTTATCTAATTCCTTTGTTGATTGATAATTAGAAGTTGCTAATTGATTTGAATGCCTCTAAAGCTAGTCTCTTCTTTAGGAGTTGATTAGGACTTGAGGAATCAAATTGATTCATCCACTTGACTTTCCTCCATGGTTAGAGGTTAACTAAGTGGTAGCAATGAACAATTTGTTATCACAATTGAGGAGGATAACTGGGATAGGACTTCTAATACTCATATCTTGCCAAGAGCTTTGTAGTTGTTAGTTTATTTCCTTTGCCATTTATATTTCTTGTATAAAATCTCAAAAACTCCAAAATAACTCACAACCAATAACAAGACACTTTATTACAATTCCTAGGGAGAACGACCCGAGGTTCAATACTTCGGTTTATAAATTTTAGGGGTTTGTTTTAGTGACAAACAAATTTTTGTATGAAGGGATTATTGTTGGTTTAGAGACTATACTTTACAACGAGATTTCATTAGTTAAATTCTAAACCGTCAAAAATCCATTCATCAAAATGGCGCCGTTGCTTGGGAGTTGCAATGGTGTTATGTTATTGGTTATTGTATATATGTGAATAGTGTGAATATCTTGCTTTTTGCTTTAATTGCTAGTTGTAGAATTTTGTTTCTCTTGTTTTCTATTAGCTTTTGTTTTTACTTTCTCTTGCTACCATGGATTCTCACTTTGGCTATGAGCTTGGTTACAATTGTGTTGTAGGTAATAGGAACTTCAATGAGAATGTGTATTAAGAATGGGATGACCAAAGGTGGGAGGAGCCATATGCATATGACCAATCTTCATGGCAACAACCTCCACCAATGCACTATGAAGAAGAGCCATTCTATGATGCATATCAATCCAATGGCTATGGTAAATCTCCTTGTGACTTTCAAGAACCACAACCATATGCCTATGATCTATGCCCTCAACATGACTCTCAACCATACTCACAAGCCCCTTCTTACTAACCACCCTCATATGACCCTAATCCATACCCATCCTACCAATAACCATATGAACCATATGAACCACATATAGAGCCACCAACATTCCAACATTAACATTTTCAAAAGCCACCCCTCCATATTATTACCAAGATGAACCACCTCTAATATATGAAAATTTCCAACCACAAGATGAATACTACTTTCCACCACAACCTCCCATGGAAGAATATTCATGTCCTTCAATCCAAGAGCCCTATGACCCTACTCATGACATATAAGAGGAACAAGAGTCAAGGGATCGTCTCAAGGAAGCATTGGATCAATTTCAAGCAACCATGGAGTGTGTTGTGCAACAAGTGGAAAGAGTGGAAAATATCGAACCACCACATTATTACCAAGAAGAACCACCTTCCAATTATCAAACGTCCCCCCAAAATGATGAACCCTTCCACCCACCCCAATCTCTAATGGATGAAACCCTTGGTGTTCTTGTTCAAGGGAAAGAAGAGATGAAAAGGGATGTGCAAAATTTTATGGCCGCCTTGGATGCGGTAACAAATAAATTAGCCTCCCAATACTTGAACACTCAAGGAACTCCCATGGATACATGTGGAGAATCAAATGAAGAACATAGCATGAAGGAGAGATTGGAAACTCCGGTGGAAAATGAGGGAAGTTGCTTTGTATTGGAACAATTGGAGGAAGCTTTAATTGTTGAAGACAAGGAAGAAGTGGTAGAAGACTTAGGAGATGCGGAGCCTCCATGGGAACATAGAGTTGAAGAAAACCCCTCCAAGATGATTGAAATTGATGCTAGGGAGGAAAGTGCACACCTTCCAAGGCATATTTCATATGAAGACTTGGATGGGATAGAGCAAGAATTGAGTTCCCGTGGTGATGAAGATCAAGCATCAAGTCTTAGTGGTGAAGAATCCTTTGAGCATGAAGAACCTTCTCCGGTTGGATTTGAAAGCGTTGAGGAGATAAATTTTTCTCACCCTCCCTATTATAATTTGAGTAAGGGAAAAGGTTTCGATAAAATTGTTGAACAAAGGATTGAGATTAAGAGATCTTGTGAAGAGGTGGAAGTCCCTAGAAATAAAAGAATGAGGGTTGGTTATGCTTCATCAAGATCTTTGGAAGCATCTTTGCTTAGGTTACCATCCATTCCTTCACTTGAGTGGGTAAAATTCATTTCTATTAGCTTTATTGTCCCACTTGAGTATAGCTTGCTTGAAACGGATGGTCAACTTAGGATGCTTTGTGGGATGAAGCGTAAGCGAAAGATGTTTCGTGGTTGGCATTGCAAATCAAGGCTCATTATGGTTGATGCATCAAACATGAGATATAAAGCTTGGAGTAGTGCTCAAATAGATGGGTCTATGAGGATTGTTGGCCACTATATAGAGAATTCACCTTACTTACCACCCGGTTGGACTAATAATGATGATCAACCTTGAGACGGGTGTGAAATCAAAGTGTGGGATCCCGGATTACAAGAAGAGGACCAACTTTGGGAGCCCCGAGCTTGTGAAGAACTCCATCAAGACTTGGCTCAATCCATGAAGAATCTCGGGGCACAATGGAAAACCAAGCATTGGTGGGAGTTCCAAGATGAATTCAAGCACAAGCCACCTTGATAAGGAGCTCCCCATAAGTCCAACTTAAGGACAATAAATAAAAGTGCTAGGTGGGAGACACCCCACCATGGTAACATCTTTTCATTTTCTCTTTTGTAAATAGTGTAGAATTTAGTTGATTTCATATTTTGTTTAGTTAGTTGAGTAAAATTAGTAGTTTAGTATGTTAAATAAGGTTTTATGGTATTTTGGTAGCTGTTTGAAGGTTTGGAATGCTTGGATTGGCACAAAAACATAGCAAAAATTTTGAAAAACAGAGCACCATCCACGCGTACGCGCACTGTACGCGTGCGCGTGCATCAAGCATTTTCGCCCACCTACGCGGACGCACCATGCACGCGTAGCGTGGATGCAGAAGTTCCACCCCAACCAAAAACCCGAGAGTTAGGCCTATACTGTGCTAAAAGTGGGCCTAAGGCACAAACCAATTCGTGCGTGCGCGCACCTGGCGCGTACGCGCCCCTTTGGCAACTTGCATATTGACGCGCAAGCGCACCGTGCGCGCCCGCGCCGATAACACCACCTGCCCTCCTGGTACATATTCCAGAGAGTTGGGCCAATCTTGGGCTGACACCATGCCCCCAGCACAACTCAGTCTGCGCGCTCGCGTACGCTGCGCGCACGCACCGATCCTCTCGGACACCATCCACGCGCACGCGGCATATGCGCGTACGCGCGGAGCACTTTTCTCAACAATTTTCTTTTCTTCCCCTCTTTCCATTTCTTTTCTTCTCCTTTCTTCTTCCCTTCTCCTACCCCTCATCCAACACTTCCAAACACCATTGATAACCATTTATTTTAGTTAGTTAATTAGTTAGTTAGTTAGTTAATTAGTTAGTTAGTTAGTTGCTTAGTTAGTTTTTATTTCATTTTCTCTTTTTCATTGTAAGTGTTGGATTGTTATTCTTGTTTACCATTAATTGCCACTGAGTATTAAAAAGGAATGTTTTCTTAACATCATTATGTTTTAGATATTCTTTGTTGGATTCTATGATTGAGGTTATATTTTGCTACTTGGTTTTGAGTTTTTCATACTTACCTTTTAAGACTACCAAGTGATGAGAATTGCCTTCGAGCTTGTATCTTGAATTACATGATTTGGCCACTATGTGGTTTGAGCCTTATTCTGTGATTAGGCAAATTCTTGATGGATGATGTTGTGCATTTACCTTAATGCATTGTGTTCATGATCATATGCATCCATATATGTTTGACTTGAATGCTTTCATGCTTCTTTAATGCTTGTTTCACCTTACAAGTTTACTTAAAGCATCTCAAGCACACTAGAATAAGTGACGTGCATGCTTCTTTTGTGACATAACTTTTATGCTAATGTGTGTTCTAAAAGGCGCCTAATTTAGAATTCACATACTTAATATTTCCTAATGTCACACTAATTCACTCACTCAATTCTAGTGAGTTACCTCATTCCAACAATGTATGCTTCCTTGCTTTTACATCTTCTCATCTTATGGTGTTATATTTTTATTTTTCATGATGAATGCACCACAAGCAAACATGGAAGCGGAAGAAAGAACACGCAGCAATCCGGAGATTCGCCGTACCCCCTTGCTCATCTTTGAATGCACCGAGGACGGTGCAAACTTTTAAGTGTGGAGAGATCGTCCGACCGGTCGGCAATTTTGGGTGACAAACTTCTAATCCGACACTTTTGCATTTCATTTTAGATTTCTAGGATTTTTACTTGCATTTTCTTAATTTTGCATATATACGTAATAAGCTTAGTCAAAATAATGAAATTTTTCGAGAAAATTATCTATAGGGCATGGTGCACGAAATTGCAATAACACTTTTGCAATCCCGCACAACTAACCAGCAAGTGCACTGGGTCGTCCAAGTAATACCTTGCGTGAGCAAGGGTCGATCCCACGGAGATTGTCGGCTTGAAGCAAGCTATGGTTATTTTGTAAATCTTAGTCAGGATATCAGAAATTATCAGGATTGATTGTAAAAAGCAAAAGAACATGTAATGGTTACTTGTACTGCAGTAATGGAGAATGGGTTGAGGTTTGGAGATGCTCCATCTTCTGAATCTCTGCTTTCCTACTGTCTTCTTCATCAAACACGCATGTCTCCTTCCATGGCAAGCTCGTGTAGGGTCTCACTGTTGTCAGCAGCTACCTCCCATCCGCGCAGTGAAAGCTAATGCAAAGCACTCTGTCACAGTGCCGCCAATCACCGGTTTGGTTCCCTCCCCTACCGGAATAGAATCACTCTTTTGCGTCTGTCACTAACGCCCAGTAGGTTACAGGTTTGAAGCACATCACAGTCATTCAATCATTGAATCCTACTCAGAATACCACAGACAAGGTTTAGACCTTCCGGATTCTCTTGAATGCTGTCATCAGGTCCTGCCTATACCACGAAGATTCCGATTAAAGAACTCAAGAGATAACTACTCAATCTAAGATAGAACAGAGGTGGTTGTCAGGCATATGTTCATAGTTGAGAATGATGATGATTGTCACGGATCATCACATTCATCCGGATTAAGAACAAGTGTTATCTTAGAACGGAAGCAAGCATGATTGAATAAGAAACAGTAGTAATTGCATTAATCCATCAAGACACAGCAGAGCTCCTCACCCCCAACCATGGGGTTTAGAGGCTCATACTGTGGAAGAAACGTGTACAAAATGTTATGAGGTCATAAGGTACTGACTACAATGTCAAAAGGTCCTATAAGTAGTAAACTAGTATCCTCAGTTTTACAGAAATGAGTAAATGACAGAAAAATCCACTTCTTGGGCCCACTTGGTGTGTGCTTGGGCTGAGCAATCAAGGAAATTCGTGTAGAGACCTTTTCTGGAGTTAAACGCCAGCTCTCATGCCAGTTTGGGCGTTTAACTCCAACTTTTATTCCAGTTCCGGCGTTTAACGCTGGAATTTCTGAGGCCGGATTGCTACGCGGGTTTGGGCCATCAAATCTTGGACAAAGTATGGACTATTATATATTGCTGGAAAGCCCTGGATGTCTACTTTCCAATGCCGTTGAGAGAGCGCCAATTGGGCTTCTGTAGCTCCAGAAAATCCGCTTCGAGTGCAGGGAGGTCAGAATCCAACAGCATCTGCAGTCCTTTTCAGTCTCTGGATCAGATTTTTGCTCAGGACCCTCAATTTCAGTCAGAAAATACCTGAAATTACAGAAAAACACACAAACTCATAGTAAAGTCCAGAAAAGTGAATTTTAATTAAAAACTAATAAAAATGTACTAAAAACTAACTAAAAGATACTAAAACATACTAAAAATAATGCCAAAAAGCATACAAATTGTCCGCTCATCACAACACCAAACTTAAATTGTTGCTTGTCCCCAAGCAACTTGAAAATCAAAATAGGATAAAAAGAAGAGAATATACTATAGACTCCAAAATATCAAAGAAACATAGTTCCAATCAGATGAGCGGGACTAGTAGCTTTTTGCCTCCGAACAGTTTTGGCATCTCACTCTATCCCTTGAAGTTCAAAATGATTGGCATCTATAAGAACTCAGAACTCAGATAGTGTTATTGATTCTCCTAGTTAAGTACATTGATTCTTGAACATAGCCAGTGTATGAGTCTTGGCTGTGGCCCAAAGCACTCTGTCTTCCAGTATTACCACCGGATACATACATGCCACAGACACATAATTGGGTGAACCTTTTTAGATTGTGACTCAGCTTTGCTAAAGTCCCCAATTAGAGGTGTCCAGGGTTCTTAAGCACACTCTTAATGCCTTGGATCACAACTTTATTTCCTTCTCTTTTTTCTTTTCTTTTTTTTTCTTTTTTTTTTTCGAATTTTTTTTTTTTTTTCACTGCTTTTCTTGCTTCAAGAATCAATTTTGATGATTTTTCAGATCCTCAATAACAGTTCTCTTTCTCCTCATTCTTTCAAGAGCCAACAATTTTAACATTCTTAAAACAACAAATTCAAAAGACATATGCACTGTTCAAGCATTCATTCAGAAAACAAAAAGTATTGTCACCACATCAAACTAATTCAACTAGTTTCAGAGATAAATTTTGAAATCCTGTACTTCTTGTTCTTTTGTGATTAAAGCATTTTTCTTTTAAGAGAGGTGACGGATTCATAGGACATTCATAGCTTTAAGGCATAAACTTAATTATTTTTATTAATTAAGAACAAGACTCAAATATAGATATAAGATGAGACTAAAAATAGAGGAAAGAATAAAAAACGAAAAACAGAGGCTCCTAATGGTAGAGGTTTTCACAGAGTTAGGACTCAACAACCTTGATTTTGAGAAGTGGATGCTCCCCCAGCTTGGGAGGAGAGCTTTTGGCGCTTCAGTTCTTTGATTTCACGCCCCTGCTTCTCTTGTTCCTTCAGCAATTTGCAGATCATGCAGTTCTGATTCTGCTGTTCTTCCTTCAGTTGTTCCATAGTCTCTTGCAGCTTGTTGATAGATGCTTCTAGGCTGGCCCAGTAGCCAACTTCAGGGAGCTCAGGGAGGAACTCATGCGCCCTCCTCTTGATAGAGTTGTCTTGCACTTGTCCTTCCATTGACTTCTTGGTGATTGGGTGTTCAATGGGTATGAACTCATCTACTCCCATCTTCACCCCAGCCTCTTTGCAGAGCAAGGAAATCAAACTTGGATAAGCCAATTTGGCTTCAGTGGAGTTCTTATTTGCAATTGTGTAAATCTCACAAGCAATCAAGTGATGGACCTCCACCTCCTTTCCAAGCATAATGCAGTGAATCATCACTGCTCTTTTGATGGTAACCTCAGAGCGGTTGCTAGTGGGTAATATGGAACGCCCAATGAAGTCTAGCCAACCTCTTGCAATTGGTTTGAGGTCTCCCCTCTTGAGTTGGTTTGGGACACCCTTAGAATTGGTTATCCACTTAGTTCCAGGGAGGCATATGTCCTCTAGAACTTGATCCAACCCCTTATCTTCTCTCACCATCCTCCTCTTAAAGGAATCAGGATCATCTTTCAGTTGAGGTAACTGGAAGATTTCTCTTATTTGGTCCAGATGGAAGTATATAACTTTCCCTCTGACCATGGTTCTGTGGGTATGGTAGGCAGTTCCAGTCATTCTTTGCTTATCTGTGAGCCACAGATTTGAATAGAATTCCTGAACCATGTTCCTTCCAACCTTTGTCTCAGGATTGGTCAGAACTTCCCAACCTCTGTTTCGAATTTGCTCTTGGATCTCCGGATATTCATCTTCTTTCAGATCAAATTTAACTTCCGGGATCACTGACCTCAGACCCATTATTTTGTGATAATGGTCTTCATGTTCTTTGGTTAAGAACTTCTCTTCATTCCAAAGATTCTTTGGATTAGTCTCTTTCTTTCCTCTTGAGTTGGTTTGTTTTCCCTTGGGAGCCATGATATTGATGAATCTTGGCTTAGTGATCACGGAAAAGCACACCAAACTTAGAGGTTTTGCTTGTCCTCAAGCAAAAAGAAAAGAAATAAGAGAAGAGAGAGAGAGAGGGAGAGAAAATTCGAATGGTGTGAGGAAGGAGGGGTGAGGAACGATCATTTATAGAGTGGGGGGAGGAGAATTTCGAAAACAAAAGAGAGATTTGAAAGGAAATTTGAAAAGATATGAAAGATTTTTGAGAAAAGGGTGAGTTTTTGAAGAAGATTTGGGATTATTTTGAAATAGATTTGAAAAATTGTTTTGATTTTTGAAGATTTGAAAGTGAATAATGAATGATTGAAGTGTGATTTTGTAGAAAAGTATGGGTGAGAAAAGGAAAGTTTGAAAAAATCTGAGTTGAAAACAAAAATGTGGTCCCCCCACCAAGCTGGCGTTAAACGCCCAGAATGGCACCCATTCTGGCGTTTAACGCCCATTTGTTGCCCCTTTTGGGCGTTTAACGCCCAGCCAGGTACCCTGGCTGGCGTTAAACGCCAGAAAACCTTCCTCACTGGGCGTTTTTCTGAACGCCCAGTGATGCTGCACACCTGGCGTTAAACGCCCAGAATGGTGCCCATTCTGGCGTTTAACGCCCAGAATGGTACCATTACTGGCGTTAAACGCCCAGAATGGTGCCCATTCTGGCGTTTAACGCCCAAAATGCCCCTTACTGGCATTTTTTCGCCAGTAAGCTCATTTTCTCTGCTTTTTGAGCTGAATCCTTCTGTAACTCTGTGAATTCCTTCATTTTTGATACTTGCCTCTGTAAGAACTAATCATACAACTTCCTAATGACTGGGTTGCCTCCCAGCAAGCGCTTCTTTACTGTCTTTAGCTGGACTTTCACTGAGAATCACTCAAGTCTCAGTTCTGAGCATTCCTGCTCAAAATTTCCTTCAAGATAGTGTTTGATCCTCTGTCCATTAACAATGAACTTACTGTCAGAATCAATATCCTGAAGCTCAACATACCCATATGGTGACACTTTTGTAATCACATATGGACCCCTCCAACGGGATTTGAGTTTTCCTGGAAACAGTCTGAGCCTAGAGTTGAAGAGGAGAACTTTTGTCCTGGCTCAAAGACTCTGGTTGACAATCTCTTGTCATGCCACTTCTTTGCCTTTTCCTTATAGATCTTAGCATTTTCAAAGGCATTGAGTCTGAACTCTTCTAGCTCATTTAGCTGGAGCAATCTTTTTTCACCAGCTAACTGTGCATCCATGTTTAGGAATCTGGTTGCCCAGTAGGCTTTATGTTCCAGTTCCACAGGCAAATGACAGGCCTTTCCATACACCAATTGGTATGGGGAGGTCCCTATAGGAGTCTTGAATGCTGTTCTGTATGCCCACAGAGCATCATCCAAGCTCTTTGCCCAATCCTTTCTTCGGGACATCACAGTCCGTTCCAGGATTCTTTTTAGCTCTCTGTTAGAGACTTCAGCTTGCCCATTTGTCTGTGGATGATACGGAGTTGCCACTTTATGGCTGATTCCATATCTAACCATAGCAGAGTATAGCTGTTTATTGCAGAAATGAGTACCCCCATCACTGATTAGTACTCTAGGGACGCCAAACCTGCTGAAAATGTTTTTCTGGAGGAATTTCAGCACGGTTTTGGTATCATTAGTGGGTGTAGCAATTGCTTCTACCCACTTAGATACATAGTCCACTGCCACCAGAATGTAAGTGTTTGAGTATGATGGTGGGAATGGCCCCATGAAGTCAATTCCCCATACATCAAACAGCTCTATCTCTAATATCCCTTGTTGAGGCATGGCATATCCATGAGGCAGGTTACCAGCTCTTTGGCAACTGTCACAGTTACGCACAAACTCTCGGGAATCTTTATAGAGAGTAGGCCAGTAGAAGCCGCACTGGAGAACTTTAGTGGCTGTTCGCTCACTTCCAAAGTGTCCTCCATACTGTGATCCATGGCAGTGCCATAGGATCCTTCGTGCTTCCTCTCTGGGTATACACCTGCGGATCACTCCGTCAGCACATCTCTTAAAGAGATATGGTTCATCCCAAAGGTAGTACTTGGCATCTGAAATTAGTTTCTTTCTCTGCACATAACTGTACTCCTTGGGTATGAACCTCACAGCTTTATAATTTGCAATGTCTGCAAACCATGGAGCTTCCTGAATGGCAAAGAGTTGCTCATCTGGGAAAGTCTCAGAGATCTCAGTAGAAGGGAGGGACGCCCCAGCTACTGGCTCTATTCTGGACAGATGATCAGCTACTTGGTTCTCTGTCCCTTTTCTGTCTCTTATTTCTATATCAAACTCTTGCAGAAGCAACACCCATCTGATAAGCCTGGGTTTTGAATCCTGCTTTGTGAGTAAGTATTTAAGAGCAGCATGGTCAGTGTACACAATCACCTTTGATCCCACTAAGTAGGATCTAAACTTGTCAATGGCATAGACCACTGCAAGTAACTCTTTTTCTGTGGTTGTGTAATTCTTCTGTGCATCATTTAGAACACGGCTAGCATAATAAATGACATGCAGAAGTTTGTTATGCCTCTGTCCCAACACTGCACCAATGGCATGATCACTGGCATCACACATTATTCAAATGGTAATGCCCAGTCTGGTGCAGAGATGACTGGTGCTGTGACCAGTTTAGCTTTCAGGGTCTCAAATGCCTGCAAACACTGTGTGTCAAACACAAATGGCGTGTCAGCAGCTAGCAGGTTACTCAGAGGTTTAGCAATTTTCGAGAAATCCTTGATAAACCTTCTGTAGAATCCTGCATGCCCTAGAAAGCTTCTGATTGCCTTAACATTGGCAGGTGGTGGTAATTTTTCAATTACCTCTACCTTTGCCTTATCCACCTCTATTCCCCTGCTTGAAATTTTGTGCCCAAGGACAATTCCTTCAGTCACCATAAAGTGACATTTCTCCCAGTTTAAAACCAGGTTAGTCTCTTGGCATCTTTTCAGGACAAGTGATAGGTGGTTAAGACAGGAGCTAAATGAGTCTCCATATACTGAAAAGTCATCCATGAAGACTTCCAGAAATTTCTCTACCATATCTGAGAAGATAGAGAGCATGCACCTCTGAAAGGTTGCAGGTGCATTGCACAGACCAAAAGGCATCCTCCTGTAGGCAAACACGCCTGAAGGGCAGGTGAATGCTGTTTTCTCTTAGTCCTGGGGATCCACTGCAATTTGGTTATAGCCTGAATAGCCATCCAAAAAGCAGTAATAGTCATGACCAGCTAGTCTTTCTAGCATTTGGTCTATGAATGGTAAAGGAAAATGATCCTTTCTGGTGGCTGTATTGAGCCTTCTGTAGTCAATACACATACGCCACCCTGTGACTGTCCTTGTAGGGACCAGTTCATTTTTTTCATTATGAACCACTGTCATTCCTCCCTTTTTGGGAACAACTTGGACAGGGCTCACCCAGGGGCTATCAGAAATAGGATAAATAATCCCAGCCTCTAGTAATTTAGTGACCTCTTTCTGCACCACCTCCTTCATGGCAGGATTTAGCCTCCTCTGTGGTTGGACCACTGGTTTGGCATTATCCTCCAACAGGATCTTGTGCATGCATCTAGCTGGGCTAATGCCCTTAAGATCACTTATGGACCACCCAAGAGCTGTCTTGTGTGTCCTTAGCACTTTAATCAGTGCTTCCTCTTCCTGTGAATTTAAGGCAGAGCTTATAATCACTGGAAAAGTGTCACTCTCTCCCAGAAATGCATATTTCAGGGATGATGGTAGTGGTTTGAGTTCAGGCTTAGGAGGCTTATCCTCCTCCTGAGGAATTTTCGAAAATTCCATTGCCTCCTCTGGCGCTTCCTGATCAGTTTGAGCATCCTTGAGGATGTTCTCAAGTTCTGATTCTAGGCTTTCAGCCATATTGATCTCTTCTACCAGAGAGTCAATAATGTCAGCGCCCATGCAGTCCTCTGGTGTGTCTGGATGCTGCATAGCTTTTACAGCATTCAACTTGAACTCATCCTCATTGACTCTCAAGGTTACTTCCCCCTTTTGTACATCAATGAGAGTTCGTCCAGTTGCTAGGAAAGGTCTTCCTAGAATGAGAGTTGCATTTTTATGCTCCTCCATTTCCAGCACCACAAAGTCAGTTGGGAAGGCAAATGGCCCAACTTTGACAATCATGTCCTCTATTATGCCTGATGGGTGTTTAATGGAGCCATCAGCAAGTTGGAGGCATATCCTGGTTGGTTTGACTTCTCCAATCAACCCAAGCTTTCTGATAGTGGATGCAGGTATTAAGTTAATACTTGCTCCAAGGTCACATAAGGCTACCTTGGTGTAAGTGCCTTCCAATGTGCATGGTATCAGAAAGCTTCCAGGATCTTGAAGCTTTTCTGGTAAGCTTTTTAGAATGACTGCACTGCATTCTTCAGTGAGAAATACTTTTTCAGTTTCTCTCCAATCCTTCTTATGACTTAAGATCTCTTTCATGAACTTAGCATAAGAGGGTATTTGCTCAAGTGCCTCTGCAAAAGGAATCTTTATTTCAAGAGTCCTTAAATAGTCTGCAAAGCGGGCAAATTGCTTATCCTGTTCCGCTTTGCGGAGTTTCTGAGGATAAGGCATCTTGGCTTGATATTCTTCAACCTTAGATGCTGCAGGTTTATTCCTTACAGAAGTGGTTGAAGAAGCCTTGTTAGGGGGATAATTACCAGAACCCTCAGGTGCCTGATTCTCCTTGGGTGTTTGAACGCCAGGAGTGGATAAAGTTTGGGCGTTAAACGCCAACTTCTCCCCCTTTTCTGGCGTTTGAACGCCAGAACTGGGCAGGGAATGGGCGTTTAACGCCAGCTTTCCTCCCTGTTCTGGCGTTTGAACGCCAGTATTGGGCAAGGAATAGGCGTTTAACGCCAACTTTCCTCCCCTTTCTGGCGTTTGAACGCCAATAATCTTCCTCTCTGGGCTCTTACTGTCCTCAGAGGGATTTTGAACAGTAGCTTGGTCATCCTCTGTCAACTGTTCCTTAATTGATTTCTTGCTCTTTTGAGCAGTGGCATTCAGTGTTTTCCCACTCCTAAGTTGAACTGCTTGACATTCTTCTGTTATTTGTTTAGATATTTGCTGTTTTGCTTGTTTCAACTGCAGTTCTATGCTCTTGTTAGCAACCTTAGTATCATGGAGCATTTCTTTAAATTCTGCTAACTGTTCTGTCATCAGGAGCAATTGTTGATTAAGCTCATTCATCTGTTCTTGAGGATTAGGGTCAGTGACTAGTGCCATGACCTCCTCCTTTGGAACGAACTCATTGCTAGAATATAAGTATTGGTTTCTAGCAACAGTGTCTATAAGCTCTTGAGCTTCTTCAATTGTCTTCCTCATGTGTATAGATCCACCAGCTGAGTGGTCTAAAGACATCTGAGCTTTTTCTGTAAGCCCATAGTAGAAAATGTCTAACTGTACCCACTCTGAAAACATTTCAGAGGGACATTTTCTTAGCATACCTCTATACCTCTCCCAGGCATCATAAAGGGATTCATTATCCTCTTGTTTAAAGCCTTGGATGTCCAGCCTTAGCTGTGTCATCCTTTTTGGAGGGTAAAAATGATTCAGGAATTTTTCTGATAACTGTTTCCATGTCTTTATGCTTGCTGTAGGTTGGTTATTTAACCACCTTTTTGCTTGATCTTTTACAGCAAATGGAAACAGTAACAGTCTGTAGACATCCTGATCTATCTCTTTATCATGTATTGTGTCAGCAATTTGTAAGAACTGTGCCAGAAACTCAGTAGGTTCTTCCTCTGGAAGACCGGAATACTGGAAATTTTGCTGCACTATGATAATGAGTTGAGGGTTTAGCTCAAAGCTGCTTGCTTTGATGGGAGGTATACAGATGCTACTCCCATATGCAGCTGTACTGGGGTTGGCATAGGACCCCAGAGTCCTTTTGGACTGGTTAATTCCACTTGAGTCCATGATGGACAGAAGGGAAATGATAATAATTGCAAAGGGATAAATTTTGTTTTTTTGAAATAACCGAAAAAAATAAAATTCAATAAAATAAAATAAAAGGAAAATAAAAGAAAATTCGAAAATTAAAAATAAAATAAGATCAAAGCAAATTGAGAACTGAATCAATTAATGAAAAAGATTTTGAGAACAGCAATTAAGAAGATATGATTGAAAAACTTTTATGAAAAAGATTTGATTTTTTTTTAAAAGAGGAAAGAGAAAACACACAAAGACACCAAACTTAAAATTTTAGAAAATCAAACACTAATTTTTCGAAAATTTTAAAGGAAAAACACAAAGAGGACACCAAACTTAGAACTTTTATGAATCAAAAAGGGCTAAGAACATGCAAAATTCGAAAATCACAAGAAAAACAAAATCGTGCAAATGACACCAAACTTAGAATATGAAACTGGACTCAACTAAAAAGACTCTAAACCAACAAAAACAAAAAGTCCTAATCTAAGCAACAAAATAAACCGTCAGTTGTCCAAACTCGAACAATCCCCGGCAACGGCGCCAAAAACTTGGTGCACGAAATTGCAATAACACTTTTGCAATCCCGCACAACTAACCAGCAAGTGCACTGGGTCGTCCAAGTAATACCTTGCGTGAGCAAGGGTCGATCCCACGGAGATTGTCGGCTTGAAGCAAGCTATGGTTATTTTGTAAATCTTAGTCAGGATATCAGAAATTATCAGGATTGATTGTAAAAAGCAAAAGAACATGTAATGGTTACTTGTACTGCAGTAATGGAGAATGGGTTGAGGTTTGGAGATGCTCCATCTTCTGAATCTCTGCTTTCCTACTGTCTTCTTCATCAAACACGCATGTCTCCTTCCATGGCAAGCTCGTGTAGGGTCTCACTGTTGTCAGCAGCTACCTCCCATCCGCGCAGTGAAAGCTAATGCAAAGCACTCTGTCACAGTGCCGCCAATCACCGGTTTGGTTCCCTCCCCTACCGGAATAGAATCACTCTTTTGCGTCTGTCACTAACGCCCAGTAGGTTACAGGTTTGAAGCACATCACAGTCATTCAATCATTGAATCCTACTCAGAATACCACAGACAAGGTTTAGACCTTCCGGATTCTCTTGAATGCTGCCATCAGGTCCTGCCTATACCACGAAGATTCCGATTAAAGAACTCAAGAGATAACTACTCAATCTAAGATAGAACAGAGGTGGTTGTCAGGCATATGTTCATAGTTGAGAATGATGATGATTGTCACGGATCATCACATTCATCCGGATTAAGAACAAGTGTTATCTTAGAACGGAAGCAAGCATGATTGAATAAGAAACAGTAGTAATTGCATTAATCCATCAAGACACAGCAGAGCTCCTCACCCCAACCATGGGGTTTAGAGGCTCATACTGTGGAAGAAACGTGTACAAAATGTTATGAGGTCATAAGGTACTGACTACAATGTCAAAAGGTCCTATAAGTAGTAAACTAGTATCCTCAGTTTTACAGAAATGAGTAAATGACAGAAAAATCCACTTCTTGGGCCCACTTGGTGTGTGCTTGGGCTGAGCAATCAAGGAAATTCGTGTAGAGACCTTTTCTGGAGTTAAACGCCAGCTCTCATGCCAGTTTGGGCGTTTAACTCCAACTTTTATTCCAGTTCCGGCGTTTAACGCTGGAATTTCTGAGGCCGGATTGCTACGCGGGTTTGGGCCATCAAATCTTGGACAAAGTATGGACTATTATATATTGCTGGAAAGCCCTGGATGTCTACTTTCCAATGCCGTTGAGAGCGCGCCAATTGGGCTTCTGTAGCTCCAGAAAATCCGCTTCGAGTGCAGGGAGGTCAGAATCCAACAGCATCTGCAGTCCTTTTCAGTCTCTGGATCAGATTTTTGCTCAGGACCCTCAATTTCAGTCAGAAAATACCTGAAATTACAGAAAAACACACAAACTCATAGTAAAGTCCAGAAAAGTGAATTTTAATTAAAAACTAATAAAAATGTACTAAAAACTAACTAAAAGATACTAAAAACATACTAAAAATAATGCCAAAAAGCATACAAATTGTCCGCTCATCAGGGCACCAATTGATTTGAGTGAAAACTTTTCATAAAACTTGCTTGAATCATATATATATTGTGGAACATGGTTTTTGAGCTAAGAACACAAGCTTGCGAGATTTGAGCCTAATGATGTGGTTACATCTTATAACCACTTATTTTTCCTTCTTGTGTGCAATTATTCTCTTTCTATGAATGTAATCTTTGATTTGTTTGATTCTTTATGTCCATTATTTTGTGTATTCATGCATTTATATGATTGAGGCCATCATTTCATTAGCTCACTTACCCAAATAGCTTACCTTTTACTCTCCATCGTTAGCCAACTTTGAGCCTACAATTAACCTACTTGTTCTTTAATTTAGCACATTACAAGCCTTAAAGCGAAAAATAATAATTGTCCTCTATTTGGATCTTTGATTAGCTTAGGCTAGTGTGTGTGAGTATCATTCAAGTGTGGGAACCTTGGGACATTGGGTGAATAAAAGGGTAGTTTTGTATTTTTATTGAAATAATTGGAAATTGGGTACATACTCATGTATTGATCAAATGTAAAACCTTATGCATTGATGCTCTTGTATGTAGAAAGGAAAAAAAAACAAAAGAAAAAAAAATAGAAAAAGAAAGAAAAAGAAGAAAAAGAAAAAAATAAGAAGGGGACAAAATGCCCCAAAGCAAAGTGAAGTTCAAATAAAATCAATGCATATGTGTAATAATCAAAAGAAAATGCATGAGTATGTGAAAAAGTGAAGGATGTGTAGTTAGGCTAGCTTTAAAATTGTATAGGATGTCATAGGTTAGGTGGGAAGTCTAAGCTTATCAAAGATTCAAACTTCAAGCTCACTTGACCAAATATGCATCCTACCTTGACCCTAGCCCCATTACAACCAAAGAAAAGACCTCATGATACTTGTATGCATGCATGAAATAGGTGTTGATTGTTAGAAGAAAAACAAATCTTGGAAAGCATGATTAGGAGAGAATTAAGAGAAGCAACCCTAAACACTTGAGCGAATAGAGTGCAAACACTACCGGTGAGGGTTCGATGCTCAATTACATGTTTCCACCTACAATCATCACTTTCCATGCAAGTTTGTAAAAATATTTAATAGCTCAATTCAATTGTGGTTTGGCATGGTTGTTAATACCTTTAGCCCTTGTGCATATATGCTTCTTGGGAATTGATTTATTTTGACCAAGCAATTGCATTCATTTAGATAGTTGCATATAGGTAGATTGCATTTAGTTAGTTCCATTGAATAAATGCCATGCCCTTTACTTCATTCTTAGTTTAAGCATAAGGACATGCTTGGTTTAAGTGTGGGGAGGTTGATAAACCCCGTTTTGACGGTTTATCTTGTATTGATTTTAGGGGATTTTATCACCTTTTACCCACATTTATTCAATGAAGTAGCATGGTTTTGTGATTGTCTCCTAATTTGTGCTTAGATGTGAAAACATACTTTTTAGGCCTTTAATTTGATGATTTTAATCACCCTTTGATTCCACTAGATGCCTTGATGTGTTCGTTAGTGATTTCAGATTGAAAAGGCTAGGAATGGATCAAAGGAGTAAAGAGGAAAGCATGCAAAGTGGAGAAATCATGAAAAGTCAAAGAAGTTGAACTCACACATGGACGCGCGCGCGCACCTGGCGCTTGCGCGCACCTTGCGAATTACCCCATGGACGCGTACGCGTGATGTGCACGTACGCGTCGATGCTGCTTTATGATTTTTTAATGAAAACATGGCCAACGAATTCTGAAGGGTTGTGGGGCCCAATCCCAACCAACTTTGGTGCCAAAGATGCTATTTAAAGCCAAGGATTGAAGAGCAAAGGGGATTCCATTCATTCACACTCATTAGGATTAGTTAGAAGTAGTTTCTAGAGAGAGAAGCTCTCTCTTCTCTCTAGAATTAGGATTAGGATTAGGTTTAGTTCTTAGATCTAGATTTTAATTCATGCTTTCATCTTCTTCTTCTCTTCAATTCCTTGTAGTTACATTCATTCTTCTTCCATTCTTTTGTTGTAATCTCTTTTATGTTGCTCTTGTATTTTGTTGTAGATCTACTTTTGTTCCTTCTACTTTCTTCTAATTCAATAAAGGTAATTCAATAATACTTGTGTTTCTTTTGATTGTTCTTGTTAATTCATTGCAATAATTGTGCTTTTCTTTTGTGCCTTCCAAGTGTTTGATGAAATGCTTGGTTGGATTTTAGTGTAGGTTTTGTTCCTCTTGGCCTAGGTAGAGTGATTAGTGACTCTTGAGTTATCTAATTCCTTTATTGATTGATAATTAGAAGTTGCTAATTGATTTGAATGCCTCTAAAGCTAGTCTCTTCTTTAGGAGTTGATTAGGACTTGAGGAATCAAATTGATTCATCCACTTGACTTTCCTCCATGGTTAGAGGTTAACTAAGTGGTAGCAATGAATAATGTGTTATCACAATTGAGGAGGATAACTAGGATAGGACTTCTAATACTCATATCTTGCCAAGAGTTTTGTAGTTGTTAGTTTATTTCCTTTGCCATTTATATTTCTTGTATAAAATCTCAAAAACCCCAAAATAACTCACAACCAATAACAAGACACTTTATTACAATTCCTAGGGAGAACGACCCGAGGTTCAATACTTCGGTTTATAAATTTTAGGGGTTTGTTTTAGTGACAAACAAATTTTTGTATGAAGGGATTATTGTTGGTTTAGAGACTATACTTTACAACGAGATTTCATTAGTTAAATTCTAAACCGTCAAAAATCCATTCATCAGGTGACAATTTCTAATCCCAACATTTTTGCATTTCATTTTTTTAGGTCTTTTAGGATTTTTAAAATAATAAAATTCTCCAAGAAAAACATTCTTAATAGGGCATTGACATCCCAATTGATTTGAGGAAAAAATTTTTCATTGAACTTGCTTGAATTATATATATATATTGTGGAACATGTTTTGAGCTAAGAAAATAAGCTTGTGAGATTTTGAGCCTAATTGTGTGGTTACATCTTATAACCACTTAATTTCATTCTTGTGTGTAATTATTCTCTTTCTATGATTGTGATCTTTGATTTGTTTGATTCTATATATCCATTATTCCATGTATACATGCATTTATATGATTGAGGCCATTATTTCAATTAGCTCACTTACCCAGATAACCTACCTTTTATCTTCCATTGTTAGCCAACTTTGAACCTACGATTAACCCCACTTGGTTCTTTAATTTAGTACATTATAAGCCTTAAAGCGAAAAATAATGAATGTCCTTTATTTAGATCTTTGATTAGCTTAGGCTAGTGAGTGCGTGTATCATTCAAGTGTACTTGGAACATTGGTTGAGGTAAAAAGGTGTTTTTGTATTTTGTTGAAAATATTGGGAATTGGGTACATACTCATGTGTTAATTAAATGTTCAAACCATATGTATTGATACCTTTGTATATAATTACATCAAAAAGAAAAAGAGAAAAACAAAAGAAAAAGAAAAAGAAAAAGAAAAGCAATAAAAATGGGACAAAATGCCCCAAAGTGAAGTTTAATAAAAATCAATGCATATGTGTGGTAATCAAAAGAGAATGCATGAATATGTGAAAAAAGTGAGGATTATGGGTAGTTAGGTTTGTTTAGAATTGCATAGGTTGTTATATAGGTTAGGTGGGAAGTTTAAGTTAATCAAAAATTCAAATTCTAGTCCACTTAACCATATATAACCCTACCTTAACCCTAGCCCCATTGCAATCTTGTGGAAAGACCTCATGATATTTGTATGCATACATAAAATAATTGTTGATTGTTAGATGAAAAACAAATCTTGAAAACTAATATTAGGGGAGAACGGAGTGAATCGACCCTATACACTTGAGTGACTAGAGCAGATACACATCCAGTGAGGGTTCGATTGCTCAATTACATGTTTTCACCTAGAATCATCACTCAATTCAATTGTGGTTTGACTTGGTTATTAATACCTTTAGCACTCATGTTCATATATTCTTTCTTGGAAATTGATTTATTTTGACCAAGTAGTTGTATTCATTTAGATAGATTACATGTAGATATGTTGCATTTAATTAGTTTGCATTGAATAAATGTTGATACCCTTTGTTTCTTTCTTGATTCTAGCATGAGGACATGCTATGGTTTAAGTGTGGAGAGGTTGATAAACCCCATTTTTAGGGTTTATCTTGTGCTTAATTTAGGAGATTTTATCAACTTTTCTCATATTTATTCAATGAAATGGCATAGTTTCATGACTTTCTCCTAATTTGTGCTTAAGAGTGAAAACATGCTTTTTAGGCCCTTATTTTAATTCACCTTTGATTCCACTAGATGCCTTGATGTGTTTGTTAGTGAATTCATGTTTAAAAGGCTAGGAATGGATCAAAGGGGTGAAGAGAAAAGCATGCAAAGTAGAGAACTCATGGAAAATCAAGGATTTGGGCTGCATACATCGACGCGCACGCGTGACATACGCTCATACGTGGAAGATGAAGTTGCATGGCAACGCGTACGCGTGACATGACGCGTACGCGTGGGAAGCAAAATTCCAAGCGACGCGTACGCGTGACCCATGCGTATGTGTCACAGCTCGCACGCGACTTCATTAAAGTGAAAACGCTGGGGGCAATTTATGAGCTTTCCAGGCCCAGATCCAACTCAATTCTGAGGCTATTACATGCAGAATTCAAGAGGGGTCAAAGAGGGGGGAATCATTCATAGACTTTAGTTTGAGAGAAAGATGTAGAATTATAGAGAGAGAGGCTCTCTCCTCTCTCTAGATTAGGGTTCTTAGTTTTTTCCTTTTAGATCTAGATCTCAATTTTACTTTTGCTTTAATTTTTCCTTTTGCTTTTATTTGTTCTAGCACTTTACTTCTCTTGTTATTTTCTTTATTTTGTCAATTCTAGTTTATGAACTCTTATGTTGATTTCCATTTTCTTTTAATACAATTTGTGATTTCCATGTCTTCTTATATTTGCTTTAGTTTTCTATTATTGATTTCTTGCCTTTGTAGTTATAGCTTCCTTTAATTCTTGCAATTTATGATGTTTACCTTTATTGCCTTCTATGTGTTTGAGGAAATGTTCCTTTTAGTTATGAGTAAGATTTTTCTCCTCTTGACTTGGATTGAGTAATTGGAAACACTTGAGTTATCAAACTCTCTTGTTGATTGATAATTGGAAGTTGCTAGTTGATTTGAATGCCACTAAAGCTAGTCTTTCATTATGATTTGACTAGGACTTGTGGTTTCAAATTGATATCCACTTGACTTTCCTTCATAGTTAGAGGTTAACTAAGTGGAGTAATGGACAATTCTTGTCACAATTGATGATGATAATAAGGATAGGACTTCTAGTTCTCATTCCTTGCCAAGAGCTTTCTTAGTTGTTAGTTTATTTTCTTTTTCTATTTACATTTCTTGTTCATTATTATAAAAACCCCAAAACATGCCTTCCTAGCCAATAACAAGAACCCTTCACTGCAATTCCTTGAGAGACGACCCGAGATTTCAATACTTCGGTTATTTTTATTAGGGTTTGTACTTGTGACAAACAATTTTTTTATTGAGGATTGTTTGTTGGTTTAGAACTATATATACAACGAGATTTCATTTGTGAAAATTCTATACCATCAAATAATTTCCTCTCATCACGGATCCTCTTTGGTTTGAAACTGAAAAAAAGCCTCGAAAACTGATCTTTCAGAGAACCACCGCGCAGCTAGACATCCTCCCAGAAATGAGTCCTATAACATTCTAACTTTTAGCATGTCATCATCGTACCAAAAGTAAGGAGTTACTAACCTATTTTCTTTATTTACTATTTAATATTGAGCCTTTAGTTCGATATCGTGTTTCAGTTTTATAAAAAATGCCAAAAAATTTTGTTTTTGTTTTTAAAATCATAAATAAAAAATCATCAAGTAATAATAATCACACAATTATTAATAATAATAAATATTATACAAAAAAATTCAAATGAAGCTCAGATACAATTCCTATCCCTCTGTATAAAATAAAATCTTAAATAACAATGGCGAGGAAATTCTATGAAAGAAACTCAACACATAAACTTAACTCAAATAAGACTAATAATCGCCCGCAGCTTCAAACTGAGTCTTCGAACCTGTGGCACTGAAAAGGTGAAAGATTTTGGGGTGAGAACAAACCACACGTTCTCAGTAGGGAATGAAAATGCCATAAAAGTAATGAATAAAATGCAAATAATTAACATACCCAAGGAATCTATGTTTTTATCAAACCTTTGAAAAATACTCTTGGTTTTACTTTAGCTAATTAATTACATCTTTTAAAATCTCTAATCTCACAACATATTTTAAATATAAAACTAGTTATATTAACTATCTCTCAGCCACATAATTAATTCTCAATCAAAACGTCCATTCTTAATCACTTTAATACATTCACAAGCTAATAGTACAAGCAAGAAATTCAGTTCAACGCACAAGCAAGTTACAACAAGACCAACGGCACAATCACAAAGAAATAAAACAATCAAACATAATCAAATGCAAATGCGCAAACAATATGATGCATGTCTGTCCTAAGTAGGCCATGAGCTCATGTGTCAGTTACCTACCTGCTCCTGACATTACCCGGCCACGAGTCTCAGATATGACTTTCCAGATGCATACAGTGTGCTTATAAGTCTTATGGCTAGGCCGCATACAGTGTGACTTTCAAATCAATGTGCTTACATCTGGAAAATAGTTCTCAGTGTGTGAGCGTCCCCACTATACATTTGGCACTAAGACCCAAACAAAGTCGCATCTGCTCTCCTGTGGCAGACAGGCTTTTAAAGCTTTTTCTTTATCTTTGCTCTTTGCTCTCCTGTGGCAGAGATTCCTTTCAGTTAATGCATTCTTTTAATCTTTGTTCTCTGCTCTCCTGTAGCAGAGATTCCTTTATCTATCTTTTCTTTACTTTTCGTTCTTATTCATTTCTTTCTTATCAAACCAAACTCATATCATAACTTAAATGAAATCTCTTCTCAAAGATTGGATTTAAAACATTATACTTTTCTTAATAAATTGAATTCAAAATAGAATAAATCTTTTCTTAACTAAATAAATCTCAAATAATTTAATTTTTCAAAATCAAATCTTTTAAAAATAGCATTTTAAACCAAGTCTCAAATTTTATAAAATTTCGACAGTACCTCCCCTAAAACTCGTACTTAGCCACCCTTACGGGTTTCCCCTTTCTCAACAATTCACCAGCCCTTTTCTCAACAATTATCAAATCAGTGAAATTCTTAATAATCAACATATTTTATAGCCATATAATTCTTAATAATTCTAAAATTATTCATAAACCCTCAAAATTATTGCTTCAGTTAAGGAATCAATTTTAAGAAATCAGTTTAGAAATCCATGCTCAATCTGTTTTTGGTTCATCAAACCTTAATCTCCACAATTCACTGATTTTTTTCTCAACAACGACCAAAACAGCAAGGTTCTCAACCCATTCAGTTTAGTGACCAAAGTTATTGATAATATAACCAAAATTTACAAGCACTCATTCTCAATACTCAGGAAACAGTCACAATCAAACCATCATCACAATAATTCCAAACTAAGCACAAGCCTAAATCAATTTAACACTCAACACAATATTATTCAGCCAAATTAACATATCCAGCAACCAATAATTCTCAAACAAGCTTGCAACAATATCCATCATCATCAAATAAATATCAATTTCACAACTAAATCAAGAAATAAGCGTAACCAGGAATTCGAGTAATTAGTTACTTTCAAACAATTAAATCATTATTCACGAATCACAGCCTCAAATCAAAATCATTCTCAATACCACACCAATCATAATTTCACAACCTCAATCCAAGCTTATCTCTATCAATTAATCACACAAAATGTTTATAAATTATTTTCAGTTACTCACTAAACCTCATTGGCATTCATAAATTAAAACAGTTAATTTTGAAATACATCCCCTACCTCAATTAACCGGAATTCGAAGAAATCGTTAACCATGACAAATTCCTTTTTCCTATCTCGTAACAGCAGTAGCCTCACACAGAACGAGAAGCAGCTACAACAGCCCCAAAACGACACCGATATCAATACTAGTTGTAACAGAATTTTAGAAGCAAAGTGGCAGAAATAAAATAAGAATATATGTGACTAGGATTAGAACATGAACATGGCAGAGGAATAAGTTTGAAGTAGAACAAGGATGAGAGTGTTACAATTTCAGAAATGGAGGAATCGAAACTAGAACAGCAGCTCCAGTGTTCTTCTCTAGCATCAAGGACGACAGTTTGGCTTACCATCATCAATAATAGCGAGCTCGGATGGAGGCAGTGGCTCCTCTGGCTCGCGGTTCCTGCAAAAGCTTCGTTCGTCACTTCTTTCCTCTTCTATTCGTGCATCCTGATGTTGAGAACAAAATCGTCAGCTAGGAATTTTATCTCAAGATAAGATTGGCGTTGTAAGTATAGCTCCAAACCAACAAATAATTTCCAAATCAAATGTTTTAAATTCAAATCAATTATAAACCGAGATCAAGAGTACTTCAACCTCAGGTCATTCTCCCTAGGAATTCAATTAAAAGTTCTATGCTTTCAGTTGTAAGGAAAAGGAGTTTTTGCAAAATCAAAGAATAAAAGATTAAAAGAACTAAGGAATGCTCAAAATTGGAAATTGATGCAAGCAAAAAGGAAGTAGAATCAAAACTAGTGAAAATGGTATAAATGCATAAAAGAGCCTTGAGTTGAGAATGAGGATCCAAGAAATTCTATCATTGCAATAACCACAACTATGGTAATTATCATGAGTTAGTCTCGTTTAGTTAACCTCAAACATCGAGGAGTAAGTCAAGCAAGCATAATTGGCCTTAATCTATAGGTCCTAACCAACTTACCTAACTAGTTGATAAAAGGCTAGCTTTAATGGAAACAAGAGTCAACTAACTCCTCAAGAATTACCACTAAATATCGGACATTATGACTTTAGTATCCTAGGAACTCAAATCTCAAGCCAAGGTATAAAAATCTACTCAAAATCTAAAGTTGGCATTTTCACAAACACCTTGTGTGCACAAAAGTAAAACATGGAAAATTGCAAGAAAAATTAGAAAACTATAACCAACTATCAACAAAACCAAACATAAACAAGCAATCAAGCATAAAGGAAGCATGAAACATAAAATTCATTGATTAGAACTTCAAGAAACATAAAATTGCAAATATGAACAAAGTAACTTGAACCAAAGGAAATGAAAATAAAAGAGCTTTAATTAAAAAGAAATTGAGAGTACTTACAATTAAAGAAGCAAAATCCAAAATCAAAGCTTGCTATAAAATGCTACAATGGAAATGGAAATGAAACCCTAAGAGATCAATCTACTCTACACTACTCCTACTCCTAATTACTATGTAAAACTAACTAAGTGAGCTCTAATGTGTTCCCCCTTGATATGTGTTGAATTCCTCTCTTTATGGCACTCCAAAACAGCATTCCAGCCTTCCAAAATGGGCCAAGAGGCCTCAGAAATCGCGAAGCATGTGTTTCATTAATGCAATCACGTGCAGGGTCCTGTGCGTACGCACAGATGTGTGCGTCTTTGGCTGAAAGTTGACCTGTGCATACGCATAGGTGCTTGTGCACATGCACACATGGAAATTCATTCTTGTGCGCACGCACGCGGGGTTGTGCGCACGCACACTTCTCTGTGTGTGCTTTTCCTTATTTTCTTCATGTGTTCTCCCTTGTACATGCTCTCTTCCACTTTTCGCCATCTATTCTTGCCTCTAAGGCCTGAAATCACTCACAAAACATATCATGGCATCGAATGACATAAAAGTGGGATTAAAATCACTAATCTAAGCATTAAAACGCATGTTTTCACATTTAGGATCAAATTAGGGACAAAACACAAAAGTATGCTATTTTGGTGCTTAAGTGTGAGTTTATGTGCTAAAATCCATCCAAATCAAGCCAAAATATATCGGAAAATATGGACTCATCAATTTTTCCACACTTAAACAATAGCATGTCCTCATGCTAAACCAATAAGGAGAATGATCAAAGGGGGTAATCAACTTATTAAATGCAACTACCTATATGCATGCAAGTATGTATATACTATCTATATATATCTGTCTATAGCTTCCTATGAAATTGGTGAAGACAAACAAACAAATTTCCAAGCAAGAGTATAGACATTTAGGGCTAAGCAAGGAAATAGTTCAATGCAAACAAAATCTAAAAAATTGATTCGAGTCATCAAAATGCAGTAACTTGCAAGAACTCATGATAAGAAAAATAGAAACATAGAACTGAGTAATTGAACCTTTACTAGGTGTGTATACACTCTAATCACTCGGTGTCTAGGGGTTTAATCACTCAAGTCTCTTTCTAATCATGTTTTCAAGGATTTGCTTTTCATCTAACAATCAACAAACAAGTGATGCATGAATGCAATTATCATGAGGACTTCATATGGTTGTAATGGGGTTAGGGTAAAGGTGGATAGATATGGTTAAGTGGACTAAATGATTGAATCCTTGATTAGTTTAAGTTTCCAACTCAACCTATATCAACCAAATCAAAATAAAAATGCAATCCTAACCTTCCATCATTTTCCATTCACTAACACTCATGTATGCCCTTTTCCATTCACATCACATATGCATTTCTTTATTCATTTCTTTTCTCTTTAGGGTGACTTTTGCACCCTTTTTATGATGATGTTTTTTTTTCAAAGTAATGCATATGATTTAGTAGTTCATACATGAATGCTCCTATTTTTCAAAATTTTCAATGAATACCCAAATCAAATATTTTCTCTACCAAAGCTTCCCATCATTCCCCCACACTTAAATGGAACACACTCCTTCAACCTAAGCTAATCAAGGATACAATCCAAGGTAATTCATGGTTTTTCGCTTAAGGTTGTGATGTGCTAATATCAAGAACAATGGGGTAAATAAAGCTCAAAGGGGGTTAACAATGGTAGATGCAAAGAGTAGGCTATATGGGAAAAGTAAGTTTAATTCAAAGATGGCCTCAATTATACTTAATGCAATTCAAAACATCAATTATTGGAAATAAAGAATCAAGCAAAACCAAGATTGCAATCATAGAAGAGATATAGCACACAATGAACAAAAATAGCGGTTAAAATATGTAACCACTCAATATAGCTCAAAAACCCACAAGGTATTTGTTCTTTACTCTTCTATGTTCCATAAAATCATTCAAGCAAGTTTGAAAACAGCTTTCTGATCAATTCAATAGAAAGCCCAAAAATTCTTGGAAATCCTCGTTGTTTTTCACCAAAATTATTTTCTATATGTATGTATATTGTGATGGATGCAATTTTTTTTTTCAAAATTTTCTTAGTTCTTTTCTTAATTTTCAACAAGCAAAAAGTAACATGAACAATTAGGATCAAAATGAGCTAGGCATAAGCTATTCACATCATCCAATCACAATTTATATCTATACTATATACCATGCAATATGTATGTATACCAAAATGAAAATGCAATACTAGACATAACTAGAAACAACTAATACTATATATATATATATATATATATATATATATATATATATCAAAGTACTAATATATAGCAAGAAGCAAAGTAAAGTGCCGAAAATATCTACAAAAACATAATAAAACTGAAGTAAACTAAATGACAAGTGTTCAGGAGAGAATGTTTACACCCAAAAAATAGTAGATCCTCTCCTACACCTAAATGATGCACGGTCCTCCGTGCCAAGAATCGAACCAGGGTGATCAACTCTGCGAAGCTCCACCGTCTGGTGGTGGTGAGTGGTGATGACGGTGATACACAATAATGACGCTGGAAGACTGTTGGGTGGGCTCAGGTGCGGGCTCCTCAAATTCCTGGCCAGCTGGCTCTGCTGCTGTCTCAGCTCTCGGCTTAGCTACAGTTGCCGGCTCCTCAACTATCTGAAATATTAACTCCGCTACTATCTGAACTGTAGACTCCTCAACTGTGGTCTCTGCCACTATCTACTCAGGGGGCTCGACTGCCTGGCCAGCTTCAGCTGCTGGCTCTTCAGGTTCTGGCTCCTCAGTCTCGGGCTCATGCTCTGGTGTATCCGGAGGAGGTGGCCCAGGATCTTGACCCTCGAACTTCGCCATAATCCACTGGAAGCGGCGAGCGTTGCGGCACTCAAAACGGTGGAGGGTCTCCAGGATCTCCTGACCCAGCTCATAGGGCATCTGAAGTTGGGGTGTGGGCACAGGAGGTGCTAGAGGTGCTGAGAACTCTGCTGATGACGGCAGCTCAGTGGTCTTCTTCTTCTTCTACGGCGGTCCGTCATAGTTGCCATACGGCAGAAATGGCTGTTTACTGATGAGGATAGACGTCCGGTCTGTTGGACGTCTCTCCACTCTAGATAGAGCGGCTAATCTGGTAATCAACGATGGGAAGGGGATGTTGTACTTCTACTGTTACGTCACCTTCCACATCAAATCTCTGATAAGGGGAAGAACAGAGATCCTTTTCCCCTCTAGAATAACCCATAGCAAAACTGCCACAAGGACTCTAATGTGCATGGCATGCGTGCTCGGTAGAATGTAGTCGGCGATGATATGTTGCCAGATCCTCGCCTCAGGATTTAGATCAATGCACGCAATGCTCTGCAGGACTGCATTTTCTCCCCTGTTATACTCCCATTTGGCCTCAGAAGTGCCAATCTTTTTCAGAACCACGTCCAATGATAGTTTGCCTGATGTCAATTCCTTCACTATCTGAGGGTAAGCGTCACGAGCCGAAAGAATATGCAGAATATCTAAGAGGGCCTCTAAAGCAGTATCACAGGTGTCCAGTGTGACACCTCTCAGAAAAACAGTTGGGGCATCCCTCTTTAGGAGATTTGCATAAAATTTCTTGACCTGGTGTTCATTGACTTCCACCGGATCGAATTCTACGAATCTCCAATGGTAAAAATTTAATCTATTCAAAATTTGGTCCGCATATTTCTCCGGTAAGTTCAGCTTTCTCTCGTAGTGAAAGGCTTTTGATTCCACGTTCTTGTATTGTTCTTGAGCTTCTGCATTAATGAACGTGTCCGGGTAAGTACTCGGAAGCGCGGGAAGAGAGCGAGCCAAAGGATTGGCTTTTTTCTTTCCTTTGCAAGGCATCCTTAAAAAGACAAAAACAGAATACAACTCAGGAGAAACAATTAAGAATCACAAAACAAACAGGAAAGAGTAAAACAATTCAAGTAAGAACCAATAAGGTAAACAAACATTCAATTAGGGGAAAACATGTATAAAGCAGTCAAATGCTCAATAAGAGTGCATTTTCCCACAATCAAGCAACCTAAGTAACAAATGAAGGAGTGAACAACAATTAAAGCATACATATGACTTAGGTGCGCAATGGAAGTTAATTAACTTGAGAGAAATTGATTATTGCAATTTTGCAATTGAAATTGGAAGACTTTGCAAAAATTGGCACAGAAGGCAATAATCACTTCCACCATTGAAGCACTTGCCTATTCACGGAAAAAGTGATAAAATGATCATACAACCATACTCTTGTTCCAAAAGCAACACTTGATCAAAATCAAATTGCATTGCTCAAAAAATGTTTGTAAGGACAAGTTATTGTATATGATCATTGGTGTTAAAGACATGTGAATAAACACCTAGTGAATTCACTCAACAAACGTTGTATTGTACTGCTATTAATGGCACAAACATATTTCAAGATTGTAAGTTTAATACTAGTTTGGTGTTGAAGTAGAAAGAAATGGCAGTCAGTACATAATGCAGCCCATTAGCATACTAATATACTATGCACTTGAAAATGCATCAAACAAAATGATTCCAGCTTGGTATTCTACACAACTGTAGATTTCAAGCTCAGTGTGATGTTCAAGCATGAATAACACAAGGTGCATAAACTAATTCATCTCAGACAACATCCACATTTAACAGAAAATTGCACAAGTAGAAATTAAAAATGCAGAATGGGAAGGAAATTCCAAATTCTATGCTGATCAGACAAAAGAATTAAATCAAAAATTCTATTCACGCATTTCAGCAAGCATGTTATTTGCATCAGTTAGAAACAGCAATCACAGTTCAATCACAGCAGCATTCACAATTCAGACATTGCAGCATTCAGTCCAGAGAAATCCAAAATACTCAGTCAATCAACAACAACATTCAATCCAGAAAACTAGAAATCATCTCACCTAAAGCCACCTAGTTACTAAAATAGAAAATAAAAGCAAGCAAAATAAAGCAGCAGAAAAATAAAACAGGGGCAGGAAAGTAGAAAGAACCTGCGCTATAGACGCAGAGGAAGAAGAAGAAGGAAGGGACGGAGAAAGAGGGTTACAGCGGCACAGAGGTCCGCCGCTGCTAGTGGCCGCTCGCCGGAACGGGAAGGCGCGGTCTTGGGCTCCTGGCGCGAAGACAGGGGGTGTTGCAGAGGCAAAGGGACATGGAGAAGAAATGGAGAAGAAGGAGAAGAAAGAATAGAGAGAGAAAGAAGAGAGAGAGGGGTGTCGGTGACGGTGGTGTGGTCGCTGGTGGTGGCGCGGTGGACGGAGGTGGTTCTCGGTCGCAGGGTTGAGTGGCTAGGGTGGTTGGTGTGGTGTTCTTCAGAAAAGGAGAGAAGAAGAAAGGGTTGGGGTCTGGTGTGGAAACTGAAGCGCGCTGGTCTTCTTTTCTAATTAACGTTCGAAAACTGACCTGTGCGGACGCACAGAGCAGTGTGCGGATGCACACAAGGAAGAAGGAAAGGTATGCGCGCGCACAACAGTGTGCGAGCCTGCGAGCAGAAAGCTTCTCGCGTTCTGTGGGGACGCACAAGGAAGTGTGCGCGTGCACAGAGGGGGGAAAAGGGTTGTGTTCACACGCACAAGTGATGCGTGCGCTGCGAGCAGGGGTGTTGTCCAAGGCTGTGCATGCGCTCAGTGCTATGCGCACGCACAAGTGTGTTTTTTTTTGTAGAACAGAGGAAGTGTGCGGGTACAGAGGAAAAAGGGGCAGTGTACCCACGCACAAGCTGTGCACGTGCTAGGAACAGAGGGAGCGTTTAGGGATGTGCGTGCGCACGTTTCTGTGCGTACGCACGGGAACTGGAAAACAGGGGAACTGTGCGGACACACAAGGCTGTGCGCACACACAGGACTTCGTTCCTGCAACAAAAATTTTGCCACTAAAGCATCAAACATGACATCCAAAACAAGTTTTCAAGTCCCAAAACATCATAAAACTCCCAAAAACACATTCGTCCATTAAAATCATCCAACAAACATCAAAATAAATCTAACCAACCAAGCAATATAGCCAATTATTCATGAAACAAAAGGTAAAAGAGAGAAAGCTAGAAGGATATTACCATGGTGGGGTGTCTCCCACCTAGCACTTTGGTTTAAAGTCCTAAGTTGGACTTGGTGAGGAAATCCTTGTTAGGGCGGCTTATGCTTCCACTCTTCTTTGAATCTCCAACCAAGTTTGCTCTTGATTGACCTCTGGGGTCCCAAATAGATTGCATCAAACTCATGAGAGACTTTAAGCTAGCAACTAGGATCCAACTTTGTTGACTCTTGAAATTAATGTCCGGATCCCATACTTTAGTCTTTTTCTCATCCTCCTCTTGATCTTCACCCTTGCACTTGGATGAATAATGTCTTAAATCACCATTAGAACACTTGTGCACTCCCCAGAATCCACTAAATTGACTCTTGCACCATAATTGAACTCTAAATGTTGGATTGGCTCCTTTGATGAACTTTCCATTTCTTTGCCAATTAACATTGTTCTGTCTACCATCTACTACTCCAAGAAAGGTTTGAAGTTGACAATCCATTTCTAAGACGGCATATTGATGTGGGGCTAGGAAGCTTGTTAGAGAAATCTTCACCCACTCAATTTGTTCATGCACAAATACTTTTACTTCTTGGTAACTAAAATCTTCTTCAACCTCTTTTAAATTCTCCTCATCATCACTCAAGTAAAAAATTGAAGGTTGCGTGAAGTCCACATCAACATCTCCTTCCAAATCTAACAAGGGAGGTTCATGAAGGTCATTGAAGGAATTATCCAAGTTGGACAAAAAATCTTGAATGATGAAATTCTCTTGATCAATTCCTACCAACTCTTTATTTATCTCCTTTTGCACTTCATGTTGTGACTTGACAACTTCTTCTTGATTTTACAATTCTTCTTTCACTCCACACTTTTTACTTGGTTCCACACATTCATCCACTAGAATTTTTCGCTTGTGGCATGAATGCAATGAAGCTAAATGATCCAAGGCTTTCGCTAAGGTAGACATGACTTGCTCTTGCTTCTTCCGGAACTTTTGTTGTTCTTGAATGAGCATGAAAAGTACTTCTTGTGTGGCTTGATCCATATATGAAGATGAAAATTGAGGTGATGAAGGTTGACAATCAAACTCATGAGGATAAGAATTTAGGTTTTGTATGTAGTGAAATGATGGTGTATAGAATTGGTGACTAGAAAGGTAAGTGTTTGGGTTCCATTTGGGTGCATTGTGGTGATGGTGTGAAAAAGTCATAGAGAAAATATAAACAAAAACCTACTAACAAAAGCAAACAAACAACCAAAAAGTGCTATTTACACTATTAACATATTTACACCAACTAAAAGATAGCGCTCGATTGCATCTCCCCGGTAACGGCGCCAAATTTGATGTTGAGAACAAAACCGTCGGCTAGGAATTTTATCTCAAGATAAGATTGGAGTTGTAAGTATAGCTCCAAGCTAACAAATAGTTCCCAAATCAAATGTTTTAAATTCAAATCAATTATAAACCGAGATCAAGAGTACTTCAACCTCAGATCGTTCTCCCTAGGAATGCAATTGAAAGTGCTACGCTTTCGGTTGTGAGGAAAAGAGGTTTTTGCAAAATCAAAGAACAAAAGATTAAAAGAACTAAGGAATGCTCAAAATTGGAAATCGATGCAAGCAAAAAGGAAGTAGAATCAAAACTAGTGAAAATGGTATAAATGCATAAAAGAGCCTTGACTTGAGAATGAGGATCCAAGAAATCCTATCATTGCCATAACCACAACTATGGTAATTATCATGAGTTAGTCTCGCTTAGTTAACCCCAAATATCGAGGAGTAAGTCAAGCAGGCATAATTGGCCTTAATCCATAGGTCCTAACCAACTTACCAAACTAGTTGATAAAATGCTAGCTTTAATGGAAACAAGAGTCAACTAACTCCCCAAGAATTACCACTAAATATCGGACATTATGACTCTAGTATCCTAGGAACTCAAATCTCAAGCCAAGGTGTGAAAATCTACTCAAAATATAAAGTTGGCATTTTCACAAACACCTTGTGTGCATAAAAGTAAAACATGGAAAATTGCAAGGAAACTTAGAAAACTATAACTAACTATCAACAAAACCAAACATAAACAAGCAACCAAGCATAAAGGAAGCATGAAACATAAAATTCATTGATCAAAACTTCAAGAAACACAAAATTGCAAATATAAACAAAGTAACTTGAACCAAAGGAAATGAAAATAAAAGAGCTTTAATTAAAAGGAAATTGAGAGTACTTACAATTAAAGAAGCCAAATTCAAAATCAAAGCTTGCTATAAAATGCTACAATGAAAATGGAAATGAAACCCTAAGAGAGCAATCTACTCTACACTACTCCTACTCCTAATTACTATGTAAAACTAACTATGTGAGCTCCAATGTGTTCCCTCTTGATATGTGTTGAATTCCTCTCTTTATGGCACTCCAAAACAGCATTCCAGCCTTCCAAAATGGGCCAAGAGGCCTCAGAAATCGCGAAGCTTGTGTTTCATTAATGCAACCACGTGCAGGGTCCTGTGCATATGCACAGATGTGTGCATCCACTCACTTGGCTGAAAGTTGACCTGTGCGTACGCTGGTGTGGGAATTACAATCCACAGACTAACCGGCAAGTGCATTGGGTCGTACCAAGTAATACCTCAGGTGAGTGAGGGTCGATTCCACGAGGATTGATGGATCAAGCAATAATGATTGATTAATTGGCTTAGTTAGGCAAGCAGAAAAGGGTTTTGAGACATTCAAAAAGTTTAAATTTGAAAATATCAGAAGACAGGTACGCAAGAAAATAATTTGAAAATAAAATATTGGAGAAACAGTTAAGGCTTCAGAGTTATCTATGTTTCCGAATTAACTTTTCTTACTAACTATTTTAATTATGTAGGATTTAATTTATGGCAAACTATATGTGACTAGACCCTAATTCCTTAGACCTTCCTAGTCTCCTCTAAAATTCATCAACTGCCAATTCCTTGGTCAGTTAATTCCAATTAGAGGGTGATGATCAAATTCCAGTTTATATGCCACAAAAACTCTAATTACCCAAAAATAAAAGGATTATATGTCATGTATCCCGTTAAATCCAGATAATTAAAATTTAGGAGAAATTATTTTCAAGCTGTTGTTCAAGTAAAGAGCTTTTTCAAGTTTTAAAAGAACTCAAATAGAAAGAGGGTCATACTTCCGTTCCACCAAAATTCATAAGATAAAGAGCGAAAACAATTCTTAAATTATAAATCCATACATAAATTAAAATAGAAAAAGTAATAAAATCAATCCATACAAATAGACAGAGCTCCTAACCTTAACAATGGAGGTTTAGTTGCTCATGAAATGCGGAATGTAAATTTGTATAGAATTCTCTAATGGAATCCCCTTAATGGAACCTCCTCAATAGAAGAGAAGTCTCCCTTTTTTATAACTAATCCTAATTAATTTAAAATCTAATATCTAAAATTAAGATAATATCTTTTCCTATTTTAAAATCAAATTTGAATTTAAATCAGAATTAACTAACTACTCCGCGTCTTGTAACGTGGGGACCACTTGGCTTCATTGGATCCGCGCCTAACTTGGGTGCTAAAATGGGGCCCAGAAATAACCCCCCAGCATTTTCTGCATTTTCTGCACGTGGCACATGTCACGCGTACGCGTCAGTCACGCGTACGCGTCAGTCATGCGTATGCGTCGATGGTCTTTTTCGCAAATCATGTGGACGCGTCGGTCACGCGCACGCATTGCTGTGCAATTCTTCAAATCACGCGTATGCGTCAGTCACGCATACGCGTTGCTCCTCGCTGCCATCTTCTTTGATTCTTGTGCTGCAGAAACTCCACCAAATCCAGCTGAATGCTACATAAAATAAAAACAAAATTGCAAAAGACTCAAAGTAGCATCTATATTGGCTAAAAGATAATTAATTCTTTATTAAATTCAATAATTTATATGCAAATTCACTAGGAAAAGATAAGAAAGATGCTCACGCATCATACGCACAGGTGCTTGTGCGCACGCACACATGGAAATTCATTCTTGTGCGCACACACGCGGGGTTGTGCGCACGCACACTTCTCTGTGTGTGCTTTTCCTTGTTTTCTTCATGTGTTCTCCCTTGTACATGCTCTCTTCCACTTTTGGCCATCCATTCTTGCTTCTAAGGCCTGAAATCACTCACAAAACATATCATGGTATCGAATGACATAAAAGTGGGATTAAAATCACTAATCTAAGTATTAAAATGCATGTTTTGACATTTAGGATCAAATTAGGGACAAAACACAAAAGTATGCTATTTTGGTGCTTAAGTGTGAGTTTATGTGCTAGAATCCATCCAAATCAAGCCAAAATATATCGGAAAATATGGACTCATCACATCCCTCCTCTTTCTCTGCTACAACATCGACAGCAATTATGACGAGCTTGGCTGCAACTGATAGGGTTCGACAGTGACAGTAGTGGCATCTTCGACGGCGAGCTCAACAGTGACCAGGCGCGACAGAGCTGGCGGCGTCCTCTCTTCCATCGCGTCTTCTCTCTCTCTCTCTCCTCTTTGTCGGTGACGTGTAGGACAGCGGCTCCAAGGCAGATCAACAACGACGCTCATGATGGGCTCCACGGCGGTGGGACGCGAGTGCAGCGGTAGCAGCGAGGCAGTAGCCCCTTCACCTTCTCTTCTACCCTCATCGTTTCTTTCTTTCTTTGGTCTTTTCTAAAGCTGTGTTGGGTTTTGGGAAAAAGGGGGTGTGGCAGTGAATGTGAGTGAATGGTGAGGAAAGGATGGCGTGGCTCTCCAAGGAGTTAACAAGTTGGGGGGTACGTGTGTGTATTTTAGAAATTGGGGTTAGGATTAGTATATTAGGAATAAGGGTTTAGAATTGGGAATTTAGGGTTTGAGTAGAGTTTTAATTTAAAATTAAATTTAATCAATATAATTAATTTTAAGAATATTATTTTATTTTTTTCAAATTACAAATTATTTTTAATTAAATACTTCTATTTTAAATTCATAGATAAATAAATAAATTTTTCTTTTAGTTCATAATATTAATTAAATTTTTTAATTATTTAATTTAAATTATATACAAAACTCTCTTTTATCTTTAATTACTAAAATTTTGAATTTTATTTAAGCAAGAACCATTAATTTCAGTAAATAAAAAATATCTAATTATAATTGAAATTTATATAAAATCGAATTAATTTAAAATTCGAAGTCTCGTAACATTCCTAAAAATAAAACCACATATATAAACATAAATAACTCATTATTTATTTTCTAAAAATCTGGGGTCTTACAAGTCCTTCTCCCATCACCAACTTTTATAGACAACCTATTAATCATCTTCTGTCTTATTTACTGATCCTTGAATTATATCTGGCAAATATCCTTCCAGGAACCTCCGGACAAGTAAAACCTGGGAGGACAGCAACACATTTGGGTTCAGGTTATTATAAGAACAAACCACCTTCTTCCACAACGGACACTCCTCTTTTGAAAAGCGCCACCATCATTTAAATAGAAGGATGTGTTACGCACCATGGCATCCCCGACATCCAACCCTCCAAATTTTTTGGGGCCTTGCACTATTTCCCACCTGACCAAGGCCATACCATTCCTACCATCCTCCTTACCCCATAGAAATCTTCTCTGTAAGAAAATCAGTTTATTTGCAACAGCCTTTGGCATCTTATATAAACTCAAATAATATACAGGGAGGCTATTTAACAAAGATTTAATGAGCACCAACTTATCGGCCTTATTGAGAACCTTGACTTTCCAGTTTTCATATGCTAAATTTTTCCTCCACTTTGTCTATAATTGGCTTCCAAGTCTTCACCAATCTCCGATTAGCTCTTAACGAGATCCCCAAGTATTTAACTGGAAGAGAGACTTCCTTACAGCCCAGCACGCTGCACATACGTTGTACCCACTGATCATCACAGTTAATTGGAATCAAGCTAGATTTATCAAAGTTAATACTTAACACCGACATCAATTCAAAACAACAAAGAATCCTCCTGTAATTCTTAACAGTTTCTTCCTTTGGAGGGCAGAACAAAATAGTATCATCCACAAACTAAAGATGCGACAGCTCGATATGATCTCTACCAACCAGTAGCGGAGATACACGACCGTTTCTAACCGCCTCCCCAAACATTTTGTGTAGAACATCAACGACAAGTAAAAATAGAAATGGAGATAGTGGATCACCTTGTCGTAAGCCCCTTTCCATCTTAAACAGCTTAAATGGCGAACCGTTTATCAATACTGATATAGAACACGAACTGATAAACTCCATAACCCACCTCTTCATCTTCGTCCAAACCCCATCTTCTGTAACACCAGGTCCACAAAGCTCCAGTTGACTCTACTATATGTTTTCTGAAAGTCTAACTTTATTATCACCGCTTCCTTCTTCCACAATTTTTAATCCATTGAACAGTTTTGCACACAACAAGAGTTCCTTCATAGATTAATATCAGTTTATATATAATTTTTTAATTATATATTAATATAAATTTATAAAAAATAATATCATTAAAATAAAAATAACAATATTTATTTCCAATATATATGGGTTCATTATTATTATTATTATTATTATTATTATTATTATTATTATTATTGTTGTTGTTGTTGTTGTAGTATTAATTCATTCTTTTATTTTATTGTGTATTAAATTAATTAAGATGATAAGTAACTTATAATTTAATTAAAAGGTCATAGATTATTCAAGTATTGCAAACAGCAAAAATATTTTTTATGAATTATATATATATAATAAAGGATATTTTAAAAAAAAATCAGACACTAATTCATATTACATTCTCACTATATATAGTATGGATTATTATTATTATTATTATTATTATTATTATTATTATTATTATTATTATTATTATTATTATAACTGGGATATTATTATTATTATTATTATTATTATTATTATTATTATAACTGGGTAAATCCAATTCATAGAAATAAAATTTATATTATTAGATATTAGATATTAATTTGAAGATTATTCTGTGAGATGCCAACAATGCTTATAATGTCCATAGAGTTGACTGTTCAAGTTAGGACATGTGGCAAAAAGGATTAGTGTTAATCATTTTTATTGATATTCTAATCAAATGATATAGTAATATAAAAGAATGTGACCACATCCAATTATGAACAAGACAACTATAAAATGAAGAAGAAAATGGATAAAAGAAAAACTCTGGACCTGAAAATTGTGGTGAGATACATTCAACTTATTGTTGTAAGTTGCAACATGTAATAGAAATGGAGAAAAATAGAAAGAAAATCATACTTTTTATGCCATTTGGAGAAGTAATAATAAAAAAGAAACAATGATAATCCGAATGTTTATTTGAATTTAAAGAGACAACAACGAATATAATAAGAGAGTTGTTTAGTTAAAGATGTTTAAAATAACTTTTTTTAAAATGTTTTGTTTAGTTAAAGATGTTTAAAATAATTTTTTTTAAGATGTTTGGTTTTTTTAATTAAAATTTAATATATGGAATTGATTAAATTATATTTTTTTGTTAAAATTAGATCAGACAAATTAATTTGATAGAAAATTTAATAGTAAATCAGATTTTGAATTGGTTTAAATTAGTATTTTTTTAGAAAATAACTACAATACCCTTATTATAGGAGAGAAGTATTATTGATTGCTCGTTAGCCTAACTCTAAGTTTAAAAGAAGAAAGCACTTTCTTTTTCTTTTAGGTTATGAAGGTGATTATAACTAGAATGCCGCTTTATAACCTACGCTTCCTTCTAAGGAATTGTGAAATGCTCAAGGAGAAGGAAAAACGAAGTCTACGAAACTACAAAGTAATTTTCATCCTCCATCCCTAGAAAGTTCGAAAACTTTCTCTCTCAACCCTGTGTTGTCTTTCATTATTTTTCTTTCTTATTTTTAGGCATTTTGCAATATTCTCTTTTCCGAGTTACCACTTTCTCTCTCTTTCTACCACTCCAACCCCAATTATTCTTCTTTTGTATTTTGATAACTTCTCTTTCTTCCTTTTTCCTCCAAAAATCAAACCTTTACCTTCCACACAACAACTCCTTTTCTGTTCACTCAAATTTTATCCCTCTTATTTTCTTCTCTAAGCACCTTTATTTCTCAACAAGAGTGGTTTCATTTTCAACAAGTAAGCGTCCGGTTGTAGTGTGGTGTAGCTTGATCCTACCTTCACACACCTCCATTACTCTTTAGGAGGCATCTGCCCCAGATAAACTATCCACCCCGTAGTGTCCCCCCTTCAAAGCTATCTTATAGTCATGAGCTCACCGGCACCATTGGAATCGGGGTCAGCACCGGCGTAGACGGAATCGAGATCACTATCGGCGCAGCCAATCCCAGTCCGAAAGCTGGTAAAGGTGGCCTCCATAGCCGCTGGAATCCATCTTACCTCGACTGTATAGATATCATGGCTAACACCAGCCTACGAGGTTCTTAGAGTACCGAACAGATGGACCTCTTTGGTCTGGCTCGGCGGTGCCGTTTTCTAGCACTGTTCTCCTCAGTTACTACAGCAACCGATGCACGTGTAAACTTTGGCGCCACCATCCTTTCATCCTTGCCGGTGCCATTGCCGTCACCATAGCTCTTTTGACAATTGGTTTCGCTGCAAACATCGGCTACGCTTTTAGAGACAGCCTCTCCTAGAAAACTCGGCCACGCGCCATAGCCATATTTGGGATCGGATTCTGGATAGTGGACACGTCGATCAACATGATCGAGCCCATTGCAAAGCCTTTCTTGATGACCTTGCCGCCAGCAACCAACGGAAGATCACACAGGCACACATGTTCTTCTCATTTTTCATGGCAGTGGGAAGCATGCTGGGTTATTTCGCCGCGTTCTTTAGAAGATTCGAGGATATGTTCTCATTCACGGTGACAAAAGCATGCGACTGGTTCTACACGTAGGGGAAGAACGCACAACTCGATAGGAGAGAAGTGTTATTGATTGCTCGTTAGCCTAACTCTAAGTTTGAAATAAGAAAGCCACTTTCTTTCCATTTTAGATTATGAAGATTATTGTAACTAGAAAGATGCTTTATGACTTACGCTTCCTTCTAAGGAATTGTCAAATGCTTGAGGGGGAGGGGACGAAGTCTCCGAAACTACAAAGTAATTTTCATCCTCCATCCCTCGAAAGTTCGAAACTCTGTCTCAACTCCGTGTTATCTTTCATTATTTTTCTTTCTTATTTCCCATCCTCTATCCCTCGAAAGTTCTTTCTCTCAACCCTGTGTTGTCTTTCATTATTTTTCTTTCTTATTTTCAGGAATTTTACAATAATCTCTGTTACCAGTTACCACTTTCTCTCTCTTTTAACCACCCCCAACTCGAATTCTTCTTCTTTTGTATTCTGATACCTTCTCTTCCTCTATTTTTCCTCCAAAGATTAAACCTTTACCTTTCACACAATAATCCCTTTTTTGCTCACTCCTCAAAGTTTACCTCCCTTATCTTCTTCTCTAAGCACCTTTGCTTCTCAACAAGAGTGGTTTCACTTTCAACAAGTAAGTGCCCAGTTATAGTGTGGTGTAGCTTGAGCCTACCTTCGCACACCTCTGTTACTCTTTAGGAGGCATCTGCCCCAGATAAACTATCCACCCTGCAGTGTCCCTCGGTCGTTAGCTAATTCAATTATTTCAAATAAAATTGTTTTATGGGTGGTTCTTAAATCACTTATTATAGTATTTAAAATATAATTTAATTCGATTATGAAATTATGTTATTTATATATAATGTATTTTGTAAATTTTTGTATGAGCATTCCTTGTGCGATCCTAGTGCGATCCCCGTGCATCACACGGGTCACTCACTATTATTCACACTATAGTATCCCCATTTCTAGCTGTGTTTTCCATCTCATCCTCAGTTACTACATCAACTGATGCACCTATAAACTTGGGTACCACCGTCCTTTCATCATTGCCGGTGTTGTTGCTGTCACCATTGCTCTTTGTCGATTGGCTTCGCCGCAGACATCGGTTACGCCTTTGGAGACGACCTCTTCAAGAAAACTCGAAAGCGCACCATAGCCATTTTTGGGATCAGATTTTGGATGTTGGACATGTCAATCAACATGATCGAGGTCCCTGCAAAGCCTTCTTTGATGACCTTGCCGCCAGCGACCAATGGAAGATCAGACTGTCATAAACGTTCTTCTCATTCTTCATGGCTGTGAGAAGCGTGCTGGGTTACTTCGTCGCGTTCCTAAGGAGATTCGAGGATATGTTCCCATTTACAGTAACAAAAGCATGCGATCGATTCTGCACGTGGGGGAGGAACGCGCAACCCGTTTGGAGAGGAGTGTTATTGATTGCTCGTTAGTCTAACTCTAAGTTTGAAGGAAGAAATCCACTTTCTTTTCATTTTTAAGTTATGACGGTGATTGTAATTGGAAAACTGCTTTTTGACCTACACTTCCTTCTAAGTAATTGTGAAATGCTCGGGAGGAGGGGGGCAAAGTCTTTGAAACTACAAAGTAATTTCTATCTTCCATCCCTCGAAAGTTCGAAAGCTCTCTCTCTCTCTCTCAATCTTGTGTTATCTTTCATTATTTTTCTTTCTTATTTCCCATCCTCCATCCCTCAAAAGTTCGAAAGCTCTCTCTCAATCCTGTGTTGACTTTCATTATTTTTCTTTCTTATTTTCAGGCATTAAGGAGGAATTGGCCAAGGTATAATTTTGGTTTCTCGTAGATAATATAAAATGTTCCGTAAAATCATAGGCTAGACGACCATATGATATGTTGGAATGTTTAAGTATGTTAATGTTTAGTAACCTTGATGGAAATATGGAATTATCTTGAGAATGAGTTAAAGAATGATGATTTTGTTGATGGATGATTTTGGTGTTTGATGATAGTAATGTATTATGATGAGTTATGTTGTATGATTTTGGATTGTTTAGAGTGAAAATCAATATAACTGAGTAAGTGATGTAAAGGGAAGAGATGGAATGGTTGTAATCCTATTTTATACACATTGTGTGTGGTTTTGAGGAGTATATATTAGTTTTGAAATGAAAGTTTGGTAAAACTAGAGGTTTGATAAATTTTTGTGAAACTTGATTTTTGACCAATTTAGGTAGACCATAACTCGGTTTTCGAACCCTCAATTTTTGTTAAACTTGTTTTAAATAAAAATTGGGTCAATGAAGTTTACGCCATTCGAAGAACGGACTAAAAATAATTTTTAACAAAAAGTTATGTGCATCGTAAGTTTGGTGTGCAAAAATGAATTTTGCAGGACTTAGCAATTTTTTTAACACTTATGGAAGACATGTATACACGAGCACACATGCAACACGGACTCTGGACTCTGTCCAGATGTCCCGCATATGCGGGCGTATGCATGTATACTTGAAAGGGGAATCTTACAGGCTCGCGTACGCGGGCAAGTACCACGTGGCGCAGGACATCTTCCCTGTCCAAGGGGCTCGCGTACACAGGCGAGGGTCGAGTACGCAAGTTGGGCAAATGACAACCCCGCGTACGCGAAACATGGCACGCATACGCAGAACCTCGGTTTTTAAGAAAAGTGAATTTTTATGATTTCAACCCATTTTATAACTTCTAAACCTCTAAAGTTACTTCTAAAGTCCCAAATTTAGTTCCTAATCATAAGGAGAGGGGTAAGCTTAGAGAAGAAGTTAACTTGGCGGTGAAGAAAAATTTTGAAGTAATGATTTGTGGTCGATAAAGTGCAAAAATGATGATGATGGTATGAATGATGAATTAAAATAATGTTGAGAAAGAATTTTTGGATGAGATACCTGAGCAGTAGCAAGGATTGTGGTAAGTCCTGCTTGCTTCGGGTCAGTGATCGAGATATTTGGGCAGTAGCAAGGATTGTGGTTCGTCTTGCTTGCTCCAAGTTAGTGATTGTAATGCCTGGGTAGTAGCAGCAATAGTAGATTATTCCACTTGCTCCAAGTTGAGTTTTTAAACACCCGCCTGGATAATAGCCGCAATAGTGGTTTATTCCACTTACTCTGGGTTAAGCGGGCAAGGGGGTTGTGGCTCAGACCCACTTGCTTCTTGATGGGTGTTTCTGTCCAAGGTTAGCTACTAGGACATGTCGGATTAGCTATATAATCGACAGATGATATCATCAGCTATAGAACAGGCATGTATTATATGCATTTGTATGTTTTACTTGAGTGTGCATTGTTTTGGTTTGCCTAATTGATTATCTATGCTTATTTGAGACTCGCCTTACTTGCCATACATGTACCCTATCTGTGTTCTGTTTGTTTGTCTTTTTTATCCTTGCAACTGAGAGATTTCTCATGCTGGTGGAGAAGACGTTGAGGATTGTTCTACCGATATTTCGGAGGTTTGGAGAAAACAGAAGGTGAAGGATTTAGTTACAATCAGATTTAGAACTTGAGAACATTAGATAACTTACCCTATAGCTGGTTTAGTATATCTTTTTAAGTTTAATTCTGAATATCGGAGTTCTAGGATTGCCTTTGACTTTTCGAGACCTTATATCTTATATATGTTGGCACCTTTACCATGCTGAGAACCTCCATTTCTCATTTCATACATATGTTGTCATTTTTCAGATACAGGTCGAGAAGCACCTCGTTGAACATCTAGAGGTTCCTTTGGCAAGCGAAGTTGGGTGTTATATTAATTTGGGTTGTCGGTTACGTATTGTGGGTCATCAAAATGAAGCATTTCACTAAGTGAGTTTACCGTCGGATTTTTCTGCCGATAAATCTTACCCTAAAGGACGCGCTAATTTTTTTTGTTTTTCCTCCAATTATTACCGATAACTTTACCGTCGGAATAATAAATCTACCAAAAATAATTTAACCTGACGAATTTGATGTCAAACTCATTAGTAAATCCGCCGATAAAGCACTAATTTATTGGGATATTGTTAAACATTCTTACCCATGGTTTAACAAAACTAGAATTTGTCAAATATGCAACAATATTAATCTCAATTTATCTTTTAAATGCAGCTTAATGTTTCAAACATTTTATTTTAACCCCAAAAAATTTAAAACGAATTTAATGTTGTCTTACCGTTAAATTTAGTTCGAATAATTAATGAAAATTTTTTACATTTTTAATTATTGGTAGGTCAATTTTACTTACATATTAAAATTAAATATTATATTAGTTTTAAAATATATTAATTATTCATGTCAAATTTAATTGTGAGATAATATTAAATTTATTTAAAATTTTTTAAGACTAAAGTAAAATATTTAAAACATTAAACAATAAATTAAAATTTAATTCAAAATATTAATGACGAAAGTAATACTTTATCATATGTTTAATTTTAAAATATAAAATATTGTAAAAAATAAACTACTATTTATATTCATAAAAGTTAAAAACGCTGACACGAGTAGGGCAGAACTATCATCATTTACGAATCCAATTCAACTTTTTAAAATGCAATGATCAAGGTGATTTCTTTGTGAAAACATAAAGATTAAATTGAGTCTTACGACGTCTCAAGTAGTCAACAGCTAAAGAGACAGAGAAATAGGTTTACATAGTCAATCATCAAGTGAACACTTAATCATTTTACTATTTAATTTTGCTTTTTCTCGTGTTGTATTCTTCTTTTCTTGTTTTCACTTGTATAGATTAACATTAACACGAGCGACTCGTTCGTGTGCCAAGATTTCGAAACACGTTCGTCTTCGCACACTCGGCACGAGCGAGCGAGCGAGAGAAACCCTAGTTTCCTGTGCACACCTCGCATGCTTTTGCTCGCACGCGCGGCACCTCTTCACTCGCACGCCGGAAAATTCGCTGCCAGGAACTCGCCACTGTCGTCTTCTTTCCCTTCGATCTGATCCTTCCTGATCCTGATTCCCTCCTTTCTCCTTCGATCCACACCGGAAATCCGCGGTGGCCGCCGGGAATTTTTGTACGCGGCGGGGTTCTGACGAAATTTGGCGCGCAGAAGACGGATTTGCCAGAGTTTTGTTGATCGAGCTGTGATTCCAGATGGAAGGTAAAATCGTGCTGAAATTCGTGAAATTAACGCGAAATTTGCGAAATTTCGTAGATATGTATTTAAAAAAAGGGATAATTGTTTGCTGCTGAGGAATGGAATTGGTGAATTAAGTGTAATGTGTGATTGTGTTTACGATTTTATTTTTTATTTTTACTGTGATATGAAGTAATTTAAATTTTACAATTGTAGACATAGGGAGACTTGGTTGTTGTTGTTGTTCTTTGTATTAGTATGAAGTATGAACTAATAAGGCTTAAAGAGGAGGGAAATTTGCTACGTGTTTAGTACTGCTGAAGAAGTGCTAATGCTGATTTTGTCTTTTTGCAGAATGTGGAATTCCCAATGTCATAGATTTTGAAATGGATGTAATTCGCAATTCTTGATAGCGTTGGCAGTCAACAAGTCAGTAAGATAATTGAATTGAGATACTGAAGGTTCAGTGGGATTATGGCAACTGATATGCAGAGGCTTATTGGAACCAGCGAAGATGATGATGAAGAAATAGAGATGGATGTGAAAGAAGAGGATGATGAGGATGGAGATGAAGAGGAAAATGGAGGTGATCATGGAAATGCTTCAGAGATGGTAGGGATTGATGGTGGGAATGGTTTAGTGACTGCTGGTGGTGACAACAGTTTTCAACAGCAACAGCAGTTTCAAGAACAAGTTGGAACCCCAGGTGGATCTGCTCGAAGATGTAGACCACTAGAAGAGAAAGAACGGACAAAGCTAAGAGAGAGGCGCCGGAGGGCTATCACTGCTAAGATCTTGGCAGGGCTTCGCAGGCATGGCAACTACAATCTTAGAGTTAGAGCAGACATAAATGATGTTATTGCTGCTTTAGCAAGGGAAGCTGGGTGGGTGGTTCTTCCTGATGGCACTACTTTTCCTCCAAGATCCCAGGTGAGACCTGAACTAGACTTTTTTATTCTGAAGATATCCTGGAGTTTGATTTGGTGTATATTTGTGTGGTTTCCATGATAAATGAGTGGACTATGGCCTGAGTATTGTTTACCCTTCAAATCTCCTTGTGACCGTTATGTTTTGAAGGACTTTATTACTGAGAACTATTATACAACCAAACATTGACACTTATACTTAGTACTTGTACCTTAGTTGTTTTCTTGGCTATGACAAGCTAAAAGTACTTGATGTTTTAAAATCTTATTACTGTTGTTGTATCTGCAAATTTCAGTTTTAACAAATTTCAGAAAACACCCAAATTGGACCTTTTCTTCTCAACCTTACAGGGTCAAAGGCCAACTGGTGGTAATTCTGCAGTTGTCACTCCATCTTCTCCAGTGCCTTCACAACCAACTCCATCTGCTTCCATCAGGGGAGTTGCTTCTGGCTATAGGAGCTCATTAGAGTATAATACATGTCAAACAAAAGGTGTTTTCATGCCAACTCCATCTCCTTATGATCTATCCTCAAGTTCTCGGTCTCAAACATCCATGGTGGGGGATGGAGAGTTACAGAGAGACAATCAACCTTTGGTTGGCAGTGGTTCAATGGATAATGTTCATGAGAAGCAGGTATATGGTAATTATGTGGCCAATATATAATTATCCTAAAAGGCATAGTCATCCCTTTAGTTTTGCTTATAAATTCAACATGGTGGCTTTAGCTGGTAAATCTGTTGGCATTGATTTTACAATTTACACCATTTTCTTTGCAGATTATTGACTTGCCCTGCAGATTATCAGAGCGTGATCTAGCCGGTACTCCATATGTTCCAGTGTATGTGATGCTACCGGTAAGCTAATTTTTTCTCTTTCTTTCCCACATTATTTCATCAAATTTCTGCATCATGGTTTCTTCATATGCTTGTAGTGAGTAGTTCCTACTGCATACTGCATTTTGTGTATATTGTTTTGGGAAATTTATGTAACTATTATGGGAAAGGAAACAAAAATATCTTCCTTTTTCCTAATTCAGAAATTCTTAATTTAATGTTTAGTAAGTATTTTCTCTCTACATTGTTGACAGTTAGGAGTGATCAATATAAAGTGTGAGCTTGTTGATCCAGATGGTCTACTAAAGCAGCTGAAAGTATTGAAATCAATAAACGTTGATGGTGTCACGGTTAATTGTTGGTGGGGAATAGTAGAAGCACATGCTCCACAAGAGTATAATTGGAATGGTTACAAGAGACTCTTTCAGATGGTGCATGAGCTGAAGCTTAAGCTGCAGGTGAGTTTCATTAGCAACTTGAATCATAGTAAGTTTCTATCTTGCTGCAATCTGGCTCAGGTAGTAACTTGTCTTTGTTGAAACTTGGCCAGGTTGTGATGTCGTTTCATGAATGTGGAGGCAATTTTGGTGATGATGTTTGCATTCCTTTGCCCCATTGGGTTGCAGAAATTGGTAGGACCAATCCTGATATCTTCTTCACTGACAGAGAGGGAAGACACAACCCTGAATGTCTTTCTTGGGGAGTAGATAAGGAACGGGTATTAAGAGGTCGGACTGCCTTAGAGGTAATAATGACATTGACATGACAATCATCATTACTATTTCTTTTTTCTTTCTTCTATTATTAGCATATTGGCTGCATCAGTTGATCCATGTAGTTGACCTTGGTCCATGGGGAGCCGTTTTGTTGTTAGTGACCACAATTAGTAAGAAATAACTAATATATGTTTAATGACACGGTACATCTGTATAGACACTGTCAACCAGATTTGAAGTAATTATTAAATCATGTCATTTTAAGTGTGAAGGCATTGCATAGTATTTTAAATAAAACATTTTTTAGCGAGACAAGTCTGTCTAAGTTATTTGGATCATGTTTGGGAAAAGTAGGAGGCAGAGTCTCCATTTTACGATATGCTTATAAAATTAAGGTATATAACTTTCATATCTAACATTTTTGTAGGTCTATTTTGATTTCATGAGAAGTTTCCGGGTAGAATTTGATGAGTATTTTGAGGACAGTTTCATCTCTATGATTGAAGTTGGACTTGGTCCGTGCGGAGAGCTAAGATATCCATCTTGTCCTGTAAAACATGGTTGGAGATATCCTGGTGTTGGTGAGTTCCAGGTAATTATTTTCGTAAGTATACTATATTTTCATGTATTTAGTCTTTTCCCATTTTTGGCTTAAATTTTCGTTGCATATGCTTTATTTGCTCAAACATCTTTGGCTGTTGTAAGCAAATTATATTCTATTCAATATATTGAACTTCCTTCCTCCCCCCACCCCCAAACAATCCGAACCAGTTGAGAGAGTGAATCAATTATGATACCGGATAAGATTTTTTTGTTATTGTAGATGTGGATAATTCATGGCTCAAAAGAAATGGTTTCAGCTATATGTAGTATCCTTAATTATTCTTGTCCACATGTTTTTCTGACATTTTCTTTAGGGCCTTTCAACCTCTATTGACATAGAGGACGAGTTTTAGTTTGTTGATTTTAAGAGAATGAGGAGAAATCTGGGCATGTTCCTAGGAATGAAAATTCTTAGAATAGGCTAAGATTATAAGCAATGTTTAGTTTGTGCTATTCTATGTTGTCTTTCATTGGAAAGAAATTCTTAAATTTTCAAGGTTACTTCATCTTCAGAAAACATCTGGCCACAACATATTATACATGGCCTGTGATTGTGGTTGTCCTCTCCTATTCACCTACTGTTGTTGATATCCTTTCGGTGATGCATGTGTTATGTAAAGTTTTCACCACTTTGCTCATCATTTTTTCTTACTTAATGGGCAGTGTTATGATCAATACATGTTGAAAAGTCTCAAGAAAGCAGCTGAAGCACGGGGACACTCTATTTGGGTTAGGGGACCAGATAATGCGGGTACCTATAATTCTCAGCCACATGAAACAGGTTTCTTTTGCGATGGGGGTGATTATGATGGCTTCTATGGCAGGTTTTTCCTTAATTGGTATTCTAAGGTTTTAGTTGATCATGGAAACGGGGTACTTTCTCTGGCGAAATTAGCTTTCGAGGGATCCTGCATTGCTGCAAAGGTAAGTTAAGGAAAATGAAACTTTTCATAAAATGTGGAAGAACTTGTAATCTAGGTTCTCTTTAAGTAGAATTGTAATCTAAGTTTTAAAAAAGTTTCGTTGACCATTATGTATCAGAATGTTTTTGTCTTAAAACATAAGGAATCGCATGATTGATATGGTTCTAGTTTTATCTGTGAGGCATTTAATTTGCAGTGCTTTTAAGCATCCCACTTTACACATGAACATAACATGATTTCTGACAACCCATTTTCATCTCACAGCATATCCAGAAAATATAACTTTCTCAGAAAGTCTTTTCAAGAAGCAACACTCGCACCATTTGTACACACGTTGCATTAATTCTTGCCAATTACTTCACCCTACCACTGACCAAAAAAGTATGTTTTATGGACCGATATTGCTATGTATAAATTTTCATCTACAGCCACCAGAAAACAATAGTGTGCCAATCACCAGAAAATGAGATGAGAGGGAAAAAGGAAGTGGAGGGTTTAATGCTTGTCCATTTGTAGGGTTATTCTTTTAGTTTTTGTGGGTTTGATTGTGTTTTGTGGATTGTGTCCTTGTAGTCTGTCCTGATATATATCTTATTTCTTTACAGTTGGCAAATATTTACTGGTGGTACAAGACTGCTAGTCATGCTGCTGAATTAACTGCTGGGTATTATAACCCATGTAATCGCGATGGCTATGCAGCTATTATGGAAATGTTAAAGAGCAATGGAGTTAGCTTGAACATTGCTTGTGCCGACTTGAACACATTGAACCAGCTTGAGGTCTTTCCAAAGGCATTCGCTGACCCTGAGGGATTAGTCTGGCAAGTACGAGTTAGCAATTTTTTTCTCTCTCTTTTGTTTTTCTTAAGCTAGTAGAGTAGTACTTATAAGCAATTTCTTCGTGAATATAAAGAATATTTATGATAACTTGCTTGTATTTAGAACTATGTTTTAGTGCTTAAGATTTATCGCAGTTCACAAACCCTAATCTGTATGTCTTATCGTGCATTGCAGGTATTGAATGCAGGTTGGGATCTTGGCTTACCAGTTGCCGGTGAGAATGCACTTCCTTGCCTAAACAGAGTTACCTATAACAAGGCTTTGGATAGTGCCAAACCCATGAATGATCCAGATGGAAGGCACTTTTCTTCCTTCACTTACCTAAGGCTTAGTCCATTACTTATGGAACAGCAAAACCTACGAGAGTTTGAACGATTTGTCAAGAGGATGCATGGTAAGTTTGACGAATAAAATTTCACATTTAGCTTGTTGCTGACAAGAATCAAGTTTATTTAAAAGAGTGGATTTAATTACATGCTGACAAGTGTGCACATACAACACTCAAATTCATAGCATGAGATTCTTTTCTTACTGGAATCATTTTAATTTTGTAATAGAACATGAAACGAGTCTAAGTAGCTGCCGAAGTAGTTGTCATTGCTCACTGATTGCATTTTAATTAGGGTTCATGTTGCCTTATATATATATATATATATCCTGCAGGGGAAGCTGTTCTTGATCTTCAGGTATAACAGCAAGTAAGCAAAGAAGAGACTCCGGTGGAATGTGTACAGTGTATTATTCTCCCCTGTGAAAATGTTGGAGTAGCCAGTTACATAAGCATAGAAGAGTAAAGATAGTCATTTGCTACCACAGATACTAGTTGATGCCCAAGTAGTTGTAGAAATAGATTAAAATAAGCTATTTTTCTTTATTCATTTTCTTGTATTTTATCAAAGAAACATCCGTTAATACCGGGATGTAAAATTTGTGCATACATCGTTGTGCAAACTCATTGAGCTTGTGTTAGCTACAGCCTACAGTGAACTATTATTTTCGTACATGCCACTTTATGATGTATACAAGTTTATATGCTAGGTTATCATTTATATTTCGATGGAGTTATGAAATTAAAATTTGGGATGGGAACTAAAATTTTATCAAATATGCATATTTGGAGATGCGAATAAAAATTGTAAAAGTTATTCTTAAAAATTATATTTTAAAACTTTAAACAAATATAAAATAATATATTTTTATTAATAATTTTAGATAATAAATTAATTTGCTTTGGAAACAAACGCGCTAAACATACCAGAACAATGAAATCTTCGTTAGCGTTTAGCATCGCAAGCATAAGCATTAACTCGATGTAATTGAATTCTTATACGAAAATTTTCTTTTTCGATACATTTTTAATTAATTCTTATACAATAATTTTTTTCAATATTTTTATAATTTTCTTTTCTAGAATGATGAGTGTGTTGGACAAAATAAAATAGGGTTTATATATCTTGTACTTTGAGATATATATTAAGTTTATAAATTAAAAGTTTTTTTATTAAAAATATAAAAAAATTAAATTTTTAATACATTTATTTTGTATTTATTAAATATAGATTTTTAAAATTTTTTATTATTGGTAAATTTATTATGTACCCTTGTTGTTAGGACACATGTTCACTTACCCAATAAAATATTATTCATTATTTATTACACAAACAATTTAGTTCCAAATCCATTATCCAATGCATGATTGTATACAGCCATAAATAAAATATTACAAACGCAGAAATTATAATTCACGTGTTTAATACATAATTTTCAAATGTCAATAAAGTTTCAGTGACAGTAAGAAAAGGTGATCAATTTTGACCGTACACTGCCAAAGACACTGATCTTCACACTTTCTCTCTTTCTCTCTACCTTTAGGTTCATTGGCTCAGCTCAATGGCCAAGGAAGAACAAGGTCTGTGACTCTCTCACCAAATTCTATTCATCTTCTTTGATTTCGATTCCGAGAATATTCTAATTTGCGTGTTCCGTTTGATCTTAGCAGTGTTTGAGTTCCTCGGGTGTGTTCCTCTGCTACAGAGACTTCCTAGCTCCTCCGTCAGGAAGATTTCTCAGCTTGTGATTGTTAAGCACTATGGTAATAATTATCCTTGATTTTGAGTTTTTGGAAAGTTAGAACTTTTTGATTGATGGATTAAAACTCCCTGCTAATGAATCATGTCGAAATTTTGTTGGGTAAACTACTAAATGGTATATCTGAAAGTTCATGTAGCCACAAAAGCATCTAGTAAAGATATGAACTTCAATTGCAAATGACTTGTGCATTTAATCCAAAATTTTGGGAACATCTGAATAACTATTTAAAAGGTATAGGCAAAAATCGAAGCAAAATTTTTCCTTTTATATAAAATTCTCGACCATTCAAAAACAAATCACAAAATAATTCACTTGGACTAAAATAACCAAATTTTATATGAAAAGATCATATTTTCCTAGTCATGTTTACAAAAAAAAAAAAAAAAAAAAAAAAAAAAAAAAAAAACCATGTCACAATCCGATCTCTAAAGTACTGTCTATAATGCCTGGTTATTTTTGTCACATTTTTAAATTTTTTGCCTTATTTGTCGTTGCTATCTTTGAAGATATTTTCGTAAAAATATAAATTTCGAGTATCATTTTGGTAATTTACCCAATTTTGTTTATGGCATGGCACTTTAATTTTATCCTTTTGGAGTAATATAACAACCTTGATACATGGGTTGTGTGTGCAGTTAAACCACTGGAAACTGAATCTTACTTTGATAAGTCAATGATTGCTTAGTTTTTATCTTCTCATGTCTTTTAATATGGTTAACCAACATGTTAATTAATCAATTACAATGAATTGGAACTGTCGTTGCTTCTGTTTCTATATTACATGAATGGTTTTGTCAATCTTGATCTTCCTTTACCATTTGTTATCAGGTGCCACTCTACCTTATATAATCTTCTTGAAATGATGACTGTGTATATTTTATGTTGAATTTTAAACACATGGGCAGGGCTTATACTACTCTTGATAAGATGACTAACATAGTCATTCCTTTTACCGCGTGTTTTTACTATCAGGACAGCTCAATGTTGTCCAAGTAGACTACATAGTCGACACTATAATAGACTTGTAGTGTTATGTTACAAATTATGTTTATATTAAAACTAATAAAATGTAAATTTCCTTTAATGGGTTCATTTATGGATTTTTAGATCTTCTAGTTATTGAATTACCTCCATCTTTACTCTCATTACAATGGCTTCTATAGGCCATTCCGCTGCATGCCAAAATTTTCATAATAGGTGCTACAGCAGCTGTCTAGCTAAAATATTCATTCCTAATCTAGTCCTGTATATCTACTTATGCAACTAACATTCTTGACAGTATTGAGCCTTTTTTATGGTTGGCTTTTCACCTCTCAACTTCAAAATTTATTTAAAAAAGGACTATTCAAAGAAGATTTATGAAATACTGAATTTCAATAATCTATTCGAACTTGGACGGATGTTTCATTGGAAGGAAATTGGTTGGTGTTCCAATAGATACATTGATTTTATGCTTTTGATTGATGAATGATGGGTTATCATTGTGTAGAGCCCGGAGATTATGTTGTTCGTGAGGGGGAACCTGCAGATGGGCTTTACTTCATATTTGAAGGAGAGGTATGCTTCTTTTACATGCTGTATTATAGAATTGAGAACTGCTAGGATGTTCAAAATTTAGAGAAACAATGCCAATATACAACATTCATTGGATTGCTTTTAGTGATTTAATGGTAAAAGCTACTGATGGATAAAAGGGTAGTGAATAAGTTTTTTAATTACAAGTAATTTTGGATTTGACAGTTTTGTGCTGAAAGTCGGCTTCTTGTCTTGTAGGCTGAAGTTATTGGATCGGATAGAACTGATGATGAAAATCATCCAGAATTTCTATTAAAAAGATATGACTATTTTGGTTATGGTAATCAACTTCATTCTTATAGTTTCATTGTTTTATTCTCTTAATATGCTTATTACAGATATTCCCTTAAATTGATGCATAACTATATTTTGAGAACACTAATATGATCTACAACTTGCAGGTCTAGCAAATGCTGTTCATCAAGCTGATGTCATAGCTCTGACTAAGGTGCCTTTTTAGTTTCTCATTCTGTTGCTCTTCAATGCAACAGCTCAGTATGCAATGACAAGTACAATAGATACATTCTTAATTAAAATGGATTTTTTAATTCAGTTTATTATTTTTCTTTGTTTGCTGTTGCAGTTGTCATGTTTATTGCTGCTTCATGAGCACTCAGCACTGCTACAGCCAAATTCTATTTGGAGTGAAGAAAAATCTGTTGATACATGTTCGCTAGTGGAGCATATATTGCATTTGGAGCCTATAGAGGTGTGTTTTATGTATATGCTAGAAGAGGAGATAGAAACTAATCAGATGTGATTGTCCTGGTTTATCTTTGGTTGTACAAAGTAACATGCGATATATTCATAATTCAGCTCATGTCTTTCTGTCGTTTATCATTGAAGGTAGATATCTTCCGAGGAATCACCCCTCCAAAGGCTCCGAAATTCGGGAAGGTGTTTGGTGGACAGACGGTTGGACAGGTATGATAAAACTACTTTATCTTCTTTCTATGCTACTCATGCCAGTAGCAGCCTCTACTGATAAACTGCTGACATATGTAACATGCAGGCACTGGCTGCAGCATCAAAATCTGTTGATTGTCTTAAAGTTGTTCATAGCTTGCATGCCTATTTTCTTCTTGTTGGGGATTTTAACAGTAAGCATGTGTGATCACTGAATTTTGTTGACAAAGTTTGGTGTAACTATCTTCTATGTTTCTTCATACTGCTTTTCCTTACTTGAAGGATTCATTTTCTTTTCTTGACCACATGTTATGTTGTTTTATGCAAGCAAGTTTCTCCTATTTTATTAATGATCTATATTACCCTTATCTTTCTTAGTTGGCAATCAAATATCTCCCTTCTTGATAAATCCTATTCTAGCTTTTCAACCCCACCCTTGATTCTGTGTGTGTGTGTGTGTGCATACGGGAACTCCCCTGCTTCCTTTTACTAGTTTGCGTGATGATAGAATGTCTTCAACTTTGTCTCCTTTGCTCAAAATGCTTATCTCTATTATGATAAGATTAGTTCATTAGCTAATCCAAGAGAAATAAATATAAGTGATAATTTGAATGGTTATATTTTTGACACATCCCTTCACACAAGACTCAAGAATCCTCTTTTGAGTTTGGATGAATTTATATAGGCTTTTTTTCCTTCTGTTTTTTTGTTTGTTTTATGCTAATTCTTTTTGTTTGGGGGTAACAAAGATTGAACTGACTTTTAGGTCATAAAAGCTCTAATACCATGTCGTGAACCCATTTCTCCCAAAAGCATAAGCTAAGATAGATCATAGTCATCTAACAATTTCAAATAACCATAATGATTTCAAGTAACTTATATTCCGTTCTCAATATTTATTAAGAAAAAGTTTCTTTATAGTTTAGGAATTTAGATTTCATTATCATTTTCTAGTTTCTGTACTTTAAAAAGTTTTTTTTCTTGTAAGATGACACTTTGTATTTAAGTAAATCATGTAATATTTTCTTCAGACTTGGGAAATCAGATATGCATATATGCATGTATGCTGCTAATTTATTTGCTCAATAGCTAATAATAGTAATATTAAGGACAATATATTTTATACATAGTCCAAACTTCTCTTTTCCAGTGCCAATTATATATCAAGTTCATAGACTCCGTGAAGGGAAGAGCTTTGCCACAAGGAGAGTGGATGCAATTCAAAAGGGAAATATCATTTTCACTTTGATGGCTTCATTTCAAGTAATACTAATTTTCTTGACTTGGAATAATATAATTGTCCCTTCAAAATGGATGACATTGTGTGCTCTAATAGTTGTAGACCATTTAGTCATAGAGACTTTAATACTATGAATGACCTATCTTTCCTAAAAACTTAAGCTATTATATGCATGTTCATGATTTTTATGTCCATCGAAGGGATTATTGTATTTACTTTGTTAATTGCATCATATGAATTCTAACTTTGCTAGAATGGATAAAATTCATGAAATAGCAACTCTGAATTTAGGTTTTTGTTTCTTGGCTAATACATGTTCTATATCATATGTCTCTAACTCTAGTTCAGGAATTCTGCTCTAAATTAGCACATGCTTAGTTATTTCCTTAACTTTACAGAAAGAAGAAATTGGGTTTGAACACCAGGAAGTGACTATGCCATCTGTCCCTAATCCAGATGAGGCAAGTACCAAGCTTACAGTGATCAAGAATTTTCAAATTGATATCTGGATTTTACATTATTTAATTTTGATATCTATTATAGCTTCTTTCAATATTATAGCTTCTTTCAATGGAAGAGTTACGGGAACAACGTCTTACTGACCCTCGTCTCCCAAGGTAAAGTTTATTATTGCCACACAGTCCTATATTTGCTTACTTGATGCAACATAGTCCTATATTTGCTTGCTTTAACCTTTTCAGTCTCTGGATAATATATTTGATCATTTTATGTGCCATAATGATAAGTTTGTTGCTTCAGAACTTACCGTAACAAGGTTGCTACATCTGAGTTCATTCCCTGGCCCATAGAGATAAGGTTCTGTGAGCCTAAAACTAAAACAACTCAGACCAAATCTCCTCCCAGGTTAGCATTATGCTATATGCACCTTTTCCCTTACATTTATGATACTTTTATAAAATTTGGTCTTTTATGATACTTTTATGATACTTTTATAAAATTTGGAATGCCAATGGGTGTACCACTCCTACACATTTATATTTGGCTTCCTAGCTCTTAAAACATCTTCCACCAAATAGAGCCTTAATGTCTAGAACTTCTTATGCTAATTGCTAAACATAGTGTAGTTTTATTTATTTTTAAAATTTCCTTTTTGGTTTTTGTTAAAAATAAATTGTGTGCAGTTTGAGATACTGGTTTAGAGCAAAGGGGAAACTTTCAGATGATCAGGCCTTGCATAGGTAAATGTCTTTTGTTTGTTATTTGATACGTCTGCTTTTGGTTTAGCGATTTTGGCACCAGGGCTTTGGGTCTAAAACAATGCCATTGCACAAACTCATTTTCCTTATGCCAAAATTCAAACGCTTCATAGAACAATGCAACTAACAACCTAGACGTGGTTTTGGTTGTAGGTGTGTGGTGGCATATGCTTCTGATCTGATATTTCTTCAAGTTAGCTTAAACCCTCATCGTCGAAAGGGCTTCAAGGCCCGGGCTGTTAGCCTAGACCACTCGTAAGTACAAGTTCCACTGTTTGTTGTGTAATATGTATTAAGTATTAACATTTGTGCCATATCTAACATGTGTCAAGCTACTAAATGCTTTTAAATTTTTATTTCAGCATGTGGTTTCATCGCCCTCTAAGAGCTGATGACTGGGTTCTCTTTGTGGTTAGTGTCATAAATGTTCCGTTATTATCTTTTTCCTCTAGTGATTAATTTTTTGAGAAAATTGAAAAATTATTAGTGAAAACTTCTCCTTTTGGAAAAATTAACAACTCTGCTAGTTAAAGTCAATACATTCTACTTGTCAACCACTCTTAGGTTATCATCAACTAATCGAGCAGTGCCTAATTTGAACTATACATACCGAAAACTTCTTAATTTGTAATTTTGTTTTGTTTGATGTTAATGTCTTGGTAAACTTGATTTGTTCTATAGATCTTTTCTCCTAGTACCTCCAATGCGCGTGGCTATGTCTCAGGCCAAATGTTCAATCCAAAGGGAGAAGTAAGGGATTTTGTGTTGCCATTTTTCCTTTTTCATCCTAACCTCTTTCCCTGATTCAACTGTTTCTTACTGTATTACTTTCAGCACCTTGTATCATTGGTTCAAGAAGGTCTAATGAGGAAAGTTAGTACTCCAAATTCAGCCATCAAATCTAAGTTGTGAGGTAGCTGAAGATGCAGGCGAACATGTGGTTCCTGTTCAGGGGTATCCCTTTTTTCTTTCCTTCATATTTTTGTGGTTCATGTCACACAGTATTAAATCTAAAGCATGATGAGTAAAGTAAGTCTATTTTATGATTCAAGTTCTCCCCTTCATTTTAAAACTCATAAAATCACAAAAGGTCCATTTTGCCTTTAAAAGGTGTTGTGACAAAAGAGCATAATGTAATAGGTTTGTACTAAATAAGGTTCTAAGATGTAATAAGTGTTGTAAGTGCTTGTTGTTTGATCTATTGAGCTTTATTCGTTTCAAACCTTGTAAAGGATGCCAACTGCATAAAATGGTAATCTTATCTTTAACTTTTATTGATGTGCTAATCTTATCCTAAATTCACAAATAATATGGAGTATTGGTTCAATCAATTTTCATTCTGGTTATATTTAACGAATTTTTTACTCGTTAAAGATTTAAAAATAGTAAATTTTACTAAAATGCATATATTTATTGTTATTTGAAACTTAAAACTTACTTTTTCTATAAAGACGTACCATTTTTAACTCGGTAATCGAGTAGCATAAGCAAAATCCAATAAAATATTCTTTTACTTTAACTTTCTTTTAATTATATTAGTATCAACGCAAATGTTTAAGGAATAAAGAACTTCGCTTATGTTTTTACTCTTATACCTTGAAGGTTACTTCTACTAAATATATATAAAAGTGTGTGTATCTCGAAAGAAAATCCAAGTAAAATTTCTAGAGATTCAATATGAAATTCTCAATGCTAACAAGTAGTTATATAGATAAACCAGAAAATTATTAACATCATTAGTCTGGGTGGTGTAGTTGGTTATCACGCTAGTCTCACACACTAGAGGTCCCCGGTTCGAACCCGGGCTCAGACATTTTCGTAAAAAGCAAGTATTTTCCTATTTTTCCTATTAGAGTCAATTTTAGTCGTACAATAGAACAGATTCTGTGGGGTGCATGCTTTTTCGAGTAGTGAATTTTCATACCCAACAGAATTTGATTTTAACATCATTGGTTAAGAAGAAAAGATATCTATCTATTGGTTTTGAAGTATGTTATGCAAGTTGATTGTAATTTACGGATTACTAATTCCTTAGTCAGCATGGTTCAATCATTCAGCTCAATTCTTTTTGGCTACCTGCCAGTCTTGGTCAAAGAGCAACATAAAGAAACATGGATTTTCTTTTCTTTTTCCAAAGTATTTTAATCGGAAAAATAATAATTCTGCAAACAGATTAATCCAACTCAGCAAAAAACAATGTTACAGCACATGTGCCATGCCTCTTGGAAAATTTTAGATGTCAATTGCAACAAAGTATTAGAAAACTAAATGATATAAATGTTCTATGTAAACCTCTTCTACACTATACTCGTGGATGAGGATTTTCAGCACCCTCTATCAATGAATGAAACTACTTTGTTAAGCCCTGGAGACACAGCACTACTGAGTCCTCACTTGTGTCGATCGAAATTGTTCCTTTGTCCTACCATAATAGACAGCTTCCTTCCCTGAAAAGGTGATGAAATTCCAGCCGAATGCCGATCCACCAACTACATATGTCCCTTGACCTTCTTCAGCCAGTGCCGTAACCTTAATTTCAGATGATGCCCTTGAGGTGAATGATTTCTCAACTTGAATCTGCTCCGGAGACTTCATATGTTGAGGCTGCTGCTCTTGCTGTGTTTGGCCATCTTGCTTATACTTTGCCAACAAAACTGCTTCCGCTTTCATATCATCGTATAACTTCACAACAATCTTCAATTCTGCAAGCACAAGTTGAAGTCAGAAAGCATGTTTCAACCAATCACATACAAGATAAAACATTTACTTTTGGAGGACAAATCCAAATATAAATAGATATAAATCCAATTGATGAGAAATTTCCATCGAGTCATAGCTGGTATATGGGCATTTGCATTCTAAATTTATTATGTCATCAGCTATGTAATAAATAGAATTTCATCCGGATGTTCTTACGTTCTCGAATTTCTCGGGATTCTTTGCTATTTTTGTAGTCAGGAGTTCGGATAACCTTCAAGATGAAACAGCAATCGTCAGGCACTTCATATAGCATTTCAAGCAGCAGAAGCTACCACAACTTAAAGAAGATAGAAGTATTGATTTACTCAACTCATCATAACTATTAGGAACAAAGTCTTATTAACTTCAATTTATCTAGGCAATTGCATGCTTTATCCTAATAGACTAATTAAAATTTCATAGGTTACGGTAACAAATGAACGAAACAAACTGGTTGAATATATAACTAAACAAATCTTCACAAAAAAGAGAGCAGGAACTAAGAAACAAATAGATGGCATTAACATAATCTTATACATGAGAACATGAGAGTTGACAGAAAGATAACCAAAGGAAACAACAGTCAGTAAGAAAAATAAACATGCCGCTATGATGGTCGAAGCAAGTGCAATGAGGCTAAGAAGTTACGTCAAAAAAGTTTAAGAGTTTTCTTACCAATTTTAAAGATAGCATTGTACTATTCCTAGAGAGCAGAATGTAATTGTAATCTTTCGACTAGGGTTTATATTGAGTTGGGTGAAATGCAAAAGTTTGTACTCATCACTGATAGATCCCGCCTATAAGTCCAATACTTAGTTCATGGTCCACATATAAGAATAATTTGTAACTATATCCAATCAGGAATTCAGAACAATATTACACAAAACAATTCTCTTTGGTCGTAAGTCGTAACATACTTTCCAAACAGACTTCAGGAATAACTACCCCTCGTGGTAGTAAACAGGGTGGACCACAAAGATGAAATGAAACTATAGTGTTCCAACTTCATTCATAAATCATATTTTCATTTAAGCCATTAGTATCTAAATCTCTTTTAATAGTTTTGCATATGGTTTTTCTAGGTCTCCTCCCTATAGCTCTAACTGTTGGATTACTTCCCATCTCATCCACTTCTTCTAAATAAAGCCTCCACAGGTCTTTTCGGCACACGTTCAAAACACATAAGACGATATTCTATCATCTTCTATAAAATAGGTGCTACCCCACTTTCCTCACCAAATGCTCTTATTTTTATTGCTACCTATATTATCTATGCAGAGTACCCTTCAAGAAGAATTATCCTACTTAATTGTATAGAGGTTCTGTAATTTAGATCTTGTACTCAATTTCATCACTCATTACCCAATTATTTCAGACACCTATTAAAATTCCCTCGCAAACCCTAGCAAAATGAATCATACTTTAGAGAAAAAAGAAAGTACTAAAATTACTAAAAGAAAGCAAACACAAATTTTCTCCAAATTCATCCACAACTTTATCCCTCTTTTTCGAAAAGAACAGAAAACGAAATCAAATCCTCACCAAGTTTATAAATTCAAACACTTTAACGAACAACAATTTCACTACATAATTTAATTTTCTTAAAACTAACTTCAAAAAATAAAAATAAAAACTTGGACTAAAACACATAGCAAGATGGTCAATGCAGCATAGTTCATACCATTGTGAAAGAAAAATAAAGAAAATAAAGAAAATAAAAACCAACCCAGATACGAAAATCAGATTGAGAGTTATATCGGAGGAAAAAGCAGAAATTTTGAGACAAGTTTGGGGTGTACCTGGATAAAATGGGGGCGAAGGTCTCGAATAAGTGCGCGAATCTTGTAGTAGTTGGAATAAGAATCAGATTCGAGAGGCCTCTTCTTCGTTGAAGAAGGAATAGCAGCACCACTCGTTGTTGTTGTTGTTGTTGGTGATGGTGAAGGAGGAGGAAGTTGTGAACTTTGAGTTGTTGTCGGTGCAGAAGAAGCAGCAGCAGAAGAAGGAGAAGGAGAAGTTTCAGGTGCTTTTGGTTCTTCCATTGATGTTGTTGCCCTTCTCTGCACTCCTCTCTTCTGCAACCACAATTGCGAAATTGGATTCCTTTCTTGGATGGATTCAAGGAAAATTGAAATTCAAAGGTTTCAGCTTTCAACTTTATTGGTATATTGAATATTAGAGTAAAAGTCAAATAAGTCTTGACCTTTTTAAATGTGGACATTTTAATTCTTTAAGATTGAAAAATACATTAAAATTTTTTACCTTATAAAATGTGTGACAATTATATTCCTCCATAGAGTTAGGGTTTAAAACGGTAACGAAAAATGCTGGCCTGTAGGTAACGGTGATGAGGTATCTGTTTTTGTTGTTAATATAGATGGTGAGCAAATTATTGATGGATAAATCCATTCTTATGCATCAGAACGACACTGTCACATCAGAGGGACTAGAACGTCTTTTCTCAACTGATTGCGGACCCTGTAAGCATAATGCACCTCCTCGATTGCTTCATATTCAGGGTTACCATTGCGAGGGAAGATCCTCTTGGCAATAGTATCGCACAACAACATTGATCGGTCAAAAGAAGAATCAACCGAAGGGCACCACTTTGTTGCAAGACTGATCTTGGTCAATGCACCGAAATTCAAAATCTGGAGATCATTTTTCAAACAATTGGCGAAGTGATCCAAGACGCTATTGTGGAAGAGCCGAAAATTCTCGTCGCTGTTGTAACGATCGAGGAGTTTCTTGGCCATGGCGAGTTTCCTCTCTTCCCTCAAAGCATGGGCCTTCTCTTTCTCCGCCACAAGGTCTGAAATCTTCTTTAAGGGCTTTGATTTGAATGGCCTCCTCTTTAACCTGTTTCTCTTGCTAGATCGTTTAACGCTAAGCCCCTGCAACTTCTGATTCTTGCGGACATCAGAACCTTCTAGAAGCTTGTAGAGTATCTCGGGGAGGTCTTGGAAAGATCCAAAATCGACGAGGGATGGGACGTTGGCTGCGAGTGTCTTAGGGTGGTTAGAGAATAGCCACGTGGCAGCAGCGTAGAATCCATCGCGATCGGACCTGTCGGTGCCGCAGACGCCTCGAAGGTTACAAATTAGTTTGAGTGTGGTGAGGGGGTTATAGGCCTATGCCACGTGGAGCCTCTCTCTGACGGAGTCCGGGAGAGTGTCGAGGACGACATAGAAGAAGAAGTCGAGGCATGGGTTGCCGAATGACAAGAAGGTTGCAGAGAAGTTTTTGGTGAATCCCATTGGTGGTTGTGGTTGGATGGTGGTTATGGTGTTGAATTTTGAAACCATTACGTCAATGAAGAGATTAGAGGGTGCGATTAGGGTTGTGGTGGTGGCGGCATTGTCGGCAGCATTGGCGGTAGAGGTGGGGGGTTAGGAAGGATTGTGGTTTAGGATTGTAGATTTTAAGTGGACCTAGGAGAGTGACGATAATGAAATTCGGGCTTGTTACTGCTGGTGGGTTGAAATGAAATGGTGACAAAGACAGGCGAGAGGCCACCGTCGATGCGAAACTTGGAAAACTGAGCGAAAATGGTAGGATGGTTGTTTTGAGCAAAGAAGTTCGGTGCAATTTTATAGGAAAAATTAAAGGGCGGAGACAGGAGAAGCAAGCCTTCCACAGAATAGCAACCTAAGCAAGAAAGGTGGGGATTGTGACGACGTCGTTCTGATGCATAAGGATGGATTTGTCCATCAATAATTTTCTCACCATCCACATCATCAACAAAAACGGACATCTCATCACCGTTACCTCCAAGTCAGCATTTTTCGTTGCCGTTTTGAACCCCAACTCTACGGAGGGGTATAATTGTCACGCGTTTTATAAGGTGAGGAATTTAAATGTATTTTTCAATCTTGAGGGATTAAAATGTCTGCGTCTAAAAAGGTTAAGAACCTATTTATCTTATATTGTAAATATTAAATGTGAAGTATCTTATTCCACACTTTAGCAATTATTTTTTAAAGATACATTAAACATGAATTTAATCTTTTTTAAAAAAAATGTTAGGTGTATATTAATATCAGTCACCATGATAGAATATGAATTGGAATATAAAATATATATTAAAATTAAAATAAACTATGTATATATTTTGTTCATATCCTGACCCACAATTTAAAGCCAGACCTAAAATAACTAAAGTCCACCTTAGAGTCCAAAACTACTTTCTCTACATGCACGACTTCATTTGTATGACTTGACTTGCAGAATCTTGACTGCACCTACAAATATGCTTATATATTCAAATATGAAATCTCAACAATCCCTAAATAAAAGTAGAGAATAACCACTCACCATGATAGATGGAAAAGTTACAGAAAGATAACAAACTTATCTTTCCTACTATACAAATACCTCATTAAGTTCAGGTACTTTTCAACTCTAATCCACTAAAAAATATACCTAAAAACCTTACTAACTTAAGTATCGGAGTCTCTTGTAAGTACCACCCTCCAATTTCTTTGAAGAGCTCGAACGACATCACTTCGTCGAAGGAAACGCCGGAACATCTCATTAAAAAGAACTTGGATCTCACGTTCAGGCCTAATAGCATATTGGTTTCAGATAAGCCTTGGAACATTGATACCGTTGTTGGAGACTTAGAGTTTAACACATAACATCTGATTCAAAACCCATGAGAAAGAAAATCATAATGATGATCCGGCAATTGTCATACCCACACGATTAGAAAGAGGGAAGGGTATTGATGAAGACAAAAATAGAAACATATAAGGACGGAGACTTGGCTTTGAAATTCACAAGCTTGGAGGATTGAGAGACAAAGATCCAACCGAACTCATAGGCCTAGTTCATAGACACCAAGGTTGTTTAGAACCGCTCGAAATTGAATTGGAATGACAACGTGAATCTAACCAAGCCTAACGAAGAGAAGTACGATGACGCAGGAAATTAGAAGAAAAATTGGAGAGATTAGAGTCCGATCTCAAAAGAAGAAAACCTCCAGCTGGTCGAGAAGCCACACCTTTGGAAAGTGAAGATCCATTCTCAGAAGAAATCATGAGAGTTAAAGTTCCTAGAAATTTCAAGAGTCCGGACATGGACCTTTACGATGGGACGACCGACCCCATCATCACCTAATAAGCAACTTCAAAAGTCGTATGTATCTAGTTGACGCCTCTGATGTAACTCGGTGTAAAACCTTCTCGACTACGTTAACCAACACTACAATAAAGTGGTTTTACAGTCTCCCTCCCCGTCACTTGCTTCAACGACTTGGCAAGGAGTTTTCTCACCAGATTTTCTATTCAAAAGGACAAAACCAAGCACGCTTCAAGCCTCTTGGGCGTCAAACAAGAGATTGGAGTCTCCCTCATAGCGTACATGGAAAGTTTCAACAAGACCAGCTTAGAAACCAAAGCATGCCCACTGGAGCAGCTATCATGGGGCTAGTAAATGACTTCAGTGAAAGTCTGTTCTTACAATCCATATCAAAGAGGCACACCACCTTTTTGTTTGAAGTTCAAGAGCGAGGCAAAAGTACATCAGTATGGAAAAAACTACACAGTTGAGGAAACCTACATTGAGACAAAGCAGTCAACATTAGTCTCGAGAAAAAGAGAACCAATCAAAAAAGAAAGAAAATTACAACTCGGACAAGCCTATGAGGTACCACTCCTACACTTCGTTACGAGTTTTCTTGGTCGATGTCTAAAGAGAGATATGTCATACTGAAAAATACCACCTCCTAAACCCATTCGAATCAAGAAAGAAGGAAATCGTTCAGAATATTGTAAAGACTATAAAATTTATAGCAATTCAACCAATAATTGCTATGATTTAAAAAATGTGATTGAAAAGCTTTCCCGAGAAGGACAACTGGATAAATACCTTGCTGAGAGATCAGATGAAACCAGTAAGAGGAAAAGTATTAAGGAAGATAGAGGATGGTGAGAGCGACCACAAAGAACCCCCCGAGAGACATATCCACATGATCGCTAGTGGGTTCGTGGGGGAAGGGGAGGAATAACAAAGTCCTCTTGCAAAAGACACTTGAAGGAGGTCTACTAAGTTGGAGAAGATGAAGAAATGTCCGACCTACCTACATTAGCTTTCACAAAGAAAGATGGCCGAGGTATAGTATCTAGGCATGATGATCCAATTATGATAACAATGATTCTGGCCAATGCAAACCTTCACAAAACCCTAGTAGATTAGCGAAGCTCATTTGATATTCTATTTAAGCTAGAGTTTGATAAGCTAGGATTGGAATAGAAAGACTTGAAGGCATACCCAGATACCCTCTTTGGTCTGGGAGATGTCCCTATCCGATCTTTAGGGGTCATATCCCTTTACACCACCTTCGGCAAGGGTATGAAGACAAGAACCCTAAGCATAGACTACATTGTGGTAGATGTCGCATTAGCATACAGTTCTCTGATAGGTCGGTCAACCTTAAATCGACTTGATATAGTGGTGCAACTCTCCATCTTTGCATAAAGTTTCCTACCCCAAAGGGAACAACAACTATAAGGAAAGATCAGAAACTAGCCATATAATACTACAATAAAAGTTTCAACCTATGTGGTTGTATAAAGAAAAAAGAGGTTAATTCGATAGAAGGCAGTGTCCGAGTTTGTGAAGAATTGAGACCTTAACTTGAAGAAAAAATTGAAGAGTTGTAAATTGGAGAGAAAATCGGAAAAATCACAAACGTGAGGGCCAATTTAGGTCAAAAGCCAAAGCAATAGGTCGTCAAACTCCTGCAAGACAATTCCAACCTCTTCGCTTGAAAAGTCTCTGACATACTAGGCAGCATCCACCCCGATCTCATGTGCCACAGGTTGGTTGTGTACCTCGGGTCATGACCTATACAACAGAGATGACGAAAGCTCAGTCTTGAAAAGAGCACAAGTCGTGGATGAGCAAATACAAGCACTATTGGAAGCCTGATTCATAAGGAAAGTAAAATACCTTATAGCTAGCCAATATTGTGCTCGTAAAGAAGCAAATAGAAGTGGAGGATATGTATTGACTACATCGACCTCAATAAATCATGTCCGAAACATCCCTACCCTCTACTTAGCATTGATGCTTTGGTAGATTCAGTTTCAGGATACAAGTTTTTCTCTTTCATGGATGCCTACTCTTGATATAATCAAATTTCAATATATGGACCGGACTAGGAGAAAACGTTCTTCATCACCCATAAGGCTACTTATTGCTATATAGTCATGCCTTCGGATTGAAAAACGCTGCAGCTACATATAAACGATAGATGAACAATGTGTTCTTTCCCCACTTGGAAAAACTAATGGAGTTCTATGTAGATGATATGCTCGCAAAGACTAAGGACGAAAGCCAGCCTACTACCCGACTTGTCAGAAGTGTTTACACCATAAAGCAGCACGGGATGAGATTAAATCCCACTAAGTACACCTTCGTAGTAGAGGCAGAAAAATTTCTAAGATTCATGCTCACCTAAAGGGGTATTGAAGCTAACCCAGAAAAATGCAAGGCAATCATGAAGATACAAAGCCCAACTTATTTGGAGGAGGTCCAATAATTAAATGGTAGGCTGACATCTTTATCTAGATTCCTGGCCGGTTCAGTATTGAAGTCATTGCCACTGTTCACAATCCTCATAAAGGGAAACGATTTTCAATGGACTCAAGAATGTGAACAAACTTTTTAGGAATTCAAAAATTTTTTGAGTAAACCCCCATACTGACCCGACCTGTAGTAGGATTAGAGCTCATGTTGTACCTAGCTGTTGCTGATAAAGCTATAGCTACAACCCTTGTTCGAGAAGACGAAGAGGCAAGATTATCAAACTCGCGAGTCTAGGTAAACTCGTGGAGCTGACCTAGACTTGTACAAGTTTACCTGTTATATATATATATATATATATATATATATATTTAGGCATTCAAACTTAACAATTTCAACATCAAAATATATAATAAACTAAAAATACTACAATTGTAATAAGTACTCTAGAACACATATTCAAATCCTACACAAATATGCATCTAATTCAACATAAAACGTACAGTCACACACAATCAAAGCTTCATATAACACAGCTAAACAAAAAAGAAAACACCAAAGCAACAGTTAAATGTTCTAATAAACTAAGCTTAAAACTGAAATCCTCTAATATCTTCATCTTCCATGGCATCGACATCATCATCTTCACCATCTTCATCAGAAACATCACTTCTGAACCAACATTCTCAGACATTTTGTTCCTAAATAAACAAATCAACAATACCAAATAATTAATTTAGTAAGGTTATAAATTCAAAATTCAGCAGTGCCTGTAACAACTAATTTAGAATTCTGCAGTAACAAGTAAAAACTAACAAAGGTCATAATTTCATAATTCAACAGTAAGCCAGTAACAACTAACAAATGTCATAAATTCAGAATTCACACATTCAAGTATTCAACATGACACACTAACACTAACAACTAACAACTAACAACTAACAACTACAAAATGCAGTAACTTGGTAATCCAAAATCACAAATGAATATACCTTATTGGAGTGAATGAACGAACCAAGGACATAAACGACGAACGGTGGTTGCACAGCGACCGGCAAAGGACACGACGAACGGAAGTAATGCGACAAACGATGCATCGTGGTGGACGACAGAGGCTCTACGGGCATCAAACAAAATAGAGGAACAGGGATGAATTGTGGTAACCAAAATAAGAGAGTGACAGTGAGAGAGCGGCGGACGGCAGAGAGGCACAAACGAGTGAGTGACGAGATCAATGGCGGGGATGCAAGCGACCGGCAACGAGCAGTGAACGGTGGCAAAGGACGGACAAAAATTAGACTATGAGAGAATAAGAGTGAGAGAACGACAGGGAAAAAAGTGGGTCACGAGCCACATTAGGGATTAGGGTTCTATGATTTCATCAACGTTATTCTCCTATCTTTTTTTGGTCCCAAAACGACACCATTTTGGCAAAAATGGGCACCTAACACAAACTCGCTAACTCGTGCTTAAACTTGCGATTTTGACTGAGTTTACCCGAGTCTACCCAGAAACGAGTTTATGTATGAGTTAACTCGATTCCACTACCTAAACTCGTACAAGTTTACGAGTTAACTCATGAGTTTGACAATAATGCGAGGAAGGACAAAAATCTGTCTACTTTACAAGCAAGGCATTGCAAGGGGGAGAATTAAACTATCAGAGAATAGAAAATTTGGCTACGCTCTTGTCTTGGCCTCTAGGAGATTGCGAGCTTACTTCCAAACTCATAACATCAAAGTCCAAACTAATCAATCCATGAAGCTATCTTATAAAAGAACAAATATTGTGGGATAAATGCTACAATGAACTGTAGAGTTATTTGTGTTCGACTTAAAATATAAAGCTCGGATGGCTATCAAGTCATAATACCTGGCCAACTTCCTAGAAAAGTATACTGGGAACAACAACGGAGTTCAACCACTTGAAACTTGTATGTAGATGGATCATCAAACAAAGCTAATAGTGGGGTAGGGGTCATCCTTGAGATTAAAGAAGAAACTCAGATAGAGCTTGCACTGAAGTTCAACTTCCTAGCATTTAATAACCAAGTTGAATATGAAGTTGTGCTTCCTAGTCTTCGAATAGCCAAAGAGGTTGGTGCCTTGAAAGTCTTCATCTTTAGTGAGTCACAAGTAATAACCTCACAAATTAATGGTGACTATCAAGTCAAAAATCCCAACATGAAGTGGTACTTGGAGAAGAGTCTAGCCAAGTACCTCAAAAATTGAATGGTGACTATCAACTGGCCAAGTTTCAGGAAGCCGAGATCAAACCTATAACTCAAAAATTAAATGGTTGAGCTGATGTCCTTTCCAAACTGCCCAACACTGAGCCAGTGGATAATAATAAAAGTTTGATTTAGGAAATCCTATAATCATCATTAGTGGCAAAAAAAGTTGACAAGTCGAATACTTTGATAGTCTCTAATATGAACTTGGGATGGATAACTCTTACCATCAAATACTTTAAGTTTGACATCCTCCCTCACAAAGAAAGAAAAAGTACTACTCAGCTGCATGCAAACTTCCATGTAGTACTACCAAAAGAGTTCATCAGTGTCGTTTTTCTATGACTTTTTACAAAATGAGAATTAGATCTATTTGAATCGTTTTCTCAAGTTTTTGGACAGGTCAAATATATCGGAACATTTATATACAAAATACATGGTAGTTAATTTTGATCGCTAATTTTAATGTGTAAATAATATTTGTTTAAAAAATTATAATAATTTATTTTAGGAAAAAAATAGCTATGACATCATTTTGACCATTAAATTTTGGTTTTTCAATTTAAGGGGAAAAGAACTATAAAATATCTCACTTGAATTTAGTTCTAAATTCTGATAATAACATTGCATAAATTATTATTTTTTACAATATAAAATTTAAATGTTGATAATTTTAATGAAAATAGATAATTTAATAAAAATTATATCAAGAAATTATTTCTCCAAAAATTTTAAAAAATAAAAAGAACGATTTTGTTACACATCCAAGCGTTTTTGTTAATTCAGTCTAATTACACACTTTTTCTTTGCATTCTTTCTTCTTTGCACGTTTTCTCTTTATCATCATTTTTTGTTGTTACTGCTGTGGCTACGATGTTTTTCTTTTCCTCCTCCTCCTCCTCTTCGCATTTTTTCTTCTTCTTTTTCTTTGATTTTTTTCTTTTTTTTATTTTTGTTAAAAGGGTGAAATAAGAATAATTGTAAGTAGGTGAAACAAAGAAAAAGATGAAAAAGAAAAAGAAAAGATAAAGATGATGAGGAAGAAGAGAAGGATGGGAAATTTTGAATTGCATAATTTATCCAGAAAAATAGCATCGAAATATTTTAACCATCACACAATATATTTCTTAATTTTGACAACGAAATTTCTTAACGATCACATAAATTCTTGTTAAAATGGTGAAATGAGAAAAATTATGAGAATGTGAAATAAAATGATGATGATGATGATGATGATGATGAGAACGAGAAAAGAGAGTCTGAATTGTACAGAATTTATTATAAATAATATACAAACTTTTTAACTATGACATAGGCTCTTATTAAGAGGGTGAAATAAAAAGAATTATGAAAATGAAAAACAAGAAGAAAAAGATGATGATGAAGAAGAGGAAGAAGAAAAGAAGTTTTGAATTGTGAAGAGTTTATTAGAAAATAGCATAGAAATTTTTAAACTAAGTTTGTGACACCTAAAATTTTTTAACTATAACATACTGATTTTTTTTATTGTTGGACTAATTAAATAATATTGAACTCATATATAATATATCTAGTCATTGTTGTATTATTTGTAATAAATTATTGTATTTTTTATTTTAAAATATATTTAAATATATTTTATTGATTGAGTGCGTTAAAATTTTAGATTTGTAATTTTTTAAAAATTTTTGTATTATTTATAAAAAAAATTAGTTTTTTTTATATTATTTTTAAATTAATCATGTGATATTAAATTAACTAGTAAGAAGATAATAATGATAATGAAAGTGGAGAAAAAAAAAATCAAACGACAAATGTATACTTCGTATGGTTGTTTACTTTTTTTTATGCCCCATACACAAAAGTCAAAAGAAAAATCATGCTTCTTCTGAAACCTTCTAGGCTTCTAAGTTTCTTCCTCTACAAAAGTAGAACCGCACTTTCACAAAAAGGGGGTTACTAGTGTACAGATGCAATTCTGTACAGATTTACAGATTTTTGTCTTTTAGTGGCTTTAAAGCGTGTCATAAAAAAGTGTTGTTTAAATGGAAAATGTTGCTTTTGAATCGTTACTTTGGCTCTGATACCAATTTTTGATACTGCAAATTTTTAAAATATTTTTCTTGGGTTGGATTTGCACTATTAAAATCTTCTATTTCTTTTAATAAATTTTCTATTTCTCTTGTTATACTTTCTATACAATTTTTACAAAATTGTTCTACTTCTTCTCTATTTCTGGTGTACATGTTACTATTCTGTAATCTTACTTCATAATATCTTTTTTGACTTTTCTGAAAATCTAGATCATTTTTTAATTCTTGTAGCGTTTGATTTGCTAAACCAGGCATTTTATATGCTCCTTAGATTATAGGATTTTGTAAAGGAGGTATTTGTAATTCTTGTTCAGATTGTACTTGCTCTAGGGGTTCATCCTGCAGAGGTTGCATTACTTGAATATTTTGAACATGTATTCTTGATTCTAAAGCTTGTAATGCAATCATGCTTTGAATATGAAGATAATGTAGTCTTCGACTTCGAAAAATACGTTTATTCTTAATACTTTCTTTTAGATTTTTCACTGTTTTCTTGATCTTTACATGTTGTAAAAGTTTTCTTGTTTTAATTATTTTCTTAGTTGTCTTTTTAATCTCTACTTCCAATTCTGAAGATTCAATTGCTAATCTTTTCATTTTCATGGCTATAGCCAAAAACCTTGTTTTCATTTTTCTTTTAGTAGTTTTTAAGGAAATAAGTCTTTTTTGGAAAACTTTCATATTGAAATTTCAGCATCTTCTGCCATAGATTCATGATTATTTTCTAAAGCTTCTATTATTCTTTCTAGTTCTTCAACTTCCTTTTTTAAATTATTACAGATCGTTAGTAATGTCTCAAAGCCCTTTGATTTATTGTAGAAAACCTTAGGTATTTCAAATGATTTTCTCTTTCAAAGAGTTCTTGTTTCTTATTTTGATAAGATACGTATATTTCTTCTCTATTTATCGTCATAATTTATTATTCAGAGTTTCATTTAACTTTTCAATTCTTTTCGTTAACTCCTTTATTTCAGAGTCTTTTTCTTCTTTTAAATGAGATAAACTTAGAGGACTGTTAATTTTAGATTCTCTTATTCTAAAACTAGATGATGAAAATGAATTTCTTGATGGTTGTTTTAATAACAAAACTGGGCTTTCAATAGCTTTATTTCTTGGAATTTCTGTTTTTACAAACTTTTGAAAAAGTTCATCAACATAAATTCTTTCTTTATCCTTGAAGTCTATACTATGATGACTATTTGTTAGTGCATAATTAATTGCATATGTAATAGAAAATGGTTCATCATTTTGTTCCATTAAATCTATCTTATGAAATTTATAAGCCAAACTTAAGGATCTTCCGAGGTTTTCGGTTGATAGAGGAATAGCGTATCCAATATGAGCATTGAATTTAACATTTACATTTGCCAAGTTACCATGGATTATTCCAATTATTTGATCTCTAGGATTAGTGATTCTTTTATCACAGATTGCCAGACTTATTGGAGAATTAATTCCTTTCATGTATGTGGATTTAATCAAAACTTGAATGGTACTAATATGAATCCATCCGATTTTAGATCTTTTTTGTTGATCTTTAATTTTTCCAATCTGTTTATTTACATCTTGTTCATTTATCAGGGCTATTTCAAGTTCTCCATTTGCGGATTGTATTTTTATTGGAGTTTCAATCTGAATTTTTCCATAATATATTATATTTTTTCTATTAAAGATTTCTTTTAGAGGATTTTGTTTATTAAAATTATCGTTCGGTTTAAGGTCTAATTCTGTTTTTAAAATAGCTTGTTTTTCATTATCAAGTAAAGCAGTTAGCTTATAGTAATCAGATTCTTCAGTTATTTCTATATCTTCTAAATAATTCATAATTTAAAAAGATTGGGATAGAAATGTACCTTTCTGGAGAATAAACTTCTTTATTTATTGCTATTTTACAATATGTGTTTTGTTCTCCAGAGGGGAGATTTACAATTTAACTCCAGAGGGGAGTTTAAACTAATTTTTCTAATGACTTTGGTGGTCAGACTTCAGAATCGCCTTGGCTTCTTCCTCTTTGCCCTTCTGGCTTGTGAGTACTTCTAGCCTCCTGCTCTCTGATTTCTGATGCTCTATCAAATGACTTAGCACTCTATTTATAATGGTTGGGTTTGATGGACAAATCCTATCCTTACCCTTCTTATGACGTCATTGCTTACGTCATTGAGCAATAATTCGCACCAACTACATTATTGGTGCTTTGTGACGTAAGCTCTTACATCATTCAACAATAATGTTGATGGATGACTCAGATGTCTCATCCTCTTCTTTTCCCACGTGGGTGGGGTCTTCAGCATTGTTGCTTTCTTCAGACATTTCTGAGGCGCACAGCTGGCACCTATGGTCTTCTTTGTCTTTTAGTAAATGGCATAGATTCCTCCTGATCCCTTCAGGAAGCTTTTCTAGTAATCCAGAAAAATTGTAAAATGCTGATTCAAAATCTACTAGGAGTCTCATTTCTCTTGATTCAATTTGGTTTTTCTTACTAGAAACAATTAAAGTGTTTCTGCTTTTGTAGTTTATTCTTGTTCTGGATTCTTTGTTTATTTTTTGGGCTCTCTCGAAGACCCTTGCTAATGTGCTGGCCAATCTTCCTTCGTCGCTATAAATTGATAGATCTTGAACTTGTTCTATTGGTTGAAAATCTCCTGGGAAGACTGACATGAAAATTACTTGAAATGCTGGGATTAAACATTCTCCTTCTTCATTGAAGATTGGCTGACTACTTGTAAATTTTAGGGATATATCCCTTGGTTCTCTTGCATCAATCATATTTTTGAATTTTTTCACTGCATCTATAAAACCTGCAGGAAATTCCTTAATGATATTTAAATTGTCAAAAATTAGGATTGTATCAATTAATCCGTATTGGAAAAATTGATATGTATCAGAGGGTGAAGCCTCTGGAAAGATCACCAGCTTTGTTAGCTGTTCTTTGTTAATGGGATAGTATCCCAATATTGCTCTTTTGTCCAGAGTCCAGTTTAAAACTAGATTAAGGGTTTCTCTACAGTTTGATCTGCAGACTTTTTCTTATCATTTATTTCAGCCCTTGTAGGAATATTTTTCATTAATCCGGTCCTTTGGGCTTGGGCTGTTCTTTGGATTTGGACTGGAGCTTTTTCTGCTCTTTTTAGAATTTGCTCTGGGTGGAACACTTCATATTCTCTGAGGGATTCTTTTGCTTCAGCTATTGTCAAGAATCCTCCTTTGTGAATAGTTTTGGGCTGATGGGTGAATGGGGCTGCTTTGGCCCAATCGTCATAGACTCCTTTCATTGGGCCATTGTAGATGACATAATATTTTTTGTCCTGAGTTGATTTTTTAATTATTTCTGCCAAAGTTTTATTTTCAGGGATTTTTTCAGAAAATTGTGGTTGGTCCACCACGCTTAGCTGGCTGAACTCTGATGGTGTTGTCAGAATTGGCATTGAAGTGGGTAATGTTGTTTGTTGGGTTACTTTCATTGCTTCCATGGCCTTCTTGATGGATTGAATTTGAGCTCTTAGTTGCTGACAGTGATTGCACTTTTCAAGCTCTTGTTCAAGCTTCTGGATTTCTTGATTCATTGTGTTGACAATGAACTCCATTCTCTTGTCAATGTATCTGCAATAATATTTTTATTTCCTTTAATGTACTCGATTTTTATCGGGTATTGTAATAAAAACATTTGCCATCTTACCAGACGACCCTGATTATAATCAGATTGTAGATTATATCTAATAAAACCTGTTAAATAACTTGAGTCTGTTCGTAATGTAAATTCCTTTGGAAGTAGATCAATTCTCCATTTCTTAATAATTTTTATTGCTGCTAGAGTTTCTTTTTCATGGGTAGTATACCTCTGTTCTGTTGGTGTAAATGTTCCAGAAATATATCTGCATAGTAATTCCTTTGAGGAATGTTTAGAATCTAGTGATTCTTTTTCTTTATTCAAGCTTTTTTCAGCTTTTTTAGCTTTTAGACAGCCTGACCAGGTCTTGTCTGAAGCATCTGTTTCTACTATTAAATAGTCATCTTCTTCCGGAATATAAAGTTCTGGAAGATTTTTACAAAGTTCTTTAATTTTTTGAATCTGCAGGCTATCCTTTTCTTCCCATTTCCAACCCTTTTTTATACTTATTTTTGAAAATAAGTTTTTAGTATAATCTGTTATATTCTTTAAAAATCCTTGATCAGAAATATAATTTATGCATCCTAAAAATCTTTGTAATTGTTTTCTATCTTCCATTTTATCAGGAAATAAATCTACTTTTTCTAATACATTTGGTTGAAGTTTTAACTTCCCTTCAGAAGATAAAATTAATCCAAGAAATTCTATTTCTTGTTTTGCTAGCTTAGCTTTCTTTTTACTAAGGACTAAACCTTTTTCCTTACATCTTTCTAAGACAATTAGTAATTTTTGAAGATGATCTTCTTTATCTTGTTTTGTAAAAATTAATATATCATCAATGTAAACTAGAACAAAGTCATTTAAATCTTTTAAATTTTCTTCCATAAATCTCTGATAAATACCTGGAGCTTGTTTTAGTCCAAATGGTAGAACATTCCATTCGTAGAGTAGAACTCCTGTTGATTCTTTTGTTGGACAAGTAAAGGCAGTTAATTTCTTTGTTTCTTCGTCTAAACGAAGTTGCCAATATCCTGATTTTGCATCGAGCGATGAAAACCAAGTTGCTCCTTTGATTTTTTCTAGAATGGAATCTTTTCTTGGGAGCTTATGAGCATCACCTATGGTTGCTTCATTCATTTTTTTATAATTAATAACCATTCTTCGTTTTCCTCTTTTAATTTCGTTATTGTTTTCCACATAGAAGGCTGGGGCCGCATGAGGGCTTTTACTTAGTCTTATAATCCCCTTATCTAAAAGATCCTTACATTCAGATGAAAATTCTTCCTTATCTCGAGCTGAATAGGGAATTCTATTTGGAACATTTATTTCCCTTGTAGGAACTTTTAACTTAATACTTATTAATTCTTTGTTTGTATTTTTAATATCTAAAGGATTTTCAGCACAAACTTCATTTAAAAGTTCTTTTATTTTAATTTCAAGGTCATTTTTTGGAGTTTTTATCTGGAAATATAGGTTCAAATAACATTCTTCTAGTATTGAAAATATTTTGAATTTTAAAATTTCGTTTATAGTAGTAGTTGGGATTTTTATTAATTTTGCCTTTTGATTTAAAGAGGAATCATATGGGGCTTTTAAAACTATATATGTTAATTCTTGAATAAAAGGGTGATATAGCTTTAGGAAATTATTTCCTATGATTAAGTCTATTCCAGATTCTAATTTATATATCGATGGAACAATGAATCTGTAATTTTGAATGAATATTTCAACCATTTCTGCTTTTAAATTAATTTTGTGTATAGATTTATCGGCTATTCTAATTCTTAGAGGATTTTCTAACTTTTTCCAGTTAAGCTTTATATTTGAACTTGCAAAACATTTTGTTGCCCCTGTGTCTATGAAGGCATTAATAAATTTTTCTGTAATTTTTACAGTAATAAATGTAGCACTATTACTCAGTTCCTGAGTTTGTTTCTGAGTCTGTTTCTGAGACATATTCAAAAATGTATTTTAGTTCATCATCAGACTCTTCTAAAGGTTCCATAAAACAAGTTTTTGCGACTTCTAGTTGCTTTGTTAGGTCTTTTTTATCCTTCTTTTTTGGACATTCATTTGCATAATGTCCTTCTTCTTGGCAATACCAACATTTACAGTTTTCCTTTTTATTTGGGCAATAGCTCTTTTATTTTTTATTGATGCTTTTTTCCCTAAAATATCTCTTTTTTCTCCAATTTGGATAATATTTTCTTTTTCTAAAATGATATTTTCTTTTTCTTTGAATATTTTTGTAAGGATGGTATTTTCGAATATTTTTATTAGAACCATATTTTTGAGGAATTTCCTCATTGTCTTGACAACAAATTCTAATTATATTATTAAATCTTTTCTGAGTAGCTTCTTGCATACAGCGTTCTTTTATTTCTTCTCTTATAGCAAATGTTGCTCCACCGAAATTATTTTCAATTGTTTTATTATTTATTTCTCTTATAAATCTCCCCATAATAATTTCATTAACAGGATATGGAAGTTTTGTAATATACATGCTAAGATAATGTTTTTTATCTTCTTCTTTTAGTTTATAATAATATATTCTGTATTCACAAATATAGGATTCTATATAACAAAGATCGAATATCTGAATATTGGCCAAATGATTTTTTGCTTCTAAATACTCTTTTTCAGAAATTTCATTTCTATGATCTATGACATTTTTTCCAAAGAACTCTTTATATAAAATTCTCATTATATGAGCTATTTTATCATAAGCTGTTGTCTTTTCATCTAATTCTTCTATTATTTTATTATCTACTGATAACATATAATTTCTTATAGTTCCTTTTGTGTGGAAACCTATAAAATTCCAGATATCTAATCCAGATAATTCATTTAATTTTGGGTTTGTATAAGCTTCTAATAGAAAGGAGTTCATCCAATCTTCGAAAATTTCTTTTTCGTTCCTTTTGCAATCTAGATCAAGCATTCTTTCCCCTTCTAGTTCTTGAATTTTTGGAATATATTTAGATGGTATTTTAGTATATTTTGAATTTTTGTTTATAAACCCTTTTTGAAAGCATAATTTTCAAAACCTGTTTCCCATTTAAATTGGGTTTGATTACTATTCCCAGATGTTCCAGCTTCATCCTTTACTTGTACTGGATGCACTGGTTCTTCATCACTTGAATAGTCTAAAACATATTCTTCTCTTTCAGAAATTTCTGGTTCTTCTTTAATCTGAAAACCTTGTTCCATAAGATTGTCTTCTTGAGCCATTTTTAATTGTTTAAAAAGCATTGTAACTTCTTCTAATTTTTCATCAATATTCATAATTTCAGAGGTGGCCTAATCTTTAGATTTGTTGTATCGATTTTATTTTGGACTTCTTCTTTTTTATGAATTTCTTTATGTAAATGTTTATCAAGCATCTGTTCAATTTTATTTATTATATTAGGCTCTTCTTTTTCTTTATTTTTCTGAAATTTTATAGAAACTAATATCTCTTCAAGCATATCTATTATAGAATTTAATTGTGGATTAAAAGTATGATGAAGATGGGGATAATTATCTCCATGATAACATTTTTAGAAACTCCGTGTGAAATATAAGTTTTTTCAGGTTTTTGAATTCCTTCAATAAAACTTAAAGTAAAATTAAGATTTTGAGAAAAATCATTTTGTATTGATTTTAAAAATTCAGTATCATTACAATTAACATTAGTTAAAATCATTAGCTTTTGATCTATTAATTGTGATAAATTAGATATTTCTTTTCTTAAATCTTCTAATCTACTAAGATTTTCCATTAGATGACGCTTTTCTTTGTTACGCTTTTGAAAATGTGGCTTTATGATAAAAAGTGTGGTTTAAGCAAAAATCTTTAAAATCTGTATGGTTTTTGTCTTCTAGTGATCTGTACCTTAAAATTCTCCTCACAAAAATAACTCCTTGCATGAACACAGTGTGCTAAGAAAAAGCATGGTTAAGAATCCAGAAGCTGACAAGGTTGTTAGAACAGTATCCATGGTGGCAGCTATAACTGCTTCTTATTTCCTCTTAACTGCTGATTATGATTATGGTCCTCAATCCAATGTTCTTGAGCCTGTAAGCTCTCTTCTCTTCCTCCTTTTTCATTTTCTTTTATTACAAATTTAGAACCTTTGTTGGGTTGGTCTTTTTGTTTGCTCTATGAATTGCAGCAAAAAGGTATCAACTGTAGTGATCATGTCATCTGTCTCGGAGCATCAAAAAGATAGGAAGATAGATGAGTGATCATTCCACAATCTTCAATCAATATCCATTTCTCTATAGAATAATGTGTGATTTTCTTATGGTATTTGTCAAGGATAAGAGTTCAAGGAAGAATTAATAAAAAATAGAGTCTAAAACGAGCAAAAGTAGTTACTCACTAACAGAAAACGGTTATAGGTAGTTAGACTTGCTGCTGAGCTATCTGGTTTTGACATGGTGTATAAATAGCTTAGTAGAAGGCTTGTAATTGATTCTTTTTCCGCACAATCAATTAACGAAGATTTAGTTATAATACTCAATTCATCTGTGCAACCCTTTCTTGTTTTTCACATTCTTGTCAGTATTGTTTTGGTTTTCAAGACCTTAACTGATGCAAGTTTTGTGCCTTTAAACGCCTTAAAAGTGCGTTTGTGAGTTGGGATCTTAGGGGAGAAATTCCCTTCCCTTAAATTCCCTCAGAAATCTCAACTCACAAATCTCAATACTGATTTGCATCGCATTCGTTTCATTTTTTCAATCTCAAATTTCAAAGAGTCAGAGAAAATGGACCTAGATTGTGAACTTTAAAAGGTTTCCACTTTGTAATTAGAAACGGTTCTGTATAGAACTCATGAGTCATGAGCATGACAAAATGCATCAACATCTGATTGATGCTCCCTGTAAAAGTGGTTGTGTTTAGAATCCTCTATGGAAACCAGTTTCCTGAATTCTAGAATCAGAGGATTTCACTCATTAGTTTCCATGATCAAGCTCATCCGAAAGTCCATGATCCGTCTATGGTGACGAGTCGCACTCCACCCTATGATAAGTACATGAAAAATAAGTCATCTATCGCACTCGATTGCTTTGTTTCTGATTCCAGTTACTAAAGATGAACAAATTGAATGCTTTGCACTTTTCATTTTTGCAGGTTAAGAAGGGAATACTTTCAGCAGAAAGTACCGTGAAAGAGTACCTTTTTGGATCCAAGAAAGAATCTCAAGATAATCAAATAGAGAAATTGGACAGCAACAAGGAGCATCCATAATAAGTTCCCGGTCGTGCCATTTTGTATAAGAACATCAATGCTGATTCAAGCTTTTATTTTAGCCTTTTGAACCTCCTGAGTATCTGTATGATCCACTGTTATGAGTGATGAATATGACACTGGCACACTTGCAATAATGGAAAATTGTTGAAATCAGATTTGTCATTCAGGTATAAAATCACTGAGATGGAAGTGTGAAATTTCAGGTTGTGCATAATTTGATGTGTAAAAATATTCCAATTCATGGATGAACTTTCTATTGTGGTTTTCAAGGCAAAAATTTTGAAAAAAAATAGTTGTATTATCTATGTGTAGAACTCAGTGAATACAACGTTACTCTCTATAACATGTCACATTTTAATTAAATGTTTAGTTTTAATTTGAGTTAATTTAACTCAATAAAAATTAATATCTTAATTAAAATAAGATTATTTTATAATTAAATATTTTTTTAAAATGGATGATTATATAATTTTTGTAAATATTAAAAAATAAATTTATATGTTTTTCCAAATCAGTATTAATTTGATTTGTTCTACCTTTCTATTGAATAACACCTCCTTTAGTGAGTGAAGATCATTTCCTTTCTTTTACTGTTTCTTTCTACTCATATTTATTCCTTTAAGCTTTGTCTTCGTTTTTTTAATATTTTTCATTTTAGTTATTTTAAAAAATTTATACATATATTTGACTGAAACGTAATTTAATAATTTATACATCTTTAATGGTAGATTTTTGGTAAACAAATTTTACGGGACAGAATTAGATATTTGAACTCTATACGGTACAAAGACTCACATATTTTTAGAGGACTTTCCTACTTAAATATATTGTGAGATCGAAAGGCTATGATTCATTGGTTGCTTTTTCTTTTTCTTTTTTTTTTGTAAGACAGGCCTGTTATCCTTCCATTTTGTGCTATTCTCCCCCATATTAATAATACATTTCTTTCTAAATCTAATATAATTTTTTTTATCATAAATGCTTACAGTTTTGAAATATGACAAACCAAGAATGGACCAGAAAGTTAAAGTTTACGAACCTAAATTGGTAGGATTAATTGAAACTAGACATCAAATATTCACTCATTAAAAGTAGAGCAGGTCCTTAAGTTAGTCCTGCTGCTTCCATTGCATCAACTAATGCTTTTTCTGAATTAGGGTTTTCTGAAAGCATGATTTGAGAAAGAAGTAAAGATTCAGTTTTTAATATTTTAGTAAATTATACAATTATTCATTTTGGGTTATAATTTAATTTTAAAATAGCTTAACCATAGTTAACATAACAACCAATTAAAAAATAATATGTCACAGAAAAATTTACATGTTATTATAAGAATGGTACAGTAGAATTTACCATTAAATTAGGGTAAACTACTTGCAATGAAAACAATTATAAATAAAAATTCAAACACAAAGTTTTGGGATTTTTTTATTTAAATTAAATAAATATAATATTTACGAAAATAAATATGTTTAGATTTTTTTTTAATAGGTTTAAATTTTTCGTCTTTAGTAACTTAGTTAGTGGAAGAGAGTATAGTGAGTTGCATGCTTTGTACAATTAAAAATAATTAGTTAAGTTAAATAAATAAATAAAATAGATACTTAATTGTGAATTAAATTAAAGGAATAAAATAAGTAACTCTCATTAAACCCACATCTTGGATGTTCAATATTCGAGATCGGTGCATGTTCAATATCCGAGATGTGACTAAAAATATTTTATAATTACTTCAACGTTTATTTTTTTTAAAGTAAGAGCTCAACATTAAAGTGGAGCATTGTATTTAGTTACAGGAACAATAACAAGCAAAACAATTTCTATGTCATCTCCGACATAACCATTAACAACATGAGTTATTTACAACACCATTCCTTAGCACATGAGAATAATTGCTCCACACAGTCACCAATCCCTGTTGTCTCTGAAATATGGCATCGTTCCTGCGTAACCAGATAATCCATATAACTGAGAAGAACCCAATTATCCAATTTTTGTGTCTCTCTTTTCTCATTGGCACGGATCTCCAACTTTCAAAATGCTCCTTCAACGTACCAGGGACAATCCATGTCTGTCCAAACGCCGATATCCAAGCACACCACACTTGTCAAGAGAACTCACATGTAATAAATAAATGTTGTATATTTTTAACATCCTTCTTGCATAGCACGCACATCACATCATTCTGTTGTAGGAGACCCAGTCTACTCAGTCTGTCCTTTGTGTTGACCTGGCCTACCAAAGCAAACCACGCAAACAGCTCCACCCGAGACGGAACTAGGCCTTTCCATACCCCCTTTGTAAACTTGAACTGCAGAAACTTCTCATCCAAAGTCTCTTCCTACAAAACTTGAACAAACAAATTAGTTGAATAAACGCCTTCTTTATCAAATTTTCAGACCACTCTGTCTTGTACGTCTGCTATCAGTCTAACAGATTGCAAGACATTAAGCAGTTGGTTCAGTGTATCAGTCTCCCATTGTCTCAATTCTCTTCTCCACTGTAAATGCCACACCCACTCTATCCCATCCCAAAATCCACAATCCCCAATTACTGATCCTCTTTGGTTTGAAATCAAGAATAGTCTCGGAAGGGAGTCTTTAAGCTTTCCTATTTGTAATCAAGTATCCTCCCAAAATCTGGTGAATCTTTCATCCCCTACTTCCATGGCCAGTCCATCAATCATCTTCTGCTTGACATGATACTCCCTTATTTGCACTTGACATATGTCTTTCCACGGTCCGCCCCTCTTCGGTAATGTCTGGGTTGACAACAAGTGATTTGGGTTTAAGCTATTGCATGAGCACACAACCTTCTTCCATAAAGGACATTCCTCCTTAGACAACCGCCACCACCATTTAAACAGTAGAGCCGAATTACGGACCACCGCATCACCCACCCCCAGACCTCCTAACTTCTTCGGTGCCTGTACCAACTCCCATTTCACAAGGGCCATGCCAGGTCGACCATCATCCTTTCCCCAAAAGAACCTCCTCTGCAAGGATATAATTCTTCGAGCAACCGCATTAGGCATCTTGTACAAACTCAGGTAGTAAACAGGCAGGCTATTGATTACCGACTTAATAAGTACCAACTTACAGCCTTACTAAGTATCTTGGCTTTCCACAAGCTGAGCTTCTCTTCCACCTTTTCTATAACCGGTTTCCAAGTTTTAACCAGTCGCGGATTTTAGAAAAATTAAAAAAAAATGTCAAAAGTAATCATATATTCTCAAAAAGATTTTAGAATTTATATTTTATTATGACTTTTTACAAATACTAGTGTGTGTTTTCATGTCCTGCACGGGATAATATATAAAATTATATAAAAATTTTTATTAAAAAATTAAATAAAAAATATATATAGTAATTATTATTATAAATATTTTACAATTTAAAAATAATTAGTATTTGTTTTAATCAATTTAGATTGGTTAAATGGTCATCTCATTTGTCCGCTTAAGTAAATATTTGGAGCTCAAATTTTGCCTTGTATGTATAACAATCCATTAGTTAACGGCAGACCCTTAATAAATAGAGCATCAATTGTGGTGGATTAGTTCTCGACTTCTCGAATTAGAAAATTCGTAGAAAAAAATTGTATTTATCCTTAAAATATATTAATTTTTCATTAATAGCAGTACTTATAGACTTTTGTCTTTGTTGAAATTTACCTGGAACAATTTTATTTATTGGTATCGTAATCATTTTTGAAGTCAAAATAATATGATCAATATTGTTACTTGTTGAAACTTCACATTTTATGAAATGATTTTTAAATTTTTTAATTTATAAACTGTTGAGTTAAGAAATTAACTAAATTAATTAAGTAATGACAAACATTATTTTTGGCAAGATAAATAATTAGTGTGAATTCTTGATAATTGTATATTACTAATTATTTAGAAAATGTTGCAGGCCAAAATTTGAATTACAGCCCAAATGGAATGGAAAATAAAACAAAGCTGGTGGGTTAGTAAATCAAATGAAGCCTAATGAAAAACAAAGAAAGAAGTCAGATGGGCTAAACGGGTTACATGAACCATATCCAATCCAAACCCGAGTTGAGTTCAATTCCCTCCATCATGCTCTTACCAAAGCAATGTTCCTCTCTCTTTTGTCTTGGTCAAATTAGAGTTTCAGAAAAGTAAGAAAGAGAAAGAGAAAGAGCTTCTTCCACACGCCATTCACAGAAGAAGAAAGAAAGAGAGAGATCAAGCTTAAGAGGCTGAAGTCTAATCATCCAGTTCAAATCAAATCAAGCTTAGGTCAAGATTAAAGGTAAACTATTTCCTCTTCTATGCATCAAAGTTTCTTCTCTTCTTCCCAACACACTGCTCAGTCCGAAATGGGATACAAAGGAAAGTTGATCTCTGTTTTTCACTGCTACAAATTCACGGTCACAAGAGATTCTTGGGGACCAAGTTGCATCTCTATGGTTCAGATTTTGATAACCATTGGAAGACAATCTCGGTTACTCCTTTCATGGCTTTCGGTCAAATTGGAGAAGTCAGAAGCAAAAGTCCTACTCTGATGTTTAAAGAGAAAAAGTGAATCTGTGGGTTGGTGAAGCTCAAGGCTCAAGATGTTGACCTTGGAAGAAGAACCAAGGGACATGCATGGAGATAAAAGAAGCTTGCTGTTCATTCAGAAGGTAAGGAGAGATAACCAGAGTATTGAAGTTTTATTCTGAGAAGTGTTCTTTGAGAGAGTTCAACTAACTGGATAGTGTAACCTAATCAAAGGTGCATTCCGCCAGTATGAAGAACTAAATCAGAGACTTGCTAATCTGATTTTCGTATAGTACAAAGGCTGTTGATGAAGTCAATCTCCTTCATATTTTACTGATTGTAATGTACTTTTCTAAGTATATCTTTTTGTAATTTCTTGTGAGAAAAGGCATTGTGAGAAAGCTCAAGTAAAAGCCATGAGTGGAAAAAGGCTGAGTGATACACTTGAGAGAAAAACCTAGAGTTATTTTCTGATTTCTTTAGGTTAGTTAAGTGTCTTACATCTTATACCTGTTAGGTATCCCTTTCTTAGTTGGGTTAGCACTAAGAGTGAATAGTTAGGTGTTAGCATAGCCAATGTCAAGTTAGGATAGAACTTGAGTGTAAAATTGGTGTATGTAATACTTTTAACTATAGTGAAAATTCCTCCATTGTTGTGGAGGAGACTGGACGTAGGTTGCATAGCACAAGGCAACCGAACCAGGATATATGGTGGTGTTAGCTTTTCTCTTCTCTGTTGTGTTCTATTTTCTGATATTCATGAGACAAAAATAAATTGTCTCATAAATTTTCGCTGCTGAGTTCAAACAGAATCAGAATTGAAAGTTTCGTTTAAAAGGTCATAACAGCAACTTGAAAGGAAGGCATAGATTCAACCCCCCCTTCTCTAAGCCTACCACAACCTTCAATTGGTATCAAGAGCTAAGGTCTCAAGAATCAAGCTTAACCGCTTGGAGCAAAGATCCAATGGCGAACAATTTGGGTACAACCACAGTTGCCTACACCCTTACTGAAGGCCAGTCAAACAACCGGCCACCTTTCTTCAGCGGGAAGAACTATTCCTACTGGAAAGAAAGGATAAGGATCTTCATCCAATCTATGGACTACAACATATGGAAGATTATTGTGAGCGGTCCCAAGATCCCAACAAAAATAAGTGCTGATGGAGTGGTGACTCCAAAAGAAGAAGCTGAGTGGAACGAAGATGACAAGAAGAAGATAGAGCTGAATACTAAATCAATCAACCTTCTTCACTATGCTATCAACTTTGAAGAGTATCGAAAGGTGTCTAGATGCAAGCAGCCAAAGAAATATGGGAAAAACTCCAGGTTACACATGAAGGCACTAAACAAGTCAAAGAAACGAGGATTGATATGCTGCGAAAAGAGTACAAGATGTTTAGCATGAAGGATGGAGAAAGCATTGATGAAGCATTTGAGAGATTCCCAATCATAATCAATAACTTTGATGCTATAGGTACAGACTATGTAGAACAAACCTTGGTGAGAAAACTCCTTAGAAGCCTCACAAAAGAATGGAAAAACACTGCTACTGTCCTAACCGAGAGCAACAACATAAGTCCCATAACCTATGATGAGCTGAGAGGAAAATTCCTTGCCTATGAAGCCACACACACAAACACAGACTCAAAGAAAAAGGGAATAGCCCCCCAAGTCTCAGATAGAACCGAAAGAGAGTGAGTCTAGTGATGGTATTTCAGATGATGAGCTTTTGTTTTTTGCTAGGAGATTTAGAAGGATAATGAAGAACAAGGGCAAATACAAGGGCTCAAGTTCAAAGGACCACAAGTTCAACCTGAGCAAGGTGACGTGCCATCACTGCAAGGAGGCTGGACACTTCAAGCTAAACTGTCCAAATCTCAAGAAGAAGGACAAAGGAAAGAAGGAAAGGAAGAGAGTACTCATGGCAGCTTGGGAGGATCTTGAGAATGACTCAAATGAAGAAGAAGAATCTGAAGGTGAAGACAAAGATTGTTTCATGGCTGGAAACAACAATCTTGATGAGGTAAATTACTATGATTTAACCATAGATGATTTACATGCTATTATTGATGATCTCACCTTAAATACATCAAAACTGCTAGATAAATACAATGAGTGCAGATCTGAAAGAGATGTGTTAAGAGCTGAAAATAATTTTTTGAAAGAAAAAGTAAAGGAAACTGAATGTGCTTTGGACATTATTGAAGAAAACATATTTTTAAAATCTGAACTTGAAAAATTAAAAGGAAAGCACATCATGGATCCTTCTCATGAGTTAATTGCTAAAAATGAAAGATTAAATGATATAATTAAAAGGCTGAATGGTGTCTTAGCAAAATTTGCTCAAGGTTCAAGTAACTTGGACAAATTACTTGTAAGTCAAAGACTATTGTTTGAAAAATCTGGTTTAAGCTACATAGCCAATGAAGATGCAGTTTCTAATATTTTTTCTATAAAGTTTGTGGCTTCTTCATCAAATACAAAAAACATATCTAACAAATTTGGTATTGGGTATGTTCCTACACTTGAGGAGAAATTTGATGAAGTTCACACAAGCGAAACTGAACCTTCACCAAGAACCGAACCTACTTCAAACAGGCCAGGTTTGGGTTACATTTCGAAAAATGAGGATGCTTTCAAGAAACCAATTTTCTACAACAAAACCTCATTTTTGAAAAATCCAAAGAGTTTCAAAAATTCTGGTGAAAATATTTTTGCAAAGAGGAATAATTATAACAAAAATCAGTTTGTCAAAAGAAATCCATCTCCTCCAAAAATCAGAAAATTTCAACCATTTAATCACTTCAAGCAATATAACTCACCTCAATTTCAGCAACACACATCAAAAATTCATTGTGTTAATTGCAAGAAATTTGGTCACTCATATGCACAATGCTTCATTGAAAAAAGAGTCGTAGGAAACAAAGTTTACAATGTTGTTTGTGATTTCAATGCACTTGGGCAACCAAGATGGATTAACTTCAAAGGATCCAATTTAATTTGGATACTTAAGGCTACTTGAAACTCTTCATGCAGATTTGTCTAGCATCCAAGAATAAAAAAGACATGTGGTACATGGATAGTGGATGTTCAAGGCACATGACTGGAAGGTCAACCTACTTCATCAAACTAAACAAGTATGATGGAGGTTTTGTGACCTTTGGAGATGATGGTAAAGGTAAAATCATTGCTGTTGGAAAAGTAGGTAATGAGCAATCTACTTTCATTGATGATGTACTTTTGGTATGTGGTTTGAAACATAATCTTTTGAGTATAAGTCAGCTGTGTGATTTAGGATATTTAGTGACTTTCAAAAGATTTGAATGCTGTGTTATAAATGAAAAGACAAATGAAGTGATGTTTGTTGCCAAGCATTTTAATAATATGTATGGACTTACTCTTGATGAACTAAAGGATCAAAATGTAGCTTGTCTTCACTCTAAAGAATATGAAAAGTTGTTATGGCACAAGAGATTGGGCCATGCAAGTATATTTCAAATAAACAAACTTGTAAAGAAGGAATTAGTAAGAGGTCTTCCGTTGATAAAGTTTGACAAAGACATCACTTGTGATGCTTGCCAAATGGAAAAACAAACAAAAAGTTCTTTTAAACCAAAGGAAGACATCTCTACTAAAAGACCACTTGAGTTGCTACACATTGATTTATTTGGTCCAACAAGAACTCAAAGCCTAGGTGGTAAACATTATGGTTTAGTAATTATGGATGACTATACTAGGTTCGGGGGTTTTATTTCTTGCACACAAAAATGAAGCCTTTTCGGCCTTTGAACCTTTTTGAAAGAAAATTTAAAATGAAAATGATTTGAAAATCTCTTCTATAAGAAGTGATAATAGAACTGAATTTGAAAATAATTTATTTGAATCCTTTTGTGAGGAATTTGGAATATCTCACAACTTCTCTTGTCCAAGGACACCACAACAAAATGGTGTGGTAGTAAGGGGAAATAGAAGCATACAAGAGATGACAAGAGCTATGCTTTGTGAGAGCAATGTTCCAAAGTTCCTTGGGCTGAAGCGGTTAATACGGCTTGCCACATTTTGAATAGAACAATCATAAGGAAATTTTTGAAGAAAACCCCTTATGAACTTTGGAAACGCTACCCACCAAACTTAGACTACTTACACATCTTTGGATGCAAATGTTTTGTTTTAAATAACAAGGATAATCTGGGTAAATTTGATCCAAAGGCTTATGAGTATTTGTTTGTAGGATATTCCACAACTAGTAAAGCATATAGGGTTTATCATCAAGATGCTAGAATTATTGAGGAGTCCATACATGTTACATTTTGTGATACTAACTTGGTGCAAAGCATTTTGGAAGATTGTGATGCAGAAAATCAAGCTCAAAAGGAAGTTGAAACTGGGCAAAATCAAGAAAATGGAAATTCTGTTCAACCTGACTCAGAAACTGCAGTTGCTAAAAATTCGAGAGACAATTTTATTTTGTCTCATGAATCTGAGGGAGATCCTGAAGACAGCAGGACCCAAAGTCCCTTCGTAACTGAATCTGCCTCCAAGTCCACCAGACCTCATGAATGGAGATTCTTGAAGAATTATCCAGAGGAATTTGTCATTGGGGACGTCTCACAAGGGGTTAGAACTCGGTCATCCACTAGAAAGGCAAATGAAGGTTCAAACTTTGTCCTTCTCTCACAAATAGAGCCTCAAAATGTCAAGGAAGCCCTTAGTGACCCTTATTGGGTTAAAGCAATGGAGGATGAGCTTCTTGAGTTTGAGAAGAACCAAGTGTGGACTTTGGTTCCAAGGCCGAGTGAAAAGAAAGTGACCGGCACCAAGTGGATATTTCAGAACAAGTTAAGAGAAGATGGCAGCATTGCAAGAAATAAGGCAAGGCTTGTGGCACAAGGATATGACCAAGAAGAAGGAATAGACTTTGATGAATCCTTTGCCCCTGTTGCCCGAATGGAAGCCATAAGACTTCTCATAGCCTATGCTACATTTTGTGATTTTAAATTATATCAAATGGATGTGAAATGTGCATTTTTGAATGGTGTGATAGATAGAAAAGTGTATGTGGAGCAGCCACTTGGTTTTGAAAATAAAGAGCATTCTGATCATGTTTTCAAATTATCTAAAGCTCTCTATGGTTTAAGACAAGCTCCTAGAGCTTGGTATGAGAGACTTAACTCTTTTCTTTTGAAAAATAGTTTTCAAAGAGGCAACACAGACACAACTCTATTTATCAAGAATTATAATAAGTCTTTTATTCTAGTCCAAATATATGTTGATAACATTATTTTTGGATCAGCAAATGAATCCCTTTGTTCTGAATTTGGAAAACTCATGACAAGTGAATTTGACATGAGTATGATGGGTGAACTTAATTTTTTTCTTGGCTGCAAATTAAACAAATTGAAAATAGTATTTTCATTCATCAAGAGAAGTATGCCAAGGAATTAGTTAAGAAATTTGGTATAGAAAATGCCAAACCCATGGGAACTCCCATGCACCCTAATTCTAAATTAGATAAGGGAGAAACTGAGAAAGATGTAGATGAGACTAGGTATAGAGGAATGATTGGTTCTCTTATGTACTTAACATCCTCTAGACCCGACATTGTGCAAAGTGTTGGATTGTGTTCAAGGTTCCAATCCAAACCTAAAGAGTCACATCTTTCAGCAGTTAAAAGGATCATTAGATATGTTCATGGCACATCCAATTTTGGTCTTTGGTATCCTAAGATTGATGATTTTTCTGCAGTTGGTTATTGTGATGTAGATTTAGCTGGTGATAGAGTTGATAAAAGAAGCACTTCAGGCCTATATTGCTTCCTTGAAAAGTCCTTAAATGTTTGGTCAAGTAAGAAGCAACCGACAGTGGCCTTATCCACTGCAGAGGCTAAGTATATAACTGCTTTTTCTTGTTGTTCTCAGCTTTTATGGTTAAAAACACAACTTGCTGATTACAAATTAAATACTAAAAATATTCCCTTGATGTGTGATAATATGAGTGCCATCAATATTTCTAAAAATCTAGTTTTGCACTCTAGGACTAAGCATATTGAAGTGAAATTTCACTCAATAAGAGAACATATCCAAAAAGGGGATATTAGTATTCAATTCGTTAAATTTGAGGAGCAATTAGCAGACATTTTCACAAAACCATTAGCTGAGGATAGATTCTGCATGCTTAGGACTTTTCTAGGAATTTTGAGTTATGATTCCTTATTTGAAAAATGCTGATGTATTTGCTGGAGCTTTTTGTCTCATAAACAGATATGAGACAATTTTGGGCAGGTGATGAACGTTTCCTTCAAATCAGCGTGTTCTGGGCTTGTTTCAAGTGAAAGTCAATCTGGGCCAACCTCAAAATCATATCTAGAGTAGTCCAATGTGTTTTCTTAAATCCAACCATCTCTGGGCCCATATATGAATGTTACAATTTTTTGTTTGGTTGTTGTGTTTGTTGGGCTGCTTGCTTAATTTTTTTTGAAAGAATTTTTCATTCAATATTCTTGACCCAAAAAGATTTTCAGTTTGATTTTTTTTTTAAGTTTTCAAAATTTAAAAATTAATTTTCTGTTTTAATTTTTAAATCAAATAAAATCTTTCTTTTATGAGGTCAGGTCCTTTCATGTCATTTCAAAATGTGCTACAATTGCATGGTTTTGGAAATCTACTTTTGGGTACGGTTACCAACACTCTCTCTCTTCCCTCCATAACTTCTCCTCAAACTATTCGGTTTCTTCCCTCTCACTCCACTGCTTTTCTTCCCTTAAAAGCCTAAATCTAACCAAATGGGGAAGAAAGTAATTGCTAAAAGAGCACCACGTGAAAAGATCCATAAGCTTCCTAGACCATCAACTCAATCTCAAGACCCCACTTTCACTCCTTCACCTTCTCCTCCTACCTCTCCTTCTCGCACTACTCCCATGGCATGAACGAAGACCACACCAAGGTACCCTGTTCCTGCCAAGTCGACACCACCACCGAAGGTCACAACTTCCAAGCCAGGCTCCTCAAAACCTAGTTCTGCGAAGCCTAGCTCCTCCAAGGGCAAACGTCCGGCGGCTGAGGAACCTGTTCCTGAACCAACACAACCGAAATCCAGGTCGGTTCCTGTGCACTCTCAACGAGGTAACACTCGAGTCCCTCTCAAAAATGTTAAAGAACCAGACATTGGACCTTTTGATCACAAAGCTCACTTTTTGACCTCTCACTCGAACTATAACCCCTATAGATTCAAATCTGCCATGAATAATGACTTTTATGATGGGGTTATCAAGTATTGCACCCTATGTCCATCTTTTCTCGCTGATCTGCCATCTTTGAAAAGAAAAGGTTTTTCATTTGTTGATAACTTGATTTTTCCGGACTGGAATCATCTTGTTGACATCAAAAAGCTTGTTTATCCCTTATTGGTCAAAGAATTTTATGCAAACATGACTTATCATGAAGGCACTGCTCATTCATATGTGAAGGGCCGAGACATAGTTTTAAACAATAAAACTATCAGTGATGCTTTGAAGTATACGGATGTTGGGCCTTGTGCTTACACTTTGGTTAAGTGGGATGAAGGAGTTGGAATTTCTTTTTATGATGCATTGGCTCACATTTGTGAACATGTTTCTTTAATTGATGGTATTACACCCACTCACAAAGCCCTAGGATATGAGCGTGCTCAGTTACACCGAATGGTCAACCACATTATTCTGCCTCAAAGTGGCTCATATCAAAGGGTTTCCTACACTGACACTCTTGTTTTATATGCCCTTCTCACTAAAACTGAAATTTCATTTGCATACTTGATGGTTAGATATATGTTTGACTCTGTTAGGAGTGAAAAAGACAAAGCTCTTCCTTATGGCATGTTTCTGACTTGCATATTTGAGTATTTTGGTGTTGACTTGACCAATGAGGAATATGAAAATAGACATTCATACCTAAAAGGGGGTGGTTCAGTGAAACAGAACAAAGGACCTACTCGATTTGAAAGGGTGGTCTTAGATGATGAAGATGATGACTTTGTTCCTGAGGATTCTTCGTCTCTCTCCACTGAGAGGACATCCATCTCTACTGGAAAGAAATCTGCTTTGCTGAGTGTGGTAAAAGATATTGTTCAGGAGTTCGTTTCCCAATCAAATCACATGATTGCGATGAGCAAAGAGCAAAGGAAATTAGCTAGCAAACATGATAATTTTCTAAGGAAATCAAGGGATAGAGTGGCTGTGTTCATGACCTTCATTGATAACCTTCAAAAGGATGAAGACCCTGCCACTGATGTTGAAGAGGAAGCTGATTCGGAGGGGAATAGTTCTGATGCCTAGGAATTGTCTCATGAAAATTGCTACTGCTACTTTCTGTTTTATCTCATGACTTATGTTTCTTTTAATACTGTTTAACAGTTTCATTTTGGATGACTGTAATAACTCTAAATACTGCTGCACTTTTGGTAGTTTAGTTAGTTCTTTGAACTGTGATCTAACTCTTTTCTGCAGGATACAAAGCATTGTTTTTGTTGATAATACTTATTTTCCACCCTTGATGACAAAAGGGGGAGTAATAGGTGCAATAGCTGGAATGCTGAATGCTAAATTGACTGAAGTTGCTTTTGACTACTGTTTTTTGTGGATTTTGTCTGAATGCTACAGATTTTAATAATCTTGGTTTGCAAATGTTTGCAAATATTGTGAACTGTTGTGAATGAGGTTGGAAACTTGCTTTATGATATGTTGCTATCTTGACCCTGACCCTGATGTGTTAAAACTCTATTTTGGCCATTAAAAATATCATTGTTTGCTGCATTTTTGGTTAGTATATAGCATCTGTTTGGTTCCATATAAGCATATGTAAACAGGAACAAAGAGGAAAGCATAAATCCAGGGGGAGCTAATTCTGAAAAGGAAAGGGGGAGCAACATAAAAGCAAATGACAACAATCAAAGGGAGTTTCTAAACATTACTCAAATTTATTTCCTTTTGATTATTTCTTAAATCATGTTTGTCATCAAGGGGGGGATTGTTGAGTTAAGAAATTAACTAAATTAATTAAGTGATGACAAACATTATTTTTGGCAAGATAAATAATTAGTGTGGATTATTGATAATTGTATATTACTAATTATTTAGAAAATATTGCAGGCCAAAATTTGAATTACAGCCCAAATGGAATGGAAAATAAAACAAAGCTGGTGGGTTAGTAAATCAAATGAAGCGCAATGAAAAACAAAGAAAGAAGTCAGATGGGCTAAACGGGTTACATGAACCATATCCGATCCAAGCCCGAGTTGAGTTCAATTCCCTCCATCTTACTCTTACCAAAGCAACGTTCCTCTCTCTTTTGTCTTGGTCAAATCAGAGTTTCAGAAAAGTAAGAAAGAGAAAGAGAAAGAGCTTCTTCCACAGGCCATTCACAGAAGAAGAAAGAAAGAGAGAGATCAAGCTTGAGAGGCCAAAGTCTAATCATCCAGTTCAAACCAAATCAAGCTTAGGTCAAGATTAAAGGTAAACTATTTTCTCTTCTATGCATCAAAATTTCTTCTCTTCTTCCCAACACACTGCTCGGTCCGAAATGGGATACAAAGGAAAGTTGATCTCTGTTTTTTACTGCTACAAATCCACGGTCACAAGATATTCTTGGGGACCAAGTTGCATCTCTATGGTTCAGATTTTGCTAACCATTGGAAGACAATCTCGGGTTACTCCTTTCATGGCTTTCGGTCAAGTTGGAGAAGTCAGAAGCAAAAGTCCTACTCTGATGTTTAAAGAGAAAAAGTGAATATGTGGGTTAGTGAAGCTCAAGACTCAAGATGTTGACCTTGGAAGAAGAACCAAGGAACATGCAAGGAGATAAAAGAAGCTTGCTGTTCATTCAGAAGGCAAGAAGAGATAATCAGAGTATTGAGGTTTTATTCTGAGAAGTGTTCTTTGAGAAAGTTCAACTAATTGGACAGTGTAACCTAATCAAAGGTGCATTCCGCCAGTATGAAGAACTAAATCAGAGGCTTGCTAATCTGGTTTTCGCATAGCACAAAGGCTGTTGATGAAGTCAATCTCCTTCATATTTTACTGATTGTAATGTACTTTTCTAAGTATATCTTTCTATAATTTCTTGTGAGAAAAGGAATTGTGAGAAAGCTCAAGTAAAAGCCATGAGTGGAAAAAGGTTGAGTGATACACTTGAGAGAAAAACCTAGAGTTATTTTCTGATTTCTTTAGGTTAGTTAAGTGTCTTGCATCTTGTACCTGTTAGGTATCCCTTTCTTAGTTGGGTTAGCACTAAGAGTGAATAGTTAGGTGTTAGCATAGCCAATGTCAAGTTAGGATAGAACTTGAGTGTGAAATTGGTGTATGTAATACTTTTAACTATAGTGGAAATTCCTCCATTGTTGTGGAGGAGACTAGACGTAGGTTGCATAGCACAAGGCAACCGAACTAGAATATATGCTGGTGTTAGCTTTTTTCTTCTCTGCTGTGTTCTATTTTCTGATATTCATGAGACAAAAATAAATTGTCTCATAAATTTCTGCTGCTGAGTTCAAACAGAATCAGAATTGAAAGTTTCATCTAAAAGGTCATAACAGCAACTTGGAAGGAAGGCATAGATTCAACCCTCCTAAATTCCTCCCCCGTTCCGTCTAACGGTAGGCTGGCGGGTTGGCGGGCCAATCCCGCCAAATCTCTCATTTTTTTATAAACCATTAAATATTAAACAATATATATAATTTCACAACTATTTCAATAAATTTATAATTTCTAAAGATATAAAAAATTATAATTTCTAAATTTACAAACATTAAAGTCTTTATAATTATAAATATGTAATAAACATAATTATAAACCAACTTTTTTAAAACAAAATAATAAAACTAACATTGTCCAAAACAAAACAAATATTGTCCAAAACATATAATTAAACATCTTCAAATTTATAATCAATCAAACATAAAATATAATATAAAATATAACTTAGAATATCTTCAATTATTATTTTTATCCTTTTGTAGATCAATAACATCATTGAAATTTGTAAAAAAAAAATGGTCCTGAAAAAAAAAACGTTTGGCCTGACAGGAAAGCCTTCCCCGCCTCACCCCACCGAAATCCGCCAAAACCCACGAATTAGGCGGTAAAGGGTAGGCAAACTTTTTAAATTTTGTGGTCTCAAATTTTCAACCCACCCCCGCCTTTTTTGATGGGTTACGCAGACCGGCCCGACAGATTTCAGCCAGTTTGCCACCCCTAATCCCTGCCCATTTTTGCGTGGTAGGTCATGAGAATTTCACAGGTCCCCATCTAACCTGAAAAGACGAGTAATTCCTGCAATTACATGTTTCGGCTATTTTTGTGATCATCCCTATTGCTAGCATTTGTTGGCTCGTGACATGAATCTATTTCAGCCACTCAATAAATTATCAGATAATCAAAATCTAGGATATAGTTTTATAAAGTCACATGTATCTTTGTTATAACAATATTAATAGGAGATAAATAGATAAACACTAATCTATTGTTTAGATATAAGATGGAAAATAAGAGGAAAGAAAATGAAAAGAAAGAAAATGAGAGAAAAAAAAATGGAAAGAAAAATATTTTTTTGTGTTGTTTAGATGAAGAAAAAATGAATGAAAAAAATAGAAAAAATTTTTCTTTTGCTTGGATGAAAGAAAAAGTAAGAGAGAAAATTACAAGAGTAAAATTACATTAATATTTTTATATATTATATATAAATCATAATTCAAAGGGTAACTCTATACTTTTACTCATGTTTGCACTTCTCCATCAGTTTTTTTGCAACTTTGAAGAGAAAAAAATTTACATGAGCTCCACATACACCTTTTTCGTTTTCCATTCAATTTCTTTGTTGATCCAAACAATGGAAAAAATGTGATTTTTCCTCCATTTTCTTCTCCAACATTTCATTTTTCTACAAATTCTTCTAATCCAAACAATACGTAAATAAGTCACATTTTTCATATATATAACAATAACTAATATTATATATTATAACTTGTAAAATCATAATATTTTGAGAAATAATTTATAGACAACTTAAATATTGATAAGTCTAAAAAATTTTATAAAAAAATTAAAAAATAAAAAAATTGCATGTTGATCCATAAGATTTTCTTTTTAAAAATTTGTCCATAATCTATAATTAATAACTTTAAAATTGTATATATGTTATTTATTTTATAGAAACTTAAAATTTTTTTTATCAGCGATGTTAGTGGTTATTGAAAAATTTTTACTTTTAAATAAAGTTATAAAAAAATTAAAAACAAAATTGGTTACAATTTTTTTATCATTTATTTAGTTTTTAGTTTAAATTAAAATTAAATTATATATTCAATTTATATTTATTTGTTTATCCTAATGATTGTATATAATAGATAATATATTTAAGTATGTTTTGAAACAAACTATTAAATTTTATATAGTTGAATTTTTATATAATTTTATAGATAATATATTTAAATTTAATTTTCATAAATTAATTTATTTTTGTTAAAGTGAATTACGCAATAAAAATTTCATAAAAAAATACATATTAAAGTAAAAATAATCTATTTATAAATAAAAAATAAAAAATTATTCTTAAAAGTTGAATATGCAAATAAAAAAATAAATTATAACTTACAAAAATTATCTCAAAAATTTATTACAATAAATAATAAAACTGTAAAAATTATGTATCTATAGAAATTAAATTATATTAAATTATAAAATATCTATATATTTAATCAACTTAATTAATTAGTTGTAATGGATTTAATTTAATAATTTAAAAAAAATTGAATAATCCTTTTTAAAAATATGGCAATCCAAATAATATAGATTAAAAATAGAAAAAATATAATTAAATTATATGATACAACATAATATTTCTAGAAGTTTGTTTTATAACAGATCTAATACTAAGATATTTATCATCATCTGTAGTATAATCTAATTTCACGATTATTCAAACGTTATTTTTATGAAAAAATTGCATTATTTACTTTGAAAAAAAAATATTTACTCACTATTATAATTTAAATAAAATATATAATAGATATCAAACCAATTTATTTTAATAATTATTCAGTCACAAATATTCATCAAAGATATGAGATTTAAGAGCATACAAAGTAAATATAACACTTACAACTTTTACACTATTATGATAAGATGATTATCATAAGTCTTTTTAGCATAAATTAAATAGAACAATATATAATAATATAGAAACAATCAAATCTAAAAAAGTTACATACACTACGACTGTTAATATTGAAGAAGCTTTAACCATTTATTCTTTTATTAGCTATCTTTTTATCTACTCTATACTTTATCTACGAATATGTTAAGGACTAAAACCTATGCTTTAGCCTTTTAAAATCTCATATATTCTAGCCAAACACAATATTATTATGAGTCGTCCATATTTACCAAAGAATTGAAAATAACAAAAGCATCCATCTGTTTTTTATAGAAACTATTGAATGGAAGAACCGTTGGTAAAAAGATGATATTTTCTTATAATATGTATGATTTTTTATGATGATAAAATAAAAATAAAAGGAATGAACTAATATTGTGTATATTTAAGTTAATTTTAATCTTTTTTAATAACCAGATTTATCATAACATAATTGATAAATAATAACAGTTAATACGGATTATATATATTTTAAGTATAATATACATTTTATGATTTTGTACAAAACAATATTAGTTTTAATTTATATATTTATTATTGGGTATTAAAAATAAAAAGTATTTGTATTGTTAGCACTTTTAAAACCTTTCTCAACTCCGACCGTAATTAAGCCTAAAAGGTTACCCACCTCGTCAAAAATAAATGTAATCTAATCAATTTTCATCTGATAGTGCTACACATTGACATAATCATAGGAGAATTAACTTTAGTGAGATAATAATATGCTATTTAGTTACCACAGGAGTATTTTTATATATAGAATTATCAATCAATTATGTATAATTTCTCATGAAAATAATATATTCAACATGTAAATATTGTTTGTTAGATAAAAGATAATAAATTGACAAAGAAAATTAATTACAATGGATATATTCATTATAAGAAATATTTTTTTATGTAATATTATAAAAAATATCATGGTCACTCTGAATTACTACATATTCAACTTCCATCGACAGTGGTAAAATGCTTAAAATGAGATATTTTCGGATTATAAAATTTTTCAAACAAACAATTAATGAAACACTCATCATTCCTTCTCATTTTAAGTACATTTATACATATAAAAAAAAAAAAGAAAAGAAGAGTTAAAATAGCAAAAGCGATAAAAATAATGATTCTTATAATTTTGTGTGGCTATCTATATATAGAAGATTAGAAGACTATGATTATCTAATAAAATTAATTTGTATTTATTGTATTTAATTTGAATAGGTAAAAAATCATCTTATTTTAATTTAGTCCTTAATTCACATGATTTGAGTTTGGCTCAATATATATGATTTGATTTAATTATTAGTTAAAAATATCTTAGTTGTCTATTTTATTCATAGATTTATTATTTTAATGACTAATAAATTAATTAAATTAATTAATTAGTACACACAATAAATTTGGTTTAATAAATTAAAAAAATAAATTAAAAAATACTAATAGAACATTAAAAGAAATAAATTAGGAAATACTACCAAATCAAATTGATATAAATTATATGATATTTAAATATCTAATCAAATCAATTAGTTGATATAATTAGTTTATCGTAATAACTTGTATTTAATGAGTTAAAAGAAATAAATCGAGAAATACTTTCAGAAGCATGTCACGTCAGCTCCATCATTAATTCCAAAAATCCGATTTTTATATAATAGAATAGATAGAATAGATTAAAGAAATATTTACGATCATATAATGGTGAGCATATAATTATTAGACAATAAATTATAAGTAAATATTAATAGAAATATTAGATTTGATATTAAAATAAAAAATATAAACAATGAACAAAGAAGTCGGTGCTGCTCTCCGCGCTGACCCAACTTTCTTGGGATCTCTCACTCTCTTCTGATCTCTTGTTCAGTCTCTCTGCTACCCTTTGACAATTGGCTTTGTCGCAGACATCGGCTAAATCTTTGGAGACAAACTCTCTAACCCAGGAGTATTTCATAATTCCTCTCCTAGCGGATGCGCTAACACACAAAGTTCTCTTAGAAAAAAAGTTTTAATTTCAAAAGTTTAGTAATCAATTGAAATAATTACTCATAATTTTATGGAGTATTTGTCAATTATATTTTACAAATAAATAAAAATGATTAGTACCTTTGAAACAAGTGGCTTTGAATGGTATTTAAGTTAAAGCATCGAAAGTCTTCTTGGAAAAAAAGGTAGAGTTTATAAGATGAGAGACACATTAACTTAACAGTTTATAATTTTGAGTTGGATGTGGTGTCTTCTCATTTATGTTCTCTCACTGGATTCCTTCCCAAAATCTCCCTGGTGGTCGAAAGCTCTTCCACGGTGGCCCAACAAGTGGTATCAGAGCCGATGGTGGCCCAACAAGTGGTATCAAAGATGATGGTTAATTGGTCTGGTGGTTTTGAAGGGTATTCAAGGTGAAGCATCGAAAGCTAGTTACAATACCTTCTTCTTTTATCAGTTACGATATCTTCCTCTTTTACCAGTTACGATATCTTCCTCTTTTACCAGTTATGATACCTTCTTCTTTTACCTAGTTCGAAAGCTCTCTCACCCTGCAGTGTTCCCCTCGAAAGCTATCTCATGGTCATGAGTTCACCGTCATAGTTGGAATCAGGCTCAACAACGGCACAAATCCCAGTCTGGATGTTGGTTATGGTGGCCCCCATGACTGTCAGGATCCACCTTGTCAACGCTATCCAGATAGCATGGCTAATATCAGGCTCCGTGATTCTCGGAGTACCGAATTGATGGGCCTCTTTGGTGTGGCTCGTCGGCGCCGTTTCTAGCACTGTTCTCCATCCCATCCTCACTTATTACAGTAATAGAGCAACCTGTAAACTCGGGCGGCACCGTCCTTTCATCTTTGCGGGTGTCGTTGCCGTCACTATAGCTTTTTTGACAATTGGCTTCACCGCAAACATCGGCTAAGCCTTTAAAGACAACCTCTCCAACCCAGAAGCATTTCACATTTTCTCTCCCATCGGATATGCTAACACACAAAGTCCTCTTAGAAAGAAGATTTTAATCTCAAAAGTTTAGTAATCAATTGAAATAATTACTCATAATTTTATGGAGTATTTGTCAATTATATTTTGTAAATAAATAAAAATGATTAATACCTTTAAAACACGTGACTTTAAAGGGTATTTAAGGTAAAGCATCAAAAGTCTTCCCGACAAAAAGGTAGAGTTTATAAGATGAGAGACCCACTAACTTAACACCTTAAGGTTTTGAGTTAGATGTAGTGTCTTCTTATTTTATGTTATCCCACTTGATTCCTTCCCGAAATCTCCTTGATGGTCGAGAGCGCTCCACGGTGACCCAACAAGTGATATCAGGGCCGATGGTTACCCAACATGTGGTATCAAAGCCGATGATGACCTAACAAGTGGTTTCAGAGCTTATGGTTAATTAGTCTGGTGATTTTGCATGGTATTTAAGATAAATAATTGAATGCCTTTCCAACTAAAAGAGCTATGATGAGGGTAATGGCATTCGCATTGATAAAAGGACGGTGGAGCCCGAGTTTGGAGAATATATTTAACAGGTACTCTGACCCTACTCTTTATTGGGTATAGAGAAAATGAGACAAATTCTATCATAAAACAAAAGGAGTTAGCTAATATTTAACAAGATAAAAACTCATTCCATTTATTTTTCAGGGTCTAGAAGAACCTTAATTAATTAGTATGAATGGTGTTGTATCATAAAGCTGTACCGAATAGCATTACTCTTATTATATGCTAATAATAAGATAATGGTATTCAGGATAACAATTATGGATCATTTTATAAATCTGGGCTAGAACTTTGTTCAGAATTAAACATTGTGGACAGTCCAATATTTACAGAAATAGTCCCTGAGAAGCTTCGGGCAGCTATATATGCATTGGATCGATCTTTTGAGTCCATATTGGCGTTATTTGCTCCTCCCTTTGTTGGATTATTAGCGCAGCATATTTATGGTTATAAACCAATCCCAAAAGGATTGTCAGACTCAGTTGATAGAGAAAATACTGCATCACTGGCAAAGATACTCTATACGACAACCGAAATTCCTATGATAATCTGTTGTTCCATCTACTCATTCCTTTATTGCACTTACCCAAGGGACAGGAAGCGAGTAAGAATGATTACATTGGTAGATTAAGAAATGCACCAGCTAGAGAGAAAAGAGATAGTAGTAGGTGTAGATGATAATGATGAAAAAGTTTTTCTACCTCGCTAGTTCGAGAACTTGTTCAAGAGATTAAGTTGTTTGATTGAGTACTACAATACTTAAGAGTTTTTTTTTTATCAACACTAACTAGAGCTTGTTTAGAACAAAATATTTTTAGAATTACTTTTATTTAACTTAAAAATATATTAAATTAAAATTAAATTATTGTGTTTAATTTTATATAATGGCTTTTTATAAAATTAAGTCATTATATCAATTTTTAAACTAAATTAACTTTTCTTTTATATTAATATTAACACTTGTAAATTATTTAATTTAGTTTTAACCAAATTTTATAAAAAAAATAAAACATTTGAGTTTAATTATAATGCAAATTTATATAACTTATAAATTAATCAATTTTTATTGGTTGTTTATTATAAGAAAAAAAATCTTAAAATTAAATTAATTCTAATTTCTATTTTATTGTATTCCAAATTCACCCTAGGAGATTTTTTTTCTCGATTGATACAGAAACATGAAGACGTTCTTAGTTTATCCGTTACGCGATTTTAAAATACCGTACATATCATGCTCTTTTATTTCAAACTTTAACATAGTTATTCTTATGATGATCATACTTGAAGGCTTAAAATCAAAGGGGATGGTAGTTTCATGTAATTCTATTACTTCTTGGGCTAATAAAAAGACTTTCTTACTAACATTATAAGTACTTGTTTGGGCGTCATTATCTTAATAAAAAAAGATTTTTTTTTCAATGAAAAAAATATTTTTTTTCAATGAAAAAATATCTTTTTTATTTATTAGCGTATTTGACAAATTTCTAGTAGTAAAAGTAAAAGTACTAGAAAAGTAAAAAAAAAAACATTTTTTTTTTGAAAAGCTGTAATTTACATCTTTTTTAAAAGATCTTTTTTCTTTAAAAAAGATATATTTTTCATATAATAAATAAACAAAAAAGTATTTTTATATTGTTATACCCAAACATAATTGATAAATAAAAATATCTTTTTACATGAGATACCCAAACATAAAATTACTTTTACTTTTTCATAAGATCTTTAAAAAAAATAATTTGAAAAAAGATATTTTCTTAGAAGCTCGCCTAAATAAGTCCTAAAGGTGGACGAAAATTACAATTTTAATGGCAGTATATGTAAAATGATGGTGTTGTGCAAACCAAGCAAAGTGGTGGCTCAACTCTCACAGCTAGTCCAAGTCAATCTTCTCTCCCAAGTCAACCATGAGTTTTTCATATCTGTTCTTAAATCGTGGAATACACTGCAAAAAGGAGAAAAGAAAAACGCAAACTGCGAATTCTTATGGTCTTAGTTGGAAATAAAAAAAGATGAAAATGAAATAGGAGAGTGCAACGGTGACACTGCTCTGAACACACTCACTTTCTACCGATCATTTGTTCAATGTCTCTGCTACCCATTCGCCGCTTACCTCGCCAAGCACCACAACCGTGCTCATCTCATCGCTCTTGGTGCTTTTCTTTAGGCTGCCACCATATTCTTCCTCGCCATCTCCACCACATTTTCATAGGTCCCTCCTTTACTCCAACTCTCCCCTTTATATATTTATTTGCTTATTGCAACATATCACACCAAGATCACCATTTAATTTTAATTATTACTAAGTGGCAATTTCAAGAGCTTTAAATGGGATGGGACTTGCCATTTTTGTTCCGCCAATCGAATTCTTTTTTATATTTTTTTAAAATGACCAAAATTTTTTAAAAAAAATAAAAAAGTTTTGAAATAATTTTATTTGCCATTTTTGTCACTTTCTAAATCTTTCTAAAATTTATTTATCCGTATCTTTCGAAATTACTTTTAATAGCGAATAACAATATAAATTATGAATACTATTTTAGTAATTTACCCTAGAAAATAAATGACAAATGGTTCCTATCTACCAATTTTTTGAGATATTATGGTCTTCTTAATCCCAAATCGATGGAAGAGCGTGGCTTATTTTCATCTTTCCAATTACTTTTCTTTTAATTCTTAATCCACACTTCTACAACACATGCAGTTTCCAGTTTCATCCATCAATACTACCTCAATTACACTGCTACAATAATCATGATGATATATACAAGATGTAAGATATAATCATGTTCAAAAAGAGGGAAAAAACAAATCCAAGTCCCTGCTGCACATAATCGTACTGATGCTCAACATATCAGAATTAAATCAAAACAGTTGCAATAACTAACTCGAGCACTGAGACTTGACAAAAATGCTTATTTTTTTCTTCATGAAAACAAAGCTTAAACAAGAGGCTAAGTGATGCATCCTGCTAAGTCTGAAGACAAGAAATGTTCCCAGACTGGGAAGCCTAGAGCACTAATGATACAGCTTTCAGATGGATCTAATATTATCCATCATCATGGCTCTTCTATCAACTCTGTGTGACATTGTCATGAGCTTTATTGCTACTGGCAGAAGAACTTTTAGGAGGAGGTGGTTCAGAACATGCCCTCAGGACAGCTTCATTCTTCAAAAATAAAAGACACATAACATGACATTAGACATTGATGATAGAAACAGTCACAAGTTCACTGCTACTCTTATTATTCTCTCGAAACAAAAAATACATATACAAGAAATCAATACAGATGGAACAAAACAAAACAGAATAGGCGTGCCGCGGGAAGTTACTTGAAACAGCAACAAGCCAAGGCTAACTTATTCAAGCCAGAGCCAGAGCCACACCCAAGCTTTGACAAGCATAGATCATAGTTACATGAATTCCCCCATTACGAGACATTACCCACCAGTTCGCATGTACCAATCACACTTCTTCTAGGTACCATAACGCCATATTTTACATGCTAGATCACTTCCTCCAAAGTACAGTATCCGTTTTGTTTAAAATAATTATGTAAATGAAAGAGATGTTAGCTCATACTCCAGTGTATTAAGTTAGCTATAGTTAGTTAAATTAGAAATACTAATGTGCAGCAGAGCAGTAGTATATATATATCACTGTACATACAATAATCACACTTTTGGCATCAATGACAGAGTACGTACTCCATTTTCTCTCTCAGTACTCACTCCTCTAACAAGAGATGGCTTATGTAAAATGAAGCAACAAATAAACACCTCTAAGCATTCAGTCCAAGATACTGAAGATGCCCAATATGAAATCGGGGATATAACTACACTATGTAAACCGTCAAAGTTAGGAACTTAGTTTGCAGCAGCTATACATATTAAGCACCGTATTCCCAAAATGCGGTAAACCTTAAACCCTAAATTTTAAATCCTAAATCTTAAACAGTAAGAGATATAGTTTAAGCTGTAAATAATAGGGATAGGTATGGCAGATACCTGCCAAACGCGGAGGAGACGCTTCTTGGCATTGGCTTTACGGGTAGTAGTGAGCTTAATTCTCTTCCAAACGAGGCCTCCAGAATCATGTTTCTTCACAATCTCCAAAACCCTAGTCCCCCAAAATACACCCATCCTCGTATCTTAGCTTGCAACTGCTGCAATGATTAAAGCATTAAGATAATTCAAATTTCAGGAACAATTAAGTATCAAACATCAAGAGTAGATAAGATCACGTATAACCCTCTCACTAAGTCGCACACAACACAAACAAGAACAAATACCGAACCGCAAAATGGTGGGTCAGACAGGGCTAGAGGCGAGTGGCGAGCGGCGAGCGGCGAGTGGCGAGCGGCGAGTGGCGAGCGGCGAGCGGCGAGTGGCGAGCGGCGAGTGGCGAGCGGCGAGCGGCGAGCGGGAGAGTGGGTCTTCTCTTTGTGGTGTTAGGGTTCTCTTCTGTGTCGTGAGGTTGGGGAGTAGGACTTCTTTTAAATTATTATTATTATTATTATTATTATTATTATTATTATTATTTCCTGTGTACAGGTTAAATTATTTAAGAAAATTTACTAATCAATGGTTACAATCCTTTTTTCTTATCAATTAATTACTAAAGTGATATTCAAAAATTTGTATTAATAATAAAAAAACAAATTTAAAAGATAGGAATCAACAAATAAATTCTTAAAAAATTAAAAAAATTATATTTTTTGTAAATGAAAAATAATTTTTGTATTCAAGAAATAACTCGTACATTTGATTTGAATATTTGAATTACTAAAGCTTTGTCTGCTTGAATGAAAAATAAAAGAAAAGAAAAGAGAGAAAAAGAAGTCGGAAAAAAAATCTTTTTTTTAGTTAGATTGAAGAGAAAAATTAAAAAAAAAAAGTTAAATAGTATAAAAAAGTTAATAAAATTTATTAATTTTTTTTCTCTAATATTGAATAAAAAAGTGATGGAAAATTTACTATGTTATTTTATTCCAATATTACTCCTATTCTTTTTTTAATATATTTTATAATAAAAGAGTAACATTATTTTTTTATAATATTTTTTATTTTTTTTCATTCAAACATATCTAAAAAAAATAAAAATTCATTTAACTTCTTTCCTTTCATAATTCGATATAGATTTTTTTCCATATTTAAAAAAAAAACTTCGATCATTCATAAATAAAAAAAATTAGTTATATTTTATTCAAAAATACCCCTAACGTATAATTGTATTCAATTCTGTTTTTAATGTTTTTGGCTTTTATCAAAATTTTTCTTAGATATTAATTTCATTTGAAATTTTGGAGACAAAATTAAAAATATTTAGAAATAATTTTAAAAAATAAAAAATATTAAAGATAAAATTAAATAAATAAAAAATATTAGAGACAAACTAAATAAAATTAAATATTAAAAATATTTTTTAAAAATTTACAAACTTTATAAACAAAAATTATACTTTACCTTCCAAGATAAAATGTTATAATCTTCTTTTAAACTTTTTTTTTTGGACATTTTCTTTTGAACTTTAAAATTGAGTTTTAATGTATTTACATATACCTTAATCACTTCTTTTTCCACCGAATCCGTCTGAATTCAGACAAAAGACAAATAAAAGCACGTTTTGAACATTAAAAAAAAAAAATCGAAGAACAAGCTTCAATTACTTCAACATATGATTTAAATAGACATTTAGATCGTTTGGAAAGACACTTTTTTGCCATCGACTTGCTTAAATGCAAATTTCAGCTAAAGAACTCATTGTCAGACCAAAGGGGGAAGACAACATAACCCGTGGAAATATGAGGTTAAATCTACTACATATATCGATGTCCATTTTTTTATTTTTTGGTGACTATGTCGATGTCTTTTTTTTTAAAAGATAAGAAAATTCGAATTCATAACCTTTTAAGTGAGTACGATGAGATTATGTCATTTGAGTTATAACTTATTGACTATATCAATGCCCATTTATTTTCTCTAAAATACTCCTTTTCATATATTAAAATATTATTTTTATTTCTAAAATTTGAATTCAAAACCATTAGTTAAAAAAAGGTATTTACTATCTTTAATCAGTTCCAATTATTACACACAGTTGAATGAAAAAACTAGAATTAATTGACATGCCTATTAATCCACCAGTTAACTAATTTATTTTCTCTAAAATACCCCTTTTCATATATTAAAATATTATTTTTATTTCTAAAATTTGAATTCAAAACCATTAGTTAAAAAAAAGGTATTTACTATTTTTAATCAGTTCCAATTATTACACAGTTGAATGAAAAAACTAGAATTAATAGACATGCCTATTAATCCACCAGTTAACTATATTCACAGAGAAGAGAATAACCAAAAGGAGTATTTACAGATTTGAAAGTAAGCAAAACTTGACCTACGCTGAATTTGCCAGGTCACAAACGGACGGGGCTATCTTCAGACTCTGGAATTAAATCTGCACAAACGTTAACACCTGCACCCAAAGCAAATATTGGCATCAGCAGTTTTCAGATAAGATTTCTTACAAGATTCTAGCACTGAATAACCAAAACTATAATTGTCATTTCAACCATTTGGAACGAATTTCTGTGACTACAGGCTTTGAATTTAATAACTTTTCTTACTATCTGGCACTGTGGCACATCAAGTACACTACATAACCTGCAACATAAAGCGAAAATTCTGCACCCTATTCGAGACATGTAACCTAGCAATGGGTAAGATGGCAAAACGATTCCTACATGTATAACAGTTTCTAGTCCATTTAAAATCATATGCTAGTTTATGTTAAACATAGAACTTTGTCAACAGGTTAGTTATTCCCCGCAGTAGCACTTCAGATATATTAACCCTCATCTCGATTTTATTTAAACTGGGAAAACTGAGACAGAGGCATAGCATTTATATTTTATCACTAAAACTAAACTCTTTCCCCTCTGTCTGAGAGTCCAACATTCATATACCCAGAAAATAGAAATAAGAAATAAAGCAAACAAAAAGAAATCAGATTTAGAAATTACCTCTGGTCGAAACGCATAGAGCAAGTCTTATCCATCTTACTGCCAATTATTAGATAATGTTACTGGTGTCAGAGGAGGAGAAGCGATATCCCTTGATATAGATGATCTGTGAGACGTCTGCAGTGCCCTTGACCCCTGTAATGCTGCACCTCGAGCACCACTAGAAGGTATGGAGAAGCTACGAGGCATGGCCTGAGGTGGCATTGGCAATGGAGATGCTGCATGTGATGCAACCAAATTACTCGGAGGAACCATTTGATTTTGACCTCTGGAAAACAATGGCCCTGAATGAGCCACCAAATCTAAAAGCCTTGAATTGGATGGGGAACTAGTTGGAGGCCTAGGAAGTTCATGAAGCTCACTGATTTTGGGTGAAGACATAAATCTAGGAGAAGCACTAGGAGAGACTTTAGGAGAGGATGAGGGAGGCTTTGGCATTGGGGTTGGCAAAAGAGGTCCAGATAACAATTTAACAGTTTCTACTGATATAGGTTTGGTAGGCCAAGGATTACTTGTCAACGGGCCAGAAAAGGCATGTCTCTTAATCTTTTTGGAGTAAGCAGAAACATAATCATCCTTTTTAGAGGATAAAATTCCATCTACCGAAGGAGGCAGCAATCTGGTGGAGGTAGTATTGCTGTTACTCTCCTTGAGTACAGAGACTGCATTTTTTCCTGTAGGACCAGGAACCTCATCTACAAGAACTTTTTCATTTTTCTTTTGTTCAAGAGGGGAGGAATGCCACATTTTCTTTGTAGGCTCATTTAAATTTGTCAGCATTTTGGAAGGTGCTTGGTTAATGGACCCTGAAGAGGTTGAACTCTTTGTCTCACCTGGTGTGGGTAGCACATACGAACTAAACTTCCGTGATAAAGATGGGCGCATCTGTCTTAACTTTTCGCTGGGATCAGGTTTGCTATCAGCAAAAAGTGGGGCAGATTGGCTCCCTGACGTAACCCTGAAGGAAAACAAATTCCTTTGAAGCCTATCAAAGTCTTCCTGCAAATAGAACAACAGAGAATCAATATGTATACATTAATTTTTCTTTATGCATCTTAATTTTTCACTAGAAAGGAAACTGAAGAATTATGCATCTAAATTTATCAACAGGCATATTGAGTTTTGTGCCTAAGGAAGTTTCTTCTATCAACTCATGAATATCGATAATCTCTTTTAAGTTTAACTTCTAACCTTAGTGGCATCAGCTGTTAAACCTTTGGAAAATGCAGGCTCCACCTGGTCCAACTGGAAGGATACATACACAAGTGAGTACAATGTTTATTATAGCAATTTTCAACTAATTTAAGCTTATTCCTTATAGACTTGAAATTAGAAAAAAAATTCCAACATATTCATAATCAAAAGTTCATCATAAGAATATTTCCATAGCACTTTCATAATTTACTTCATTGACCAAGGGAAGTTTCATCTACAGGTTCTTACTCAATCCATCAATCTAGCAAATAAGGATGTGAACTTTCATTGCTTAAGACAACTTTCGTGTTTATGTCTGATTGTGGAAGTAGCTTCCCAATCTTCAATAGACATCCATTTCTAAGTTTGACTAACATAGAAAAACAGAACTACGAAACTGTGTGTCATATAAGGTTGTTACCTCCATTGAGTTTTGTGATGTAGAAAAATCTTGTTCTTGTTCATTTTGTCCATAGTCAAAACTCAACTCTCCATCATCATTCTCATCATTTTCATTGTCGTCATCATAATCTCCATCTTCTTCATACCCATTCTCCTCTTCAAGACCACTGAATTGATAATCAATGTGCTGCCGTTCAGTTACTGATTTTACATGTGGTTCTACTGTCTCAAGGGACTTGACTGCTTTCTCGAAGAAACACAACTGTTGAGGCATATCAGGAAGTAATGATAATCATCAGAATTATAAAGTTGGAAATGCATACTCTAAGAACAAATAGCGGGAATCAGAAAAACCTGAGCGGCGTGGTGACGTGCTGCCTGTGTTAAAAGACTGCGGGACTGTCCTTGCTTTAGTGATTTCAATCGGAAAACAAATAATGTAGCCTCCTGGTCATATTCATCACGAGCATTCTGCAACTGCTGCAATGTAAAAGTTTCCCCTTTCCCACCTTTAGACCTACCTCTTTCCTTATATTTGGTTACCATATACTCATAAACATCTCTGCAAAATCATAAAACTAAACAATAAGTCATAGCCATGTATCGCAATCAAAGACAAATCAGGATTTAATACATTACATACCTTTTCTCCTCACATTGTCGCTTCATTTCCTGTTCCAACATTGAGAACACCCAAAAAAATATATCAAATCAAAATAAATAAATATCCTTCATAAAGAATAGAACAGAAAAATTTTCTAAAAATAGATTATTAGCCACAGCTCCTAAAGTTGTGGATTAAAATAAACCTGCTATACAATAATGAAAAGTTGTAAATTTGTAACTTTAACCAGCATTGACATTTACACAGCTTGAAAGCATATAATATGTATGAAGCATCCTAAGTTTGTCAATCTTCTATGTCTGTATCCTAATTGTTCATGTCTCCATACCCCCCATAAAGTGAACCTACGAATTAAGAAACAAAGAAGAACAACTAAATTGCAACTAGGTCCTGCTTTCTTTTTTCTGGTACCATATATCCTGATTGTGCTCTACATAGATTCAGAAGAAGAAGGAACTTGTGTAGATGTCTTAAAAGTAATTGCATTTTGTGATTAAGATCCACTATTCATTGATTCATCTGTGTATAAAATGATGCCAGTTTTCAGCCATTCTTTCCAATACTCAAGGTTCTAGTTTCATATATTGATATAAAAGAAGCTCATGGGATGGCTCCCTATCTGATGCCTCATTACTAATCTAATCAAACACCTAGTTGCGAGCCCTTCATGTATGATTATGAACCGTTCGTTGCCATTGTTTATAAGACCAAAATAAATCTTGAGAAGAATGCCTATGCACACTTAAAAACACATTGATATCTATAAAGAAATTGTGGCAGCACAATGAAGACAGTGAAGGACAACTGGACAAGATAGAACAGAGGAGACAAGAATAGAAAATGCAGGTGGAACTATATGCAACAAACCTCCACAATTCGAAGTTCATTCAGAAGAGACTCTGAGGGAGTGGTAATTGTCTGGAATACATGAGAACGCTGAAATTGAAGAGCGAAGGGTTACTGAAAAAGTAAAAAGTAAAAGCAGAAAACATTGAAAATGAAAATAAAAAACGTTTCCTCAGACACCAAACGGAGCCCTAAGGGAGTGGAATGAGACGCGGAGTTACATAGTTATCAATGAGCTTCTGGAGTTTAAACTGCATTTTGCCAAGCATAAGGAGGACTTTTCCTGCATGAATAATAATGCGGCATGTAAGTTATACGACAGCTTGCTTGATTTGATACATATGAAGTGGGATAAAGGGCAGAATAAATGAGTACCAGTGTCATCTTCATGATCAGTCAAGGCGGTTTTCTCGAGAAGGCAAGAGCCCATATCACGCAATGACTCCGCGAATTCTGTGAATCAGCAGAGCAGAACATTAACAAGTGAGTAGAAGATATCACAAACAGCACGGAGCCAGAGCAATAACAAGGGGGTTAATGCTCAAAATGCTCCCTTAATTAAGACTTATCCTTTCACAAGGTATGTTTCAAAAAATTAAGCCGGGAATGGATCCTCTCAATTTTCTTGTAAACTGTGACCACTTACTATATATTCTTTAAGTGAGACTCAGAGAAAACATGTGAGAGAAGACATTGAATGGTGAAAGATCGCACTTCACAAGAAAATTGAGAGAAAAGAAAAAGTTGAGAGGATCCATTTCCAAATTAAGTCTATAAAATTAACAGGCTACATAAGCATAAGAAACCATATGACCTATATTTCTATCTTGAGCATTAACACAAACAAGAAATGAACATAGAATACCAAAAGCACTGCTGGCAGTTGCTGCAGCTGCGGAAAGTAAGGTATCGTAGCAGTCCTTCATGTCCTCCAAGTCCTGCAAATACAAAATTCAAATACAATCCTCCAAAACAAACCCTAATCCTATTTTATTGCTGTTGTATTTCTCTTGTGTTGTGTTGTTATCTTCTCCGATCTGAGAAATGAAATTAGAAACAAAAAGGAGAAAAAAACAAAGGAAAAAGCATACCTGAGCAGCCTGAGCAAGCTCGTCAACGTTGGGAAGCGGAAGAACAGCTCTGGCGGCGGTGGCGGTGCGGCGTTCCTTGTGGTTGTGAAGCGCCAACCCGCGCAACTTGTTCAGAGAGCTCTTCATGGATAACAACAACAATCTCAAATTCTCAATCGATTTCTTGAACTTGTACGGATTCCTCTCTTCTCCTCTGCTTACGCCAACAACAACTCCTCCTTCGAACCAAGCTCCTTCCCTTCAACTTGAAATTTCGCTTCGCTTGCCTCTTCCTTTATTGACTTCTTCTTCTTCTCCGCCTTCCCTCCTCTTTTTATTGTTATTTACTTGTGCTTTGACCTGACTCTTAATCCACCATTTACTACGATTTAATTTTAGTCTACAGTCAAATAAGTAACTATCAACAATTTATTGAACATGGAGAAATTGACTATTTAAATACAAGATATCATTATTATTTACTGCATTTCTTTTATTAATAAAAGTAATTATTATTATTCTATTATTTTATATTCTTTCGGTCTTTTTCTCCTTGACAAGAAACAGCAGACACAATGCCTTTTTCAAATCCAATTTTGAATTTGAATTTAATTTTTATTTATTAGTTTAAAAGAATTTTATACAGACAACTAATAATATATTATTACATCAATAAAAACATTAATTGTTAAATTTACTATAAATCTAATTAAAATAAACTCATTTTTATTCCGGTGAATACATTAAAATTAAACATTTTAATTTACCACTTATTAGTCAATGGATAGAAAACAAATGTCCATGTGTCATGGACTCATGGTAATATTGAGAACTGAGAAGTTAGTTAAATTGGTAATAAAACTATGATATAAATTTTGTCCCTCCATAAGTGGTTTGACCGTTAGACCAAAATGAAAAGCATAAATATGATTCGAGTCAGACCAAAAAATAAATGGGATTTGAGAAAATTAGAAACTGAATGACAATTAGATTATTAAAATTTTTCTTCTTTATTATATAATATATACACACGCAAAATAGAGCTATCAAAAAATTATTGTTTTTCTTTTTCCTTTGTTCAACGTCAACGAGACGTGTTTTGAGTTTTGACCTTTAGAGTTATCCAACTCAGAACTTCAGGCATGACAATTGAATGCAATGCCCTGGGAAGATAATAGTTGGTTCGACAAGGAAATAATATACTAATGCTCTCACTATTTGTATAAAATTTTAATTTTGTTATCAATTTAAAACTTTCTGTTTCTCCAACATTTCTAGAATATTTTAGTTTTCCCTTTTTGTTAAAATTGTCAACCATTAGACCATTTTTTTCGATTAGACAAAAATAAAATTGAAATTGAAATCTTTTAGATAGATAAGACATTCAGTGCACCAAACTAATTTATGAACAAGTTCAAATTCAACTCTTTAACTATTCGATAAATTGAGTTCTTTAAATTTGAATTTGAATAACCTTGACTATTTGATTCATAAATTAGTTCAATTATATTGAGGGGTCTATTACCAAAGGCCAAAATTTTCGTTACTACGCTCTTCCTCGTCTATTTTCATCTTCGTGTTGGGTTGTTTTCGTCTTGTTACCTTCGTGGGGTGACCTGGTATATTAGAAGGGCGTAAGGTTGTTGAATATCGGCTGGTTTGACAAGTTGGTGATGAGTCCAGTATCCGAATTTTCACCGATCCTTGGCTTGCTCCTCCACATCTTTTTGTTGTCCCTACATTTGAACTTTCAATATACAAAATCAACCTCTATTGATGGTCAAGACTTAGGACATGTTTGGGAAGTTTTAAAAGTAAATTTTTTGAACTTTTAACTTATGAAAAGTATTAGTATTAATGTCTGGTGTAATTTTCAAAACCAAATTACAGCTTTTCTAAGAAGCTATTTAGGAGTTTATACAAAAGTTTAAAAAAATGACTTCTCTCATAATAAAAAACTTTTTATCACATTGTTTTTAAAATAAGTACTTTTAGAACTAAAAATTCAAACACAAAAGAACTTATTTATAAGCTACTTTTAATATAATTATTTATTGTTTAAGCTATTTTTTCAAAAGTAGCTTGATTAAGTTGTTTACCCAAATTGGATCTTAATGCTTTCTAATGGTCTGTGGAATCAAACTCTAATTAGAAGTATTTTCTCTGAGAGTACTAGTCAACGTGTGCTAGCAACAACAATTGGGGGTGGAGAAAATAAAATTTATTGGGCCCTTAATAAAAGTGATTTGTATGAAGTGAATACGGGCTACTAGGTGGCTTATGGGTTCTCGCATCTTCTCATTGAATTTTGTCCAGAGATTATGAGACAACAAAACTAGTGACAAAAACTGTAAAAGCTAGAAATTCCAGCGAAGATTAAGATTTTTCTCTGGAGAGACTTCCATGAAAAACTTCAAGTGCTGCAAAAGCTTCATCGTCGCATCCCATCGATTCAATCCACCTGCCGAAGATGCTTACAATTCCCAGAAACAACCAATTATTGCATCTTCCATTGTGAGAAATTAATAAAAATTTGGTCAAAAATGGGCTTATCGGCTGCTAGAAGAGACACCGAAGACTGATTTCTATGTTGAGTGGAATTGAGAATAGAGGTCTTGCATACCCAACCCAATAGCTCCTCTCAAAGGATGATGATGATGATTTTGAGTTGGTCCTCATGAAAGGTTAAGAACAGGTTCATCTTTGATAATGTATCAACTAATGTGGAAGAGATAATGGCATCGACTTTAAAGTTATAGAATGAGCTTCAACAAATCCCTAATTCTTAATTGATGAGTACTTTATTTTCTTTTATTTTTCTTTTTAGATTATTATATGATGTTATATCTATAGTAAAATATTGGGAGTCTTCTGTTTTTTTTTTTTTTTTATTCCATATATGAACACCTGAATGAAATTAACTGACTTTGAAAAAAAAATAGTAAGAAAACAAAATTTAAACAAATAAAATGATATCAACTATATTTAGGAGGAGTTTTAGTTTTTAATGAAATGTGCAAACTCATTAATTTCAACTATATTGCTTCTTTTTTTTTTTCGTTTTTTCCCACCATAATAGTCATATAGAGGCTTGCTACACATACAAGTCTTTTTGACTTACAAGTTTTACAAGTTGCTACACATTAGAGTCTTTTAATGCGTTATTTAATTTCCAAAGCGCTACACTCACCGTGAATTATGAACGACTCCTCTTCCTCTTCCTCTTCCTCTTCCTCTTCTTCTTCTTCACTCACCGTGAATTATGAACAACTCATCTTCATCTTCCTTTTCCTCTTCTTCTTCTTCTTCTTCTTCTTCTTCTTCTTCACTCACCGTGGATTATGAACAACTCATCTTCCTCTTCCTCTTCCTCTTCCTCTTCTTCTCCTTCTTCTTCTTCTTCCTCCTCCTCCATGTATTTCTTCGTTATTCTCTTTGCCTTTTCATTAGTTGTTTTATTTGCGTTTATTACTGGTATTCTTGCTTCGTTTTTTTTCGATTTTCATGGTTTCTGAAATCAAGCTTTGAAATCGTTTTGAAGATAATGAAACTTCAGAAATACACCCAAACGATTATAGAAAATACACCCAAACGATTATAGAAAATACACCCAAACGATATTTCTTCGTTATTCTCTTTGCCTTTTCATTAGTTGTTTTACTTGCATTTATTACTGGTATTCTTGCTTCTTTTTTTCGATTTTCATGGTTTCTGAAATCAAACTTTGAAATCGTTTTGAAAATAATAGAACTTCAGAAATACACCCAAACGATTATAGAAAATACACCCAAACGATTATAGAAAATACACCCAAACGATATTTCTTCGTTATTCTCTTTGTCTTTTCATTAGTTGTTTTACTCGTTTATTACTGGTATTCTTACTTCTTTTTTTTCGATTTTCATGGTTTCTGAAATCAAGCTTTGAAATCGTTTTGAAAATAATGAAACTTCAGAAATACACCCAAACGATTACAGAAAATACACCCAAACGATTATAGAAAATACACCCAAAGGACACTTTATGCATAATTCAGAACTCTTTCTCTTTCTCCACCTCATATTCTGCTGCTTCTTCTTCTTTAAAAATGATTTCAGAGCTTGATATCAAAAAATAATGGAAATCAAGAATAACGAAAAAAGAAAACAAAGAGAAAAGCACGTAAATGAAGAAGGAGAAAGAGAAGGCAAAAAAACGAAAGAAAAGAAGAAGAAGAAGAGGAGGAAGAGGAAGAAGAATGTGCAGTAAGAAGAAGAAGACGATGCAGTGAAATTGTGCAGTAACGGTTAAAGAAGGAGAAAGAGAAAGTAAGAAACGAAAGAAAAAAAAAAGAAGAGGAAGAGGAAGAAGAACGTGCAGTAACGTTCAAGCGCGTTAATATAATAACTTGTAAAGACTTGTATAAAAAAATGCTTGTATATGGAGAATTTCTCCATTGTTTATTACTCGCATAAGAAATGCCTAATATGGAGTTATGGACTATTACTGAGACTGAGAAAGAAAAGCTTATAAAATTAAATTTCTTATCTAAAAGATGGTATCGAAGAGAAGTGATGAAACAATGGTTTTAGTTACGACGACAACTGAGTATCTGCTGATTGTTATTTCCAGGATGAGCTTGAACATTCTGATGGTGATTGGTAATGAAGAGACAGTGATTGGGATTTCGAGTATTCTAATTTCTAAGTTTTCAAACACTGAATGATTTGCATTGAAGTTTCTGAATGACATAGGCCGTTACATGCAGCCAGCAAGAGATAGCTTCATCTCTGCTATTCAATTAAATTCATTCATAATATGATTATACGATTGAATTCATTCCTATTTAATTATCAACCTCTACAAAACTTCACTGAAGCCAATCAATTTGATCATAGAATAATGCCTGCCAAATTGCATGGATTTATGTGCACTACATCATTGACGCAACATCTGTTGAAGCTGCAGCACTTGATTTCTTTGTTCTGGAGGAAGTAGATTTATCTGCTCTGGTGTGAGACTCATGACCTGTTGAAGCAGCGCCTTCTCCATCTCCGGTGTCAACTACACACGCTAGAGAATATCAAAACACTGAAGAACCATCCATACAAAATAAATGTTAATTCACAAAAATTACCGCAGGAGGCCGAAGTGGCTGATTAGAAGCGCCCATCAGACCAGGCACTACAGATGGTGGTCCTGGAGGTACAGAAAGCGGTGTTGGGTTTTCTGAAGGACCAGGCATCCAAGAAGACCCTCTATCAACTTGCATTGCACTTCCAGCTTGACTGCCAAAATCAGGCCCTAAAGGCATATTCCCAACCTGATATGCAAACATAACTTAAAATACGAAAAATCCAACTATGTTTAATTTCAAATTCAATATACATCATCATGTGACTCAATACTGGGACACTAATGATATCGCTAGTGTAGTAGAATTTTCCGTATCCGTCGACTCACTTGCAACTATATCCCTCCCCCCCTTGTTCTCAGTTACTCATCAAATGGTACTCAGTTAAATATAAGGCTCCCAAGTACTTTATTTCGGTATTTCTTCTGGTAAAATCTCAACAATCAACTTAGGTTTAAGGATCATTATGTGGACAAACAAGAGTCACATATGTGGCAGAAAGAGAAAAATCATAAAATAAAAGAAAAATGAATTAAACAGGACTCCAACTAGAGTAAATCAAATCACTACTTCTGCTAAGAATTGCTTTGATGATATCTTAAATTATCTACTGAAATAACTAGAAAATATAACTATTTTACTCTACATGACGTACTCTGCAAGTAATTGGTATCAACTTTCCTATTCAATAATTTTCATTTTGAGTCCAAGGCATATTTTCCCTTTAAAACAAAGGAGCAATGTTTTCTTGTAAAAGCTATTGTATATAACCCAAACTCATTTGCTACAGTTCTATTACTATGCATATAGGTTAATGCCTAATAACACCTTATATAAAGACTAGACTTAACATGAGACATGTAGAATCTGATTAGCCAAATAAAATTGATTCTAGTCAGGCATGCCAATGAACCAAGTGTTAAATTCATAAGGATGACAAAAAAATCATATAAATAGAAAGCACAAAAAAATGAATACCAGGTAGAAACAAAATGTCAAAAAACCAATCAAGCCCCAAATATTTTTACGCATGGTCATATGGCCTAATCAATTATAGTATGTGCATACCTGAAAATGTGATTGAGATGACTGTTGACTTGGAAGCAGGGGATTCTGCCCCTGTGGAAATGTAGGTCCACCACTTGCAGGCGGTTTTGTACCTGGCTGAAAATTCCATCAATAAAACAACATTATTACAATTCAACAAGACATTGGATCATAAATTGTAAATTGAAATATTCAACTCACAAGAAACAAGGATTGCGAAAGATTGTGAGGAGCACCACCGTGTTGAAAACCTATATTGGCACCCATTTGTGGAGGGTACTGGGAATGATAATTGGTTACTGAAGGTGGTCGGTGCTGTGGCGGCAATTGTGGTTGCAGAGGCATATGTGAAAATCCAGGTGTCTGCAAAGGTTGTGCAGATGAATGGGGCGGAGGGGTCAGTATGTTTGGAAGTTGTGATGATTGTGGAAGTGGCCCGGAAGACACTTGGGGAGCCAGATGTCCCTTGGGTTGCTGTGGCATTTGAGAAGAGTGTGCGGCCATCGGCTGAGATTGATGACTCATTGCAGGAACAGCAGTTGATGAGACCAGCGGCGGAGGTTGGTTCGGGTGTTTTCGTAGAGGAATCTGGGGTTGCGATACACCTGCTTGATCCTGAGAACCACCTTGCCCGGGCAATAAAGGGGAAGGCTGAATGCTTGGCTGCACCGACGGCTGAGTGTTCTGCGGTACAATTGGCTGAACTTTTGGAACCTAGAAGCAAACATTTTTCCACACCCTCAATGAACGAATTTCTACCAAAAGACGATTGTGAAACTGAAACTGAAATGGGAAAAACACGTCGAAAGCATACCGTTTGAGGTGGTTGCACCATTCCTAGCATAATTTGTGCCTAGTAAAACAAAATAAAATAGGTAATTTTAAGTTAAACAACGAATTGAGCTTGAAAGAACCACAAAGTGAATTGAAGAACTAGCACGAGTACACTTCAAAGAAACCTAGGGTATAATGTGAAGAGTCGAAAGTGTTCAAGATATCAATAATCCATTCTTGCAACTAGTATAATTAAATATAGGGTTTCATATTATAAACGTAAAGCGCTCAATTATGAAATTACAACAATAAGGAAAATAGAGTTGCCATAATCAATAGAAACAGCAAAGCAATGGAATCAAAGGCATGTGAAGAACCTGGAAAAGAGCTTTGGTTAAGATAGGGTTCTGGATGAGGATCTGCCTGGCTTGTTGCTGGTTCTGTTCGATGAGATTCTTCATCTGAGACATTATATCGTAAAGTTGGTTCTTCGACATTCCGGCCAGGTTGGCTGTTAAACCGTCGCCGCTGATCCGTTTTTCCGACATTCCTGAACGTGGCAGCACTGACCAGCCCCCCACGAAGACGACAACAGACGATTAAGAGAGTGATGAGGGAGTACTCTTAGGATTAGGAGGGTATTTTTATTTGAAAAAGATTTTTGCTCGAGCTCAGGATGAGTGTACTTTTTATGTTTGCAATAATAATCTTATTAGAGAAGATTCAAATGTTTGCAATGAGATCAATTCAAAAGAATAAGATGAAATTATCCCATCATGTTGGTAAGTTCCCATCAATACAGTAATGCATATTATAAAAAATTAAAAAAAATTCAAAAATAGACTTCGATCTGGTCTGGAGATGAACATCATCAGAGGTTAGAGATTCATGACCAGTCTACTAATATAGCTGTTGACTTAGAAAAGAGTATTTGCACTTGCAGGCTCTGAAAAATAAAAGGTAAAATTTACACTTAAATAGTTGTTAGATTGGTAAATTTGTAGCATAGTTGTTGTGTTATCACTAACTAATATTTTTCTTTATAGGTATGTCATGTATATTTAGGATTAATTGAAATAGTGAGAATTATTGTCATCATTGGCTGATTATGGAGGCCTATAAAATTAAGTATATACACTTTTTTAATCCAATATCAAGATAGGATCTTTGGGAGAAATCTCAATATAATAGGCCTCTTGCACCCAAAATCAGAAGAAAGCCATGTCCATTAACCAAAAAAAGAAAGAAAGATGCCGATAAAGAGTCTTCTGGTAGTAAGAAAGCAAAACTTTCACCAAATTAAAAAGGCAGTAGAAAAAATTTACTTGCACTTACTGTGGTATTAAAGGATACACCAAAAAGAGTTGTTCCCATAAGAAGGTAGATGATATTGCCAATGCTCTTGCTACTTCTGTAGCAGCTATTGTTGCATCCTCAAAAGTTGCCAATGTTGGAGTTACCCGGATAGAATCAATGCTATCACTGCTGACCATCAACTTGGTGAGGTTGAGGCTAATATTGTCGATGATCCTCTTGAAAATATTGATAAAGCACAACTTTCAGAGATTAAACTCACCCAACCCACATATTTTCAACCAAAAATTCAGAAACAGATAATATTAAGCTTGTTATTTGCATTTTTACATGTCTTAATATGCATAATGTGGTATTTATCAATCTCACACATACAATTTATTTTTAGATGCTTCCATCAGACCCATCTTCACCTTCACCTTCACAGCAGGTGATAAGGCCTCCACCTCCTCAGCAACTGACAAGGCTTGAAAAGCTGCCACTTAAGAGAAAAATAACACTAAGAGCAGACTCAATACAAGGAGCAAGTTCTGGGACAGTTGCACGGTTGACAAAGTTTATAAAATTTGTTTCCACCCCAGACTTCAAACCACCATGAAAGAAAAAGTTTATAACTTAAAGGTGTTGTTTGGAACATATTATATTTCTAATATTTTGTACAAATCCTTTTCAAACTATGTTATTTTGAGATTATGCTATCAGGTGTTGTGTTTTAATTTGGAAAAACTTAATTATTATTGATGATACTCTAAGCATCACTTTTGATGTATTATAGCAGTTAATGCTGTTGCTGCTTGAATACTATGATTAATTACTATGACTTTTAGTTAACATGTTTAAAGTTTGTTCCAGTTTAATTATTTTGGTATATTACAACAATTAATCTATTATTGTGATTAATATGTATAGCCAATGAGTTAACATATTTATAATTTGCATATTTTATTTTTTATTTTAGAAACACAGCTTCCACAATAGATATGGTTTATCATTTCATTGCAAATAAATATATCCCATACTTTAATTACCATTTTCTCCTCCATGACCATAACCTACACGTACAAGCCCAAACAAAATAACAATGATAGATAAAACAATATTTCACATTCTTAAAGTTCTAATTTCAGCTTCAGCCGCACTAATTCTCCATTCTAGATTGAGTTGTTGATTTGAGTTTCATTTTGTCTAATCATACACTATCATCTTCATTTATATTTGTCCATATAAATAAACCACACCATCTCTTTTTAATGGTCTAAAACACACAAAAAAATCAGAAAAAAAAAATTGAGAGGAAGAACAATATAGAACTAAAAATGGGCATTCAACTAACTCACATTTTAATTAGGACATTCATAAAATAATTTTTCTGGATTCGCGTTTGTACCAAACCAACGAAGAATGGATCGCATCCCACAAACACATCATCACGAAACTTTCCCTCCTTAGCCATGATGTCCGTTCTTCACCCAACTACCATGTGAACGACATCTACTAGAGCTTTAGGAAGTTTCATTGCTCCTTCTCAACATCCTCCCTAACTCACCACAAACAGGTTCAATCTGGAAGATTTGGGTTACTTTCTAGGTTTTAAAGTTCAAATCTAATATTCTTGAGGGCTAAATTGATACCTATAAGGATAATGATTCTTAAGAAGTTAGATATGACTTAAATAAGTTTTAATTTTTTAAAAAATATGCATAATTTAGACTAAAACCAAAAAAATACATATTTTAGTCAATTATATATTTATATTATTGAAATAAACATAATTAAATAGTATAAATTTATGAATATTAAATTAACATAAAAAGTAAGACAATTGAAAATTCAGGGATTATTTTGAGAGCTAAAACAAATTTACTCCAAAGAGAAATGGTAAAAATTCAACCAATTCTTTTAGAGGCTCACTTTTTGCCTTTTACTCTGTTGCCGGATAAGATAGGAGTATAAGATAATAGGAGCAGAGAATAAATGAGTAGTTCCTTTGGATTTTGCAAATCACCATAACTAACAAACGTGAATTTTTCTTCATTCATACACTAAAAATGAGTTTATGCATCGCAAAGCATCGGCGAGGTGAAAACTAGAAGGTAACAGCAGAAGGGACATGGTGTAACGGATGACCCTTCCTATTTCTTTCCATGATTTTGCGTGCAAGCGATACTTGCTTGCCTACCACGAATATGAATGCCTTCCCCACACCCTTGGCGCCTCTCGCTGTTCTTCCGACACGCCTCACATATTCGCTTGGATCCCTCGGGAAGTCGAACAGTATCACGTGCTCCACTCCCCAAAAGTCTATTCCCCTTGATGCTCTGCACTCAACAACCCTCCTTACTTATTTCATTATCAGAATAAACAACTCTAAATGCAAGACTTTGTTTAAAATAGATGAATACCGGTCCGTGCAAACCATAAACTGGGACACTTGTTTTGACGGTGAACGTGCAAACTCCTTCATACTAGCAAGCCTTGATTCCTGTGTCATGGCAGCATGAAAAGGCAGAACTTGTATAACTGCTCCCTTTCTATCTATACGCTTTAATGCATTCTCAACTTTTCTGCATGTTTCAATCTGCAAATTATTTCCACATAATTATAAACCAAATAAAATAAATAAAAAGAAAAAGATAAGCGCAACAAACATTCAATATTGTATAAATAGGAATTGAAATACTTTGTTGCAAAACACAATAGTTCTTGGAACAGGGCGTTCCTCTGCAAGCTGCAGAAGAGCAGATTTCTTGTTCAAAAATGCTGTATCAGTAGTTTTTTCTTGCCCATCTTCTCCACTGCAATCTACTATGATCTGAACAAATGAGAAAATAATCAGCATGGCCATTTACCGTGAATTTTATGATTCTTTAAAATGGTACAAGATTCGATTATCAATTATGTTTATATTGGAAATATCAATTGCATTATAAGTTTATAATATGATTTATAAAGGGCATTATATGTTACATGGCTTTGACACCAAAATGAACCAGCATTTCTAGAATATAAAGAAACCAATTTTATATTTTTGAAGCTGCAGTGACATATCCTATATCACAGAACAAAGTAAATAAAGCTGAAGGACAAGTCACAGTCCAGCAATGGTTTCTCATGCTCAACACATACAGGAATACTGATTCCAGTTTTCTCAACTGGAATGTACCTCTTCAAGGCGTGGGCTTATTCGGTGCATACTAGGTCCCATGATCATTTCACAATCGGGGAAAATTTCAACCAGTTTGCTGTAAACATCTCTTGGTAGAGTTGCAGTCACAAATAAGTATTGTGTAGTTATGGGTGAGGAATTGATCAAGCTTTGAAGAGCCACTTCGAAATCCTCATCACCAAAGAGAATATCTACCTCATCCAAAACAACACTGCAACAAATTATTATAGTTAGGCCAAATTATACAATTGGAAAACAAAATATCATTAATTCTACAAATATTCAGAGTGGAACTAACGGGCATAGAAATCTAGTACGTTATTAGGGACTTCACTAAAAGATATTCTAAGGGTGGTGTTTGTTAAGAAGATGATAATGGAAATTTTTAAGGTTTTGAAGCACTCAATGTATTGGAAACAAAAAATTTAAGTGTTGAAATAGAAAAGTTTGTTATCCCAATGGTTATATATCTGCAGTGGCTAACATCTATTCCAGATATCAAACATTGTTCAAGTTTCAACACCAACAGAATGTAAATTCCACATATTGGATGCTTTATGCATGTTGATGGCAGATTAAGCTAACTCCAACCGTGCGTTAATAATTATGGCATTAATAATGGCATCATTGTTAGTTCAATGATAAAACCAACATAGCAGAATATTGACATTACCAACGCTAATTAATAATTCAACCCAAACGAGATCAGCTTTTACCATCTTAGATTTGTTAACTGTAAGAAGCCTTCCTTCATAAGGAACAAAAAACGGCCAGGTGTAGCTATTAATACATCAACACCCTGTTGTAAAGTTTCCAGTTGAGTTCTTTGTCAAAAGCCACCTGTGACAACCATAGATTTAAATGGAACCCCAGATCTAGACAGTGATCGACAATTATCTAAGACCTGCAAGCAATTTTTGACAAACAAAAGTTATACCACTCTCCAAATGATGAAACTGCACATCTTTTTCTAAACTTGTGTTTGTGAAGTCAGATGATTGGCATGGCCCTGCATACTCGTAATCCCCGAGAATTATGATTTTAGGGCTTGAATTTCAAATGCTAAAAAGTAAATACTATCATGTGAAATAATGAGACATACTTTGAATCCCAAGTAGAAACTATAATTGGAATTTTTGTAACCTCATATTTTGAAATTACCCAAAAAATAACTAAAAGCTTAAGACAAATCCTTGAATAACCAACATGATTCTAAACAATAATGTAGAAACAAGGTAATCTTCCTTTTTGGTTTCATGGGCTACTTTCTTGTTCTCCTATTCTGTTATGTTTTTAACATGGTAAAAAATGTTATAAGTGGTCCAATGACTTGAAAGTGAATATTTGTTTTAATGGGACTCAATAGGAGAAGCAAAACAACCTGGGAAGCTAATTCAGCTGTTGGTGCTAGTATGACAACTCTAGGAGCTTGAGGAGTGGATTTACTGTGTCCTTCTAGTTCTTCTTGCCTAAGACGCTGAATTATTGGTGCAAGATATGCTAAAGTCTTTCCAGAACCACTTTGGTCAGCTATAATACAAGTCTTTCCAGCAATAACAGGTGCAAATGCCATGGCCTACACGACATCAAATTATAGAGTATAGAAATCAGCCACAGCATAATAACTAAAAAGCAATCACACAGTTTACAATTTATATCATAGTTACATGAATTCACTAATTAGATAATCTAGAATTAATACTCAAAGTGGTCCCTGAACTTGCAGTCGAGCCTCAATGTCGTCCCTGAACTTAAAATTGCCCTAAATTTGTCCCTGAAGTTAACAACAGCCGTCCTGAAATACTTTTTGATGATGAAATGATGACGTGGTTGGACGGAGGCCACGCTGGACTGGTAAAACATTGTCATTTCATTTTTTGCGCCCAAATAGAACATTAACAACATCGTTTAGAGTATTTTGAGGGTCTGAGCTCGCCGGCGTTAAGAGGAACGGCCAGCTCGAGAGTGATGGGAGGGACGAGGGAGGGAGTGTGTGCTACTGCGCCGTTTGAGAGTTGGAGGGAGTTAGGGTTGGTAAGGATTTTTTTTGGTGGGGGTGTGGGGGAGAAGCTGTGAACCAGGACTCCAAAAAACTGGATCGATTTATCCGATTTACTGGTTAACTGCCGATTTAATCGGGTTTTCACCAGTTTAGGATGTCAATCAGACTGGTCTAACAATCAATTCTCAATTAATCTAATTAAATCATCCGGTTCGATTTTTAGAACATTAGTTGAAAACTGAAACCATGATGACATACTTAAAAAGTCAACAACACCTTTTGTGTGTGTATTTTTTTGAAAAATGAAACCTCTAATGTAACATTAGCCTGTAAGGAATGGTGATCAATTTACACACCAAGAAAAAAGAGAGAGAGAGCAAATATACACATAAATTTTGGTATAGCAAAAATTTGTGTGCTGTGCTTTAAAAATTTGTGTGTTATGGTTCAAAAATTTATGTAATATGTACAAAAATTTGTGTGCTATATCGATAAATTTATATTACGTTTCAATTTTTGTGTTCTAATTCAAAAATTTGTGTGTTACATAAAGTGTAAGAAGGCTTGTACATGTGGCTATGTTTGGTTGGAAGGAAAGAAATAGAGAAGAAAGAAGTAAAAAGGAAAGAAATGAAAGAAAAGAAATTGAGTGAATTTTTATTTTTCTTATGTGTTTGGATGAAAGAAATGTTATAAAAAAATAACTTTAACCTTGTATTATAAAATATATTTTTTAAAAAAAGGAATAATATTGAAAGAAGAGAAACATAATAAGTTTTCTCTTTCTTTTCTTTCCAACATTGGAGAGAAAAAAAATTGGTAGATCCTATCAACTTTTTTATACTATTCAACTTTTCGTCTTTAATTTCTTTCCTCAACCAAACAATAGAAAATAATCATTTTTCTTTCAATTTTTTTCCTCTATTTTCTTTCCTTCTCATTTTCTCTCAAACAAAGGGTTGATACTCAAAATCGTCCCTGAAAGATCATGCGTTTTTCATTTTCGTCCCCGAATAATTTTTTAATCAAATTAGTCCCTGAATGAATTAAATCACGTTCGTCCTTCCGTTAACCTCGTGACGTAGCCGTTAGAAATCTGCTGACCTGGAACATGAGCTGGCAGCCCACCCAACCAAACGACATCGCAATGAGACTTTAAGAGTATGCAAGTTATGAAACGCCACCCTTTTGAGAGTAGAGTGTAACATTTTGCACTTTGTCTCTTGAACAAGTCCTTAGTTGTTCTTCTTCACTTTCACCGTGACTCTTTGTTTCTCTGAACCATAAGCAACCATCACGAAGACGAAGAAGACAGCGCCATCGGCCACAACCATTAGAGTAGACTGAGTAGTCGTGGAGCATTGTTCGTGCGTCAGTTCTGGAGCTTGTTGGGAAACTTGAAGGCAATGACACAGCGTTGTTTTTGGGTTCGAAGTGAGAGGTAAAGTTTCTTGTATCTTGTAAAAAAAATTGGTAACACTATGTAAACTACCTAGTTTTTCCATTATATGATTGAGTCATCGTGAAGAATTTGTTAGTGCATAGAGTCTAGGGTTTCATCCCAGAGTTTGGTTTATGATCGGTTATATGTGTAACTGAGGAAAGACTCTGTTTTTGTGGCTTAGAAAAATGATAACTGTTGTTTGTGTTAATGAAGTAATGGTTACCGATTTAGTTGCTGTGTTGGTGATGATTTAGTGTTATGCATGTTCTGTTTTAAATTTTTATGGGTTTGGAGGCATTCCAAGTCTTAGATGGCTTGCTACAATGACTTTTTTTTCTTAATATTGTTGTTTGCTATTATGTAGATGGAGGGTCCTCTGATAATATTCATATTTTATCATGGTAGAAATTTTTAAATGATGAAAAAGAAAGTATAATCTACGAAGCAGTGTGGGAGTATACAACTGAAGGAGCTGGTGTGGGAATGTGCTAGATCAAGGACTGTGAGTGACTTTGAAAGAAACATGAAGAGAGCAAGGTGATAAATGAACGAGCATGGGCTTATCTAGATAAGTGGTCAAAGGAAGCATGGACTAAAGCTCATTTTCGTGAGAGGCCAAAAATGGACACTATTTGTAACAATACTTGTGAGTCGTTTAATGCAAGTACCAAGCATGATAGGGTGAAGCCTATCCTCCTATTGGCAGAGGAAGTTAGGAGGATCATAATGAAGACCATGATCAACAATAGACAAAAATTGGCAAACTACCAAGGAATTTTGCCTCCAGTGCAATAGAGCAGGCTTGAGGCAATGACAAAGCTGTCTCAGCATTGGTCCCCACAATGGAGTGGTGATCAGAATGAGGACCTATACGAGGTTCACGGCTGGCCAAACACAATGGTTGCTGACTTAGGAAGCGTACTTGCATATGCAAATTTTGGCAAATGACAGATATCTTTTCTCAATCTTTATGCAAATGTACTATATTAATAATGCAAATTAGTCTGAAATAATAACTGCATACACAGGTATGCCTTGTATGCATGCCATATCATGTATACAAGATAAGAATGATAAGAGGGTTGAGGATTACTACCATGAGTGGTTAACCATGGAATCATACCAAAAAACGTATGCTTTCCATGTTAACCCAGTCAAAGGCCAAGACTCATGGGAAAAAATAGGTTGTCCTGCACCAGTCCCCCCTCTAATTAAGTCCAAACTAGGTAGACCCACAAAAAATAGAAGAAAAGACAAAAATGAAGGAAACTCTGGTTCCAAGACAAGGATGAAGAGAAAATATAACCTCATCCGATGCATATTCTGTGGTGAGGTTGGACACAACAAAAGAACATGCAAACTGAAGAAATAAGCTGATGCTGAAGAAGAAGCAAGGTTAATGCAACTACAACTTGCATTTGTGGATCCTAGTACAGATGTACCAAATGAACTCCCAAAATGATGCTGCTCATGTTACCCCAGTTAATCCTGTTTCAGTGTCTATTTCTCCATCACCGCAACGATCGAATGCAACCTCATAGATAGTCATGACCCAATCGGAAGGAATCCCAACAACTCAAGAAACACAACCGTCACCACCCACTAAATCTGTAGCGATTTGATTAATTACTTTATTTTTATTTTTACATGCCTAAATCTATGTTTCTCTATTCATGTATTTACTTTATATGTCATGTAGGCTAAAGTGAGGGGAAGACCACCAAAGCTTCAGGTTTCTAAGGGAAAAGGAAAAAGAGTTGTCTCTCCCCATAGGACCATTTCCTGCAACAATTTCAATTTCTGTTGGAACAATCAAAGGATCTAGTGCTGCGACAACCAAGAAGCTTGCAAGTCTCATGACTTTTGTGCCGACTCCGGGGTTCAAACAGCCAAGGAAAAAAGATGACGCTATCTGAAGATCATCATCGGAACATATGCTTTTTTTTGTATAAAGCTATAAATTAGGAAAGATATGTTTGTGTTAAACACTATCAAGTCTCCCTATTTTGCAAGGCCTTTATTTTGGAGGCATGTTTTGTCTTGGTATGATGTGTTTCTGCGGAATCACTTTTAGGAACTTTATTATCTTTTGTGGTGACAAACACAATATTGAGAACTTCATATTAACACTTTATATTACGAAATTTAGGAACTTTATTATCTTTTTATGTCTCTAGTTTGTCATTTACTTCTTTACATATGACATTGTGAGTGATGCATAAATATATTTCCTTCACAGATGTACTCAAAATCCAAGTTGCCATTTATAAGCTCTAGTTTCATATTATAATAGTTTAGCCATGATACTGGAAACAAAAAAACCAACTCCCTAAATCACACCACCATATCACATTCACTCTCTCCTACTTGTACATATATGACATGCAAAGTAAAGCTCCTACTAAGATGACTAAAATCAGACTAGTGAACATGAAACACATTAACATTCTAAGTACTCTTACTTCTGCTTCTAAACTACATATTCTCCATGCTAATTTAACCTTCCAATCTTCATAATCAATGTCCAGTTCTCCTTCATTTTATGGGATTCCCCTTGGACCTTCTGCAACAGCTACAGGTTCATTTTCTTCGACCCATTTAAAAAAATTGCAATGGCTCCCTTTCTGAAAACATTGAATAAAACTGTTAACCCCACATAAAGAGTGAAAGCCAAGATGATGCTATCATTCATACAAAATTAAACTCACCCGATATCTTGGACAAGTATGAAACAACCTATCTGGATTCTGTGATGTCCGAGATTCCTTAATCAAAGTTTTTAAACCGCAGAAACAGGTTTCCTCATCGTTTTTCCTTATTCTTCGCATGGACGAGCTCGAAGTATAGCTACCATGTGAGTGCGACGGCAACCCACCACCGGAACCTCCACTTCCGCTCCCCATCATGGCGTAGAAATCAACTTCCTCCTCCCTCAATAGCTGCTGGGTCTGCAACAATGCTCAAGCAAGTCATTCATGTTCGTGGGAGGTCGGGAATTAAGGTTTATTTATTTGAGATTTAGGGGCTAAATTGATACAATACGCTAAACATATCTCGTCAGCAACACACACACCATGACAGGTGTACTTATATTGTCAGCTCACGTTCCAGGTCAGCAGATTTCTAACGGCAGCTTCATGAGGTTAACGGAAGGACGAACGCGATTTAAAAAAATTCATTCAAGGACTAATTTGATTAAAAATATCATTCAGGAACGAAAATAGAGAACACGTGATCTTTCAGAAACGATTTTGAGTATTAACCTATCAAACAAACATAGCTGTAGTACTTTCTTTGAATTGTGCGCTAGTAGAGCACATTTCATTTTGAGAGTGATTTTTATTGTAATTAGACCAAATTGATTGAACTTAATTGACAAAATAACTTATACATATAACATCACTCTAAATTTATTCGTTAATTTAAACTACATTTATTTAAATTTTAAACTAAAAAAGATCATGCAAGAAGCTAACAAATTAGTGGGTGAACTCTATAGCTATACCCGATGGATGTGGCTATTTCCCTTTTTTTCTTACTTTGCCCTTTCTTTAACTATTTGTCTTCTCCCTTTTATTCTTACTTTACCCTTTTTTTTAGCTATTTGTCTTCTACTCCTTTGGTGATGATTTTGAAATACCCAGTATCTTTTATACTTCCTTTATGGAAACACTTATTTCATAATAATAAAATAACATTTATTTCAAAAAAAAAACTAAAAATATTATCATTTTAAATTATGTGAATAAAATTTAAATAATTAACAAAATAAAAATATACCAATTCCATGCAAATCATATCTAATGTCAGCAAATTTGCCAAACTGAGGCAAATTTTAAGCAAACAGACAAGTATGCCGATGTGATGAGCGAACTTTGTAGACATTGCATAAATTTGCCTATCTGTTAAGCAAACTTCATAAAACCTCAAAATGAAAAAATAAATACTGAAAAATAGTGTCTTTTAATTTGTTTTGAGAATTAAAATTTTTTAATATTTTATACAAGCAAAAAACCCATTGAATTTAATATTTTACGAGTTCCGTGTGACACTTATTATATTTTCTTGGTCACATCACTCATCCTTTTTCCGGCAACTCAAACATAAAGGCCCTCCTTCACACATAATTTTGGCAACAATTACTCATTCCCACCGGTTATCCAAACAATAAAAAAAGTAACATATTAGACACTTTTCGGCCCATCAACCAAAAAGCCTGTTAATAAACTTTTCTTAGCCGCAGTAATCCCAAACAAATGCTGAACCAACCAAACACCACATACTATTACTGCCTCGTTCGGGCTTCACGAAACCCTGCGAAAGCAGATACCAGAGGCGTCGAAGAGAACATCTAGGAGACTAGGACACGTAGGATCCATGCGTATGGATGTTTAACTTGCCATTATTATATACCATCTGTAACTCGTGAAAATTAAGGCTGCACTATTAAGTATACATCATGAATCAGAATATTTTAAACCAACGCCTATGTAGTCCATAAGTGAAACCAGCACTCTCCGCTTGCTATTTCGTTCTGCTGTTTTATGGTGAAATATGGAGGGGAAAAATTTGTTTTTGGTAACATCTAGGATTACCGAAGAACTTAGCATAACCAAGACATGAGAGAAATTTCCAGTCCTCAATAAAACTCAAGCTGTTGCAGCCAAGGGCACAGATCTGTAACATGCTCTCTTTGCGGCACGAACAATATCTTCAACCTACAGATTCACAATACACAACACGTGTACCAAAACCTTCAGTAAATTAGAACTGATTTCAATCAGATGCAAACTTATACCAAGCCAATCATCTCAGCTATTATTTCATCTTGTTTAGGTAAAGTTATATATTACTGTATTGGATCAGGGTGGGAAATTCACAGAAAATAAGATTAAACTTTAGAAGAATCACCTGTGGGACAGCCATTCTCTCCAAATTGGCTGCATAAGGCATGGGAACATCAGCCCCAGCAATTCTCTCTACCGGTGCATCAAGATAACCAAAACTCTCCTCGATTACAGAGGTGCTGTTTAAGAGATGCAAGAGGTTAGTATATTTCCAAGAATTAACAGTTGAAGACTAAAAGGTCAATGCAAAGAGCTAAACCAAATTTCGGCACCAACACCATGCTGAGGAAATCCTTCTTCGACTGTCACCAATCTATTGGTTTTCCTGACTGAAGCATTAATTGTGGATCTATCAAGTGGCCGAATGGAACGCAAATTTATAACCTGTGTAGATAAATCCTTTGCTCGTTATTTTTCTCATAACTAAAACACAGTTTTGCTAGGGAGAAGAGGGATGCTTACCTCAGCACTGATTCCTTCCTTTGCCAGTATCTCTGCAGCCTAGAGACCAAGAAAGAGTGTTATTTATACCTTAAATCTTCTTCGGGTATGAAAAAGGCTCTGAATCTTTAAACCATTTTAAAAAAAAGGGGATTCTGATTGTTCTTAAAAGGTTTGTATAACACCACATGACAGATTGATACCTTCCAAGCCTTATACTACCTGTTGGTGGTGTAAGGAAACCTAATATCTATTTATCATATCTATCTACAAATAATAAGCAATAAATTGGATACAAAGCAAACAATACATGTCTAGAAACCAAAGGATTTTAGGGAGAGCCAACCTTGAGAGCATAGCCAACCATTTTTGAAAAGGCTGTAATGGTAACGTCTTTTCCTTCTCTCTCAATCTGTTAATGGTAAAATGCATTAAGCAAACAAGGATTCAGAGTTTATAGCATAACAAGTTGCGACTCAAACAAGCATTAGACAGGTATAATTCATATATTTTAGATAATAAATTACCTTTGCTTTTCCTATGGGAAGGCAAAAACTGGAATCAAGAACTTCAGCTGAAACAGGGAATGACTCACCATATCTGAAGGCCATAAACAAACGAATTAGATATTTTGGAACAATAAATGAAGCTGAAAATTTTCAAATATTCATTTTCAGTTTCCCTTTATATCTGTCACTTCTTGAATGCAGAATTACTAAACTTAAAGAGTAATACAAAAAAATATTACTAAACAACCCTTAATTAAAGAAAAGAGAAAATAGTAGAATAAATCTTAATATTTTTACATATTAAGGGTATAATTGGTAATTCCATAATAAATGTTGCATAGAAAAATGAGAATGACAGATATTGTGAAACAAAAGAAATAAGCTAAAGTGACAGATAAAGAAAAATAGGAGTACTAATCAAGCAGCACAACTTACAATAACTCATTTTCAAGAAAAACAACAGGGTCAGGGTCCCTTATAGCCGCTTTTAGCAAACCACGAGCATCTTCAGATGAATATGGTGACAATACCTTCAATCCAGGGCATGAGGCATACCAAGCTGCATAACACTGCACAAAAACTAAGTTGAAGGATATACAATAAGAAATAAAACCCATAATACCTATGCTAAATAGGTTGTAACCAGAGCAAAATTCTTCAGAAATGCAAAACTAATTGAAGTTCGTGCTTAAAAGTAGAAATAGATCCATACTTGAGAGTGCTGAGCACCAACTCCAGCAGCAGCTCCATTGGGTCCTCTGAAGACAATAGGTACAGATATTTGCCCAGCAGACATGTAGTTTGATTTTGCAGCAGAATTAATAATGTGATCTATTGCCTGTGCATATGTTAAAATAGAACAAGTCAATAAGTGGAATCAATTATAAACCTAATGAAGAAGCAAGTAATGTGATCTTTCAATTACGTGCATTGATACAAATATTTTTCTCAACATTGCTGTAATGAAGAGGAAAGAGATTTTACATTCTAACATAATATGTAACTATGACATTAAAAGAATTATGCCAAGCAATTAAGAGTTAATAAGTAACAAAATTCCAACAATGAGGTCTAAAATTGGTTAATGCATATGGCCATGGGAGTCAAGTGACATTCAAAATACAAGTCAAACACCACACATATCAAATATCTGCTTAGAATGTATGTCTACTATGATTTACACAGCTAATAATAAATTCAATCTATTGTTCCAATATAGAGGTCAACATTTTGCCTCCATTCACCAGTGTATTATTTATCTCTAATTCAGATTCAGGTGGGAAATCAATAATTTCCATATCATATCATGGGACCCTGGTATCTAATTGTAAAACATAAAAGATCAAGAAGAATTTGGCCAACTTCAGAAGACATCACAGCAATTTAATTATTTGGTGCTTTAATTAAAAAGTAAAATGCAATTTAATCAAGTTCAACTCTAACCTGCATGGAGAAGTTAAAAGTCATAAACTCGACAACCGGCCTTAGACCATAGTAAGCAGCACCAACTCCAATGCCAGTAAACCCAGCCTGCAATATATTTAGCAAACAAATTAGTGCCATCTCCTTACTAATAGAAAACAGAAACAATGATAATGATGGATAGGATTTATCCCCTCATGTGATAGTTTAGTTTTTGCAATCTGCCTCTAGTCCTCTGGGTTTTAAACTGAAAATCTTCCGATATAAAAATATTTGTTCTTGTCAGTTGTGATACAAACTATTAAATTTTCTCTTTCAGTTGCAATGACTCTTCAATAGGATTAAACAGTGATAAGATATCAAAGAGCAAGGAACTGTGAGTGAAAAAAAATAACCTCGGTAATTGGAGTATCAAGAACCCTTTCAGGACCATACTTGTCCAGAAGCCCCTTAGTAATCTAACATGTAAGAAGAAAAACAGGTTAAACATTTGATAGCAAAACAAGTTCACAGATACACAGCTGGCAACAAACTAACCTTATATGCACCCTGGTATTCCCCAACCTGCACTTACATACACCCAAAACCATCATAAGAAACGTGAAAAAGTGAAGAGACCAACAAGAAATCATTCTTTGAAAAATAAAACAAAATAAAAATATGATAGTATGAATGGAGCGAGTGTGTAAGTTACCTCTTCACCCATCAAGAAGACTTTAGGATCAGCAGACATTTCCTCATCAAGAGCAGAGTTCAGAGCCTCTCTAACTGTCATCTGTGATATTATTTACATTATATATTAGATTAGATCTATGATGCGCAGATACTAACATGGACACTTGACGCAACAAGGATATGGACACTACACACACCAAACTTCTAAAATGATAGTACACGGATGCTGACACAAACACAGGATATACCCATATGCATATAACTCAAAGTTTATAGGATATTCAAGTATTTATACATGTCAAACTACCTACATTCACTACTACTAATATTCAATCAGCCAATATTGGCGATTCCGAACCCTATTAACAGTTTAACACTACATTAATCAACTAGTTGAGTGCTGGATACTGACAAGTGTCCTACACACGCACAACTCGTTTAGTTGGTGTGTTCTTACTCAACAGGATCTGTAGATATTTTATGTTTCAAAAGCGAAAAACAAGCATGGAGTTAAATGTGAAATGAAAGCATACCTCTTTAGCAGAAGAAGAGAAAGCTCTAAATGCAGAGAAGGCAGGTAGAATATTCTGCAAAAAAAAAAAAAAAAGAACCAAATATGAGATGCTTCCAAGCACAAATTGAATCAGTGAAACGAACGTAGGAGATGCCACATGGCACGTACCTTATGCCTTATAGCACGCAACATCTTGCTATGTTGAAACGAAGCAAGCCTATTCACAGAAACCTTAATCCATCAACAAACAGCATTCTTTACAAATCAATTAAGGAAGATGAATCTAGATGAGAGGAATCATACATGAGAGGCGAGAAGTGAATGAATGAAACCCTAAAAGATGTGGAATAGTAATAAGAGGAGGAAGTGGAAGATGTACCCGCGTCGATCTCTCTCTGTCTGATAGAATCCGATTCCGATCTCCGCTCGCCAAATGGAATGAAGCCACACCGAATCCCACAAGCTCCCAAGTTTATTATATATTTATCAAAAATGTTTTCTACCCGCAGCTTCATTATCGCTGTATATTTTTTTTTGGTGACTTCATTATCGCTGTATATAGTATTAGTAATTTAGTATATATATTAAAAACAATAATTTAATTTTGATATGTCACATTGTCCCTAGTTTTTGTTTTTCCGGTGCATCTTCTGACAATAATATCAATACATCAAACTCTCAAAATAAATTATTTTTTTAAATAAATAAAATAAATATTTTACTTACCAGAATATATAATTTGTAGTATTTTTATTAAAATGTATTTTATCTCTTATCTCGTTTACACTATGAAATAAGAGTATATGTATCTTATTTACACTATAAATGAAATAAGATACGGAATGAGATAGTATATATTTTGTTTATAGTTAAATGAGATAGGTGTATATTTATGACATTTACAGTGTAAACGAGATACGTTAGGAAAAATTTTCAGCAACTATAAAAGGATATGCAACCCTTTATATTCTCCACACACATCTTACTTCTTCTCTGTTATTTTTTTTTTTTCGAAAAATAAGCCAAAATGTCTAGTAGTAGTTATCTTGTTGTAAATGTGTATCCCAATTGACATATGAGAAATAGTGATAATGGGGTGATATTTGAGTGTGAGAATCTCATTTTGTTGCGTATCCGGCGAGTAAGTTCTTTGTGGAACTAAAGAGTTTGATATTAAATAGCATCGGTGGTAGTAGGAGGAGAAAAGAGATCGGAAGGGTGTGGTATATGTCAAGGTTCTGAAAATAGGACCAAACTGGTCGGTTCAACTAGGTTAACCGAAAATCGGTCAGTTAACCGGTCCAGTCCACCTGTAAAACCATCCTATAAAAAATCGACAAAAAAAATTGGCCAAATCGATGGTTAACTAACAAACCGGCCGAACAGACCGGGTTTCAACAAGTGCCGGTTTTACCCCCAAGCCACGAAACGATGTCGTTTTGGCTAGTGAAAAAAAAAAAGGTAGAAGATTGAAGTAAAAGAACGTTGGTCCACTTTCCTCTTCGAAGAACCCCTCTTGATCACCTTCCAACCCTAACTTTCTCTTCAACCTTCAACCCTACAAACGCCACTGTCACCTCCAACAAACGCCGGAGCGAAGCGTCACTGTTGCGGGTCGAAGCGTCACTGTCGCAGATCAAGGCAGCTCTCGCGGATCGAAGCATCACGGTCATCGTCATCGAAGCGTTGTCGTCGTCACCGAACCGTCACCGTCACCAAAGCGTTGATCGTTGTGTGGCTCTGGCCTTCTGTGCTCTTCCGCGGTGAGTATTGAGTTCTTCAATCTTTTTGTTTTTCAATTAATTTTATTTATTTGATGACAAAATTGTATGAATTGGGCATATTTGAGTTCATGGGTGTTTGGTTTTTTCAATTAAATTTTTATTCAGTGAAAAATTTAGGGTAAATTTTAGTTCAGAACCTGAACTTAGTTTGGATGCTGAGTTTGGATTTTTCTGTTTTGAGTTGGGTTGTTGCTTATATGATTTTGAATTGTGCTTATATGCTTAGTTTTTCTGTTTTTGGATTTTCTGGCCTCTGATGCTGAGTTTTATATTTTTGGATTATGGGTTTGAGTTGTTGAATATTTAATTGGAATGCTTTTGTTGAATACTTGATTGGAAGTATGGTATTGTTTTTGTTCTTTTCTATTATATGAACGCTTGTGTTAGGTTCATCAAGTATGCTATTGCTTTCCTTGTTTTGTTCCAAGCTGAAGCCATGAAAGCTATGCTGAAGAAGAATAAAATGGACTAAAGAAATGAGCCATTGTAAGGAGTTCAAGTTGCATTCCTTTAAGTTGGTTAATTGTATGGATATCGGATTCTGAATTAATTTTATGGATATTGGAATTTTAGATTCTCTTATCAGGTTTTTGTTGTTTCAAATTGGTTAATTGGATTTTTTAGCCCATTTTTAGTTTTGAATCTTTTTATTGGTCTTTGTTTATTTAATCTTTTTCAGTGATTTCTTGAAATTGTAAGATTATTTTTTTCTGCGTTGTTGATTCTAGGTTATTGAATTTTCTGATTTTAAGTTGATGGTGTTATGGTGCAGTGTTTCAATGCATTATTTATGCTGTTGTTATATTTTTATTATTATTTTTATGAAATTGGAATAACTGTTAGTGGTATTATATGCATTTTGATTTTTGTTAGTTATAAATGTTGATTTTTAAAATTGTTTCAGAATTTTTAATGGATAATTTATTATATAAAATTTTAAATTTTATCAATTTAAAAAATATTGAATTTAAATATTTAAAAGTATATATTAAATTTTTAATAATTTTATTTTATATTTAATTAAACCGGTTGAACTCCAGTTGAACTCCGGTTGAACCTCTAAATCATTGAACCAGTTATTCCACCGGTTCGTTGACCGGTCCGGTTCTCGCAACCTTGGTATATATTGCTAGCACCGATGGAAAACAAAATTTTTCAGTTTCGTCTGTTTTGACTCTATGGCGATGAGCATATACGCCTGATGTTTGACATTCATGGAAGAATTATGGTGGAACAAGTGATTGAGCTTTCTGCGGAGGTTGGTGATGTCGGTGACGGTGGATTTGGCTAGTTAAATTTTGTGTAGGATAACCCAACTCTCACACGAAAACCACTACATGTTGCTAGTCCAGTGGAAGACATGGACGTTGACGATGAGGTCTCTGACGAGGAGTATGTTGCGGATAGCAACGAGAGCGGTTCTTCTGAAAATGATGATGAGGAGGAGGAGTTTGTACCAGATACCCCGATCGAGGCATCACGTCGGTATCTTCTGCCTGTCCTGCACCCAATTCCGGCCTTGTCATCTATACTCAGTCACTATCATATATTGGATCTAGATGCGATGCAATAGAAAATCTATTTTCCAACACGGGTGAAGACAATTACAACTTAGACGGTGGTATGGAGTTTTCGGTTGGCCATAGATTCAAAAGCATAATACAGGGTGTGAAGACTTACAATATTCGCAAAAGTGTTGAGTATCGAGTCGTGGAGTTGGATCGAATAAAGCACCATGTGCATTGCCGATAATCTGAAGCAGGCTGCCCTTGGCGTCTCCATGTTGCTCTCCGAAAGAATCTTGGATATTGGTAAGTTCAAGTTTAATTGTGTTCTATATTCTCATTTATCACTGTTATGCTTGTTGTACATCTCAACCATGGTTATTCTGTTTTTTTAGGGAGATGCGTAGGGTTAGAGGAGCACACACGTATTTAGCACCCACAATTTCTCAAGACCACCAATAGTTGGACAGCAGCCTCTTCTGCCGTGTCATCCTCCCGTTGATACAATCCTCGCCATCCATCAGCATATATATCCTACAAGGTGCAATTAGACAAAGCTATCACTCCAAACCCTCATACAGAAAGGTCTGGATGACGAAGCAAAAGGTAATTGCCTAGATATACGATGATTGGGATGAGTCATACAATAAGGTGCTGATGTTGCTACAAGCACGGCAGAATTGTTGTCCCAGAACGATATGTGAGATTAGGGTTGTACCATACTATGATGGACATCTTATGGTGCGTGATTGCAGCATGTTTGATAAGGTATTGTGGGCCTTCCCTGCCTATGTGGAGGCATTCAAACATTGCAAACCGTTTTTTTCCGTCGATGGCACGCATCTGTATGGCAATTATTATGGTATTTTACTTATTGCAATGACACAAGACGGTAACAGCAATATCCTTCCTGTAGCCTTTGTAATTGTTGGGTCTGAGACCACGGAGCCCAGGTCTTTCTTTCTTACAAATCTGAGACGACACGTGACCCCACTTAGTTTAAAGAAAAACAAACATAAGTAAATATTTAACTAACAAATCCATTTCAAAGTATGCCTAAAATAATACCCTATCAGGTAAAATATTGCTAACAATATATTCAGTCGCTTAATATATACTGCATACTACTTCTATAAAAATACCATAAGTATGGCTACACATGCATACTTTAACATAAATATAAAACAAAAAACAACAACAACCTCAAAGTTGACTGCTCCAGTGATGTGCCATGTTACGTTCAGTCGGTTGATGTTCGCATCGTGTGCATTGGCGCGCGACATAATCTCGTAGTAACTCAAAAATTTGATTAAAAAAGAGTCAAAGTGAGAAAAAAGTCGAAGAAATAGATGTGATAAGGACTAAATAGGCGATGTGGACGAAATATATATATACCTCAATCACTCTTATATCGTTTACAGTGTACACGAAATAAGAGTACACGTATCTCGTTTACACTGCAAACAAGATAAAGTCGTTACACACTATGTGTACAAACGTGATACGGCCATGTCGTTTCGTGTCTTATCAGATTTACAGTGTAAACTAGATATATGTACTCTTATTTCGTTTACACTTAAAACGAAATAAGTGATAAAATACATTTTGAAAAAAATGCTACAAATTACATATTTTGATAAATAAAAAATTTATTTTATTTATTTAAAAAGTCTAAAAATAAATGAATTGACAGAATTATTATACTAGTGGTTAAACCACTATAGTATTAGTTGAATTATTTAATTCGATAATAATTTAATAACTTATGTTTTTTTATAGATCTATACAGATGATCATAAAAATATTGATTGTCTTGTTAAAAAGCGCATAGATTTAGAAGATGATTTTTTGTTTTGGGACCATTCTCCTCTAAATTTACTCCAGAGTTAGTCAGAATCTCGAGGAGGATGTTAGAGAAACTACTTTATTCCGATTGATTTGTGTGTAGTTTTTTTTTTTTTTGGCATTAGTCCTATTTCAATACCTAAAAATGTAACACCCTAATTTTTAGCACCCCATGATTATACTAAAAGTCCAGGCGTCACTTACATCTGAACCTTTATATTTTATATTATCTTTATTTAATATTGAGCTTTCGCGAATACGAATCAAAATTTTAATCAAGAAATCAAAAGGATATTCTATTTTAATTCACTTAACCATAGAAGTATATATTCACATAGCTTTATATACATAGACATATTCAAAGATCGTCAAATACAAGTTCTGCCCCTCTAAAAATCAAAACAACCAATGAAGAGGAGAAAATAGAATCTATGACTAAGCCAAATAAAGGAAATACGAATACATTAATTCATATATACATAAAGCTCCATAGTTTGATCGCGGCTCCACGCCAAGGATTCCTGAACCTGTCGCTGTAAAGAAAAACTATAGGGGAGTGAGAACGTCGTCCTTGCAGATTCTCAGTAGGAAAAGTGAATGCCGTACAACTAATGAATAAGATTGTGAATAATTAACTTTACTCAATAAAGTTATTTTTTTATCAACCTTCGAAAATACTTTTTGATTTTACTTTAAATAATTAATTGCTTTCTTTAAATTTTCTGAACTTAAAGCAAGTCTCATTCACATAATTAATTCTTAATCACATTAATACATAACTAATAGCACAAGAGACCCAATTGAACACACAAGAAAGGTAAAGTAAGACAACCAGCACTAGGGGTGGCAAGCGGGAAAGCGCGCCCCGCCCCGCCAGAAGCTCGCCCTTTGGCGAGCTGGCCCGTCCCGCCCCGCCTAGTGAGACGGTCTCAGAATCCTAGCCCGCCCCGCCTAACGGTGGGCTGGCGGGCCGGCGCGACAAATATCCTCTTTTTTTTTTTACTTTTAACTATTAAATAATATATATAAAGGCATAAAAAAATCTACTTTTAACTATTATAATTTATAAAAGTATAAACAAATTATAATTTTTATATTCACAAACATTAAAGTCTTTGTAATTATAAATATCTAATAAATACAATTATAAACCAAGTTTTCATCCAAAACATAATTATAAATATTGTTCCCAAAACAAAATAAACATAATCCAAAACACTCAATTTTCATCTTCATTCTCTTGTAAGTTGGGTTGGAAGAAGTTGGATTTTGGCAAAAAAATTGTAAAAATATCTCTTGCTAAAAAAATACTAAGTCCGGCGGGGAAGCTCGCCCTGCCCCGCCAAAGCCCGCCGTTTAAGCGGTGTGGGTTAGGCGGGCTTTTACTATTTGGCAGTCCCAATTTTCTAGCTCAGCCCACCTTTTTTGGCAGGTTACGCGGGCCGGGCCGGCGGGTTTAGGCCTGTTTGCCACCCCTAACCAGCACAATCACAGAGAAGTACAACAAGCAAACACAACCAAATACAAATGCGCAAACAAGATGATGCATGTCTATCCCCTAGCGCAAGTAATGAGCTCATTTGTCGGTTTCGACCCGCACCCGACGCAATCCGACTCGCAAGTCAGATAAGGCATTCCAATGGCATAACCTCTGCAAGGTTCCAAACTCTTGTAGGCGCTGATTCTCCAACTGAAGCATGTGACCCATGTTCCTGGAAGCCATTCCACATTTACGGGCATCCTCGTACAACCATTCACATATAAAGCCCGCGACTTAACATTTTCACATTGGCACCATAACTATTTACTTTCTGTCACCCTCTTGTGACCTTTTAATCATTTCATAATCACACGTGTTATGTTCTCTTTTCCCTTTCTTTCTCTTTCTTAACAAACCGGACTCATATCGTAACTTAAAACAAAATATCTTCTCAAAAAATTGAATTTAAAACATTATACTTTTCTTAATAAATTGAATTGGAAACAAACTCTTTCCGAATAAATCGAAATCAAATAATATTCATAAATCATATTTTTTTAAAATAACGCCTTAAACAAAGTCTTGAAGTTTTATAAAAATTTCGGCAGCATTTTCTCTAAAATTCGGACTATACTACCCTTCCAGGGTCCCAACCAAACAATCTCTCAACCACTCCGAATACCAAACATAGTTTTTTATTACGGATGGCGGCTCATGGCGGTGAGACAAAAATCTGCCATAAAGTTATAGCGGATGGCGTTGTGGAAAATGGCGGATTACCTAAAAAATACACATATATGTACAAAAAAACATGTAGAAAAATTACAAATATAATAAACTATAAAATTTATCTATATAAGCAACTTTCTAGTCATAAAACATCCAATTAATATAGCAAATATAGTAACAAATTTAGCAAATAAACATAACATGAAGTTCAAATCATAACTCAAAAGTCATAACTCATAAGCAAGCCATAAAATAGAAGACAAAACATAAAAACTATAGACCATCTAGATTCTAGCTCTCATCAAATTCATCCAAATTAACACGATTATTATCGTGTTCCTCTGCCCCGCCTCATCATCCTCTGATTCGATATCATTGAATTGAATCTCCTCTTCTTGTTCTTCTTCATTTTCAAAATCCTCTTTATCTTCAAATTCTGGTTCTTCCTCCTCCACAATTACTGCCTTTCTTTTCCTTTTTTTTGAAGCCTTAGACCCACTTGGTCCACCTTTTGCACCACCTCTTGCAGTTGCAGGTTCTTTTCTTTTTCTATTTTGTTGTCTTCTAGTATTTGTTGTAGACTCATGTCCTCCCATTGCTTCAAAAATAAGGTTTCAACTCAAAGTGTTGTCATCTTGATGAACCAAATCAGCATCATCATCCACATTATCATCTCGAAAGGTGGCAGTCCCAATTTATCCCACTAACCACTCATTACACTCATCAATATCATTGAGTGTAATAAGGTCAACTTCATCTTTAAGGTTGTACCTCTCGATGAGTTGTTGGTTATACTTTATGAAGACCAAACTCTCCATCCTTTCATGATCAAGCCTATTTCTTTTCTTAGTATGAATATGCTCAAATATACTCCAATTGCGCTCACATCCAGAAGCACTACAAGTCAAGCTCAAGATCTTGATAGTAAGGTCTCGCATGTTTGGAGCTTCATGCCCATATGTTCGCCACCAAAATGCTATAAAATTAAAATAAATTTGTCTAAGCCTTTAATTGAACTAAATTTATAAAGCTTTGTAAAATTTATAACAATCTTATCGAGTGAAATCTTTTTTCTTGAGATTTTGCAAAATCTGATCCAAAAAGTCCATAGCCAGCCTTGTATAGTGCTTGCTCCTCCAATATCTTTTGTTGCACAGCTTGACATGGCACCAATCTAGTGATGCACTCAAACCACCCCTTTGTAACTTCTAAATCTAGCTCAATTCGAGAGTTGTCGTAAAACAACTCGGGATTTAGAAAATGACCGGCTGCATGCAACAGATGATGAAGTTGGCAATTCCATCTGTTGTCAATGATTTTAAAAACATCACTATACTTGCTCTCATCATTAAGAAATGCTTTCATGATGCATTCCTTTGCCTTCTCCATTACTTCATAAATATATCCCATTGGTGGCTTCTTCTCCCCATCAACAAGTCTAAGCACTCGAACAAGAGGGCCCATGATCTTAAGGGTGTACTTGACATGATTCCAAAAGGAGAGCATGATAACAATCTTTATTGCCTCCCTCCCATTTGCCTCCTTTGACAACTTATTCTTTGTCCATTCATCCGAGGTGAATATTCTTCTCATATTTCCTATCTCCTCATAAAGCCTTTCCAAAGAGAGAAATGAAGTGGCAAATCGGGTGACTGCATGCCTTACCAACTCCTTGCCATTTGTGAAGTGTCTCAACATAGCTAATGTGCTAGAGTGACTATGCGTGAAGCTAACCAACGAAATAGCCCTTTTATGGTTTTTTGAATTAATGGTAACTTCCCATTGTCCTTAAGCATCAGATCCAAACGGTGGGTAGCACAAGGAGTCAAAAACAAATTTGGTCTTTTCTCCATCAGTAACTTACCGGCAAGAACATAATTACTCCCATTATTAGTTACAACTTGAACAACGTTGTGCTCACCAATTTCCTCCACAACATCATCAAAAAGCTCAAATAATTTTTTACCAATCTTCACATAATCAGAAGCATCAATAGACTTCAAAAACATTATTCCAACTGGAGAGTTTACAAGAAAATTAATAATGCTTATTTGCCTTTTATCCGTCCAAGCATCTGACATAATAGAGCAACCATACTTTTTCCATTGTTTTTTATGACCATTCAATAATCCTTTGGTGTATTCCAACTCCTCATTAATCAGCGGAACCCTTAGAGTATGATAATTGGGAGCAGGTAAATTGGGACCAAAGCTTCCAACAGCACACAACATTTTTTGAAAACTCTTCAACTTTACTAGGTTCAATGGAATCCCAGCTTGGTAGAACCACCGTGCTATGTATCGATGAACTCTATGAACTGCTTCCTTATTACATGCTTCTTTGATGTTCTGCTGCCTCAATTTCTCTCTTTTGTTTCTTGCAATGGCAGTTTCAGATTTTCTAACAAACAAGTCCATTGGACCTCTCATGTTAGTTGCACCCCCTCTAGCACTACTTGCACCCCCTCTAGCTGCTGCCATTGGAGCTGGATTATGAGGTTCATCAATCCCTTGAGCATCTTCCTCCGACAATTCGAACCCCAAACTCTCTAAGTCAAGTTTTCTAGCATTGACACTCTGTTCTTCGGTGCTTTCCGGTGTGGCACTTTGTCTTCCTCGATTTTTTTCTGATGGTAATACTCCCATAATTCAGTAATAACATCTTTTGGAACCATTTTACACCCAACAACGTTTCCAAGCTTGATCATTAAGTGCTCTTTTGCCCGTTTGATGCCTCCTTTCATAATTTTTCCACAAAAACTACATACGGTATTATTGGTATTTTCTTCTTCTACCGTATTAATATATTTTCAGCCTGGGTCAACCCTATTAGAACGGACAGGTGCTGCGGGAGTAACAGGTGCAGCACCAACAGTAGGGCCAGCAGAGGCAGGGGTAGGAGCATTAGAATCAAGGACTTGTCTAAAAGTGGACATAGTAAACTGAATGGAAAAAAAAGGGAAGAAGAGAAGTTTAACACTGATTCTTGATAAAGAAGGGCAGCAGGGAAGGGAGAAAAGAAAAAAATAGGAGCAGAGAAGATGAAACACGTTGTACGAACCAGCAGTGATGAATAAGTGATGAGCAGCAGTGATGAGAGAACAGAGATGGACGGTGCGTCGGGCGGCGTGATGGGCGGCTAGATGAGCGGATGGATGGCAGCACGGTGAAGAAATCTGGGTCGCAGATATGAGAGAACAGAGACGAAGAGAGGGTTCTTTTTGAAGAAAAGGCAGAGGAGTGAGTTCTGAGTGAGGGTCTGATAATTAGAGTTAGTAGTTAGTGGGATCTGACTTAAGTTTATTAAATTACCCAAATCACCCTCAAATTTTTTTGGAAAACCTGAAACACCCCCACTATTTCCGCCATACAGATCGCATCCCACCATGACGCCCCCCGTTACAACTCCATTGCGGTGCCCAGTAAATGGCGGCAAGGTCAAAACCCGCCACGCCATATCGTTATGGCGCCGCCATAACCGCCATTTAGAAACACTAATACCAAATCATTTTCAATAACCAACCCATTTTCAAATATCAAATAATTCTCAATAATCAAATCATTTTCTTTGAAACTAAGCCATGTTCAATTTCAATAAAATTCGGCTTCCGCACTTTTATAATTTCTCAAATCAACAACCCAACCAAGACATTAACATAACCAGAATTCTCAACATTAATCACAGCCTCAATTCAAACTCAATTCATAAAACTAATTTCATATTTCCAATTCAACAAGCAATACCAAATCTATCACCATTCACAACCACCGTACAACCAACAGCAACTACAACAATATCCTCATTAATAACAAAATCACAATTTAACAAACACACACATAGCTAATCTAATCACTCAATCTTTTACAGCACCATCAGACAAACCAAAGATCAACTTCAGCATATTCAAACATACTCATTATCACCAACAATTTCCAACTTCATCAAAAGTCAAATAAAGCATTTGTAAATTATTTGCAATTACTCAATATACTTTTGGCATTCTTATATTAAAAACTCTTAATTTAAAAATGAACCCCTATCTCAGTTAGTCGAACCAACGCATTATAGAAAACCTTTTACCCTCGGCCCAAAAACAACAACGTCAACTCCGACTATATTTCACGACGTTAATAGCAACAAGGGCACCAGCTAACAACAATAACTCAACCCTGACATAAAATTGTCACGCAAAACTCAATAATCCATAACATAACAACAACAAAGAGAGGTTTTCAAAGCAAAAGATTTACTGTACCAAGAAAAAAACTAGGAACGGAGCAGCCACAGCACCAGGAGTGAACTCTGGCGGCGTAAACGCTGCTCTCGGGGGTCATGCACGACAGCAACAACCATGGCAGTAGCAGCAGTAAATCCCCAATTGCATTTTCTCTCTCCTCGAGTTCCTCAGCAATGGCGGCGATGAGGGGTCAGCGACTCCTTCTGGTGACAGCCCAGGCCACTGCGACGGCGAAGGAGGCTTCGGCGACGGCGACATGCAGTGGCGGCGAGCTTCAGCCGTGACGAGGAACGGCGGAACAACGACGTTCTTCTCCCCTTCTACCTGGTTGTACGCGTCTCTTCCCTTCCCTCTGTCCTCTAAGTGTGACTGCGATGGCTACAATGTTAGCCCTAGGCCATGGCTGCTGCATAAGACGATGGCGACAACAACATTGACAGTGGCAGCAGCGTGTAGCGACGGTGGCACGACGATGACTGGTGGTGGTGCGTCCCTTTCTCAGATCTCCTCTCTCTTTCTATAGAAAATTCTAATGCTGTCGTTGGGTTTGATAAGAAAGGGAACATTGGCGGTTAGGGTTAGGTTAGAAGGGGTTAGAGTTTCAATTTCAGGATTAGGGTTTTGTGTATTAAATTGGAGATTTTGGGTAATTTAATAATTTTAATACAATTAATGGATAATATAATAATTGAAAACTAATTTTGAATCCAATAATAATATCTATAAAATTATCATTTAATCATCAATTTACAAATTATTTGCAGCTCAATATTCTAATTCAATATTTGGAGATAATAAAATTAATTTTATTTAAATTATAAAATGGAGCTAAAAATCTAATTATTCAAATTAAAGCATATAAAATTCTTATTATCGATCAATTACTAAAGCTTTAAATCATAGAAATTACTTAATTTATATATAAAATCTCTTAAAAATATAATCTCAATTAAATATAATAAATTTTTTATTTAATTTTTAAAAATCCAGAGTCTTACTAAAAAAATATAAAAAATTATAATAAGTAATTAAAAAATATAAATAATAACGTATAATTTTTTATTTTTCATAATATCTTTCATTTCAATAGACTATGAATTACTCCAGCATAAATTTTAACTTTATTTAAGGATATATTGCTGTCAATAGATTACTGCATTAACAAGACGGATTTTGAACTCCATAACTTAATTAATCAAATGGACTAATGAATTAAGTAATATACCAATTCCAATTGACTATACTATTTAAATATATGAAAGAGAAGAAATATAACAGAAAAAAAAAAGAAAGAAATCGGTGACACAATATAGACTAAGTAAAAGAAGCTAGAAATGGAGATAGAGCATAGGCAATGTCAATCAGCACTTAGATCGGAGGCGAAATTAAAGTTGTTAAAAACTTAAAATCGGATGAGTCTGTTGAGTATTGATTTAGCCTGTTTAACCATCTTAAAAGGCACGAATTTTAGACTTTAAAAATAGACTCGTGAAATGAAAGATTTAACGAACTCAATATGATTAACCTGTAAATTAAGTGGGTTGGCCTATTTAAATTTTTCTCATTTTTTGATATTTTTTATTTTTACAATTTTTTTATATATTAATTTAAATATCTAAAGTTCTAACTCAACATATTAAAAAGGCCAAACATTTAACCAAAATTTGATTTTTTTTAAAAGTAATTACCCAATCAGTTTCTGAGAATTTTAAAAGCAAACACTTTAGTTTTCGAAAAAAAATTAATACAAAAAAATATCCCCAAAGTTTTTTTCTGACATACAAATCAGTCCATGATATGCTTTCTTCATTTCTATTTGACGGAAAATAATGAAGTGACACGTTTAGACGCCTACATGGCCCGTGACGTGTCAATGGGACACAACTGGACAAATAAGTTCTCGTCCTTGTTAGCAATACGACGTCGTTTTGTATTTATAAAAAAAACTCTAACGCCTTCGAAGCCCCCTCCCTAACTTTCTCTCTCACACTCACAACACTTAAACTTTCAATTCTCAAGCACTCAAAGTCTTAACTCTCTCTACTATCGCCTCTCGTCGGCCTCCGTTTCGGCTTTGTGTTGCTCACCCCCTACCTAACCTAGTCTCTCACACTCATAACGCTCGTTGCCGGTTCATGCTGCTATGCCTCTCCGCTACTTCGATCCGCTGTTGCTACTGAAGACATTGTCCATTGTTGAAGGTGTTGTCGCGACTGTAAAGGTGGTTGTTGTCATTGATGATGCTAAGCAAGAAAATGGAGTTGTTGGGGTTGTTGTTCGCGTTGTCATTGCTGCTATCATGGCTATCATCTCCACCATATATGGAGCTGCTGCGAGTTTTTGTTGTTGCTACTGACACTATGTTGTTGTTGTGGTCACCGTTAGGTTTCAAACCATTGTTGGAGCTTCCTATATCTATCAATAATGTTGCCCCAATTGTGGTCTAGCTACTATCATTTCCCTCTTATCAGAGCTGATGTTGTTATTGAAAGGAGCCATTTTTACTATTGTTTGTTTCTGGGTTTTCGCTTCCGATTTTCTTTAGTTTTGAAAAATTGAGGCGATGAATTTTGTCATTGAGTTCGAGAGGGAGTATGGCAGGAACAATAGCAAGTCCAATTTTGTTAGGAAAGGGTTCATGGACGCATTATAGAGGTTGAGGAATGAGTTCAAGTTGTAATGATGGTGATGTTGGTAATGAGGTGGGATGTGATGAGGCAACGAGGCAGGATTAAAGTAGAGGAGAAGAAACTGAAATGTTGCGTTTTACGCCTTATCCCAAAATGGCATCGTCTTAGTAACAAGGATAGGGACCAATTTGTCTATGAAGCACACCGAGTGAATGCCCAAAATGGTCCCTGAAATTCAAATCGCTACTCAATTTAGTCCTCCACTTTGATCAATGACCAACTACATCCCTGAAATTACAAAACGTGCATTTCCGTTAGTCCTTTAAAGAAGTACTGTCTAAATGTTCGATGACGTGGAACGTGAACTGCCAGGTGGACATTCGAGCTATATGCTGATGTGTATGAAAGTTGAATATGATTCAAATTGGTATCCATAATTGCTTAATAATATCCAAATTGGTCTCCTCCCTCATCATTACAGCCATCATCCGTATCCATCATATCGTCTAGCCGTCGCTACTTCTGATCGGTAGCACGTGTACCAAAACATTGTCACCGTTCCACACGCCTGTTATCGGGCACATCTGGCACTTGCACCCTAGAAGGCGCCTGTGATGCCCCTCTGCGACGAGCATTGACCGAAATATCAACCGACCTAGGATAAAAAAATATGATGTCCAGAGATAAAATCATATGTACTACCCAGTGCCACAAGTCTAAATACTCTACGGATGAACCTAGATCAACAACTCTCTATATCCTCAGGACAAAATCAACTCTGTTATTATAATGCAGATGCCACGTCTGATAATAAATGGAGAACCACTGATCTGGGAGCTGCCAAAGTATCTAAGAGTGTAGAAGCTAAATTGGACCAACCAAGTTAGTGACATTTCTGTTGGCCACCTGACGCATGGATCTATACAACCATGCTAATGCAACTAAACTCCAGCTATAATTGCCCATCTCATCAAGCTTCGCTACATATGGTAAGCATCGAAGGTGAACCCAATTCCCACTATTGTCACCAAAAAGCTAAGTGGATGGTAGCATCATAATGTAAGCACGGGCGTATATACGCACCGTATCGTCACTCGCATCGGCTGAGAGCACCCTAAACTTCTCATGGAACCATGTGAAGTGGATTGTCATCTGCTTTACTTTATTCGGCGGCAGTAGCTCGCCTAATAACTCACGAGATCACTCCCAAGCTGGTTTTTCATCCTCAATAAACTCTTCGAAGTCGGTGACACCCACTAACAGCCTCCCCATCAACGGCCAACCCAATTGATACACCACGTCCTATAGCGTGATGGTACACTATCCGAACGGCATGTGAAAAGTGTGTGTCTTAGAAAGCCACCTCTCAATGAATGCTCTTATCATAAGCTCATCCACCCATAACCAATGTGAGTTCAGCCTAGTCAAGTGATACAAACCAGCCATTTCCAAATAAGATATGATCCAGTCAAGCAAAGGCATATTTTGTTGGCTTCTAACGTTATAAATACACCTAGTTGGCTGCCTCATATTAAAAAAATAACTACGTGCTAATAAAATTTTAAAACATACAAGCCTAAACCCTAAAATTATTTATAAAAATATCATAATCAAATTTCAAATACACAAATATGTGTTATCTATCTAATCTTTTAAATATACAAAAACTACATACATGTTACGTGAGAATAAAAAATATAAAAATTCTAAAACATCCAATCCTAAACCATAAGTTATTTATAAAATTGTCCTAATCAAATTTCAAATAAATGAATGCGTGTTATCTATTTAATCTTTTAAATATACAAAAACTGCAAAAATGTTAGGTAAGACAAAATATAAAAAGACTTATATATTTAAACAGCTACAACTAATCTTTTAATACAATGACAACTCTTATAATTAAAAAAAGAAACTAACATCTTCATTGATGCTCCTAGCAACGTGAGCAACACCGTTTAGCTAGTACAGACAATTTTCTTCAGCCATGGTCCCACTAGAATACGGTCTCCTGAAATTCTCTGTTAACCTCCTCTCAATCCAAAATTTTCTCACACGAGCGAATGAAGAATCTGTCACAGGCTATCGCAGTTTTATAGTGCTACAACACGTAAATCGCGACAGCCTCTAGCGGACTATACTTCACTATTTTTTCATAAGCCGCAATAAGGTGCAGCGGTTTATGGCTGTATTTTAGATATAATCCGCTAGAGGGTATAGCATATTATTCTTGTGTGTGTTTCGAACATAATCCACGATAGTCTCTAGCAGATTACATGTAAATCTTAAACCGTGATAGGTTATTATGGTTTACATAGAATTAGTTTAGGACATAAATGTAACCTGTTTTAGAAAGTTATATTTGCATAAATTTGATCGCCAAATAATTTATTTACATAAATTGTCCTTTTTTCAGATTAAAAAAAATTAAATTTCATTAATAAATCAATCAAGTATATATATAAAAAAATTCTTGAATCGAGGAGACAACAAAATTATCTTTACTAACAACTTGTGATAAAAGCTTCCAACTATACCAAATTTAGTGGATTAAATTTTCAAAGTGGTTCTCCAAATTTGGTCCGTGCACCAATGTTACCCGTCAGTTTTCAATTGCACTAATTTGATCCCCCAGATTGAGCTCCGGGCTACATACAAGTTCTTCAACCTATTTCTGGCGTGAGTCAGCAAGCGGACTGCTGATGTGACACGACCACTGCCACGCTGTCAATTATAATTTCCTAATTTAGTCTATATCCCCATTTATAAACCCTAACGCTTCTTCTTTTTCTTCCTTTCTTTCTGCTTTTTTTCTTCATCATCTTCTACTTCTATCATTACCCATCTTTGTTGCTCATTGGTGGTGGTTTGTATGGAGTACCTTGCTCCACCTCATCGGTTTCTCGCCAATGCATGCATTATACTCTTTATCATTCAGAGTTTGGATAGACTTTTTCTTTGCTTGGATTATTTCTGGATCCGATTTAAGAGGATCAAACCCATCCCTAAAGTCCAGCTTGTTGATTCAGGTGCTTGATGATTTTAGAAAAAATCCAGCATAAAGCTAAAAAATGATTGGACTAAATCGGCGTTGAATTTTCAGAAGTCAAGCTATGATGAATTAGAAGCAGGGCACAAAGAAAAAGATGATAAATAAAAAATTTATGAAAAAATAATGAACTCTGAAGCTGGTTCATCATGAAAATTAAGTATTCATCATGTAAGTGGTGATTTTGGTGTGATTTGTTATAAATTGATACAAATTGTTACGGTGAAAAGTAACTAGCAAATAAATATATAAATGGGAAGTTGGATGAGGTGAAGTAGTACGAAGAGACCTGTGAAAATGTAGTGGAGATGGCAAGGAGGAATGTGGTGGTAGTCCAAAAAAAAGCACAAAGAGTGATGAGATGAGCACATTTGTGATGCTTGGCAAGGTAAGCAACAAATAGGTAGCATAAAAATTGAACAAATGATCGATAGAAAGTGAGTGTGCCAGAGCAATGAGATTTTCTTGAAAAGTAGCACCAACTTCTTTGTATACTGCTAGAAGCAGAAATGAGTATGTATTATTTATTATGTTAACCATGTTAATCATCACGAGTATCACCGGTACACTCGCTCATTTCATCTTTTTATTTTTTTATTTTCAACTAAGAGCATAAGAAATCGCAGTTTACATTTTTTTTCCAGTGTTTTTTACGATTCAAGAACGGATATGAGAAACTTAAGGTTGACTTGGGAGGAAAATGTATACCTATGAAATTGACTTGGACTAGTTGTGAGAGTTGAGACACCACTTTACAGAAAGAAAGGAAGAAGAAGAAGCGTTAGGGTTTATAAATGGAGGTAGGGACTAAATTGGAGAATTATAATTGATAGTGTGGTAGTGGTCGTGCCATATTAGCAATCTGCTTGCTCATTTACGTTAAAAATGGGTTGAAGGACTTGTATGTAATCCGGAGCTCAATCTGGAGGAGGGGGATAAAATTAGTTCAATTGAAAATTGAAGGATAAACATTAATGCATGGATCGAATTTAGATGATCACTTTAAAAATTTAGTCAAATTTAATGATATGAATTTAATAATGTTATTTTTTCTTTTTCTGCTTATCAAATTTAAGTTAATTGAAGTTTATGATAATACTTTTTATTTTCAATTTTTAATTTGTTTATCGTGACTCCATTTACAAGAACTAGAAAAGTTATCACAAAAATTAACGAGAATATTTTGGTACAATCTCAATAGCTGACAAAACAAACTCAACTAATTTTTCAATAGAACTTAAGTGAGATCACATATTAATATTATAGTCATAAAATATTATACTTTATTAAAGAGGATGGTAAAAAAGAGGGAGAAGATGAGTGGTAGTACCATTAGTAAGAAGAGAAGCCTCCAAAAACGTTTGTAAGACTAGAGATACGAATATTAAAAAAAGAAGTGGAAGAAGAGAATTTAATAAAGTTTAAGAGTGACAAAAGATAAAAGAATGGTAGTAGGTTGTGGAAAAAGAGTAACAATTGGATTGACACTTGGCACAAGATGAAATGATGAGATATGATAGATTGGGTTGGTTAGGATGTAATGGTAAGAAAATAGTGATCACGAGGTGGTAATATTGGTAATTTAAAAATTTAGACTAATTTTTTAGGGTTAAGATATTTTTATTGAACGACATTCATTTTTTATAGGTGTAAAATTAGTTTTACTTTTTATTGAGTAATTTTGTCAGCCTTTTAAATTTTAATAGATAAAAATAGTATTTTTTACTTTTAAAATGTGGGTATGTCTAAAACGAGCTCAACAGTTATGTGTTTATTGAATGAGCCACACTTATATAGACCATTAGATTTTATTAGATGAAAATTAAAGGCTAATATAAAAAAAAAAACATTGATGGACTCTAATAAATATAGAATATCGTAGTACATAAATAAATGCTTTAAATGACAATACTTTAATACACAATATTTTAAACGGCAACAAAATCTTTGATTCTTAAATAATTAAATATAAAATATATAAATATAAAATATATTAGTATTTTTTATTTAATAAAATTAATTATTATGTAAAACTTTTTATAATATTAAAAAATTATATTAAAATAATATTTTAAACTGTAATATAAAAATATAAAATTATTAAAATTTTATTTTATATTATTTAATAAATAATTAAATTATTATATTTAAAACTTATTAACTAATTATTTTTATTAAAGATATTATTATATAATATAATTTTTCATAAAAATATATTAAAAAATAATTTATTTAAAATATTATTTATAATACATGTAAATATTAGTTTTTTTATTTTTTAATTTAAAAAAGTAGAATAAATAATATAATTTTAAATATATATCTAAATAAAAAATATTAATATTTTCATATATTATATATAATGTTTTAAATAAATTTTACTTTTACAAATATTTTGATAAAAAATTATATTATATAATAATAGATTTAACAAAATAATTAGTTAATAAAATTTTAAATATAATAAACTAATTATTTATCAAATAATATAAAATAAATTTTATTTATTTTATATTTTTATATTGTAGTTTAAAAAATTATTTTAATATTATAAAAAAATTTGTATAATAATTAATCTTAATTAATAAAAAAATTTATATTTTTTGTATTTTTTTATTTTATATTTTTTAGAAGAAAAAATTTCTATCTTTATATAATAAAATATGTGATAATCTTATATATATATTAGGGGTGGTAAAACGGGTCGAATCCGTCGGCCGACCTGCCGAACCCGTTAAAAAAAGTGGGTCGGGCTAGAATTTGAGAATTGTCAAATTAAAAAAATTCACCAAATTATATATATATGTTTTAATTATGTGACTTTATTTATTTTATTTTATAATTTCGTATATACGTTCAAATTATGTGATTTATTTTTTTAAATAAAATGGTTCTATTGACAAATATTATTTTGAACAATTTTATTGAAGTTAAAAATAAAAAAAAAGATAATAAATAAATTATATTATAATTTGACTATTTTTTATTTGTATTTAATTGTTTAATTATTATTTTTTGTTAATTTTAATTAGTTTTATTTAAAAAAAACAAAGTCAAACGGCTAGCATTTTGTACCCACTTTACTTGGCGGGGCGGGCCGGCCCGCATTGTCACTATTATATACTATTTAGTAATTTTTTATATATTAAATAATTATAATAATATAATAACATTGAAATCAGAAAACATATTAAATCTGTTATAGTATAACTATTTAAAATATTATTTTAATATAATTTTTTAATATTATAAAAAAATTTGCATAAAAATTTTGTGAGTTTGGCAAATTTTTTTAATATGACAGGTTTTAAATCTTAGTTCAACCCACTTTTTTTAGCGAGTTCGACAGGTTGGCCCGACGGACTCTACCTGTTTTGCCATCATATATATATTAAGAAGATTATCACATATTTTACTATATAAAGGTAGAATTTTTTTTTTCTAAAAAGTATAAATTAAATAAATACAAAAAATATAATTTTTTTATTCATTAAAATTAATTATTATGCAAAATCTTTTTTATAATATTAAAATAATATTTTAAACTACAATATAAAAATATAAAATAATTAAAATTTATTTTATATTATTTGATAAATAATTAAATTATTATATTTAAAATTTATTAATTAATTACTTTGTTAAATATATTATTGTATTATATAATTTTTTATCAAAATATTTATAAAAGTAAAATTTATTTAAAAAATTATATATAATATATAAAAATATTAATTTTTTTTAGATATGTATTTAAAATTATATTATTTATTATATTTTTTAAAAAATTTGAAAAAAATAAAAAATTAATATTTTTATGTATTATATATAATATTTTAAATAAATTATATTTTTATAAAAAATTATATTATATAATAATATCTTTAATAAATGTAGTTAGTTAATAAATTTTAAATATAATAATCTAATTATTTGTCAAATAATATAAAATAAAATTTTAATTATTTTATATTTTTATGTTAGTTATAATTTAAAATATTATTTTAATATAATTTTTTAATATTATAAAAAGAATTTACATAATAATTAATTTTAATAAATAAAACATACTCATATATTTTATATTTTATTATTTAAAAATAAAATATTTTGTTGCCATTTAAAATATTGTGTATTAAAGTATTGTCATTTAAAATATTTATTTATGTACTACGATATTCTATGTTTATTAGAGTTCATGAATGCTCTTCTTTTACATTAGATTTTCATCTAATAAAATCTAATAACCTATATAAATGTGGCTCATTCAATAAGTACATAATTGTTGAGCTCGTTTTAGACATACTCCTAAAATGTTACAAGAAATATAATAATTAATAACAAATTTTCTTTTAAATAAATATTTAAATTGAATATTTTAGTCCTAATTAATTTTTATTTTTTAAAAGTTCTCGAAATCTCTCGAATAAATTGATTTCTTTGTTACTTTCAATCAAATTAGTAATACATGTGGAACAAATAAAAACTAATTAAAATCTTATGAAATATGATCACTTTGTTAGCATAAGATTATGTAAGAAATTTAAATTCTTCACAAAGACCTCTATTGTTCAAGAACACATTCTTCTTCCAAAAGCTCCCAGAACGCTAAAAATCCCTAATCCCCAATTGCTAGGTTATACGCTTGAACCGCAGTCCCTTCTTTCTCCGAAAGCTCCCATCTCTTCCCCTTTTCCCCCTTCTTCCCTTTGTTCCATTTTTCCCTCTTCATCCAGCCGATCTTACAAGTCACCACCACGAATCGACGTCGATCACCGCGTCTCTCACCGCGCCGTGACCACTCGCCCCACCGGATCTCTCTGGTGCTCTCATCTGTCAGATTCTCGCTTTGCTTGCCTCCCTGCCAGTAGCTTGTTGCCGTCGTCGTTGACAGTTGCTGCCGCCGGCCACCAGCCCGTCGTCGTTCATTTCCCGCAGCGAAGCAGCCTTTCAGCACTGGTAAACCTTGATTTTAATTCTAAAAGATCATTGTTGTTATTATTGTTGATTGTTGTTGTGAAATAATGGTGGTGTTTGGATAAATCTTTATAAAAAAAGAATAATTAAAGATAAAACACAAAAGCATGAGCAGAAGCAGCTTCTAACCTGCTTTTGTCTTGTTGAAAGGCAAAATTAATGACGTTCTTAGTATAAACTTTACATTTCAAGGGTGAAATTTTCCTTAGTATGTGACCAAGATGTCTAACATTTAGGAGCGTGAAGGTAATTTTAAAGAGAAGTTAATTATAGGATATCTATCCTTTCAGGAGCTGCTTTAAGTGTATATTCTTAGAAGCATTTATTTTTGTAAAACTTTATGCAAATTGATGCGTTGAACTTGAATTTTTGTGGGATGAGTAACTTAAGGGAGCATTGGCATCTAGAAGTACCTTGTAGCTTTTTGAATTCCACTAAAGCGAGGGATTTGTACCTGGCTAGGTGCAGCACATTGCTATAGTTCAAGTTTCTTGATCCCTTAGTTCTTGATATTCAATAGACCTTCTAGATCAAACTTCAACCATTTCTTCACAAAAACAGATCTCTTCACTTGCTTAATCAACATGGCATGTATGACTTGGACTTTTGACTGTTTGTTGTTTTATAGAATGCCAAATTGCATCTTTCTAGTGAAGTTCTTCTTTTTATTTATAAAATTTAGAAAATGTTGCTTACTATGATATGGAGGTTTTTATTTTATAAAAGAATAAATTAATATTAAGCGGGAAGGGGAAATGGAAGGAATTAAAGAGAGAAGATGGTGTTTATATTGGTGTTCATCACATATCGGATTCTCGGTGTTCATCGCTCCTCTTGTGTTAATCTTCATGTCTTGATGGTAATGCCAAAGTGACGTGTTGATAACCACACAAGTGGTTCTGTTTCTTCTATCTGCTGCATTTTTCTGGCTTACCATTTTGGTTTGTCGTCTGATGGTTTCTGGTTTGCTCTCTTCTGTTTTTCTGTCATGGGGATGTGATGCTTCTTCTTTGCTGCAGTTCTGAGATGTTCCTGCATTTTTTCCAGTGTTTTTTGCCTGTATTGTTCTACTGGTTGGCTGTGTTCATGATCTTCTGCTGCTTAGCATGCTTTGGTTGCTGATTCTTTCTACTTGCTGGTTTGATGTACTTTTACTGTTCTTTTGATCTTTCCATGCTGTTTATGGTTGTGTTTGTTAGGAATCTGTTAGATTGTTTGTCCAAATTTTGGTGTTTCTACCAGATAAAACAGTTTATTTTTTATGTAACTTGTACGGACTACGGAAGTATTCAATGGCATGTGCCATTGTATTGCAGTTAGCTTAGCTTGGGTAGCTTAGATAAATTCTTTAAGATGTCGTGCTGGACTGCCTTCTTTGGCTTGGTGCAGTCTTTGATGTCATAAACCAAACCTTAGATGGGAGAACTTAGACACCGGATGTGGTCACATTTTCTTTCCCTTCGTTTATTGGATGCAATTAAAATCACACAATCTTGCCGATTGCTATTTCTTGGCTGGTTGATTGACGCCTCTTGTTAGTTATGCTGATTTTTTTTTTTTTTTTTGGGATCTCCAGGTTAGGGATTGAAATCTAGATCTCAGGATGCCAGCTACAGCAGGTAGGGTTCGCATGCCTGCGAACAATAGGGTGCACAGTAGTGCAGCCCTTCAGACCCATGGCATTTGGCAGAGTGCCATTGGCTATGATCCTTATGCACCAAACAAGGACGACAAAGATTCTTCACAGAATCTCCCGGATGCCAAACCTGATGCTGAGAATGCATATGCTAGCTTCCAGGGGCTTCTTCAGCTTGCTAAGATAACCAATGCTGATGTTGATATCTCCCGTGGGGCCTGCAAAAAGTGTGGCCGTGTTGGGCACCTCAAGTTTCAGTGCAAGAACTATGTGAAGGTCAAGGATGATAATGAGGAGAGAGATGCTGAAGCTATGCAGTCTCTAGGGTTGGTTGGATTGGATAAAAAGTTGAAGGGGAAGGCTGATAAGCTCGATAAGAGAAGCAATGTTGAGAGCACAGAAGAGGAGGACGAGGAGGAAGATAGTGAGAGTTCAGATTCTGAGGTTGATTTAGAGATTGAGAGAATTATTGCTGAAAGGTCTGGGAAGAAAATTAGTGGGAAGCATGGTTCTTCTAGGAAGAAGGGGAGTTCCGATGATGATGGGTCAGATCGGGATTCTGCGAAGAAGAGGAAAAAGAGAGGCAGGTCGAAGAAGAGAACTGGGAAGAGGGAAGTTAGTGATTCGGATGATTCAGGTGAGAGGAGGAGACGGAAGAGGAGGAGAGCGCACAGGAGAAAGAGGGACATGTCTTCAGATGAGGATGATGAATATAGGCACAGTCGAAGAAAGAGTAGGAAGGAGAAGAGGAGAAGGAGAAGCCGTCGATCAGATTCTGATTCTGAATCATCAGAGGATTCTGATGTACTGCACAAGCGGAAGAGCAAAAGGCCTCCATCATCTGACAGTGATTCATACTATGATTCAAGGAAGGGTAGGGATGCCAAGAGATCGGAAAAGAGGAGACGGCACCACCATGGGGATGATGAATAGAGTGGCATCAATTAGTGTAATACTAAAAGCCAACTTTATGTGATTTGATATGCCGTAATTTGTAGCACCTATATGCTTGTTTAAAATTTATACCTTTAAAATTTATACATTGACATATCTATACTGTTAAGATGAAATATGCAGAGTTTAGACAGTTGTGTTGAATAAGCTTTTGAATTGTTGTGTCTATTTTTCATGGTCCAACCGTAGCTATGATTCATGAAGGAAAATATGATGTTTGATATAGGTGGCCTCGTCTATATGCCATAGAGCTCAGTTCTAACAAGAGTAGATGCATTGACCTATCTACTCTCGGATCCATCTATCTGATTGTAGAGAGCATAATAGAAAGTTTAAGACGTATGGTTTGACTGTTTGAACTTAAAATCTAGCTTTTTTCGGAGAGTCCGTTCAACATCTTTTACCCTTCTAAATTAATTTTATTTTTTTCATACTATTTAAGTATTTAGGGTATTCATCATTTCTCTCATGTTGGAGTTTTTGTATACCTTTTTTCTCTTGGAACAAAGAGATATTCAGGAAACATATAATTTGATTTACTGTTAATTCTTTTAGTATTTATTTTATCGTATCATTTCAATAATGTCAGTTATTGTGGAATTTGTCTTTAAATTATCGACCCATATATAAATATAAGTACTATAGAGTTTTAAAAATGAAATCCAGGGATCCAGAATGGACAAAAAGGATAGAAATGGGGTTCTCCGGTCTCCCAACCAAATCACCGAACAGCAGCGATTAACAAAAGAAACAAAATGCTAAAAGGGAAAGTTGAAGAACTGAGTAACTAGGGATAGGATTTAATGGTTCCATAATGTTTGGATCATTAAGTGTTCCAATAACAATCGAGTTTGTTGGTAATTCAATGACTGAATTTTGTAGGATAATAAGAATCTTTTCGAAATTCAATCTATTGAAAAAGTAACACAATCTATTGGAGGAATGTCGTCATCTTTCTGTCCCTAAACACTATCCCATTTGCTTCGTTGATTTCAGTGTCGTCATCTGCACCCTCAACCCCTACTACTATCGCCTCCAGTGTCTCGAAACAATTCGAAGATTCAAATCCATAATCACTGTACTATGGGACAAAGTGAAAAGTTTCAAAATTATTATTCAAAAAAGACGATAGTGCTTATTTCATAGTTCTTCGTTTTGAGAATTCAGACTTGATGATATAGAATTATAGACAAAATGTCAACAGTTGAAGCATTACGCTTTTCTTTGATTAATTTTGGGCATCTTTGTGCGCTATTATTTTGTAAAAAATTTTTTTTTTTAATGAAAAAATATCTTTTTTTATTTTTTAATATGTTTGGCAAATTTCTAGTAATAAAAGTAAAAGTACTAGTAAAATAAAATTTTTTTTTGAAAAGTTGTAATTTACATCTTTTTTTAAAAGATCTTTTTTCCTTAAAAAAATATTTTTTATGTAATAAATAAACAAAAAAATACTTTTATATTGTTATGTCCAAACATAATTAATAGATAAAAAGACCTTTTTACATAAGATATCCAAACATAAAATTACTTTTACTTCTCTATAAAATCTTTTAAAAGAAGATAACTCGAAAAAAAATCTTTTCTTAAAAGCTCACCCAAAGAAGTCCATTATTGTTTTATTTCAAAAGCAATCTGCACCGAAAGACAAATGGATGATTCTCTAATGCTTATGAAATGATTTTGGGGTAAATACACTATTATAAAATTATTACTTTGGGGAGGGATTGGGGAATTTTTTATTTGGAGAATTATTAGTTAAAAAGTTGGAAATAAAAAATGTGGATTTTTTAAAACAAATAAAATAATTTCATTATTTGGAGATAAATGGGTTCATTCAATTGGATATTAAAAATAATTATATTTAAAAAAAAACAAATCATTTCTCAAATTACAGAATTTTAATTTGAACCATAAAAATTAAATATTAAAAAGATGGATAAACAATAAATAATAAAGAAATTGATAATCAAAGAGATTGAAAAACGATTACAATTATAAAATTAAGTAATTGAAAAACAAATTCATGATAGATTATTTACTAATTATTAATCTTAGTATTGAAAAATATGATTAGGGTATCTAAATTAAAATAAAATTGAAAATAGAATTTCAAAGATAAAGTTGATCAATAATAAAATAATAATTTATAAAAAGAGGCAAAAAATTATAATGGCTTAATATATAGTGCAATGCGTAATTCAATCAATTGTATAACATTTCCAATCGAATGTGTAACATTTTCAATTCATTGAATTTTGAAAAAATTCATATTGTCGGCGAAATTCAATCGATTGTGTTACCTTTCCAATCGATTGAATTTTGAAAAAAACTTATGTTATCGTGCGAAATTCAATCGATTATGTTGTACTTGCCATATTATTGTACCAAGTTCAATGGATTGTGTTGTATCTCTAATGGATTGAATTACCAACAAATACAATTTCGCTAATTTTTACTGATGTAACGGATTAAGGATAAAAATTCGTTGATTCATATTGTCAAAATATTTATGGAAATCACAATTAATAGAAGATCTATTTTGTTATTTTTTTGTTGTTGTTTTTATTTTTAATTATTAATAAACATAATAAATAAATAATAAAATAATAATTTATAAAATAAAAAATAAAATTTATAATTAAATAATATATAAAAATTAAGTTATAATTAAGATTAAATACAGATTATTTAATAATTATTAAAAAAACTTAAAAATATATTTTGTTTTGTACCATTTAACGATGGAAATATTTTAGAACCATCAAATCCTATGTCGAGCAACTAGTGGAGAGGAGTGATTGAAGTGGTCTGTAGCTCCTGTATTTTAGCCTTTGCTACACGGATATCAGAAATTAGTTATTGAGTATAGAATTGCTAATTGAGTATTTCATACAAGAATTTTATTATACTACTATAAATATGTTTGATTATTTTATTATTTTTCTATTATAGGTAGGGCTAGAAATAAATCGAGTTAGACAAAATTTAAGTTTGGCTCATAAAAATTAAGTTTGGTTCACGGCTTGACTCAATAACAATCGAACCTATTTCGTAAGCTCAAACTCAACTCAACAAAAGCTCACGAGCTGGCTCAAATAATAGGAACATAATCTATAATTCTATATCAATAAATTATAACTTATATATATATATTAAAAATATTAAAAAAATAAATTTACTATATTGTCTATCTATCAATTATAAATTTTTTATTTATGTCCTACATTAAAATTATATATAAAAAATGAATATAAAATTTTAAACAATTAAGAACATTAATATGTTAAATTATTAATACGCATATCTTATATACATTTAATCTATACTTTTAATATGATATATATAATCGAGTCAGTTCAAGAGTTAATGAGCTGAGCTTATCCAAGTTTAAGCTCGGCTCATTTAATTTATGAGTTCAAATCCAAACTCAAACTCAGTTCACTAACTCACAAGTTCAGTTTATTAAGCTATTAATGAGTCGAACTCGAGCTGGTTTATGAGCGGGCTTAACTCACTTCCCGCTCTAATTATAAGTTTGATTATTCTATTATGACATATTTGATTATTCTAGTAATTAAGTAGTTATATAGAAAAATATGTGAATTACTATGTATAAATATATAAATAAATAATTTGGTGAATATATAGTATAGTGTGGTATTGACGTATTGTAATAGACTAGTAGTTGATATATAAAGGAATATAAAATTATGACCAAAACGACATAACTGATTTGTGCTTACAATTTATAACAAACTTATGAAAAAACTAAAATAAAATTTATCATTATGAATCGAATATAGGAAATAGCACTGCAATACGTAAAGTATGACCAGAACAACATAATTTATTTATGCCAACAATTCATCAAAATCTTACGAGAAAATTAACTAAGGCAAAATTTATCATTAGGATATCTATACTATATAATGGGGATGGTATATAATGGGAATTTGGAAGGGTTAATGCACAAATTTTTTTTTTGAGGCCATTTATTGAGAGTAAATGTTTTTTTTGGGTCAAAATTCAAAAATTGTTAATTAATTTTTAATCATCTAAATAATTAGTCTAAGTATTTAGAAACCCATTAAGATTTTTTAATTATAAAAAACGATTTTGTCTTTCGGACAAATAACTAAGTACGGAAAAGAGTATTTACTAAGGTTCTGAAAATTGGACCCGTCATCAAACTACTATAGTCACTGGTTTACTGGTTTATTGGTCCAGTCGGTCTAACCAGTGGTTCAACCGAAAAAACTGTTTTAGAATATAAAATGATAAATAAATTATAAATAAACATCCTAAAATATCTTCCAAATTTAAAATACTATACAAAAAATCATCAACCAAATTCATATGATCTTATCAAAATACAAATTCAAAAGTTAAATAGTAAAAAGAAATATCTAAATATTAAATTTTGTCTTTGAAGGTTAACAAGATCACTTAACACATGAGATTCTAATTTAGAAATGTCAGGAGACAAAGGATTATCAATTTCAAAAGAATGTTGAGCTAGTTCAATTAGAAAATATTGATCATTATGTGGTATTATGCTAACTGAACATGAATATAAACCTTGCAAGATGACCTTTCGGTTTAATCTTAGGCAGTGTTGCGTTCATCTGTCGTAAGAGAGCTCTCTTAGCAACAGATTCTTCTTGCTGAACAAGCCATAAACGGGATCTAGTATTGTTTCCAAGTTGAGGTATCTACATAACAAGTAGTCATTGAATAAAAAAGCATAATGTATCACCAACTACCTATACACTTTGACTCTCCTTCCACTACCATCATCATCATTCATCAGTTTATTTATATATGGCATTGGCACGTAGCTACCCTACTCATTCAGCAACAACCAGCATTTGATTTGATTTTCATTTTTGGCATTCAGCAATAACCATTACAAAACAGCAGCATAACAACAACAGCAACTTAACAGCAACTTAACAAGTCATTAATCACAAATTCCAAATTCAAAACACTGATCAGTAATCATGATCACAGTGCCATAACAAAACAGCAGCATAACAATAACAGCAGCTTAACAAGTAACTAATCAGAAATTCCAAATTCAAAACATTGATCAGTGATCGCAGAATCACAGTGCCATAACAAAACAACAACATAACAACAACAGCAGCACAACAAGGGGAAAAGAACAATGAAAGTCACAAAAGAAATTAGCAATCCTATTCCTGTTTCGTGTATTTAATTACTCATAAACAAAACTCAACTCCACCTGAATCGTTAATTTAACCTTGGTCTTATGGAATCATAAATAAGAATACATTACATTGCTCTTTCTTCTGGTTGATACAAATGATATAACAGAATAAATTTATTTTAATATACATGATTTAAGTATTTAACAGAGTAAGTGAGTAACAGAACAATCAGAAGTCAGAACCATACATACAAATTTGCAAATTTGTAAAATTTCCACCATTAGCAACCAGAAAATACAAGACAGTAGCAAACTTCAAAATTCAAACCAAGACTGAAGACCGAAGAAGAAGAATTGAAGAACCAAACTTCAGAACCAAACTTCAAACCAAAACCGAAGAAGAATTGCAGAAAAATAGAACAAAAATTGAAGAACAAGACCGAAGAACAACAATTTCACTAACCTAGGTTCCGTGCCAACAAGCCAGCAAAGATGAAGAGTACTTGCCGAGTTACTGGGTTCCGGACACGGGGAAGAGGAAGAAGCGGCGGTGCCGAGGACCTGGGGACGGCGGCGGCAGACCTGGGAACGACGGCGACGATGGACTGATGGAGGGCTAGGGTTCCTTTACTTCAGAGGTCTCCTGTGACAAATGAAATGAATGAATGATTGGAGGTATAGTTGTCAGAGCCGAATCGGTGATCGAACCGGTTAAATTACTGGGTTATTGGGTTATTGATTCAACTGATAAATTACTGGTTGAACCGGTTAACTCGGTCCTATGTAAAAACAAAATAATAAAAAATTTAAAATTAAAATTTAAAATATATATTTTTATTAATATTTTAAGAATATCTAGCTATTCTAAAATAATATGAAACAAGAATAATAAGTATTTTGTTAATTTTATTCTATCATAAATATTTTATTTTGTTTTTATATTAAAATAATAATTATTTTCAAATTTTAATAATTTATTAATTAATTTATATCTATTACTCTATTATATACTACAAGTATTTATTAAAAAAATAATATTAATAGATATTATATAATTATGAAAAGAAAAAACAAAAAAATTTATAGTTACTGTTAAATAAAAATATAATTAATTTAAAAATAAGTGAGTTTATAACTTAAATTAAAATAAGTTAAATAGAAATAGATTATTTGATAAACGATATATATATAATTTGTAAACATATTAACTAGAAGTGTGACAGCTTGGTAGTTGTGACTTGTTTCTTTTTCATTGAGGACAGGGGTTCGAAGCCCACCCTACCCATTTTGAACAATTTTAACTTCCAACGGTTCGGTCGGACCGATTTTATCAACTTTGACCGGTTCGCACCGGTTCAGGATCCGGTTCATCAATTTTTCGATCGAACCGGCGGGTCTAATCCGGTTTTAACATCACTGATTGGGGGAAGAGTGGGGTTGGTCACGAGTGGATATGTTTCTTTTTTTTTTTCAAATTAAAAAACGGCATCGTTTTATCCGAACCGGACGGTTACCAGTCCGGCCAATTGGCCGGTTCTACAATTTTTCAACGGTCTTTCCTCGAGCAGTTATAGCCTTATAGGTGAAGGACCGGATCGTTTGCATTGCCAGTTTTTGGTTCAACCGGTTCAACCGGCCAGTCCGGGCCGGTTTTCAAAACCATAGTATTTACTTATATTATGTGAAATTAATTTTAATACTATGTAGGAAATGTTTTACATAGCTAATAGTTATTTTTATTGACATGTAGATGTAATGCTGTTTTGATCTTTTTAAAGTTTAAAGTATTCTATTTGAATCTAAAAAAGTTTCATTAGTCCCACCAAATTAAATAATTAACGGAATGTCCTAACAGCAATACAAGAACAAGGTCGATAATTTGAAAAACAAGTATAAGTTCCAAAGGCACAAAATCAAGTGTTGATGCATCAATACATTTATGTCTTTGGAGCTTGTACTTGTTTTTCAAATTATCAACCTTGTTCTTGTATTGCTATCATGTAGGATATTTGGTTAATTATTTAACTTTGACCTACCTTAAAGCTAAATGAAGTTTTTTTTATTCAAATAGAACACTTTAAACCTTAAAAACTAAAACAGAATGAAACCAAGCGTAAAAAACCAATTTAATACTTTATCCTAAAAAATATATATACAAGATAATAAAAAATGAACTCCTGTATCTACTTACAAATATTCGGGCAAGTTAATAAATTTATCCACTAAAAAGTAAAATTAATATTATACTCATAAAAATGGACTTCGACTTCAATCCTTTCCAACAATGAAAGTCATTACAATCGAAGCAGCCTGGTTTGGTGAGGTGTTCGCCACGTTTTAAGATGGTGATACAATAGCTTCAAGAGATTTAGGATGTGGTTGAAGTTAAAAAAAATGAGGAGATTAATGGATTTTATGGGTCATATAGTTGTCGAAGTGTGAAGCAGCAGCAAAATATTAGAAATTGGAATTGAATGAGATTAGAATTATAATTGAAAATTTAAAATTATGTTAGATTAAAAGAAAAATTGTAATTAGGTTTATGTAATTTTTCCGGTCACATTTTGTCCGACACAACTTCAAAACTTATACTGTTGGTATCACTTCAAAATTTATATTGTTCGTAAATAGAAATTAAAATAGTTAATATTTAATATCTATCCAAAAGAACACTTTTCTATCCTATTTTATATAGGTGAATTTTATGGTACTTATAACTTAGTATCTAACTTTTGTCAAACTTATTTTTTATGTTAAATTTTAAATATTTAATAATTATTTATTTTTATAACTTTAAAATTAAATATTAATTTTTTATTCATTTTGGTAAGTTAGATAAACACTTCTAAGCAACATGACCTTTTATATATTATAGACAGATATACAGGGATACAAATAATGCTTAATTACTTGTCCAAAGACACAAATGTAGGATTGAAGCATGCAACATACATCAATTCAAAACAGTAGCAATCCCACCAAGGTCTAAAAAATGGCAGCACCATCCATCAAGTACCAAGTGAAGCTCTGTCATAGAGTGCTGAAAAATTTCAATCTTCAAAATGATTGTGCGTCCTCACTTTGCCATGTAGCTTGTCAAGAATCCTCCATGTCACACAATCAGGTGTGAGTTTATTCCTTTTCATCTCTCTAACAATCTGGTAAGCCTCCCTTTTCAAACCTAGATTGCAAGCACAATTGATCACAATATTATAACTAAATATATTTGGAGACACCCCAGAATCTACCAGTTCATACAAAAAATGACAAGCTTCATTAAAGTTATTGGTGCGACAGAACCCTTTCAGAATTGCTGCATAAACAAAATTATCATGAATCCCTGAAGGCCATATAACATTGTGCCAAAAATTCTTTGCTTCATCTATTTGGTTAGATTCACATAGACCATCTACCACAACAGTATAAGTGGTACTATCTGCAGTAATGCCATTACTTGCCATATTATTGAAGGCCCTCAATGCATCATTTGGCCTCTTTAGTTTGAATAGGCCTCGCAGAAAAGCATTATATGTCGCAACACTCGGTCTTACACCATTTTCAGGCATTACTTTATGGAGCAACTCAATAGCATCATCAACTTTTGCAGTGTCCAATAAACCAGAAATTATCGTAGTGAAGGTCACAACATCGGGAGCGAAAAATTTACCACTCAACATGTCCTGTAATACCGTTAGAGCTTCATCAATCCTTCCCATCTTGCAAAATCCATTGATAACTGTGTTAAGTGTGATCACATCTGCATGACACTGGCTTTGAAGCATGAGCACAAGCACATTCAAGAGTTCTGTTGGATTATTCACAATACAAAGAGCTCTTAAATAGATGTTGTAAATCCTAGTCTTGTCGACGCCTTCCCTACTTAGCATGTGTTCAAGAACTTTCCTTGCCTTGTCCACATCTAGCACTTGGCAAAGAGCTTCCACCAACACCTTGTAGGTATGCTCAGAAAGCAAGAATCCAAATTCAGCTTCCTCTAATAACTGATAAGCTCTCATACAATCACCATCCTTGCTAAGCCCATGTATAATATAATTATAAGACGCTACACTCGGAACAAATCCTCTCTTCCTCATTATATACACAATCCTAGCAGCCGCATGATACCTCCCAACCTTGCAGAGTGAATCTATCATCTGTCCATATGCAACCTCCTCACACAAACTGCCCCTTAATGCAAACTCCTCGGCTATCCTAAACAATTCATTGAAGAACCCTCCCCTACACAGAGAATCAACCAGATTCGCGAAGGCTGCTGTTTTCATCGAAGCCTCCCTTTCAACCCTCATCTTCTCCCATAACTGGCACATCATTCCCTTTGCTCCTTCTATATCCCTCATCCTAAGAAACCCGCCGACTAAAACACTATAAATCAAAGAATTTGCCGCAATACCACTATCAAGCATTTCATCAAACACCTTGCGGGCATCACCAATTCCACCAATTAAGCAGTACCCATTAATGAGAGTAGTATAAGAAACCACATTGGGGCAATGCCCTCTACCCTTCATGTCGAAGAACAGTATGTGAGCTTGTTGGGGTTGACCAAACCTGCAAAAGTGATCCATTAAGCGGTGATAGGTGACAATGGAGGGAACGAAGCCGTGGTTAGCTTGGATCAAAGAAAGGGCACAAGCCCAGGTTCGGTGCGGGGTTCGAGAGGGGAGGAGGCGGGAGAGGAGAACGTTGGAGGTGCGGTGGTCAGGGAGGAAGCCGGAGGAGAGGAAGAGGGAGAAGATGTTGTGGGCTTCATCGAAACGGTGGGCGTCACAGAGGGAGTGGATGATGGCGGCAAGGTTGCGGTTGTGGAAGGTGGTAGTGGAGTGGTGGTGTTGTCCATGTTGAATGGTGTGGTTATGGATGGTGGTTGAGAATGGAAGAGAGGGGAGAACAAAGAAGGATTTGGGTTTACTATGGATGAGAAAGGTGGGGGTGCGTGATTGCATTGCATTTACACGCTATGAGCCAATGGACAGAGGCTCCTTTGGGGCATTTGGTCGAACAGGTTCTGTACTAACTTCACGTGAAACTAATAAAAAACTGCATATGAATTTTCATCCATAAACACCGTTCTTTATATGTGTCCTTGTCTGCATTTTTTTTTCTCCCTACTCTTCTTTGTTTTATTTCTCTTTTTTTTTTTCCAAAAAAGAAAAACAAGGGCTAAAAAAAGAAAGAAGCAAAAATTTGTGTTTATTTCTGTGTTTAGTTAGAAAAATGATACCTGACCGGCAACCAAAAAAAATTTGACTCTTGACTCAGGCATGGATTCTTGTATTCACTCTTCATATTTTTTTTTGTGAAAACTCACGTGCGGTCGACTTTACGTGAAATTAATAGCCGAGAGTCGTTAGATGAAAATTCAGTCAATCAGTTATCAACTTCACGTGAACTCGACTGCACGTGAATTTTCCCTATTTTTTTACTAATGCTCAATAGTAATAAGAATGAACATTTCCACATTTCAGTTTTTTTTTTTTCCCAACCTATTATCAAAGAAATAAAATGATGCTGAGTTTGTATAATGCTCCATCATTAATCAAATCAAATCATGGATAAGAACTTAACCAACATCCAAGCCTACCCAATAAAAAGGGGTAGGGGTGTTCAATCACTAATTACACTCATCATCCAATCATTTGTTTCTTGAATAATACATGATAATTATATGTGTATAAATATAACCATTGCAATGAAACTGTGCTATGTACAAAACACACTCTTCATTTTTGTCCACTCCTTTTGGCTTCCAATGTTGTTCCCTCTTTGAGTGCCACTTGTGCTTCATGCTCCATTCCAAGTCCACCCAATGAAACATACTGAAGATAAGATGCAATGTGCCACAAAGGGGAAATCACTTGCGCTTGCATTGCATCGCCTAGCGCTTCCTGCGGCATTTCGCTCATGAGATAACACAAACTGCGACGCGCATGTACCGTCGGAGAAACCATTGTTCCGGCATCAATGAACTGAAAGTAACACAGAGAAATCTATTCTGTTTAAAATAGAGATCAAGATATGGTATTGTGATTTCTAACTTTTGAGGGACGAAACTGTAGAGAGGATATGCAAAACAATCATGGATTTGTTGCTATTATTATTTGTCATTTGAATACAAGTTTTCACATATCATTTACCAAACTAATTTAATCTACTTTTGCATTAGATAAATAAGGTTGAGATAGAAATCATATTATTTGTACGCTATATACTAGACAATTTTACAATAATACCGTGCAACGATCAGGCCTTAATCTAGTGATATATAACACAACAATATTTATGCCATTATGTGTGTGTGCATATATAGATCAAATAACAGATGAAAAATTAGAAAAAAATTGTTAACATGGTTAATTTGCATATCTGGAGAAATTTAGAGTGTCAATTTGCACATTTTTAGAAGTCAAGGATTAAAGTGCATGACATAAAGTTCTAAGGGCAAGGAAAAGTACAACTAACCCTTGCGTAAACTTCACATGAGCAAGGATATAACTTGCAATTGTATTATTCATAGTTCATTAAGGACTAAAAAAGAAAGGTAAGACAAATTTAGATGATTGAGTATCCCCATGAGGAATCTACCTGTGTATAGAACTCAATTGCAAGTCTAAAATCTTTCTTCCGGAAAGCCGCATCTCCTTTTTTCTTACAATTTAGCATGTCCTGCATTTGATCAGTCCACATCTGGAAAGATAACTGTAACATCACAACAGAGAAAAACTCAAATTAGCACACGACAAAGAAAAAAGGCAAAAGTTAAATAAATAATTACATATTACTTAATAGTTTGTCTGAATAAGTCAATATAAAAAGAACACATGATGCTTTTGGTTTGCATTTTCATTTTAATTTTTAGTGTTTTTTATTTTCAAGATTTGTTGAAGAAAAAGAGAAACACGAGATGAAAACAGAACACTGATTTCTCTTTTTTCTTCACAAAATCCTGAAAACAGAAAATATAAACCATAAGCACACTAAACTTTCTCCAAAACAATGAGGCATATAGCAAATTTAGATAGAGAACCTCATTTGCAATTCCCTCATCATCTTTATAGCCAAGTTTTTCCAAAACTTCATGAATGGCAGTCAGGTCCTTTCTTGAACAAGCTTCACCGAGCGGAGACAATGAAGCTAAAGTAGTACCATGCGGGATACCCATCAATTCATGTGAAGGAACCTAAAAGAAATAAAAAGATGAGAGAAGAAATCATTGGTAAGAAAAGACAAACATAAAGAAGAAATCAAATGAATGACAGTATTATATCAACCTCTGTCTCTTTCTGAAGAGGGGCCAAAGCAACCACTAATGACTTCGGATTAGGCCTCTCTCTTGGTTCGTACTGTAAACATCGAGATGCCCAGCGCACCAACTCGGTTCCATCATCATCAGAAAACTGTCCTTCCAAGCAAGAATCCGTCAGCATCTGAAGATTTCTGTCTCGAATCAAATCAAGAGCCTGCTCCAACATTTTCAAAAAATTAGAGATACTAGTCACATTACATATAATATTCAAGTTTACACACCAAAGGATATATAAAGAATAAAATAGTGCAATCTTCAACGGCACGATTTTCCCTAAAGTAACATGACTTACATGACTTGGAGGGATATGCTTCCCACTGAGAATGTCAAGCAAAAGAGTTCCAAAGCTATATATTACACTTTCTGGTGTTACTCTACCTACAGAAGAAAAATAGTTATTAAAATTTTGTTATCATCCTACTCTTACAAACGATTAATGACCATATATTCTAAAATGAAAAGACTGATTTTCGATTTAATATCAACACAATGCTACTACTGAAGAAAAATGGCATACCAGTTCTGAGATACTCAGGAGGGGTAAATGCTAAATTTGTGCTATAACTTTTCCCATCCCTACTATTCTTCATAAGGCCAAAAGTTGAAAGCCTAGGATTACCATCCTGCAAAATTCTAACACAGGATTTATGTTAATTTAGTTACATTAGACACATACACAAGGTGGACACAAAATTTTACCTCGTCAAATAGAACTCTATATGCATTAAGGTCATGATAGAGCGCACGTCCTTTGCTCGTGCAGTATTCCAGAGCTTCTGCAAGATGTAGAACAACTCTCAGTCGCATTGGCCATTTCATCGGTTGAGTTTCCCCTGATATAGAGACATACATCAATTATTTCGCATATCATAGACTCAGCAGTATGTTCATGAAAACCATCACCAGAAAACAGGATCATCATCAAATATTGAAGCTAGCATAATTCTTTGGGAAGATTTATTTATGATATTTTGTTTAGTTTGAATGCTATTTTGTAATTTGACAGTATAAAACATAATTTTTCTTAACAAGATGAATGTTATTCAGTAATTGGACAGTACTAATCCCATATTATGCACCAACAATGCACCAGGATTGACTCGTGACAAAGCAGATAAAAACAAAATAGTAAGCATTATATTAATTCAAGGCATACCAATTGGTTTTCCAATTATTGAAAGAGACGAACAAATCATATGCATGAAAGAAGCTATTACAATGGAAAAGGTGTTTCGCAAGTGTTTCGTTGGGCATGTATTCGGCCACAAGCAACCTCTCTTCGCCTTCACAACAACAACCAAGCAAATTTGCCAATCTTTGGTGACGAAGCTGGCCAACAGATCTAGCTTCCTCCTGAAGTTACAAAATGAAATTATCCTTATTAACTAAAACTGAGACCAATACCATGTGAGGATTGAAAGTTACAGTGTGTGGTTTTAGAATCCACTAAGAAAGAAAGGTAACATTTACCAAAAACTGCCGAGAATCAGGCCAAGCATTCCTATTGAACCTCTTAACAGCAATCCTCATTTGATTCTCCAACTTCCCTTTATACACAACATTTGGAGCCTTCTCTCCATGTTCAGATACTATATTCTGAACAGAGAAACCGGATGTCGCATTCTTAAGTTGCTCAAATGTAAATTCGCGAAATGCAGGCCCATTATCTGCTTCACTTCTATCTTCATTTCCTGGAAAAGAAAACATTACAATAAACATCTATGAACCACAATTTCTTGAAATTACTGAGCAGAACATAATGCACCATAATATTATTAACAGTGTATTATTGTTACCTACCAGTATGCGGAACTTCAATAACAGATGCCTTAACTTGTGAATTTACGCAGCACGGCACGAGGATGGAGAACTGAATCCCCATTTTGATTCACTAAAATAATAATATTTGAAGTTATGACAACCTCTTCCACATTCAATTATTTGAATTTCTGTATATATCCAAAAAAAAAAACATATGTAGCTGCAAATTTTGGAGCAAGAAATGCCTGTAACTCGCATTTAAAAAAAAAAAATCCTTGCTTAAGGTTTAAAGGGTTTAAAAGAGCATAGCCTTTGATCACTCTCAAGCAACTAAAACAAAGGCATCAAGCACTAGCATCAAGAACCATTTTCACAATTAACAAGAAGAGAAGACAATGATCAAAACAACATAAAAAAAAAATACCCAACAAATGTAAAGCTGCTTCATTTAAGAAGGGAATATGATAGTACTTTTCATTATCTTTTGTACATTTTTCGTTTCGTTGGGTTGGTGAAGAGAATTGAAGATCTCACATACATAGAAACACAAAGTAATAACAAAATCATCACATAGCAATAATCCCAAATCCATATGATCTTTAAATACTACACAACCAAACAACTTTTAGCATTTAAAGCTAAAAGGTAAATAAAAAGGACATCCATCATAGATGAAACATTTAAATGCATTTCATAAAAGTTAGGGGGAGAAATCATAAACACACAAAAGCTGAGTATTTAACTTCACATGACAGCATAGTATCTAAGCATCTATTTGCATCTACCTTTCAATTTTTTTTCTCTTATTTCACTTTCTCCCCTTTTCTCTCCGAGTCAACTCAATAGTATAGTTAGAAAATGCACCTAAAGTCTTTTCCATTTTTTCTACTTTGCCAAACTAAACAATGAATAAAGCAGCACTTTTTGAACCTACCCAAAAAGCAATTTCACCTTTGAAATTCTTCTTCAGTTCTTCTTCAATGGCAGAGGGAAAAAAAAAGTTGACTCCTTCTTTTTCCCTCTCTCTTACCTAGACCAAATCAAAAGCTTTTGCGAGATTCACATTTTCTTCCCAGAAAAGAAATGAGAAAAAATAATAATAAAACCAGGAAAATTGTCTGAATTTTTCAAAGTTCAAGTCTTTTCCTCGATCCAATCAAACCCCATTTATCATTTTCCTCAGAAAACTTGGAATTTTCCTTTTTTGTTTCTTCCAAAACCCAACAATTCTTCAACCCAGATCAAGTAAAATATTAAAACCCAATTTTTTAAGTATAAAAAAGTTTCCGTTTTTTCAATTGAAGAAAAGCAATAAAGGAGGAATGAAACTCTAGCTGAACTGATCAACTTTGTGAGAAGCACAAAATGTATAAAGAAAAATGATGGTGAGTGATGATGAAACTAGGCTTCTCAAATTTATTTTATTGGCCCTTTCATTTGGAATAAAATTATAAATCAATCAAGTTGACCAATAAAATATATAAAATTATATAAATAAAGTAATTATTATATAAAATTTTTTAAAATAGATTTTACTGGCCCCTTCATATGAGCATAAATCTAAACATTAATATAAATTTATTGTAGGAAATAAAAAAGGTATAACAACGTTTTAAGTGATTTGAACAAATTTAACAATTCTAATTTAAAAACGAGTAATAGGATAACTAAGTTAGCGAACTATGTTATAATAAAGTTAAAAATCTTTAATAAATCTTTAATTAAAAGTATCAAATAATTTTTTTTTTTAAATTGTGATAAGCTCATAGCCTCATAGGTCGATAAAAAAAAATATAAATACTAGTAAATGGTTGAAAATTTTAAATACTCAATTTTATAAGTTTAGTGAGTCATAATATTTCTCTCAAAAATTTAAACGAATAAAAAGAGGTAATATGAATTATTGTATATCTTTTTTAAATTTACTTGATTTTTATATACATCTTTTTATTTATATTTACCTTATGTTAATTTTTTATTTTTAGAATTTATTAAAAATTAAATTCTAAATTTTTCGAGTATAAAATTATGATATGTTGTTATTAATAACAATCATAAAATCAGATACAATTCATTTTTTTATTCAAGGAATTATAAATTATTGTTACAGTTTTTCAGAGAAATTTATTTAATATTTATTTCTTAAAATTTATAAGTGCGTTGCAAATTTTTTAAATATATTTTTTAAAAATATATGAATTTATCGTCAAATTTTAAAAAATTCACCTATTTTATTACTGGAAAGAAACAATGCAAACCACCATATACATGTGCTGATATATAATCCCAAATGTTATTAAATAATACTATCATAATAATTTGACTATCTATATTGCATAGCAATATGATATTGTTTAATCTATATGACCAACCAACCTTATCTAATTAAAATTAAATACATACCAATCCAAATAATTACTTGATTGATTAAGAAAGCTCACTTATTTTCAATATTGTATACTGTCTGTAGAATTTTTCTTCATTTTCATCATTATTATGAGTTTCATTTTCTAAAATTGTAGATCATTTTCTTTCTCAATTCCACCGCCAATCATTTTTGGAGGTTTTAAATCATTTGGTATGGGCTTAAAGATTTTGAAAGTCAAATATGACAAATTCAAGCCAGTGAAGCAGATGTGTCCATGTATACATTATCCATGTCCCATGAAGAAAATTATATTCATTATAATAAAGGAAGAGGAAGGTACACAACTACTCCCCAAGCATTGAATTAAAGATTATTCTTTTGTCATATGTATAATGTATTAAGTTTTAAACACTCCAACTGTGTAACTTTGAAATTTAGCCAAAACATAAATATTTTTTCAACTATCTCATATTATATATACATTAAAAATTAATATTAAATTAATTATTTATATAAAGTATAGAGTAGAATATAAATATATGTCAAAAGAATGTAAAATATATATATATTAATATATATAAATATATAATAATTAATTTATTATCTAATTTTTATATACACATGATATTTTATATTTATTCTTCCCTTGTATCTTTTGTTTTGATTTTGATTCATTTGAGTTGAGAATAATAAATATAAGCTAAAAGAATAACGATAATAATTTCTTTTTTAATTATTCTCATAAATATGAAATCAAATTAAAAGAGATAGCATATAATGAAGTTGGGTTAGTCATAGTCACTGTTGTAAAAATTGTAGAGTTAGTTACTCTTATTGTTATAAGTAAATGTGTGTTAGTTATATTTCTCTGTATTAAATAAATAATAAGCTAGAGCTATAAATACTTGTTAAACTCATGTGTAAGCGGTATTCATTCAATTCATTCATTTTTTTTTATTGCAATACTTCTCATCTCTCTTTCTTTTTTTATTCTCTACCACCTGTAAATCACTGATACCTTTTATGGTATCAGAGCCACCTCAATCATCTTATCTTCTTAGTTAATCGTTCCCAAAAACCTGAAACCAAAATCCTAATACCCCATTTTCTTCCGTTTTGTAGCCCAACCTTCACGTGTTTGTGTTTGAGCTGAAGGTTCTCTATGGCAATACCAATAGATCAGTCACAAATCAATATTAATAATAAAAAATGAACGGTTCATATATTCGCCAATCCAATAGCAATTAGACTAGATGGAGAAAATTTTCTTCTCTGAAAAAAATAAGTTAAGGCAACAATTGAAGGGTTTGAACTTAGAGATCACATCAATGAAATCAACATACTTAAGAAATTCAAGACACCAGCAGATAAAATAGATGTAACAGCTGAAAAAAGTTCAACAAAGTTTAGAAATCGAAAAAGGCAAGATACCTTGCAAAAATCATGTCTGTTAGCGTCTATGAATGATTCTTTTACAGTAAGAATGATTGGGTGTGCATTTTCTCATGACATATAAATCATTTGCAAATTTTTTTTTGCTTTCAAAGCCAAGATTAGATAGCTAAGGAACAAACTTAGTATCACCAAAAAAGCAGGTTTAATGAATGAATATTTGCTTGAGATCAAGAAAACAATGGATTCATTAATTTTGGTGGGAGCTCCAATAGACAATGTCGTACATGTTGAAGCAATTCTAAAAGGGTTGCCTGAAGAGTACTATTTGTTCATCACATCTATTAATGCAAGGGATAATCCAATTTCAGTAGGAACCCTAGAAACTCTCTTGCTTACTCAATCAAGAAAAGTGGTTTAAAAAATTCAAGAAGATAGATCCAATTTAAGCATATCTAGCACAAACTTTCAATCAAAGAAGATATGACAATAATAGTGTGAGCTATGAAAATGAAAATCTTGAAAGAAATTTTGGCCGAGGCTACAACTCAAGAGGTAGTTTTGGTGCTAGAGACAAAGACAGGTTCAATAATGTGAAACATTTTGGTAGAAAACGAAATCAAAATGCTTCAAGGCTCAGTTGTCAATTGTGTGAAAAATATGGGGACACTGATATGAATTTCTGGCACAGGTTTGATCGATGATTTAGAAGGAATCAGAATATACGACCTCAAGCAAATGTAGCCATGAGCAATTCAGCTGCCACATCTTCAACCATTTATGACCCAAATTGGTATCCAAATTCAGGGGCTACTCATCACATGACTCTAAAAGGTTTAAACATGATAGAATATGATAATTATAATACTCAAGAATAAATGGTCGTAAGTAATGAAAATTCTTTACGTATTTTGAAAGTTAGCAGTTCACTATTAAAATTATTTTTTTCTCAACATATTTTTAAATTGCAAAGAATACTGCTTGTGCCTGAAATTAAAAAGAATTTATTTAGTGTTCGTAAATTTGTTTATGATAATAATGCATGGATTGAATTTCATCCTAACAAATGTTTGGTGGAGATTCTTCTCCAAGGAACTGTTAGAAATGGTTTATATTCATTTGGTCCAACTTGCTTAAAGAAATCAATGAGTAACGTAGTTGTTGTATATTCTGCTTAATTGGACAAGAATTCTATTTTTAGACTATGGCATTTGAGACTTGGACATCCATTCTCTGATATAGTGTCCAAGATCCTTAAAGACAAAGGAATTTCTTTTACTGTTTCAAACTCTCTTTGTAATTCTTATTGTTTAGGAAAGTCTAGTCAACTCCTATTTCTACATTCTACAACTATAATAAGTTCACCTTTAGAATTGTTGTACACTAATATCTGGGCTCCTACACCCATTTCTTCAATAAATGGATCAAGATATTATCTATAGTTTATTAATACTTTCTAAAAATATATTTAGATTTTCTTGTTACATAATCGGTCTCAGCTGCATTTAGTCTTTGTTCAATTTAAAAAAATGGTAGAACTACAATTTAATACAAGGATTAAGTCTATTTAATTTGACACTACAAAGAAATATAATGCTTTAATGAATTTTTTTATAACAAAAGAAATTGTCTTTCGCTTTTCTTATCCGCATGTGCACCAACAACATAGTGCTGCAGAACGAAAACACAAGCATATTACAACTATGGGGTTAACTCTATTAGCTGAAGCTCATTTGTCTATAAAATTTTGGAGAGAAGCATTTACTACTGCAGCCCAGCTCATCAATCTGTTACCTACTCTAGTGTTAAATTATCAATCATCCTATGAGAAACTAATGCAACAATTTTCATCTCTTGATATGCTAAGAGTGTTTGGTTGTTTTTGTTAGCCTCATACAAGACTATACAACAAGCACAAGCTTCAGTTCTGGCCAGAACCATGTGTATATCTTGGACCAGCTCCAGGGTATAAAGTTTTTAAGTGTCTCACAAGCAAAGGTAAGATCATTGTTGCTAGAGATGTGCATTTTCAAGATGTGTTTTTCTACAAAGAAAATAGTTTTAGTTTTGTTTCTAGCTCAGCTCAACTAGCCAGTATTCCTTCCTCGTCAATATCCCATATGCCAATGCTAAAGTTAGCAGCTGCGCCATCTAGTACACTTACACCGGTGAATTCTTTGGATAGCTCAGTCCAACCAAAGTTGGATAATCAACCCACTTTTTCAGTGTCAAAACACTACTAGTTATCTGCCTCACATGCCTTATACACCAGAATTGGCAAGAGTTTCTAGTTCAGAATATCATGATACTCAAGAATAGGTCGTGTCAACCGCAGATCAGCATCAAACTTCCAATACTTAATCACAACCTCCCTCACAAACAACAAAAAAACATGCTATGGGAACAAGATCTAAGAGTGGCATTAGTAAATCTAAAGTCTTTCAAGCTAAAGTAAATCAACAATTACATGTGAGTCAATAGATTGAACTAAGGTCAGAAGCTCAAGCTCTCACCATTTCTCATTAGAGACAAGCAATGAATGAGAAATATGCTGCATTTATACAGAATCAAACATGGGTGCTAACAGAATTACTAAAAGGTATATCATCAGTCAGAAGCAAATGGGTGTTTAGAGTACAACAAAATTCTGATGGCACAGTGAGCAAGTACAAGACAAGGTTGGTAGCCCAAGAATTCAGTCAAAGGTTGAGTGTTGATTTTAAAGAGACTTTTAGTCTAATCATCAAACCAGCAAGTGTAAGAATTGTTCTAATTCTGACTTTTTCTAAAGGCTGGATATAAGACAAATGGATGTTAATAATGCTTTTTTACACTGAGATCTTCATGAAAAAATTCACATGACTCAACCAAGAGGCTTTAAAATCAGTGGCTCACAGGTGGTTTGCAAGTTAACCCATTCTATATGGTGTTAAACAAGCCCCACGCACCTGGTTTACCAAACTCTCAACAACATTTAAAGGCTTAGACTTCACCCCAACAAGGTTTGATGTTAGTCTTTTTGTGAGGAAAACAAAAGATTCAGTCACTCTTATGCTTATGTATGTGAATGACTTGTCATCATAGGTTCCTCATCAAATACAATTAGCAGTATTATTCAGCGGCTAAACAAGACTTTTGCACTTAAAGACATGGGATCCCTTCACTAATTTTTTGGTATAGGAGTAACAAAGAGATGTGATGGAGGCATGGTGCTATCATAGACCAAGTATATTAAGGATATTCTTAAAATATATATCAATGCAAGACTGCAAAGCTGCTCTAACTCCAATGATATCAAATCTAAAATTGACTTTCACAGATGGTGAGGAGTTTAATAATCCAAGTTTGTATCAGTCCGTTGTAGGTAGTCTTCAATATCTTACTATTATAAGGCCAAAATTAGCATTTCGATGAACAAAGTGAGTCAATTCATGCAAGTTTCAAGGGCTCTTCAAGGAAAGGATGTGAAGAGAAATTCTAAAATACTTACAAGAAATAAGAACAGTTAGACTGCACATGCAAAAGTGTTCAGATTTAGTCGCCATAGGTTATTCTAATTCAAGGTATTGTGTTTATATGGGCTTGAACCTAATTTTATGGAGTTCCAAGAAATAACAATATGTCTCGAAGTCCAGCACCGAGGCTGAGTACAAAGGCCTTGGAGCTGTTGTTATAGAATTGCTTTGGACAGAAAATTATTAGTCAAAATTCATATTGTTGCACATCCTAAAGTGTACTGTGATAATTTGAGAGCTGTTCAACTATCAGCAAACTCAGTATAGCATTCTCGTTCCAAACACTTTGAGGCAGATTTGAAATTTGTTAGAGATCATGTATCGAAGGAAGACATTCAAGTTCATCACATTCCAGGAGATGCCCAAGCGGTGGATGCTATGGCTAAAGCAGTTTTTTTCAAAACTTTCACTGAATTTTGCTCCAAACTCAGGATTAAAGATAGCTTAATCCTTCGTTTGAGAGGGAATGAAAGAGAGAGCATATGATGAGGCTGAGTTAGTTGTTAGTTGTGGTCACTATTGTAAAAGTTGTTAGAGTTAGTTATTGTTATCATTAGTTAGATAGTTATGATTAGTTGTGTAAGTAAGTGTGTGTTAGTTATAGTTTTCTGTGTTAAGTGAACAATAAGCTAGAGCTATAAATACTAGCTAAACTCATGTATAAGCATTATTCATTCAATTCATTCACTCTTTTTTTACGGCAATACTTCTCATCTCTCTTTCTCTCTTTATTTTCTAAGCTCTACCAACCTGTAAGTCACTAATACTTTTTACAAGTAAAAATGTAAATAAGAATAATTAATCTTTCATTCATTTAACAATTAAACAAATGTTTAGAAAAAAATTAATATCTTTTTGTATTATAATGATGTTTTTCTTTTTGTGAAGTACGCAAAAAATGTGTTACTTTAAGGAAAAAACACAATAATTTTGCATTTAACAGTTTCAACAATGTTTTCTAGTGTTAAATTTTTGAATCGACAGTTGACTATTGATTGTGTTCTTAACAATTCCAACTTTGTTATAGCTGTCATATACTTTTCTGTTAAAAGGATGCTGACTTACTCATCCCTCCAAAACAAAACAAAAATAAACTAAAAGAACAAAAAAGAATCACACTAATTTGAAATTATTTTGGAAAACTTAGTCATAAAACTTAGGTTTAATTATTCTGTTGGTTTCTATCATTTTATTAAATTTACAATTAAGTCTCTATATTCTTTTTCTTTCAATTAAGTCTCCACACTACTTTTAATTTTGTAGTTAGGATTTTTCTGTGTAAAAAATATTAAAATTAATAGAATATTTCTCCCAAAAAATACTTAATAAAAAATCTAATTAAATTCTTAATTGTGAGTATTTTTAATTTGTAAAAAAATATTTTATTATTTTTAATACTTTTTATACTGATAAAATCCTAATTATAAAATTAAAAAAATAAAAATTCAATTAAAAAATATAAAAATTTAATTACAAATTTAGTGAAATTATAAAAATTAATAAAACAATTAAACTTAAAAATGATAAAGAGTTAGACAAGAGGTTCAATGATGGAGAAATAAATGAGATCTATAAACTGATCTATGTTAGAACAACAATCTTTTATCTATTTTAAAGTATCTCTACAATTATGATAGAAAATTTTCTATCATTTATGTTTGTAGTTCATCTATCATAAAAAAATAATTGAAAAATGTGAAGAGACTCACTTGAATCCTCCTTCATTGGCAAAGATGAGTCCTTTTTTATTTTGAGAAATTATATTTTTATTATTTTTGATATATTATTAAATTTATATTTTTTGTGATATTAAGATAATTGTTTTATGTTTTTACTTTTTATAAATTTCTTTAATATAAAATGAACAATATCCACATAATATGCATACAAAAAAAATAATGCATAATATAATTTTTTTCACCAAATTTGGACCTTAATTATCTTCTTTAAAAATGAAAAACTCACTTATACTATAATATATGTAATCACGGCTAAAAATAATGGAAGAAAAAAAAAAGAAATATCAATAAGATGATAATTTCTATAATTTGACCTTAATTTCTATACTATGATTAATTGACGGCTAAATGGAGGGAACTAAACCTATTAAGATGCTTAGCAAACACATATATATCTGGCTGGGACCATGTGTTTCATGATTCTTAAATTCAAACTAAAATAAAATACTTAAACCATTGCAAAGAAGTATTCTTCAAATGCAGCTTAGGTTGCAAGCTTTTTTTATTAGTTCATTTAAATAAATATTAGAAGTTTAAAATTTATTTTGTATATATATTAATTTTTTTATCAATAATAAATTTTTAAATAAAATTTTGATTTACGATAAACTAATTATTTAATCTATCAAATTTAAAAAAGAAAACATAGACAGTCAAAAAAAATTTCAAACTTTGTTAAGCTATGTTTTCATTAAAAGAATAAATAATAAGTTATTGTAGATATCGGTCAATCTGTTTCGAAAAACTTTCAGTCTTACTCTTAATTTAATTACAATGATGAGTTCTCCTCTTTCATTGGCTTTTTGATGAAAATCTTGGCTCTCATCACCAAAATGGTCAGTCTTGGACCATTATTTTCGTAATCGCGTGTAACACCCTTTGGAGGTGTAGGAATGATTTAATTTTCAACAACCTAAATTTGCAGTACAACCAGGTTCCGTTCTTAGTGAATAGACTTGCAGAAAACTACAGTTCAACGTTTTTAAATGTTGAAAAGAGTAGCAGGGTTCTGAGACATACCAGAGACGAGCAAGTGGGTTGGGAACCACCAGAGGAGAATTGGGTGAAGCTCAATGTTGACGGCTCGGTCCTTCAACCGGGTAGTCAAGGTTCTTGCGGCGGCATTCTGAGGAACTCTGAAGGAGACTACATCGCAGGATTTAGCATGAACATTGGACGGTGTAGCATCACTATGGCAGAACTTTGGGGCATATATGTCGGAGTTAAGCTTGCTGTGGATTTGGGTATCACCAATCTGATGGTAGAATCAGACTCTATGTGTGCTGTGAACCTTATAGGAAAACCCTCAATTGATCTCCATGCTAGCTCTTCACTTATTATATCAATTAAGGAGATTCTCACAAGGTTGAACAAATTCAGAATTAAGCATATCTTCAGAGAAAGGAATTTTTGCGCAGATACTCTTGCGAAGATGGGTCATGAGAAAGAGGCAGGAATCACAGGATATGTTCATTAGAAGAATGAAGTTCACAAAGATAGTGGCTGTTTAGTGTTTTTTTTGTTTCGTTGGGCCTTTGGCCTCCTTCCTATCAAAAATAATTACAATGATGAGTTGGCTTTAGCAAAAACCGAGACATGAAATGATTACTTTTTCATCTTTTTTCCCCCACGATTGAATAATATTGGTATTTACTATTTAGACTTTATTTGATAATTATTATTTGATTAATCAGACTTATAAAACATAATTAAAAATTTTTTTAAAAATTCACTCAAACAAATTTTAATATAAAATTATATTATTAAATGGAAATATTAAAATACTTACCACTTATCCTCTTAGCTTTTTTGGTGGGCGTTTTTGGGGTCAACTTTGCAGCTGGTTTTCTCAGTGAGATTGCTACTCAAGGCCCACAAAGTACCAATAAAACAAAATTAAGAACAAAATAAACCACAGTCCAAAATAAAAATTTCGGGTAAAAAAGGAAGAGAAAAGAAACAATGCTTTCATCATATCGTTGGTAGTCAATGTCGGCGGCTTAGTGTACAAGCAAACACTCATACCTCATGCCTATATAAATAAGTCAAAATCATGCAGAGTAATAATATGATTTCATTTCTCTATATCTTGCAATCTATCATCTTTCAATTCTCTCATCTAATATAGTAGCAAACTCTATCCTATTTAATATTATTGAGTTATTTACTTACAAATATTCACAGTTGAATTAGGCTACTTTTTTCTATATAAAAAAAAATATGAGTTTTTATTGGAAATGAAATTTTTTAGGTTTTGTTTGGATATAAAAAAAATAAAAAAAGAAAATAAAAGAAAAGAAAATGAAAAAAAGAAAATATAAGAAAAGTAGAGTTATTTATATGTTATTTGGATGAAGAGAAAATGGATAAAAAGAAAATAAAGAAAAAAAAAATTTGTTTGGATGGAAAGAAAAGTGAAAAGAAAGAAAATCATAATAATATAAAATCACATTAATATTATTATCTATATTATATGTAAATTATAATTTATTAATGATAAAGGGTAAATGTGTAATTTTATTCATGTTTGCCACATTTCTCTTCATTTTTATCTCATTTTTGGAGTGAAAATATTTTAGTGGGTTTTACACTATGTTTTTTTCTTTCCATCCTATTTTCTCTTCTCATCCAAACAACAAAAAACTTACTTTTCCATTCATTATCTTTCCTCCCATTTTCTTTCCGTTCAAATTCCCTTAATTCAAACATGTGTTAGTGTATATACAAGTGGGTGGACGTTGCACATATGATAGGTCCAACACATAGATAATATGCTGACTCAGCACGTATGAAACATGATGAACACATGTCCTTATCAGGAGCAACACGCGGGGACGAATGTACTCACTGGCCAATGGGACAAGTGTCCTGATAAACCATAATTTTATTGTTTATTTTGTATTGAATTTGGTAGATTTCATCAACTTATCTTATATTTATTCACTGAAATAGTATGGTTTTGTGAATTCTTCCTAAATTGTGCTTAAGAGCGAAAACATATTTTTTAGACCCTTAATTTCCTAAATTTAATTCACTTTAATTACATTCGATGAATTGATGTATTTGTTGAGTGATTACAGGCTTACAAGATAAGTATGGATTGAAAAAGTGAGAAAAAAATATGCAAAAGTAAAAAATTCATGAAGAAATGAAGTTTGGAGTATTTCAAGATCATGCTTCCACACAATCATGCATGTCTACGCACATTTCTGAAGTATTTGAAACCAAATTCAAGAAGGATTAAGGGGAGAGCAATTAGGGTAGCTTAAAATTATATTTTAGGTCATTTTCTAGAGAGAGAAGCTTTTTCTTCTCTCTAGAATTAGAATAGATTTAGTTATTTCTCCCTTAGATTTAGGTTTTTATTCTTATTTTAGTGTAGTTTCATTTTATTTGTATGTGTCCATTGCCTTAACTCTCTTAATTTTTCTTGTTAATTTTTTATTTTTGCAACTTTTAGTTTTATGAACATTATTGTTAATTTTGATTCCTTTAATGCAATTTATGTTTTCATATTATTGTTGCTTCTTTTAGTGATTGTTATTGTTATCTTGCAATTATTAGTCTTAGATTTTATTAATTATTGCTATTTTAACATACTTTTATTTTATGCCTTTCAAGTGTTCATGAAAATGCCTCTTTTAATTATTGAGTAGTTTTTCACACTCTTGACTTGGGATTGATGATTTAGGTAACCTTGAGTCATTAATGTCCAATATTAATTGATGATGTAGGATTTTTAGTTGGTTTAGTTTCTACTAATGCTAGGGGTGACAACGGGGCGGATTTTTGCTCTACCCGACTCCGCCCCACCGCACAACAACCCGCATAGAACCTGCCTCGCTTCTACTCGCGGGTAGTAAAATATTGAACCCTAACCCGCCCCGACCCTAACCGCCCTTATAATGATTAAAACTAATAAATAAAATAAAATTTTAAAATTTATATAACCATCATCACATACATAACATAAATTAAAGTAAAAATTTAAATATGATAGAATATTATTAATTATTTACTAATTATTTTACATATATTACACATATTATATATTAAAATTATATATATTATATATATAGCGGGGTGGGTAGGGGCGGGTATTACCTAAACCCGACCCCACCCCGCCCCTCTCAAGAACCCGCCCCGCTAAAAACTGCTCCAGTGCGGCCCACCCCGAGCGGGTAATTACCCGCACCGAGCGGTAGGGGCGGGGTGGGTACCCGTAGGTTTCGGTGGTATTGCCATTCCTAACTAACGCCAGTCTTTCACTAAGTTAATTAGTGAGTTGCTTAGGACTTGTGGATTGAGATCAATTATTCCTATTTGACTTACCCCCAATGTTAGGGTTGACTAAATGGGATTAACTCTTCATAATTATCATATTTGTGGTCAATGACTAGGATAAGAACCCTTGACTCTCAACCCTTACCAAGACTCTTTTTAGTATTTGAATTCTCCTTTCTTTTGATTTAATTGCTTTTAATTTAATTTCTTGCATACTTCTTTACTTTCTTGTCTTTTAAATTCTTGCTTATTGTGACAAACTAAATTAAACTTTGATTGAGAGTTATTTGTTGGTTTGGATTATACTTGCAACGGAATTATGTTGTGAAATTTCGAACCGACATTAATACTTTTATCAAGTTTTTGGCGCCGTTGTCAAGGAATTGCAATGTTTGTTATTGGTTATTGTATATATGTTAATATTGTGAATAGTTAGTTTTTGTATTTTTGCTAAGTTTTTGCTAGTTTTAAAAGTGTATTTTCTTTATCTTTTGACAGTTTTTGTTTTGTTTTCTATTTTCACTATGAATTCTCACCCGTTTGACCATAAGTTTGGTTACAACTATGTTGTAGGAAGTGAGAATTTTAACGATCGGTCGCATCGTAGATCGTGGAATCAAAGGTGGGAGGAGTCTCATTCATATAGACAAACTTCTTAGCAACAACCTCCTCCGATTTCTTATGATTACAATCCACCCCATATTGCACACCAATATGAACCAACTTCTCAACATAGCCCTCAACCGCCATACTCACAAGTTCCATACCACCAAACACTTTCATATGATCCTACCCTATACCCACCACACCAACAATCATATGAGCCATGTGAACCATGTTTAGAGCCACCACCATTTCAACACCAATACTCCCAAAAACCACCACCTCCATATATATCACCTTAATACTCTCACCAAGAAGGACCACCTTCTAACTATAACACTTTTCTCCCAAACAATGAATCATCTTTTTCACCACCACCTTCACTGAATGAATTTCTCAAACCTTTAATGTAAGAACAAAGAGATCTTCACTCTCTTCTCCAAAAGCGAGAAGAACAACAAAAGATGCAAGAAAAATTTGTGGCTACCTTAGCCGAAGCAGTGAATCGCTTTGTTTCATTGCGCTCATGTAATCAAGACACTCCCATTGATGAATGTTGGGAATAAGTAATATAACCACAATCCAATCAATCATGTGTCAAATAATTTGTTATTGTTATTATATTAAAATATTAATATAACAACGTCCTTGATTAAATTTAGATATTTATCATTGTGATAGTGAACATAATATTGAGAGATGAATCTTTGATAATTTAATCTAAATTATTTTTTGTCATAGGATTATTAAAAAGGACATTATAATCCAATATATATATATATATATATATATATATATATATATATATATATATATAATGGTCTTTATTGGATGAAGATTAACAGATCTCATTTATTAAATTATATATATATGGTGCATATAGAGATATGACCATTGAACTAACTCAATTAATAGTTATAATTACCACATATTTGTCAATAGGATATTCTCAAGATTAACAAGGTAATAGAGTTTTCTTTGACCTGCGACTGTTATAGTAATTAACAATGTATTTATTATACTTTGATTTTGGACATCTAATACCCTAGGGTGGTTGTTGAATGGATATTGGGTATGATTTAAATACTTGTAGAATTAATGATTAGTCAATAAGAAATCAGTCAACTCTTGGTAAAGAGTTTGAGCTCTATGATTATAATAACTGAGACGAATAAAATCTTGGCTAAGGAGTTTGAATGAATGAAGAAATTAGTTTCTTAAGTCATTCACAGTTCAATGGCAACAAGTTAGAGTTTGACAATTAAACTATACTCTAAGGGTTAACCAAGAGCTGAAAAGATAGAAGAAATTATACTTTGTTCTTATGAGGTTCTTAATAAAAATATATATTACTTCATACTATCAGGTCGTTGAGGAGTATTGCTATATGTCAACCTTGATTAGTAAATTTAGTATGACTAATTTACTATCCGCTGAACCTATGGGGTCACATACAAACGAGTGTTCTAATCTTCGCCATAGAATTATTTAATTATTATTTTGATTTGATCAAATAAATAATTATATTAACTCAGATAGAATATTATTGTATTCTTTGCTAGCACCAAAAATATAATAATAATAAAAATATGATAATTTAAAATATTAAATGAGATTTGAGAATAATTAGTTATTTTATTTTTAAATTTGAATTATAAATTTGAATGAGATCCTAACTGATTCTGTTTCAAATTGAATTATGATATGATTCATAAATTTAAAAGATTTAAATTTAAAATAATAAGATATTATTCAAATTTGAATTGATATTTAAATTTAAAATCAGTAACAAATCTCATACTATATATATGTATGCCAAGAATAGAGGAAATAGATGAGAATAAAACACAAGAGTTTTATTCTTTTACCTCTATACACATAAACGTATGTGGGTCTAATTCTTGGAGAAGAATTTTATGATGTGCAAAGAGTTGCAAGAGATTTCTCAATTTAGATCAGATGTCCATTGGTCAAGGAGTTGATGCTAAAGGTTGGTCTCGGTGTAGATACACATAGAGTCTTTGTACAATCGAAAAATAAAGTTTTTACTAAACTTTCTAAAGGTATTTAGATCTGATCTATATATTATTTCTAGAATAAAATTTAAGCACAAAATAGATCTTTACGATTACTTTCTTTTCTTCTGATGCGTGTTATGAAATATGAACACATGGTAATCCTTCAATGAATGTGGAGAATTAACTAAGGAGCGTAGTGAAAAAGAGAACTTGGAACTTCAAGGGAAAGAAAAGGAGTTGAAGCAAGAATCACAACAAGAGGAGGAAGTTGAGATCATTGGTATTGAAGAAGTGGTTAGAGAATTGAGAAAAATTGATGAGAAAGTAGATTCCATCATTAATTATTTTTTGTCCACGTTGAGCCTTCCCTCGTTGAATTCGAAATGGGTGAAATTTTAAAAAATTAGTAACAAAACGGATCTAACCATCAGGAGCAATACACAGGGACGGATGTACTCACTGGCTAGTGGAGGCAAGTGCTCCCAGTGAAATTTTAAAAATTAGTGAATAGTTCTTATTGATATATATTAGGTGCCCCCACTACATAATTAATTTTGACCCCACCCCTTAAATCCCTAACCCTTCTCCTTTTCTCATTTTTTCAATTTTCTTCATCTTCTCTAGCCTCTAACCTCTACCCTCCAGAGTTATTGCCGCTGACGTCGCTGCCCCGTTCAACATTTCTCTTGCATGGCTTTGTCATTGCGTTTCTCCTTGCATCATCAAAAGAACACTCACTCTTTAAAACCCATTGAATTAAATACTCTTTCAACTCTCTTCACAATGGAGTTAGTACTCAAATTGTCCCCTGAAATTTGACCTTCCGACTCAATTTAGCCCTCAAGATTTTAATTGACTATAACTGTACCTTGAAATTTTGACCTGCACCTCAAATTGGCCCTTATATTGTTTTCCGTCACCGTAAAGCTGAACTGACAATTTTAAATGATACCTGGGAGTCTCAAAATGACGCCGTTTTACTGTTGGCGCTGAAATCTTTAGAAATGACGTCGTTGACATGAGAAATGGGTTAAATGAAAATCCAAACATTAACCACTTCAAAAGTGAAACCCAATTGACCCTTTCTCTTCCTCCTCTTCCCCTCGTATACGTTCCCGTCATAGAAGCACCATGGGTGTCACAGTAATGGAGGTTTGAAACTTTTCTTACTTGTTTCGTTCCCATTGTGAAGATTAATTACCTGGGAGTCATCTTTTGAAAAACAGGTTAGTAACAAAATCGTTGCTCTCAACTACCATGCTCTATTTTTTTTCGAAATGTTAGTTGTGGGTTGTTTTTCATTTTTTCACTCTACTTCATCAGTGAAACTTTGGGAGATTGTAGTTGATTATAGTTGTTGATGATGATAGAATTTTTGTATATTAGGGTTTAATTTTTTTGCATGTGTGTGGCTGTGATCAACTAAATCGTTCAATTCTTTGTCCGTTTGAGCTTCTTTGATTTTTCATATTCCATTTTAAAATAACAATTTTTCTCCTTCATATCTCATTTTAATTTAATTGTTGACTGGGTAATTTCTTGTAAAAATAAAGCATTTTTTGTGCGCTAAACATTGTCTGCATCAATGACCACATAAGTGTTTTATTATACATCTGAAATTAAGTGATAATCATGAACTGAACTACTTGATTTTTCTTAGACATTGACATTAGTACTATGGCTTGAAGGTGTCGCAGATAATCATATTCAATATTTCAGTGCATTTTGAGCATTGTGGTGTTATATCTAATTAGTGGGTGGTTAAAAAAATTGAAACTATGTTACGTCATGATAATCATGAACTGAACTACTTGATTTTTCTTAGACATTGACATTAGTACTATGGCTTGAAGGTGTCGCAGATAATCATATTCAATATTTCAGTGCATTTTGAGCATTGTGGTGTTATATCTAATTAGTGGGTGGTTAAAAAAATTGAAACTATGTTACGTCATTTTGGCTTGGGAACAATTATATATGTATTCAGATACTTGTGATTGTTAGTTAGGTAATTGATTGTGTGAAGATCTTAACTTCTTTGTTCTACTTTGGCAATCAATTGTAAAAAATCTTTGCCCTTTTATTCTCTTTTCTTTTTTTAGATAGGACAATGAGTTTCCCTTATTTGCTTTTCCACTTGAAGATTGAAAATAATGTTCATTGGTTTTAACAATAATTAAAGCGTAGATCAAGCTGGTATGTTTTGCTGAAGGTTTATTATTATTATTATTATTATTATTATTATTATTATTATTATTATTATTATTATTATTATTATTAAAGATCCCTGGTCTTCTAGTCCCTATTCATTTTGGCCATTCTTTCCACTAAAGGGATTATACTTGTTTCATTATATTCTGTGAAGTATTGGCAATGTTGGCTAGTGTTGTATGGCATAATAGTTTCATATTTGAGTCAGAGTTGAATTTACTTTGATTAGTAAAGTTGTAATCGTATCTAAATATTGTTGATTTTACATGATTTATTCTTTCATGTTTCATGATTAAGGATTGTATGAGACAGATTGAAATTAAACCAAATACCTTTAACAAAATATTCATGTTTTAATTCTTCTTCTTTTTTAATGGTAGCCAAAACACTTTTAATTGATTAGTTTGTTTAATATATTAGAACTAGGTCCCAACTGAATTGTCTGTAATCTGAATTACTATTTTTAATTTATAGAAGTTAGTGTTATTTTTAACCATTGTGTCTCCTGAATCTTATTTATAAATAGATGAAGGTATAACAATTGTGTATCATGACGGAGGTAGTTTTGTTACCAAACCAAATGGCAGTTTGGTTTATGACAATGATCACACTAATGAGTTGACTGGAAAGGATGAGGATGTATTAGATGTATTTTTACTGAGAGACTACTACAAAGTCCTAGGTTATGATAACATGGTTAAGTATTGGTGGCTTATTCCTGGTAGACCTATAAAGAGTGGACTGCGAGTACTAAGTCATGACAAAGAGCCAGTAGAGATGTGCTTCTATGCAAAGAACAATGGGAGAACAGTGCACATATACTATAAGCATGGAGTTTCCTAACCCATGGTAGAGGAAGAAGCACCTAAATTGATAGAGCTAACACCCAATGTCACTGGTGTAGAAAACGTTGTCAAAGGGACCACACCTAGCCCAAAGAATAATACACCAACCATTCCATCCCATATCAAATCACCCATCAATAGCACAAGTGAAGGCCCTTCCAACGCAGCATCCAAGTCCCTACCTGCATCTGCTTCTACCCCCTGTTGAAGGAGATACCCCAACCAAAACCAGCACCTAAACCCACACCTAAGCCCAGGCCAGCAACTAAGGAGAAACCTAAGTCCAAACCTGCACCTAAGAAAACACCTAAGCCCATACCCAAACCAGGACCTAAGCCCAAGTCCACATCCAAACCAGCACCTCAACCCAATCCCACATTAAATACAACTAAGTCCACATCCAAGTCCAGGCCCAAACCCAATCCAACACCTAAATCAGCATCCAAGCCCAATCCAACACCTAAATCAGCCCCCAAATCTAAAGTCACTTCATCCAAATCAATACATACTGCAACAAGATCCTCTGATAGACTAAAAGAAAGAGTAGTAGGACAAAAACAAGATACTGGCAACAAGAAAACCTATATAAGCCTCGATGATAGCAATAGTAGTGACAGTGACTCACATGACTCGTATGAATCTGCAGAAGATAGCCTATACAAGCCTGGACCACAAGACAGTTCTATTGAATCAAATATTGAAGGTGGTCTTTCGGCAGCTAGGTTGAGGGAATTTAAGTTGAAGCATGCTCCAGGTGCTGTCTGGAAGAAGCACAAGGAAAAAATAGTAGAGAAAGATGACAATCTGGTTGTGGAGAATTCTGATGAAGAAGTAGATTGGGTGCAAGTGCTGGGCAACAGAGAAAATAACCAAGAATCTTATGATGCATATGATCCAATTCACGATGATTCTGATGGAAACGACTCTTGGAGGTCTGAAAAATTGAAAAACCCCCAAACTCATATGAGGAGTGGAGTGATGATGATGATGCTGATGATGTGCACCCAATCTTCTCCGAGGGTGGCCGATTCGGTGAACTAAAGCTACAAGTTGGAATTAAGTTCAGTAACAAGAATGAATTTATGGATGCTGTGAGAGAATTTACCATTTAAGAGGGTAGAGAGATTAAATTTAGAAGGAATGAGAACTACTAAGTCAGAGCTATTTGCAAGTGGACAATTGGAGAAGATGAGGATATGGTTAGATGTCCATGGGTTGCTTATGCATCCAGGAATTCTGAGGAGACATGCTGGCAATTAAAAATATTTAAGAATGAACACATATGTTTTAGGATGAGCAAAAATAGGGCAGCCAACAGGAGATGGCTTGCTGGCAAGTTGGTAAAGAAATTGAGGAGGTATCCGAGCTTAAAGCACAGTGAGGCTAAAGCATATTTCAGGAGAAGGTGTGACCTAGACCTAAACGAATCATCACTAGCCAAAGCTTTAATGGACGCAAGAAATATTGTTTACGGTCATGCAGTTGCCCAAGTATGGTTTGGTTAGAGATTATGCAGAAACTCTACTTAAGAGTACTCCTAGTTCAACGGTAAAGATTGATACATATCTTCAAGGGGATGATCCTATATTTGAAAAAATGTATGTATGCCTAGATGGATGTAAGAAGGGTTTTAAGGCTGGCTGCCGCCCACTGATCGGACTCGATGGAGCCTTCTTGAAGACTCAGTTTGGGGGACAAATACTCTCAGCAGTGGCTCAGGACGCCAACAACCACATATATCCAATTGCGTGGGCAATTATTGATGTTGAGAATAAAGAGAATTGGAGGTGGTTTTCGGACCTGCTGCTTGATGACTTGGGTGACTACATGGCTAATAAATGGGCTTTTATGTCAGACATGCAAAAGGTAAATGAGTAAATGTATTTGTATAATCAATTCATACTTGTTGTGAGGACTGTGATTAGTAAATGTATTTGTATAATCAATTCATACTTGCTGTGAGGACCATGATTAAAAAGATTTATTTGTATAATCAATTCATACTTGCTGTGAGGATTGTGATTAAAAAGATCTATTTGTATGTGAGGATTGTGATTAGTAAATGTATTTGTATAATCAATTCATACTTGCTGTGAGGACTGTGATTAGTAAATGTATTCGTTGCGAAGGTCTATTTGAGGTCACTTAATATATTTTGGGGGTCTATTTGAAGCACGATAATTGAAATTTCATGTGTTGCTGGTTCAGGGTTTGGCTTCAGCAATAAAGGAGCTCATGCTCAATGTACACTATCGATTCTGTGTCTGGCATCTATGGAAGAATTTTAAAAAATAGTGGAAAGAGCAGGAGTACAGAGGACTATTATGGGAGTGTGCTAGGAAAACAACTCGCCATGGTTTTGATAAGAAGATGGATAGGTTAAAGAGACTCAACGAGGAAGCTTGGGTATATTTGGATAAGTAGCCTAGAGAAGCATGGATTAGGGCATATTTCCGACACGATAAAAAAATTGATAACATTTGTAACAATGCCTGCGAGGTTTTTAACTCGAGGATCAAGGAATACAGAGCTAAGCCAATAATCACCTTGTTAGAGAAGGTTCGGATGTTTGCGATGCGGTCCATTGCAAAAAAACAAGGTCAAAGTATCCCACGATGTTGGTAAGCTCCCACCAATCCAACATAGTAGATTGCAGAAAATCCGAAAAGAATCTAAAAAATGGACACCGATCTGGAGTGGAGATGAAAAGTATCAAAGATTTGAGATCCACGGTTAGCCTACCAACATGGCTGTTGACTTAGGAAAGAGCATATGCACCTGTAGGTTTTGGTAAATAACAGGTACTGAGGTAGCCAATAACTGCTTATTTCTATTTATTTTTGTATTATTTGATTAAACATAGTTTAGATTAGATAGTGACTGGTTTGTATTCATTTAAGTGTTGTTATCTTTTTAACTATTTTTTTGTCTCTGGTGATTGGTCTATATTTAAATAGATTGTTGGATACTGTTTCATAACATCTGTCTTTGTAGGCATGCCGTGTGTCCATGCATGTGCAGCCATCTCCAAGATAAATCGAAATCCTAAGGATTTTTGTCATCATTGGCTAACGATGGAAGCCTATAGAGATACTTACAAGCACTCTCTCAATCCAATACCAGGACAAGATCTTTGGGAGAGAAGTGAACAAAATAGGCCTCATGCACCTAAAATGAAGCGAAAGACAGGGCCAATAACCTAAAAAAGAAGGAAGGACGCTGATGAAGAGTCATCTAGTGTTAAGAAGTCAAAAACTGAAACCAAATTGAAAATAAAATACAAAGAATTCACATATACTTACTGTGGTACGAGAGGACATACAAAGAGGAGTTGTGCTCATAGGAAAGCTGATGACCTTGCTAGTGCCCTTGTTAATGCAGCAGTGGCTGTTGTTGCAAAAGAAAAAGGTTCTACGGCTGGAGAGACTACAGATCTAGCAAATGCTGCTACTACTAACACCCAAGCTGCTGAGATTAATGAAAATGCTCCATTAGCACCAGAGCAAGTTGTTGATGATGCAAATGCTTCAGAAATTGTACTCACCCAACCAACTTACTCACGACCAGAAAATCAGGAACATATAGTGATTGGTTTCTAATATTTGATTAACTGTTAACTGGTTTGTATTGGTTTATAATACACGAGTAAATATTGAGTAGATCCAATTGATTGATACTATTTGATAATATATTGATTAGTTTTTATTGGGTTGTATTGGTCACTAATTCTGTTAACAATTTCACTAGGTCCCTCCATCAGATCCACCTCCACCTCTACAACAGGTGACAAGGCTGACAAGCTACAAATCTAAGAGGAAAACAACTTCCAATGTGGACCCAATGCAAGGAGCAAGTTCTGGGTCTGCTGCACACTTGGCAGAGTTTATGACATTTGTCCCTACCCCGGGCTTCAAACCACCAACAACAAAATAGAAAACGATTTGCAATGTTGACTGGAAGTTGTGTAAAACATATTTTGTAGAGAGCATTTGATCAAAATATGCTCTTTTGATATTTTGTTACTATGTTATGTAGAGTAATCTGTTTTGATTTAGGATATTTGAAACTATGTTATCTAGGGTATTTAAAGTATGATACAGATACTGCTATTGCTAATGCTGTGATATTGACAATAATTAATGACTATGAATTACTTAATGAATTACTTATTTGTAGGTCCTCTGTCAAGTGTAAGAACCACAAAAGGTTCTATTAGATTTTCTTTTGTCATAACATCTCATCTATTTTTGTTTTCATGGGAACAAAAAAGATAATCATTGAGAGGTGAAGTTATTATTTTGTATTCAATGTTTTCACAAATGAACTATACACTTAAATTTATTCACTAATGGAAGTGCATACTACATATATAGTTATTAGAGCCAGCTCCTGATCTTGTCTTCATATACAGACTTATAACAGCTTAACCAATTTGATTAAACTATACTCTTCTTATACTTATTTGGTCATAAGTTATACCTCCTCTTTTATATAATCTCAATTTTAAAGAATTTTTATAGGATATATCATTACCAAGAGAACATAAAATTTCATTTCTATTTTGTCATTAAATACATAACAATGTTTCATTCACATAACTGATATCATAGTTACATATATTTCATCTCACCTAATCCGTAAACTATAATCACAATTCCAAAAATAATAACAAACAAAGAAAACATAATATTTCACATTTTTAATATTCTAATTTCAGCTTCAAGTGCACTAATTTTCTATCCCAGAGATATTTTTCAATGGTCTTCACTAACTGAACTTTCATTTCTGCAAACTATGGCTTCTTCTTCTTCAACATCTGCCCATTTAAAAAAGTCGCACCATCTCTTATCGATAGTCTACAACACCAAAAATCCAAAAAAAATTGAGAGGAAGAACAACTACAAAATCAACAAGCATTTGAGAAATAAGACACACAATCAACTTGCAACAATTCAACCAACTCATATTATAGTTAGAGCATCCATAAAATGGTCTTTCTAGATTGGAATCCGTCCTAGACCACCGAAGAATAAGACGCAACCCACAACCGCACCAATGCGAAACCTTCCCACCTCTGTCACGGTGTGCGTTCTTCACCTAGCCACCATGCGAACGAGCTCTACTAGAGCTATATGATCCTTGGCTGCTGCTTCCCAACATTCTTCACAACTTTTGGAGACACTCTTGCGATTTGGAAAATTTGGGACTTCTAGGTTTTATTTGAAATTTTTAAGTGTTAAATTGATGCCTTCAAATATTTTGCCACGTCATCTAACTGCTAGAGTGCAAGGTGTCAACCAAAATTGCCAGGTCAACTTTCCGGTGACGGATAACGACGGAAGGGCCAAATTAAGACACGAGCCAAAATTTCAGGGTGCAATTAGAGTCAATTGAAACCTTGAGGGCTAAATTGAGTCGGGGGTCAAATTTCATGGGCCAATTTGAGTATTAACTCCTTCACAATGTGTTGAAAGAGTGAGGAGAGGAGCCGGGTGGAAGGCTTTAAAAGCCAACCTCTACGTCTTTGCATGTTTCTGTAGTAACATCTGCTTCCTGCATGCAAACATCCTAACAACACGCAAGTAATGTGTTGGTAAAAGAATCTCTGAAAAGCTACGAATTCCATGAAAAAAGCACATGAATCTCTGATAAAGCTGCTACAACACGCAACATCTGTGTTGAAAAAGCTGCTTCCACCGCATACATCATGCTACCTGCGTGTTGATGGGGACTTGCCAAGTGTCTCACTTTCATGCAAAATCTGCTTCGAATTACAGCAATACGTTACCTGCGTGTTAGTAGGGACGGACATACAGGAGGCGAGTGGAGGCCTCGGCCACCCCAGCTTTTTTTGCAAAAAAAATAATAGTAATAAGTTATTAAGTATGATTTATTTTTTTAAAATTTATTTAGTATTTAGTCTAATATAAATAAAAGTCCGGTCTAAACTAAATATTAATCGTTTCTGATATCTAAAAAGTAAATAACAATATTAAAAGAATCAGAAAAAGATATTATTACTAATATTTTTTAATTAAATAACATTTTTCAAATTCTATAAAATTTATTTTTTTTCTTCTTGTGACCATTCTTCTTGATTCATTTGGTATTAATTCTCTCTGTTTCAGCTACTACAACTGAAAGATTTTTTTCAGCTATGAATATTGTGAAGAATAACTCAGAAACAAAATAAAAGACGAATTTCTTACTAATTGTTTTAATTATATTAAAGAAAAAATTTATGAAAAATTTGCACATATCCTATTATCGATGAATTTTATAATACGAAAAATCGACTACTTTGTTGATAAAAAATACACTCATATTTTTTATATTTTAAAACATATTCTCTATCAGTATATTTTTATAATACATTTTATATTATATAATATTTTCATAATTTTTTAATATTAAATATATTATTGACCTTTTATGATAATATTTTTAAATCCGTTTTTACACGGTGGTATAAAAATATTGCAATTTCTCTTTGTAGCAAAACCCACCATCATAGAATATAATTGTATAATACACAATTATTGTTCATAAAAAAATGATTCCTAATCGAATTAAATCTACTTAATCTCAATCCAATATGATATTAGAACTTCTGTCAGATATTTTAGGTTACTAATATTATTAAGTAGTAAAATATTAATATTATCGTTTGTTTTAAATATGGAAAATCTTGCACTCTAAGCTAATTGTCTCGGCCACTAATGTGCGAATAAACCAAAGACTTAGGCAAATTATACAGTCTAATCAGATATACAATTAACTTCACATTAAATTGTGAATTCAACCATTTATAATGCTATGTCTATAATAAGACACACAATTTTTGAAGAACTATTATCACAAAAGTTAGTTTTTATGATAGAGACTCCAAAGTTTTAGGTATTTGTCCTAAAAAATAAGGTTATAAGAACTAAAATGGTCAATAAATTAATAAAGTGATTGATTTAATGGTTCAGAAGTTCAATCAGAATTTAATTAAAATTCAATTAATTTAATTAAATATATAATAAAATTATTAAAAATTTTAATATATAATTTTAAATATTTAAATTTAATTATTTTTAAACTAATAAATTTTATAATTTTATAATTTCTCATAATTTATAATAAAAAATTCACAAATAACTTTAAATATCAACCTTTATAACTAACAAAAATCAAAATACACTTAATTGACAAAGACATAATATTCTACCACTAATAATTATTCTAGTTTAATAAAATTTCCTAAACAAAAAATAACAACAAAATCAGAAAAATCAACCACAATAATCAACAACTAAATATAAAAAATCAGCACAAACAAAAAATTCCAGCATAAACACAACGTAGTGAAGCAATCAAAATCATACCATAAACATCTCAAAATCAGAAAAATTTTAACACAATGTTGTGAAGCCTGTGCCATGACACCATCAACAATTTAGAATCAGAAAATCAGCAACCAAAATCAACAATCCAAAATCAGAAAAAATCAAAATAAACAACTCAGAATCAAAAAATTCTAGCATAAACAATGTAGTGAAGCACTGTACCAAATCACCAACAACAACTCAGAGTAAGGGAAAGGAAGTGACGACGACAGAGGAACTAAAGTGAGCTCGGACAGAGACCGAGAGAGAACTCAAAAAGGGACGTTGAGTTCGGACAAAGACCGAGAGAGAACTTGAAAAGAGACGTTGAGTTCGGAAACACACACACACAGAGAGAGAGAGAGAGAGAGAGAGAGAGAGAGAGAGAGAGAGACCTTCCTTTGGCGGCAATTAGAGGAGGAACAATGAGAAGAGGGCCGAATCGCCGAACAGAGCTTCCACACGCGACGTGGTACCCATGGTCTATTCCTGGAGGAGAAGAGTTCAGCGATGACTTTGAAGAGGGATAAAATTGTAGCTGCAAGCTGAAGTTTGGGGATTAGGGTTCTTCAATCTTCTCTTCTTCAGAATAAGTTCAGAATTCAAATAGAAAAGAGAAAGAGAAAGAGAGGGGTGGGATGGCCTAATGGGTATTGATCATTGGGCTTCTTTTTTTTTTCCCTTAAAACTCAAAACAGCTCCCTTTTTTTAGGGTTACCACCAAACCAGTAACTCTAAAAAAAACATTCGACTGTTTCCTGCGATTTACCGGTTAACTACCGGTTCGATTAATTTGCAGACTCATTTTTTGTCCGATAATTTTTAGGGTCAATGGAACCGGTTGAATGATCGATTTTTTGATTAATCCAATTAAATCAGTCTGTCCGATTCAATTTTCAGAACTATGTACAAACTCATAACATAATATTCCTTTAAGAATCGACATCTTGACAATTTTACTCTGCAACACTTCACTCAATCTTTTATCAATTAAAATTCTTCACCAATAATATTTTCAGGTGGCCAACTCTCAATGAAATTAAAGTACTAATGTAGCGATTTATAAGATTTTAGGAAAACATCACCACAAAAACTAGCAATTATAGTGAAAGAATCCAAAATCTTATAAGATTTTTTTTTAAGTATTGGCCTCTGAATGTAATTTTTTTTCAGGTATTGATTCAACGTTACTCGTAAGTCGTAACAATGTAACAAACATCTTTTGCTATAGTCACCAAAAAAAAATCTTTTGCTATGATTTTGAGTGTCGTACAATTATTAACTTTACTGTGATGAATCTATGGTAGACATAAGACATAAGATCATATGTTTAATTTGCCGAAGAAAGGGAAAATAATGTTGTATTGAATGAAAATATTGTTGAAGTGAGTTGTTTCCTGATTTCATGACCAATAATACATCGTGGAGTCATATCATATGCACATGCCTTTGTTTTTTTTTTACAGTTCGCTTGGTGACGTTCATGTTCGTGTTTATGTTCATTTCAAGAAGCAACAAGAATGTACAATTACTCATTAGGTAAAATGGAAGTATTGCAAAATTCATATTTATTTTATAATTTTTTTATTTTAGAAATAGAAGGGGTTGCACAATTATTGATGCATGTTAGAATATAATTAGGATCAATTAGTATTATTTAGTATATCTAAGTATTTATTATAAAAAATTACGTTTTTATTATTACGATTCTTTTAGTACCTATAAAGACCCTTTTATATTGTATACAAATTGAATAAACAACTTGATCACACTTAAAAATACACTTTTCAGATTACTCTCTAAGTCTCTTGTTTCTAACATAGTATCAGAGCCATGGTATCCACCTTGAAAAGGATAGGTTGTTTTCCGGTGAAATTATCGTAGTTTTTGTATTTTTTTCTATGCCATTCTTCTTTTCTTTTTGTCACTCTTTTTTGTATGCTTTTTCACCTCACCGACTAGCTTAATTTATCTGTCTTGTATTTTTTCGAGTCGAATGATCAAACACCATTGTCATCTGCTGCTTATCTATTCTCATGAAAAAATCATATAGTTTTCGCTCACTTTTGGCAGTTCCATCTGCGTTCTCTCGTAGCAGTTCCGTCTGCGTTTTGTTTGTGTTTCTTTGTAGCAGTCTATCTGCGTTTCTTTCCGGCAGTTCTGTCTTCCGTCTGCGCTTTCTTCAGACTAGCGGCAGTTCCATCTGCGCTTCCTTCAGACAAGAGACAGTTCCATCTACGCTTCATTCCGTCAGTTCCGTCTGCAATCATTTTATCTGTTTATGCAGTTTTTTTTCTCTTTATTTCGTTGTTTTAAATAAATTTCAAACTCAAGTGGTCACTTGAGTTTGAGGAGGATGTTAGAATATAATTATTAGGATCAATTAGTATTATTTAGTATATCTGAGTATTTATTATAGGAGATTACGTCTTTATTATTACGATTCTCTTAGTACCTATAAATACCCTTTTATATTGTATCATTACAGACAAATTGAATAAACAACTTGATCACACTCAATAATACACTTTTCAGATTACTCTCTTTCTAACAATGCATATTTTAAAAAATATATACCAAAAATATAATATAATTTACACTACTATTATTCAATTAAATTTATTTATTTAGATAATTATTTACGAAAAAAATATAAAAAATTATTAATTATTTGACTGATATGATCATAGTAATTAAATGTCTATACAAAATATATTTACGCGTTATTAAAAAAGTGGTTTCGGTGGGTGGTATATCTTAGAAAACCCCTAGGGATATTCTTTTGATAATTTGACGTTATTGCCCCCACATTATCAACTTGTTTTGTTCATATATATCAGATGGAGTTCATTATTGAGGGTGTGTTTGGGGTTCACGTTGGAGAACAAAAAAGTTCGTTTGAACGCCACATTATTATGTTTGGCAATTTCTTGAAACCCCTAACCCAGAATTGCTTTCACCTGTGAACGTACGTTCACGAGAAGCTAAAAATTCAAGCTTCTGCGTTCACGTTGGAAAAATTAATAATCGTTGGAAGAGTTAGGTAACAAATTTATTTCATATCTACCAACTGTATCCTTCCTTTCTTCTATAAAAAGGATGCCCATAACCACATAATTTCACACAGTAGTAGTTCTTTCTATGTTCTTAGTTACAAAATTTTTTTTATCAAACTCTTTCAGATTTGTTTCCATCACTGCCAAGGTAAAGATTTTAATTTTCTTTTTAATATTTTTTAGTTCTTTCTTTCATATTTTAATTTTTATGTTTTTTATTGTATTTTTTATTTATATGATAAATATTTTTCATATTATTTTTTTAGTGTTCTGATGTTATTTTTTTAATTTTCTATTGTTATATTTTTATTTTTTTATTTATATGACAACTATTGTTGATATAAATTTTATTTTTATTAATTTTTATTATGTTTTATTTATATAATTATTTTTTCTATCCTTTATTGTACTATATTTATGTTATGTATAAAATTTTTTATTTTTTTATTTGATTATATTCATATAAATTTTATTTACTTTTTATTATAATTTTTTTGTTTATATGATATATATTGTTGGTTGTAATTATTATATACTATGTTTGTATAATTTTTTTTGTTTTTGTTTTTTTATTTTTATTGTACTTTATTTATTTTTATTATATAGTAATTATAAGTAATAAAAGAGTCATAAATAATAAAAATTTACAGTCCAAAATATATTAAATTAAAAAGTACTCACAGAACTAAAATAAATTATAAAATCTTTTCTTTTTGTTTAACATTATACAATGTATAGTACTCTCTTTTATATTTTTATTTTTTATTATTTTTTAGTTCATATGAATTTTTTTTATCCTTTACTGTTTTTTATGTTTAATATGTAAGGTGTCTTTTTTATTTTTATTTGATTTTATTTTTTTTATTTTTTACTTATTTTTATCATTGGTCTTTTTTATATTATTTTTCAGTATTGTAATCTCTCATCTCTCAGGTATGTTATTAAATTTTTTATGGTATTTTTTTATTTCTTGCTCATATGAATTTTATTTTTCTTTTTTCTATGCCTGTATTTATATTGTTGGTTTTATATGATATATATTATTGATATATATTGTTCATATGAATTTTATTTTTCTTCTTTTTTATTATATTTCTTTTATTCATATTTTTTTTTTGGTGACAAAATTTTATAAAATTTTTATCATTTTTTATTTACATGAATTCTCGTTTTATATTTTATTATACTTTATTTTTGTTTTGGCTAAAATTTTTTATTTTTTATTCGATATGTAAAATTTATAATTATAATTTTTATATATTATATTTTATTGTAACTTTTTTTATAAAATGAATTAATAAGATCTATTCAAATATTTAAAGTAAAATAATAGAATAATATAAAAAAATATTTTAATTGATGTCTCTTTTAGTAATTTTTCATTTAAAAGTGATTTTGAATAGTATAATCCAAACAACATTTATTTTACTATAATCAATTTTGATATAAAAATTGCCAAACATAAATCACGTTAACACAAACTTACTTTTCATCAAAAGCAAGTTTGCAAAGTCACTTCTATACAAATTCTCGTTTGCAAACTGAAATCCAAACACACACTGACTTGCTTTCTCTTGAATTTATTCACGGTATGCATTTTGGGATATTGAAAACTTGAAATAGTAATTGTGTACTCTCACCCTTCTTTCACTTCTGGTCTTTTAGAAGAAAGATAATTACCACAATTTAAGAAAGGAATAAAATCAATGATTCAACCAAAGTCATACCTACTAATGTAAAAACCGAAAGATATCTATGATACATGATTAGGGTCACTCTGATTGAAAAAAAAAAACAAGTTGATTCAAATATAATGATATTTTTTATAGTTAAATATTTGAATGATATCCGATTTTTAGAGGAGGTAAATATTCAGAAATAGTAAGATAGCATGCTTTTCGAAAAGCTGTCATAGTTAGCTTTAGTTAAATATTTATAGAGAAATATTATTTGTATACTAAAATCAGCCATTAAAATTAACTACCAATATATTTATGTATAAATATATGTATAGTTTAATTTATTTTCATAATATATTTATATTTCAGTATATATTTTATACTAATGACTAACTTTAGTGGTTGATTTTAGTGTACACGTAGTATAATCCATATTTATAATGTAACAAGATTCTGTCTTGTTAGACTATTTAACAAAATTAGTCTTATCAATTAGATAGATCTCTCACTATCGTTTTATTTTAAAGGAAAGCATGATACATAATTCATATACGGCATGAAATAAAAAAAATTCAATAATGTAATAAAATTTTTTATTTTTAAATATAAACTTAAAAAAAATTCTCAAACCCTATCATAATAATACCAAAAAATTCAATAATGTGTGTGTGTAGGGATATTCGCCTCATCGAATCCTAGAGGAAAAAAATATATTAGAATCTTAAAAAAATAATATTAAATATATATTTTATATATAATATTTATATTTAAATAATATTTATTTTGTGTGAAATAAAATTATAATATTAAATATAAACATAATGATAAAAATTTTTATATTATATAAATTTAATTAGAAAAATATATATACTCCAGTAAAAAAAACAAACATATAATAATAATAATAATAATAATAATAATAATAATAATAATAAATTTTGTAACACTAGCTCATTAGTCATTTCTCAAATATAAATGAAATTATTAGATTGCTTCTAAAATCATGAGAGAGAAATTGAAAGATAAAAATTAAAAGACGATAGAGATTACATAAATTTCTGTATTGTATTTACTGTAAAGTATATAAAATTGAATTATGTGTAAAATTTGTGAAATTAGTAAATAATTAGCTAATAAATTAATTATTAACCTAAAAAATTAGAAAATAAAATTTTATGGTTTAGTGAAGTAAAACTAATTAAAATAAAAATTTTGACACTAATTTTAAAAAATTTGTCCCAAAATTAAATCAAACGGACCGAATCGAACGAACCAGGTCTATAACGGGACCAAGACCCAACCCATTATCACCTAATAAAAATGGTTTCAGCCATCTTCTCTCTCCCTCAAAGGCAATTTACGTTACACTAACAGAGAAAAGAAAAGGGATTTTTCCAAACCCTTGGCAAAATTTCAATCTCATATAACTTTTGATCCCGAGTTTCGATTGACGAGCCGTTAGCGGCCACGCGTTCGTCTCAAAATACTCTACAAAGTCGAGCAACCAATTTGGAAAGAAATCCAATTTTCTCGCCCAAAATCTCCCTCTTCATTTTCGAAATTCATGAGTTTGGAATTGAGAATTACGATATTTTGATGTTTTAGGATCGAATTAGCTTGCGAGAATTTTTTGGTGTTGTTCTATTAGCCCATGGGAAAGGTAAGAAGCTCTTAAACTTTGGTGAATTTTTAATTTAGTAAACCCTATGTTGAATTTTGATGAAATTACATATTATTAGATTAAATGTTTGAAGTTTGAAGTAATTGGTGGTATCGGTAAGCTGAATTTGGGCTGCGATAACTAAATTCTATCCGACACACTAATTGGAGCTTTGGGTATTGCGAAACGGCAATAATTTGTTGCGTTCCGAGCATTAGGGAGAAACCGGCTAAGGTATGATTTTGGTTTCTCATATATAATATGTAATGTGTCGTGAAAACTTAGGTTAGATGACCATAGGATAAGTTTGGATTGAAGTTGGTTGTTGATTGGATTAATGAACATATGAGTACTAGTTAGTGTTGTTGAGTTGGGTGGTTGAATTGTATACTATATGAATGATTTGTTTAATATTGTATGTGAAGATTGGTAAATAATAATATTGATGTGGTTGATGAATTGAGAATGGTGGGTATTTACGAGGCTTGGCAAGTTAAGGTTGTTAGTGAAATAATGTAAATTTTGTGGAAATTGATGATGTGTACATGCATGTTGTGAATTGATGTTGTAATAAGGAAGTTGATTGATGAGGTGATGATATTAATGAGGAATGAATTAGTATTGTTGGTAAGTTGAGGAATAAGGTTGTAATGAGTGAAATAGTTGGTTTTTGTGTTAGTGATTGTGCATAACGTTGTTTGGATATGAGTTATTGTGTGTAAATATAATTGTGGCCTCGGGAAGTAGGCAGTGACGATATCCACTTGTTCTGGATATGGGCTAGAAAAGAAGAATTATGAGAAACGAATTTAATTATAAAATTTTGAATGAAAGTATGTTTGAGATCCTGGGTAGTAGCAAGGATGGTGGTTCATCCCGCTTGCTCCAGGTTAGTGATTGTGACGCCTGGATAGTAGCAGTAGTAGTGTATTATTCCACTTGCTTCAGGTTGAGCTTTTAAACACCCGCCTGGGTAGTAGCCGTAGTAGTGGGTATTCCACTGGCTCTGGGTTAAGCGGATAGTAGTAAGGGGGTTGTAGCTCAAACCACCTTGCTCTCTGTTAGGATTTGGTTGAATTAGTCCCACATTGCTTAGAATAGCAAATGGAATGGGTGGCCTAGGCTATAAATATGAGGCTAAGTTCTCCATATTTTTTGCACCAGTCAGAAACACTTTAAGCTTGTATCTGATTTTTCTTTTCCTCTATACTCTTTGATTAGAGACCGTTGTGAGGTGTAGTTAGATATTTGCTTTGAGAGAGTGTGGGTGTACTGGAGTGCCGGTGTTAAAGAGAAAGAAGTCTATGTGTTGTAACAATTTTCACATAGTGATAATCTCTGGTTGTCATTTGACAATGGCCGTGGTTTTTTCTCCAGTAATTGGAATTTCCACGTTAAATTCTTGTGTTGTGATTGTGTCTATTTTATTTCTCTGTCAAAAGTGTTTTCTCAAGGGGGAATGGTGTCTTATTCCCAACAAGTGGTATCAGAGCTTCGGTTCGGTGGGATTTATTCTTAGTATGCTCTGTGGTTGCAGCCTAGTCTGACCTTCCACATCAGAAAAGAATTTTGTCATGTGGCTTGAGGTTGAGCTTTGGTTGCTGTTGTTGTTGCTGGAAGGCAGTGTGACACTGTGAGAGTGCAGTTTGGAAAGATTCTGGCTAAGGAAAGACCTGGTATTTAAGTGTGTCCATTGTGACCCACCTCTCTTTCCTGGGGACACTTCCTAGTACACGGTCTACAGTTGAGTTATACTATTCCAGTATACGGTTGCAACAATGTTAGGATATTCAAGTGCTGTGAAGCTTGAAATAGAAAAATTTGATGGAAGAATCAATTTTGGCTTGTGGCAAATACAAGTCATGGATGTGTTGATACAATCAGGTTTGCACAAGGCGTTGAAGGAGAAGATCTCTGGTTGCTCTCTCTATGAGAGAAGATGATGTTCTCTAGAAGACAAGAAGTATCCTCATGGTATTACCGCACTGCCATGGATAAGGATAAGTTGTGGCAATCAGGTCCACAATTGCACACGGGCATTGGTTGGCGTTAAGATGCAAGGTGTGTGGCGGAGTTAGGTCGATGGCTGAAGAACTTCCAGGAAAAGCCAATTTGGAAGTTGCACAATGAATTTTCAGCAAGATTTCGATATGTACCAAGGCGAAATGTTTGGAGTGGTCTAATTTCAAGTGAGTATACTTTCATGGTGGAGTATGATAGTTCTCTGAACTATGATTGTCGGTATAGACAATGGCAGCAAAGAATTGTCGGTGTTGACAATGGAAGCTGAAGATGTGTGACTATTTCAATCAAGGTTGAGATTGTTAGGATTTGGTTGAATTAGTCCCACATTGCTTAGGATAGCAAATGGAGTGGGTGGCATAGGTTATAAATATGAGGCTAAGTTCTCCATATTTTTTGCACCAGTCAGAAACACTTTAAGCTTGTATCTGATTTTTCTTTTCCACTGTACTCTTTGATTAGAGACCGTTGTGAGGTGTAGTTAGATATTTGTTTTGAGAGAGTGTGGCTGTACTGGGGTGCCGGTGTTAGAGAGAAAGAAGTATATGTGTTGTAACAATTTTTACATAGTGATAATCTCTGGTTGTCATTTGACAATGGCCGTGGTTTTTTCTTCGGTAATTGGAGTTTCCACGTTAAATTCTTGTGTTGTGATTGTGTCTATTTTATTTCTCTGTCAAAGGTGTTTTCTCAAGGGGGAATGGTGTCTTATTCCCAACACTCTCCATGGGTATTTCAGTCCATGGTTAGCTACTAGGCTGTGTCGGGTTGGCTATATAACCAACAGATGATATCATCAGCCATAGGGCAGGCATTCATCATATGCATTTGTATGTTTTATTTGAGTGTGCATTGTCTTGACTTGCGTAATTGTTTATCCATGTTAATTGCTAACTGCCTACTGTGTACCGAAGTTGGAGGATTAGAGAGCAAGTGGAGGGTTGAGGGTTTTGATTCGATTTTAATCAAGTTTAGAACCTTAGAGACCTACCTTCATTTATGGTTTCAGTTTTAGCTCCTTACATTTTATAATCTGAGTGTCGACGTTCTATGATCGCCTCTGACTTTTTCGGGACCTTATTTATTATATATATGGGCACCTTAACCATACTGAGAACCCCTGGTTCTCATCCTATACAGTATTGTTGTTTTTCAGATGCAGGTTGAGAAGCACCACTCTGTATTCTAGAGACTCTGATGAAGCAAAGAACTCTTGGGACTCTGGGGCGTATTTTGTTTATACTTATATATGTATATAGATTCTCCACCTTATATATTATGTTTGTCCCTCTTAGAGGTTGACTCGGAGAACTAAGTTGTCATTTTTCTGCTTTGGGTCATTTTGGGATTCTCATGTATATATGTATATATGTTTATATGCTCCATCCAGTTTTGACTTCGCGAGCCGAGTTAGGAGCCTTGTTAACTATATCTTGTAAGTCTCTTAACCTACTTCGTTACATTAATGCTTACGCGAGAGACATGTTGTTCTGCTTACGCTTTATTTTTAAACCTTTTTTAGAAAGGCTCCTAGTCATAATTCTTTTTCAACTATATTATATATATATATATATATATATATATATATATATATAATTTTACTTTTAGATGTCGTAATACCTCACCACCTCTGTTTTATGACTTAAGCATAAGACTCTGTGTGGTAGGGTGTTACATTACGTGTCTATATTTTTTATTTAAAATAAATATAAAAATTAAAACAAACAAAAATATTTAAATATCCTTTTTTCTTCAAGAAATATTTTAATTTTTTAAAATTATAATATAAAATTTTAACATAATTAAATAACCTTAATTTTAAAAAAGTATTTTATTATTTTTAAGATTAATCCTAAAAGACTATTTTAATATCTTAAAAATTAAATATAAGAGTATTTTAATGTTTTTAAAATTATTTTTAATTTCTAATACAATTAAAGAATATGAATTGGTCCTATAATGATACTTTAGTATTTTTAATAATATTCGGAAATTGTTGCGTTCTTATAAAAATTAATTACAAGAGTATTTTTAATTTTATTTAAATTTAAATTTATAATTTTAATATAATTAAAAAATATTTTTTTGAAAGAGTATTTTAATCTTTATTTTAAAAGGATATTTTTTAAGGTTAATTCCAATTTAATATTAAATTAACATTTTTTATTTATAATGCAATCAAAGAATTTCAAATAATTTTATAAGTGTAATTTAGTATTTTAAAATTAATGCCTAAAAGATATTTTAGTACTTTTAAGAGTAAATGGTCAAATTAATCTTTAAAAGATTACTGTTCTCCAAAATTAGTACTCGAAAGATTTTTTTAATCAAATTCGTCCTTTAGAGATTTTAAATTAGTCATGTTAGCGTCATCTAAAAAAATAGTCATGTTAGTCATTCCGTTACTTCCATTGCTAACAGCGTTAGAGTTTGTTGATATATGTAGTACGTTAAATAACATCACAATACACACTTAGTAGTCCTAATTAACTATTAATATAATTAATTTATGAAATTAGATCAAATCAACTCCAAATTTAGGGATTTTAATGCCTCATGTTCTTTCCTCAATTAGATGTTGATTTGATCTAATTTCATAAATTTATTATATTAATAGTCAATTAAGACTCTTAGATGTGAATTATGGTGTCACTTAACGTGTCATATTAGTAAATTTTGACTCTATCAATAAAGAAAGTAATAGAAGGACTAACAAGACTAATTTAAAACTTTTAAAGAACGAATTTGATTAAAAAAATTTTTGGGGGACCAATTTAGAGAACGAATGATCTTTAGGGACTAATTTGACCATTTACTTGTATTTTAAATATGAACTACAAGGGTATTTTTGTTTTTTTTATAAATTAATGCCATAAGAATCTTTTAGTCCCTTAAAATAGAATCTACCTAAAAAAAATTTAAATTTGTTTAAAGATTAACTTTGTTTGAGTTATAACGAGGGTATTTTAAATTTTTTAATTTCTAATACAATCAAGTAAGATAAATTAATAATCTCATTTTAGATTTATTTTTTTAAATTAATGATAAAAGGTTGTTGTTTTGAGTCATTAACTAAAATTAATGTAGGTTTTGAATCCAAACATGAGGTCCAAATACTTAAGATTGAGGATTTTGACTTATTCATCGAGATGGTAGTTGTTTTTGATCCGTATAAAAAAAGCTATACAGACTGGACTTGACCCTTTTTTTTATCACAATTATCTTTTTAATAAAGACAGATTTATTCACGTTTAATTATTTTTATCATTACTTTAAAAAATTTTTATAATATTTTTATTATTTTCGTCATTTAAAATTATTTTTATTGGCACTTGAATTCTTAAAAATATTTTTAGTAATTTATTTTTATTTTTCACTTCTTGATTACATTACTTGCTTTTATTAGAAAGACTCATTTGTTTATAATTTTTTACAAGATATTAAATACTAAATTTTGATTATTTTTTTTAAATTGATTAAAAAAATAAATTTATATTTAAAATTAATTTTTTTCATGCTTTATGATAGGGTATGTTTTATTTGTATAAATCTTTTTTTATTTAAGAAAAAAAAATTTTAACCCAATTTCTTCCCAAACAGACCCAATAATATCCATTTTTATCACTAAAGGCATAAAACTATAATGAAAACTATTCTTAGAAATTTGCATAGCTCACTCTAACTTAATCAATTAATCATAATCACTCCTACAAATTTGCTCTCTAATTAAAAACAAAACCTACAAAATTGCTCCCTAATTAAAAACAATAACCAAATTGCTGCACTTACAATACACATGTCATTATATAAATAACTAACAAAAATATCTATCTATTTATACAAACTTACATCTGATCATCTTATCATTCATCCTATGATTATATTGCTTGCCCTTATAATTGGATTTGACTTTTAATCAAACTTTTATAATTTTATATTCTGTAGTTGGTATTAGATTAAATAAAACTGCATGAGTAAATTCTTAAAATTAAACAACCTTATATTTCAAAAATTTTATTTATATAATAGAATTAGGACTAACAGTACAATTCGTATTTATAAGTATCTAACTCATTTTAATTTGATCGAAATAAATTGACAATTCAATTCATTATGACTAGGATCGAATTTAAGCACCGTTTAAACTTTATCCGTTAAATCCGTACCTTTGATATATAATGTAAATGTATATAAAAATATCAATTATGATAGACGTACACTAAAATTAAATATTAAAATTAATTATTAGGACAAATTGAAGTATTAAATTAGATGGGAGGAGAAATTACACAATTCAATTAAATCCAAAAACGAGACATGGATCAACTAAAAGCATGTCTCTATGTAATTTGAATCAAACTAACTCGAACTATAAACCAAGAGTAATTCGAATCAAGGCTGTTCGAATTATGAGAGAGGGTAATTCGTAGTTGATCAATTCGAACTATACATACATGAATTCGTAGGTAGTTCAAACCTTACTAATTCGAATTATGCAGAAGGTAGTTCGAATTAAACTAATTCGAATGATAAGGGACGCAATTCGAATGTAGTTCGAATCTGACTTATTCGAATATATATATATATATATATATATATATATATATATATATATATATATATATATAATTCGAAAACGGTTATTTTAAATTATGAAGCTCCAGACGTGTATAAGTATGGTGTGAACGTGAATTCTTCTCATTAGAGTGTGACACAATGGCTAGTGAGGAGAGTTTTGTAGTATTGGTGCATTATAGAGGGTCTATTAAGAAAAAAACACACTCTAGTGTAAAGTTCACTGATAAGGATCCCTTGAATATTTTTATGAGACCTACGACGAGATTCGATGACTTCTTGAATTCTATAATACAGAAACTTGGGCTGTAAGGCGTGAAACGGGTTTAGAAGTTATTCTATCGCATTCCGAGATGACCACCTGCAACCCACCCCCATGTTATCACGAAATGAAAATAACACCAAGTAATATAACAGTAGAAACAGAGATATAATAAAATAATAGTAGACGATATAATAAATTAATAGTACCTCAAGGCCAAGGGCAAGCTGAACGTATCATATCTAGTGGGTCTAAATCCAGAAAACCGCCAGAAGATCCATGACTAAAGTAGTTGTAACGGTCTGGCTAACTTCACCACGTGTCTATTCGCCACGCGGCACATGCACCGGTATAACCACGAGAGAGCAGCCGATCCCCAACTATACCCACCCATGTCCTCAAGCCTAGCTACGTATGGGAGCCACCTAATTTGAATGTGGTTGCCGGACTTATCGGCAAATAGCTGAGTCCCTAACAGCATCATCATATAGGCCCGGACATACCTCCTAACAGTGGGCTCATCGGCTCCCTCAGGAAGCTCTCCAAATGTCTCCTAGAACCAGCTGCAATTCACTGCAAACTTCTGGATTTGGTTCGCAGGAGGTAACACATCCAGCAGCTCCTGGAACCACAACCAAGCTGGCCGACCACCCTCGATGTACGTCTAAAAATCTGTCAGGCAACCACTAATATAATGTCCATCGATCGGCAGTCCTAACTGGTACACTACGTCCTGCAATGTAATAGTGCACTCCTCAAATGGCATATGGAACGTGTGCGTCTCTAGACGCCAGTGCTCCACGAACGCACTAACCAGGGGCTCATCCAGTCTAAACCATCTCTCGTTCAACCTCGCAAGATAGTGCAAGCCGGCCATCTGCAAGTACGGAACATACCTCTCGTCCAAACGCATACCCTACTGTCGTTGCATGCTTGAAACGTGATGAGCGGATAATTTATACGCTTTTTGGCATAGTTTTTACATAGTTTTTAGTAAGTTTAAGCTACTTTTAGGGATGTTTTCATTAGTTTTTATGTTAAATTCACATTTCTGGACTTTACTATGAGTTTGTGTGTTTTTCTGTGATTTCAGATAAATTCTGACTGAAATTGAGGGATTTGAGCAAAACTCTGAAAAAGGCTGAATAAAAGGACTGCTGATGCTGTTGGATTCTGACCTCCCTGCACTCGAAATGGATTTTCTGGAGCTACAGAACTCCAATTGACGCGCTCTCAACGGCATTGGAAAGTAGACATCCAGGGCTTTCCAGAAATATATAATAGTCCATGCTTTGTTCGAAGATTGACGACGTAACTTGGCGTTAAACGCCAAGTTTATGCTGCTGTCTGGAGTTAAACGCCAGAAAAACGTCATGATCCGGAGTTGAACGCCCAAAACACGTCATAACTCAAAGTTCAACGCCAAGAAATGCCTTAGCTCGTGGATTGATCAAGCTCAGCCCAAGCACACACCAAGTGGGCCCCGGAAGTGAATTTATGCATCAATTACTTACTCATGTAAACCCTAGAAGCTAGTCTAGTATATATAGGACATTTATCTATTGTATTAGACATCTTTTGACCATCTTTTGACCACTTTAAGTCTTTATTCATTCGGTCACTTGATCATGGAGAGGGCTGGCCATTCGGCCATGCCTGAACCTCTTTTGCTTATGTATTTTCAACGGTGGAGTTTCTGCACACCATAGATTAAGGGTGTGGAGCTCTGCTGTACCTCAAGTATTAATGAAGTTCTATTTTCTTTTATTCGGTCTCTATCTTATTCTTATTCCAAGATATTCATTCGTACCCAAGAACATGATGAATGTGATGAGTTAGATAACCCTCATTATTATTCTCACTTATGAACGCGCGTGATTGACAACCACTTTCGTTCTACATGCAACCGAGCTTGAATGTGTATCTCTTAGATTCCCCAACAGAATCTTCGTGGTATAAGCTAGATGGATGGCGGCATTTATGAGGATCCGGAAAGTCTCACCTTGTCTGTGGTATTCCGAGTAGGATCCTGGGAATCCGGAAAGTCTAACCTTGTCTGTGGTATTCCGAGTAGGATTCCGGTAATGAATGACTGTGACGTGCTTCAAACTTGTAACCTGCTGGGCGTTAGTGACAGACGCAAAAGAATCAAGGGATTCTATTCCAGTAGGAGCGGGAACCAACCGGTGATTAGCCGTACTGTGACAGAGTGCGTGAGCATTAGTTTTCACTGCGAGGATGGGATGTAGCCATCAACCATGGGTGATGCCTCCAGACTGGTTAGCTGTGCGAGTGACAGCCGCATAGGATATTTCCCCGAGAGGATTGAAAGTAGCCACAGCTGATGGTGAACCCCTATACAAAGCTTGCCATGGAAAGGAGTAAGAAGGATTGAGTAGAAGCAGTGGGAAGGCAGACGTCCATGAGTCGTACAGCACCTCCATACACTTATCTGAAATTCTCACCAATGAATCTACATAAGTATTTCTATCCTTTTTATTATTTATTTTCTATTTTATTATTCCTATCCTCGAACCCATAAATAATGTTTAATTCGTCTGACTGAGATCTACAAGGTGACCATAGCTTGCTTCATACCAACAATCTCTGTGGATTCGACCCTTACTCACGTAAGGTTTATTACTTGGACGACCCAGTACACTTGCTGGCTAGTTGAACGGAGTTGTGAAAATAAACAGTGTCCTAAGAGTAAACTCATCAAAGTATAAAGAACATGTGATCATAATTTCGTCCACCAAGTTTTTGGCGCCGTTGCCGGGGATTGTTCGAGTATGGACAACTGACGGTTCATCTTGTTGCTCAGATTAGGTAATTTTCTTTTCAAAAATCTTTTTCAAAATTTTTCTTTTATTTTTCGTTTTTCCAAAAAAATTATTTTCGAAAAAAATAAAATAAAAATACAAAAAAAAATACAAAAAAAATCATAAAATCATAAAAACCAAAAATATTTTGTGTTTCTTGTTTGAGTCTTGTGTTAATTTTTTTAGTTTGGTGTCAATTGCATGCTTTTAAAAATTTTTCTTGCATTTTTCGAAAATCTCATGCATTCATAGTGTTCTTCATGATCTTCAAGATGTTCTTGACAAGTCTTCTTGTTTGATCTTGATGTTTTCTTGTTTTGTGTTGTTTGTTGTTTTTCATATGCATTTTTCGTTTGTTAGAGTGCATGCATTAAAGATTTCTAAGTTTGGTGTCTTGCATGTTTTCCTTGCATTAAAAATTTTTTCAAAATTATGTTCTTGATGTTCATCATGATCTTCAAAGTGTTATTGGTGTTCATCTTGACATTCATAGTGTTCTTGCATACATTCATTGTTTTGATCTAAAAATTTCATGCATTGAGTATTTTTGTTGTTTTTCTCTCTCATGATTAAAAATTCAAAAATAAAAAAAAAATATCTTTTCCTTATTTCCCTCCAAATTTTCGAAATTTTGGGTTGACTTGGTCAAAAATTTTCAAAATTAGTTGTTTCTTACAAGTCAAGTCAAAATTTCAAATTTTAAAAATCTTATCTTTTCAAAATCTTTTTCAAAAATTATATCTTTTTCAATTTTTCTATTATTTTTCGAAAATTTCAAAAATCTTTTTCAAAATATTTTCAAAAATCTTTTTCTTACCTTTATATGTAATGTTCGAAAATTAGCTAACAATTAATGTGATTGGTTCAAAAATTTGAAGTTTGTTACTTTCTTGTTAAGAAAGGTTCAATCTTTAAGTTCTAGAATCTTATCTTGTAGTTTCTTGTTAGTTAAGTCATTTTAAAAATTAAATCTTTTTCAAAATATCTTTTTATTAAAATTTTTATCTTATCTTTTTATCTTATCTTTTTCAAAATTTTATCTTTTTCAAAATTTGATTTCAAAATATCTAACTTCTTATCTTCTTATCTTTTTCAAATTTGATTTCAAATCTTTTTCAATCAACTAACTAACTTTTTGTTTGTTTCTTATCTTTTTCAAAACCACCTAACTACTTCTCTCTCTTCTATTTTCGAAAATATCTCTCTCTTTTTCAAAAATTCTTTCTAATTAACTAATTGTTTCAAATTTTAATTTCAATTACATTTATCTTTAATTTTCGAAAATTACTAACCTCTTTTTCAAAATTATTTTCGAAATTTCTCTCCTCTTCTCTTCTTCTATTTAATTAATTAATCACTAACACTTCTCTTCACCTCTCTTCATCCAAAAATCCGAATCCTTCCTTCTTCTTTCTTATACCCCTTTCTTCTTCTACTAACATAAAGGAATCTCTATACTGTGACATAGAGGATCCCTTTTTCTTTTCTTGTTTTCTTCTCTTTCATATGAGCAGGAACAAGGATAAAGGCACTCTTGTTGAAATTGATCCAGAACCTGAAAGGACTCTGAAGAGAAAATTAAGAGAAGCTAAATTACAACAATCCAGAAGAGACCTTCTTGAAATTTTTTAACAAGAGAAGGAGATGGCCGAAAATAATAATAACAATGCAAGGAGAATGCTTGGTGACTTCACTAAGCCAACGTCCAAGTTTGATGGAAGAAGCATATCCATTCCTGCCATTGGAGCCAATAACTTTGAGCTTAAGCCTCAACTAGTTGCTTTAATGCAACAAAACTGCAAGTTTTATGGACTTCCATCTGAAGATCCCTATCAGTTTTTAACTGAGTTCTTACAGATCTGTGACACTGTAAAGACGAATGGAGTTGATCCTGAAGTCTACAGACTCTTGCTTTTTCCTTTTGCTGTAAGAGACAGAGCTAGAGTATGGTTGGATTCACAACCCAAAGATAGCCTGGACTCATGGGATAAGCTTGTCACTGCATTCTTAGATAAATTCTTTCCTCCTCAAAAGCTGAGCAAGCTGAGAGTGGATGTTCAAACCTTCAAACAAAAAGATGGTGAATCCCTCTATGAAGCTTGGGAAAGATACAAGCAGCTGACCAAGAGATGTCCATCTGACATGTTTTCAGACTGGACCATATTAGATATATTCTATTATGGTCTCTCTGAGTTTTCGAAAATGTCACTAGACCATTCTGCAGGTGGATCTATTCACCTGAAGAAAATGCCTGAAGAGGCTCAAGAACTCATTGACATGGTTGCAAACAACCAGTTTATGTACACCTCTGAGAGGAATTCCGTGAATAATGGGGTACCTCAGAAGAAAGGAGTTCTTGAAATTGATGCTCTGAATGCCATATTGGCTCAGAACAAAATGTTGACTCAACAGGTCAACATGATCTCTCAGAATCTGAATGGATTGCAACATGCATCCAACAGTCCTAGAGAGGTAGCTTCTGAAGAAGCTTATGATCCTGAAAACCCTGCCATGGCAGAGGTTAATTACTTAGGTGAACCTTATGGAAACACCTATAACTCATCATGGAGAAATCATCCAAATTTCTCATGGAAGGATCAACAAAAACCTCAACAAGGTTTTAACAATGGTGGACGCAACAGGCTGAATAATAGTAAGCCATATCCATCATCTTCTCAGCAACAGACAGAGAATTCTGAACAAAACACTTCTAATTTAGCCAATATAGTCTCTGATCTGTCAAAGGCCACTTTCAGTTTCATGAATGAAACAAGATCCTCCATTAGAAATCTGGAGGCACAAGTGGGCCAGCTGAGTAAGAAAGTTATTGAAACTCCTCCCAGCATTCTCCTAAGCAATACAGAAGAGAACCCAAAAGGAGAATGCAAGGCCATTGATGTGATCAAAGTGGCCAAATGCACAAGGGAGGAGGAGGACGAAAATCCTAGTGAGGAAAACCTCCTGGGACGTTCCTCAAGCAAGAAGGAGTCTCCTATTAAGGATCCTGAGGAATCTGAGGCTCATCTAGAGACCATAGAGATTCCTTTAAATCCCCTTCTGCCATTCATGAGCTCTGAAGAATATTCATCATCTGAAGAGAATGAAGATGTAACTGGAGAGCAAGTTGCTCAATACTTAGGAGCTATCATGAAACTGAATGCCAAACTGTTTGGTAATGAGACTTGGGAAAGTGAACCTCCCTTGCTCATTAATGAACTAGATATTTGGATTCAGAAAACTCTACCTCAAAAGAAACAAGATCCTGGCAAGTTTCTAATACCTTGTACCATTGGCACCATGAGCTTTGAAAAAGCTCTATGTGATCTGGGGTCAGGGATAAATCTTATGCCACTCTCTGTAATAGAGAAGCTGGGGATCATTGAGGTACAACCTGCCTTGTTCTCATTACAATTGGCAGATAAGTCCATAAGACAAGCTTATGGAATAGTGGAGGACGTGCTAGTAAAGGTTGAAGGCCTTTACATCCCCACTGATTTCATAATCCTAGACACTAGGAAGGAAGATGATGAATGCATCATCCTAGGAAGACCTTTCCTAGCCACAGCAGGAGCTGTGATAGATGTCAACAGAGGTGAGTTAGTCCTTCAATTGAATGGGGACTACCTTGTGTTTCAGGCACATGGCCATCCCTCTGTGACAAAAGAGAGTAAGCATGAAGAGCTTCTCTCAGTTCAGAGTCAAGAAGAGCCCACACAGTCAAACTCTAAGTTTGGTGTTGTGAGGCCACAACCAAACTCTAAGTTTGGTGTTCAAACCCCATATCCAAACTCTAAGTTTGGTGTTGGGACTGCACACTAAATTGACCTGATCACCATGTGGCTCCATGAGAGCCACTGTCAAGCTATTGACATTAAAGAAGCGCTTGTTGGGAGGCAACCCAATTTTATTTATCTAATTTTGTTTTATTTTGTTTCTTTGTTATTTTTGTGTTTTATTAGGTACATGATCATGAGGAGTCACGAAAAATTCAAAAAAATTAAAAACAGAGTCAAAAACAGAAGAAAAAAATTTTTTCACCCTGGAGGTAGCGCAGACTGGCGTTCAACGCCAGTAAGATGCATCTGTCTGGCGTTCAACGCCAGAACAGAGCACCATTCTGGCGCTGAACGCCCAATACAAGCAATAACCTGGCGTTAAACGCCAGGATGGTGCACGAAGAGGACAATCTGGCGCTGAACGCCAGAAACAAGCATGAAACTGGCGTTCAACGCCAGAAACATGCATTACATGGGCGTTGAACGCCCAGAACATGCACAAATGGGCGTTTGAACGCCAGGATGATGCATGGAGGCATGTTACATGCCTATATGGTGAAGGAATGGTATTTGTTTTCACCTCAGGATCTGTGGACCCCACAGGATCCTCACCTCAGGATCTGTGGACCCCACAGGATCCCCACCTAACATATTCACACCTTACCTTCTAATCCTAGTTTTTGTGAATGTGATTACTCTTCCCCATGTCACACTTCCCAACATCTTCTTCATCAATCACCTCAATTCCTCTTCCCAATTACCCCATTCACCATTCACATCAACCCCCTCTTCCCCATAAACCCCACCTACCTCCATAAAATTCAAAATTCACTTTTCCACCCATTCCCACCCAAATTGGCCGAACCTATACCCTCCCCTCTCCCTATAAATACCCTTCCCTTCTTCATCATTTTCACACAACACAAATACCTTCTTCTCCCATATAGCCGAACCTACTCTCTCCCTCTCCTCCATATTCTCTTCTTCTCCTTCTACTTTTCTTTTCTTTCTTGCTCGAGGACGAGCAAAATTTTAAAGTTTGGTGTGGTAAAAGCATAAGCTTTTTTGTTTTTCCATTACCAATGGCACCTAAGGCCGGAGTTTCCTCAAGAAAAGGGAAAGGGAAAGCAAAAGCTTCCACATCCGAGTCATGGGAGAAGGAGAGATTTATCTCCAAAAGCCATCAAGACCACTTCTATGATGTTGCGGCAAAGAAGAAGGTGATCCCTGAGGTCCCTTTCAAGCTCAAAAAGAATGAGTATCCGAAAATCCGACATGAAATCCAAAGGAGAGGTTGGGAAGTCCTAGCCAACCCCATACAACAAGTTGGAATTCTAATGGTTCAAGAGTTCTATGCCAATGCATGGATCACTAGGAACCATGACCAAGGTATGAACCCAAGTCCAAAGAATTATCTCACAATGGTTAGGGGGAAATACTTGGATTTTAGTCCGGAGAATGTGAGATTGGCGTTTCATTTACCTATGATGCAAGGTGATGAACACCCCTACACTAGAAGGGTCAACTTTGATCAAAGGTTGGACCAAGTCCTTAGGGACATTTGTGTGGAAGGCGCCCAATGGAGAATAGACTCCAAAGGCAAGCCAGTCCAACTAAGAAGACTGGACCTCAAGCCTGTGGCTAGAGGATGGTTGGAGTTCATTCAAAGATCCATCATCCCTACAAGCAACCGATCTGAAGTTACTGTGGATCGGGCCATCATGGTTCATAGCATCATGATTGGAGAGGAGGTGGAAGTTCATGAAGTCATCTCCAATGAACTCTACAAAATAGCTGACAAGCCTTCATACATGGCACGGCTAGCCTTCCCCCACCTTATATGCCATCTATGTTACTCAGCTGGAGTTATCATAGAAGGAGATGTCTCCATTGAAGAAGACAAGCCCATCACCAAGAAAAAGATGGAGCAAACAAGAGAAGTTCCTCACGGCCCTCAAGAAGAACATGAGGAAGTTCATCATCAACAAATGCCTCAAGGAATGCACTTTCCTCCCAACAACTATTGGGAGCAACTCAACACCTCCTTAGAAGATTTGAGCCATAATGTTGAACAATTAAGGGTGGAACATCATGAGCACTCCATCATTCTCCAAGAAATAAGAGAAGATCAAAGAGCAATCAGGGAGGAGCAACAAAGGCAAGGAAGGGACATAGAAGAGCTTAAGAACATCATTGGTCCTTCAAGAAGAAGACGCCACTAAAGGTGGATTCATTCCTTGTTCTTTATTTCTTTCTGTTTTCCGGTTTTTAATTTATTGTGTTTATCTATGTCTTGTGTCTTTATTTCATGATCATTAGTATGTAACCATGCCTTAAAGCTATGAATAAAATCCATTAGTCCTTCACCTCTCTTAAAAGAAAAATGTTTTAATCCAAAAGAACAAGAAGTACATAGATTTCGAAAATAGCTCTTGAATTTAAATTAATTATATTGATGTGGTGACAATACTTTTTGTTTTCTGAATGAATGCTTGAACAGTGCATATGTCTTTTGATCTTGTTGTTTATGAATGTTAAAATTGTTGGCTCTTGGAAGAATGATGAACAAAGAGAAATGTTGTTGAGGATCTGAAAAATCATGAAATTGATTCTTGAAGCAAGAAAAAGCAGTGAAAAAAAAAAGGGGCGAAAATTCTAGAAAAAGCAAGGATCCAAGGCTTTGAGCATCAATGGATAGGAGGGCCTAAGGAAATTAAATCCAGGCCTAAGCGGCTAAATCAAGCTGTCCCTAACCATGTGCTTGTGTCATAAAGGTCCAAGTGAAAAGCTTGAGACTAAGTGGTTAAAGTCGTGATCCAAGGCAAAAGAGTGTGCTTAAGAGCTCTGGACACCACTAACTGGGGACTCTAGCAAAGCTGAGTCACAATCTGAAAAGGTTCACCCAGTTATGTGTCTGTGGCATTTATGTATCCGGTGGTAATACTGGAAAACAAAGTGCTTAGGGCCACAGCCAAGACTCATAAGTAGCTGTGTTCAAGAATCAACATGCTTAACTAGGAAAGTCAATAACACTATCCAAAATTCTAAGTTCCTAGAGAAGCCAATCATTCTGAACTTCAAAGAAAAAAGTGAGATGCCAAACCTGTTCAGAAGCAAAAAGCCACAAGTCCCGCTCATCTAATTAAATTAATATTCATTGACATTCTGGAATTTATAGTATATTCTCTTCTTTTTATCCTATTTGATTTTCAGTTGCTTGGGGACAAGCAACAATTTAAGTTTGGTGTTGTGATGAGCGGATAATTTATACGCTTTTTGGCATAGTTTTTACATAGTTTTTAGTAAGTTTAAGCTACTTTTAGGGATGTTTTCATTAGTTTTTATGTTAAATTCACATTTCTGGACTTTACTATGAGTTTGTGTGTTTTTCTGTGATTTCAGGTAAATTCTGACTGAAATTGAGGGATTTGAGCAAAATTCTGAAAAAGGCTGAATAAAAGGACTGCTGATGCTGTTGGATTCTGACCTCCCTGCACTCGAAATGGATTTTCTAGAGCTACAGAACTCCAATTGACGCGCTCTCAACGGCATTGGAAAGTAGACATCCAGGGCTTTCCAGAAATATATAATAGTCCATGCTTTGTTCGAAGATTGACGACGTAACTTGGCGTTAAACGCCAAGTTCATGCTGCTGTCTGGAGTTAAACGCCAGAAAAACGTCATGATCCGGAGTTGAACGCCCAAAACACGTCATAACTCAAAGTTCAACGCCAAGAAATGCCTTAGCTCGTGGATTGATCAAGCTCAGCCCAAGCACACACCAAGTGGGCCCCGGAAGTGAATTTATGCATCAATTACTTACTCATGTAAACCCTAGAAGCTAGTCTAGTATATATAGGACATTTATCTATTGTATTAGACATCTTTTGACCATCTTTTGACCACTTTAAGTCTTTATTCATTCGGTCACTTGATCATGGAGAGGGCTGGCCATTCGGCCATGCCTGAACCTCTTTTGCTTATGTATTTTCAACGGTGGAGTTTCTGCACACCATAGATTAAGGGTGTGGAGCTCTGCTGTACCTCAAGTATTAATGAAGTTCTATTTTCTTTTATTCGGTCTCTATCTTATTCTTATTCCAAGATATTCATTCGTACCCAAGAACATGATGAATGTGATGAGTTAGATAACCCTCATTATTATTCTCACTTATGAACGCGCGTGATTGACAACCACTTTCGTTCTACATGCAACCGAGCTTGAATGTGTATCTCTTAGATTCCCCAACAGAATCTTCGTGGTATAAGCTAGATGGATGGCGGCATTTATGAGAATCCGGAAAGTCTCACCTTGTCTGTGGTATTCCGAGTAGGATCCTGGGAATCCGGAAAGTCTAACCTTGTCTGTGGTATTCCGAGTAGGATTCCGGTAATGAATGACTGTGACGTGCTTCAAACTTGTAACCTGCTGGGCGTTAGTGACAGACGCAAAAGAATCAAGGGATTCTATTCCAGTAGGAGCGGGAACCAACCGGTGATTAGCCGTACTGTGACAGAGTGCGTGAGCATTAGTTTTCACTGCGAGGATGGGATGTAGCCATCAACCATGGGTGATGCCTCCAGACTGGTTAGCTGTGCGAGTGACAGCCGCATAGGATATTTCCCCGAGAGGATTGAAAGTAGCCACAGCTGATGGTGAACCCCTATACAAAGCTTGCCATGGAAAGGAGTAAGAAGGATTGAGTAGAAGCAGTGGGAAGGCAGACGTCCGTGAGTCGTACAGCACCTCCATACACTTATCTGAAATTCTCACCAATGAATCTACATAAGTATTTCTATCCTTTTTATTATTTATTTTCTATTTTATTATTCCTATCCTCGAACCCATAAATAATGTTTAATTCGCCTGACTGAGATCTACAAGGTGACCATAGCTTGCTTCATACCAACAATCTCTGTGGATTCGACCCTTACTCACGTAAGGTTTATTACTTGGACGACCCAGTACACTTGCTGGCTAGTTGAACGGAGTTGTGAAAATAAACAGTGCCCTAAGAGTAAACTCATCAAAGTATAAAGAACATGTGATCATAATTTCGTCCACCAAAACGCAGCGGTGGGACTGCATAAAGAATGTACTAGAATGTCTCTCAGCTCGAAACATATTCATACGACATCATTCACTAACGCATATCTGAAACCCAAAAAACATCATATATCCATTAAACTGGGTCAAATGAGAAAATATTTTTAAAACATACTTCTTAAAAAAAGAATAATATCACGACAAGATAAAAAGATCACTGATTACTGTTCATATTAACCACTAACATAACCACTTATATATTCTAAATTAGCAACGATAAATAATGATTACCACTCTAACATACCAAAGACAAAAATATATATAAAAAAAAACTCATTGATTCTTATTTTAAAAAAATAAGCTCCCACTAACCTCTTAATTCATTGATAATACCGGCTATATGGGCGACTCCATCCAAGTGATAAAGTCGGTCCGGATTATCCTTCATCGGCTGAATATTCTATTCAACCCTTTGTTAGAGTGGTATGAGATCCTTTTCTCTGAGATTTGGTGAGACAGAAGTTTGAAAAAGTGGTTCGAATGAGCTTCCTTCGAACTCTTTATATAGGAAGAGGCTTAGTAATTCGAATGAGTAGAATTCGAATTACCAACGGCAACCAAAACCATTAGCTAATTCGAAACAAGTTGTTTTGAATTACTATATGCACAAAATAGTTGGCTAGTTCAAACTGGGCTAATTTAAACTAGTGCGAGTTGTTGTGCATATGTAATTCGATTCATATTGATTCAAATTACTATCAAGAATTGATGCAAGCATAATTCGAGTTCCACCAATTCGAATTACTATGTTCACATTAAATTCGAATTATTCAGATTCGAATTACTATTGGTTGGTGTAATTCGAGTTGCCTTGATTCGAACTATATAGAAACGTCCTCATGGGGGATCTTTGTCATGTTTTTGGCTTTGGTTGAGTCATATAAATTCTCTTCCCATCTGATTTAATACTATGATTTGCCCTAATTATTAGTGTCGAATAATATTAAAATACAAAATATATATTATTAATGAATTAAACTATACATATATTATATACAAATATATAATAATTATTTTAATAAATAATTTTGGAGAATACTCATATAATGACATCTTTATATGAAGATAACATTGTGAATTTTTAGATGATTAATTAAACATATTTAGTCAACCTTATCAACTCATCTAATAGTTCACAATATTATCTTTATATAAAGATATCATTATAAAAATATTCATCAATAATTTTAATGTACAAATAATATTTTTATAAAAGTATATCTACATATGATGAACGATTAAAAATGTAAACTCAAATTATGTCTTCTGTACAAATATGTTTAGTACCACCAAACTAATGATTTAATTTGCTAATCATACATACATAATATTTGATATTATAAAATGTGAAATAACTAAATATTTGAATGATGATAAATTTGATTTTACGGATCAAGTTGGATTGGGAGGCTTAGAGCGTGGATATAGGATTTAACTTGAGAAATTTAAATCGGTGAATAAAATTACGATGAAATTTAAATTTTATTCTACTTTATTCATTGCCATCTCTATATGATCTTACATTGGATAAAAAAAATTTTGTAACAACAAATTGCCCTAAACATTTCAAATTATAACAAAAAATAATAATAACATTTAAATTAGAATCATGTTAGGAAGCCAATGAAATATTTGTACAATATACATAATGAGTTATTTATTTAGTCTAATATAAATTAAAAAATAAACATTTAGAATAAAATATTATTAATTTCTCAAACACAATATATTCATATTATCCAAAATAACTATCTGGATATCAGAAATAATAAACATCTGAGATTTTACTGAATTGAATATCCCTAAATTTCTATTATACATATTGTATAAATAATTAAATACTACATTATCTTTCTATACTTTCTCTTTAAATTATAGATAGATACAATAAAATTTAGGTCGAATTATATAATGGTAGAAAAAATCCCATGTAAAGCATCTTGATGTGGTCTCAATCTAATAGGCAATTATGATGGTTGAACATCAAAATTTTATTTGTAATATTTTAAATTTTCAAAATTTTGTTAAAAAATAAAAATAAAAAGTAAAAGTAGAAAATAAATTTTATTGCTTTTTATTTTTTTTTAATTCTAAAAAAATAACTAGAAATAAAAATATAAATCAAGCACATTTTTAATAGTCTATATTTTATATATTATTCCCTTTATTTTAAAATAACTAATGCTTTCATCTTTTAAGTTCATTAAAAAATTAATATATTTAGACATAATTTATTTAGATACATTAAGTACTAACTAGTAATAAATCCAAAAAGTAAAAACTGACACTTATTTTAAACGGAGGAGGAAGTATTATGCGTAAACTGAAATCTGGATCATATTTAAACTCTAATTTGTTGTCATTGGTCAAATATTATGTAAGAATAATTTTGGTAATTTCAAACAAAATTATGGTTGTGGGGTTTTTGGGTTAATAAAGAGATGCTGACACAGTTGCTGACATATGACTGACTATCCCTCAAAACGACATTATGTGTAAGTGTGAATCAACGACACGCGTTTTATAACTCATGAATACGACAATACAATATGCTACTTATTACAACAGTTATAAGTGCCATTCACATTCACGGTCCCTTTGAATGCCCTGAACACCAACACAATTATTTTTTTTTTTTGAAGAACACCAACACAATTATGAATTACTGAATTATCTATCATTCTATCCTCTTACCCTAATAATTAATAAATTTTCATATTCCATTCATTCTACAACAAGACATCCATATAAGTTCAAAACTTACATCATTCTTTTCTTTTTCATACGGTAACTTTTTTTTTTTTTTATGTATCAGAGCCTTTCTTTTTTAATTAAAAATATTGAATTATTCGAAAATATGAAAAGCAATTGTGAAAAAGCAAAATTGCTGAGTGTGATTTATATTTTTTAAAATTAAAAATAAAATCGCTAGGTGAGATTTTTTAGGCTAATTATTTAATATAAAAAAATATTAGTGATTCTATTAAAAATATGATTATTTGGTATAATTACAAGTGCGAGGACGTAGATTTTACAGGTGGAGAGTTAACAGCGTGTTGCAACACGCAGGGTGCGTGTTGGACACGTGTTGACTGTCAATTGTCAACATTCTGACAACACGCATCCTACATGTTGAATGCCTTTTTTATACATCCACAATATTATAATACACTTCAAATATCAATATTCAAGTAAAACATTATTTTTATTTTCATATTAAAAATAATTTCTGAATTTTTGAAATCGTTAGAATGAAATTATTAAGTAAAATTTATGTTTTTTTAAATAAAAAATAATTTCGCTAGGTACAATTTCTACATTGAACCTCACACTAATAAAATACCAAAACCCATCAACATGTTCTAGTAAAATACCAAATGTGCTATCATAAAAAAATAATTTATGTTTTCTTACATGCTATTTTTACAAGATATTATAGCATATATATATATCTAGTAAAGAAAGAAAACTTTTTATATAGGTGTAAGAATAGATGAACTTACACTTTTAATAATTTTGTATAGAATATTTTTTTTATTTATCTTTTAAATAATAACATGTGTAATATAAAAGTATTTACAATTTTATTTAGAGAATAAATGTTTCTATTTTAATAATAATAGCATTTCATGTATATTTTTATATTATGTAAATATATTAAAATTATGAGAGTGACGCTACTAAAATGAAATTAACAATATATTACTTATTTTCGTATTTTAATATAATTTTCAAATATACATTTCTTGAAAAATGAGTGGTCATGTGTAATTAGTTATAAGATGTTGGAAGATTATTAGTATAAAATCTAATATATGTGTAGAAGAGTTTAAAATCTTATAAATCTCTTTTTTAAAGGTTGTTCTTTTGATATAAAGTTCTTTTTCATGTATTGATACTTTAAGACTTATGATATTTTTATGAATAGAAAATATTTATAATATATATATATATATATATATATATATATATATATATATTAAATTAGATTTGCTTTAAAAGTATATATAAATAAACTTCACTTTTCTAACTGACATCATCAGTTGATATATTGTTCAATTTTCATTATGCATGCTTCTTAGCTTCGTAGTTTGTATATATATGTAATTAAGTACAATTATTTAGTATATGAAACAAATAATAAAATGAAGATTGTGGTATATATTAAAAATAAAAAAGCACCTCAAGCGTTTTTTTGTGGTTTTTTTCTTCCATTGAATGTAAAAGAATTATATAGGCAGTGGCGGAGCTTAGTTCAGACAAGGAGTAGCCATGACCCTCTAAACTTTTATTAAAAAATTAGTAATATTTTTTTAAAAAATAAAAAATAGTTCAGTTGGCTCAAATATTTTATTATGACTTAAAATATCAAAGTTTAATTTTCATCTCTTACTTTTATATTTGCACAATAATTTTTAATTTTAAATATTCAAAACATATTGGATTTAGACTGAGTTGACTGTATATGAAAAATTAGGTATTTTTTATTTATGTAATTTAATATTATTTTATATATTACTGTTTATTTAATTTAATTTTTTATATGATAAAAAATATTAAAATATTCAATAAGTATTGATATTATTGTATTTGTATAAATTGATAAAAAAATTTAATAAATATTATAAATTTTAATATTTGTCCTTCTAATTTCTTTTTTATATATTTTACCGGATATATATTCAAATTTTTATATAAAATAGTCATAAAAAATCAAAGAGTTGATGATGTATTTTTTAAGAAGAAGGCTAATATTCAAGAAGGAAAACATATAACTTTTACAATATCAACACCTGTAGATAGTTCTTCTATTTTAATGAATCACGAAAAAAGTAAGATACAACCTTCAAAAGTTTAAAAAGTTACATCTGATGAGTTTGACCTTAATTCTTTAGAACAATATTCTGAAAAATGGCTTTAAATTTGACAATATTACCCAAATTAGAGAGATAAGATTAGACAAGCTTATCTTAAATAAAATCCATATCAAAAATATTTTGACAATTATCTTCTATCTGACCCCCTAAAATTTTGTTTCAAGCTCTGCCACTCGCCACCGTATATAAGAAACTATGTCTCACGTAGTTGTAACGAAAATTTGGGTTTATGTGCCTATGCTATGCAAGAAGAAATGTTGCCTTAGCTTATATTAGGAATGGTAGCACTATCTGCAAATATTCATTCTATTCTTATTTTTTGTTGGGGCAGATAATTATCTGCTTTAATGTAGGGCAAATTTTCTGTAGAACTGGGCCTTGGACGAAATGGGACGAGTTGGGTTATCCGCCCGGTTAGGGGCGGATATACGGGATAAGTGGAGGTTTCGAGTCTCTTATTTTTTTTAAAAAAATTAATAGTAATAAATTATTAAGTATGATTTAATTTTTAAAATATTTATTTAGTATTTAATTAAATATAAATAAAAGTCCAATTTAATCTAAATATTAATATTTTTTAATATCTAAAAAGTAAGTGACAATATTAAAAAAAATCTGAAAAGATATTCTTATAAATATTTTAAATTAAATAAAATTTTTCAAATCTTATAAAGTGAATTTTTTTTTCTTGTGAGCGTCCTTCTTAATTCATTTGGTATTAATTTTCTATGTTTCAACTACTACAATTGAGAGATCTTTTTTAGCTATAAATGTTGTGAAGAATAATTCAGAAATAAAATGAAAGATGAATTTCTTGCTAATTGTCTTTTAATTATATTGAAAAGAAAATTGCTGAAAAATTTTACACAGATTCTATTATCGATGAATTTTATGATACGAAAAATCGACCACTTCGTTAATAAAAAGTACATAGATATTTTTTGTATTTTAAAATATATTCTCTATCGGTATATTTTTGTAATACATTTTACATTATATAATTTTTTGCATAATTTTTTAATATTATATGTTATTGGTCCCCCATGATAATATTTTTGGATCCGTCCCTGCCAGTATATATATAATATATATAATATAATTAATAGTATTGTGTCATATTTAAATTTTTATCTTAATTTATGTTATGTATGTGATGATAGTTATCAGTAGCAGTGTTGAGTCTCCTGGCTCAATATCTCCTTCAAAGTAATGCCTAACTCTCTGTCTGTTTACAGTGAACCTGTTGTTTGGGTCTTTATTTTGAAGTTCTATGTACCGATAGGGTGATACACTAGTGACCACACAGGGTCCTTTCCAACGGGATTTGAGTTTCCCTGGAAATAATCTAAGTCTTGAGTTAAACAGCAGAACTTTTTGGCCTGGTTCAAAGACTCTGGAAGTTATCTTCCTGTCATGCCACCTTTTTGCTTTTTCTTTATAGATCTTTACATTTTCAAATGCTACTAAGCGAAATTCGTCCAACTCATTTAGTTGGAGCAGTCGTTTTTCTCCTGCTGCTTTAGCATCAAGGTTGACGAATCTGGTTGCCCAATAGGCCTTGTGTTCCAATTTTACTGGTAGATGACAGGATTTTTCATACACCAATTGATATGGTGATGTTCCTATAGGGGTCTTGAAGGCTGTTCTTTATGCCCATAGAGCATCATCAAGCTTTCTAGCCCAGTCCGTTCTAGAGGCGCTTACTGTCCTCTCCAGGATTCGCTTTAGTTCTCTATCTGAGAGTTCAGCTTGCCCCATTTGTCTGAGGATGGTATGGTGTTGCCACTTTATGGCAAACTCCATAATGGCTCAGAACAGAGTCAAGTTGTCTGTTGCAGAAATGAGTACCTCCATCACTAATCAATGTTCGAGGAACACCAAACTTGCTGAAGATGTTCTTTTGGAGGAACTTCATTACTACTCTAATGTGATTAGTGGGCGATGCTATTGCTTCAACCCATTTAGACACATAATTTACTACCACAAGGATATAGGTGTTTGAGTATGATCCATGAAGTCTATTCCCCATACATCAAACCGCTCAATTTCTAGAATTTCTTGCTGAGGCATGTTGTGACCATGAGGGAGGTTGTCAGCCCTTTGGCAACTGCCACAATTACGAACAAACTCTCTAGAGTCCTTAAAGAGTGTGGGCCAGTAGAATCCACTTTGGAGAACCTTTGTGGCTGTTCGCTCACCTCCAAAGTGTCCACCATAGTCTGAGGCATGGCAATGCCATAGGATTTTGTGTGCTTCTTCTTTAGACACACAGCGTCGGATGATCCCATCTGTGCATCTCTTAAAGAGATACATCCCACAAGTAGTACTTTGCATCATGCACGAGTTTTCGAGCTTGATGCATATTGTATTCCTTGGGGATGAATCTTATAGCCTTGTAATTTGCAATGTCTGCAAACCAAGGTGTTGTTGTCCGAATGGAAAAGAGCTGCTCGTCCGGAAAGGTCTTAGAGACCTCAGTAGAGGGAGGGGGTGACCCTTCTACTGGTTCGATCCGAGACAGATGGTCAGCCACCTAGTTTTCTGACCTTTTTTTGTCTCGGATTTCTATATCAAACTCTTGCAGGAGTAATACCCATCTTATCAGCCTGGGCTTAGAATTCTACTTGATGAGTAGATATTTGAGAGTAGCATGGTTAGTGTAGTTAATGACCTTAGATCCTATTAAATAGGATCTGAACTTGTCAATGGCATAAACCAGTGCAAGTAGCTCATTCTCTGTGGTAGTGTAATTTCTCTGCGCGTTATTTAGAACACGGCTGGCATAATAAATGACATGTAGAAGCTTGTCATGGCTCTGTCCCAGGACTGCACCAATGGCATGGTCACTGGCATCACATATTAATTCGAAGGGTAAGTTCCAGTTGGGTGCAGAGATGATGGGCACAGTGATAAGCTTAGATTTAAGAGTCTCAAAGGCCTGCAGACACTCTTGGTCAAAGACAAATGGAGTGTTAGTAGCTAATAAATTGCATAGGGATTTTGCGATTTTAAAAAAATCTTTTATGAACCTCCTGTAGAATCCTGCATGTCCTAGGAAACTTTTGATTCCTTTGACATTAGTGGGTGGTGGTAATCGTTCAATTACCTCCGTCTTGCCTTGATCCACTTCTATTTCCTTGTTCGAAATCCGATGCCCAAGGACAATCCCTTTAGTCACCATGATGTGATATTTTTTTCAGTTTAAAACCAGGTTTGTCTCTTGGCATCTTTTGAGAACTAGGGCTAAATGATTAAGGCAGGATTCAAATGAATCTCCAAAGATAGAGAAGTCATCCATAAATATTTCAAGGAACTTCTCTACCATATCAGAAAAGATAGAGAGCATACATCTCTAAAAGGTGACAGGTGCATTGCACAGGCCAAATGACATTCACCTATAAGCAAACACACCATATGGGCATGTGAATGCTGTCTTTTCTTGATCCTGTGGATCCACTGCAATTTGATTGTAAGTGGAATAACCATCCAAGAAACAATAAAATGCATGCCTTTACTAGTCTCTCTAGCATTTGATCTATAAATGGTAAAGGAAAATGATCCTTTCTGGTGGCGTTGTTGAGCCTTCTATAGTCAATGCACATACGCCACCTTATAACTGCTTTTGTAGGAATCAGTTCATTCTTTTCATTATAAACCGCTGTCATGCCTCCCTTTTTGGGGACAACTTAGACAAGGCTCACCTAGGGGCTGTCGGAAATGGGATAAATGATCCCAGCTTCCCACAATTTTGTGACTTCCTTCTACACCACCTCTTTCATGGCTGGGTTCAGTCGTCTCTGTGGTTGAACCACTGGTTTGGCGTCATCCTCCAGCAGAATCTTGTACATGCATTGGGTTGGACTAATACCCTTAAGGTCACTGATTGTCCACCCAAGAGCTGTCTTGTGTGTCTTTAGCACTCGGATTAGTGCTTCCTCTTCCTATGGTTTTAAGGCAGAGCTTATGATCACAGGATAAGTATCGCCATCACCCAGAAATGCATATTTCAAGGAGGACGGTAATGGTTTGAGCTCGAGTTTAGGAGGCTTGTCCTCCTCCTTAGGAGTTTTAAGAGTCCCCTTAGTTTCGTCTGGCTCTTCTAACCCAGGCTGAGCATCATAAAGATGTTATTAAGCTCTTCTTTGAGTCTCTCGGCCATATTCACTTCTTCCACCAGGGAATCAATTATATCAATACTCATGCACTCCTCTGGAGTGTCCGGATGCTGCATGGCTTTGACAGCATTTTGCACAAACTCATCCTCATTGACTCTCAGAGTTACTTCCCCTTTTTCAACATCAATGAGAGTTCGTCCTGTAACTAGGAAGGGTCTTCCTAGTCTGAGGGTTGCACTCTTGTGCTCATCCATTTTCAGTACCACAAAATCTGTGGGAAAGACAAAGGGTCTAACTTTAACAATTATGTCTTCAATCACGCCTGATGGAAGCTTAATAGAGCTATCAGCAAGTTGAAGATATATGCGGGTTGGTTTCACTTCATGAGTTAAACCAAGCTTTTTTATAAATGCAACTGGTATCAGGTTGATGCTTGCCCCAAGATCACACAATGCAGTTCTTGTGCAAGCATCCCCCAAGGTGCAGCGTATCATAAAGCTTCCAGGATCTTTGAGTTTCTCTGGTAAGCTTCTTTGAATTACTGCACTGCACTCTTCAATGAGGAAGACTGTTTTTACCTCTCTTCAATCCTTTTTATGGATTAAGATATCCTTCATGAATTTTGCATAAGAATGTATCTGTTCAAGAGCCTCTGCAAAAGAAATCTTGATCTCAAGTGTCTTGAGATAATCCGCAAAGCAGGCAAATTGTTTATCTCTTTTTGCTTGGCGGAGCTTTTGACGATATGGCATCTTGGCCCTGTATTTGTCAACTTTAGTTGATGTAGGTTGAATGCTTACAGAATTGGAAGGGGGTTTAGTAGCTTGCTTAGGAAGGGTGTTATTAGCACTTGTATGTGTTTGACTACGCTTATTTGGGCATTCAACGCCAGGAACACTGTCCCCTATTGGGCATCCAACGCTAGGGGTGGATACCCCTTCTTGGCGTTGAACGCCGAGGTTGCTGCCCCCAATTGGGCATTCAACGCTAAGGGTGGATACCCCTTCATGGCGTTGAATGCTAATGACATTCCTTTTTGGGCATTCAACACCCTCCGAAATGTCTTGGACATCAGTCTGGTATCCTTCTATTAGTTTTTCTTCCCTTGATCTTCTGTTACACTGAGGTTGAGTGTTTAGTAATTTTTCACTCTTCAATTGAATGGCCTGACACTCTTCTGTTATCTGCTTAGATAACTGCTGCCTTGTTTGACTTACTTGGGCTTCCACATTTCTGTTAGAAGCCTGAGTTTCTCTCAAAGCCTCTTGCAATTCCAGCAGTTGCTGGGCAAGGGCATGTAATTGCTGAGTCAATGGACCATCATGTTCTGAAGGGTTAGATTCAGTAGATATTGCCTTAACCTCTCCTTTTATAGAAGTCTCATTAGCTGAGTACAGATGCTGATTAGTGGCAACTATCTCAATAAGCTCGTGAGCTTCTTCAATTGTCTTTATCATATGTATAGAGCCACCAGTAGAGTGGTTTAAAGACATCCGGGCCATGTCTGTAAGGTCATAATAGAAGATGTCTAATTGCACCCATTCTGAGAACATTTCAGTGGGGCATTTCCGGAGCATTCTCCTATACCTCCCCCAGACATCATGAAGAGATTCATTGTCCTCTTGCTTGAAGCCCTGGATATCCAGTCTTAACTGGGTCATCTTTCTCGGAGGGAAGTATTGAATTAGAAACTTATCTACTAGCTGCTTCCATTCTCAAGCTAGATTTGGGCTGGTTGTCTAACCACCTCTTTGCTTGGTCTCTTACAGCGAAGGGAAATAGTAATAGTCTGTAAACATCCTAATCTACTTCTTCAGTGTGTACTGTGTTAGCAATTTATAGGAAGTTTGCCAGGAACTCATCAGGTTCTTCCTGTGGAAGTTCAGAGTACTAACAGTTTTGCTGCACCAAAATAATGAGCTGTGGATTGAGTTCAAAGTTACTTGCTCCAATGGGAGGTATATTAATACTTCTCCCATAGAAGTTAGGACTGGGGGACATGTAGGACCCAAAGTTCTTACGAACTGTTCATTTTCATTTGGGTTCATGGTGAAAGAAAGGTAGAAGAAAGAAGTAAAGAGTAAATATAATTAAATTATTTTTTATTTATTAATTAAATTCGAAAATAAAAGTTAATTAATTGAAAAGATTTGAAAGTTAGATGATATAATTCGAAAAAGAAGAAAGAGAAAGAGAAGAGAGATTTTTGAAAATAGAGGAGAGAAGAATTAGTTAGGAGGTTTTGAAAAAGAAGAAAGAGAAAACAAGTAACTAATTAAGAAAGATTTGAAAACAAGATAAGATAGGAGATTAGAAAAGATTTGATTTTGAAATAATAATTTTTTTTTTAAATTGAAATTTGAAAAAGATTTGAATTTGAATTTGAAATTTGAAATTGAAACAAGATAAGATAAAGATTTGAAAAAGAAGTTAAGAGCTCTTTGTGGCTTTAAGAGCAAGAGGGAGATGGTTAGTGGTTGGAGTTGTCATGCAAGGTTCAATATGGTTGCATGCTCCAAGTTGAAATGCAAGGATTGGTGTAGAGCTCCATTGAATGGGTCTAGGAAGTTGTTTGAATGTCTCAGTGAGGATTCAGATTGCTTGCCACCCAGTTGGAAAAATGATGATCAACAAGAAGACGGGTGTAAAAGCAAGGTTTGAGACCCCGGAATTCATTACAACAATCAACATTCTTGGGAACTTGTCACTTGCTTTCACTTGCTTGAAGGCTTTATGCGCCTAGTTTGGGATCCCAGAGGCTATTGGAATTACAAACATTGGTGGGAATTCAAGGACGAGTTCAAGCATAAGCCACTCTAACAAGGTGCTCACCAAATGTCCAACTTAAGGACGTTAAAGCAAAGTGCTAGGTGGGAGGCAACCCACCATGGTATGATCTTCCCTTTTTATTAGTTCTATTTTATTTATATTTATATCAGTGTTAATTCCCAATTCTGCATGTTTACCTTTATTTTTACATTTAAAAAAAAGCCTCCGACGCGTAAGCGTCAATGACGGGCACGCGTCAGATGGAGGTTTGCTCTTTATTAAAAATGAACAGAGAGTTACGCTGGAAACGTGCGGGAGGGGTACCTGGTGCACAAGCTACCCCACGCGTACGAGTAATCCACGCGTACGCGTCACCTGCAATTTTATCAATCCACGCGAAAGCGTCAGCGACGCATACGCGTGGTATGAAAATCGGCGTAAAATGGTGAATTGGACAGATAGTTAGGCTGGAGGTGTGCTGCAACCGTGCATCTAGCACGAACAGTTGTCACGCATACGCGTGACTGACACTCACGCGTCATTTTTCATTTTTGGGGCATCCACGTGCACGCGTGGAGGACGCTTACGCGTCATATGCCTATTTCTGTTTTCACGCGTACGCGTGATGCATGCGCGCGCGTCGCGTTCGATTCTTGTTTTCCATTTTACTTCTTTCTTCTCTCCTTTCTTATTCTTTCCTCTTTCCTTTCTTCTTCCTTTCCTTTTTCCTTTCTTACTTTATTCTTCTCTCACTTCTCCAATTGTTACTTCTCTTTTTTATTTTCTTTATTTTCTTTTACTTATTGCATTTGCATACTTTCTTTCGTTGCATTTTAACTTTGTGCATGTTTTTATTTTCTTTTCTGAGTTTCCTATTTTACTATTGGTGTTAAATTTTCTACTCACTTTTTGAAAATTTCTTGAATCATTTTGGTGCTTCGTGACTTGTTTAGCATTCCTAGAAATTTTTGCCCCACACACAAGATTAGTGCTTTCATCCTTTCTGACTCATTATTCTCTGTTTTTACGCTTCAGTATCATTAAGTTAGGATAGGACCAAATGCTTTCATGATTATTAATACTCTTGTCTGTGTCAATTCTTGTTTTAACTTGATGTTCCCAAGTATTCTTGCCATTTACTTATGCTTTGACCTTACTCTTGCATCAAATGTTAGTAGATATGCCCTTTTGCTTCTATTGTTTTCTCATTTGCATGTCGTAGCTACCATGTATTTAAGAACCTCATTATTATTTGGCATTAGCCCACCCATATTTTATTTGTTTACATATCTTTGTTTGTGGGTTACTCTTCTTCCTTTTTCTCTTCTTTCATGGATGGCCATTGATGAGCGGATAATTTATACGCTTTTTGGCATTATTTTTATATAGTTTTTAGTATGTTTTATTCACTTTTTAGTATATTTTTATTAGTTTTTAAGCAAAATTCACATTTCTGGACTTTACTATGAGTTTGTGTATTTTTCTGTGATTTCAGGTATTTTCTGGCTGAAATTGAGGGACCTGAGCAAAAATCTGATTTAGAGGCTGAAAAAGGACTGCTGATGCTGTTGGATTCTGACTTCCCTGCACTCGAAATGGAATTTTTGGAGCTATAGAAATTCAAATGGCGCGTTCTTAATTGCGTTGGAAAGTAGACATCCAGGGCTTTCCAGCAATATATAATAGTTCATACTTTGCCCGAGTTTAGACGACGCAAACTGGCGTTCAATGCCAGCTTTCTGCCCTATTCTGGCGTTAAACACTAGAAACAAGTTGCAAGCTAGAGTCAAACGCCAGAAACAAGTTACAAACTGGCGTTTAACTCCAAAGAAGGCCTCTACATGTGAAAGCTTCAATGCTCAGCCCAAGCACACACCAAGTGGGCTCCGGAAGTGGATTTTTGCATCATTTACTTATTTTTGTAACCCTAGTAACTAGTTTAGTATAAATAGAACTTTTTACTATTGTACTCACATCTTTGGACGAACTTTTGGAACATCTTTGATAAGTTTTATGCTATCTTAGACTTTTATGGGAGCTGGCCATTCGGCCATGCCTGCTCTATTTTCACTTATGTATTTTCAACGGTGGAGTTTCTACACACCATAGATTAAGGTGTGGAGCTCTGCTGTTCCTCGAGCATTAATGCAAAGTACTATTGTTCTTCTATTCAATTCATGCTTATTCTTATTCTAAGATATCCATTCGCACACAAAAACATGATGAATGTGATGATTATGTGACACTCATCACCATTCCCACCTATAAACGCGTGATTGACAACCACTTCCGTTCTACATGAAAACAAGCTTGAATGTATATCTCTTGGGTTTCTAATCAACGATTCACATCGACTCCCCTCTGAAAATGGGGCATCTGATTCTGAGATCAGAGTCTTCGTGGTATAGGCTAGAATCCATTGGCAGCATTTCTGAGATCCGAAAAGTCTAAACCTTGTCTGTGGTATTCCGAGTAGGATCTGGGATGGGATGACTGTGACGAGCTTCAAACTCACGACTGTAGGGCATGATGACAAATGTAAAAGGATAGTAAATCCTATTCCTACACGATCGAGAACCAACAGCTGATTAGCCATACGATATCTGTGCACGGTATTTTTCATCCGAGACGAGCAATCCGACAGTTGATTAGCCGTACAGAAATCGTAGAGGACCATTTTTACTGAGAGGACGGGAAGTAGCCATTGACAACGGTGACACCCAACATACAGCTTGCCATGGAAAGGAGTATGAAGGATTGGAAGAAGGCAATAGGAAAGCAGAGATTCAAGAGGAATGAGGCATCTCCATACACTTATCTGAAATTCCCACCAATGAATTACATAAGTATCTCTATCTTTATTTTACGTTTTATTTATCTTTTAATTATCAAAACTTCATAACCATTTGAATCCACCTGACTGAGATTTACAAGATGACCATAGCTTGCTTCAAGCCGACAATCTCCGTGGGATCGACCCTTACTCACGTAAGGTTTATTACTTGGACGACCCAGTGCACTTGTTGGTTAGTTGTGCAAAGTTGTGAAAAAGAGTTGAGATTATAATTGTGCGTACCAAGTTGTTGGCGCCATTGTGTATCACAATTTCGTGCACCAGCCATCAAGAAGGGAAAGAAAAAGCTTCTAAATGGGGCAACAGACAAGTCTATCTACACAATCTTTGGAGAAAGCGCATCAGTTGTAGCAACCCTTCCACTTGCATATCTTTGCATGCACCGAGAACGGTGCAATCTTTAAGTATAGGGAGGTCGATACCGACTTTCGTGAGTTAGTTACTTTCTTTTCAACACCAATTCTTACTCTTCTTTGTAGTTAGTTGTTGCATTTGCGTGTTTGTTAGATTTCGTGCATATTTTACTACTACTTGGTTGAAGTGATGAATTCTTTTCCAAGAAACTATTTTATATCATTTCACTAATTTGAATTAAAATTTTTGTTAAACTTGTTTGAAAGAATTTATTTTGGAACATGGTTTAGAGCTCGAACACACAAACCTTGTGAGCTTTTTGAGCCTATTTGATTGGTTGCATTTTATCAACCAATATTCTGTTTTGGTGTGTGTTGTTCTCTCTAAAATTGTGATCTTTGTCTTGCTTGATTCTATATTTCCATTGTTTGATGTATGCATGCACTTATGTGATTGAGGCCTTTGTTTCACTAAGCTTACATACCCATATGGCCTTACCCTTTCATTATCCTTTGCAAACCAATGTTGAGCCTTTTAACCCCATTTGCTCTTTACTTTAGCACATCACTAACTCTAAGCGGAAAACAATAATGTCCTTAATTTGAATCCTTGGTTAGCTTAGACTAGTGAGAGTGCTCATGAATTTTTTTTTTTTTGTGACTAGAGTGTTCATGAATTAAGTGTGGAAAAATTGTGTTTGGAAACGTTTGGTTTGGAAATTGGGTGTTGTATATTTTTTGTGAATTTGTGAAAAGATAGTTAAGCACATATTCTTGCATTCAATACCTTAATCATTTTCAATGAGAAAAACAGAAGAAAAGAAAAATAACAAATAATAAAAGGGGACAAAATGCCCCAAAGTAAATGGTGATAGCAATGCAATGCACTGTTGTACTCAAAATTGGGATGCATGAATATGTGAAAAACATAGTTAATGGGTAGTTCGGTTTTGTATTTGGATTACATGGCTTGTCTTAGGTTAGGTGAAAAGTTTAGGTTAATCAAGAATTCAGATTTTAGTCCACTTGACCAAATACAATCCTACCTTAACCCTAACCCCATTACAACCCTTAAAAGACCTCTTGATATGTGTATTTGTGCATTAAAATTTTGTTGATTGGTAGAAGAAGAGCAAGTCTTAGAAAGTAAGATTAGTAGAGAATTGAGAGAATCGAACCTTAAACACTTGAGTGATTAGAGTGTATACACTTCCGGTGAGGGTTCGATGCTTGATTTTTTGTTCCCGGCTTTCACAAGCTTTCTTCTTGCAAGTTTATTTGTACTTCATTTTATGATTTGAATTAGTGGAATCCAGCTCATATTTGTTCTTAAAAGATTTATTTACTTTTAACCAAGTAGGTAGAAGCATTTCACATTTAGTTGCATTTCATATAGATAGGTTGCATTTCATACATTCTACCATTCCTCTTCACCTTCTTTATACCTTCTCTTGAGCTTAGCATGAGCACATGCTAATGTTTAAGCGTGGGGAGATTGATAAACCCCATTTTTAGGGTTTATCTTGTGCTTAATTTAGTGGATTTTATCCATTATTCTCACACTTATTCATATAATTCGCATGTTTTACATTTTCCTTCCTAATTTTGTACTATGATTAAAAACATGCTTCTTTGACCTTAAAATTGCTAATTTTAATCCTCTCTTATTACCATTCGATGTCGTGATATGTTTGTTAAGTGTTTTCAGGGTTTATAGGGCAGAAATGGCTTAGAGGATGGAATAGAAGCATGCAAAAGTGGAAGAAACATAAGAAAATGAAGTTTTGAGAAGCTGGCAGTCCACGCGTACGCGTGACCAGTGCATCAGGCAAGCGACGCGTATGCATGGATGACACGCACGCGCGACTAAGAATGTGTTCAATCGACGTGTACGCGTGGCTGACGCGTACGCGTGACGAGTGTCACGTGCTGCAATTTACAGAAAACGCTGGGGCGATTTCTGGGCTACTTTGAACCCAGTTTCAAGCCCGAAAACACATATTAGAGGCTGCAGAGTGGGGGGGGATCAATCATTCACTTCTTATTCACATAATTTTAGGTTTGAGATGTAGTTTTCTAGAGAGAGAGGCTCTCTCCTCTCTTTAGGTTTTAGAGTTTTTAGGTTTATTCCCTCTCAAATTCAGAATTCTATATGGCTTTAATTTAGTTTTCTTCTACTTTTAGTTGTTCTAGTACTTTGATTTATCTATTTCTCTTGTTGATTTCTTTATGTTGCCAATTTGGTTTATGAATTCTTCTTATTTCCTTCAATCCCTATTAATGCAATTTATATTTTCATGTTTATGATCGCTTTCTTCAATTTATTGTTATTGCTTCCTCTTGCAATTGTTGGTCTTAGATTTTACATTCTCTTATTGCTTTTCTATGTTTTTTACTTTGTGCCTTCCAAGTGTTTGATAAAATGCTTGGGAGGCTTTTAAATTAAATTTTTATGTTCTTAACTTGGATTGATCAATTAGAGACTTTTGAGTTATCAAAATTCTCTTGTTGAGTGGTAATTGAAGATTGCCGGTTAGCTTGAACTTCACTAAATCTAGTCTCTCACTATGAGTTGACTAGAACTTGTGAACTCAAGTTGATTGTATGCACTTGACCTTCCTCCATTGGTTAGAGGTTAACTAAGTGAAGGCAATTCACATTTACCATCACAATTGATGATGATAATGAGGATAGGAATTCCAATTCTCAATCCTTGCTAGGACTTTTCTTAGTTGTTAGTTTATTTTCTTGTTATTTACATTCCTTGCTTATTAAACTCAAAACCCAAAAAGATACAATCTCATAACCAATAATAAATACACTTCCCTGCAATTCCTTGAGAGACAAACCGAGGTTTAATACTTCGGTTAATTTTATTGGGTTTGCTTAAGTGACAAACAATTTAAACTTGATTGAGGTTTAATTGTCGGTTTAGAACTACACTTGCAACGCACTTATTTTTGTGAAAATCTTTACCGAAGATTTTCCCCCATCAACTGTCTACTCCAATTGTGAATGATTTCTTTTATAGCAGGCTGTATGTGATCAACGCTGGTTTGAGCAGCCGCCAATCTTCCTCTAGGCTGAACACCAGGTTTAGTGCGCATCCAGTTTGAATGAGGGTGAAGCTCCTGTAGTTCATTCTGGTGATCCTACTCAAAACGCCACAGACAAGGTCGAATCTTCCGGATCAGAGAATGCTGCGCCTTGGTTCTTAGCCTTTACCACAAAGACTCTAATATCCCCATACCTCGGCTGAACTGATGTCTCACGAAGTCCCCAACAAAGTTGTGGATTAGCAATCTAAGAGACTTATCCTCAAGCTGGTGGTTCATTAATATCAGATGAAAGACGCTCGCTGAACCCATGTAGAATAGAGATAACCTTGTGCCGGTTCAACTCATTCATAAGGTTGAAGAACGAAGATACATCTTAGGAGAGGATCAAACACGAATTGAAATAGAACAGTAGTATTTTCATTAATCCATAAAACTTAGCAGAGCTCCTAACCTTAACCTTAGGAGGTTTAGAAACTCATACTGTAAAATACAATGTTTGAATGTAAAAATGGGGAAGAAGATCCTAAACAAGGGTGATCTTCTCCTTTAAATACTAAACTAATGACTAAGAATTATAGAAATATGATAGGTTTAGGCTTGTAGTGTGAAAATCCACTTTCGAGGACACTTGATGAGTGTTTGGGCTGAGGTTAAGTATCTCCCACGTGCTAGGATTCCCTAGGGGCGTTGAACGCTGGCTAGGGGCCCCCTTTTGGGCGTTGGACACTGGCCACCTCTCTGTGGGTGTTGGACGCCAGGACTAGGGTAGATGGTTGGCGTCGAACGCTTGTTTTGGGCCTTCATTTCTGAAGTAAAGTATAAACTATTATATATTTCTAGAAAGCTCTGGATGTTAGCTTTCCATAGACATTAAGAACACTCCATTTGGACTTGTGTAGCTCCAGAAAAGCTCTTCCGAGTGCATGGAGGTCAGATCCTGACAACATCTGCAGTGCTTTTTCTGTCTCTGAATCAGACTTTTGCTCCAGCTGCTCAATTTCAGCCAGAAAATATCTGAAATTACATAAAAACACATAAACTCAAAGTAGAATCCAAAAATGTGAATTTTACACTAAAACTTACGAAAATATAATAAAATTAAATAAAACATGCTAAAAACTATATGAAAATGATGTAAAAAAGCATATAAAATATCCGCTCATCAATATCCTAAGTCAATATAAGCTTTTCTTATAATATATTTGGAAAATTTTATGGTATTTATGAGTTGGTGTTTAAATTTTATCTAATTTACTTTTTGTAATAAATTTTAATTTTTTAAAAATTATTTATTTTTATATTTTTAAATTAAATATTAATTTTTAACATTTTTAAATAAATAAACACCACTTTTTAAACATTATAGTATTTATATTTATATATATATAAGTTAGTTGGACAAACAACATACATTGTTTAAGGACACAAATAAACTGCTTTATATATTTTTGAAGATCGGATGGCATGTTTTTTCCCCATCTTTTTGTGTTTTCTTTTTTTTTTAAATGAAATTTTATTCATTTAAATTATATGAGATTATATGCTATTTGTCTATCTGATGTACAACTTTACTTAAGTATTAATTAGCATGACTATATATAACTTAATGAAGTTAGCTAGAATTATAGTTGTACATAATTTCAATTAAAGGAGTGGGGCTCGTCCTTTTTAAGATTATTGGGTGATAGTTTAATTAATTGCTTCTAGTAATAACATTGAATTTCCAAAGAAAGATGTGGATGGAATTCTAAATAAATATCAAAAGTACAATAATACTTATTACTCAACGAAGTACTTATATATTATTTTTGTTAACAAACATTTTTCTTTATCCAATGACTACGCCGTTTAACTATTTATCAAAGAAAAAATATTTATGATATAAATTCTTACTATTCTTCACAAACAACAGTAATAATAATAATAATTAATAACAAACTAAGATAAATTTTAGATGTGTGCCACTAGTGAAAATTAGAATTTTTGTGTTTTGTTAGAGTTTGGCTAAAACTTTATGGAACTTTGTTTTTACTTGAAAATGTGTGTGATCCGAAAATTTTATTATTGTATTGAGAGGCCGCAAACATGATGATGAAGAGTTTCTTATTAAACTATGATCCTGACCTACCTGATGGAGAAAAAGAAAAGAAGGTCTTTTTAGAAGAAAAAAATATAAGAAAAAGGAGTAGAAAATTGTAATAGAAATTTGTTAGGAAGGTTGATAGCTGACAGATAATTCAGTAGTGGAATTATGGAGACTGCTTTCAATGCAATCTGGAATTATTCAGACTCTATGAAGTATGGACATTCTACTGAATTATCACGTCTGTGGTTTTGTTCGAAAGTTATGGAAGTTTAGAACAAATTTCATCTTACAAGTTCAATCTCAAAGAACCCAAACCTCAAACATGAAAATCGTGGCTTTAAATAACTCAATCACTAAAGAACAAACTAAACACCTAGAAGCGATGACTGAATTAACTCACCTGATTTAGGAATAATGTGTAACATCCTATCATACAGAGTATTATGCTTAAGTTATAATTCAGAGATGGCAAGGTATTACGACCTCTAAAATAAAAATTTAGTACATATAGTAGTATGAATGATTGATTATAACTAGGAGCCTTTGTAGAAAAAAGGGGGTAAATAAAAATCGCAACTCAAAAGCGCAACACTCCGATCGATAACGTAACGAACAAGGATGAACCTACGCAAGACTATATATATACAAGGGAGTGTCAAAAACAGGAATATCAAGACTCAAAATCCGGTTGCGAAGATAACCGGTTCGAGCATAGCAATATATACATATGATAAAATAAGAAAACCCCAAAGGAAATCCAAAGGGACACAAATACAGAAAACTATTCTCCAAAATCTCCTATAAGAGGAGTCATCACAGTTTGTATTATTTAATGGAGATAAAAGTATCTAAGCAAAACATATAAACCAAAACAGAGTCCCGAGAACAAAGGATCTTCGCTAATCCAGAAGTCTCCAGTATGCCTCAGCAAGAAACCTCACGTCCTGCATTTGAAAACCACAAAATCCACATGGGTGAGAACCAGAGGTCCCCAGCATGCTAACAGCTTCCACATATATAATACATAATAATAGAGGAAAGCCGAAGGCAATCCTAGAACTTCCTCCAGATAATTCAAAGCTTATAAACAAGCTAAACCATAAAGGGCATCTGACTAAAGATTCTTTAGTCTAACTAATACTTCCCTTCCCAATTCCTTCAAACCTCCCAATCACCAGTAGGAATATAATATAGTAAACACAGTTATTTCAAACAAGAGATATACAAATAGGAACAGATAATGCATTTAGACAATTAGCAAGTAATATGCAGTCAAATAAGCAGTCTCAAACAATTCACATAGTATGCATATGATGAATGCCTATCTCTAATGGCTGATGATATCATCTGTCGATTTTAGAGCCAACCCGACAAGTCCTGGTAGCTAACCATTGGACTGTCCCTCTGTCGTGTCTCCCCAACTCGAGTTATACTCAATATAAACTTGATCATAATCATGATCCATATCCATCACCCTCACTGGTGAATATTTACGGAGGTGAGCTCATCCAGGGCTTTCACAGTGTCCGGCCACCCTGACGGCATAGGGTCAAAAGAGTTTCGAGTCTCAACCTGGAATACGTGGTGGCTAGCCACTTGCTTCCTTCCAGGGAAACTCTCATCTCCAACAGTGGAAGTGCAACATTCACAATTCATTCAACAGCATATATGCATTTATACTTAGCCATAATCATGGCTCCGCCATAACACGGCAATAATCTAGCCATCCGACTCACGGTTAAATCCATAACTAGCCAATTCATTAACAATTACGGCCCTTTGGCCCATGGCATAATAAGCACTTCCACCGCCATCCTCCACATCTCACATAATCATCTTTAATCCTCATTGATCATTCATTTTTCCCTTGCTTCACTCGCAAGTTACCACATCCACTAGCTCCTTTTTTCATAGCTAGGCATATCATAATGATTTAAGACATAAGTGGTGAGATCGGAGGCTTCGAAGTATGAAATTTGGCTTTTTAAAACTCAAAAATCAACTTTGAGATGAAAATAGATCCACGCGCTCGCGTACTCCACGCGTACGCGTGAATGGCCACAAAACTCATCGGCGCGTAAGCGCCCTTCACGCGGACGCGCGAATTCAAAAATGCCCAACGACGCGCACGCGTCAACCACGCGTACGCGTGGGTGCATTTGCGCCCCAGGCACAAAGTTGGCACAACTTTCGGGAAAATAGATGGGCATTGGCTGCAGCACATACACGCACACGTGGATGGCGCTTTCGAGAAGAACGGCGCATACGCGCCAAGTGCGCATATGCGCGGGGGATTATTCTGCTAAAATTTTTCTAAGTTAAAAGCTACAGAATTCACAAATTCAACCCCCAATCTTCCGACGGACATAACTTTCTCATTTTAAATCGTTTTTCGCCTGTTCTTCGAACGACATGGACATCCCGGATCCAATTTCATTTCTAAACAGATTTGGCACAAAACGGAGATCCGTAGTCCAAGTTATGTCCCGTCAAAGTATGCCCAAAAACCATGTTTTTATACAAAACCACAAAGTGCCATTTTCAAAACAAGCCACTTTCAACTCTTTTCAAAATTAATCAAAACATGCCAATTTCATCCATTTTCTTTGAAATCAATCAAAATATATTAAAGTCAACATCAAGCCTCCTCAACTCACACATTGACATTTTACCATAATTCACAAAATCACTATCCCATCATTTTAATCCACTTCATCCAAGTGGCTCAAACTCAAACACATTGACACATCATATACTCTTCTTCATGCCAATTTCAACAACACCATTCCCAATCAACCATCATTGTACATAATCAATATCATACCCACCATCAACATTGTTTCACTCATAATTCAACCTTAATCAATCATCAAGCATATACCACAACATGCATATTTCTCATCATAGTTGTAAAAACCGGACCGGACCAGTCGGTTCGACCGGAAAATCGGTGAACCGGGCCTTGTACCGGTCCGGTTTGGTATATTGACCGTTTAAGGAAATGAACCGGTCAAAACCGGTACGAACCGATTAAACCGGCTCAAACCGACACAAACCGGAGCCGAACCGATCCAGTCAACGGTCAACCCGCATGCCGATGACGTCAGGACCGTTTAAGGAAATGAACCGGTCAAAACCGGTACGAACCGATTAAACCGGCTCAAACCGACACAAACCGGAGCCGAACCGATCCAGTCAACGGTCAGCCCGCATGCCGATGACGTCACGCTGACGTCAGCATGCGGGTTGTGAATTTTGGAAAAATTCATTGCGGAGAGTAGGAGTCGAACTTGGGTCTTCTGAATTGAAGACCAAGTTGACAACCACTACATTAACCCATTTCTTTAGTCTTGTTAATGCTTTTTATAATATATATTTCAATTTTTTATAACTAATATATATATATATATATATATATATATATATATATATACATGGAAATACTTAACTCAATATTTTTTAAATTAATTATTTTTTGATTGAAGTACAGATTAATTAATTTTAAAATAAAAAATAATAATGAATATAAAAATTAAATAAAAATTATTTATTCTGAGAAAAAAAATTTATATAATTATTTAATTATATAAAAATATTTAGACTTTGAAATTATTCTTTGGATATAATTCATAGATTGTTGTTCTTATTGTGTCTAATTAAGATACTATATAGTAGTATGAACTAATTATATGTCTATTTTTGTATTAGTTATTTATAGAATTCGACTTAATTGTTCTTAAAATGTTAGTAAAAATATGTATTTCAAAATTTAATTTTAAGTTTTTTTCTATTTTTATTTTTTATTTGCATAATACCGAGTCAATCGGTTGAACCAGTGACCCAGTGACCCAGTGACTTGACCGGTTCGATTACCGGTTCGGTTCTGACAACTATGTTTCTCATACATCATACCATCAAGGCATCAATAATCATCATCACATATATGACCACATCATATATATCAACCATTCAACAATATCAACAATTCAATGCCTATCAGGGCCTCTAGCCTAAGTATTTCCTACCACATTACATATTAGATACGGGAAACCGAAACCATACCTTAGCCGATTTCCCAAACTCAACCGGAGCACTTCTAAACCACTTTTTTCTCAAGCTCTCAAGGTCTCAACACTTCCAAGAACAGATTTTTCACCACCAAATCCTTTTTCAAGCTTTTCAAAATCACCAATCAAGCTCCAATATTCACACATACACAACCTAAGCCACAATCATCATACCCATACACAACATCTCAATACCCAAACATCATAGAATAATAATTTACACTAGGGTTGAGAATCTTACCATACCTAAGATCCAAAGAGACAAGATTAACCTTCTCCTTCAAGAGAGTTGGGTCCTATAACATCAAAGAGCCCAAAATCTCAACATTTTTGCTCATGAAACTCGAAATCAAAGCTGGAAATTTGAAGAGCAAAACGTGGCTTACCTAAAGATTGATTGTATGAGTTTTGTAGAGCTCTCCGCGGTGAACACGTGGCTGCAAACGGTGCGGCAATCGGAGCTCTAGATCAAAAGTTATGGTGGTTTGAAGATCAAGGGAGAGAGAAAACTTGAGAGAGTGTTCTTCCCTCCATGGCCTCCATTTCAGCGCGTGTGTGTATCAAATGAGGAGAGAGAGTGCTGAAAATTAGGATTTTGGTTTAGTTTAATTGGGTCAAGGGCCCACTTTGGATCCGGTTGGCCCGGTTTGGTCTGTTCGATCCAATATTGGTCCGAATTCTATAAAATTGGTATCGAAATTCTCGTCTCAATCTCCTCTATCACATTTAGTCATAAAAATCACATTTTGAACTTTTTAGAATAAATTCTCATTTATGAACTAATTAGCCGTTAATTAACCGGGTCTTACATAATGGATTGCAAGAAACGTCTTTATCTTCAAAGAAAAACGATGAATACCTGAAAAAATTATAACAGAAAAAATTTTATCCATGTATCCATTTTATTGCACAATACTAATACCAAATCTATAACGAAAAAAATGAGCCTCGTTATGCGTTATAAATGAAATCACTTAGAAATTTAAATAAAGAAAATGAAGATTTGGCTATAGTAACCTCCAAGGAATTTGGAATTGTAGAGTGAAAACGTTGTCCTTGTCGAAGTGAAAATCAGACCTATTATTATATCCAAAGGATCCAATGAATATGGACAATGACTTCATATTTTCCATTCTAATTTTATTTTTCATCTGGAAAATCCTAGGTGATAACAAGGACGACACTAAATTTGGTCGTGGGCAAAACCCCAATATAAAAAATCATTAAAGTTGGATCTTATAAAGTTAGGATTATTATTTATTCTGTAGCATATCTTACAATACAAGTCATTCCATATTTGGATATGAAGAATCTAATATGTGATGCCATGTGGGTCAAATCAAGAATCCCATTTATTACATCTTCACTTTATCCCAAAGTTAATACTGACTTAATATATTCAAATATCTTTTTTTTATGTTTTATTTTTTTAATATTAAATTCACATGAAACACTAGCTTTAATTTTGTTATAGACTACAGTTTGATACAAATTATGAATTAGTACGGCAAATGTTAATGATTTCGAAAAAAAATACAATATTCTTTGAAAATAAACTTATTATTAAAAATAAAAAATATTTTAAATTTTAAATTCTAAACTTAAACTATTGATACAAAATTACAATAAATAGAGAATTAAAATTTGTTTATATATGATCATTGAGTTTAGTTATAATTATGAAAAAGTTTGATTCTAATTATAAATTAATTATTAATTTACTTATATTGCTTATAAAAATGATTATAAATATGAATGAATTTTTTTTTTGGATATTGTGTATGTGACCACTCTATACCCCTTTATAGAGTAGTTGACAATGGATGATAAGCAATTATTTTCCTAAATATGATGGACTAGGATTGAATTCTTTGGCATTAATTCTTTACATATAAGGGGAGTCATGCAGAACAATTAAATATAATGTAATACTACTATATGTATGTGTATATAAGAGTGTTTATAGAACGAATCTGATCTGTATACCTGTGGTGTTTATTCGAATTTGATCCTAAAATTACGAATATGGATTTGATTCGCAAAGTTATCAAATCGGATCAGATTCGATCCGCACACTGATAAGATTGGATTACGAATTTTGTGTAGATATCCTTAAAAATAAAAAAATAAATAAATAAATATTTTTTTATATTTTATTTTAATTAATAATTATTATATATATTGTATTGTTTTAATTTATTATTTAAGAAAAATATATTTAATATTATTTTAAGAATAAATATATTTAAAAGAATAAAAAAATAAATTTATTGATGTTTTTTAATAAAAATAAGCTTTTAAAAATATTTTTGTGTTTTGCGGATATATCCGATATCTGATTCGATCCGCAATCGGATCCAAACTTAAAAGGTGGATATTGGATCCGAGGATTTAAGTGCGAATCGAATTGAAATTTTGGCCATATCCGATCCAATCCGATCTGCATTCACCTCTATGTGTACAAGCTAAATAAGTTTTAGATCAGTTCTCAATTACAATTAACTTAGTTAGAATTACAAAAAATTTCTATATATATCAAAATGAGGATTACAGAGTGGAATTTGGTTGGAATTTAGCAGAAAAACATTTATTCACACTATTTTTCCCAAATTAACAAGATTACATATATACACCTAACATATATATTTTTTTTTGAAAAAAAGTTTAATATATATTTGGAGGGATTTTTAAGTGTAGTTATTGATCGTTTTTCACTTCTAAATTATAGGACTAGCATTTTCCGTCCGGTCTACTTAAAATAATCATTATAAACCTTAGATTAGAACAACTCAAATATAAAAATTTATTAATGATAATGAAAGATACCATCTAATATAGTAATAATGCTAAAGTTATTCTAATAAATCAGATTTCATTTCAAATGAATTAGATTTAGCCTTAACAAATTAAACGATTGCTTTATATAATCCTTAATACTTTTTACTCTTTAGTGGAAATTTTAACTCTCTTTTTCTTCTTCATAGTTATTGATTGTTATTTAACTTGTAGTTGTCAAATTAATTTTTTCCAAGTAAATAATGTTAAATATATAACAATTTATATTTCTCTATCTACTAGTTTAAGCTTTAAATTCAGTTAACAAATTATATACTAGCTAATTCATCATGTATTATTTTTGCTTAATAATTTAAATCTTTGAGATAAATGGTATAACGTACTTAAAATTAGACAAGAAGCTAGAATGTTAATTCATAATTAGTTAAAAAAATAGATAGAAATTAGTAATAGTACTCAATATATATATATATATATATATATATATATATATATATATATATATATATATATATATATATTGTCTCCTTATTTGGATTGATGATTTGTTCTGTTTTGTATTTTTTTTTTAAGTTTTTAGCTTAATGCTAATTTATATTCATTTTATTGTATGGCCATGATTGATATCATAGTTATGCTTTAAATAATTAACTACCTGCCCGAGTTACAATGACGACAAGTTAGGATCTCTTAGCTTTATATAATAAAATGATAACACCTAATTATTGGTTAGAGTATAACACACTTTACCTTAAAATAAAATAGATTTAAAAGCGAATTCCTTAGTTTTAAACTACATAAAGTTCAATCACTTTTATCGCGATGATAACAACCTAGTAAGGTAATAAAATAATTGTCATTTAGTTAAATGACAACAAATCAATATATTTAACTATATGTACTTGGATGCTAATTTTAAGGTTTATTAAGTTTGTCAAAATATATGTTGAAAAAGTAAATAGAATCTATTTAAATTGATATATTGTTTTGTTCATAACAACATTTAATTAGTTTGAAAAAAACCTACTTAATTTTGGGAAATGGAATTTGGATACCTAATTTTTATCCGCATTATTGGATTAATTTAATTATTAAACATATTTATGTCTAAGTATGTATAAATAACATAATTCTTTTGAGCATATATTATACAACTTATGGCATAATTAATTTAGGATTTATTTAGATGAATTTTTAAGAAAATATTTTTTTATTGAATCTTTTTAAAGATTTTTTAGAGAAATAAAAATAATTTGATATTTAAATATTTCATATAAAAATATTTTTTTAGCTCTCAATTATTTTTGGGTACTACAATATACAAATATTTTTTGTTGATTTATTATGTTAAAATATCTTTTTTTAAAGTAAAAAAATCTTTAAAAAAAATTATAAATTATAACTTTAAAAAAATTATTTTTTATTTATCAATTATGTTTAAGTATTACAATATATAAATACATCTTGTTTATTTAATGTATTAAAATATCTTTTTTTAAGTAAAAAATCCTTTAAGTAAAAAATCCTTTTAATATTTTTACTATTCAAAATTTGTCAACACTACTAGAAAAATATTTTAGGGGTTATTTATTTTGTTTTTAGTGATAATAAAAATAGCTGCTAATATATTTTTTAGTAATTAGATATTAAATATCTTATATTTTTTATTAAAAATTTTAGTAATAATTATATAATTATTGATAAAAAAATTTTAATAACAACAAAAAGTATATTATTACCATTATAATTATATATAATAACAACGATAAATATATAATTATTACAAAAATATAAGTTAAATAAAATATATATTAACTATTATATTATTATCACTAAAAATATTTTTTATTATAACGAACACACTGAAAAATGAATTATTTTAAACAATATAATATAATAACCAAATAAACTCGAGTTTTAAAGCTGATATGTATCTAGCATTCAAGAAAACAAGGAAATCATGTAGTTAATGCGCATGGATCCATAGTCAACAAAGGAGAGAAAGTAGAGAGAGATAAAAGGAAAATGAGATTATTAAGTATATATTAGCTAAAAAACTAATTATTGCCTAGACTCTCTCATAACAAAATATATACCAAATATTGACAAACTAAGATAATAAGTTTTGTGACATAAAATTTCATATTATATTATTATATCTTAATTTTATTATAAAATCACATTTTTTATTATAATTAATAATATAAATAACATAGATAAGATGATACAATTTTTTGCATATACAAAAAATGCTATGTTAACAATTAATTTTAAAATTTATATATGCACATGGTAACTATATATAGAAAAAGCAAAAAAGATGTGTATTACTGTTTTTAGATAACAAGTTCAAAAAATATAAATCTCTTACTTTTGGAATAATAATATATACACATAGGTTTGTTTGGATGTTGGAAAGAAAATAAGAAGAAAGAAAATAAGAGGAAAGAAAATGAAAAGAAAAGTTAAGTTATTTGTGTGTTGTTTGGATGAATAAAAAATAGATGGAAAGAAAATAGAGGAAAAATTTTCTTTTGTTTGGATGGAAAGAAAAGTAAAAAGAAAGAAAATCATAATAGTATAAAATTATGTTAATACCCTTATCATAAAATAAATAAATATTTTTATTTATTCATATTTTATTATATTTTATAAATATTATAAAATATTATAATTTTATATATTTAATTTAAATTATTTATCTAATATATATAATATTTAAATACAAATTTCTATTATAATAATATAGTAAAACTAAATTTATATTAATATTTGTTAATAATAATATAACTAAGGGTAGTGTTGGAAATACAAAAATATAACACTTTTTTTCTAGTTTTCTTCCTTGTGATGGAAAGAAAAATTTTTTAGTGGGACCACACTAAAATTTTCTTTCTTTTCTATTTTTTTTCGTAACCAAACAAAAGAAAATATCATTTTCTACCCATTTTCTTTTCATTCATTTTCTTTCTACTCATTTTCTATCAAACCAAAGATAGTGATAGTTCTCAAAACAAATACCTTTTACATTTTATAATAAAAATTTAATTTTAATACATTGTCAGTGTAAAATAATTTTATACATGCATCTAATTACGTAACAATACATTAATAAAAATAAGTAATAACTACCTTTTATATTGACGGCATGAATTAGGACTGCACACATATCACATTGGATCGGATATAGCCTATAATTCTGTTCGATCCACACAATACTCATCGGATCAGATCGGATACAATATTCGCATTTTTTCATGTTGGACCCAATCCAATCTAATCTGCAGATCGGATTGAATATCAGGTATATGCGCATAATTCAAAATTAAAAAAACTATTTTAAGGTCCTGTTTGGCTGTTTTTATAAAAAAATGTCCAGAAAATTCATTTTTTCATCTGTCTAAACCTATTTACTCCTAAAATATTATTAATAAAAATTCTTTTGAATAACAAAAAAATAATAACACAAAATCTAAGTTTAATTATCCTAAGTTAAAATACAACATAAAAAATTAAAAATAAGATATCACAAACTATGTTATTTATACGAGACGTGCGAATATGTGGATATGCAGATCGAATCCGCGGATATCACTGTCAAATTCGCAATCCAATCCTACCATAGTGCGGATCGGATAGTACCCACAAAATTCGGATTGAATGCAGATAATTACCATAGATATGCGGATATTATCCGATTCATATGCAGTCCTAGGCCATGAATGATCATCTAAAAGAACAGATATAATTGCACGATTATGTAAAACGCTTTACAATGACATCAAAATTAAACTCTTATAATAATTGTTCTAAAATAAAAAAAAACACAAACCAAGTAAAATAAAAATTTTTGGGATACTAATACAACTAATTATATTTCTCCTTTCTGTAAAAGATGTGATTTCCTTAAAATTATATTATTATGATTAATTTAAAGAATAAATTAAAAAAATAAAATTAATACTACTTAAATAATATAATAAAATATTTTTTTAAATTTAAAAAATACAAATAAGACAAATATTGTGAATAGAAGAGAGAGAATATATCTATATATAGAATTTTTAATTACTTTACATTTTTATATAAGAGGATCCTTATTCTGTAAAAGTTTTATTTTATTTTACGTTTTTTATCCTATTATTTATAGTGTTTGTTATAGTATATAAAAGTTATTGTTTAATTATCAAAAAATTAAATAATTAATTTGAAATTTAAAAGTATAAAATTAAAAATTTTAAATATTTAAAATTATTATAAAAAATAAATTAAATAAAAATTAAAATGAAAGACACTATAAAATTAACTATTATTTATAGAAAAAAATTTTAAGTATATTAATATATTAGTATTTCAGTAATTTTTAACTGTTAATTTTAGTTATAAAAAAATATATAATATATATAATTAAGATTAACGGTTAAAATTTATTAAAATATTAGTGGATTGGTATATTTGAAAAAAACTTTATTTATATAATAATTAGATATAGTGATTGAAATTTGAAAATTTGAAATGGAAGTATTGAGACGAGATGAGATGAGATGAGATGAGATGAGATTATGATGGAATTGATGAGTGATGTGGAATATGAAGAGGCAATAGATTCTTTGTTGGAAGGAAAGGGAGAAGAGGGTGGTTGTTTGTGTGATGGAGAGTTAGGATGAGCTGTACTTTACTTTTTTCAGAAGATATTTTCTGAGTTGAGTTGCTTTGTGGGCCTCACTACTCAGAAAGTGAGACATAAACAAGTCACATGCAAACAACACTCACAACTAAGTCAGCATTATTTCGTGTATGCCCCAAAACCCATTTACACTTCAACAACCATTTACTATTTCAACAAACTTGCAAATCCATCGTGCTAAACAAAAATCTACATTTTACATAAAACTAAAAAATAAATTAAATTATAAAATTATTCAATTTAATAAAAGTTTTATAAAAATGATTGGATCATTTAAAACTATAATATTAAAAACTTTTAAAAATTAAATCAAAATTTTAACTATTATAATTTTTTTTACTAAATCGTTATAGAAAGTTTTACAAATAAGAATTAACCATAAAAAATATATTCGAATTATCTTCAAATAATATAAAATTATAATAAAATATCCAATTGTGATTAAATATCTGCTCAATTAGCAACAAACTATAATATGATTTACTTACTAATGTCAGAATTTTATTTGTCATATCATTTTTTTTGGTTATATTACTCTTTTCTGTTAATGTATAATATTTTAGTTTATAAATTTACATTTTTGTCATGCTTTTAAATAATTTAAAAATATTTTTATTATAATAAAATTTGAGAATATTTTTGTCAATAATAAAATAATTCAAATAATTTTTAATATTTTATCACATAAATAATAACAAGTTATATCAATTTTTTATTTCAAATTCTAAATAATATATTATATATAAAATTTAAAATACTTCAACTTGTAACCATTTAAATGTAATTGAGAAAGAATAAACACGTAACTGGATTAAGATAATAAGATAATTTAATTTTTCTTTTATTATATATGCGTAAAAGATTAAAATATAAAGGCTCTCTTTTTAATATATATACACTAAATAATATTTAATGATTTTCAAAAAGTCAAAATTAAATTATTCTAAATATAAATATTGTTAAAATTAAGGATAAACAAAAAAATCATTCAAATTATTTTAATCTCGACAAAAATAATTCTAAATTTTGATAAAAATTTTGTTTGTTATATTACTCTTTTTTGTTAACATAGAACGTCTAAGTTTGTAGATGTATATTTTTGTCATATTTTTAAATAATTTAATAATATTTTTATCAATAATAAAATTTAAAAATATTTTTATTTGTGATAAAATAATTTAAATTTATTTTTAGTGGTTTACCCGAAAACTAAATATACAACTTGTAAAAAAAAAAAATTGTTTTTGTGAACAAAAAAGCACTTGAATATAAGATGATATATATTGAGGGTAAACCAAAGGGCAAGAACACCCTTATAAGAGTGGGGGGAGATGCAGATGAATAATGCTACACAACAGGGCAAGTGGATATAGATAGCCATAGACTCATAGACCCTTTTCTTTTGATAATCCCTATGGACCTAAACTTCCCCACCACAGTCCCCCCTCATTAAACCCTCATATTCATTTATTCTCTACCTTTAATTCTTTATTTTCCTCACATGATATTTTTTTTAATGAAAATGTTGTTATACACTATTTTTTTGGAATAAAATATTAGATTAGTTGTTTATATTTGGATGTAATTTTATTTTATTCTTAAAATTTAAAGTATTTTTTTATTTGAATTTAAAAAATTTTTATTTATTTTTAATATAATTTTATTATGAAGTCAAAATTAAATAATTAATAGAATATGTTATATGACTGAAATATAAGAACAAGATTGATAATATAAAAAACAAATATAAACTCCAGAGATATAAAATTAATCGTAGATGTATTAATATATTTATTTATTATTTTTTTTATAATTTAAATGAAATATTTTTTATAAAACTAAGGAGAATGATAAATAAATGTATTAATATATCTACGTTTGATTTTGTGCCTTTAGAACTTGTACTTGTTCTCCAAATTATTGATCTTGTTCTTATATTGATGTTATGTAGGACATTTCGTTAATTATTTAACTTTGACTTCACAGTTGACTGAATTTTTTTTAAATTCAAATAAGACACTTTAAATCTTAAGAACAAAAAATGTTTAAACGTAAAAAATCAATTTAATACTTTATTTTTTTTTATATATGTTGGTTGTAGATTTTTTATTTTTAAGTTATGAAGTAATTGTAAACAGTAAAAAAATGAAAAAAAAAGTTCATTTTTAATATTATAAAAAAATATATTTAAGAAAAACAATATCTATACTACTTTTCCTATTCATGTTTATCGTGTATATATATTTGTTAATAATAACAAAGATAATTTTTTTTATCTTTTCTTATTATCCAATCAGGTTAATATCAAAAGTATATATTAAGAGGAGTGTATACAAAGATAATACATATAATATTTTTTTTTAGATTTAATAGTGTATTAAAGAGCGGTACAGCCAATGATTAATAGTTTAAATGACATAGTTTTTTCATACTCAATTAAAAGATTGTAAATTTGAGTCTCTTATCTTTAGTAAAAAAAAAAAAACGATAAAAATATATTTTTTTAACAAATTTTGTAACTTTAGTTAAAAATTACAAATAACGTTAAAAAATTATAAATAACTTTTTTAATAAAGAATATGTTTTTATATATTTTTAATACACTAAACAGTAATGCAATGATATTTTATTTACTTTTTAAGAATACTTTTTTTTCAATATTAAAATAGAGGAAGTATTCTGTATTCATTTCAATATGTTTTTCAAAATCAACAAATTAAAACACAAAATATTTTAATAAATGATATGAATGTATAAAATTATTATTACAGAAAATTAAATTATTATTGTTATCTAATTAAAAAATTCAAAATTATGATTTTATCTAAAATAAAATACTAAGCATTATCCAAAACAAGAAGGGCTTTTTTTTTCGGTTTTTTTTTTTGTTCAAGTTTTGTTTGCTTCCTAATCTCTCTCATAAATCTCAGAAACATCACATTGCATCATCATCAAAACCCCAAGAAGGAGGAGAGATAAACCAAAAAAAAGAAGATATTTTTAGAGAGAGAAATTGAGCACAGCCCTACAAAAAAATGCAACTAGATAAGGACTTATGCTTGTGTAGCTGAAAAAAACAATACCATTTCTCATTTCCCTTTTCTTTCTTAATTTTTCCTTGTTTTGTTTTCCCTTATTATTTTCCATTGTTGTAGAATAGTTTTTGCTTTGGAAAGCTTGCTTCTTTCACTCTCTGCAAGTGCAACACCTTTGCACCACAGAGAATAAGGAGAGAGAAAAACAAAGACTGTTGTAACATTTTTTTTTTCTACTAAAAAAAAAAAAACTCTAGCTTCCTTTTTCTTCTTCTTCACAGGTTGGAACAACTTTTGGGTTTGCATCACACACACCCTTTTTGATCTTGTCCACAAAAATGTAAGCATGATCTCTTTTCTTCTTCTTCTTCTTCTTCTTCTTCTTCTTCTTCTTCTTCTTCTTCTTCTTCTTCATGCACTTTGAAGCCCATGTTGCATTATCTTTTCCATGTAAATGGGGTGTTGTAACTGTTCTTACTTTCACCACAATTCACCAAAGTTTGTAACTTTACAAGTTTTCTTCTATGCGAGTTTTTAGCTCCTTTACTGTATGCTGTGGTGTTTAGTGCACTTATTTTGAACCTGGGTTTAAAAGCATTTATGGCATTGACTTGAAGTAATTTTTTTCATTGTTCATTATCTTTCTTTTCTTTTCTTTTTGAGATTTTTTTGAGTGTTTACATTGAAATATTGAAGCCTTATCTGTAACGGATCATGCACATGTGGTTGCCTTGGAAAATTGCTTAGTGTTTAAGGTTTATAGTGGAAGTTGGTAAGAATGGACCAATTTTATGTTCATATGGTCCTTATCTTCAACATGAAGCTTCTTTCTTGTTTCTTAATTCTTAATAGTTTGGTCAGCTGTAAAAATAGCTTGTTTTATTCCTTTTGTCTCATTTTAACCTTAAGAGAAAGAGTGTGTGTGTGTGTATATAGTGTATGTATACACACACTGTTTTTGATGACTGATTCCCTTGTTTGTGTGGATGATACCTTCTTGGTTTTCCATCATTTTCTCTAATCTATCTTCTACTTTATTCTTGTCTTATATATGTGTGGATGCATATGAGTCTTTAGTCCCTTTCCTTATCCTTAAAATGTAAATTAATTTTTGTGTTAAACCATCATTGTGAATCTCTCTAGGAAGAATGTTAGTTTGATATCAAGGACTTTGCTTTACAGTTTATTTATTTTAAGCTATTTTTTAATTTATCTTTTTGGCCACTTTAATTGGTCAATGTACACATTTAATTTCCTATAATTTTTTCCTTTTGATGATTTTGTTTTGTACCTAAAATTTATATTTAAGTGCATTTGAGAACAGAACTTGGTGGTAAGTTTTGGACTATTTGAGTATTTGGGGCTTTGAAGGTTTTCTTGTGGAATAAGTCAATTGAAGTAAATGCATGGATCATGGGGACCAAATGGCATCTTACTATATGCAGCAGAGAGGAATACCTGGTTCTGGAGCACAGCCGGAGTTTTCGGCCGGAATCCGGTCGCTGTCTAGCCCCAACCTACCATTTCAATCCGGCATTGGCAGTGGTGGATCAATTGGATCCACTATACAGCTAGAATCTTCAGGGATTTCGACCCACGGTGTCAATGTTGGTGCTCCTCCGGGGGTACCGCCTGGGGAACCTGTCAAAAGGAAGAGAGGAAGGCCAAGGAAATATGGGACTGATGGAACTGTGTTGGCTCTTACACCAACTTCGTTGAGTCATCCCGGAGCCATGACAACACCAGGCCAGAAACGGGGCCGAGGACGGCCCCCTGGGACTGGGAAGAAACAGCAATTGGCATCACTTGGTAGAAATCTCTGTTTCCACCTTTTAGTCTTAATTGTGTTAAATATGATTGTTGGTTGAAGCTAAAAGTGTTACATGGTTTCAAATTTTTAGTGTTTAAATATTTGGAGTTGAATATTATTACTTTTATATATATTTGTAGCTGCCTTAGGTGATTTGATCATGTAACAAGAAGACGCAGAAAAGCTAAGTAAGATGATCAAATGGAAGAGATCTAGAAAAGAATGAAGATGTAACCATTAAAAGAGCCTATTAGTAACCTGATTATAAACATGGTTTATGATAAGAGCTGTGGAATAGTTTGATCTACGTAGCTGACTCCACCCAATGGAAAAGCTTCTTGTTGTTAATATACTTTCCGTAATGATGAAATTTCTAACTCGGTATACAATTACATAAATTGTATACCATACATTTTTATTACACTCCAAGCTGGTGAACATCTAATAATACCTGATTTAGAACTTACTGTTTATGATAACTTTGTGGATTACTTATTTGCAGGTGAGATGATTTCTGGTTCGGCCGGGATGGGATTCACTCCTCATGTCATCAACATAGCAAGTGGAGAAGTATGTCACCTTTTTCTTTTTGGATTTCAATAAGAAATTGTGGTCATCACTAACCTATTAACCTGTTGAGTCAGCCACTGATGCAAACATCAGCTTCGGCTGCCTATATCATACCTTTTGGGTGTGGTCCTTCCCCGGACCTTGCGCTATGCATCAGGCTGCCTTTTTTATTGTTCTTCATATACTATTACGCACCACTATCACAAGACTTTTAAAGCAACAAGAATCCTAAAAGAATTTTGTATTTATGAACAAATATTATAAATTTCTGAATTATGTATTTTCTTTCAATTACATGAAATTTTAAGTAAAATATCGATATAAGTATATTGGCAGCCAAAGTTTGGCATTTGATGCTGTGAAAAAAGCACTGTGTACAATTGGTCTCTTGAATTAGTTATAAAGCTATGTATAAAATACTTAGCATATCTTCTTATTTATACCATTACAATAAAATAATGTGGCATTGTTTTCTCGCATTCAAGATATTCAACCTTGAACCTTGTTGGTTTGAGCCATATTTTCTGACATTTATCTAAATATTGGAGAATTATTCTTTTGAACTTTGTTTTTCTTTTTCTGTAGGACATTGCAACGAAAATTATGGCATTTTCTCAGCAGGGGTCTAGATTTGTGTTTATTTTGTCTGCCACCGGTGCTGTTTCCACTGTCACACTTCGCCAACCTTCAACTTCCGGTGGCTCAGTCACATATGAGGTTTGCACTATCTAAGATCATGATTGGTTTCGTTAATTTTCTTCTATTTTAAAGCTCTGGGTATGATTTTGAACTTTGTTAACTGAATCCAACTTTCAAAGTCCAACCGAACTTCGTTGCAAAAAGAAAAATAATGCATTCTCCAGCATATGCATCTGCATATCCATGCATATATGGCACCATGCTTCCCCATGTCACAAATTTATCTTAGCATGCATTCTACTCCTTTGTAGGATTCCATGATAAATTAGTTATATATTCATATATGCATATTAAACTATTGGTGAACTATTTGGCCTTTGTAGGGGCGTTTCGAGATATTGTGCCTGTCAGGCTCTTACTTGCTTACTGATAATGCTGGATCACGCAATCGAACTGGCGGACTAACTGTTTCCCTTGCTAGTCCTGACGGACGAGTCATTGGTGGAGGAGTTGGGGGAGTGCTCATTGCATCAAGTCCTGTTCAGGTAACAACAATTTCAATGCTTCCATAACATTGAATAAAGTAAAATCCATTTAACAGTTCATTTTGTTAGAGACTAATTTGTCCGGTTTAAAATCGATGAGGATCATTTTGGGGATTTACTCTATTGAATATATCTCATTACTACAATTAAATGAAAGATTTCTTTCTAAGTACTAGAATTTGGAAGATTTATGATGTTAGATTAGATCTATTCCTATTCTCCTTTGGTATATTTTTTGGTTGCTATAGACTAAACTAGTCATGACTATAGGTGATAGTTGGAAGCTTTATATGGGGTGGATCAAGAACAAAGAAGAAAAAGGAAAGCACAGAAGGGGTAGAAGCTGCTATGGAGTCGGACCACCAACCGATTCACAATCCGGTTGCACTAAACAGCATTTCGCCGAATCAAAATCTTACTCCAACCCCATCTTTGAGTCCGTGGCCGGCGTCGCGTCCCTTGGACATGCGTAATTCCCATGTTGACATTGATTTAATGCGTGGGTGACAATTTATTTTTATATACACTAGTAGTGTGTATATATTTCAAGGTTGATGGTTCATGGTTCATGGTTCATGGTTGCTCATCTAATTTTTCTTGTAGTATTTAATGACAGAATGGGAAGTAGCAACAACAGAGTAGAAGCAAAGCTGACTTTTGCAAATTGATAAGTCTAACTTATCCACCCATTATTTTGACTTGGGTTTGTACTTTTTACTCATATTTTTGTAGTTGTGAGGAATTTTAATTTCATGTTTCTTAATTGGTAATGTTGCAATTTTTATCTTATCTTAAAAATGGGAAAAAGATGGCATCATGTGATTTAGGTGGGTCAAGAGAATCAATTATGACATGTAATGTCAGTGTGAATTTTTCTCCGAATTATTTTTGGATTTAAGATCTAGGATTTAGATTAAGAAGCCGAAAACATGATATGAAAACTGTAGGGAATGTGAATGTTTAGCGCTAATGATATGGCAATAGTGAATCCTAGTGATCCAATGTTCATTCAAGATCAAATTAGTGTTAACTAAAAACATTACAAACAAGAGGGTATTCAAATCATGGTCCTTTTCTAATATTTTAAGAAAGTTACTTGTTTTCATTTTTTCTTCATAAATTTAATTAATATATAGTTGTCTACCATTGGATGAATGTATGTTTAATGTGTCCGTTTGATTTACAAGGCAATTTGAGTCCATAAAAAAAAAGTTTATCTTGTTTTTCATGTGACAATATTTCCATATCTAATTTATAGATAACTCAAGCTAGTAGCTAACCTTGTTAGTGTTAAAAGAGTACATAATTTATGATTAGTTAGTGAATTTAAAAGGTACAGCTATCTAGCAATCAATTACAGAAAGAAGAAATTGAAGTTTTGATAACATAGTGGAGAATCTTGATTTTGCATCAAATCCATTTACTGGTCAACAATTTTGGCGACCCCCACATGCATTGGATAATGCCACAGGGGGTGAGTCCTTGGAATAGTGTTAAGATAAAATCATTTATGATGGTGCAGTATAGATAAAATAATTTGTCTTGTGACTGTTGTACATAGGCATTATAAGAAATAAAAGCTGCCAAAACATGGCTAAAAACAGTACTCTAAATTTTACCTTAAGTTCATAAGAGGGCCCTCTAATTCTCTGGTGATTTGAGTGTAAATAGTTATAACTTATACAAAGCAAACGCTTGAAATATGGAATTTTTTTTTCATTTTTTGGTATTTTGAGAAAAAATAAAATTTTTTATTATATGTTATTTATTTTGTTTTATCTCAATAATATGGATGATGGATCAGTTTGAGATTAGTTTTTATTTTATTTTATTTTTAAATTTTAAATTTAAAAATAATAGTGAAATCTATAATACTAACATAGAAAACAATTAATAAATCAGAGTAAGATTACTGACTTATTCTGAAAGTATCAAAGAATTTCTTTTAAATATATTCCATGAGAATATGATTTTGAGTCTTTTTTTACTATATTCTATGACTCAAAAGGTATATTCTAACTTTAATAAATGGATCAATATTCTATTTATTTAAACTTTTTCTTACAAAAGATATAAGAAAGACTGAAATTGGTTTAATTATTTTAGAAGGCCTTACATTTTTACTTGGTTCTTAGTTTTTTTTTTATCAAAAATAAAGAAATTTGAACCCACACCTTCTTAGATGAGTATGAAAAGATTATACGATTTAAGTTATAATTCATTGGCAATTCTTATATATAGTTTAAATAGTGTTTCCTGTTCGCAGGTTTAGTTCTTCATCGGTTATCCTTAATTTATTTCTTTGCAGTTGAGAAAGGCTTTAATATGTGGTGCGTTCACAGAAGCTTCACTCGTTTCATTGTAAAAGTTATACGCATCATTCATATGTGATTGTTATGATTTGTGTGTTTACATGCTAATTTAGACCAACAAAGAATATACATATATATAATGTGTAAGAAAGTTTATATTTACAACATAATCAAAACAACATTCTTAAATGAAACATCGCATAACATAATCACTTAGCTAGAACATAGAATCAAGTAATGTCCATGCCACCCCATTAAAAAACATTAAGCATCTGATGCCAACATCCGGGGAGCAAGCAAATCAAACTAGAATCATAAAGCAATAAAACAGAGCCTATAACAAAACAAACCACAATGACAACTTTAACAACCTAACAAAAAGAAGATATATAGATATATTGATTTTGGAAAGGAAAACGAGAGACTAGGATTATACATAACATAAATTATAACATTAAATAAGTAGCAAAATTGGTGAAAATATTGCAGTAATTAAGAAACACAATTTAAAAGAAAAAGATATATAGATTATATACCCTACTCTTCCTGTCTACAACTACTTGGAAGTGACAACAAAGACTCATTAAACATGACTAAAACTGTATCTTTATCACAAAAATCCAGTTTGAACTCTTCTAATTCTTCTAATACTTGGAAGTATTTTTGTGTTCATTTATTATGTGAAAAACATATTTTTTTTTAAAGAAAAAAACTTTTAAAAAAAGATATAAATTATAACTTCTCAAACAAATAATTTTTTTATTTTTCTAATATTTTTATTTTTACTATTAAAATTTATCAAACACACTAAAAAATAAAAAACAAAATTTTTGTTAATTTTTTTTTATCAATTTAATGACATATAAATAAGCACTTTTTATTTAGATAGGATAAAGATTATAACTTAAATTACTACCACTTAAATAATTGAAAATAAAAATCCAAATTGATTTAAATTGAAAAGTTTAATAATATTTAGTAAGAGTTAATAGTCAAATTAGTCCCTGAAAGATAAGACATTTTTTAAATTTATCTCTAAAATTTTTTTTCAACCAAATTGATCTTTAAAAATTACGAATTAATCATATTGTCCTCCAGTTACTCCATTAACATTTTCTTTCAAAGATTGTTGTTGTAAAGCGTGAATTAATAACATAGAAAAAAAATAGAACTAGAGCCTATAATGATAATTTTATATATATGAGAAATTTCAAAAATATTATTTGTACACTAAAATTAACCATTAAAATTAACCATCAATGTATTTGTGTATAAATATATGTGTAGTTTAATTTATTTTTAATGTGTATTTATATTCTAACATGTATTTTTATACTGATGAGTGATTTTGTTGTAAACGTAACAAAAAATAGAATAGAATATGTAAAAAGGCTCATATATTTGACAACATATATTATGATACAAATAGGTTTACAAACAAAACAAAACATGACATAACATAATAATCATTAAATTACAACATAGAAAATTAGAAACACAAACATGTGAATGCACTTCAACCCATATGGATACAACATCAAGCATCAGACCAAGTAATGTCCATGCCACCCCATTGATCATGTGGTACACCCAATGCTTCCCAAACAGCCTTAGAGGCATCAACAATGTTGTTCTTACAAGGAGGTTGGTAATCATGGTCCTCATCACACCCCTTTCTTGAGTCACACTCATCCACCACCATCGCCACCACGCTCCTCCCATTCGCGCTGATCCTAATGTTGTTTAGACACCTGCTCTTATTGTTGAACCATCCTGTTGACAGGGCTACTACCGGAGTGTCGTCCGGGTGGTACTTGTTGTCACACTCTGAAGGGCCGCCGCCGTCTCCACCTTTCTGGAAGCTGTTAAGTGTGAGATAGGCCTTTGTTTGGGCTGTCACTTGTGGCGAACATTCGTAGGTTGTGTATACCTTGCCTTGCAAGCAACAATCCGAATCATCTTCTTGGTTGCACTGTCCTGGAGGAGGTTTCTTCCCTATGATTCGGCCGCTTGGGCGACATTTTTGTGCTTCGGAGAACATGCAATTTGTGATAATTATAAAAGTGATGAGGAAAATTAAGGGTGCCTTGGAGCAAAAACTCTTCATTTCTTTTAATTGTTTCTTTAACCTTTTTTGTACCTCTCTATTATATGTCTCTTCTTTTGTAGTTTTTATTTTGAGAAGTGAAGAGTTGATGCATATAGTGGGATTTTAAGGAGCATATATATAGAGAGGGTTAGAGTTAGACATTAATAACTAACTTGCACATCACGTAAATTCATTTGGTTATCATTGATTATTACATAAAAGATCATTTTGGGGGTCAAGGAAACAAAGTTCGCTAATATTTATTGGAATGATTTTTTGGCTATTTGTTAATTTTGTTGGATTTTGAATGCAAAACGGTTACTTATTATATTAAAGAAGGAATTAGTTTTGTTGTGATAAAAATTACAAATTTAATGATAATTTAATTTTTATTTTATCTTTTTCCAACTTTAAGTATACTCACGATTTTCATTTAATTTCATTGATTTTTTTTTTTGTTAATAGTTTTGTGTTGTATAAATACATCGAGTTTACTATTTTTTTCCCAATTAATAATGGGCAACCTTGATTCTAACCATTTATATTCATATTTATTTATTTTTGGGGGGTCAACGAATCACCTTTGTTTTTTGGTCACGAACCAATGATCTTTTATTAAGAGTCCTATTTTCTGGCCTATTATTTATATAGAGGTATCAGCTTAAACCCAACTACAAAATGGACTAAATACGGTTTCGTCCAAATTATTAGCTGTAGTTATTACAAAAAAGAGAAGTTATTAGCTGTAGACTGTAATTTAAAAATGAACTATAATTTGGGTTTGAATAGGGTTGAAGAGGTTAGCCCAAGACAAAAAAAAAAAACAAAAACAAAAACAAAAACAAAAGAACTCTATTGCGTGCTCATCTTATATTTTATTTTGGTTTCCTGTTTTTGAAAAATTAGTGTTTTAGTTTTATAAAAATAAGGACGGAAATTGGGAAGAGAATGATTTTAGGAATAAAGGATCAAATTACAGTTTATGTAAAATTTAATTATATATATATATATATATATATATATATATATATATATATATATATATATATATATATATATATATATATATATATAAATACATCGCATGTAAAAATCATTCTAATTATTAGATGACATATGATAATGATATTATCACTATTATTTTTTAAGATGTCATTTTATATATAATTTTTTGTATTATATATTTATATGATTTTGTAAAATAAAACAATATTAAAATAGAAATGAAATATCCATATATGGATAGCCAAACAATCACATTCATAAAATAGAAATGAAATATTCATATACTAAAGTGATGAATAATATTGTGGTAGCTTCGTTCAATGAAGTGTATAAATAATATATTTGATAAATAATAATATACTCTTTTAATTCATGTATGTTTAATTAAAAAATAAATAATATATATAAATAATTAGCTTGATATATATATATTGTTGTTTTCAATATATTAAATAATAAAATTAGATTTTTCAAAAAAAAAAAGAAGAAAGAGTATAAGAGATAGGGTTAATTATAATAAAGGAAGATATAGATAAGGGCTCCAACTATATACATGATAACATGAATGTACTAAGTAGGAAGTGCAAAATGGGGTCAACAAGTATGTAGATATGCAAATTGGTGGCCAATTATTCAGAGCAATATGTGGAAAATAAATTGACCCAACATCAGAAAAAAGCAGTATATGAAATATTACAAAGTGACAAAAATATCCTCAAATTAAGGGAAGTAATAGAAAGAGGAGTTGAGTTATGTGGTGTAGGTGTAGTGTAATTGGTACTAGATGTATGGTGAGTGGGGTGAAAAGGAAGAACTAAAGAAGTATGAGGGAACTGTTGTTTAGATGGTGTTAGAGTTGTTTGAGTAAAAAGAATGGAATATGGAAATTGATTCTCATCAAAGAGAACATGATGAGTGATAATCACTTTGCCAGATTTAAGAAGGCATTTATAACTCTTTATGGTTTGGTGCATAGCCTAAAAAGACAGATAATTCAGATTTAGAGTCAAATTTATTAGATAAAAAAATCCAAAAATTCTAAGAAAGCGATAATCAGGGCTGTGATGATGTAAAGGCTCATAAGGTGTATTTGGAGATGGCAATCTGTTTATCACATAAGTTGCCGAAAGAAAAGCATCATCCCAATGGACAAGGGGAATAGATGCCCGAGCAAGCATATCAAGACCTCTTTCAGTGATGTGCCTATGCTTGCGCTCAACACACCCATTTTGCTGGTGTGGACAAGAGAATCTATGAGAAATACCTTGGACAACAAGAAACTCAAAAAATTGTTTTCTTTGAGTATTAATATTATTATGTCACTTTGGTGCACCGTTCGACTAGGTCCATTCAATTATGTTAAGGTCAGCTAATTTATTGAATGATATTCAATGCATTTTTTTGTATAAAGTTGCAATGTTTCTCTTAATTGGTGGCTGGAATTTCCTTCAAAGTTGTTCTTTTTTCTGTGAAGTGGAGGTGAAACACCAATAGTTTTGAGCCATGTTGTGTATGAAAAGATGAAGAAGAGGTACCCTAAGTTCGTGGAGCATGGATTGTTGTACATAAGGGTCTTAGGTGAAGATGATAATCCTTCTTCTCTAATTGGCCGTGGCTGGAAATCAACCTTCTTGATCTCAGATAAGACCATAGTTGAGCAAAAGTTTCATCTTTTCTCAAACTATGCCATAAATTTGCCTTATTTGTGGAACATGCATGGCTTATATGAATCAGATATGAAAGGTATCATAAGCTTGTGATTTAAGCAAGGAACTTGTGGTGTAAGTGTGAGTGAGATTAGAGAGAAGAAGAGCAAGGAAAGACTGTGATTCTTGTGTATTAGTTTCACTGTGATACAGAGTTTGGTTTATATACAGAGAAGTGCAGGGGAGTGTGATTAATATTGACTAATTAAAAATTAATTCTTTATATCAATTCAAAAATATATCTAGCATATTTTAGTTAAATCATAAAAATTATATATATATATATATATATATACTTTTAAAAATAGAAAATAGTCGATCGAATAGAATTTTACTGCTTACAAAAATTGAGAATATATATATACTTTTTTTCTATAGTTAAATTGAGAGTGATATAATATAAATGGATACAAAACAAAATAACTCAAAAATTTTGACTTGTCATTTGTCAAGCTAATTAACAAATAGAACAGAACAAGAAAAAAATAAATAAAATGTAGATGTAATAATAATAGCAACACATACATATATACACAAGAATTAATAATAACAAGATATGGAGTTAAACAAATTGGTTGAATAATTCCTTACCCCAAAATGCAGCAATTAAGAAGATGCAGGAAGTGAGAAAGAGAGAAGAGAGGAGAGGGGGCCATGCAAATTTTACCAAAATGAAATTAGAAAAAAGGAATAAGATAAAAATAAGAGTAACTTGGGTTTCCATTTTCTTGTAAGAGAAGATCAAATGTTAAGTGTTGTGTGTGCCCCCCTTTTCTATGTTCATTGTCTATTTCTATATATCTCACACACTAACTTCCACTTCTCTCTGAAACAAAACAATCCCCCTATAAGAATTAAAGAAAACAAAATTTTAATGTTGAATTAAAATAAATCCAAACATTTTAATAATTTCTTCCAATATCATTAGATACCAATTTGACTTCACACCTTATAATTTCTTGTCATTGCAGATGCATGATTCATAACTTAAAATATATGATGCAATAACGTTTAAACAAATACAGTTAATAACAAAAACTGATAAGATTTTTTATTAGAAGATAGTCTAATAATTATATTAAAATAGATATTAATTAGAAGATGATGCATGTTTGCATTGTAGTCTACTATTAATTAGAATAGATGATTAAAAAAACTAAAACTATATAAAAATTACAATTTATAAAATAAATTAATTTAACAATAAAATACTATAATTGATATATCATTCATTCTCACTTACATGAAAACCTAGATATCAATTTTCATATATATAAAATAGATATACTGTATATTCAAAGTCACTCTTCCTTACAAAATCTTATATTATTTTTTATTTTATATACAAATTTTAAAAATTGAATCTTGGATCTTTATAATTTTTTTCTATCCCTCATCCTATAATCTATAAAGAAAAACAAATATATATATGTATGTCATGATTATGGCCAAATTAAATAAACAATTTAATTAAATTTAAAAAAAAAACTTAAATAATAAATACTTATATTAAAAGTAACATATAATTTATAAATAAGTTATTTTGTATTTAATTTTTTAGTTTTAAAAGTATTTATTTTAAAAAAATAATAAAATTTTTTTTATTATAAGATAAATAATTTTTTTTAACTTCTCTATAAACAGTTAAATAACTTTTTAAAAAATCATAATTTGATTTTGAAAATTATACCAAACATTAATGATACAATTTTTCATAAACTAAAAATTACTTATGAACCTATCCAAACTTACTCTATATTACAGAGACTATAATATTTTAAAATTAAAATAATATTTTTTATTATTAAAAATATTTTTTTAAAAAAATATTGCTTAACAATAAAAAGATATATACATAATTATAATCTGTTTTTTTTCTTTTATATTAAATTTGAGAGAGTGAGAGTATTTCTTTTGGTGATAGAGTGAGACTAGGAGAGGTCACAGAAGATTTTGTTTTTGATATTGGAGTAGTAACGAGGTAGGCAACAGAGTGGTCCCTGAAGTTGTCCTCGAGGATCAAAGTAATCCCTGAAGTTAAAAATTTGTCTGGATCGTCCCTGAAGTTGATCTCCGGTACTCATAGTGGTCCTTCCGGTGAACTTCGTCCAACTGGCGCAACCGGAAAGCTGAGGTGGCGTCGTTGGTGACACGTTAGCAGCCCAACGGCTAGCTGACGTGGCCTAGTAAACGTTTTGGAGTCAATTTGGTCCCTAATTTAACTTTAAAAACCCTAACCCCCAAATTGACTCTGTTCTCCTTTCTTCTCCGTCGCACACGCTTTTCTTGTCTTCTCTCTGATCCTCTCCGTCGCACTAGAGGTGAGTCTTGAGTGTTGTCTTCATCATCGAACACTAGTGTTGATGGCTAGCGCAAGCAACGCAGCTGGGAGCTCCAACAACCCAAGATCATTTAGAAGCATCATGAGGAGGATGAATAGAAACAGAGATGCACGTCTGCCAGAATGGTGTGCATGCGGGGCGAGGCCAGTGCTGCGATGGTCAGCGACGGATTCTAATCCAGGGAGACCGTTTGTGGGTTGCCCAAACTACAATGTAAGTGCTTGATGCTGTTCCTTGTGGTAAATCTAGAGGTTGGTTGATTCACTTTCCTGGGTTTAGACTGCAGGAAAGAGGTGGTGTGGGTTGTTTCTCTGGGTGGACAAAATTCTGGAAGAAGATGCGGTGACATGTGATGGTAGAACAAGCTCCTCAAATGACAACGAAGAATGGAAGATGAAGATTGCTTGGAAACTTGGAAGACTAGAGTCTGAAGTTAGAGTTCTGAAAATGGGGGGAATTTTCTTGTTTACATGTATGCTGCTGCTGCTGGTTACAGTTGTTGTGCTTGTCTTAAGATTGGATAGGCAGCAGAGTCAATTGTATGTAGCCAAAAATTAAGTGAAATGTGATATGCATATGTTGTTCTGTTAATGTAATTTAACTTGTCATTTTGGTTGAAAGGAATGCAGATTAAACTGTTTTACATGACTGTCCAAGAGTAATTTGGAATATGAATAAAGTAGAGGTTATATGTAGAAATAACTGTTCCTGCAGGACTAATGGAATCCTCTAATCAATGAGGCCATAATAATCTTTAATCATATATTAATGCAGTAAACATATACAAAATAGGCAAGAAAGAGCCATGGCAATATTGTGCAAATCTGTCAGCAGTTCTCAACATATTGAGAACACAAGTTTTGAACAAAAAAGATCCCCAACACTTGGGTTCTAAATGCAGAAAGTACACTGCTTCATCAAAAAAGTTAAACAAAATAATGTTCTCCTAAACATAATAAACCTAGTCTTCATTTTTGGTTTCTTGGTGGTCTGAATCCAGGATTCGGAACAAACTTCATGAAGTTAAAAAGTCTTGTTACGGTCCCCTGTGATGCACCTTGCATAGGATGAGCCGGAGGAAGAGTTGTGGGTTGAGTGGTTGCTGGTGGGGTGGCAGCAGGTGGAGTGGTTGCTGCTTGAAAGCAGCTTCCTGGAGTTGCCTTTTCTTGTTTGGATGACTTCCTTTTGGGAGGCAGTTTTGGTGGCCTCACAGGAGAAGGCAATACCTATTAGTGAAGGGATGTATAATAGTTACTAAAAGTGGAGAAGAACATGCAGATAATAAGATTGAATGTGATATAAATTTGTAACCTCTTGAGAGTCATCGGTTTGTGACAATGGTGGTTGAGTGGCTTCAAGTTGAATTTCGGTGGGGCTTCTGGGACAACACTGGCTTCACCACCATTAGCAGCTGGAGGTTGGACAGCAGCAGCCTCTGCAGCAGGAGCCTTAGCTGCAGCAGCAGCCTTAGCAGCAGCAGCAGCCACCTCATCAGCAGCTCTCTTTCCGCAGTTTCTCTTGGTGTGTCCCGATTCACCACAATAACGACAGTGACCCTTTTGATAGATTCTTTTCATCTTCTTTCTCTCCTTTTTACCCCCACTTGGCTCCTCATCTGCATCCTTTCTTCTTTTTTTCGTAAGTGGACCTGGTTTCTTTTTGAATTTAGGTGCTTGTGGTCTGTTATGTGGTGACTTTTCCCATAGGGCTTGACCTGAGATTGGGTTGATATGGAAGGCATATGTGTTATTATATGCCTCCATTGTCAACCACTGATGACAAAACTCCTCTGGTCTTCTATCAACCCTTGCCAATGCAGCACAAGCATGCACACACGGCATCCCTAAATAACATTATCATAAGTCCAAAGATTACCAATATTAAGCCAACAGTCAAGAAAAAAAAATAACAAAGGAAGAAACTAGTAAAAGTATCTCACCACTCAATTGCCAAAAACCACATGTGCAGAGCCTCTTTCCCAGATCAACAACCATGTTTGTCGGCCACCCGTGAACCTCGAATTTCTCGTACTCAGAGTCACCAGACCACATCGGGACCCAACTCTTTGACTCCTTCCTTATTTTTTCCAATCTGCTGCGCTGTATAGGTGGCAGAAGACCAGTGTTGGAATTAAGCTTCACTTTGTTCCTAGCGATTGACCTCATTGCATACAGTCTGACTTCCTCTAACAGTGTAATGATAGGTTTGGCTCTAGCTTCTTTGATCCTTGAGTTGAAGACTTCACAAGCATTGTTGCAGATATTGTCTATTTTAGGTGCGTTGCTAAAGAAAGCCCGGCTCCAAGAGTCTCTAGGCCACTTGTTCAAATACTCCCAAGCTTCTTTGTTAACCCTCTCAATCTTTTTTATACTCTCTAGGAACCCATCTTGGCTGGTGCACCTTGCACACTCCCATAGCAACCCTCTCAACTGGAGATCTTTCCACTGCTTATTGAAGTTCTTCCATAAGTGCCACACACAGAATCTGTGATGGACACCAGGAAAAACTTCCTTAACAGCATGGATTAGGCCCTGATTTCAGAAAAGAAAACAGTTACATACAACTTATCGAGCATCAAAGTGATCCCTTTAGTTCCATAAGTGACATCAATTTGGTCCCCTAAGTTTTATACGTGACATCAACTTAGTCCCTGAAGTTTCATAAGTGACATCAATTTAGTCCCTGTTCGTTGCAGTACATATCAGTTCGATATATATATACCAGTTCACCCAGCAGTAGTCCATCTATTTAGTCAAAGCATTTGTACATTACAGCAAAATTATACAACAACACAACAGTTCATTATAACACAGCAGTTCAGTAGTTCACCATATGTAAAACAAAATTATACAACAACAAAACAAAGAAAACATGGACCAGCCTAGACAAATTATATCAGAGCAGCAGAGCAGCCTATACAAGTTATGTACTCCATGCAATTAGTCATGTTAATATCAGAGCAGCCTATACAAATTATACAACAACAAAATTTAAATAAAAAAATGGATAAAATGTACCTTCTGCATATCTGAAATGAAATAGAGCTTGTTTTGCTTATAATCTCCCAAGTCTTGATGAAGTAATTCCAAGAACCACCTCCAGTTTTCAGTATTTTCAATAGGGACAATTGCATATGCAATCACATATATGTGATTGTTTGCGTCTTGTCCAATTGCAGACAAGATCTGGCCACCATGCTGGGTCTTCAGAAAAGCTCCATCCAAGCCTATGAGCGGTCTGCAGCCAGCCAAAAATCCCTTCTTACAGGCATCCAAGCAGATGTACATCTTTTCAAATATTGGTTCATCATCGGGGTTGGGCTGAGGGATAACTCCAACTGTGACAGTAGAGCCTGGGTTACTCCTAAGCAGTGTCAGCCCATAATCCCTTACCATCCCATACTGGGCAGCAGCATCACCATACACAACAGCCCTAGCATCTCCTAAGGCCCTAGTCAGTGAACACTTGCTTAGTTCCAAGTCACATTTTGTCTTAAAATACTGAGCAGCCTCACAGTGTCTTAAGTTAGGATATTTTCGTAGCTTCTTTACCAATTTCCCCGCCAGCCACTTCCTATTAGCCAACCTATTTTTGGTTTCCCTTGCACAAGTGTGATCATCATTGAACGTCTTGATCTGCCAGTAATTGTTCTCAATGTTGTTAGCAGCATAGACAAGCCATCCACAGTTCTCATCCTTACACACTGCTCTCATCCTCACATTATCATTCTTTTTAAACCAAATCCTCCGACCCTCTTGTATACAATATTCACGCACAGCCTCTTTGAACTCCATCTTTGTAGTAAAAGTCATTCCAACAGCAAGCCTAAGCTCCCCAAACCTACCTCCATCTCTGAACACAGGGAAAACCTCATCTGAATCAACCTCCTCCAATTCATCCTCAGAATTTGGAGGAGTCTTCAGTTCTTCTGAGTGCCATGAGTCTCCACCATCAGATTCCTCATAACCTTCATCTTGGGCATCATCATATGCTCCCATGGACCCGAACCTAGGAACTGGGCCAAAAAAATGTGCATCATCCTCAGAGCCTGAGTCAGCACACACGGGACCATCATCCTCAACCATTACATCCCTCTTTTGTTTAGAAGTTTTCTTAGCTTTCCTGGTTCTCTCCTTCACATCTATCTTTTTCTTTCCTGCTAATCTCTCCATACCCACATCTTCCTCACTAGACACTAAATCATCATCAGGCCGATATGGTTCATCCTCCTCACAACCATCACTCGCTTTACTCTCTGAGGAATCCTCTGAACTAGACAATGCAACATGTTCTGTTTGGGGCTGTTTTCCTTTACCATTACCTCTTACACTAGCTCCACTAGCAGCTGCTCTTGTTAATGGCCTCCTTCCACATGGTTTTGGTGCTGCAGATTTTACATTCCTAGTCCCTCTCCTTGGTACAGCAGACTTCTTGCTCTCTTTTGATTTTGACCATGGTTTAGGCATTTCAGTTGGTAGCGACATTTTTTTGGGTGGGTTTTTTGGCTTGGTTTTACTGGGTTGAGTCACTGTTTTTGGGGGTAGATTGGGATTTGGCATAGGAGTTGCAGTGGGGTGGTGGTGTATTTTTTTGGCTGGTTTACTAACAGTAACTGAAATAGGTGGAAGCTTTGTAGTTGAGTCTGGTTTTTCGGTGGGAATAGTGCTGTGAATTGGTGTAGAGGTTGTAGTAGATGCTGCTGTGGTGGGAATTGGCTCTGCATTATCATTGGTGGTGGGGTTTGGGGTGGGATTCAAATCCTGTATCACCAAGATCTCCTCCTTCCCTTTAGATGAAACTGCCTCTGCTTCCTCAATGTAAAGAGGTTCTGAGATTCCATGCTCATAGTAAACATGAACAACCCCCTTGTTCTGCTGACCAAGGTAGCACATCTCCATTAGCTCCTTGTCATTTGTTAGAGCCCTTAGACCATTTTGCAACGCCCTATTAGGAACCAGCCACCATGTTTGAGTGACCTTGTCATATCCAAGATCCTTGTGGTAGTCTCGGACAAAGAAGACGTCCAGTTTATCTGGATCAAGTCCTGGCAACTCAGAGACATCTCCACCATTGTAAGTCACACCTCCATCATCAGTGATGAATGATCCTCCGTGGTGAAATATGATGGTAAGCAAATCATCACCCATCTGCAATTTAAAATTTTTTTATCTTATATCAGCCTCCCTGAACTTCAACCACATTACCAACTTACTACCTCCATAACTAAAACTACAACAGCAGTAAACCCTTGGACAAAAAAAAAACAAGTTTCCATCTTAACAAAAAACCCCCTTACTTAGCCTAGCCACTAAGAAACCTCCTCCCGATCAAACCCTAGCCAATACCTTAAAACACAAGCATGCATTCCTAGACAAAACACTCCAAGAAAACGTTTTTTCCCCTTCTGAAGAATAGATTAACAACAAAATTCAAAAAACAGAGCTTCACCACACATTTAAATTTTTTTGGCATACCTTTATCAGAGAAACCCGTCTTCACAACTCCCTGCCTGATGCAGATGATGAATGCGATCCTCTGGAGCTTACGTTCTCCACCCAAATACTCTCTGGTGAAGGCAACAGCACTGGCGCCAGTGAAGAGGGTAACGGAGAAGAAGGGAGCTCTGCTTTGTGTTGTGTTTGTGTGTTTGAGTGTGGGAGACGAGACGTTAGTGAAACGTTGAGGGTGGGGGTTTTTTCCGCATAAAACGACGACGTTTTATGTCTTTTTGGCGCCACCCACGAAACGACGTCGTTTTGGCGTGCTAACGTGTCACCAACGATGCCACCTCAGCTTTCCGGTTGCGCCAGGTGGACGAAATTCACCGGAAGGACCACTATGAGTACCGGAGATCAACTTCAGGGACGATCCAGACAAATTTTTAACTTTAGGGATTACTTTGATCCTCGAGGACAACTTCAGGGACTACTCTGATTCCTACCTCGAGTAGTAACTGTGTTTTTTTTAAATGTGGGTTGATGGGGTGTTATTCTTAAATATGGGATCGTTTAATTAGATAAACAAAAATCAGACCGTCCGATATATGAGGATACAGAAATCGGATTAAGGGATTTGTGAAATCGGACTGAGGGATTTCTGTTAAAAAAATTAAAAAATTTGAAGTATAGAAATTAGACCCTCCGATTTGTGTATCTTCCAAACTTTCGAAAAAAAACAAAAACTACAATATTAAGGTATATCACTACTTTTACTTCATACATGCCAAGCTTATCAAATATAAAAAAAATTGAAAATATAGAGTCTATTTTTATTAGTACCATTTGGATTTGGCGTGAAACAAAATAAAAACCGAGACTTTTTAAGACTAATGTAGTAATGTCAAGTTTACTCTGACTCTTACTTACCAAGTTACCATATTTGGAAAACCCATTACAACCCGATTTGCTTTCTCTCTTTGGCGCCTTTAGCACACAGTAGACAACCAAGGCAGAATAGCTTTGCCATTGTCTGTCTTCTGCAACCTACTCTCTCTTTTTTTCTTTCTTTTTTTCCACGTTCCTTCCTCCCTAAGCTGTTCTAAAAAACCATTTTTCTGCGGAAGGTAAAAAGGAGCAGGAAGAAAGAAGAAAAATTAACAAAAAAAGGCTTCTTTTTGGTTCAGCATGGTGATCGTTAATGGTGTTGCTAGCAGAACAAGAAGCAAGAAGAAAAATAGGTCTTTGAATCCGTCACCGATTGGATCAGGATCCCGAAACGTGTTTCCTATTGATGGTGCTGGAACTTCTGCCAACGATCCTATAATCGTTGGTTTGATTGATAGTAGTAGTGATGAAGGCACTGATAACATTGATGAAGGCCGTGGAAGAAGTTTGGACTGGGATTTTGGGCTTTCAAGTGAGTCAGAGGATGAGGGAGAAGGTTCAGCCTCAGCATCAATTTCATCTTCAGGCAGTGATGATGATGCAGCTGATGAGGGGTTGCAGAAGCTTCATCATGGGTATGTTAATGAAGCGAAGAAGGAAGAAGTTCAAGAAAGAAACGTGTTTCCTATTGATGGTGCTGGAACTTCTGCCAACGATCCTATAATCGTTAGTTTGAGTGAGAGTATTAGTGAGGAAGGCACTGATAACAGTGACGAGGGCCGTGGAAGAAGTTTGGACTGGGATTTTGGGCTTTCAAGTGAGTCAGAGGATGAGGGAGAAAGTTCAGCTTCAGCATCAACTTCATCTTCAGGCAGTGATGATAGTGGTTCAAGTTCTTTTGATGATGAGGATGAAGAGGGGGAAAATGAGAAGAGGAGATGTAAGAGGAGGAAGAAGGAGAAGAAGAGAAGAGAGCCAACTTTTGAGTCTCATAGCAATAAAGTTTTGAGCTGTGACGAGGTGATTGTGGAAACTGAATGCTCTGGAATTCGCAAGAAGAATGGTGAGAATAAGAACAATTCATCCTCAACCGAGAATAATGTGTTTGATCATCAGCAAGAGAAAATGCTACCAAAGGATGCAGATTGTGCTAGTGTTCTCTTTAGAGAACGCAATATGGAGGGTTGTTCTTCAGAAAAAAATGAAGATAAGGAAAAGAATGTAGCCAAGAAATCGGTGGAAGTTTGTTCTTCAAAAAAGAATGAAGATAAGGAAGAGAATGTAGCTATGAAACCAGTGGAGGGTTGTTCTTCAGAAAAGAATGACGATAAGAAAAAGAATGTAGCTAAGAAACCAGGGGAGGGTTGTTCTTCAAAGAAGAACGAAGACAAAGGAAACAAGGTGGCAAAGAAACCAATGCCGGCAGGGAATAGAGCACGGAAGAGAGTGGAAAGAACAGGAGAAAATGTTGGTGCTGATATTGAAGCCTCTTCCCAAAAGCGTTCGCATCCATCCCTGCCTGAGGAGGATGATTCAGAAAAGGATGAAAAGAAATCGGTAAAATAGAAGGGTCGTGAAAGTGTGTCTGATTTTGTGGCAAAGGACAAAGGGGACTCACCGATGATCGATGAAAGAGTGCCGATGAATGATGAAAGAATGGAGAGTGCATAGGAAGAGAGGGAGAACAAGAAGGAAGGAGAGGCTGAAGGGAAGCATAAGGCCGGGGCGGATTGCGAAAGTAGTTACAAAGAGAGGGAGCAACATAGAGTGACAACAAATCCATCTAGGCCAAAGGAGGCACGTTGATTGAACTTCTTGCTGAATGCTTTCGGATTAAGCATTATCCAGATAATGTTCATAAGCAAGATACAATCTCAAAGGAACCAGCTCTCAATGTTCAGAGAAAATTTTTTGTTCCAAATAAAGTGCCAATTGAAAAAACTGAATTTGAGAAGGAGAGGGATATGTTGTGGGAAGAAATGGATGCTTTGCTCAGACTAGGTGAAGTTGACTCCTTGGTAAGTCATCTTTCGTTTACTGAAACACTAAATAAAATGTCTAACTTATAATAATATTGAATGTTGGATTTTGTATCTGTGTTTTTATGTGCAATAATAGTGGTAGGTGCATTGTATTATTTTCAATGGTTGATTAATTTTCTGAAATTTTGGTGAGTTGTTAAATGTTCAAAGAGTTGATGTAACTAGTAACGAGTCGTGTTAGGAGTAAGAGTTGCTGTGGCATTATTAGTTATGATAGTTAGTCTATATATTAATCATATACTGCAGTGTAAGAAAACAATTAAGATCACAATTTCATTGATCACATTTTCATTCTCTCTGATTTCTCATCTCATAGCCTTAGGCCTGATACCTTTATAAGTTGATGAAGGCCATTCACTAAATAGCCATTTACATTGTAATTAAAACATATTACGGTCATAAGCTTCTTTTAATCTTTGACGTTCTAAAAGATATATATCATAATTTATGTTATGAACTGCAAGTTGGCTGTGTTGAGACTGTCGAAACGCAACAGAACACAGAGACTCCAGCAACCCATTGTAACTTGTAAGCACAAGTTTGTCCATGATGAAGAGACTGGAATATATTGCATACTCTGCCATTAGATGGTCATACACATAAAAGGCATGCCGGTACCCTTTGTAAGTAGACTTCATTGATGAACTAGGACATCAAGGTTGATGTGAACTATTATCTCTTGAACTATAATACTCACTTCATCCAATAATCAATGCTTAATTTTGTTAATTGATGCCTTGTGTTGATTTGAACTATGGGATGAGCTTGTTTGCATGCTTCTGTTGTACATAATACAGGTGAGTGAGTATCCAAGAGAAGGATCAAGAAAGAAGCTGCTATCTGATGGGCCTAATGGCTTATGCTTTGATGATGCTCCATTCGGTGTCCGAGAAGGTGGTTACTGTAACAAGGAAGGCACAGTTTGGGACCTGATTCCAGCAGATACTAAGCAAAACCTGTATGCTCATCAGCTTGAAGGTTTTGAATTCCTTTGGAAAAACTTGGTAGAAACCATGGAGCTTCCTAAATTGAAGAGTTGTGACTCGAACAGCACAGGTGGATGCATCATTTCTCATGCTCCAGGGACTGGAAAGACGCGGCTGACCATCGTGTTCCTTTAGACATACTTGGAAGTGTTTCCAGATTGCCATCCCATGATTATTGCTCCTGATAGCTTACTGCTAACTTGGGAAGATGAGTTCAGAAAGTGGGACAATGAGATTCTGTTCTATAATTTGAGCAATCAAGACACTTCAGAAAAAGAGCACCTAGCTGCATGCAGTAAAGTTGGAGGGTCTGCTCCAAGCCAGGAAGATATCCAGATGGTGAAGCTGTATTCTTGGTTCAAACAACCAAGTATTCTTGGAATCAGCTACAGTTTATTTCAGAGGCTTACCGGCTTGAAGCGTAATAGAAGCTTGAAAGAGAATGCTGCCACAGGGATCATGGGAAAAATCCTGCTTGAAATTCCTAGATTGTTGGTATTGGATGAAGGACACACGCCACGAAATCAGAGTAGTCAGATTTGGAAGGTTCTTTCTGAGATTCAAACTCACAAGAGAATCATCCGTTTCGTGACTCCTTTCCAGAACAATTTTCTGGAGCTTTACAATACAATCTGCGTGGTCAGACCGTCCTTTCCGGATACCATACCTCCTGAGCTTAAAAAATTCTGCCAAAGAAGATTGATGCAAGAGAAGAAAGAATCTAAAGGTTTCAGTTGGGAACCAGTTTCTTCATTCAGAACTGAGAATCTAAATGTTGAGAACATCAAGCAGTTGAAGCAGCTGATGGATCCATTTGTGCATGTTCACAAAGGCAGTATTCTTCAGAAGAATCTTCCTGGTTTGAAAGACTGCGTGGTGAAGGGGGATAACATGGTGCGCCATGCGAAACTGAGAGACTTGTTTGGTGACTGTGTGGTGCAGCCAAATGACTGTGATTTGATTGATAATTTGGATCCTAAAATTTTTTGAAATTCAAGCTTAAGGTGGGAGTGGCTTCTTTGATAATGTTTATGTTGCTTTGCTGATTTTGTACTTATCTAATACATGTTCTATTATGGCTATTTTTCCATTATCTAATTCTTATACTCGAAATTGCAGTTGAGAGTTTCCAGTACTGAAGAGTGCAGCCATTGTGAACAAGTTGTCATGGAGAAATTAGCAGCAGATTCCCTATGCAGGTGTGAAACTACAGCAGATTCTTAGTGCAGGGAGGTAATTATGGATTAATCTTAAAGGGTGATTGTCAGAGTCATTGGTCTTGGTTTACTTTTGCAACTGAAGATGAAGGGGGAAACCATATTGTCCTACTTCTTGAGCTATTTCCATATTCTTTTTCTTTTGTTTTGATTTTATGTAAGCTGTGATTTTGCTGTAATCCACCTTCACTATCATTGTTGAGTGAAAGTGAAGTTTGAAACTTATTATTGAAGAGACAGTGATGTATTTTACATAAAGTTGTGATTTTGCTGTAATCCACCTTCACTATTATTTTGTCTTTATCGCATGATATATTTGATTATTATTAAGCATTATGGTCTAGAATCTGAATCTCATTTTCGTTGATTTAGGTCTTTAATTTTCGTACATTTTTAATGTAAAATAATTTTACATGTACATCTAATTATATAATACTGTCACATAAAAAATAATTATATTTTATATTAATCGTATAAATAATCATTTAAAAGAACAAATATAATTATATGACGCTGTAAATGATAGAATATTAATGCATTAAATTAAATTCTTTATATATATATATATATAAGTAAAAGGTATACACGCAGTTTAAGTTTTTTTTTGGTTTACCTTTTTTTTTTTTAAGAAGTGCTACACTACTCTTCATTAATTAAGTGAATTGTAGCTCTTCATTTAATTAACAAGAAAAAACTAGTTGGTTTTGTGATAGCTAAATGCACATTATTAGATATCTATATATGTATACATATACAAGAAGATTAATAACCTGGTGAACTTGTGATAGATCTTTTAAGAGTGGCGACAAAGAATAATGAATTACAGATCCTTGAAAACTACGTTAATAATTAATCAAGTTATGTGCACTCAAATTCTTGAAGTTTATGACCAATAAACTCATCACTGTTCACTGTCACCGAACTATACATATATGTTAGGAATATAAGTAGGAGAGATCTATATGTTAGGAAATTATAACTTATTTGTGGACAATACATATATCAATTATAATTACAAATGATGCTATTTTAAATTAAATGACTTATATAATGATGATCTCATTTATTGTTATAAATGCTAATTGAATAAGTCATTATTATTTTTGATTTGGAATTAAATGAGAATAAAACCGGATATTATCTTTTGTTCCTTAGATAATTATCTTTTTGGATTTTAGATATATTATCTTTTGGGCTTTAGATACTATTTTATTTGGGTTTTAGGGTTTAATGGGTGCCATGCTCAAATATAAATAGACCTTCAGGGTTTCGGTCCCCAATATACCAAAGCCGCCTTTGTTGCTTTTTCCACATCAAAAGAGTTACAGTTCAGCCGCCTAGGAATACAGAAGGCTTTGGTTGAGGAAGATCGAAAGAACCACAAGATTCAAATTCTTCCAATCATAATTCATGTTTATGAATTCAAGTACGCTTCCGCACTATAATATTTTTGGTGATTTAACAATGGATGATCTGGGTTATAGAAATTAATTTATTCCAACAAGTGGTATCAGAGCCATCCATAATTTAATCATCGAAAATATTCATTTTTTATTTTTCTATTATCGAATCAATATATATATGTATGTTGTTTACGTGGTAAAACCGTTGCACGCATATATATGAACTTGTTTGCGTTTGTGTGTGCGCATCAAAATATATATATATATATATATATATATATATATATATATATATATATATATATATATATTATTGATCATTTGCGTTAAGCTTGCTTGCTCCTGTGTTTGCGTTAAGTTTGCTTGCTCTTTTTTCAGCCATTTATATATACATATATATAATATATATTATTTGCGTTGAACCCGATTGTGTTTTCGCCATTCATATATACATGTATAATATATATATTATTCTTTGATTGTATATATACATTCTTGCGTACAGAATGTGTAAAGCATGTTGTATTTTATTTGTTTGTAAAATTGATAATTTCATTTGAAATATTGACGGAGTACTATTAAATTATAATTTTTTAAAGGTCTAAAAAGACACCATTAAGATTTAAATTTTTTTGCGATTTAAATATTTTTTTAATTGTTACATAAGGAAATTAGTAACAATTTGGATTATTATACCCACATATTTTATAAAGATTTGGTTTTGAAATAAATTGATTGAACATTATGCTGCCAAAGTAGCATCTTTTGTGAAAATTGATTTATTCAAAACGTAAGGAATATGGTGATATGTAATTCATGCGAATATTGGTCGGCCCAAAGGAAGGCCTATATTTGGCCAAATTACATGCACATATTAATGGTAAATAAGTATTTGGGTAACTAAGAATAAAGTAATAATTATTATTTATGCAAACAATAATCGGCCCAAAGAAAGTTTATTGTTTGGCCAAAGAATAAGTATTGTACACTTTTGTTTATTTTCTATTAATTATGCAGTCAATAATCGGCCCAAAGGAAGGTTATTGTTTGGCCAATTAATAGAAAATATATGCGGTAATAAGTAGGTTGCAAAGTTTAAGTCTCCATGTGTACATTAAGTCGGTCCAAAGAAAGGCGTAATGTGTGACAGGAATTTTGACAATATTTGATTACTGCAATGAGAGTATCACTTACAGTTAATTTTTCTATCCAAAGATTGAAAATTAATGTTGTTCTAGATATCTTAATATGGATTTTTCCCATTATTTAACTAATGTTTATTGCATGTTTTTTGTTCTAATCTAGAAACTATGGCTTTAGCTACCAATGTTTCTGCACAAATTAGCAGTATTCCTATGTTGAATGGTTCAAACTTTAAAGTTTGGAAAGATACCGTGGAGATTGTCCTCGGTTGTATGGATCTAGATACAGCTCTTCGAGAGGAGAAACCCACTTTCACCCCGGAAAATCTCAATGAGGTTAAAATAGAGAAGTGGGAGAGATCCAATCGAATGAGCATTATGATCATGAAACGCTCAATTCTTGAGGCGTTTCGAGGCTCAATTACTGAGGATAAAGATGCCAAACAGTTCCTAAAGGATGCTGAGAAATTCTTTAATAAGAAATTCAGTGCTCACATGGCTTTATCTTCTCAGTATAAAAGAAAGTGTGATACTACTGCGGATGCGCCTTCTCAGCAGAAAAAGGCTAAGAAACAGGATCAAGTTTCAACCTGTTTCTTCTGTAAGAAGGTGGGACACATGAAGAAGGATTGGTCCAAATATGTCACTTGGCGTGTGAAGAAGGGTATAATTCTCACTTTCATTTGTTCTGAAGCTAGTTTAAGTTATGCACCTGTTGATACTTGGTGGGTAGATTTTGCTGCTACTACTCATGTAAGTGTCACTATGCAGGGTTGCCTGTGGAACCGACCGCCAAGTGATGCTGAAAGATACATCTATGTGGCAGACGGCAATATAGTTGCAGTCGAAGCTATATGAACCTTTAGATTATGTTCCACGAGTGGATTTTACTTGAATTTATTAGAGACATTTTATGTACCGTCATTTAGACAAAATTTGGTTTCTGTTTCTCGTTTGGACAAATCGGGTTATTTTTGTTCATTCGGAGACAATAAAGTCAGTCTCTTATAATTCGAATAATATTCGCTCTGGTCATTTAGTGGATAACCTATATAGGCTTAACTTAAATTCCTATAATAATGAAATACTGCAAACGGGTACAAAACAAAAACTAAATGAGAATTCGGCATCATTATGGCACAAACGCCTAGGCCACATCTCTAAACAGAGAATTCAGAGGCTCGTGTCGGATGGAATTCTTGGACCCTTAAATTTGGCAAACTTTGAAGTCTGCATTGAGTGCATAAAGGGGAAAAGGACAAACGAAAGGAAATTAGGTGCCAAGAGAGCTAAAGATGTCTTAAAACTGATACATACCGATATATGTGGCCCATTCCCTACTGTCTCTTGGAATGGACAACGGTACTTTATTACGTTCATAGATGATTACTCTCGTTACGGGTACCTATATTTAATTCATGAAAAGTCCCAAGCCTTAGATGTTTTCAAGTCTTTCAAAACTGAAGTTGAACTTCAACTTGGAAAGAAAATTAAAGCTGTCAAATCTGATCATGGTGGTGAATACTACGGAAGATATGACGGCTCAGGTGAGCAACGTCCCGGGCTTTTTTTGCTCTTTTCCTAGAGGAGTGTGGTATTGTTCTGCAATACACCATGCCAGGCAAACCTAGTATAAATGGTGTTGCAGAGCGAAGGAACCGAACTCTTAAGGACATGGTGAGAAGTATGATTAGTCATTCTTCCTTGCCTGAATCACTCTGGGGAGAAGCATTAAAGACCGCAGTGTATATCCTTAATATGGTGCCAAGCAAAGTAGTTAACAAAACCCCATATGAAATTTGGACTGGAAAAAGACCCAGTATAAAGAATTTGCATATTTGGGGATGTCCAACTGAGGCGCAGCCTTATAGGCCGCATGAAAGAAAATTGGACTCAAGGACAATTAGTTGCTACTTTGTTGGTTACGCTGAGCGTTCTCGGGGGGTACAAGTTTTACAATCCTGCATTAAGGTCTATTTTTGAAACGGAAAATGCGAGATTTCTTGAGGATGTTGAGTTTGGGGGGAAGGAAATATTAGGAATGTTGCTTTTGATGAGGATTCTATAACTGACAATGATAAGTTCTTTGTACCTATTATTGTTCAAGACACATTTATAGTATAAGAGTACAATGAGAATCCTACTGTAGATCTAATTACAGTACAAGAGAATAATGAGAATATCGTTGTTGCTCATGATACTGCTACAGCACAGGAAAATAATGAGAATCCTCCTCAATCTCAATCCATACAGCAAGCTCAACAACCTCAAAAAGTGTCATTATTGAGATCCAATAGAGAAAGGAGAAAATCCATCTATGGCCTCAAACAAGCTTTCCGTCAATGGTATCACAAAGTTCATCAAGTCACTACCTCATGGTTTTGAGGTAAATATCATAGATGAATGTGTATACCGCAAGTTCAGTGGGAGTAAATACATCCTTTTGGTCTTACATGTTGATGACATTCTACTTGCCAGTAGCGATATAGGCTTGTTGCATGAAACTAAGAAATTTCTATCGAACAAATTCGAAATGAAAGATCTTGGTGATGCCTCTTTTGTATTAAGAATCGAGATACTAAGAGATTGCTCTCAAGGTATTCTTTGATTATCACAAAAGAACTATATCGAAAAGATTTTAAGTAGATATGGCATGGAAAGTTGTAGACCAATAGACACACCCGTAACTAAAGGAGACAAGTTCAGTCTCAAACAATGCCCTAAAAATGATCTTGAGAGGACAACAATGCATGATAAACCTTATGCATTAGAACTAGGGAGCTTAATGTATGCTCAAGTCTGCACAAGTCCCGATATATCATTTATAGTGGGAGTGTTGGGTAAATACTTGAGCAATCCAGGCATGGATCATTGGATAGCTATTAAACGCGTAATGCGTTATCTAAAGAGAACAAAGGATTACATGCTTGCTTATCGGAGATCAGAAAATTTTGGAGATCATTAGGTACTCTGATTCCGATTTCATGGCATATGGTTGCGAAACTTTGTCATTGAGCTTCATATAGTAGATGACATTGAAAGGTCATTAAGGATATTTTGTGACAATAAGTCAGCAGTATTATACTCCAACAACAATAAGAGCTTGACAAAATCGAAGCATACAGACATCAAGTTCTTAGTTGTCAAGGAGAAAGTTTAAGAAAAACAGATTTCCATAGGACATATAGGAACAGAGTATATGCTAGCAGACTCAATAATCAAGGGATTGACCCCTAAAGTCTTTCATGAGCACACTGCTCAGATGGGTGTCAATATTTGAGATGCCTTGGTTTAGTGGGAGTTTACTTTATGCTATATGTCCTATGATAGATATTGAATTATTTTTCTGCAGAATTAAGTTGATGGTTTATTTCATGTTATATGAAATGTTCATTTTGCAATATTTGTATTGTGTTTGATCTCAATAAAGTTGGACCAGCTGGAAATAGACATGCACTTGGCATGTAATTTCCATATTACTCATCCAAATTTGATCTATGTCGTTAAGTATATTAGGATGGTGATTGGCATGGTTTTGTCACGGCATTTAATGTGATAAAAGCTGCGGTAGTTCCATATCTAATGTATGAGACGGACCAGATTGTTAAAGTAATAAAAGAAATAGCATTCAGATGCGCGCATAAAGTTTATAAAATGTGATTATGTCAAGAAAGAATATATGTATAGCCCAAGTGGGAGATTGTTAGGAAATTATTTAATTTCCTAACTTATTTGTGGGCAATACATATATCAATTATAATCACAAATGATGCTATTTCAAATTAAATGACTTATATAATGATGATCTCATTTATTGTTATAAATGCTAATTGAATAAGTCATTATTACTTTTGATTTGGAATTAAATGAGAATAAACCGGATATTATCTTTTGTTCCTTAGATAATTATCTTTTTGGATTTTAGATATATTATCTTTTGGGCTTTAGATACTATTTTATTTGGGCTTTAGGGTTTAATGGGTGTCATGCTCAAATATAAATAGACCTTCAGGGTTTCGGTCCCCAATATACCAAAGCCGCCTTTGTTGCTCTTTCCCCATCAAAAGAGTTACAGTTCAGCCGCCTAGGAATACAGAAGGCTTTGGTTGAGGAAGATCGAAAGAACCACAAGATTCAAATTCTTCCAATCATAATTCATGTTTATGAATTCAGGTACGTTTCCGCACTATAATAATTTTGGTGATTCAACAATGGATGATCTGGGTTATAGAAATTAATTTATTCCAACACTATATATTGAATAGATCCAACAAATTTATATGAATTTTAAAATAAAAAATAAAAAATAAAAAAATTAACTTAGTTGACTTGTTATATTGTTGGTCCTCTAATTTTTCTTTATTTTATGAAAAATTGTAATAAAAAGTAAAATAATAGGAGAAATAAATAAAACACGAGTAAACACTCAATGAGATATTTTAAATTATTTATTAGAATAATCAAAGGTATACATAAATATCGTACATAAAATAACATTAGGCATAATTTAAATAAATAATTTAAATAAAATAACATTAGGTATACATAATATTTTTTTAAATAAATAATTTAAATATTTTATTTATAAATATAAATAATTTGTAGTATATTTACTAATTTTTATTTTATTTACATATTTCGTTTTCTATGTGAATAAATCAATATATGAAATTTGAAAAAAATACATATAACTCATTATGTATTTATAAATATAAAAATAATCATTTTTAAAATATTTAAATTATTTATTTAAAAAAAATCCTACTAAAATCCTAATTTATAAATTTTACAAAGTTCAAAAACCTCTCCGATGTACTTGATCAAACTCACCATTACAGTTGGTACAAATAAATGCTTTGATATGCTAATATTGGATGGAAATAATGCATATTATTGTTTTGGAAATGATGAAAGAAAACAGAAAAATATCAGAGCATTATTTGAATTGTAAATGGAAATTTAGCAAAATTATGCATTGTTCAACTCATCTTTGCAAAAGAGTTGACACCATATTCAAAGCCCTATTGTATTTTTTTTTTTTTTTTGGACAGAGACCTGGGCCATCAGATCAGCCCAGGCCAAAAACAAAGAACCCCTGCCCCAGACCGACCCGGTATCCACCTAACCTACCCGTCTGTTGTACTAGAGAACTGGCTAAATTTTACATGTTCAAAAAACATCTTCTTCTTCGCAGCACCGGCGTGGGAACCAAAATTCTGTGCGGTGGTGGCGCCTAGTGGATGGCTCGCTGTCAGAGACTAAATTTTATGGAGCCTCCAGTGTAACTCATCTAGTTACCGCCCCAACAGTTGGGTTATCTCCGTCAATGTCCACCATTGCCCAGAAGGTCCGATTCACAACGCTCAGGAGCCCCTGCCCTGTTTTACCATAGCCAATTCCTCCAATCTCTTCTTCTACTGCCTCGTCCTTTCCTTGTATCTCATGTTTTAATCTCAACCCCACCTGTGGAGATATGGGTTGAAACTCAAACATGGACATTTGCCCGTGAAACCGTATCGCCATTGGATGCATGCGGTTCTCTGCCTCAGATCATAATGATCTGGATTTAACTCATGTTTTACTGCCTCAAGACCGGTACTAGCTGTTGCCCTTTAGCCTCTATTTTCCTTTTTTTTTTCCTCTTCCTTTTCTTCTTCTTTTTTTTTTTTAAATAATCTTTGGCATTCTTACTTCATGTTCGAATCTCACTCCTGAGGATGCGTCGTATTTCTGCAGGTGGTTGAAAGCTCCAGGTCGAATGTAACGTTTCTGATTCCGCAGCTTTTGCCACTGCATGAGCAAGCCGATTTCCATTCCTGGGAGTCCAAGTCATTCCTTTTTCAGGTAGTTCTTTCATCAAAATTTGAATATCTTGGATGATAGCCGATGCTTCTCCTATAGTTGTCTTGGATTTGATTGTTTGAATGAGCTTTAAATTGTCCGATTCTATTAGCGTTTTACCCATATTCAAATTGTTCACTATGATTAAAGCTTGTCTTATTGCTTGGGCCTCAGCCACAGTGCTTGATTTAGCTTGAATCTTTCCTGAAAATCCTAATACCATCTTTCCTTTGCTATCTCTGATCACCACAGCTATTGCACATGTCTCATTCTCCTTTTGAAAGGCAGCATCAACATTTGCTTTCAGCCAATTTTCAGGAGGAGGTCTCCATGTCACCGGGTAAGTTCTGCTCCTATTGGCTTCTGTTTTTTGTGTCTGTTGTTTTTCTGCTAGTTTTTCATAAACTGTCTCTAGTGTTCTTGCTCTGCTGATTGTCCAACTTGGATTCACTTCCTGTTGTTGAAATAGTCTGTTATTCCTGGTTTTCCATATCTCCCACAAGAGAAATCCCAGCTTACTAATCCTCTTCTCCTGGTCTTCTCCGCCTCTTTGTCTTATCTTTCTTATACACTTTACCATCCAACTTCCAATCGAGTTCACTGTCTCCGGTGTTGGGGTCCATTGGCATTCCGCCCCGAACCATGTTGCTCTCACCCAATCACATAGTAGTAAAGCATGTTCGACAGTCTCCATCCCTTTTAAGCATATCTGACACAATGGATCTGGTGCCATCCTCCTTTTATACAAATTTGAGCCCACTGGTAATATGTCCTGGCAAGCTTTCCATAAAAATATTTTGATTTTTTGCGGAACCTCCATTCTCCAAATCTCTTTCCAAATCCCCCTTTTGTCTTCACTTGTTGATGGATTTCCATTTTTCAAATCCTGCTCTGTTTTTTTAGCAACATAATATCCAGTTCTTATTGAATAACTCCCATCCTCCTTCCATGGCCAGTATAAGTAGTCATCTCTATTCACTATACTAACAGGAGTGCTAAGAATCTCTTTGCAGACTTCCTGGGGAAATTTGTTTACTATTATTTCTCTGTTCCACCCTTCCCCCTCTTTAATGAGATCTTTTACCTTCGAATCATCTGTACTATTTGCATCCAGGGGCTTGCTTCTCCCAGTGATCCAATTGTCCTTCCAGATCCTGACTTTGGATCCATCCCCTATGCTCCACTTAGCTCTTTCCCTTAGTAGCTCTCTTCCATGCAATATGCTCTTCCAGACCCAAGATGCGCCTTTTTTACATTTTGCTGTCCAAAAGTTTTCATCCAGATAATACATCGATTTGAGTACCTGGACCCAGATTGCATCTGGATTCTTCATTGCTCTCCACGCTTGTTTTGCTAGGTAAGCAGTATTATGTTTTTCGAGATCCTTGAATCCCAACCCCCCGCTGCTCTTGCTCTCCGTAATGCAGTCCCATTTTCTCCAATGGATGCCCCGTTCTTTCCCGGAGGTAGCCCACCAGAATCGCGCCACCTTTGAGCAAATTCTCCTGCAGAAACTCTTGGGAAACTTTATGATATTCATGGCATATGATGGCATTGCTTGTATAACTGATTTTATTAATGTTTCTTTGCCTGCCTGATTCAACAACTTTTCTTTCCATCCCTCCATTTTGCTCGTGATTTTCTCTTCAATCCATGATAGAGCGCTGTTCTGAGACCTTCCCCATATGGCTGGTAACCCTAAGTATTTCCCTGGCATGTCCCATGCTGCCATTCCTAAAATTTCTTCAATCTCTACCCTTGTCTTTATCGACACCTGGCTTCCAAAGGTGATACCTGACTTGTTCAAGTTTATCCTTTGTCCGGATGCCTCTGTGTACTCATTAAGAACGGTGATGATCTGGAAAATCTCATCCTCCCTTGCTTTGGCGAATATGATGCAATCATCTGCGAACAACAAGTGAGTGAGAACCGGAGCTGTTGGAGCTATCTGTAGACCGGTTATCTGGCCTTTCTCCTGAGCCTCCTGCATTAGAATCGTGAATACCTCAACTGCTAGAATGAAAAGGTAGGGAGATAGGGGGTCCCCTTGTCGAAGCCCTCTTTGTGGTTTGATCCTCTTAGACAGCTCTCCATTGACCTTTACCCGATAGTTTGCACTTCTGACACATGTCATTACCAATTCAACCCATCTTTTGGTAAATCCTAATTTCAAAAGCACATTCTCGAGAAAATCCCACTCTAGTCTATCATATGCCTTGTTCATATCCAACTTGATCGCTATATTCTGAGATCCCTCTCTTCCTTTCTTATTTAGGCTGTGATACACTTCTTGGACGATCACTACATTATCTTGTATGAGTCTTCCCCCCACAAAGGCGCTTTGAGTTGGTGACACTATATCCTCCAATAGCCCTTTCAATCTCAACACTATAACCCTTGTTATAATCTTGTAGATAAAGTTACAACAACTGATTGGTCTTAACTGATTAAGTTCTTCCGGATTCTTGACTTTTGGAATTAGAACAATTGTGGTTTCGCTAATTTCTTCTGGCAAACTCCCATTTCGAAAGAATTCTTTAACAACTGCACATACCTCCTTCTTAATTATCTCCCAGTGTTTTTGGTAGAATAACCCATTCAGACCATCTGGCCCTGGAGCTTTGAGGCCGCCCATGCTGAAAACTGCTTTTCTAATCTCCTCTTCAGTGACTTCTGAGATCAGCCCCCTGTTCATATCTTCTGTGACTCTCGCTTGGATTTTATTTAGAGTTGCTGCCAAGTTTCTGTTGCTGTTAGAAGTGAATAACGCTTCGAATTGTTCCTCTATGTGTTTCATGATTTCTTTCTTGTCTTCCATCCATGATCCGTCTTCTTTCTTCAGTTTGTCAATTCTGTTCCTCTGTCTTCTTTGAATAGTTGTGGCATGAAAGAAAGTTGTATTCTTATCTCCCCATTTCAACCATTTCAACCTGGCTCTTTGTCCCCAATATTTCTCTTCCTGCTTCCATAGAACTGCTATATTCTCCTTTATTGATTGTATTATCTCCTGCTTTTCTTGTGTTAAGTTCGAATCTTGTAGCTTCTTCAACTCATCCTTCAATTTGTGGATTTCTTTATCTGCACGTTTAAAAGTCTTCTTGCTCCACTTCTTAAGTTCCTCTTTGCAATTTTCCATTTTTCTTGTTATTCCTTCCCAATCGCATCCATGAATATTCCCTTTATCCCACCCTTTCCTTACTACATTCTCACACTCATCATGATCGACCCAAAACGCCTCGAATTTAAAACTCTTCTCCCTTCTTTGAATTTGATTGATGTTTAAAACTATCGGACAATGATCAGAACTTATTGCTGGTAGAGCTGTGAGTGACGCATGCTGGTACAAAGCTCTCCATTCCCAATTGGCTAACGCCCTGTCTATTTTCTCCCTAGTGATGAATCCATTCCTCGGATTACTAAACCACGTAAATCTTCCGCCTTTTAGGTCTAAATCCATAAGACAATTCATATCCACAAACTGTCTAAACTCTCTTACCTGGCTTTGTGGCTTTGGATGTAGACCAATTTTCTCCTCTTGACTCAAGATGTCATTAAAGTCTCCGATGAATAACTGTGGCTCTCCCTCATTACAATTGTTTTCTGTAATTGCTCTCCATTGCTCCTTTCTTCTTCCAAAGCGTGGGTTTCCATAGATAAAATTACATGTCCATATCTTCCCTTTCCTATCGTCAATCCGAGCTTTTATATGATTATCACACCAAAAATAAATATCAATATTATATATTTCATTCCACAAAAGGCATAGCCCTCCGGACAGTCCCCGGGGTTCTATGTGAAATACATTCTCAAAATGCAACCTTCTTTTCAACTTCTTAATAGTTCCTTCTCTAGCTCTAGTTTCTATTAAGAATACTATTGCAGGCTTCATTTGTTTGCACATGCTGTGCAGTTCAGAAACTGTCGCAGGGGCCGCAACCCCGCGGCAGTTCCAACTTATCACACTCATGGTTGAGTTGGGGGCATGTGTAGGCCCGCCTCCTCAGCCATTGGGTTTCCTAAGTTGTCTCCTCTGATCTGTGATTCATCCTCATTGTCCATCTCTTCCATGAGGCCTCCGACCACCTTGTTCTTCTTGCTAGCTCTCCAAACCTGCGTAGCTTCCTCTTCTTCTTCCAGGCAATTTCCTATCTGTTCCTGCTTGTCATCTCCTCTTCTTCTTTTGAGTTTCAGCTTTTCCTCCATTCTTCGAGCAAGTTCTATTTCATATTCCTTGGCCACTACAATTGCTTTGTTATTTTCCTGCTCTAGTTCTTCTTCTTCTTCTGCTAGTTCAACATAGTAGAACCCTCCATCGCTATCTGTGACTAGCTGCTTGTTATTCTGTTCTGGCTTTTCCCCCTTATTATGATCTTGGCTTATTGTCCCATCAACTTCCATATTTTTTCTATTTTGGGCCTCCTCTTCCACTCCCTCTTCTATATTTATCTTCCTTCCTTCTTCAGCCATCTTCTTGTTGAATTCCTTCAATAGTTGTCCAATAGTGGGGTTCTTTCCTTTTTCAGTTGGCCCACTATTAATTTGCTGGCTATCCCTATTGGGCCTTTGGTTGATGAAAGCCCATGCCATCTTTTTTGTGCTGTCCATTCTTCTCCTGCTTGGCCCACCTTTCTCTATATACCTCCTAGAAATCTTGTTGCTATCCTTTCCATTCTCCCCATCCTTTCCTAGTTTTCTGACATCATTCACGTTTTCCATTGCTACTGATTCACTAGTTTGTTGTTTTTCTAGAATGCCCTTTTTCCTTTCCCCTTTTTCCTGGTTTGCTGTCCCATCACCTAGGTTCAATATATTATTGTCATCATCACCGTTCATTTCTTCATCAGCCCCTTCATCCTGATCTTGAGTTTTCTGTGTTGCCACTTGTCCCCCTCCCATTTGCTCCTGTGGATTTGCCAATCTGCTCCAAGATTTTGCAAAGGCACTGGCTTGAGAACTTCTTATACTCCCTTGATTTGACCCTTCTTCCTCCCTTTGTGATTGTCTTTTCAGCCACTCTCTCCCTTGCAAGCTTCTCTCACGCGCCTCCCATAACTCCTCCACCCAGTTGTTGTGTTCTTCCTTTCTCCTCATAATTTCTGCCTTTCTTGCCTCATTCTCTATTGATCTCAGTCCTGGAGTTGTAAGTTCTGGTCCATATCTAGGAATTGTTGGGTTTACTAATGACATAGCCAACTCTTCAATACATGCTTTTTTGTCATGTCCAATTTTTCCACATTTGTAACAGTAATCATACAATTTTTCATATTTGAACTCAGCCCATGAATGACTTCCATCATCTCTTTTAAGCCAAAATCTTGTTTTCAGAGGTGTTTGAACATTTATCTCTACCCTGACCCTCAAGAAGGATCTGAGCATGTTCCCCTCAACAAATGGATTCTCAGCACTTATAACTCTCCCTACTATTGCTCCTATTTTTTCAGCATTCTTTATATTAATTTTATCATAAGGTAGTCCATGTATTTGAATCCAAATAGGAAGCTGATTGTTATTTACCTCTTCGATGGACAGGTTTGGGCTCCACCACTGCAAGCTCAACATATGTCCTTCTATTCTCCATGGTCCCCCATCATACGCTCTTCTTGCTTCCTCCTGGCTTTTGAAGTTTAAGATGAAAGAGTTTGGTCCTGCATTGGTGATCACTAGTCCCTGTGGATCTCCCCACATGTTAAGGATCGTCTTACGCACTGTGACTGTATTTAGCATCTTTCCTGTTAATATTCTGCCGACAAGTTTCTGGTCTGGGTTGCCTCCTTGTTGAGCTGGGGACTCCTCCAAATCTAGAACGTCTCCGTCCATGCCTGCACTTCCGATACCTTCCATGCCTTGCCTTGTTTATCTGTGTTCCTTGTGTTGTTGCTTCTTCGTTATCTGCTTTATGATTTTCTTGTTTTTTATAACTACACTGGATTTGTGAAGTTGGTTAACTAATGGCTCCGCTTGTCGAAGCAGAACAGCTCCACTGTTGGAGAGCTTAAGGCTCCACTGTTGGAGAATTTTCCTATTGTATTTCATATTGACCCCATTCCAATTACCCAAAATAGCTTTCTTCCATAATTATCAAAAGCACGGCTAGATCCAACAAACACACTTGGACAAAGCAAATTAAGCCCAAAAAGTAAACGGAACATTATTATATTCATGTCAAGTACTCTTTTTCAAAGTTGAAGAGGCAAGGAGAGAAGAAGAAGAAGAATTGTTCTGAGAGTTGCATAGGTTAAACGAAAATCTAGATTCTCCTATAAACTCACAAGAAAATTTTTACCAAGCATTTATACAACAGAATAACAAAATCTTATTTTATTAGATAAATTACATAAATCAAACAATATTATTGTATTTTATTATATATCATATTTATAATAATTAATCAATCTTTAATTTTTATACAATAATTCGTCGATAAAAAAATGCACTATGATTCTATATTTATATAGAATTTGAATATTAATTTTTTATTAACAATTAACTAACTTTTTTATTTAATTTTTTTATAAAAATAATTTAAACCTTTAATTTTATTATTTATTATTTAATTGTTGGTTAAAAAAAATTATTTTCTAGCCAAACCTGATTTAGGTCACCTCATTATGTCCTTTTCACTTTAAATCTAAAGTCTTTGCCTGCTTTAATTTTATGGCTTTGTATCGTACTTTGAAATAGTTGAGATGTCTTATTGTGTTACATTAACGAACAAGACACAAATATATTGAAAAAGTCTGAATTGTCCTTCATTCAACCACAAATTTTACCAACACCGCTACACATCCATCACCTTAAAGGCTACATGTCGTAACTATTAAATTTTTATTTCTTTCTGTATTTTTTTCTTCTAATATCATCTCAAATTATCATTTAAATATTAAATATATAATTTTTTTTAGAAAAAAATAGAAAATTAAAGTCCGAAATTTATCAAAGATTAATTAAAATTCAAATAAATAAAAAATTAAATGTATAATTTTTTTTAAGAAAACAGAAAAATAATTTTGGTTGTAGAATTTAAAAGAGGAAGTAAAAAAAAAATATATTTGAGGAGATAAGAAGATAAATTTTGAAAATTTAAAAATTGAATAAAGATAAAAGAGTAAAAAAAATAGTGTCTCACAAGTTGTGTCTCGGAAAAAGATCATCTCCAGTTTTTTTAACAATTGATAGAATCCAGTGTGATCTATCACCTTTGATTCTATAAGTGGGACCAGAAATAAATAAGAGAAAGAGCGCAATGAATGGTTAGATTGAACACTGGATACCATCCAGTTTTTTTCTCACTGGAGAGGATCCACTCCCGTTGTGTTTCAGTGTCTCATTAAATTGAAGGTACACTAATTTAGTGTCTCCTTGTCTATCTGTATTTTTCCGTGTCCATCAAAGATCTGTGTCTCACCAAATCAAACACTACCTTACTTCCATATAAGTCAATCATCACCTTTTAAATAACAGGTGCCTAATTTAGAATTTCACCATTTTGGCATTTCCACACCCCAATTCACATCTTGTTGAGCAGGGACGGACACAGGGTATATAGGAGGGGCACTTGGCCCCACTAAAAAAAAAATTCTATATAATATATATATATATATATATATATATATATATATATATATATATTTGTTCTTAATATAATTATATTTTTTGTCTCTACAAAAATTTATAAAATTCTGCCTTGAGATTTATGTTAAAAATAATTTTTTATTAAATTAAATATGTAAGAATATTTATTTTGTTAAATTTAATTTAATATAAAAATAAAAAATAAGTAAATAAATTAACTCAATAAAAAAATTAATGAATAGTGTTAATATAATTTTTAAAACCAATTAATTAGTTAATTAATTACCAAATTAAAATTCTGTTTTTTAAATATAACTAAAATTATTAATTTTTTTTTCAAAAATTAGTTGAAATAAAAAATATAATATCTATCTATTAATTAATATTTTTTATTTTAAATTATATAATACTTTTCAATTTTATTTTTTAAATAATCTTATTTGCAACAACTATTTTAGATTAAAAAATATTTTATGTCATAAATATTATAACAAATAAATTTTCTAATATAATAGGTGGTAATTAATATTTGAAAATTATAATGAATAGTAGAATAATTGTTTAAAAGCATAAAAGTTAATTTTGATATATTAAAATATGTATATTTTTTACATAGTTATTTAATTATATTTATTTTTTTAGATAACTATTTAGGTGATAAATGTAAAAAATTATATTTTTTAATTATAATACATAATTAAATAGATGCATAAAATCTTTAATCTGACAGTGTATTAAAATTAAATTAAAAAATATATAAAAAATGTAATTATTTAAAAAAAATAAAAATAATTATAAATTAAGTTTCTATTATTTTATATAAACATACTTTTTATATATAGATTTTTTTTGGTATTTACTATTTATATATAAATCTAGTTTCAAATTATAAATATTAGTGTATTAATAAGCACTAACGTATCAATTAATTCATTTTTTTATTGAATATGTATAAAAATAAATAAAAATAAAGTTAATTAAAATGACAAGTTATTTAAAATTTAATTAAGATATTTTAAGTTTAAAATGATAAGTTAGTTAGTTAGACATTTTTGTCTCACTTCTAAAAAAAATAAATCTTTGTTGAAAGAATATTATTATATCCCAGTTCAACTCAATATAATAGGTTTAGAGTTCAAACTTTTAGAATATATTATGGTCCATGCATGCATGGGGAAATTCTAAAGTATCATCCCATGAATATGCTAAAATGACGGAAAGTTATTATATATATAGAAAAAGTTTGGTAACTAAAAAATTTTAGCGATAATTAGCTATAATATACTTCATTTACATTATTTAATAATAATTTTATTATTTAGTCTATCTTTTTATTATTCTACTTATTATTCTATTTATCATATTCTTATCAACTCCACTTATTAATAATATTAATTATAATATCATATCCCTTACTTTTAGACATTTTTGTAATCAATATTTAATATTCTCTTTTATAATTTGATTTTTATATTTAAGAATAAAATAAAAATGATTATATGACATTAATTGTCCTAAGACACATTTAATAGCATATATAGTTTCTCTGGTATATGTTCATATAAAGATTAATAATAATAATTAATAATGGTTATGATTTATCATTGTAATTGATTCTTGCTTTATTCTTTCGCTTAATAAAAATACGATCATATCACATAATTGTAATTGATTATTATCATATATGCTTTTTTATTTTATTATTATTATCATTATCGTTTTTTATTGTAATTAATTTTCTATTTTTGTTAAGCCATTTATCATTATTCAATGATGAGATACAAAATCTGCTACTCTAACATGATTTTATTTCCATTAATTCAATTATTTTCATTCAAAATTCACAACTCTAATATCATTGCAAGCACAATTAGAATAGGTCAAAGAATTTTATAAGAAATCATCTTTATCATTACAAATAGTATAGCATTTGAATTCGACTTTAATATGGTACCTATGGTAGAAAGTATTGAAGAATTTGAACAACATATGGACTCACTCGATGAGGTTATTGCCAGTCAATCAATTTTCGAGAATATGAAAAACTACACTAGCTTTGATGAGGTATGATAAAAACTGTTTTAATTTTTTTTGTGTGTTTTTATGTGCATTTATAATTATATTGTACTAACTAAGTTCATACACATAACATTCATACGTTTATATACATAACATCCATAATTACATACAACTAACATCTATAAATTAAATTCATGTTTATTAGATATTACATCTATACACATATCATTTTTCTAGTTATTGCATAGGTAACTATAAAATTAACACAGATGTTTTTAAATTTTATCATAATTGAATTTTAAAAAATATCAAATTCTTAAATTACTTTATTCAATTGATAAATTTACTCATAACATCCATAGATTCATACACATAACATCCATTATTTCATGTTAATAACATCCATAATTTGTACTCATAATATTCATAATTTCATACCTATATGATGTCTATAATTAATAAATTTTTATAATTAATATTATCAAATTTTAAACTATACGTTTTATTGTATTTTTTAAATTATCTCGTATGTGCACTAATAGGTCATGATTTTAATTATTTTAATATTTTATTTAATAGTCATATGTATACTTATTTATTAATTTTAATATAACGAATTAATAATTATTTTTAAAAATTTATTTTTTAATTTTTGTTCATATTTTATGTTTTATTTTTTAATAGTCTATATGTAAAATATAAGTTGTATAATAAAAGTTGTTAAAAAATTTTAATTTAATTTTCATAATTTTTGCAGAGAATTATTGTATTTTAATGGATAATAATGTGATTGAGATATGTTAAGGATTTGATTTGGGAGAAACTGAAATTGATTTTGGAAAGAACATTAATGACTCCAAACATGCAGCAAAATAGTAGATGATAAGGAGAATAAGTGATAAAAAAATATATATCACTTACTTATCAAAAAAATGAGAATTTTTATGTGACATTTCTATATTATAATTATTTTTTGGTTACCTAGCATCACCCGATATATATAATGAAGAAAGGCTTTGATTTTTATGAAAGTTGATCCATGCATTTATGGGTTAAATTTCTTAATTCTCAATCTTATATTATGCATTTTAGAATAATTTATATACATAATTATGTCTACATGAGATAAATAAATGAAAAAATAATCTAAAGGTATATTTGTACTTTTAAAAAAAATAATTTGGCCATTCTCCCTAAATATTTTATAAAAGCTTTTACAAAACTCATTTATGATCACTTCGAACAACTCAGAAGGATGGTCACTTTGAAAAACGGTTTTAGCGATCAAATATATTCCATATCTTTAATTTGTTCTTCTACTAGTTATAATCTATTGGTAGACAAATTCTATTAGTTATGATCTATTAGTAGACACTTGTTAAATAGATTAATTGATACTTGGTTTATTTAAAAATAAATGTCTCTTCTATTTTTTAAAATTTATTGAAAAATAATTGCTTTTTCTTAGTAGTTTCATCATCCCCGAATTAAGTTATTGGTGCAAAAATCTACATAAAGTAGTAGTGCTCTTGGTTCACCAATTTAAAAATAAAATTTTGAAACAAATTTTAATTAAGTAACTTTGAGCTAATATTACTGTAGACTAATTAAACATAAAAAGATAAATAAATTAGAAATAATATGTATATAATTTAAAAAATACGTTAGCTGATGAGTTTCGGAATGATATTAGTTTAAAAGCATATTTAAAAAAATATAGTTTCTTCATGTACCATTCGAAATAATATAACATTATTTATGAAAACGGTTCTACTAGAGAATTAATTAGGAGTGAAGTTAACTCTAATTAATTAGTTAAAAAATAAATTTATTACAAAAAAAATAAAAATAATCTTTCACTATTCTAATATTTTGAATTTTAAAATAAAAAAAATTAACTTAGTTGACTTGTTATATAGTTGATTCCCTAATTTTTCTTTTTATGAAAATTTGTAATAAAAAATAAAATAATAGGAGAAATAAATAAAACAAGAGTAAGCGTAATATTCAAGGAATTCAATTCACATACAACCACCCTTTGCTATACTTGATCATATACTCATCCGTCCATACTTCATATATAGTATCAGAATATTTTGTATTTTTTAATTTTTTATGTTTCAAAATATTTGTTTTAACTAATTTTTAAAAACTATTTTTTTTAATTTATCTTTAACAAGTATATATGTAATTTTAAAAATGTAGTTGTAGTATTAATGGGATGTTTATTAATATTTTGATTTTTTTTAATTCTATCATAAAATTAATTTTCTCAAAAATTTAAATTGATAGAAAACGATACATGAATGATTATATTTTTAATATATTTTTCATATATACTGGCTTGGATTCTTAGTTTAATAAATACACTCATATGTTTAAATAATAGTTAATTTAAAAATTAGTTATTTATATATATAATAATATATAATTATGTAAAAAAAATTTACGTCACTATTTTTACCTAAAAAATTAAATAATTATTTTTATTACTATAATATCTCACTAATTAACTAGGTTGCTACAACAATTATATATATATATTGGAAAACTATATGATAATAAGTATAATTAATTAATTATTTATACGAATTAATATTAGAATAGTGGAAGATTATTTTTATTTTATTTGTAATAAATTTATTTTTTAACTAATTAATTAGAATTGACTTCACTCCTGATTGATTCTCTAGCAGAACCGTTTTCATAAATAATGTTATACTCTTTCAAATGGTAGAAGAAGAAACTATATATCTTAGCTTGTTGGATAAAGGTTACAGAGAAATCTTCTTTAATTTGTGTTCATTGAAACATTAGGATCGGAGAAAATAAATGGTTTCTATTCTTCGGTCATAAATGGCTTCTCATTTTTTAGGTGAAGTTTGCCGAGGTTGATGTGTGATGTTAAATTTGTCAATAAATCTAATGGTATTCAACCCATTTTTTGTAGTGTCTCTTCCCCTTCCTTTATATTAGTTCATGTGGCTTTTATAAAATAAAAAAAAATAATTTAATCCATAAATGCAAATTGAAGCAAGAAATTGTGACTGAAGTATGTGTAAGAGTGGTAAAGTAGTCTTCATCTCTTAAATTGCCATACCTAAGTTTAATACTCGGCAGCAACTGAGTTGTTATTTATAATTGTAATGTGTGTAAGTGAGTATGTGTGTGTAAGACAAAAAAAAAAAAAGGTTGACACTCGTAGCCATGATTTGATGAGAATTTTCAATAATAACATACCAGTGAGCTAGTTATGTTATTCAAAGTCTTCATGCTGCAATATTTTTTGTAAGATTTTGGTGGATTAATAAGTTGGTGTATATTGGTTAAATTAAAGAAAGCTGATATGTATGTAGAAAAGAATATATATCATACCCACAAATGGTAAAAGCCTTCTAGTGGCTCCTTTCACTATCTGAAATATTAAACCATTATTTGTTACAACACAAATTACAACTTATTACAACACAAATTAAACATGCAATGGGATGGATGACATGACATAGAAACCTCAGAGCCAGTGACATGGTCATGGATCTTGGCTTCACGATCAGCACATGACACCTGATGCATGCAAATCAAATTAAAATAAATAAATAAAAGGGCAAATTAAAGATTATTTATTTGAATTCCTCAGCTCATGAATGTTATAGAGCACAACTACTATATATAGTACTATACTCTTACCTTTGCCATGCAGAAGAGCAACATCACAAGCATGGTAGCATGAAGAAATTGTAGAGAAGCTATCATTTTCTTCTCCATTGTTATGGACTCTATGCAACTTGAAATGTGTCTTGCAGCTAGCTATTACTATGTTTGAGAAGCTATCATTTTCTTCTCCATATGTTCAAATGTCTCAGCACAATTTTGGAAGTTTATTCAATAAAGCATATATAGCATGGTTAAAAAAAAAAGGAAATTTTGATATAGGCAGATAGAAAATTCTTAGGTGGTTGGAGAATAAACCATAATACATGTGACGTCATTTGTTGAATTCACATACATTTTCTTCTGCAATTGATTTAGACAAAGGAATTGAAGCTAGAAATTCGATTATTATTATGATGATGAAATTGAATGAGGCTGTTTGGGTTGTTATGGCTTTTGAGAAAGAGGGACAGGTTTACTTGTATAGTGGATTTGGTGAATAAAATTTTTGTTGATAAACTTGTGGGCCTTTTGGGTCTGTATTAAAAGTTGTAAAACACAGATGCATTTTGCAGCCTGATCCTAATTATTTTGATAGAATAAATATTGTCACTTCCATTAAAGTGAAGAAACCGGTATGATGAACAAGTAAAAATTTATTAATCCTTAAATTAAAATAATAATCAAACATAATAAAAAACTGATTGCTATGAATATTCCCGGTTCAATAATTAAGAGGGTGCCTAAAAAGATACGATGCATAATAAGAGCAAACCCAAAATATAATAACAATAATTAAAATGAAAAAAAAAAGACATATTTAGCTTTCTCATTTATGTAGATTCCATATGCCGTTTTATGCAACTTCAATATCCTCTTATTGGATGTATTAAAATTAAAATTTTGTTTCTGAAACAGAAATATAGAAAAAAAGAGATAGAGATGCAAAAAACAGAGATAATTATTGTCTTTGGGACATAAAAGAAGCAAAATTTGAAATTAGTTTTAATTTTTTTTAAATAGTTATTTTAGTTCTTGATCACTACTTATTAGTTGTTAGTCTTTTAGTTCTTCATCATTATTTATTCGTTGTCAATCTCTGAATTTTTTAAATTGAGAGACAAATTAGCTCCTTTTTTTTTTACTTTGATTGTTTTAAAAAAGAATCGATGTGATATATCCGATGGTTTGAAAGTTTAGAGACAAACAACTAATAAAAAAATAGTTAAAGATTCCAGGAATCGCTTAAAAAAAAGTTTAGGAACTAATATAAATATAGTTTTTAATATTAAACTAAAATAACTATTTCGTTTATATATCCGGTGTATCGCACGGGTATATAGATACTAGTTTTCACAATAAAACATAGTTTTTTTTTCTTAATTCATACTTTTTTTGCGGGTATCCAACATATTTTATAAAAATCTCTATATAGTGAAAGAAGTAAGAGTTGAACCCACAACCTCTCTTATATAATGACTTATAATAAGTAAACAACCACTAAATTAGTTAGTTAATTTAGTAATTTAGAGCATTAGTTTTTTATTTTTTATGTTATTAATACGTATAAAATTCAAAATAATTGAATTTTATATTTATTTTAAAAAAATTTGACATTTCTGCGGGTCGAGTAAGATAGGATAGGGTTTAAAATTTTAGGGTGCGGGTAGGGTTAGGGTTGAGAGATTCTCAACCCGCGAGTAGGGTTATGTCAATGTTTTTTTCTTTGGTCTAGATGTCAATGCTCTTTTTTTTTTTTGGTTTCCCACGGTATCCCCAACCCGACAGGTCAAGGACTAATCCGTCGCGGTACTGAGCTCCATTTAAGGGTTTGCCGCTGGCCAATGGGTTGCTGCATACACAAGGCGAGATTCGAACCCCCGACACTTGCTTAAGCGGACTAGTGGATGTCAATGCTCTTTATCCTCTAATACATAGTAATCTTTTTATTATAAGCCCAATATTGTTTTTGTCTGGGCCTATTTAATTTTTTTGGGTCAAGGGGCCTATTTAATTTTAATTTTGTCAAACTCCAATATGGCTGATTTTTTCTAAGCCCAGGATGCTCGTGCGAAACTTCCAATCTACACGTTCATAGGGCTTAGCCCAAAAAAAAAAAAGAAACATACATAGGGTTTCTACTTTCTAGTTTCTTCGTGAAGAAATGGAGCGCTATAAAACCCCCTCTATTTAGGGTTTCAGCTTCAATCTAACGCGTTCAGTGAAGAGAAAGTCGTAGCCATGGGGAGGAGTAAGCATCCAAAACTCTCTACCAAAATCTTCATAGAATCTTTTATTTCTTGATTTCTGATTCTTATTGTTCCCGTTATTCGATCTGCATATGTTAATTTGGTTTTTGTTTTTTAGCTAGGGTTTATATGTTCTGTATAATTTAACAGTGTTTTTATTTTTGTTTTTATAATCACTCAAGTTGTTTGAATTAAGCAAGATGGTTTTATGTTTGTTTATGAAAGAAATGAAACTCCTTTAGCTAGCTTGTGGGAAACGGAGTATTGTTCAAGTGAGGATTTTTGTTGCTGCTACTAGGATTTATATAGTAGTTCATTCATTTGTTGTTGAAGTTACTATGAGATTGGTGTAAGCTGACTTGTGCCTCTAGAGAGATTGGCTGGAACTTTGTTTGTTTTGTTTTTATCTATGTTTGAATGAGGTGAAACAAATAATTAACTTTTTTATGTTGAATCCATTTTGGATTGAATTCTCCCGTAGAATCTCAGATACTTCTTTGATGCTTTCAAAAATGAAAAGCCTTTTGGCTCAAGGTTTGTCCTAATATTATGTTAGCCATGGTAGGTAGTCGTTCTATGAAATATTTATGTTTATTCTGAGATTGCTTAGTGATAATTTTCAATGAATATATATACTCAATCCTATATAATCGTGAAAACAGTAGGTTCGTGCATAGAGGGATTTATCTTCGTTCAAAGAATTTTTTAAGATCACTGATCATTGGACAAGCCTTTCTTTGTTTTGTATGACAATCTATTTTATATTTTGTAGCTTGTAGTATTTTCTAACGATTTCTCATTCTTATTGCTTATTGTTCTTTAACCAGTATCTGAATATTTGTTTGTGGTGTGGATCATTTGTAATTATTGAATTCTTTGTATTTTTGGGGTTTGTACTAGTGTTCATCATTAGTCTGACTGTAGTGGTTAATGCTATTTGATGTAGGACCCGCTAGGTGTTATCGACAAATTAAAAACAAGCCATACCCCAAGTCACGGTTTTGCCGTGGTGTTCCTGATCCCAAGATCAGGATTTACGATGTCGGTATGAAGAAGAAGGGTGTGGATGAGTTCCCTTTCTGTGTCCACCTTGTTAGTTGGGAGAAGGAAAATGTCTCAAGTGAGGCACTGGAAGCTGCTAGGATTGCCTGCAACAAGTATATGGCAAAGTTTGCCGGAAAGGATGCTTTCCACTTGAGAGTCAGGGTTCATCCATTCCATGTTCTTAGGATCAACAAGATGCTTTCATGTGCTGGAGCCGATAGGCTTCAAACTGGAATGAGAGGTGCATTTGGAAAGCCACAGGGGACATGTGCTAGGGTGGCCATTGGGCAGGTCCTTCTTTCTGTTCGCTGCAAGGACAGCAACAGCCATCATGCACAGGAGGCTCTCCGTCGTGCTAAGTTCAAGTTCCCTGGTCGTCAAAAGATTATTATCAGCAGGAAGTGGTATGTATTTGTTACTTTCGAAGCTGTGCATATTCGTGGACATGAATGCGCTCAGTTTTCTTCAATCATTTAATTTAATTTGTAAATGTTATGTGTATGTTACCGTTGTATTTTAGAATAACGTAACTGACTGCTTTGGGGTTTTTCTCTTGTTATTATATTATCATCGTGTGACTATTTGCGGATATCATTATTCTTGTTTTAATCCTTACACAGGGGATTCACCAAGTTTAGCCGAGCTGATTATCTGAAATTCAAGTCAGAGAATAAGATTATGCCCGATGGTGTGAATGCAAAGGTATATTTTGTTCTTGTTTATGTCAATAAAAGAAGTAGCCAAGTACCGATGAACAGAGTGGGAGCATGTTTTGGAACAGATTTTGCATTCTGTATTTGCTTGATTATTTTAGTAGGATTTTAACTTTGAAGTTCCTTGTTTTTGGTTTTTTCAGCTCCTTGGGTGCCATGGACCATTGGCTAATCGTCAACCTGGAAGAGCATTTTTGCCTTCCAGTGCAACCGCCTAGTTATTGAGTCTGTTTATCTGGAAAATACTGAACAATAGTTTTGAAAGATTGAAGTTGTGTTTGTCACTTTCCATTTGTATTGTATTAGAACTATGTCGGTTTATTTCAGCTTTGACATCACCTTGAATGGAATTATATTTCGTATCCTATTTTGTTATGATCCACCTTCAGTGTTTATATTTTGTTTGCATTTGATTATTGATATTTATTGTTTTGTTTGTCCATTCTATTCTCCGTCTATCCTTACCAGCTTCTTTACTTGTTTGTAAATTTTCCCGAGTTATGTTTCTTGTTCTGATTCTGTGGCTGGATTGACTTGTTTCAACATTGTTCACCGCATACCCTTTTCGAAAGTGAATAATTTTGGCGCTGAGATGATTCTTGTGAAAATGATCATGGTGATATATTTGGCTCTTGAAGAATTACCATCGGGAAAAGTATAAATTTTTAACCAGTTAATTTTAAACAATTGTAATTAATAATAATTAATTTGTATTTTTTAAAAAATAAAATTTAAATAACTACTAATTAATAATAATTTATACAATATATTAAAATTGAATTTTTTTTAATTAATAAAAATGAGGTGTTAATTTTTATAAATTTATTTTTTTTAAAATAGAAATATTATTTTTTTTAAATTTATTTAAATTTTTTTTATTATAATTATATTATAATTATGATTATACTAATTTAAAAAAATATTATTATAATTATATAAAATTAATATTTAATACATTATCAACTAATAAAAATAAAGTGTTAATTTTTTATAAATTTATTTTCTCTTCAAAATAAAAATACTACTCTCTCTTCTAAATTTATTTTACAAAAGTATATTTATTATAATTATACTATAATATTATAATTATATTATAATTAGTATTTAATGCATAATGTATAATTATACTAATTCTAAAAAATATCTTTATTATAATTATATAAAATTAATATTTAATATATTATTAAATTCATTATCAATCGAGAATATTTTTAATCATTTTAATTATATTGATACAATTCTAATTCTTATTTATTATACAATAATTTTATTAATGGCACGTTATTACGTTAATGGTGATCCATTTATAATAATAATAATAATAATAATAATAATAATAATAATAATAATAATAGATATTAATAATTAAATGATAAAATAATTGCCAAACATTGTATACTTAGCTTTAATTAGTTAACAAATTTAATTTTAGTTGTTTGTTTTATTTTTTACATAATTATGTTAATTGTGAATCATTATACATCAAATCAGCATTTAATACAGAATTATATTAATATATCAAATAGTTTCCAACAAGTTGATATTGATATTTATCTTAAAAAATTAAAACAAAAATATATGATTTTAATCATGATAAAAATGTATATGATATGATAATGACTTATTCAATCACGGTAAATATACGATGTATAATATAAATAATAAAAAATAACTTAATAATAACTAATTTATATAATTATTTTTTGTTTTAATAAAGATTATTTATAGTGTTCTTTTGTGGTTCGCGAGTCTAGATCTAAGAGTCAACTTTTTTTTTAATTTATTATTCTTCTTTGACTACTTCATAGAATAAGAATGTATTTTTTTGTTTTTCATCGAAGTTGATCTTTTTAAGGTATAATTTATAATTTTTTATATACTCAATCTACTATATTATTCTTTTGAAAATTTAATGATTGTTTTTACTCTAATTTATTCTTTTCGTCTAATGTTCCAGTGCGATTGTCTTTTATTACAATCGTTTACAATGCACCACATCCATCAAATACCATCTCAAATTGTATTCACTGATTTAGGTTCTAATTACATGGATGTAAGCGTCCAACCAAGGAGGTAAACTTTATTTTATCGAAGGATGGTTGGATCTACTCACATATTATGACCAACCTAATGGAATGTGGGTAAATTCAGTTTTTTTGGGAAGAGCTCAATTTTTTATTGAGGAATTGTTTTCACGGAATTTTGTAGGCCAAGTTCAAGTTCCATCCCTTCCATGCTTCTACGTCTATCCAGAAATCTTCGAAGTGGAGCACATAATGAGATTGAATTTCCTCAATTTAAGTTTAGTTTTGGTAAATTCGTGTCAAACTTGGAGATGCAATTTCAACGATTGGTAATATATTCAAATTTTCTTATTTTCAGCTTTTCGTAATTAAAATAATTTTATAACATATTGTAATTTTTTTTCGGAAATTACCGGCCTTCTTTTGCATCAATACAATGCCATTGAGAAAAATAAATACCAGTTTAGTTTCTAATGTGTCAATTCTATACTTTGCCACCTATTTAACTATCTCACCTTCAACGATTCTCCTCTTCCCCAGGATCATAAAACTCATCATAATTGAAATCTAACTGCTACCTGTTACAACCAAGTCCACAAACAACCCTAAACTCAAATAAGTGAACAAACCTAACTGCCACTCAACGACATAAAGAACTAATCCGTCGCACCGTCACGTGCTCGTCATTAGAATATATTAATAAAAACGATTAATAATTACATTAGTATTGATACACTTAACACCATATTAAGGAAAACGAACAACGCATGACATGTTATTTTTTTGTTAACCAAATAATTATAATTTAAATTAATTTTAACAAAATAACTTAAAATTTTAATTTTAATTTTATCACGTGTATGATACGGATTATTACACTTATTAATTGGTATGAAGTGCAGTTCACAAATGTTTGTTGGCTTATTGTTGACTAGATCTTTGTTTTTGTTTTGTTAGTTACCTAACGAGATTATTATCATTGATGTTTTTCCAATATTTATAAAATTTATTATGCTTCGATTTTTAACAAATTTGTAATCCAATTATCTTATTTTTGCTTTCTAAATTTAAACCCCTCTTTAATTTACTCTTGACACTTTTCTATTTCTATAATTTATTTTTTTAAACAAATCAATTTAATCATATGAACCCAATGTTAAAGGAAAAAATAATGCAAGGATCAATGTATGAAAACTAATTTAATAGTAAAAAAATCAGAAAGTATACTTGATGAGTTAAATGAAATAAAAATAATAAAAATTAAAAAAATTTCACTCTCCTCTTTTACAAGATACTAAAATGACACTCTCCTCTCCTCTATTTTATAAATGTATATTCTTCTCCCTTCTAACTTTTAAAAAATCTTCTCTTTAATCAATTTTAAACTTTTTATGTTAACTAATGTTAACTTTATCCATTTAAAAAAAATTATTTTTTTAAAAAAATATCCATTACCAAAAATTTTATTTTTTATCATTAAATTTTGCTTACCAAAATATCCTTTAATAAATTATTCTTTTATTGATTAAATTATATTTTAAAAAAATTAATAATTATTTTTTTTAAAATACCATTCAATAATTTTGTAATTATTAAATTATAATTTTACCAAAATTTTTGTTAACAATTATTTTATATTTTATTATTAATTTTTTGATATCTATATATATTATTTTAATAATAAATAAAAAATTTTAGTAAAATTATTTTTCAATATCAATATATATTAATTGTTATACATATTAATAGTGGTAAGATTTTTTTATTTAATGCTAAAATAATATATATTGATATCGAAAAATTAATAGTAAAATATAAAAATAATTGTTAACAAAAATTTTGGTAAAATCACAATTTAATAATTAAAAAATTATTGAAGAGTAGGTATCTTAGAAAAATAATTTAATTATTGATTTTTTAAAAAATATTTTGATAAAAATACAATTTAATCAATAAAAAATAATTTATTAAAGAGTATTTTGGTAAGCAAAATTTAATAAAAATAAAATTTTTGTTAATGAATATTTTTTCAAAAAATAATTTATTTTTCTTAAAAAATAGATAAAATTAATATTAGTTAACACAAAAAATTTAAAATAGATTAAAGAGGAAGTTTTTTAAAAGTTAAAAAAAGAGAAAAATATATATTTATAAAATAGAGAGAAGAAAAATGTCATTTTAGTATCTGACAGAGAAGGAGAGTAAAATTTTCTCTAAAAATTAATGGTCATAAGGCAGTATTACTGGAGTTAGGCTTGGGCACGAATGACACCAGATGAGAGTCTGAATTCCTCTCCAAGAAAGAAATGTAAAAATAAAAATAGAAAGTTTAGGTTCTTATTATCGGTAATTACACAACTAAAGAAGCTCTACGCTATTTCATAAAAATAAAAAGAATCCTTCGCGTGTGGAAATTTCTTTTTGTTGCTGAAACTAAGAAAGTAAACAAAAAAGAAACGGATTTACGTATGGAAGTTATCATCATAAAATTAACTTCTCGTCGTTCTTAAACTTTTCATTTACCATCTTTTATAATTGGTTTTATATTTTCAAAATGTTGGTAATTTAAGTTATAATGTATATCTTATCTATTATCTAGTTAAAAATAGAAAAATATAATAGATAAGATATAGTACAATGCAAGGTAGTTGAGACAAAATTTTAAAATTATAAAAATTATGCAAAAACAACAATTTATCTGTTATCTAGTTATGATTTCACACTTCTAAAGTTGACTTATTCAAAACCAACAATCATTTATGTATTATTTTTAATTAATTTATCATTAACAAACTAGATCACATACATATTACAGAATGAAAAAGTATAGAAAATCAATTTCCCTACAAGCTAACATAAGTCAATTCTATTATAATTTAAATTTTATAAATAAATAAAAATTTAAACATTAAAATTTAAAAAAATTCTTTCTACATTTATTCTAAGGTGAAAACTCAGGTGAAGTCGATTTCACGTGAAGTTGATGTCTGAGAGTCGTTGGATGAAAATTTAGTCAAATTAGTCAAATAATCTAATGGCTCTCAGGTTCAACTTCAGATGAAGTCGACTTCACCTGAGTTTCCACCTTATTCTAATCACATTTATAATACACAATAAATCCTTTTCCATTCATTTGGAAACCGTCAAATCTCTTCCTCCTCAAACCCGACGTCTTCATGCATTTTCGATGCTGTTGCCCACTGACCACCGTCGCATCTTTCGTTGCACTGCGTCGCCGTTCTTCTTTTGTCGACGCCGCCGCCCACCGTCCAGACGCATCTGCGCCGTCGCGGCTCCCATCCGTTGCGACGTAGCCACCGCCGGTCCCCCAACTACTCCGTGACTTCCTCCTCGCAACGCGCCACCACGAGTCTCTCACCGTACACGCAACACCGTCTAAGGTGTCGTTGCCGGTCATCCTACGGTTCTTCTTCTTCTCCTCTCCTATTTGGTTTTCAATAATTCTTTTAACTAGTTTTATTATGTATCTTTTTAGATTAATACTCAAATTCGTCCCTAAAAGATCACTCATTCTTTAAATTAGTCCTCAAATTCGTCCCTGGAAGATAAAACGTAAGTCAAATTAGTCCTTCCGTCAGTTGGATAATGACGTTGTCACGCCACGTGGCAGGTCAGTCACTTGACATGTAAAAAATTTTTTTATAATCAAAATAGTCCTTGAAAGTCCAGACGTAAGTCATTTTCATCTCTAAAATTTTAAAAATTAATCAAACTAATCCTTATATAATTTTTTTTATTTTTTTCTTCATAATATTAAATTTGAAATATTTTTTAATACTACTAATTTTAATAGAAATGTAATTGACAAACAAAACATTAGTAATCGTATCTTTTCTTCTTAAATTTTTTTCAATAAAATTATCTCTCTCCTTTAATTCTTCTCAAAATCTCTCTTATTCTTTTCTATTCTAAAATATTTTTCGTACATTATTATATTTTGCTTGAATATATATATATATATATATATATATATATATATATATATATATAAAATTGAAATGTATGTATTTATTAACCTAAACAAAGTTATATGCTCAAAATCAAAATTTATGTATGTTAACCTAAACAAAGTTATACCACTATTTTTTTTCTACTACTCCTTTTTTTTTTTCCATTACGGTATTACTTACATATAGGATATAATAGTAGTGATACTTAGAGTCAAAATTCAAGAAGATCCACAAATTTTGCTTCAATTTTAAACTTTACAAAATATTAAAAATTTGTTGCTTAATTATTATTATTATTATTATTATTATTATTATTATTATTATTATTATTATTATTATTATTTTTATTATTATTATTATTATTATTATTATTATAAACGAATTGCTTCTTAAGCGTAATACGTGCAAAGATCATAATAAATTTTTGTGTGTTTCATATGTTTGAGATAGATTATATAATTTTTTTTTAATTTTACAAATCAATGAGATAAAATGAAATAGGAAACATTATATCTATGCATAACACAGGCTACTCCGCACTAGTACATTATATAAATAGATATGCTTCGTATTAAAATAAAATTCCTTTGGTTTTAAATGAAATATTTAAAAAATTATATTAGAATATTAAGATTCAAAAAGTGATTCCATAAATCAATTTTTTAATTATTGAGTTTTACTATATAACTTAAACAATAATAAAAATTATAATTTTAAAAAATTTAAAAGATTTAAAATCTAAAATAATTATTATATTATTTAGTAAAATTTAAAATATTAAATTTTTAAATATATAATCAACAATAATTTGATAAACTCATTTAAATAAAAAAAATTCACATAAAAAATTACAATTTGAAAATGTAAAATTTTAAAATACAAACGACAAAATAACTTTATAAAAATTTAATTATTTTTTTTATTTTATGTAAAAAGAATTTTGTTTATTAAGTTTTAAAAAATAATATTAAAATTAGTAATATAAAAAATATTGTAAATTTAATATTAAAAAAAATTATATAAGGACTAGTTTGAGTAATTTTTAAAATTTGAGGAATGAGAATGACTTATGTCAGGACTTTCAAAGACTATTTTGATTATAAAAAACTTCTTTACATGTCAAGTGACACGTCATCATGTCAAGTGACACGTCATTATGTCACGTGGCACTTAACGTAACACATCATTATCCAACTGACGGAAGGACTAATTTGACTTATATTTTATCTTTTAGAGACTAATATGACTAAAAAAATTATTTGAGGACTAATTTGAAGAATGGGTGATCTTTCAAGGACGAATTTGAGTATTAACCCGTTTCTTTTTACTAAATTTTAGATGATTCTTTTTATTAGTTTTGGATGATTTTTTTCCCATGTTTTGTATTTTTTTTTCTTAAGATTTAGATGATTCTTTTTCCTACTAGTATTTTTACCCGTAATTATATTACGGAAATATAAATCTTTTAAGATTATGTCAGTTTTGTCCTGATATTATAGATTATAGCACAAAAGATTTATAGAATCAAGCTACTTTTACAAATAGATCGTAGAGGACAAAAGTCTCCGTCAGCTAAGAAGACCAGAATCTCCGTAGATAAAAAATCAAATAATAAGACTTTTGGTTATTATTTTCATGTGAATGAGTTTGATTTATTACTAATAATTAATTTTAATATTCCTTATCTAAAATTTGAAACAATTTAACTTGTATACTTTTGATTGGGTGTTAAGTTTGTTGCACAAATAGAAATAATTAATTTTTATGCTTGTTATTTAAAAATAATTTTTTTTCTCTCTACGTATATAAAAATATAATTAGATATTAGTATGAAAAAATTATATTGATAGTTATAAAATTAACTCAAAATTAATTTTTTAAATAATAGAACTTGATTTTAACTTTTAATTGTAACATTAGTATTCTCTCTAAATTAAATTTAATAAATATTTGAAAGAAGAAAAATAAAAATATAGATTAGAAAGATAAACAGTAAAAATTTAAAATTAAATAAAAAAACTAAAAAATATGTATATAATAATAATAATATTTTTATTTAAATTATATTATTTTGTTAATTTTATTTTTTGTAGAACAAAAAGATAAAAAAAATAGAGAAGGAGAGAAAAGAGAGAAAGATAAAGATAAAGACTGAGAGAGAAAGATTATTAATTTTGAAAGAAAAAATTTATTTTAATTATAATAAAAAATATTTGATGACATATTTTGATTTGTTAAATTACTAATATAAAATATAAATTACAAATTATATATCGGATACTGAGACCCAGTTCAAAATTCATACGTATCTCGGATGTTGAGTATCCGATCTCCCACTTAATAACTTAACACATATATCGGGTGCACTCTGGATATGTCACGGCATCGTAGCATCATAACACGGGTTTTAGTCACCAAAATATACTTATTTTTCACTACACCTTTTAACATTCAAGATGTGTAATATTATGCATTTAATTAATTACTTCATATTTTATGTATTTTTATAATTTATGTATTTATTTAATTTAAATAAAAAATCCTAAAATTACACTCATATTATCCAAATAAAATAAAACTATCTTAAGTTAATAGAAATAAAAAGTAATAGAATTCAAGAAATTATCTATTGTAATCCACAAGTGCAGTAATTTTGGCTATTCAAAAATGCTGCAAGCCTGCAATAGGTTAAGTAAGTGGAACATTTATCATGAGTTTCGAGAAACAAATGCTTGTGTAGATAGATTGGTTTGATAAGTACATGAACTTTAGCCGAGATGTCATTTTTCTTTTCTATTTCCTTGTGTATTTGTTTAAGCTTTTATGCATACTTCATTGAAATGGTATTTTTTAATATAGTTTCTATTTAATTTTCTTTTTTTTTGAACTTTATGTTCCGTTGTCCATATTAAAATATTATATTATTAAACTTTTTTAAAAAAATATATCAAAACTAATAATTTTTAATATTTTTACTATCATTTAATCAAGATAAATACTAAGTTATTTTTAACAAATAAATTTTATTAATTCATATATAAATTTTAAAAATATGAGTATAAATTATATTAATTCATATGTGTCAAATTTTAATAAATATAAATATAAATTATATATTTTTGTATAAAAAATATAAATATAAATTATTGTTGACTAACCACAAGTAAAAAAAAAAAAAATTTAGCACATCATTTTATTGCAAAATAATGGAGCTCATATCAGCTACTTGCATAATACATTTAAAAAGAGGGCATTTTCCAAAATGCTACAAAGTGGCAACAATAATAAAAGGGAAAGTAGCTGAAACTAACTAGGCAGGCGCTAGAAACACGAAAACCATGGGCTTCTGGCTGTGGCAGAGCTGAGAACACCGAGCCTTCTGGTTATGGCAGAGTTGTTCGTGGAGAGGGGAGCTGCTGTTAAAAACTATTTCATTTTTGGTCTGTCAAGTAGGGGGTGACAAACGGACCTAAATTCGTTGTATTGGTGGTGTGCGTAACTCGCTTCGGACTAAAAAATTAGGACCACCAAAGAGTAAAAGTCTGCCTAACTTGCACCGTTTAAACCGCGGGTAATGACGAACAGGACGGGCTTGTTTGCCGGATTAAGTTTTTTTTGTAAGAGGATATTTTTATAATTTTTTTTACCAAAATTCAACTTTCTTCGACCCAACTTATAAGAATATAAAGATGAAAATTGAGTGTTTTGAATTATGTTTATGTTATTTTGGAAACAATATGATGGTTTCAGTGGCTAAGAGAAGGGGGGTTGAATCTTAGCCCCCTTTTTAAAGCTAACACTTGCTGATCTTCAGAAGAGACTTTTCTGTTTTTGCTCGTCACTGGACACGAGCAACTCAGTTTTGTCTCGTCCCTTGTCACGAGATTTTTGTTTTATCTCGTCACTTGACACGAGATAATTCTGGCTTTTGCTCCTGAGTAGTAGAAAACAGAAATGGAGTAGAAGGAGAAGAATATTGCACCAAGATATATCCTGGTTCGGCTGCTAAGTGCAGTGCAGCCTACATCCAGTCTCCATCACAAACATGATGGAATTTCACTATAATCAATCTGTTACAACTTGTAAAGTGCTAACCCAACTTACAAGGGGATTCCCACAGAATCATGATACACAACAAAGATGTACAAAGGAACTCTAAGACATCAATGGCTTTTCTTTTAATTTTGCACTCTCTGCCTTTTTCCGCTCTATGGCTTTTTCCATTACAAACCTCACTGTTTGCCTTTTACCATGAGACTCAAGACATGACAAAATTAAATAGAAAAATACTAAACAGAATACATTGAAGGAGAAGAGAAATCTGTTAGCTCAGGTAGCTCTGAGAACTCTGTGCCTTGCACTCTCAAATTTTCTCCTTGCTTCAAACAGTGGTTGTTCCCCCTTTTTAAACAAGAAGAAAGCCTCCACACTTGAAGCCAAAACCGAACCAACTTTCTTCCTCCTTCAACAAACAGAACCGGTTCGGCCACTAAGAGAGGGAAGAGATATCCATGCATTAACCAACATGCAATTACCTCTAGTCCTTTCTTGATCATCAACCTTCATCAATCCGGGCTCTCCATCCTTGGCTTCCTCTCCAAGATGGATTTCTGGCCCTTGATGCCTATGATGATGATGACTTCATCTGCTTCAATCCCTGCCTTCACCATCACTTCGCCACTCTAGCTACTCCCTGTGGTGGTTGAGCAGAATCAAAGGCAAGCCATGCTTCAAGAATCTCCTCTAGCTGGCCGAATCTTCTTCTTCCATTTTTGAGCATGAAAGGCTCAAGATAGCTTCACCAAAACTATCCACATTTGGTAAGCATCTTAGCCACAGCTCATCTTTCTTTTGGTATGTTTTCTTGCCATCATTAGCTTGATGGTCTTGATGCATGCAACTCTTTCTTTTTCTTCGTTGAAGAGCACGGCGTCCATGGTTCACTGGACAAGGACCAAAGAGAGAAGAAGAAAGAGATGAGAGAGAAATAAAGAATCTGAAAGAAAAGCAATACAAAGTGGTTGATCAAATTAATTAGGCATAGCTTGCTTTTACTTCCCTATTGAGTGGTGTGTAGTCATAACCATCAATCACATCAGCTGAATTTTTTCTCTCATGTTCCCCATGCATTAATTAACAATGTAATAGATTTTGAAACCATCCATGGTTAACACCTTGGTTCCGTTGGAAGCACTTGGCTTTCATTTTTCCTTTTGTTTCGGACCAGAATGAAAACATTCATCCTTTGTGAGATTGGGCTTGTAATATTGAAATAAAAGCTGGCCCATTTGATAAGCTTTGCTTTCCTGATATATTGTGTAGCGGATCAAGCATAGGAAGCAAACAAGAAAGCTTTGTTTGGGCTTGCAACATTAACATTTATTCTGGCCCAATTTAACTAGCTTTAAACACAAAGCTGAATTAATAATGCAACAGTTGGGCTTTGTTAATTTTTTTGTTTTGGCCCAACAAAAATCTGCACAACAAAATTTTTTAATCAGCACTTTAATCAAAATTAGCTTAATAATTTTGCTGTTAATAATGTTTGATCATCATCAATTTGGTTTAGAGTTTTCCAAACTCATCAATCTCCCCTTGATGACAATTATTAATTGAAATGGAAAGCTATTTTACCAAGGGAAGCATAAACCTGTAACATTTAAATCAAGCTTCAAGTAACAATGTTATTTAGCAAATTTTATAATGCTAAATTGCTTGATTTATGAGCAGTTTTAATTGATAATCAAAACTCATTTGATATCATAAACTGATTTACTGCTCAAACTATTTCATACAACACAAAGCTATCCAAAAATTTTCAAACATTTTCCTGTTTTAGAATATCAAAGCAAAACAATATGATGAAGAAAAAAAATTGAAGGAACAAAACAAGGCAGTTTTGATATGTTACACAATTAAAGGAACTGCCAAAAATAAATTTTCAAATAAACAAGTTTATCAATGATGAATCAACCAGGCATCAAAATAAATCAAACATCATTATAAATCAAATGCCAAAATAGACTAATCATGATAAACAAAAGCAGTTCAAACAGCAATGACCATATTAAAACAAATACAATAACAACATGCATTCTTTGAACAAGGGCAATCATGAATTTTCAAAACTGAAAATTTCAACCCTTGTTGCCCTGTCAACCCTTGTTGCCCTGTTTTTCCAGCCCCTGTTTCGTTCCAATTTCAATTTTGGAACCTAAATTTCCTCCCCCTTTTGTCATCAAAGGGGTACCTGCAGAAACCATGATTAACATAACAAAAAGTTCAAGATAGAATAGCCAAAGTGTATCACAGTATTGATACAACCGATTAGAAGTTCGAACATGAACCAAATAATACCAGAATTTACATAAAACATCAGATTGATTGTACTCCTGATTCAGAATCAGTATTCTGGTTACCATCTCCTTCTCCCTTTATGAGTGAAACCTTGTTCTCAACATCTTCATTTGTGAAATCAACTTTAAAATATTCAAAGATGCAGGTGAGAAACATCCCATATGGTAGATTAGGCCTTTTTGAACTCTTGACAGATTTCCACATGTGCCTTATCATAAGGTATGCAAAAGATATTTGAGATGAAGTAATGAGAGCAAACAGCACAAGAAAGTCAGACACTGTTATTCGATGGCGTGGACCACTTTGTGGTATGAGAACATGAGATATGATCTTATAAAGAAGAATTGTCTTATCTGGACCAAGTTCTCTGAGAGTTGATGCCGTACCATCCATTTTGGAGAGACCTTCGCAGGTGTGATTTAAAGCCATCTGGTAGGTGATTCCAACCTGTAAATCCCATTTCTTAGACATGTATGTTCTTGGTCCTTCTTCTTTGTAACCTAGAGCCATTTCAATGGTTCCAGTATCAAGAGTGATATGACTCTTCTTCACATATGAGTGGATTGTGCCATCAATAAGTCTCATGTTGGCGTAGAACTCACGGACTAAACATGGGTAAACTGGCTTCCGGATGTGAAGCAGAAGGGTCCATTGAAGATTATCAAACAGAGAGGAGACATTGATCCCTTTGTTGAAGAGTGAGTCTAGGCTGACTAGATAAGTAGCACAGAGATTTCGTTCTTTCAGAACTTCATTGTGGAATTCATGGGAAGCACATGAGTCGAACCTAGACGGATCATAGTGAGAATGTGGCTTATGAAACCTTTTCTTGAAATCCCATGACTCCAAATTTGCTGGCTCCTTGGTGTCATTCAAAGCAATGCCTTTAAACTTCTGAGTGCTCTTTTCGGGTGTGTCCTTTTTGTTCATGATAATGAGATTGAAAGGGTAGAGAATGAGAGAGTGAATTGAACCGAATTGTGTGAGAGAAGATGGATGGAATAAATGTAGAATGAAAGGAGAATATGAGATAGTTAATGCACAAGGTGGGTAATTAATGACCAGGGTGGTTTCCAAAAGTTTGAAAAGATGGTTTCCTTATATCAAGGGATTAGTTGAAAAGGAGAGATTTGATTTGACCTATGCTTCTTCCAAAAGATATGATAAGACAATCAAGAGATTTTGTGGATATATTTTTCAAACAAAATGGGAAACTATCAAAACTGTTATGGTGGGGTCATGAAATTTTGTGGGGCCCATAAAATTTGAATTCTGCGTTGCCTCCCTCTTGACCACAGCTTTTCCATTGTGCCATTTATTTTTATCTCGTCCAAACCTACGAGCAAAACTGAACAGAGTCACAAATTCACAGATTTTTAATGAAACTTAAATCAAACATTCCCAAACTTTTTCTCAAGGTACAGAATCTGTCTTCACAGAGAGGTTTTGTAAAAATATCAGCAATTTGGTCTTCAGATTTTACAAATTGAATATCAATAGTACCCTTTTGCACATGTTCCCTAATGAAATGATATTTTATCTCAATGTGCTTAGTTCTTGAGTGCAGAACTGGATTTTTTGAAATGTTTATAGCACTCATATTATCACAAAATAAGGGTATACTATTAATTTTTAATTTGTAATCTTCCAATTGTGTTTTTAACCAAATTAATTGTGAGCAACAAGCAGATGCGGAAACATATTCGGCTTCAGCAGTGGATAGAGCCACTGTGGCTGTTCTTGCTTGACCACATGTTGAGTGAGCTTCCAAGGAAGCAACACATGCCGGAGGTGCTCCTCCTATCTACTCGATCTCCCGCATAATCTGCATCACAAAAACCTACTGCACAAAAGTCATCAGATTTAGGATACCATAATCCATAATTACAAGTTCCCTTAATGTATCTAATGATGCGTTTAACAGCCGTAAGGTGGGATTCTTTTGGATGAGATTGAAACCTTGAACATACACCCACACTTTGGACTATATCCGGTCTAGAGGAGGTAAGGTACATGAGTGAACCTATCATTCCTCTATACCTTGTTTCGTCCACATCTTGGCCATCATTATCTTTTTCAAGTTTAGTATTGGGATGCATAGGAGTGCCCATTGATTTGGAATTTTCTAGGCCAAACTTTTTGATAAGTTCTTTTGCATACTTTCCTTGGTGAATAAAAGTACCACTAGGAGTTTGCTTAATTTGGAGGCCAAGAAAGAAAGTAAGCTCTCCCATTAAACTCATCTCAAACTCACTAGTCATGAGTTTTCCAAACTCTTCACACAAGGAAACATTGGCCGAACCAAATACAATGTCATCAACATAAACTTGAACAAGAAGAATATCATCATTAGATGCTTTAATGAATAAGGTAGTGTCGGTGGTTCCCCTTTGAAAATGATTTTCCAACAAGAAGGCACTAAGCCTCTCATACCAAGCTCTTGGAGCTTGTCTAAGACCATAAAGAGCCTTAGTTAATTTAAAAACATGATTTGAAAATTCTTTATGTTCAAAACCGGGGGGTTGAGCCACATATACTTCCCTATCAATAAAACCATTAAGGAAGGCACACTTAACATCCATTTGAAACATTTTGAAACCCTTATGGGCAGCATAGGCAAGAAGCAACCTAATTGCTTCCATTCTAGCTACCGGAGCAAAAGACTCATCAAAATGAATACCCTCTTCTTGATCGTAACCTTGGGCTACTAATCTAGCCTTGTTACGAACAACTTGTCCATCCTCACCAAGTTTATTTTTAAACACCCACTTAGTACCCGTTACCTTCTTACCATCCGGATGAGGTACCAATGTCCAAACCTTATTCTTATCAAATTGAGCAAGCTCCTCTTGCATTTCTTTGACCCATGATGGATCCTCAAGAGCTTGTTTGACATTGTTGGGCTCTATTTGTGACAAGAGAGCAAGATTGCTAGGTTCGGTTGGCCTTTTGGTGGATGATCTTGTTGTTACTCCTTGAGAAGGATCACCAATGATGAATTCATGAGGATAACCCTTCATAGACTTCCATTCTCTAGGCTTTCAGACAGGTGTTGAGCTTTGGGATTTTCTTTGCTTGTTCCACTCCTTCTCCATCTGAATCATTATCTATCACAGTACTGGGAATTAAGTTAGAATCACAAAAAGTAACATGTATGGATTCTTCTATTGTCCTATGTTCCTTGAGATAAATTCTATAAGCCTTGCTTGTGGTGGAATATCCACAACATTCCTTCATAGGATTTGGATCAAATTTTCCAAGATTTTCTTTATTGTTTAAGTACAAAGCATTTACATCCAAAACATGAAAATACTTAAGATTTGGAGGGGTTCCTTTCCATAGCTCATAAGGAGTTTTCTTTAACCCTTTTCTAATGATTGTTCTATTCAAATATAACATGCTGTGTTTCACAGCTTCACCCATAAAATTTGGGAATTTCATTATCACATAGCATGGCCCTAGTCATTTCTTGAAGGCTACGATTCCTTCTTTCAACCACCACCCCATTTTGTTGGGGGGTTCTAGGGCATGAAAAATGTGAGAAATCCCTAAGTCATCATAGAATTTTTCAAAATCTTGATTTTCAAATTCTCTTCCATGATCACTTCTCAATGGGCAATTTTCAATCTTTTTCATTTTGAATTTTCTTACAAAGGGTGGAAAAAGCATAAAACGCATCATTCTTATGAGCAAGGAAGAGTACCCAACCAATCTAGAGTATCATCAACTACACAAGACCATAATATTTACCTCCCAAACTTTGAGTTCTAGTAGGACCAAAAGATCAATATGTAACATTTCCAATGGCCTTTTGGTTGAGATTCCATCTTTAATTTAAAAGAGGATTTTACTTGTTTGCCCAATTGGCAAGCTTTCACAAGTAAGATCCTTATCAAACTTATGCCAAAGCCATTTTTCAGATTCAAGAGAGGTGAAGCATGTTACATTTTGTTCCTTTAAATCCTCAAGAGTTAATCCATACACATTATTGCATCTTTTAGCTTCAAATAAAACATCCCCAGTTTCTCACAAACAACCAAACAAACAAACTTCTTAAAGATAACATCAAAACCTAAATCACAATGACTAACACTAAGTAAGTTATGTTTCAAACCATTTACAAGAAGCACATCATTTATACAAGAAAAAAGTTTTTACCAACTTTCCCAACAGCCACTATTTTCCTTTTGCATCATCACCAAAGGTAACAAGTCCTCCATCATATCATCAAGCTTTATGAAGAAGGTTGTCTTTCCGGTCATATGCCTAGAGCATCCGCTATCCATGTACCACATATTTCCTTTTCTTGGATGCTAGGCAGACCTACAAAATAACTCAAGTGACCTTAGGTATCCAAATTTTCTTGGATCCTTTTACGTTAACATCTCTTATGTCCCAAATCATTGTAATCAAAACAACTTTGTAAACTTTGTCACCAATCATTCTTTCACCAAAGAAGCATTGAACTGGAAAGTGACCACTTCGGTTGCACATTCTACAAAATCTTGGAGTTGTAGTTTTGTTAAAGTGAATTGGGTCTTGATATGTTACATTATTTGAAGATGAGGCAATATTTTCAAAATGTGATTTTCAGATTATAAAATCCCAACCCAGCTTTATCATAAAGAGGTTTTTGACTAGCCAAGATTTGGTTCAAATTTTCAGAACTTTGAGTGAACTTGGCTAAGTCATCTTTAAGTCTTTCAACCTCTTTGAGCAACTCTTCATTTTGCTTAAAACAGTTCACATATGCAAGAACAGAATGATCACTTTCACAGCTTCTAACTTGGGCTTTTAACAACTTGTTTTCTTCCACAAGATCACAAGCAGTTTCGGCCTCTCTTAGTTTTTCTTTGAGGAAATCATTTTCAGCTTTAAGAATGAAATTTTGCTGTTCAAGATCTTGATTCTCAGTTAGAAAACATCTTATTTTTTCAGAAAGGTGATCTATCATGAGATGAAGGTCTTCAGTGTTAGAGTTTTGAAATGATACCTGATCTATCTCATTTGCCATGAGACAGTGCTGTGATTTAGTCTCAGACTCTTCATCATCATCATCTGAGTCATTTTCCAAATCTTCCCATGTGGCCATCAGTCCCTTCTTCTTCACCTTTTTCGGCTTCTCTTCTTTTTTCAACTTGGGACAATCAGATTTGAAATGACCCATTTCCTTGCAATTGAAACAGGTTACCTTGCTAAGATCTTTCTTTGTCCTCCTGGAGCCGCTGCCTTTGCTTTTGAGCTTTGCCATTTTCCTGAATTTTTTTGCAAACAACACAAACTCATTTTCAGAAGAGTTATCACTGGATTCATTATCCAGAGGGTTAGTCACAGAAGAAAAAGCAATTCCTTTCTTTTTTGAATCTTTTTTCAAATAGGAGTTTTCAAAGGCAAGTAAGTTTCCTCTCAAATCATCAAGTGTCATGGAATCTAAGTTACTACTATCAGAAATGATTAAGGCTTTTGTTTCCCACTCTTTTGTGAGACACCTCAACACTCTTCTCACTAGCACAGATTCTGAATGTGTGATTCCAAGAGCATCTAAGCCAACAGTGATGGCATTGAACCGTTCGAACAGTTCATCAATGGACTCTCCTTCCTTCATTGCAGACATTTCATATTCCCTGTTTAACATATCTGTCCGAGTCTTCTTTACAATTGTAGTTCCTTCATGTGTGATTTGCAACTTGTCCCAGATTTCCTTTGCCGTTGTGCATCGTGATACTCGTCGGTACTCCTCAAAGCTGATAGCACAGTTGAGCAGATTGGTTGCCTTGGCATTTAACTCCACCGTCTTCCTATCTTCCTCGGTCCAGCTTGCTTCTGGTTTAAGAGAGACTACTCCTTGAGCATTTGTGGTAGTTGGAAATTTAGGACCTTCCAAGATGATCTTCCAAAGTCTGTAATCCACGGCTTGAACAAATATCTTCATCCTCTCCTTCCAATAGGTATAATTTTTCCCATTGAAGAGGGGAGGTCTGTTGCTTGATTGACCTTCAGCCAGATTGTATGATAACACATTTGTGCCACTGTTTTCTGCCATGAGGATCTTTACTCCAAGCTGCAAAGCTTGATCTCTTTGAGATCAAGCTCTGATACCAATTGATGGTTTCAGTGGCTAAGAGAAGGGGGGTTGAATCTTAGCCCCCTTTTTAAAGCTAACACTTGCTAATCTTCAGAAGAGACTTTTCTGTTTTTGCTCGTCACTGGACACGAGCAACTCAGTTTTGTCTCGTCCCTTGTCACGAGATTTTTGTTTTATCTCGTCACTTGACACGAGATAATTCTGGCTTTTGCTCCTGAGTAGTAGAAAACAGAAATGGAGTAGAAGGAGAAGAATATTGCACCAAGATATATCCTGGTTCGGCTGCTAAGTGCAGTGCAGCCTACATCCAGTCTCCATCACAAACATGATGGAATTTCACTATAATCAATCTGTTACAACTTGTAAAGTGCTAACCCAACTTACAAGGGGATTCCCACAGAATCATGATACACAACAAAGATGTACAAAGGAACTCTAAGACATCAATGGCTTTTCTTTTAATTTTGCACTCTCTGCCTTTTTCCGCTCTATGGCTTTTTCCATTACAAACCTCACTGTTTGCCTTTTACCATGAGACTCAAGACATGACAAAATTAAACAGAAAAATACTAAACAGAATATATTGAAGGAGAAGAGAAATCTGTTAGCTCAGGTAGCTCTGAGAACTCTGTGCCTTGCACTCTCAAATTTTCTCCTTGCTTCAAACAGTGGTTGTTCCCCCTTTTTAAACAAGAAGAAAGCCTCCACACTTGAAGCCAAAACCGAACCAACTTTCTTCCTCCTTCAACAAACAGAACCGGTTCGGCCACTAAGAGAGAGAAGAGATATCCATGCATTAACCAACATGCAATTACCTCTAGTCCTTTCTTGATCATCAACCTTCATCAATCCGGGCTCTCCATCCTTGGCTTCCTCTCCAAGATGGATTTCTGGCCCTTGATGCCTCATGATGATGATGACTTCATCTGCTTCAATCCCTGCCTTCAACCATCACTTCGCCACTCTAGCTACTCCCTGTGGTGGTTGAGCAGAATCAAAGGCAAGCCATGCTTCAAGAATCTCCTCTAGCTGGCCGAATCTTCTTCTTCCATTTTTGAGCATGAAAGGCTCAAGATAGCTTCACCAAAACTATCCACATTTGGTAAGCATCTTAGCCACAGCTCATTACCTCTAGTCCTTTCTTGATCATCACCTTCATCAATCCGGGCTCTCCATCCTTGGCTTCCTCTCAAGATGATTTCTGGCCCTTGATGCCTCATGATGATGACTTCATCAATCCCTGCCTTCAACCATCACTTCGCCACTCTAGCTACTCCCTGTGGTGGTTGAGCAAATCAAAGGCAAGCCATGCTTCAAGAATCTCCTCTAGCTGGCCGAATCTTCTTCCATTTTTGAGCATGAAAGGCTCAAGATAAGCTTCACCAAACTATCCACATTTGGTAAGCATCTTAGCCACAGCTCATCTTTCTTTTGGTATGTTTTCTTGCCATCATTAGCTTGATGGTCTTGATGCATGCAACTCTTTCTTTTTCTTCGTTGAAGAGCACGGCGTCCATGGTTCACTGGACAAGGACCAAGAGAGAAAAGAGAGATGAGAAGAAATAAAGAATCTGAAAGAAAAGCAATACAAAGTGGTTGATCAAATTAATTAGGCATAGCTTGCTTTTACTTCCCTATTGAGTGGTGTGTAAGTCATAATAACCATCAATCACATCAGCTGAATTTTTTCTCTCTCATGTTCCCCATGCATTAATTAACAATGTTGTAATAGATTTTGAAATCCATCACATGGTTAACACCTTGGTTCCGTTGGAAGCACTTGGCTTTCATTTTTCCTTTTGTTTCAGACCAAGAATGAAAACATTCATCCTTTGTGAGACTTGGGCTTGTAATATTGAAATAAAAGCTGGCCCATTTGATAAGCATTTGCTTTCCTGATATAATTGTGTAGCGGATCAAGCATAGGAAGCAAACAAGAAAGCAAAGCATTTGTTTGGGCTTGCAACATTAACATTTATTCTGGCCCAATTATAACTAGCTTTAAACACAAAGCTGAATTAATAATGCAACAGTTGGGCTTTGTTAATTTTCTTTTGTTTTGGTCCAACAAAAATCTGCACAACAAAATTATTTTAATCAGCACTTTAATCAAAATTAGCTTAATAATTTTGCTGTTAATAATGTTTGATCATCATCAATTTGGTTTAGAGTTTTCCAAACTCATCACAATATTTAATTATTTATAATTATGTTTATTTTGTTTTGGAAACAATATTTATTTGGTAAATTTTATGATGTAGAAAGAAAGATTCTTCTACATGTGTATGTTTGTGTTGTCAAAAGGATAGTGTAACAAGTGTTTAGAAAAAGAATAATTGAAAAGACAAGATTTGACATGTTATAAGTAAAATGTAGTGTATTTTGTCTTATATAACATATAAATGATGTATTGATTAAATAAGCTAATTATATTTATGTTAATTAATTATTAAAGATAATATTAAACCTTGTATGATTTTTTTATCTTTGGACTTTTTGAATGTACGCTCTCTCTCTCCAAAAATATTAACTTTAAACACAAAAATTTATTAATATTTATTTATTTTAATATATACCTTTTTTTTTTCTTTTTTGATGACTTAGATATATTCAGTTTTACAAATATAAAAATGTATCTACATATTTTAACCAACAAAAAAACATATAACTTTAGGTATTTACATACATTTAAATTAACGATAATATTTATATATATTTAATTTAAATATTATATCAATATATTTGTCAATATTATTCTGGGTACATATAGATATTTATAAAAAAATATTATTCAAACACCACATATTCTTGACATCTTATAAAAATAGTTTGTTATTAATTATTTATATATTTAAATTTTTTTAATTAATAAAACAAAAAAATATATTTAATTTTTAAAAAATATTGATGTCAAAACAGTATTTGTAATACTGCCAATTTTATAGTGTAAAAAGAGAGAATATATATTTTGGGAGAGTTGATTTTTTTTAAGAATGAAAATTGTAATTGCTTTTTGTTATAAACAAAAATTAAAAATAAATTTAATTTTAATATAGTGTTAGTATAAAATAATTTTATATTTATATCTAATGATGTAATATTACATTAACAAAAATAATTACTTTTTATAGACTGTGTGAATTGTCATCCAAAAGACCAAATATAATTACACGACTGTGTAAAACACAATTTACACTGTCAATACATCAAAAATTAAACTCACTAAAAATATGTACATCCAAAATTTGTATAACACCAGACATATAGGAAAACATGGTAGACACCAAAAAAAATATAAAAAAACATAGTTATTTTTTGGTATTATGTAGACACTATCTTGTTATTTTGTTTGCATTAAAATATCTATTTACAGTTGTTTATAAAAAAAATAAAAAAAAATTAAATACTAAAAAAAGAAAAATCTTTTAATAATTAATATTTTAAAAAAAATTTGTCTAAAAAAAATTAAATACTTCAAGTTATTATTGAAATATTTTAGATGCAACCTATTATTTATAATTAAATTATTAATTTTTTTGCAATGATTAAATTATGTTATTGAGTGAATATTTAATATTTATTATTTTATTAAACGAAAAAGGTACGTTTGAATAGATTTAATAAAACTATATGATTAGTTTCTCTTTGAGACTATAAAAGTGTGTTGAAGAAAGATAATAATTTTTTTAATATATATTATATATTTATTAACTTAATTTAAAATAAATATTAATAAATTTTTGTGTGTAAAAATTAATTTTTCAGATGATATTTATTATGTAAATAAAAATAATTAATTAAATTTTCTTTTTTAAGTAACATGAGTTGGAAGAAAAATTATTAACTTAGATTTTTTTTATATTAACTTTAGCTTAGATTTATTGGTTCAAAAATTTTTTTTCAGTTGTTACTGTTAACTGGAGAGAGAGTGTGTACATTCAAAAAGTCTAAAAATAAAAAAAATCATACAAGACCCAACATTATCTTTAATAACTAATTAACATAAATATAATTAGCCTATTTAATCAATACATCATTCACATGTTACATAAAAAAAATGCATTACATTTTACTTGTAACATGTCAAACCTTGTCTCTTTAATTATTTTTTTTAAATACTTGTCACACTTCTCTTTTGAGGTTTTTTTTATCTAAATACGCATGAAAAAACGATTTATTCCCTAAATACGCATAGTTTGAAATTGTGCTCAAAATACGCACACCCATTTCATTTCTGCCGACCACGAAATGAATTCTAACTCCATTTCATAAGAAGCACCCACAAAATGGACCTGCTGCATGTCAGGGAGCAACTCAAGCCCACTTCCACGAAATGGCCACGCCATCCCTAGCACCAATGAATTGGTGGATATCAGCTGAGTCAACAACGAAGTGCTTTTATATACTATGTTTCTATAATAAGCGAGTTTAATTATTTTTAGAAGGCACTTTAATATATAGAAGAGAAAAAAAATATTTGCTAGTATTTTAGCCATTCATCAGTTAAAGCAGTAATAAAAAGTCATCTTAATTTTAATTATATTTTTTAAGTAATATCAAAATTTCTGTAATTATAGTCATCTTAATTTTTAGTGTTTGTTACTATAAAATAATAAAGCAATTTACGTAAATAAAATGTTTGGATTCTAATTTTATGCAAATACAACTTTTGAAATATGAAGATGCAAATGCATTTTTTTATATAACAAATATTGTTGATTTTTTTTTATTTTTTATAGTGCTATATTTTTTCAAGTATTTTATTAATTTTTATGATATTTTTATTATTTTTTGTTAATATAAATTCTTTTTTTATCTTTTATTACATTATATTTATGTTGTGTATGAAAATTTTTATTTAATTTTATTCATATAAATTTTATTTATTTTTTATTGTATTTTTTTATATGATATATGTTGTTGATTTTATGAAATTTTTCTTATTTTTTATCTGTATAATTTTTTTTATTTTTTTGATGTACTCTATAAAAAAAGACAAAATAAATAAAAAATTAATCATAAGTAACAATATAGCCATAAATAATAAAAATTTATAATTTAAAATAATACTAAATTAAAGAATACTGACAGTGCTAGAAAAATTATAGAATATTTTTCATATTTTTATTTTTTATTTATTATTTTATTATAAATATTATATATGATCTAAACATAAATTTTAAATTTATTGGATTTTGGAAAAAATTTTACACTTTCATTATATATTATATATATATATATATATATATATATTATTTCCATTGTTCCTCCAAGTTTGATGTCTACCATCTGTTTGTTTTGATTCGTATTCAGTTCTAATATCTCACTCCTCCATTTCGTAGATGCCCCCTGTGATATGTTCCATTGTTCTCTGACATGCAGTAAACCCATTTCGTAGGAGTTTTTTGTGAAATAGAGTAAGAATTCATTTTGTGGCCATGGATAAAATGGGTCTGCGTATTTTAAACACAATTTCAAACCATGTACATTTAGGGAATAAATTATTTTTCCATACGTATTTAAGTAAAAAAGCCTTCTTTTTTGACGATACAAATATATACATATAAAAAAATCTTTCTTTTTATATTATAAAATTTACCTATTTATAATTATGTTTATCAGATATTTATAATTATAAAAATTTTAATATTTTTAAATATAAAAATATAATTTTTAATACTTTTAAAAATTATAAATTTATTAATATAATTATAAAATTATATATCTTATTTAATAGTTAATAAAAAGAAGAAAGAAGTTTGACGACTGGTCGGTCTAGGGTTAGTCGAAGTAAAATAGAATTTTAACACCACTTCATTAAACGAGATGGGGACGAACTAACCTACTAAAAAACAGACTTTTAACTAAGCAAGACCGAACACACTTTTCCACTTGCCATCCCTACTGTCAAACTGCCATAGGAGTTATGCCATTTATTTGTGCACTTAAAATCTTGCATTCAGAGATGGGTTTCTTCGAAGGAGACAGATTCCACAAGCTGCTACTGGTACTTATCCCGCACTCTTCATTACTATATATTATTCAACTTTTCAATTTAAGTCAATTTGGATTTTTATTTTCAATTATTTAAGTGTTAGTAATTTAAGTTATAATCTTATCTAAATAAAAGTGCTTGTTTACACGTAATTAAATTAATAATTTTTTTTTAATAAAAACAGAATTTTTTTAGTATATTTAATAAATTTTTAATAGTAAAAATTAAAATATTAAAAAAATAAAAAAATATTTATTTAAAAAGCTATAATTTATATTTATTTTAAAAAATTTTCTTTTAAAAAAATATATTTTTCATATAATAAATAAAAAAATATTTTTATCTGAAAATTTATTTGGATGTTATTTTCATAAAAAAATCTTTTTTTAATAATTTTTTTAAAAAGATCTTTTATAAAAATAAAAGTAATTTTATATTTAAATATTTTATGTAAAAATATTTGTTATCTATTAATTATGTTTGGATAAAATAAGATAAAAATATTTTTTTGTTTATTTATTATGTAAAAAATATATTTTTTTAATTTTTCTAGTACTTTTATTTTTATTATTAGAAATTTATCAAACATATTAAAAAATAAAAAAGATAATTTTTTATTTAAAAAAATCTTTTTTTATTAATTTAATGGCGCCCAAATAAACATTTATTTTATCCAAATATAATTAATAACTAAAACATCTTTTTACATAAGATATCCAAATACAAAATCACTTTTATTTTTATAAAAGATCTTTTACAAAAATATTATTTAAAAAAAGATCTTTTTTAAAAATAACATCCAAACAAACTCAAAATATTAAATAAAATTTTAAAAAGATAAAAGTTAAAATCGTATCCATATCAGTTTGATTTGTTAAAAATAAATCTATTTAAATTTAAACTATTAATTTTCATATATATATATATAAAGTAAAAGTTATATATAATTATTGGTACCCTCGTCCAAACCAAGAAACAAACGTCAATCTACAGTACGAAGAACAAGAATGAACGGTTTTCGCCTATCATGACTCTCCCTCCAGAGTTGTTAGAAATAATTTTTCTACGGTTGCCGGTGAGGTCCCTTATTCAATTCAAGTGCGTGTGTAAGCAATGGCGTTCTCTGATTTCTGATCCCTACTTCGCAAAATTGCATTATGATGTCGCCATTGCACCCACTCACAACAATAATACTAAGCTCCTCTATTTGTCAAGCGATTTTTCTAGGGCTTGTTGTGTGAAAACAGAACCATCAATTCATCATGATTATCCTTTTAAGCTTCAAGAAACTTACAAGAACCATAGCTTGAGGATTATTGGTTCATGCAGAGGCTTTGTACTGTTGCGAAACTACAAGCCTAAGCCGGTTCTCATTCTTTGGAATCCAGCAACTGGTTCTCATGTAAGAGTTCCATATCCAAATAACTCCTCGAATTCGGAGTTTCCTTGTCCAGATTTCTTTTGCCATGGTGTTGTGTATGAAAAATCCAATGATGACTATTTAGTAATCATGGGATCGGTTCGACCTCTAAAGCGAAAACCCGAGTGGAAGTTTTTCTCTGTGAGAAGCAATTCATGGAAGGAAATTGAAGGTGGTGATTGCTTTACTCCAAATATTTCTATGGGTCATCAACTAGGATTGTTATACAATGAAGCTATTCATTGGTTAGTGGTGTATAATGGCAGTGATTACCCGCGAGGTATCGTAATTGTTGCCTTTGATATCGCAACGAAAACTCTATCAATGATTCCCTTACCGTACCCACAAGATCCTAGTCAGTGGGAGTTAAGCCTCGTTGGAGGCGCAGGATTCTTTGGGATATGTATGTTGAACGAGTTTTGGCCGTATATATTTGTGATGAAAGAATACAAAGTGGAGTCATCTTGGATTTTAATTGATATGTTACTTCCTTCCGATAATACAATGATTCCTTTGTGTTTTACTCAAAGTGGGGATGTTGTATGGATGAATAGGATTAACAAAGATCTAATAAAATTCGGAAAATTGGGGAGCAACGAAGAAGAATTACAAGAGTTCAAACTGGATTTTTGTGATAAAGATACAGTTTTAGTCATGTTTAATGAGTCTTTGTTGTCACTTCCAAGTAGTTGTAGACAGGAAGAGTAGGGTATATAATCTATATATCTTTTTCTTTTAAATTGTGTTTCTTAATTACTGCAATAATTTCACCTATTTTGGTACTTATTTAATGTTATAATTTATGTTATGTATAATCCTAGTCTCTCGTTTTCCTTTCCAAAATCAATATATCTATATATCTTCTTTTTGTTAGGTTGTTAAAGTTGTCATTATGGTTTGTTTTGTTATAGGCTCTGTTTTATTGCTTTATGATTCTAGTTTGATTTGCTTGCTCCCCTGGATGTTGGGTGCTTTTTGGTTGTATGGTTTGTAACTCTGCACTAGCTCACTTCCTTGATGGAGTTTGTGAGTGATTTAAGTATCAAAAAATTAAACATTGGCAATCAACATCCAGTTAATTAATATTTGGTAACTTTTTATAGTATAATTATAACAAAGGGTCCAGTTTTGTATTCAAAATCCAAGAACATCAATTTCTTCTTTGGTGTTAAATATTATCAAGAGCATCCTCAAATGGTTGAATAGAGACTGACTCTTCTGCTTTTTGCTTGCTGTAACTATCAATTTCTACTCAAATCTGGATCCTAACATGAAATTTAATAGACCAAACACTTTACTCATCATATTAAAAAGCCTAAAAATTTATTCTAAATAGTAGATGGCGTAGTTGCCAATCTTGGAGAAGTAAAAAACGGACCTCAGAAATGATCTTATACTTGTCTTGTAATAATCAATAATAATCATCAGATGCTTAATGTTTTTTAATGGGGTGGCACGGACATTACTTGATTCTATGTTTTAGCTAAGTGATTATGTTATGCGATGTTTCATTTAAGAATGTTGTTTCGATTATGTTGTAAATATAAACTTTCTTACACATTATATATATGTGTATTCTTTGTTGGTCTAAATTAGCACCTATCTCACATGTAAACACAAACATCATGACAATCACATATGAATGATGCGTATAACTTTTACAATGAAACGAGTGAAGCTTCTGTGAACGCACTACATATTAAAGCCTTTCTCAAGTGCAAAGAAATTAATTCTTAGAAGAATCCACTCAGAAATAAATTAAGGATAAGCGATGTAGAACTAAACCTGAAAACAGGAAACAGGAAACACCGGCAATAATCTTATAATCAAACACGAATAAAATCTTTACCATTATAAAAGCAATTTCAAAGACAATGTTACAAGGGACTACATAAAACCTAAGACTCATGAGTTTTTTGAAGTGACTACAATCTTTGAATTCGATTTTGGATGTTGTCCGCTGTATGTGATTCTGAAGTCTCTTGAGGCTTGTGTTTAGTTTTTTTTTTTTTTTTGTGCCTTTTTTTCGTTGATTAAACACCCAAAAAAAATTAATTTAAAATGATTGCATTAAAGTCTAACATATTATTCAATTAGCTGTTTTAAAAAATAATCACTATTAAAATAAATTATTGTTCATTAGATCATGTTGGTATTATTATCAATTGTTTATATATGTTCAACTAATAAGGATTGAGGCATTTGTGTTGAGGTATCATAAGTCAACGTCACATTACAACATTAAATTATAGAATAGATAGAAATATAGAACACGTCAAATAAAACAAATCTTCTTAAAATAAAATATTATTAGCTCTGTATGAAAAGTAGGAAAATGTAAATGCCATGATGCTGCTTCTTGTTCTTACTTCCTACCATGGTACGGTGGTGTTTGGTTTAGAGAGAAACGGGACAGTGAAAATAGAAACCAAGGTTCTGAAAACCGAACTGGTCATCGAATCGCTCTAAGTACTGGTTCATTGGTTTATAGGTTCAACCGTTTTGACTATGGTTGAACTGTAAAAACTGTTTTATAATAAAATAATAATTAAAATATAAATAAGCACATAAAAATGTAATTATAGTCTAATCTAAATTTTAAAATATCATTCAAATTAAAAGTACTACATAAACCAAATGTTATAATCTCATTCAAATACAAATTCAAAGTTCAAAAGTCAACAAACAACCAATCAAACTTAACATAGCATCATCAAAATGATCCAAGTTTGTCATCAATCATCAAAATCCTCCATAATTTGCTGCAGATTTGCCTCATTGATCTCATCACCTTCATTTCCATTACTTGGACCAGAAAAAGCAAGTGGTGCAGCATAAAATGTACTAGTACTACCACCACCACCACCTTGATCCAAATCAGCATCAATCTCATCTAAGAAAATATAACACGTTATCAATAAATTAAAGATAAAAGCTATTGTAATTTATTGTCTGATCAATAAACTATAATACTCACGAAGCAAGTCTTCAATATTACTTGGAAGATCAGGCTCTTTTTCAACAACCTCTTCCGTCACCCAAAAATCAACCTTATCAATAGTTTCAATATCGATTGGATCATATTGCGACTTTTGCTTTCTTTTTTTTCTTTCATTCCTAACAAATTAAATACAATAGATGATAAGCCTAGTATATTAGCTATACAAAATCTAATGATATGAAATGAAAGGATGAAATATAGATTACCTGGATTTAAGACGCAAATTATATATAACATACACAATATCACTTAGCCTATCATGCTCCAATCTATTCCTTCTTATTGTATGAATTTGATCAAAAAGACTCCAATTCCTTTCACACCCTGAAGAAGCAGATGCTTGGCTAAGAATGCGAACTGCAATTTTTTGTAAACATGGAGCAGAACTACTAAACAACCTCCACCATTCATCTACAAATTACAATCCCATATCTCAAGTATTAGTTATCAAATTAAGGAAACCAAAACATAAAATAAGTAAATAACTAAAGCTTATTATCAAACAGATATTATTACCAGGTTGAAGTTTTTTTGCAGCTGGAATAGCTTCAGGCCTATCAAAGCTTTCCTTTCGATCTCTATATAAGTGTATTTCTTTCATTGCCTCAACTGAATCTAAATTATTAACCTTGCAATGCAATGTAACAAGATCAAGTAAAGCTCGCATGACATCAGGTGATTCTCTATAATTTTCAGAAAAAAAGCACTCAAGATTCAAGAAATAGGCTGCTGCGTGAAGATTTTTTTTCAAATGTTTATCCCATCTTGAGTTGATAATCTCTGTGTAAGGTTGATATGCACTCTTCCTATGCTTGAACATTTCTTTGATTCCATTTTCTGACCTCAGCATACCTTCATAAACAATTCCCAATGATGGTTATCTACAAACCTCAGCAATTTAATCAACAGACTCACAATTTGGCATACAGTAAAACAATCATCCCAAAATTTATTGTCTAGGATAATTGCACTCACAGCTCTACCATTAGCACTCCTTCCTAATTTGTGTCCGGTAAAGTGTGTATCAACAACCAATTGTTGTAATTCCGATTTGCGCTCAAAGATACTCATCAATGTGAGGAAGACAGTGGCAAAACGAGTTGGACCTGGACGAACAATCTCCTTCCAATTATCTTTTTGTCTTAGCCAGGACAAGAACACCGTATGATTATATACAAACACAGTAATCTTCGAAGCACGTGTTGCAAGACTAGAAATATGTGGCATGCTGCTTATATCTTTTAGAATAAGATTTAAGCAATGAGCAGCACAAGGTGACCAGTGAATATTTTCAAATTTCTTACTAATAAGCCTACCAGCAGTGAATATTTTCAAATTTCTGACGGCGGGAAGGTGCTGACTGCGCGAGGTATTGGAAGGCGCGACGGACCCAACGGCGCCACGGAGCTGACGGCGCGACGCTGGTGACGGCGTGACGATGCTGAAGGCGCGACGGAGGTGAGTGCGTTGAGGTGAGTGCGACGGCGGTGAGTGCGTTGAGGGCCTCGTGGAGTCGTGGATGACTGGGTGTTGTTCTGTTCTGTGGGAGGCTGGAGTTGAGAACTGAGAAGCTGGAGGAAGTGGAGGCTGTGAAGGAAAAAAAGGAATTAGGGTTCCCTCAACACAAAATGGCGGCGTTTTGCTGCAAGGTTAAAAAACCGGCCGGGTCCCGATTCAGTTCGACCGACTGGTAACCGGCCGGTTCGTCGGTTCAAGTCCGATTTTCAGTTTTTATAGTTTTTCTTATTATTTGAACCGCTTCAGCGACCGGTTCACGGTTCGACCGGCCGGTTCGAACCAATTTTCAGAACATTGGATAGAAACCAATATTTTTCTTTTTTCCACTTCACCTCTCTTCCAAGAAAAATACAATAAAATGAGTTTCATGTGAGGATTGAACCGTGATTATTAATCTGCGAGACATGACTAGTTTATGATCTAACTACTTCATCTGATTAGTTTGGCCTGAATTTTAGAGTAGTTAATATGACGATGAAAATATATACTAAATAACATAAAATTGTTAAGAATGTTTAATCATATTAAAAGAACTAAGGACTTTGCCGAAAATTTTCTAATTATAAATTTTTTTATAAATAACTTTTGAAACTTTTAATAGTACAGCACGCCAATGTTTAACCATAGTAAAGTAGAGATGAATTAAAGACTTTAATGAAAAAGTTTTAATTATAACTTTTCTTAAAATAATTTTTGCATCTACGTAATGAGAACCAAGAAAATTAATTAGTTGTGATAACATCTACATCTACTAAATAAGGGTGAAAATTTCCGATAAAAAATATATATTTGTATGAAGGTCCATGACTCAATGAACCAAGACATAATATATACACGAAAAAAATTGTACAACAGCACTGCCAATAAAGACTTGAAAAATCCATACTCAAACATTGGCAGCAGAAAAGAAAGTGATGTATCTACAACATGCTATCCGTAAGAGCAGGCAACCTGCGGAAGAAATTAACAGGTGCTGGTGGTGTCTTACTCCTAAGCTTAGGATGTCTCATCAAATAAAATCCAACGGCAATAAACATCAGCTGCAAAGGCACAACATAAAGCACAATTGCAGCCACAATGCAGAACACCATAAATATCGCCGTGGCGCGTGGATCGCGCCAGTTTATAAGCGCGTGCAGCCTCTCCCCTTGGGCTGCTATGTCTCCAACCACACTCTGGACTCGTCCGGCGAGGCTTCTCAACCGATCATACCTCCACCGGACGAGGTCCGAACTCCTCGTGGTTGGAAACGTGTCCATTTCCTCATCCAGCTCATCAGGATTTGCCACGTCAGCACAAGAAAGCCTTGTGTCCATGTGTGGCGGGTATCTGGGTCGAAACCTCCATTTCCACATTCCTATAACAAACATGTAGAGAAATATTGTTGGTAGAATCAGTTCAGGGAAGCAAACTAGCATAAGGAAAAGAATGTGCACAAGAACCGTTGTAACCGAATTCTTCCACGTGGAAATCTCCCCAAGCCACCCTGCAACCGAAATTAGTCCTGAGAAAACGTTTTTCAGACGGTTGAAATTCGCCTTGCTTCGCCTCATGCTCCATAAATGTGAATCTGAGTCAGACAAGTACTCAACTACCTCCTTCCTAAGAGGCGGCTCGGCGCGACTCAGCCGCGCCGAAACAATTATCACAGCCTGCTGTTTCAGCCTGTCCTGTTCTATAATATTAAGTGGCTTGACATAATGCATCTTTGGCAAATGAGGCTTGAAATATAAATTCAACATGTTAACGAATGATGTGCATGAGAATCGAATTGCCAAATGAATTTCACCCATCTTCTTCACACCAGAATTATGAAGCATTAACAATGGATAAGTATGCGTGTAGATTCGGCCGGATTCTAGCGTCGATAGCCTTATCCGAACCTTGCCAATCTTTGAATCTCTATTGCCATTTCCATTAGAGCTACTTACCTGTCCATTGTCAAAAACTCCAAGAGTTAGAACCGTGGAAGGATCATAAACCTCCCAAGTGTATTGCTCATTGAATTTTGGACTAATGCTGCCTATAACCGTCCGCGTTCGCACCCATTTCTGGCCGTATTTTGCGACACAGTAGGCGTCCGAGGTTCCCCTGCCTTCTCTGGTCTTCATTGGTATCACATTAGCATCTAAAATTCCAAGTTCCAAGACACCAATTTGTTTCTTCCATAGCACTCTTGTTGAGGGCCTAAGATCACTGCTATAATAAGTAGACTCATCAAGAACATGGTATCCACCTTCTAGAAAAACATTCACATGGATTCTACTGAAGAACTTGTCTTTGTCCTTCTCTTTCTGTTTTCCATTCTCCATGTCCCTAGCAGATGACATGAATTTCTCCAAAGGATACCATCTGCTCCGGATGGGACGATCGTCTGCGCGCTTGTCAATTGATCCGACAGGGATAATCACATTGCCAATAGTCTCATCTTTGTTGTTTCCAAGGCGATCTTCGACAGTAAGGATCAAAGGCTCTTCAAAAGGCTCAGCTGCAACCAACATCAAATCTTGATTCCACTGAGGATTCATCATTCTTGATTGAACTGGTCTAGTCTTCAAGATTTGGTTACCAATCTGTACCTTGACATATGCATCTGGTATTCTTGATTTCTCTGATGGAACTAAATCTTGTGCCTCTATTACTTTAACTCTCACATACCATAACCGTGGCGAATGGTAAACTTTCGACCGGATTTGAGCATAGTGAGAAGAAGAAGAGCTTCCATTAGGAGATATGGCATCAGAATGCCAAGCATCAGGAAAAGCCTCGTCGGCCTGAGAGCCGTACCAGACTGCAAGCATTATCTCCCCATTGTTCTTTTCACCTTTCTTGTTTTCAATCCGGTACCATTCTGGAGCTAGAGGACTATCCGGCGGAGCGCGCCGGGGAACATCATAGAGATTGAACTTCACATTCCCAACTACATCATCTAGCACCACATCCTTGTCTTTCACCACAACTTCAAGAATTGATGACTGAAGATTCTCCTTTGCAAAGGCAAAAACTTGGTTCCATTCAGGACTTTGGTTTTTCTCAAAGTGGTTTGTGTTCCCTTTGAAGTTTCCAATCTTCACCTCAACATAGGGATCAAGGCTTCCAGTTACATCCATGGATGGAAGATCTCGAGCTTTAACAACTCGGACGAAAAGGTACTCCATTGGTTCAACAAGATCATAGGTGCTGGCCGGTATATTTCCTCGAATCACCCTTCCACCAACCACTTTTCCCCCTCCAAGAACAGGACTAGTCTCTCTAACAACATGATCAACTGGTGATGCTGAGCCTGCAAATGCATTCATAACTTTTGCAGCAGGTTTTGCAGATTTCATCTCATTCATGGAAAATGATACATTAGGCATGCCAGCAGCAGCAGCCGCTGCAGCCGAATTAGGCTGCTGCTTTTCGCCTTTATTCGATTTAGCAATGTTATGGAATGTGTGCCTATTTGGCTGACTTTTCTTAATTGGAATTTCTCTAAGGACTGGATCAGGGAATGGTAATTGTGTTTGATCTTGCATTGGAATGTGATATGTGTTATTCTGAAAGAAATTGGGAAGAGGGTTTGAAGCTCTCATAGAATTGTCATTTGTAACATACACCTTCAAACCAAGTTCTCCTTGTACCTTAGAAAAGAAACGTTTCTTTTCAAGAGGGTAGTGGAGAAGAACAGCATCAGAATACGAGACGAAGGAGGCTCCGGTTAGCCGGACTTTACCAAGGAAGACTTTTGAGCCATTGGTTTTGTTGTAGTGATATACAAAGGCTTCAAGATTGAGGCTTGGTATCATGCTTGGATCAGTGATGTTGAAGTAAAAGGTCTCATCCCAAACAGGACTCAGATCTTTCTCTTTAGTCGTCGTGCGAAATTTCTGGCCGTCAAATTGAAGCTCGACGAAAGGGCTAGATGAGCCTTCACCATCTTTTGGAGCAAGGTCATGAGCACTAACAACTTCTACAGCAAGTTTGAGATTGTTCATTGGTTCCAATGATTTGGATGAAAGAAATGTTTAGGCAGAACCTGAAAAAAGGAACATGGATAACTTGATATTCAAATCATTAGATATAGTATTGTATAAAAATTTGTCTATACTTTCCTATTAATATGCAATCAAGCAAAACCATGCTGATTTTTTTAAAGACATTAGTTTCAATTTTCAAAGTCTGATTATGTCTGCATAAAATATAGTTTTGTCTTTATTTAAAGATTGATTGATATTCTCATCGTTTGACTAATTCCACAAACCACAAAGCCAAGAAAACAATGGAATATTCAACTAAAACTTTATTGTTTGTTCTTCATTGAAAATCAGAAATCTTGGTAAATTCATAGAAGCACAACAGTCTACTCCATCCAAAAGAAAATAGAGAAAAAAAAAATCAGCACAAGTTATGAATTAACTATGACTCTTCAATTGTTAATTTCGAATTGTAGATAAGGAAGCAAAAGGAAAAAGAAAGAAGAAAACAGTGTCGTGGAAAGCAAGTAATGCTTCAAGCACAAGCAAGACACAGAAAGATTCTGAAAGTATCAACGGAACCAATTAATTATATAACCTTCTTCTCTGTGACAAAAAGCAAGACAAGAATATAAAAATTACCCCTTTTCTTATCATCAAAAGAAAATTACAGAATTTGAGTAAATGGATGGAACTTTCAATCTTCTAATTACTAATAAGTAATAAGAATAGCAACTCAGTATAACCCTAAAAAAACAAACTAAGAGTCAGTTAATTAAGAAGTGGGAAAAAGAATAAAACAGAAACAACATATATATGCAAAAAAAAAAAAAAACAGAGAATCGAATTCAAAAGTAAGGAAGAATAAGAAGGAGTGGCATGAAAACATACCTGTGAATGAATATTCAAGGTGCCAAGAAGAAGAAGAAGAAGTGGACAAAAAGAAGGTATTATAAGCAAGGGGAAGGGGTTGATAGAGAGAAAAAATCAGAAGAGAGAAACTTATAGAGCAAGAAAAAGGAGGAGGAAGAACGGGGTATGACATTTCTTCTGGGATGGTTCGTTGAAAACGAGTGCAAGAGGTATTATGAATTGACCTCCGAATACAAAAATATATATGCAAAGTGCAAACCATTTATCTTTTTGACAAAAATATTGTGACATTTGGATTAGGGCGTTTGAATTGGTCTAAACATGAAATTAAAAAAATTTCATTATTTTGAGAGAAAAAACACTTATAATATTATTTTTGTGCCATTTAAATACTAAAATTAAAAAAATATTGTTTTACAAAATTTAATGTAGCATCTGACTCTTTAGTCAGTATTCTTTTAATGTGCATTGAAAAACATTTTAAAAACTAATATATATCTAAAATTTGAAGACTAAATAGAAATAATTAAAATTTAAAAAATTAAATTGAGATTAATATATAAATTTAAAAAATAAATTAAGATTATCTCAAAAATATTAAAAAATTGTGAAAGTGATGTATAATAATGAATAGCCTAATAGGAGTATCATATTAGAATATGATTACACAGGGAGCGGAGAGACAAAGGAAAGAGAATTTGCATGTCCGTTAGGTAGCGTTTGGTGGAGAGACAGAGACAGAAAGACTGAGACTGAGAGACAGAGACTAAGAGACAGTGATTGAAACAAATTTCAGTATTTTGTTTGGTGCAAAATGGGAGACAGGAATTGAAATAGGAATGAAACTCTAATTTAATTTGCACAAAGAGTAAAATTGGAATTAATTAATTGAAATGAAAGTATTTTAGGTATAAAATGTTATTAAAGTTTCAGTCTTCATCTCTAAAAATTTCAGTCTCCTGTGTCCCTACTTTTTGGAGGTACTGAAATACTGAAATTTTAAAGACAGAAACAGAAATTTTAGTACCAGTCTCGGAACTAACAAACACAATACTGAGTCTCAGCCTCTCGGTCTCTGTCTCAGTACTTGAAAACAAAAGCTACCTTATTGTTTGAATTTTCGCATTTTGGAAGAACATTCACATTGTTCATTGTCCCACTTTCGAGCGCGTAACTCAAATGGCTCTCTCAAATCATTACACGTGTTCTTTTTCTATTTGATCATTACCAAGTGCAAGATCTTTCGTCTCATTGGGAAACATCATTTGTGTCAAACCCTAGGTTGCTTTGAACTCTCCACTGTGAATTCGTTTTCATTCCTATTCCATCTTCAACTCACATTCCCAGAACACATCTTTTTTTATTGAAACGTATGGAGGAGTGGATGGTGATGTCTTTACACATTAAAAATAAAAATGAAATGTAACCATCGCCAGGTAGAATTAATGAATTATTGATGTTTCTAAAATTGGAAAATCAATATAATTTACCGTTAGGTAGGTAATATTTCTTTTTGTCACGATGATGTTTGAACAATCAAGGTACTCCACTCATGCGCCAAGTGGCCTTGAACTTGAAATAAAGATATTAAATTAAAGAGTTAGTTAACAAGTGCTTTAAATATAATAGTTAAGAGCACCAACAATAATAATTTTTGGGTTTATTAATTAAAAAAGTTTTCATTTAAAAATATAAAAAATTTAAGTTTCTAATGTATTTATTCTACATTTGTTAATGAAAATATTTAAAATTTTTTACTAATGATAATCTTATTATGTGTTCTTGGAGCACATATTAACTAAATTCATATTTTTTTTATATTTTTAGTGTATTTAATATATTAAAAGTACATTAATTACTTTACATTTTCAAAAAAATAAAATAGCTAGGATATTTTATATATTTTATTTTTTTATCTTCTAACATTATTCTTTAATATTTTATATGATTTTATTTTTTTAATTAATTTTTGATATTTTGCTCCTAAAAAAAAGATCAAAATCCTTTAAAATAAAAAAGAATTCCATCTGTATAAAGTTATTTGAAGTATTTTATTCAATTTTTATATTAATTTTAACTTTTTATTCGTTCTGCTAAAATATATTTAATTAGTACTTTTATTTTGTAAGTTTTGTAGATCCTTCACTTTTTTTTAATTAAAAGATAATAACAATAATTTTTTATTTTATATTTTGTATTTTTAATTTTATTTTATTTTATATTTTTGTTATTCTTCATATAATTTATACGATATTTACTTTTTTTCTACCATATATAAAATTTTCAATTTTCTTTTGTCTAGATTAAATTCAGAATTAATTTTTTAGGTGCTATTATGATTAAAATTTATTTATTTTATTCTTCATAAAGACCTTATTTATATAGATAATTTAAAAAACTTGGTGATATAAAGAAAAAAATTATGTGGTATAATCTAAAATTTCTAGCAATAGAGTTAGATATCTATTTTTTAGACTTTTGAATATTGTAATATTCTAATTTATTATAGAAATAAAAATAGTTTATTTTTTGAAGTTTTTTTTTTTAGTTCTAATTTTTATTTGTTTAACTATACTTTGAAAATACAATGAATATGATTAAGATATTAGCTTATACATTATGATTGATTTATGAACAAAAAATACAATAAAAAATTTGCTGGTATTACTAGACTCAACATCAACTATATTTTTATTTAAAAACTTTTTATTTTGATTTAATGCCGCGTGTTAAAAGCTTGTCATACTCAATAAGCTTATCATACTCAATAATATACAATATTAAGCTACATCTTACAAATAAATAGTGATTTTTCGATTATTTGAATATCAATATTTGTATATTAACTATTTTTATTATTAATCAAATTTTTTACTTTAATAGATCATGAAAATAGTAAAAGTCATTCTCTTAATAGAATTAATTAGTATAGACAATGTAGTTGGTTAAAATTAATAAAAAAAAAAGTATGAAAAATAATTGATAAAATTAAACAAATTAAATTAAAAGTAACATAGAAAAACTACAACTTAAAAAAACTTTTGTTCAAATATAAAACTTTTGGATGTCAAATTTGTGATAAAGTTTATTGGGGAGACATAGACTAAAAAAATTATATAGAAGAATTAACATTATTAGTATATAAATTGAAAAAATTATTAAATTATGCCGTTTAAAAATAAGAACATCTAAATTTTATAGTTAAATTTTTTTTAATTTATATTTCTAATTCAAATTTATTAATATTTTATAATATAATTTTACAAGTTATAAAATGTGATATTAGTCATTATTATATATATAAAAAATGTGACTCATTTAATATTTGACCATTTATTTTCGATAATATTGTTATAACAAGGATACATGTGATTTTATGAGAATGATATAGCCTAAACTTTGGTTATCTAAAAATTGACTAAGTGGTTGGAATAGTTACACGTCACAAAACAACGAATACTAGCAATTGAAATGATAAAAAAAACAGCCAAATGGATATTTGACAGAATTACTCGTGATTTGGGACTAAATGGGATATGTAAAATCTTTATGGGTGGGAATCTATCTACATGAAATAATGGACGGGGACGAGGACATAATTACCCTCCCCATAAGACCCATTAAAACCATGCGAATATAAAATTACCGATTTATTCTAATATATTTTTGAATTTAGTGACCCTGATTCTTGTCTCCAAGTCGAACATTTTTTTTCTTCTAGACTTATCCGTAGTTTCAATTTTGCATCTCTCTCTCTCTTTCTCTCCCTCTCTCTCAAGTCTATCACTACATTGCTCAATTTCGCTTAAAAAAATTATGTAATTTGTTAGAAGATGTTTTTATATTTTTTCTTTTGAAATGTTATTTTTCATAATGAATATATTATAAATTGTGTTATATTGAATTGATTATTTTATAATTATTATATTATGATCTTTTTTGTTAATTTTTTAAAAAATTCAAAGAATATCCATAGATAACTGCGGGTATTTGCATTTCCTAAGGGGATAATTAAATAGGGACTTGCGACGAAAATAGAGAGGGGATGGAGGGTATATTTTTAAAACAGAAGTAAAACATAGGAAAGAAAATATGTCGCACCCACACGAGTATTCATTATCATCTCTAACTAACAATGGAAGTTCAATTTGAGCCGATTTGAGATGGGACATGTGGACTTTATTTGCATTGAGTCCTAAGATAATGAATCTGATTTGGATTTGGAATCCGAAAAATGAACCTAGGTTAATCTTACTCACTTGACTTAATATTTTAAGTCATTACGGTAATAAATACCTTCTATTAAATTTTATTACATTTATTATATATAAAAGTTGGATAAGAGATTTTTTAATCAAACTAAAAAAATTCTAATTATATTTTTTTCTCTTTTAGTCTTAAATATTATTTACTAACGTAATGAAAAAATAAATAATTTTCGACGAGACTTTTACAGAGAAACAAAATTCGTTGGTAATTTTGTCGATAACAAAAAATCTGTCTATAATATAGACCAAATCTATTTATAAATCTGTTTGTATTAAGCCATTTTCTAGTTGTGTAATAATAATAATAATAATAATAATGATGATGATGATGATGATGATAATTCACGTAATTAAAATAGAGCATTCTAATATATACATGATACTATATATATTAAGAATTATTATATATGATAAATTATTTTTTTCTATTTTTAATAAAGTTAATTAGTATTAAAAAAAATATAGTAGAAATATGATTTTTTGGTAGAAAAATAATAATAAAGATTATTATTGAAGTTAATTATATAATAAAAAAATTATGAATAATTTTTTAAATAATAATAAAAAAATAAGATTACTATTTTTTCATAATACAATATTTATAAAAAAATATTTGAATAATAAATTAATCCTCAATAAATTATACATTAGATATTATTATTTATATATATATATTATCAATTATTAAGTTATAATTAATTTTTAATTTAATTTTTGTCAATTGAAATATAAATTATTGAAATAATTAAATATTGAATATTTTGAACTTAAATAATTTTGTTTTTGTTATTAAAATTAAAAAAAGTGTCTTGTTAATCAATTCTAAAGTTAAATTTAAATTTGTGTAAAAAAAGTTATTTTTAGTTTTATCTTATTGAACAGAATTAATTTTAAAATAAAAAATAATCTTGTACATTATATTATAAGATAATGAAGTCATTCATTTTTTTTAATGGTAATTATTGTCAAATAAACTGGTATAAAAATAAAAAAATATATTTATTAATCTAGGGATAATAATTTGTTTTCCAATAGAATAAATTACATATTGAATAACAAAAGTTATTACGGTTTCTGTTCCAAGGGTTATCTGAAACATTGATTTGAGCCTGAACGTGAGGTCCAGGTCCCCTGTGAAGGCCGCGTCCGACCTCTTTGGTGCCGAGGGTGCCGTCTGTCCTAGTTCCTCATGAGGAGGTGGGGGTAGAACCTGCAAGAGACTCCGATGCTTAAGTTAGCAAGGACTTTAGGCAGGTTTTTAGTAGATTAAAACGTGAGTTATACTTAGAGGTACCAGTGTATTTATAGTAGAGTCGATAACCACCTTTATTGGAGTAGCTCCATCTTTTCTGATGGATAAGCGTTTCCTTTATCTTGGAGTTTGTTGGAATCTACCTTCTACATGAGGTAGAGATAGTAGGAGAGATTTCTAGGAGTAGTTACTTGCTTCGGGGCAGGTAGAGCTTTGCCCCTTATGCCGGTGTCAAACCTCTTTAAAGAGGTCGGGTTTATCATGAAGGCCGCCTTTAATGGTGGGCCTTTTTATTTTATTGGACCTGACTTTTATTTATTGGGTCAAGGGTATGAACAGTTTCTTTTCACACAAATTAATACCCAATGTTAGTATTTTGGTAATATTACTAAGAAATATTAATCAATCTAATAGCTTTTGTAATGATATGAATCTATAAATTTGAAAACTTGAAAATCATGTGTCATAAAAAATGAAATATTAACCGGTAACAACGTTGATTATATTGTTTTGACTTCATTAATGAATATGATACCAACAAATAAAGTTGTCACATTTTAATTTCAACAAAGACAAATCTCCACAAGTATTGCTATCAATGAGAATTGTTCTACTTTCAAGACAAACACTATTTTTTTCACCATATTTTCCAACTCGACAAGTCGAGAACTAATTCACCACGGATTGAAACTCTATTTATTAAGGGTCTATCACTAGCTAATGAGTAGTTGTTACATACACGAGACGAGATTCGAAACCCTAATACTTTCTTAAGTGGACGAGTGAGATGACCACTCAACTAACTCAAATTAATTAAAACAGATACTAATTATTTTAAATATTTTTAACATTAAAAATCGTTACTTTTGATTTTAGTTATAACTTTATAAAATATTTATAGTAATAATTATTATATATATTTTTATTTAATTTTTTAATAAAACTTCATATATTTTTATTAATTATTCTACATTGCATGAGAACATTGTCAAATAAAATGGTATAAAAAATTAGAAGAAAATGTATTTACCAATTTAGCAAATAATAATTCATTTTATAATAGAATAAATTATATATTGAATAACGAAAATTGTTATTGGTTTCTCTTCTCACAAACTAATACTCAACGATGGTATTCCAGTAATGTTATCAAAAAATATTAACCAACCTAATAGCTTTTGTAATGATATAAGTTTATGAGTTTGAAAACTTAAAATCATGTCATAAAATGTAAAATTTTAATAAGTAACAATATTGATCATATTGTTTTGACTTTAAGAATGAATATGATACTAATAAATAAAATTATCGCAGATAAATTTCAACAAAAACAAATCTCAATAAACATTTCTATCAATAAGAAATTATTCTACTTGAAAGACAACTACTATTTTTTTCTACGATATTTCCACCACATATAGGGTTGGCAGTGGAGTGAGTTTTTGCTCTACCTAACCCTGTCTCGCCGTCCTTAAACTTCTCAACTACCTGCCCCACCTATACATGCAGGTAGAAGAATACTGTACCCTAACTCTCTCCTGCGGGTACCCTCAATAATTAAATAACACTTTAAAATTTACATATTCATACATAAATTAAGATAAAAAATTAAAATTCATACATAAATTAAAATGAAAACGTAAAATTCATATAATGTCAAATAATATGAAATTAAAAAAAAAATAAATATCTAATCACTACAAATTTAACATGAAGTGGATTAGCATTACTCTGAATTTTAATCTCAATATCATTAGGAACAACATTTTTGTTTTGTGTGTTTTCTCTAACATTACTAGCCATTAAATAATCTTGAAGCACTTATATTAAAAAAATTGAAAAAACTAAGCAAACAATATATAAAATGTCTATTGAAAAAATTGAGCAAACTATTACAACATCAGCATTTAGACTCATTGCACATCTATAAATCAAGCAAAATCACAAAAATCATAATTCTCAATCAACATATATAAACTATTACAATATGCCAACATCAATAATTAGAACCCAAAGTCAATTACGATTTAAAATGAAAAAACAAAATGAACTTTATGTAATGAGAACATGCACACTTCAATGAAGAATTAATCATAAAACATATTTATTTTTATATAAAATAATCTTAAAATTAATCATGAAAAATATTAGTACATAATATAAACAGAAATCAGTGAAATGCATATTAGACCCAGTGTACATGTGTAAAAAAAATCCCAATACAAATTCATATATAACTTCATCAATAAAATTGCAACATAAATTCACATCTTCATTAAGTACAGATTCAATGAAATGCAAATTCAGTCATTCATAATGTGTGTGAGAGAGAGGGGAACTTACCTGTGGATAGAGAGATAGAGGAGGAAGACAACGACACACTTAGGAAAAAGGGGCTCCAATGACGGACTCACACAAAGCTGCATCAACGACCAAGTGATAAGTATGTGGAAGAAGAAGAGAAGAACTTAACAGACTCATAATGTGATGGGAGAGAGAAAGGGAGAGAAATTTACCTAGAGAAAAGGAGCTCAACAGAAGGAAGGCGGCGATGGGTTTAAGGAATTTACCTAGAGGAAAGGGGCTCATTAGCCGAAAGGTAGCGACAGGCTTAGCAACGACGGTGACAGACTCAGTTTGACAACTAGAGCTGTAAAGGTCGACGGTGAGCAGCAACGGCGATGGGCTCAGTGTCGAGACAACAGGAGCTGTGATGGCAAAGAGGGTTGTGAAGTTTTCTGTAGAGAAGTCGAGAAGAAGAAGACTCTGGGTGAGGATGATCGGTCTCTCTGGCGTGGCTATGGAGTATGGACTGAGGCTATGAATAATCAAATTTGTGATATGAGGCAAATCATAATCCCTAAAAGGTGTTTATATGTATATACCTTGGGGAGGTTATATCCTAAACCCGACCCGATTTCGCTCCATTCGAACACTCGTCCTGAATGAAACCCACCTAGCCTCGAGTCGGGTACTCACGGGTTTCAGTACTCTTGCTAAGTCTAACCACGTATTGATACTCCATTTATTAAGGGTCAACCACTAACCAATGAATTACTACGCATGCAAAGTGAGATTCAAATCCCCTAATACTTACGTACGTAAATGGATAAGTGAGTTGATCACTCAATAAGTTAAATTCAAATTAGTTAAGACAAATACTAATTATTTTTAATATTAAAAATTTTTAGAGTTTAATTTTAATTATAACTTTATAAAATATTTATAATAATAATTACTGTATATATTTTTTATTTAATTTTTTTAATAAGAATTTTTATATAATTTTTTGTATTATTCGTACAGGTACGACACTAGTTAAATTAAAGAGTCCGTTAACAAGTGCTTTAAATATAATAGTTAAGTGCACCAATAATAATAATTTTTGAGTTTACAAATTAAAAACTTTTTTATTTGAAAATTTAAAAGATTTAAGTTTCTAATACATTTGTATTAATGAAAACATTTAAAATTTTTTACTAATGATAACATTATCATGTATTCTAAAAATACATGTTAGTTAAACTCATAAATTATTTTATATTTTTAGTGTATTTAATATATTGAAAGTACATTAATTTACATTTTCAAAAAAAAATAACATTTTTATTTTTATTTTTTCTTAACTAGCACCCTTAAATTCAAGACCAAACCCTTAAACTAAAGACCTTAATCCTTTGAACTAAGGTAATATCGAAATAGATGCGTCTTTTGTCTTTATTAGATGAATAAATGTATACTACTTAGGTTGAAGAAAAAACTATATTTGCTAGTCTTTTTGGTTCTTGCCCCACTTTGGAGATAGATTGACTATAAGTTTAATTAACTGAAAAAATAGCTCCAATCATGCATATGAAGATAATATTATAAATTTTAGAAAATTATAAATTATTTTAAGAATATTAAATTATAAAAAACATAATCTTTATAGATAGATAAGATTTTGATATTTTAATGATATACGTATTAAATATATCATTAAATATTGAAATAATACATATACATTAAAATTCAACCACTATATATTTGTATATATTTATACATATTTGTTAGAAATAAAAGACTAAGAGAGTAATCTGAAAAGTGTATTATTCAGTGTGATCAAAGGTACAATATATAAGGGATATTTATAGGTGCTAAATAAATCAAAATAATAAAGGCATAGAATCCTACAATTAATATATAAATATACTATATAAATATAGATGATACTAATTGATCTAAATTGATTCTAATGATTCTCTAACAATATTAATTTATATATTTTTCAAACTAAATAATCCACTACCATAGCAATCAAACTTGTCGTAATAAAATAATCAAATACGTCACAGACCAATAATAATTAAAATAGTATATAAATTCTTTTATGCGATGTCCAATATGTAATTTTTATATCCGATGGCTAATTGATGATTGATTTTTTATTACATTATTTAGCGTGATATACTGATATCAATCTTTTTTTATATAAAAATATGAAATTAATAACAAATGGCCTTTATAAGTATAAGTATGTCCTAAAACATATTTAAAATTTAAGAAAAAGATAAAAAATTTCTCATCAAATTAAATTATAAATAAGTCTCCAATTTTTATAAATAAGTCTTTTTAGCGATGATTTGAATTTAATATGAAAGAATCTATATGTTTCTCTCTTACAAGGATAAAAAACTTATTTGTAATTAAATTTAGTTAAAAATATATTTATTTTTGAGATAAAAAATTAGGAACCAATTTATTATATATTTTCTTAACTTTTTTCAACATTTGTAGAAACTCTCGACCATAAAAAGAGATAGCACAAAATAATTACAAAATAACAAAACAAAGAAAAATAAAAGGATAGAAGAAAAAAACTCTCATCGTATGACCCTTGAGTATTGTCATCACTCATTATGACGAAATTAGATAAATTCAGATTTGAAATTTTATTTTAAGCTAGTATGTTGTATTTTCTTTGCACTTTCCTCCAAAATGAGTTGCATTACTCTTTTCACACCTTCCACTCCTTCCATGTGTTTCATTCCGTGCATTCACAAAATCACAAAACAGGAGAATTATCTCATTTTTATAGTCAAACGTATTTAAATTGAAATAAATATGTTATATATCGGTGTAAGTAGTAGAACTTTGAATTAAGATAAGGTTGTTAGACACATTATTAAACATCATCAAAATCAGTGTGAATTTAATAATCAAAGTCACCTTTATATATATATAAGCTAGCAATAGGATCTTACACATGTTTATTAATATATGGTTACTTGGAAATTGGAATGACAATCAATCCCAACAACAACTGCGACTGAGGTAGGTATGCAATAATCTCAGTTCTATCTCTTATTATTGTTTATCTCTACGCGTTGTATATAGAATAATATCAAAACCTTGACCTAAAGCATAACATGTTATAGTCAGCAAGAGAATGTATGCTAATATAAGCCTGCAATTGGTTAGATTTATATGCTGAAAAAAAAGAAAAAGATAATGAACTTATAAGAATTTAAATTTAGAGATAGACAGAAATTTTTTTATATTTTTTTGTCCTTTTAAAGGTATGAATACTATAAATAAAATTCGAGACAAAATATTTACTATTCTACTTTATAAAACTGCAGTTAGACCACCATTGTCAAACCTCTATCATTGGTAATTTTATTGGTGGTCGAGAGGTGTTCATGGATCGGATCCAATCTACATATTTGCGGTGTTTATCTGAATTCGATATAAAAATTGTCGATATTGATCCAATCTGCAAAGCTATCAATCGGATCGGATCTGATCCGAACACTAATAAAATTGGATTGTGAATTTCATGTAATTAGTATCCACATATTCGCGGATCCGCAAAAATAAACAAATAAATAAGTAAATATTTTTTTATGTTTTATTTTAATTAATAATTATGATATATATTTATTTTATTTTATTATTTAAAAATATGTTTAATAATATTTTAAGAATAAACATGTTTAAAAGAGTGACAAAAAGAGAATTTGTTGTTATTTTTTAATTAAAAAAAGCTTTTTAAAATATTTATATATTTTGCGGATATATCCAAAATCTAATCCAACCCGCAAATGTGTGGATTGGATCGAATCGAATTTAAACTTAAAAATCACAGATATTGGATCCGATCCGATTCGAAAATTTTAGTGTGGATCAGATTGAAATTTAGTTATATCCGATCTGATCTAATACGTGTTCACCCCAACGATGACTATTTTGGTAATAGTCCAACTACAGATAGTATTCAAATATAAGTTTTTAGAGTTAAATTTTTTTTTTCCATACAACTCACACCGACTCTACTTAAGGGTTCATCTATTATCTTCATTGAAACTTGAATCCGAGTGTAATCTATTGCGTTTAGAAAATAATAATTATATTTTTGGTGATAATAAACATATATTTGATTGGGTTAAAAATCCAAAAATTTGTTTAATAAAATTTTGATTGTGCATGCCCATATGATAGTTAAATTGACAAAATAGACTAAATTATTTTGGGCTAATTAAACATTGAATGGAGACACAAGCTGCTGCCTTTTTTGAACTAACAAAAACATACATTGAGACTCATTAATGCTGTACTGTGTCTAAATTAGTTCGAATAGTGATAATTTTGAGAAAATAAGAGTTTTATAAATTATTGAAGCTAGAGTCTTACCATCTTAGGCTCATGTTTTATTGTGCTGCCCAAACAAAGAAAACCAACTGTCAAATAAGAAAAAATATGTGCATCCAAAGCTGTTGATTGAGACCAAGTCCACAACCTAGTTTACTTGTTTTAGAGTTATTCAACATCATCTCTTTTATGATCTATCATTGATTATTCTGTTTGTATGTTTTATCTTTTTTTCTTTTTTGTTTCACTTTAGTGATAAAAGACATATATTTGAGGCCAAGAAAAAGTCATCGAGAGAAAAGGCAAAGAGAGGTGACTTGGAGAGAAAAGGCAAAAATTATTTCATATCTCTTTTGATTGTATTTCTATTTTATATCTTGTATATGAGAAGTATCTCTTGCTAAGTTGGGTGAGCAATTAGTGGTTGTATCATTATCTTGAGAGGATTCCCTTGCTTGCTAAGTTGGGTGAGCACTTAGTGATTAAAAGTCTAGAGAGTGAACCTAGCCAAATCAAATTTGGGTAGAAGTTTAGTTTGTCCCTGATAGAATTAGGTTGAATCCTTGAGAATTAGTGTATGTAATACTTGAAAAGATAGTGAAAATTTCACCTGTGTTGTGATAAAAATTGGATGTAGGGTATATTGCACAAGGTAGTTAAACCAGGATACATGGCTGAGTCATTTTTTTCTCCTCTGCTCTGTTTCTATTTTCGATTATTATGAGACAAAATGAAATTGTCTCCTGCATAATCCATCTCGTAGTCTGAACAGAAGCTTAGTTTTATTTTCTGGTTTGATGATTAATTAATCAAGTTTAAAAGAAGGTCATATATTCAACTCCCCTTCTCTAAGCCATCAAGAACTTTCAATTAGTATCAGAACTTGGTCTCAAGAATCAAGTTTCATAGCTTGGAAAAAAGATTTAATAGCCAATAAATTGGATGCAAGCACTACAACCTACATGCTCACTGAGGATCAATCCAACAACAGACCACATTTCTTTAATGGCAAGAACTACATTTACTGAAAATAAAGGATGCAGATCTTTGTGCAATCTATTGACTACAATATATGGAAGATCATTGTAAATAGTCATCAAGTTCCAACCAAGGCCAGTGTCAAATGAGTGGTGTCTCCAAAAGAATAAGCCGAAGGGAACAAGGAGACAAGAAGAAGGTGGAGTTAAATGCCAAAGTCATCAACATGATGCACTGTGCTATCAACTTCGAGGAATATCGAAAGGTATCTAAATACAAAATGACAAAAGAAATTTGAGATAAACTCCAATTCACTCACAAAGGTACCAAACAAGTCAAAAAAACAAGAATAGATATGTTGCAAAAAGAATATGAAATGTTCTCCATGAAAGAAGGAGAAGAAGAACTTGATGAAAAACTTGATTGCGATGCGCAAGTGTACTTCATGGCCGACAATGAACAACTACAAGAGGTAAACTATTTTGATTTATCCAAAGAAGATTTATATTTGATGATTGATGATTTAACTGCCAATGTTAAAAATATTTTGGAAAATATGATAAATGCATAGTTGAAAATAATGTCCTAAGAGCAGAAAATGATTTTTAAAGAAAAGATGAAGGAAACTGAAGTTGACTTTGAATTAGTTGAAAAAACATATATTTTAGGTTTGAAATTGAAAAGTTTAAAGACAAATGTTTGATGATTAGGTTTTACTTAATCTTATTACAGAAAATGATAGATTAAATGAAGTGATTAAAAGTCTAAATCAAGATTTAGTACAATTTACACAAAATTTTCAAATTGCTAACTAATTAAAGACTATTATTTAAAAAATCTGATTTGAGTAATATTTTCAAAAATAATACGGCTTTTGAAAAATTATTTATTAAAATCAAGACATCAACTTCAAGAACTAAACCCTCATTTGAAAAATTTAATTTGGGTTACTTTAATAAAAATGATACAATTTTTAAAAAATCAATTGTTAAAATTAAAACATCAACTTCAAGGACGAGAAAGTTCAAAACTTCAAATCACTTTTAAAAATCTACAAGAAATAATCATTGTTTTAATTGCAAAAAATACGGTCATTCATCTTATCAATGTTTTATTATTGAAAGAAAAATAAAAAACAAAGTATATAAAATGGTAAATAACTTCAATATACTTAAACAACCAAAATGGATTAATATCAAAGAATCCAAATTGAGAACATGTAAAGTATGGCTCTTTTCGCTTCTGCTCGTCCAAGCATCTATCTGAAAATGTAACTCTGGCTCTTTTTACTTGCTTTCAGCTTTTCATTTCTTGTTTTTGAAGCCAAAGTACCATGTAAAGTATTATTTGCTTTGCTGAAATTTAACAAAAAAAAAAACAAGAACAGAAAAGAAAACTACAACCTTCATATCAAATATCAACTAACAAGTAGATAGATTACTAGTATTAACTGAAAAGCTCTCAGGTACCTACATATTTGGAGGGTGAGGTCATTCTCGTTTAGTAACCTGGTTGCTTATACTTTGCAAACATCATAGCAAGTTTTTTTTTTTCTGAAATGATTTGTTTAACAGTTCAAATTTAAGGTAATGTGTGTTGGGATTTGGATCTTTTCCATTCTCTTAGAATTAATATTTATGATGTCAGATTTTATAAGGAGAAAATACAAAATTACATGCATGCATTTCCTCAGTGAATTTTCCATGGAGTTCTTCTTTCAGACTTTTAAAAGAGGCTTCTATTATCTGTGGCAAGGTTGAAATTACCAATTAAAGATACTTCCTCTAACTTCTCTTGGCTTGTAAACTTGCACAGTTGTTCAGATAACAATTTTAAGTTCCCATCAATGCTTGCTTTGATTTTTTTTGTCCTTTTATCTGGTTTAAAACGTCTCTCAGCTGAATGAACACAGATCAGTTAAGAAATAATGCAAGACAAAAGAGAAATTAGCTATTACCATTAATTACAGTGAGTTATCATGAACGATCAACTTCTGCGGAATGCATTCCACTGAGTTGAAAGTGACAAGTTAAAATTATATAATTGTGAATCAAACTTACAAGTAACAGATGTGGCTGCAAAAATATACTTAGACTATAACTATTTGAAATTAGATTTAACTTGGTTAACCAAACAAAGTGCAGGTTGAGCAAACAGTAATTATGACTTTAAGGTAAAAATACAACAAGATATGGTTCCTTTTCTATTTATATTATTTTACTTGTATATTGAATATTCAAATACAACTTCCATAAATTTTTTCATAACATTAAATGAATCACTTACTCTCTAAATTATTTTCCTTTGTTCCTTTGTTTACTTGCATTACATCACTTTGAATAGAATCCAAATTAAAATCATTGCAAGCCTGCTCAATGAAGTTTCCATTATCCCAATTCTGTGTTCAAGTTTCTTCACTTAACTAATCTGCAAGAGCAAATAATGGATTCAGCTTTTTCTTCCTTTATTTAAGAACACATAAGCAGATAAAAAGACATTGACTTTTGGATTGATACCGTTAAACATTTCTAAGTCCATAGGCTAAGAATTGAGCTGTAGAAGCAAAACTCATACTTTCATGAAGTGCCCTTACTTTTAGGATCTGCAGAATTCTATCTAGACAAGAAATTGGATGAAGATATCAACTTAGGTTGTTGACTCTCTTCCTGTGAGTATGTGAGACGGAGTAAGCAATAATTTTTCTTGGTAGAATTTTGATGTTTTTGAGAAAATGCTCTATAGTAGGATTAAATAGTACAACAACATAAGATTAAAATTATGCAATATAAACGTTCTTGTTTTAAAAATCAATTAAAGGCAATAAATAAAATAAACAAACAATCTTGTTTTACTTAAAAACGTCTAGTATCTAGATAGTGGTGTTAAACCATTATTTTTACCAACCAAAATAATTAACATGGTTCTATACTTATAGCACGTTTCAAAAATCTAAATAGGATAAAACAAATATTGTGAAAGGATTTCATAAACAAATGTTAGTTTTAGAAAATATGATTATAAATTTATATTTCAGTATCATCTTAATTATCTTTATTGATGGTCCAAATAATATATGAATAAAAAGAAAATATTACATCCATAAATTAAGTATATTCTAAACTCAATGCTAAACCAGCTTCATTGAATCTAAATAAGAGAACAATACAAGAAAATACACCTAATAGAAACCACCGATGGGGAGAGCAGCTTTTTTAGCCACTTCTGATTACGTCTGGTTGCGTCGTAGAAGGTAGCAAAAAAATGACCATTATGCCGCCGATGTAAGCCAAACATCGGTTTGTAATTTCATAAAATAATTCCGTTGCAAGTATAGTTCTAAACCAACAAATAACCTGAATCAAAGTTTAATTTTGTTTGTCACAAGTGCAAATCAATAAAAAATGCCGAGAGTATTAGATCTCAGGTTGTTCTCCTTAGGAATTGCAATCACTTACTCATCATTGGCTATGGGAATTGCGGTTTTAGATCACAATTGACAAGAAAATTAAAGGACAAGAAAATAAATAAGCATGCAAAGAATTAAACTCAAAGCAATTAATTAAGGAAAAGGAATTCAAATGCTAAAAAGAACCTCTTGACAAGGGTTAAGATTCAAGATTTTCTATTCTAGTCGTTGACCACAATCATGGCAATTATAAAGAATTAATCCTATTTAGTCAACCCTAACATCGATGATAAGTCAAATAAGCATAATTGATCTCAATCCAAAAATTCTAGTCAACTCGCTAATTAACTTAGTGAAAGGCTAGTGTTAGTGGAAACCAAATCAACTAACAACTCTAAGTCATATTAATATTGGACATCAATGACTGAAGGTCACCTACGTCCTCAATCCCAAGCTAAGAGTGTAAAATCTACACTAAAATTAGAAGAAACATTTTATCGAACACTTAAAAGACATTGATGAGCGGATATTTTATACGCTTTTTGGGGTAATTTCATGTAGACTTTAGTATGTTTTAATTAGTTTTTAGTAGAATATTATTAGTTTTTGTGCAAAAATCATATTTCTGGACTTTACTATGAGTTTGTGTGTTTTTCTGTGATTTCAGGTATTTTCTGGCTGAAATTGAGGGAGCTGAGCAAAAATCTGAGTTAGGCTGAAAAAGGACTGCTGATGCTGTTGGATCCTGACCTCCCTGCACTCGGAATAGATTTTTTGGAGCTACAGGAGTCCAATTGGCGCGCTCTCAACGGCGTTGGAAAGTAGACATCTAGGGTTTTCCAGCAATATATAATAGTCCATACTTTGCGCGAAGATAGATGACGTAACTTGGCGTTGAACGCCAAGTTCATGCTGCTGTCTGGAGTTAAACGCCAGAAAAACGTCATGATCCGGAGTTGAACGCCCAAAACACGTCATAACTTGGAGTTTAACTCCAAGAAAGGCCTCTAATCGTGGATAGCTTTAGTCTCAACCCCAGCACACACCAAGTGGGCCCCAGGAGTGGATTTCTGCACCAATTATCTTAGTTTACTCATATTCTGTAAACCTAGGTTACTAGTTTACTATTTAAACAACTTTTAGAGATTTATCTTGTACCTCATGACATTTTCAGATCTGAATTACATACTTTGTGACGGCATGAGTCTCTAAACTCCATTGTTGGGGGTGAGGAGCTCTGCAGCGTCTCGATGATTTAATACAATTCCTTTGTTTTCCATTCAAACACGCTTGTTCTTATCTAAGATGTTTATTCGCGCTTAATTATGAAGAAGGTGATGATCCGTGACACTCATCACCTTCCTCAATCCATGAACGTGTGCCTGACAACCACCTCCGTTCTACATCAGATTGAATGAATATCTCTTAGATTCCTTAATCAGAATCTTCGTGGTATAAGCCGGATTGATGGCGGCATTCATGAGAATTCGGAAAGTCTAAACCTTGTCTGTGGTATTCCGAGTAGGATTCTGGGATTGAATGACTGTGACGTACTTCAAACTCCTGAAGGTTGGGCGTTAGTGACAGACGCAAAAGAATCAATGGATTCTATTCCAACCTGATTGAGAACCGACAGATGATTAGCCGTGCTGTGATAGAGCATAGGAACGTTTTCACTGAGAGGATGGGAAGTAGCCACTGACAATGGTGACACCCTACATAGAGCTTGCCATGAAGGAGCCTTGCGTGTGTTGAAGGATTTCAAGGAAGAGTTGAAGTTCAAAGGACAAAGCATCTCCAAAACTCCAACATATTCCCCATTACTGCACAACAAGTAACGCTTTTATTCTCTATTATTTTTCTTACAATTTTAAATACTTTGGCTTCTTGCAACTAAATCCAAATAACCTTATTGGCCTCCTGACTAAGATTAATAAAATAAACATTGATTGCTTCAAACCAATAATCTCCGTGGGATCGACCCTTACTCACGTAAGGTATTACTTGGACGACCCAGTGCACTTGCTGGTTAGTTGTGCGAATCACAAATTCGTGCACCAAGTTTTTGGCGCCGTTGCCGGGGATTATTGAGTTTGAACAATTGAAGGCTTATTTTATTTCTTAGATTAGGAATAATTTATTTTTGTTGTTATAGAGTCATCAAATTTTGATAGGATAGTTTCTTTTCAAAAATATTATTTTTCTTAATTAATTGTTAATTTTTCGTGAGTTTAGTGTCTTATTCTAAGTTTGGTGTTAATTGCATATTTTATATTTTCTCTAAAATTCTCGTGTTAGTGTTCTTGGTTCTTCCTTGATCTTCAAGTTGTTCTTGATAATTGGTTATACCCTTTGGAACCTTTTTCAAAAATAATTTTTCTTGGATTGAATCTTGTGCCAAACTCTAAGTTTGGTGTTTTCTTGTTAATTTTTCTTTAATTTTCGAAAATTTTATTAAAGTTTTCTAAAAATTTTAAGTTTGGTGATCTTCCTTTTGTTCTTGGTGTTCTTGTGAATCTTCAAGGTGTTCTTGAGTTTTTCTTGTGTCTTGATTTTAAAATTTTTAAGTTTGGTGTTCTTTGGTGTTTTCCCTCCAAAAATTTTCGAAAACAAGGAGCATTAGATCTAAAAATTTTAAGTCTTGTGCCTTTTGTGTGTTTTTCTCTTTCATCATAAAATTCAAAATTCAAAAATTTTATATTTTCTAACTAATTTTGAACTTCATTTTTCGAAATTTCATATAAAAATTCAAATTTCAATTTCAAAATATTTCCAATTTCTTTTATTTATTTCGTTTTTCTTATTTAAAAAAAAATCAACATATAAATTATCTCTTGTATTCCATCATGGAAGCAAGTAGGAATGAACAGTCCAAGAGGACTCTGGGGTCATATGCTAACCCCACTACTGCTTCATATGGGAGTAGTATTTGTATACCCTCCATTGGAGTTAGTAGCTTTGAGCTGAATCCTCAGCTCATTATCATGGTGCAGCAAAACTACCAGTATTCTGGTCTTCCACATGAAGAACCTACAGAGTTTCTGGCACAATTTTTGCAAATTGCTGACACAGTACATGATAAGGACGTAGATCAGGATGTCTACAGATTATTACTGTTTCCATTTGCTGTAAAAGATCAAGCTAAGAGGTGGTTAAATAACCAGCCTAAGAACAGCATAAAAACATGGAAACAGCTGTCAGAAAAATTTCTGAATCACTATTTCCCTCCAAAACGGATGACACAGCTAAGGCTAAGCATCCAAGGCTTCAAACAAGGAGATAATGAATCCCTTTATGATGCCTGGGAGAGATACAGAGAGATGCTAAGAAAATGCCCCTCTGAAATGTTTTCAGAGTGGGTGCAATTAGACATCTTCTACTATGGGCTTACAGAAAAAGCTCAGATTTCTCTAGACCACTCAGCTGGTGGGTCTATACATATGAGAAAAACAATTGAAGAAGCTCAAGAACTTATTGATACAGTTGCCAGAAATCAGCATCTGTACCTAAGCAGTGAATCTTCCATGAAAGAAGAAGCTAAAACAGTAACTGCAGAACTCAGTCCGGTGGATCAGGCTAATGAATTTAATCAGCAATTAGACTTTCTAACTCAGCAGCTAGCCGAATTCAAGGAAATATTACAGGAAACAAGAATAGCTAACAGGAATATGGAAATGCAATTAAAGCAGACAGAAAAGCAACTGTCAAAACAAATAGCAGAAGAATGTCAAGCAGTTCAATTAAGAAGTGGGAAAACATTAAATACCTCACTTCAAAGCAGCAGGAAACCAAGAAATGAACAATTGGTTACTCAAAATCCCTCTGAGGACAGTCAGAGCCCAGAGAGGAATGAAGCTGGCGCTGAACGCCCAGACCATGCTCATTCCTGGCGTTCAACGCCAGAAACAAGCATGAATCCGGCGTTGAACGCCCAAAGGGAACATGGTTCTGGCGTTCAAACGCCAGAAACAAACAAGGAGGTGGCGTCTAACGCCACTCCAGCTTCCACCCCTGGCATTCAAATGCCAGTGGTGGATCAGTCACATACAAGTACTGATGACAACCCTTCTAAAAAGGCTTCCCAACCCACTTCTGTAGGTAATAAACTTGCAGCAACTAAGGTTGAGGAATACAGAGCTAAAATTCCTTATCCTCAAAAACTCCGCCAAGCGGAACAGGATAAGCAATTTGCCCGCTTTGCAGACTATCTCAGAACTCTTGAAATAAAGATTCCGTTTGCAGAAGCACTTGAGCAAATACCCTCTTATGCTAAGTTCATGAAAGAGATCTTAAGTCATAAGAAGGATTGGAGGGAAACTGAAAAAGTTTACCTCACTGAAGAATGCAGTGCAGTCATTCTGAAAAGCTTACCTGAGAAGCTTAAAGATCCTGGGAGCTTTATGATACCATGCACATTAGAGGGTACTTGTGCCAAGCAAGCTTTATGTGATCTTGGGGCAAGTATCAACCTAATACCTGCATCTACTATCAGAAAGCTTGGTTTAACTGAAGAAATCAAACCAACCAGGATATGTCTTCAACTTGCTGATGGCTCCATTAAATACCCATCAGGAGTGATTGAAGACATGATTGTCAAGGTTGGGCCATTCGCCTTTCCTACTGACTTTGTGGTGCTGGAAATGGAGGAGCACAAGAGTGCAACTCTCATTCTAGGAAGACCTTTCCTAGCAACTGGCCGAATCCTCATTGATGTCCAAAAAGGGGAAGTAACCTTGAGAGTCAATGAGGAGGAGTTTAAGTTGAATGTTGTCAAAGCCATGCAACATCCAGACACCCCAAATGACTGCATGAGTGTTGATATTATTGACTCTCTGGTAAGAGAGGTCAATATGGCTGAGAGTCTCGAATCAGAGCTAGAGGACATCTTTAAAGATGTTCAGCCTGAATTGGAGGAATCAGAGAAGATAATAGAACCTCTGAAAATCCCTCAAGAAGAGGAGAAACCTCCAAAACCCGAACTCAAACCATTACCACCATCCCTAAAATATGCATTTCTGGGAGAAGGTGATACCTTTCCTGTAATTATAAGCTCTACCTTAGAGCCACAGGAAGAGGAAGCACTAATTCAAGTGCTAAGGACACACAAGACAGCTCTTGGGTGGTCCATCAGTGATCTTAAGGGCATTAGCTCAGCCAGATGCATGCACAAGATCTTACTGGAGGATGACGCCAAGCCAGTGGTTCAACCACAAAAGTGGCTGAATCCAGCTATGAAAGAAGTGGTGCAGAAGGAGGTCACTAAATTACTAGAGGCAGGGATTATTTATCCTATTTCTGACAGCCCCTGGGTGAGCCCTGTCCAAGTTATCCCTAAGAAAGGTGGCATGACAGTGGTTCATAATGAAAAAAATGAACTGGTTCCTACAAGAACAGTTACAGGGTGGCGTATGTGCATTGATTATAGAAGGCTCAATACAGCCACCAGAAAGGATCATTTTCCTTTACCATTCATAGACCAGATGCTAGAAAGACTAGCAGGTCATGAATACTACTGCTTCCTGGATGGATATTCAGGTTATAATAAAATTGCAGTAGATCCCAGGATCAGGAGAAAACGGCATTCACCTGCCCATCCGGAGTATTTGCATACAGAAGGATGCCATTTGGCCTGTGCAATGCACCTGCAACTTTTCAGAGGTGCATGCTCTCAATTTTCTCTGATATGGTGGAAAAATTCCTGGAAGTCTTCATGGATGACTTTTCAGTATTTGGAGACTCATTCAGCTCCTGCCTTAACCACTTAGCACTTGTTCTAAAAAGATGCCAAGAGACTAACCTGGTTTTAAACTGGGAAAAGTGTCACTTTATGGTGACTGAAGGAATCGTCCTTGGGCACAAAATCTCGAACAAAGGGATAGAGGTGGATCAAGCTAAGGTAGAGGTAATTGAAAAATTACCACCACCTGCCAATGTTAAGGCAATCAGAAGCTTTCTGGGGCATGCAGGATTTTATAGGAGGTTTATAAAAGATTTTTCAAAAATTGCCAAACCTCTGAGCAACCTGCTAGCCACTGCCACGCCATTCATCTTTGATGAAGAGTGTCTGCAGGCATTTGAGACTCTGAAAGCTAAATTGGTTACAGCACCAATCATCTCTGCACCAGACTGGACATTACCATTTGAATTGATGTGTGATGCCAGTGACCATGCCATTGGTGCAGTGTTAGGACAAAGGCGTGACAAGCTTCTGCACGTCATTTACTATGCCAGTCGTGTTCTAAATGACGCACAGAAGAATTACACAACCACAGAAAAAGAGCTACTTGCAGTGGTTTACGCCATTGACAAATTCAGGTCCTACTTAGTAGGATCAAAAGTGATTGTGTACACTGATCATGCTGCTCTTAAATATCTACTCACTAAGCAGGATTCAAAACCCAGACTCATCAGATGGGTGCTGCTTCTGCAAGAGTTTGATATAGAAATAAGAGACAGAAAAGGGACAGAGAATCAAGTAGCAGATCACCTGTCCCGAATAGAACCAGTAGAAGGGGCGTCCCTCCCTCTTACTGAGATCTCTGAAACTTTTTCGGATGAGCAACTCTTTGCCATCCAGGAAGTGCCATGGTTTGCAGACATTGCAAACTACAAAGCAGTGAGATTCATACCCAAAGAGTACAGTAGGATGCAATCAAAGAAATTGATCACAGACGCAAAGTACTACCTTTGGGATGAACCATATCTCTTCAAGAGATGTGCAGACGGAGTAATCCGTAGATGTGTGCCTAAAGAAGAAGCGCAGAAAATTCTATGGCATTGCCATGGATCACAGTATGGAGGACATTTTGGGAGTGAGCGAACAGCCACAAGAGTCCTCCAATGTGGCTTCTACTGGCCTACTCTCTATAAAGATTCCCGAGCTTTTGTACTTAATTGTGACAGTTGCCAAAGATCTGGCAATCTGCCTCACAGTTATGCCATGCCTCAACAAGGAATCTTGGAGATTGAATTGTTTGATGTATGGGATATTGATTTCATGGGACCTTTCCCATCATCATACTCAAACACTTATATTCTGGTGGCAGTGGATTATGTATCCAAATGGGTGGAGGCTATTGCAACACCCACTAATGACACTAAAACAGTGTTAAAATTCCTCCAGAAACACATCTTCAGCAGATTTGGTATCCCTAGAGTATTAATCAGTGATGGGGGTACTCATTTCTGCAATAAACAGCTTTACTCTGCTCTGGTACGTTATGGAGTTAGCCATAGGGTAGCTACTCCATATCACCCACAAACTAATGGGCAAGCTGAAGTCTCAAATAGAGAACTTAAAAGAATCCTGGAACAGACTGTAATTAACCGTAGAAGGGATTGGGCAAGAAGCTTGGATGATGCTCTGTGGGCATACAGAACAGCGTTCAAGACCCCTATAGGGACCTCTCCATACCAGCTTGTGTATGGAAAGGCATGTCACTTGCCAGTGGAACTGGAACACAAGGCCTACTAGGCAACCAGATTCCTAAACCTTGATGCCAAATTAGCTGGAGAAAAACGTTTACTCCAGTTAAATGAGCTAGAGGAATTTAGACTCAATGCTTTCGAGAATGCAAAAATATACAAGGAAAAAGCAAAAAGATGGCATGATAAGAAATTGTCATCCAGAGTCTTTGAGCCGGGGCAGAAAGTTCTGCTATTTAATTCTAGGCTCAAAGTATTTCCCGGGAAATTAAAATCCCGGTGGAGAGGTCCATATGTAATTACAAGTGTATCACCATATGGATACATAGAGCTTCAGGATAATGACTCTAACAAAAAGTTCATTGTTAATGGACAAAGAGTTAAACATTATCTTGAAGGTAATTTTGAGCAAGACTGCTCAAAACTGAGACTTAATTGAAACTCAGTAACAGTCCAGCTAATGACATAAAAGAAGCGCTTGCTGGGAGGCAACCCAGCCAAATCAAAAAAAAATTTAATTTTATTCGTTTTTCTAATTGATCAAGTTTTACAGGTAGATGCTAGAGTATCTTCAAAAGGTGAAATAGCAATTGATTGAAGTCACAGAGTTACAAGGAAAATTGGAAGCCCACTGGCATGAAAAAGCCAGTAAGAAACAATTTGGGCGTTGAACGCCCATAAGAAGCACCCACTGGGCGTTCAACGCCAGTAAGGGTAGCAAACTGGGCGTTAAACGCCAGAAAGGAGCATCCTCTGGGCGTTGAACGCCAGAAGGAAGCACCTTCTGGGCGTTTAACGCCAGATTGTTAGCATCCTGGGCGTTCAGAAAAACGCCCAGTGACAAAGGACTTCATGGCGTTCAACGCCAGAAAGAAGCATCAGCTGGGCGTTGAACGCCCAGGAGAAGCAACAATTGGGCGTTAAACACCCAAAACATGCATCGTTTGGGCGTTTAACGCCAGGATGGTGGGAGGAGGTAAAAATTCGTTTTTAATCCTAATTTTTCTAAACTTTTATGTTTCAATTCATGATTTCTTACATAAACATGTTTCAATTTGTCATCCCTCATTTCAAATTAGTTTTCTAAAAATCCTGATTTCTAAAAATCCATGTTTCAAAAATTTTAAATATATCTTAATCCATAAAGCCAAATTGTTTTCCAATCCAACTTTTTTAAACTTGTTTTCAAAAATTCAATTATCTTTTTAAAATCTTTTTCAAAATTAAAATTCAGATCTATCTTTTAATTTCAAATCTTTCTCTTTTTACACTATATCTTTTTCTTATCATATCTATCTTTTACAAATCATATCTTTTATCCTATCTTTTTCTGATTTTTGAAAATTTCCCACCCCCCTCCCTCTATATATTATATCCGGCGCGCATCTCCTCCTCACCATACCACACTTGCTCTCCTCCTATCCCTCTTCTTTCTTCTCTTTTGCTTGAGGACAAGCAAAGCTCTAAGTTTGGTGTGTTTATCCGTGATCACAAAAACATACTCATTAAAGATCATGGCTCCTAAAGGAAAGCAAACCACCCCAAGAGGAAAGAAAGAAAACATTCCAAAGCCACTTTGGAATCAAGGGAAGTTCTTAACTAAAGAACATTCAGACCATTATTACAAAATAATGAGTCACAGATCAGTGATCCCGGAAGTCAAATTCGATCTAAAAGAAGATGAATATCCGGAGATCCAAGAGCAAATTCGAAACAGGAATTGGGAAATTCTGGCCAATCCTGAAACGAAAGTGGGAAAGAACATGGTTCAGGAGTTCTATGCTAATCTATGGCAGACAGACCGGCAAAGAATAATTGGAGCTGCTCTCTTTGACCATCGGACCTTAGTCAGAGGAAAGATTATTCATACCCATCCTGACATGATCAGGGAGATATTTAAGCTTCCCCAACTGAAAGATGACCCAGACTCCTTTAATAGGAGAATGATGAGGGTAAATAAAGGTCTGGTCAAGATTCTGGAGGATATATGCATCCCTGAAGCCAAGTGGACCACCAGCATGACTGGCATCCCAGTTCAACTCAAAAGAGAAGATCTAAAACCAGCAGCCAGAGGTTGGCTAGATTTCATAGGGCGTTCCATATTGCCCACCAGCAACCGCTCTGAAGTTACTATTAAAAGAGCAGTAATGATTCACTGCATCATGTTGGGAAAAGAAGTAGAAGTCCATCAACTGATCTCATGTGAGCTATACAAAATAGCAAACAGGAACTCCAAGGACGCCAGATTGGCCTATCCCAGCCTAATTTCTCTGCTCTGCAAAGATGCTGGAGTGAAGATGGGAATAACAGAGTATATCCCAGTTGAAAGGCCAATCACTGGAATATCAATGGTCAGACAACAGCAACAAGATGATTCAGCCAAGAGGAGAGCACAGGAAGCCCTCCCAGAACTGCCTCAATTCGAATATTGGGAACATCTTGAGGCTTCTATTTCCAAATTGCAAGAAGCTATGGACCAAATAAAGGAAGAACAGAATAATCAAAGTAGCATGCTTTGCAAACTGCTTAAGGAACAGGAAGAGCAAGGGCGTGATCTAAGGGAGCTGAAGCGCCAAAAATTAATCCTTGAACAACACCCCACAGATTAGAGGAACATCTACTCCTCAAAAACAACAGGTTGTTGAGTTCCAATTTTTCTGTTTAACTTAGTGATAGCGTTATTATTTTAGAAATTTACCTTAGAAGATATATAGTAGTAGTAGTAGTATATCTATTTTGATTTTATTTCCAATTAAGCTATAATTTATTTTTCTCATCATCATCAGGCATGAATAAAGTAGTAGATTTTTTTAGAATAAAGAAGTAATCTATATTTTTTTTTGAGTTCTTAATAATAAAAATTATAATTAATTATGTGTGGTGGCAATACTTTTTGTTCTCTGAATGAATGCTTGAACAGTGCATAACTTGTACTTTGAATTTGATGAATATTGGCTCCTGAAAGAATGAGGAACACGAAAAATATTATTGATGATCTGAAAAATCATGAAATTGATTCTTGAAGCAAGAAAAAGCAGTCAAAAAAAAAAAGAGAAGGAGCAGTAGAAAAAGCCAATAGCCCTTAAAACCAAAAGGCAAGGGTAAAAAGGATCCAAGGCTTTGAGCATCGGTGGATAGGAGGGCCCAAGGAAATATTTCCAGGCCTAAGCGGCTAAACCAAGCTGTCCCTAACCATGTGCTTGTGGCATGTAGGTTCAAGTTACAAACTTGAGACTGAGTGGTTAAAGTCGTGATCCAAGGCAAAAAGAGTGTGCTCAAGAGCTCTGGACACCTCTGACTAGGGACTCTAGCAAAGCTGAGTCACAATCTGAAAAGGTTCACCTAGTCATGTGTCTGTGGCATTTATGTATCTGGTGGTAATACTGGAAAACAAAATGCTTAGGGCCACGGCCAAGACTCATAAAAATAACTGTGTTCAAGAATCAACACACTATACTAGGAGAATCAATAATACTATCTGAATTCTGAGTTCCTAGGGATGCCAATCATTCTGAAATTCAAAGGATAAAGGGAGATGCCAAAACTGTTCAGAAACAAAAAGCTACAAGCCCCGCTCATCTAATAAGAATCTGAGCTTCATCTAAAACTCTAGAATATTATTACTTCCTAATTTCTGTTAAAACCTATTTTATTTATCTAGTTGCTTGAGGACAAGCAACAGTTTAAGTTTGGTGTTGTGATGAGCGGATATTTTATACGCTTTTTGGGGTAATTTCATGTAGACTTTAGTATGTTTTAATTAGTTTTTAGTAGAATATTATTAGTTTTTGTGCAAAAATCATATTTCTGGACTTTACTATGAGTTTGTGTATTTTTCTGTGATTTCAGGTATTTTCTGGCTGAAATTGAGGGAGCTGAGCAAAAATATGAGTTAGGCTGAAAAAGGACTGCTGATGCTGTTGGATCCTAACCTCCCTGCACTCGGAATGGATTTTTTGGAGCTACAGGAGTCCAATTGGCGCGCTCTCAATGGCGTTGGAAAGTAGACATCCAGGGCTTTCCAGCAATATATAATAGTTCATACTTTGCACGAAGATAGACGACGTAACTTGGCGTTGAACGCCAAGTTCATGCTGCTGTCTGGAGTTAAACGCCAGAAAAACGTCATGATCCGGAGTTGAACGCCCAAAACACGTCATAACTTGGAGTTTAACTCCAAGAAAGGCCTCTACTCGTGGATAGCTTTAGTCTCAGCCCCAGCACACACCAAGTGGGCCCCAGGAGTGGATTTCTGCACCAATTATCTTAGTTTACTCATATTCTGTAAACCTAGGTTACTAGTTTACTATTTAAACAACTTTTAGAGATTTATCTTGTACCTCATGACATTTTCAGATCTGAATTACATACTTTGTGACGGCATGAGTCTCTAAACTCCATTGTTGGGGGTGAGGAGCTCTGCAGCGTCTCGATGATTTAATACAATTCCTTTGTTTTCCATTCAAACACGCTTGTTCTTATCTAAGATGTTTATTTGCGCTTAATTATGAAGAAGGTGATGATCCGTGACACTCATCACCTTCCTCAATCCATGAACGTGTGCCTGACAACCACCTCCGTTCTACATCAGATTGAATGAATATCTCTTAGATTCCTTAATCAGAATCTTCGTGGTATAAGCCGGATTGATGGCGGCATTCATGAGAATCCGGAAAGTCTAAACCTTGTCTGTGGTATTCCGAGTAGGATTCTGGAATTGAATGACTGTGACGTGCTTCAAACTCCTGAAGGTTGGGCGTTAGTGACAGACGCAAAAGAATCAATGGATTCTATTCCAACCTGATTGAGAACCGACAGATGATTAGCCGTGCTGTGATAGAGCATAGGAACGTTTTCACTGAGAGGATGGGAAGTAGCCACTGACAACGGTGACACCCTACATAGAGCTTTCCATGGAAGGAGCCTTGCGTGTGTTGAAGGATTTCAAGAAAGAGTTGAAGTTCAAAGGACAAAGCATCTCCAAAACTCCAACATATTCCCCATTACTGCACAACAAGTAACGCTTTTATTCTCTATTATTTTTCTTACAATTTTAAATACTTTGGCTTCTTGCAACTAAATCCAAATAACCTTATTGGCCTCCTGACTAAGATTAATAAAATAAACATTGATTGCTTCAAACCAATAATCTCCGTGGGATCGACCCTTACTCACGTAAGGTATTACTTGGACGACCCAATGCACTTGCTGGTTAGTTGTGCGAATCACAAATTCGTGCACCAGACATAAAAGTAAAATATGATCAATTACAAAAATTAATAGAAACTATAACTAACTAATGCATGAAATCATTACCAACAAGTTAAGCAAACATATAAAACTCAAAACATCAATTTCATTAATGAAAATTCAAGATTCAAAGGTTCAATATTCATAAACTAAAAAAACAAAACAAGCTAAATAACACAAAATTCTAAGAGAATTAAGGTGCAAAAATATAAATTCAAGTATCAACACTATTATTAAACAAAACTAAAACTTAAAACTAATAAGAAAATAAACTAAAACCTAAGAAATTTTAAAGAGAAGTTGGAGCTTCTCTCTCTAGAATCCTTCTAAAACCTAAGAAAAAAATATAAAATGTAAGTGTATATGTATGTCTTTCTCCTCCCCTCTTTGGCACTCAAAATACATCAGAATATAGCAATTGGGGGCCTTTTGGAAACTCAAAATGAAGATGCATGTGTTTCATTAAACCAAGTACGTGGAGGATTTTAGCGCACACGAAATTGGCTCGCTCAAGCGGGAATTTCGCTTACACGAGACTTCAGCAAACTCCAATCCAAATTTCGCTTACACGAGACTTCAGCAAACTCCAATCCAAATTGCATCTCGAACTCGCTTCTTCGCTCCATTCTTTTTTATCCTTTAAATCCAATGAAGCACCTTAACCTTAAAATACTTAAACAAAATTGATCACGATATCGAATGGTATAAAAAAGAAATTAAAAACTAATGATTAAGAGCATACAGAGCATAATTTTCACTCATGAGTTCATTGGAAGCAATAAATGAAAAACTCCATGAATTAAACCAAATTGTATAATTTGGTTGATAAAATTCATACTTTTTAATACAATTTATAACAATAAAATGGAGTTTCACAAAGGTGAGCAAGTTTCCACCTCCAAACACGTTGTTCTATGGCAGGTTAGTATTGCACTATAATATGCATATATCATACATATATATATTTTGCTGGCCAATTCAGTTATTCCAAATAAAAATTTTTTAGGGGTAGTTCTAAAAAAAGTTTAGTATATTTGTCCTGATAGATTAATTAGCTTTTATATCAGTATTAAAAATATTTTTAAATAGATAACATAAATGATACAAATTAAGGATATTTACTTGTTCTAATTAATATATAAGTTATACAATTAATAAATATATTCTGACCTTCGAAACCCCAATTGCAAGATTGAGAGGTAAACTTGAAAAGTTTCAACATGAAAAATGCTTGAGTATGTGAGACGGCCAGACGGGATACGCAAGAATTTCTGTTGGCAGATTTCTAATGTTCTTGAGAACATCCTCTTTTGTAGGACTAAAATAGTACAATAATATAAGATCAAAATATTTTTGTTTAAAAAATTAATTAAAGGCAATAAATAAAACAAACAAACAAACTTGTTTTACTTAAAAACGTCTAGTATCAGGATAGTAGTGTTAAGCCAGTGTTTCTACCAACCAGAATAGTTAACAAGGTTTTATACCTATAGCACGTTTTAAAAAGCTAAGTAGGGTAAAACAAATGCTATGAAAGGATTTCATAAACAAATGTTAGTTTTAGAAGGTGAGATTATAAGTTTATATTTTAGTATCATCTTAATTACCTTTATTGATTATCCAAATATAATATTAATATAAAGAAAATATTACATCCATAAATTAAGTATATTCTAAACTCAATCATAAACCAACCTCATTGAATCCAAATAAGAGAACCACAAGAAAATACACCTAATAAAAACTACCAATAGGGAGAGCAGCTTTTTTAGCCGCTTCTGATTGCGTATGGTTGCATCGTAGAAGGCAGCAAAAAAATGGCCGTTCAGCCGCTCACGGCGGCCGCCACTGCACCTACCACGAAGGTGGGTAGGTTTCCACCTCCAAACACGTTGTTCCATGACAGGCTTAATGTTGTCACTGTAATCTGCATACATCATACATACATACATCTTGTTGGCTAATTAAGTTATTCCAAATAAAATTTTTTTAGGGGTGGTTCTGAAAATAAATTAATATATTTGTCCTGATAGATTAATTAGCTTTTATACCAGTATTCAAGATATTTTCAAATAGATAACATAAATGACACAAAGTGAGGATATTTACTTGTTCTAATTAATATATGAGTTATACATTTAATAAATATATTCTGACTTTCAAAATTCCAATTGCAAGATCGAGAGGTAACCCTGAAAATTTTCAACACAAAAAATGCTTGAGTATGTGAGACGTAGTAAGCGAGAATTCCTCCTGACAGTTTTTTTATGTTCTTGAGAACATCCTCTCTGGTAGGACTAAAATAGTACAATAACATAATATCAAAACTATCCAATGTAAACATTCTTGTTTAAAAAATAAATTAAAGGCAATAAATAAAACAAACAAACAATCTTGTTCTACTTAAAAAATGTCTAGTATCAGGATAGTAGTGTTAAGCCAGAATTTCTACCAACCAAAACAATTAACATAGTTTTATACCTATAGTACGTTTTCAAAAAGCTAAGCAGGGTAAAACAAATGCTGCAAAAAGGATTTCATAAATAAATGTTAGTTTTAGAAAGTGAGATTATAAGTTTATATTTTAGTATTATCTTAATTACCTTTATTAATATATAAAGAAGATATGCAAAAATGTATAAAGAAAAATCCAACTAAAAATCCAACTAAAAGTATGGAATCTATCATCCAAAACATCTAAAAATATCCAAAAGCATCAAAATATCTAAAATCCAAAATAAGCAGTAAAGGTATCCAAAACGAACCAAAATAGTAAGAGTATCCAAAATAAACTCAAAATGCATCAAATATATACAAAGGTATGCAAAGTAAGATAACTAGGAAAGTGGCCAAAATGTTCACCGGTCCTCTAATGATGCTACCGGTGACCTCCCCACACTTAAGATCAAGCATCGTCCTCGATGCTAAACCAGAGGATCAGGGGAAGGTACAATGGTAGGTGCTAACTCTGTCTGAGGCTGTGGGACCGGCTCCTCATGTGGTTGCAGAGTCTCTGTGGCGTCAGGTGCTGCTGGAGGTGCATCCTGCTGAGTCGGCTCATCAACATCCTCCTCTTGATGATCCTGCTCATCGGAGGCTGGAGAGTCTGGGAGCGGAGGTAACTCGGCGCCCAGGGAGATGAGTGCCTGATCCATCCGATCCAGTCGGCGCATGATCTGGCGCTTTTCGTGCTCCAAAAACCGAAACAGACGCTGAACCAGTAGGTAAGTCGGCTCAGGTGCTAAAGAAGGGGCTGTCGAAGAAGATGGAGCTGCTGCTGTAGAAGAAGATGGGGCTGCTGTCGAGGCTGAAGGTCCAGCTGTCCCTACCACTGCTCTAGCCCTAGATCGGCGTCTAGCCGGGGGCTTCTCGTGCACCCAACCACCCCAAGGAATAGTAACCTCCTTGTCATCGTCATCTGTGGGTGGTGGTATCACATCATCATCCAACCAGGGTACCTCAGCTAAGGCGGCCATACTGGTGACCAAGGTGGGAAACGGAAGTAGGCCACGAATATGTGCTCGCCACATACACTGTCGGATCAATCGAGGAAAATAAACCTCCTTCCCCTCCATAACACACCCAATCAGAAGTAGCATCTCCATAGGGATCTCAGAGAAGTGAGTGGTGGGTAAGACATAGTGGGCAAATATCATCTGCCAAGTCTTGGCCTCTCTAGTCAAATGAGCAAAGAGCATCCCTTTAGGCTTAGTGTTGTTCGCATCCATGACCCAAGTGGCATCTGGTAAACCAATCACGCGCCTAAGCGCCTCATAGTGAAAGGTCATGCTGTGAATAGCTAACTCAGCCTGCTGATGAGTGCAGGTGCCATCAGGAAGATGTCGGCACTGCAATGCCTCCTCAATAGCAGTCTCAGTGATCATGACCTCTCTACCCCTCAACTGAACTGAATCTAAAGTGGGACGGAAGAAGTTGCAATAGAATTCCTTCACCCAAGAAATGTTGATATCTCCCAAATCTCTATCAACAAAATCCATACCCAATTCTAGGATCCGACTAGTAATTGCTCGTCTCACATCATTGGGAAGGACAAGCTTCTTCTCAGTATTTAGTTTCGTCGTCCGATACTTGGAAAGGCGAAGCTCACAGTAAAGATTGGAAAACTTGGTTGGATCGGTAGAAGGCAGCAACTGATTTTCCTTTTCCTCATCATTCAATGGATTCTTAGCATAATTCTTGTAAATGGAGGGAATAGAGGGTGTAGAATGTTTTCTTTTCTTGGAGGTAGTGGCTATAGCTTTCCCTTTATCCAACATCCTGAAAAGTATGATAGAATATAAGCAATGAAGCACTTAGCATGAAGCAAAGAAAGCATGTTCAGGATATCAATTGGCTAATAATCAATCATGATGTGAACTAAACTTGAAAAAAAATTGGTGAACAGGTAAGCATAAGTGAACAAGTAAACCAAGAATGCAATGTTCACTAAAGTCAACAACTCTTACTCATGAAGCAATAAAATCATCATACTTTTGAAAGAATGGTTAAAGAGGGTTAAATGTGAATAGAAGTTAAATGGTTAAAGAAATTGGTGAGTTAGAAAAGTGGATTAGTGGTATGATGATATTTAGGCTCAATAAGAGAGGAGTTGTGGCTAGACATAGAAATCATGTTCACAATGATTGGTGCAAATCCCGGAAGTCAAAAGAAAACGGAAAGTAGCCCAAATTTGCAATAGAGACTAAAATGAAAATAAATTTCTCGAAAATTGGGCAGTATTCCGGCTTAAAATTGGACGTTTCCGGATAGCAAAATAGCACAAATAGCAAGAAAGCAACATCAATTAAGCACAGCAGTAGTGGTATAGCATTCAGGCAACAAGAAGTGCATAAAAAGCAGTCCAAAATCAGCATACAATATTCGAATAGACAAACAGCGAATATGCACAAACGGAGCACTTATCAGGCCTAGAATCCTCTATCCAGTCCTAGCTACCTAACAGCAATTATTTCTATCTATCCTAACATGCAACATTTCAATTCTAACTAACTAACAGAAAACTAACAGAAATGAAAGATTAATAGAAAGCAGAGTTGGAGCAAGAACCTGGGAGCAGAGAAGAACTAAAAATGGAAAAGGAAATTTGGGGAGTATTGAAGCAGGGGAAGTGGGCTGGGTGGAGCACCGCCGCGGAGGGTGACGGTCACGGCAGAGCAGTGGTGGTGCTCGGTGGAGAGGAGGGAGTGAGAGACAGGGGCGGAGTGGGTAAGTGAGAGAGAGAGAAAGCGAAGAGGGGTTGGCCGTGTGGTGGTGGTCGGCGGAGCAGAGGCTGAACGGAGGTTGGAGGAGGAAAGAGGAAGAAGATGATGGGGGAAGAAGAAGAGGGAGTGCGTGACTGCGCAATGCTCTTCGCGCATTAGGGTTATCCTATTTTTGAATCGACGCGAGCACGCACATTGCGCGTCCGCGCACATTGGTGAAACTAGGGACCTACGCTTGCGCGTACAACGCGCTCAAGCGTGGATGGGGAAACTACGTAGAGGTGCGTGCGCGTACAGCGCGCGCAAGCGTACATTGAGTTGGGTTGGAGGCTTAGAGTGGGCTCAGTGCGCACCCAACTCTCTGGACAAAGGCCTGGAATGACGGCATCAGCTAGGGCGCGCACACGGCAAGTGCGCGTCCGCGTACATTGGTAGTATATCATATGGCGCGCAAGCGCGATGCGTGCGCTCGTGTCTGTTCCTCCTTTTGGCATTTGGGCGCGCACGCGGCGAGTGCGCATCCGCGCGAGTTGAATTGGGCAGGGGGCTTAGAGTTGGCCCAGATCCAGTGCAACTCTCTGGGGATTGGCTCAAAAGTTGCAGCAGCAGATCGACGCGGACGCGGCAGGTGCGCGTCCGCGTGCATATCCTTGTTCTCGTGATCGGAGCGCACGCACATAGTGCGCGTCAGCATGTGTTATGTTGGGCTCAGGGCATAGTGTTTGCCCAAGAGAGGCCCAACTCTCTGGAATGTGGGTGATGATGCATCCGCTCAGGAACGCGTGCGCGTACAACGTGCGTGATGAGCGGATAATTTATACGCTTTTTGGCATTGTTTTTAGTATGTTTTTAGTATGTTCTAGTTAGTTTTTAGTATATTTTTATTAGTTTTTAGTTAAAATTCACTTTTCTGGACTTTACTATGAGTTTGTGTGTTTTCCTGTAATTTCAGGTATTTTCTGGCTGAAATTGAGGGACCTGAGCAAAAATCTGATTCAGAGACTAAAAAGGACTGCAGATGCTGTTGGATTCTGACCTCCCTGCATTCGAAGTGGATTTTCTGGAGCTACAGAAGCCCAATTGGCTCGCTCTCAACGGCGTTGGAAAGTAGACATTCTGGGCTTTCCAGAAATATATGATAGTCCATACTTTGCTCAAGATTTGTTGGCCCAAACCGGCGTTCAAAGTCACCATCAGAATTCCCAGTGTTAAACGCCGGAACTGGCACAAGAATGGGAGTTAAACGCCCAAACTGGCACAAAAGCTGGTGTTTAACTCCAAGAGAAGTCTCTACATGAAAATGCTTCAATTCTCAGCCCAAGAACACACCAAGTGGGCCGAGAAGTGGATTTTTATGTCATTTACTCATCTTTGTAAACCTTAGGCTACTAGTTCTTTATAAATAAGACCTTTTGCTATTGTATTTTTATCTTGGTTCTTCTGGTTCCCTCTCTGGGGCCGAAGCCAATGATCACTATCATCACTTATGTATTTTCAACGGTGGAGTTTCTACACACCATAGATTAAGGTGTGGAGCTCTGCTGTACCTCGAGTATTAATGCAATTACTATTGTTCTTCTATTCAATTCCGCTTGTTTTTGTTCTAAGATATCACTTGTTCTTCAACTTGATGAATGTGATGATCCGTGACACTCATCATGATTCTCACCTATGAACGCGTGCCTGACAACCACCTCCGTTCTACCTTAGATTGGGTGGATATCTCTTGGATTCTTTAACCGGAATCTTCGTGGTATAAGCTAGAACTGATGGCGGCATTCAAGAGAATCCGGAAGGTCTAAACCTTGTCTGTGGTATTCTGAGTAGGATTCAATGATTGAATGACTGTGACGAGCTTCAAACTCGCGATTGTGGGGCGTTAGTGACAGACGCAAAAGAATCACTGGATTCTATTCCGACATGATCGAGAACCGACAGCTGGATAGCCGTGCCATGACAGGGTGCGTTGAACATTTCCACTGAGAGGATGGGAGGTAGCCACTGACAACGATGAAACCCTTGCATACAGCTTGCCATGGAAAGGAGTAAGAAGGATTGGATGAAGACAGTAGGAAAGCAGAGAGACGGAAGGGACCAAGCATCTCCATACGCTTATCTGAAATTCCCACCAATGAATTGCATAAGTATCTCTATCTTTATCTCTATGTTTTATTCATCATTCATAACCATTTGAGTTTGCCTGACTAAGATTTACAAGATGACCATAGCTTGCTTCATACCAACAATCTCTGTGGGATCGACCCTTACTCGCGTAAGGTTTATTACTTGGACGACCCAGTACACTTGCTGGTTAGTTGTGCGAAGTTGTGTTTATGCCATGGTATTGAACACCACGTTTTTGGGGTTCATCACCGGGGATTATTTGAATTGTGAAAAGTATTGATCACAATTTCGTCCACCAGTGCGCGCGCGTCCACCCCCTGCTTTTTTTTTATTGCCCTTTAAGCAAAAAAATTGTGCTCAGGTGCTCCCTATACTGCTCACAACTCTTTATTCAATCAACCATCATACAAATCACAAAAATGCAATTTGATATTATTCATCTACTACTAAACACAACATACATGTGACTAAGCAAACAATTAAGTTGTACAAACAAATTTTTATGAAACATTTACCTACAATGGCAACTCAAATCACTTATTAAGCAAAATTAAAAGAGAGTGGAAAGAGTTTACCATGGTGGGGTGTCTCCCACCTAGCACTTTTAGTTTAAGTCCTTAAGTTGGACATTTTGAGGAGCTTATTGTCATGGTGGCTTATGTTTGTACTCATCCTTGAATCTCCAAGGATCTTTGCTTCTCAATTGGTTGACAGAATTTCCAACCATTTTCATCAAGCTTGGGGAAAGTTCTACCCAAGATATGAGTCCCCATAGTTGGTCCTCACATAGAGAACCGGGATCCCATATCTTATCTTCACACCCATCTTCGATTTGGTCTTCATACTCTTTCTTTCCGGGTGGTTGACATATAGAATTCTCTTTAACATACCAAGCCTTCCGTCGAAACCCTTGTAAAGTAGCATTCTTCCAATCATCGTTCCTATACCTTGAAGCTTTGACCTTAATGAGCCTAATTCCTAACTTGCAACCACTACACAACTCATTCTTGCTTTTAATTCCACAAAGAGCTCTAAGTTGTCCATCCGTTTCAATCAAACCATATTCAAGCGAGAAAGTAAAGCTTATGGATAAGAATTTTACCCACTTGAATGTTGTGTTGAATGGTGACTTGGGAAGAGAGACTTCCCCACACTTAGACAATGCAAGGTCTACTTCCTTGTGCTCTTCTTTGTGTATTTCCACCTCTTGACAAATGTCTTCACTTTCAACCTTTTCCCTTTCATCACTCGGCTTGGTGTTATCTTCAAGAGCTTCATCTTGCCCAATCGGAGGTGAGTTAATATTAGATAGAAATTCATTGGTGAATGAATCTATTTCTTGATCAACCTCTTCATATTCTTCAATTGCAATATACACCATGCCATTTTCATCTTCCTTGGGAGGTTGTGCACACTCTTTTATAATTTCAACTCCATGTCCAATGGGAGAGGATTCCATTGTAGAGAGAAATTCATCCATGATTGAATCCATCTCTTGATAAGCTTCTTCCAAGTCTCCAACGATGGCATGCCTTGGAGGTTGCGCACCCTCCTCAACATCAATATCAAGCTCCTTGGAAGAGTTCTCCATGATGCTACATTCCCATGGACTTTCAAAATCTCCTAAATCTTCAACCACCTCTTCCTTTTCTTCAATGATCATAGGCTCCTCCAATTGTTCTAACACAAAATTTGACTCCTCCTTTTCCACCGAATTTTCTAATTTCTCCTTCATACTTTGCTCTTCTTTTGACTTCTCACATGTGGTCACGGAAGTACCTTGAGTATTCAAGCATTGGTGGGCTAAAGTGTGCACCACCTTGGTCAAATTGGTCACAAACTCAAGTGTATCCCGCTTCATGGCTTCTTGTCCTTGGAGTAACAAAGTGAGAGGATCGTCTATTGGGGCTTGGGGTGAGTAGGAAGCTTCATTATTTTGGAGGGAGGGCTCATGGTAGGAAGGTGGTTCCTCTTGGTAAAATTGTGGAGAAGATGTGCATTGAGGTGATTCTTGGTAGTAATCTTGATAGGGTTGTGGTGGTTCTAAAGGTTCTTGCTCATAGTGATCACAAGGATGTGGTATGGGTGATTGGTTATATGATGGATAAGGGTCACATAAAGGTACTTGGTAGAAAGGGCCTTGTGAGTATGGTTGAGCATCATGTTGAGAATAAGATTCATAGGCATATGGTGGTGGTTGATTGTCATAAAAGGAGTCACCATAGCCATTGAATTGACATGCATTAGGATGAGAATTATACCTATAAGTTTTCGGAGGTTGACGCCAATAGGAGTGATCAATTCCTTGAGGCTCCTCCCATCTTGGAGTGTTCCATCCTTGGTACATGTTATCATTGAAGTTCACATTTCCTACAACACAATTAGAGCCAAACTCATAGCCAAAGTGAGAATTCATTATGGAAAAACAAAATAAACTAACAAAATCTAGTAAACAAGCAAAAGACAAACTATTTACACTATTCACATATGTACAATAACCAATAACATAACACCATTGCAAATCCCCGGCAACGGCGCCATTTTGATGATTGGATTTTTGACGGTTTAGAATTTCACAAATGAAAACTCGTTGAAGTATAGTCTCTAAACTAACAATAATCCTCTCATACAAAAATTTGTTTGTCACAAGTACAAACCCCTAAAATCTATAAACCGAAGTATTTAAACCTCGGGTCGTCTCTCAAAGGACTTGCAGGGTAGTGTTCTTGTTATTGGTTATCGACTTGTTTATTTTGGGGTTTTGGATGAGAAATATGAATAGTAAATGGTAAGAAAACTTTATTAACAAAATGGTCTTGGCAAGGTTTGGTTGTCAAGGGTCTTCATCATTATCACTAGCCACAAGTATGGTAGTTGCAAGGATTAATCCCACTTATTCATCCTTAAATCAATTAACAAAGGAAAGTCAAGTGAGTTATATCAATCCTAGTCCATAAATCCTAGCTTTCCACTAATTTGATTAGTGAGGGCTAGAGTTAATGGCTATCAACTAGCAATCAATTGGACACTAGTGACTCAAGAAATCCTAAGTTACCTTCTCAAGCCAAGAACATAAAATTCTAATCTAACATTCTTCCAAGCATTTAATCAAGCACTTGGAAGGCACAAAAGAAAAGTATAGTAAATCACAACAAGAATGAATTCTAACTACAATTGAATACAAAGAATTAACAACAACAATCAAGGAAATCACAATTATCATGAATTACCTCAAATTGCATTATTAAAAGAAAACAAAGGAACAACAATCTATCCAAAACAAAATGAAGAGTTGCAAGAATTAAAGTACATAACTAGAAAGAGAAGAAGGAGAAGATTAAGAATTGATAAAGGAGAAGTGAATCAAAGCATGAATTAAACCTAGATCTAAGAAGAGGGATTAACCTAAACCTAATCCTAATTCTAGAGAGAAGTGAGAGCTTCTCTCTCTAAAACTACTCTAAACTAAAGCTATGACTAATGGTAACTAACTTCTAATGTCTTCCCCCTTCAATCCTTGATCCTTTTATTCCTTTCTATCAGTAATTGGCGCCAAAATGGGTTTAGAAACCCTTCCAAATCGCCAGGCACGTGTTGCTTTTAATGAAGTCATGTGCGAACTTCGACGTGTGCGCGCACGGTACGCGTGCGCGTCCCTGGCTAATTCTGAGATGTGCGCGCGAGCGCCCTGTGCGCGTGCGCGTGCTTGGCTGATTTCACTTCTTTGACTTTTTATGCTTCTCTCCACTTGTATGCTTCCTTCCTTGCTTCCTTTGATCCATGCCTAGCCTATTTCAATCCTGGAATTACTAGCAAACACATCAAGGCATCTTATGGAATCAAAAAGGAATTAAAATTCATCAAAATAAGGCTTAAAAAGCATGTTTTTACACTTAAGCACAAATACGGGAGAGATTACAAAACCATGCCAATTCATAGGCTAAATGCGAGAAAAGGTTATCAAAATACTCTAAATTCAATACAAGATAAACCTTAAAAATGGGGTTTATCATTGGGCTACCATGGAGGAGCTCTCGACCACCAGAGAGATTTTGGAAGGATCCAGTGAGAGAACGTAAAATAAAAAGACACCATATCCAACTCAAAACCATAAGGTATTAAGTTAATGGATCTCTCATCTTATAAACTTTACTTTTGCCGGAAAGACTTTCGATACTTCACCTTGAATACCCTTCAAAGCCACTTGTTTCAAAGGTACTAATCATTTTTATTTATTTGCAAAATATAATTGACAAATATTCCATAAAATTATGAGTAATTATTTCAATTGATTACTTAACTTTTAAAATTAAAACTTTCTTTCTAAGAGGACTTTGTGCGTTAGCGCATCCGCTGGGAGAGGAATTGTGAAATGCTCCTGGGGTCTCCGAATAATTTTTTTGTGGTTCTGAAAATAGTTTAGTATATTTTTCCTGATACATTAATTAGATTTAATATCAATATTAAAGATATTATCAAATAGATAACATAAACGATACAAAGTTAGGATATTTACTTGCTCTACTTAATATATAAGTTAAATATTTAATAAATATATTTCTGACCTTCGAAACTCCAATTGCAAGATTAAGGGAAAAAACCTAAAAATTTTCAATATGAAAAATGCTTTTGTATGTGAGACTGGTAAGTAGGAATTCTTCCTGGCAGATTTCTGATGTTCTTGAGAACATCTTCTCTAGTAGGACTAAAATAGTACAATAATATAAGATTAAAATTATACAATGTAAACACTCTTGTTTAAAAAATAAATTAAAGGTAATAAATAAAACAAACAAATAATCTTGTTTTACTTAAAAATGTCTAGTATCAGGATAGTAGTGCTAAGTCAGAGTTTCTACCAACCAGAAAAATAAACATGATTTTATACCTATAGCACGTTTCAAAATGCTAAGAAAGGTAAAACAAATGCTATGAAAGGATTACATAAACAAATGTTAGTTTTAGAAAGTGAGATTATAAGTTTATATTTCAGTATCATCTTAATTACCTTTATTGATTGTCCAAATATAATATTAATATAAAAAGAAAATATAGCATTCATAAATTAGGTATATTCTAAACTCAATCCAAAACCAGTTTCATTAAATCCAAATAAGAGAATAATACAAGAAAATACACCAAATGGAAATCACCCATGGGGAGAACAACTTTTTTTGCCGCTTCTGATAGCGTATGATTTCGTCGTAGAATGCAAGAAAAAAAATGGTCATTCAGCTGCTCACGGCGGCTGCCACTGCACCTACCTCAAAGGTGGACAGGTTTCAACCTCCAAACATGTTGTTCCATAGTAGACTTACTGTTGCCACTATAATCTGCATACATCATTACATCATACATATATACATCTTGTTGGTTAATTTAGTTTTTTCAAATAAAAATTTTTTAGGGGTGGTTCTGAAAATATTTTAGTATATTTGTCCTGATAGATTAATTAGCTTTATATCAGTATTAAAGATATTTCCAAATAAATAACATAAATGACACAAAATAAGGATATTTACTTACTCTAATTAATATATAAGTTATACATTTAATAAATATATTCTGACCTTCGAAACCCCAATTATAAGATTGAGAGGTAAACCTGCAAATTTTCAACATGAAAAAACGGATCAACTTTTTCACTATAATTTTTTGTATAAATTGACAAAAATTCAAAATAAAATAAAAAATACTCTATTATGGTGGTTTTGACTAAAAGATAATTGGTTTCTAATTTTTTTTCTCCTAAAAAAATGTTAGTAAGTTATATTTTGCTTATTGGTCATGGCTTATCTATAAACAAATTATATTCTACTTTACTTTTTTTAAAAAGTGGATGTCATCCTATTTTAGTATAATATTATTTGTAGTGTATAATTAACGATGAGTATTATACCTTTTCCTGCACCACTCTCGTTTGAGTAGATGGATGCAAGTGCACGCGCGACACTCAATGTAATCTGAAATCCAAATAAGAGTACGATTAATATGTCTAAAAGTAAGAAATTCACATGGTCAATTTTATTGAGGTCAAAATGAATAATCATTTAAGACAAGAATATATCCTAATATGGCATAAAATTTATATCTGATACGATAAAAAGATATTATTAATTACCGCAAGGAGAATGCCGAGAATGCAGAAAAAATGCAAAACCCAAGCCCAAATGCCGTTGGATGGTTCACGAGTAAAGGTTAAATCATTGTGTTCGAGCCGCTTGTCCTTAGCTAGCTTGCTGATGTAAAGCGTCATAGCCAAGCCACCAGCAAGAATAAAATTTCCAGGTGTCCAAAGGTTCTTGGTGCCATCAAGCACTCGCCCAATGGGCTCCACAGCAAAGGACATAAGATCCGTAATTGCCCAAGTTAACATAAGACACCGAGCTCCATACGAATAGCCTATGGTATATAATGGTATTGCAACAGAGTAAAGCTTTCCATACTCTCCACCGTACACCTCGCTCCCCATCCAATCAGAGATGTACCAGAAGAACCCGAACAAGCCCACCCAGTTGAATGCCACAACCGCCATCAACCATAACATCGGTTTTTTCAGCCCCTTCATGGTCCGAAATATTTCCGAAAGCATTTAACCACTGCCCATCTATCATCTTCCTCTTCCCTCTCACGTGACTCCTCCTCAGGTAATGTCGGCTTGTCCTGGATACAGGACAGAGCCACAGCCATCAAGAACAGTAGTAAAATGATCGAGAAAATTGATAAGGTTTTCACATTTGTGCAGAGCCCAGGCTTGCTTTTATCACCGTGAATGACAACATATCATCGAATCTCCTAAAGAAGCCGGCAAAGTAACTCAGTTCATTTCCCACTGTCATGAAGAATGAGAAGTACGTGTATGCCAGTCTAATCGTCTGTTGGTCTCTGTTGGCAAGGTCATCAAGGAAGTCTTTGCAGTGGGAATTGATCATGTTAATCGAAATCTCCAACATCCATAATCCAATTCCAAAAATGGCTAAGGCACGTGGCCGAGTTCTCTCAGAGAGGTTGTCTCCAAAGACGTAGCTGATGTCTACAACAAAGCCAATTGTCAAAAAAGCTATGATGACAGCAACGACACCCGCAAAGATGAAAGGACGGTGCTACCCGAGTTTACAGGTTGCTCGGTTGCTGTAATAACTGAGGATAGGATGGAGAACAGAGCTAGAAATGGTGCCGACGAGCCACACCAAAGAGGCCCATATATCCAGTACTCCGAGAATTACGTAGCCGGTATTAGCCATGCTATCTGAACAGCGTTGACAAGGTGGATCCCAGTGGGCATAGATGCTACCATAACCAGCTTCTAGAGTGGGATCTGCGCCGGTGTTGAGCCCGATTCCAACTATGGCGGTGAACTCATGACCATTAGATAGCTTTTGAGGGAGAGACTATGCGGTGAGAGAGCTTTCGAACTAGGTAAAAAAATAAGGTATCGTAACTCCAGATCATAACTAGCTTTCAATGCTTCACCTTGAATACCCTTTAAAACTGCCAGACCGATTAACCATCATCTCTGATACCACTTGTTGGGTCACCACCAGCTCTGATACCACTTGTTGGGCCACCATCGGCTCTGATATCACTTGTTGGGCCACTATGGAGGAGCTCTCGACCACTAGGGAGATTTTGGGAAGGAATCCAGTGAGAGAACATAAAATGAGAAGACACCACATCCAACCCAAAACCATAAGGTGTTAAGTTAATGGGTCTCTCATCTTATAAACTCTACCTTTTTGTCAGAAAGACTTTCGATGCTTCACCTTGAATACCCTTGAAAGCCACTTGTTTCAAAGGTACTAATTATTTTTATTTATTTGCAAAATATAATTGACAAATACTCCATAAAATTATGAGAAATTATTTCAATTGATTACTAAACTTTTAAAATTAAAACTTTCTTTTTAAGAGGACTTTGTACGTTAGCGCATCCGCTGGGAGAGGAATTGTGAAATGCTCCTGGGGTCTCTGATAAACGAAATTTTAGCATGTCGATTTAGAATTCAATGATGAATACGATCGTAAGTATAGTCTAACCGACACTTAAACTTCGCATCAAACAATCCTACAATCTATAACCGAGAGTACTAGTCTCCCAAGTCGTCCTCCCTTGGAATTGCTAGAGAATGCATCTTATTGATTAGGAAGTCTTGTTATGATTCTTTGAAGGTTTGGCAAAATAGGTGACAAACAATCAATCTTTAGAAAGCTTGGCCTAGGGTTGGCATTAGGAATTTTATCCCTATAGTTCCTTCAATGATGATAACAATTAGGCCTTGCTTCATTTAGTCAACCCCTAGGTACAGGAGAAAGTCAAATGAGAGTAACTAACTTGAGTCACAAGTCCTAGTTTTACCTTAGGGAAATCTAGCTTTGGTGCACTCCAAGTTAATTAGCAATTTCTAATTCCAAATCAACAATTGACATAAACTATTTAACTCTTCCTAATGGTCCAAACCCTATGCCAAGAAAGAACTTTTACTCCATAACTAATGTTGGCATTTTATCAAACAAGTGATGAGCAAGAATGAAAGGCATAGTAAAAATGAGAAGAAAGTAGAATTGAAAGTGCTTCAACACAAGGAACTAACAACAATTAACCAAGAACAACAATGGAAATAAACTTCTCAAAAATTGATAGATTCCAAAACCACAAAGTTGAATCTAAGATCTATGAGAATTGATCAATTACAAGTACTAATTGAGATTAGAGAAGAAGATCTATAATAGGAACAAAGTAAATTGAGAATTGCAAATTGATCTCACCAAAGAGTGATTGAGAATTCAAAAATTGAAGAAGATGAACCCTAATGAGAGCTTGAGATCTCTCTCTCTACCCAAGAGTGTAACTACCACAAAGAGAAAAATCTAGAAACATGTAAAAATGAGCCAAAAGTCCCTTAACCTTTCAACCCTTGGTCTCCTTAAGCCCTTCCCGCCAAGGCACTTCCCCAAGATGAGATCTCCAACTGTCTCCACACCCAGATCACGTGACTTCTAAAAAAAATCATATTCGAGCATCGGCGCGCACGCGCAAAGCACGTGTGCGCGCCACTGGGATATCTTGCAATGCGAGCGGAGGCGCAACGTACGCGTGCGCGCCCATGGAGATTAGGGCCCAGCCGCTACACATGCCGGCTCATGGCTTGGCTTTGACTTCTAGCGGCGCAATCCACGCGGGCGCGCCAAGTGCGCGCACGCGCCCTTGTTGAAGTTCCCAAAACTCAATTTCTCATGCTCCTTTCCTTTGCGCCCATTCTCCTTCTCTCTTCCGATTCATCCCTGCCCTATATCCTGAAACCACTTAACACATAGGTCACGGCATCGAATGGTACCAAGAGAAGATTAGAAATGTATCTAATTTAGTGCAAAATAAGCATGTTTTCATTCATGAGGAAAAATTAGGAAAGGAACACAAAGCCTTGTATTTTCATGCGAAAGGTATGTGGAATCATTGATAAAACCCCTGAAATTGGCACAAGATAAACCCTCAAAATGGGGTTTATCAGTCTCCGAATAATTTTTTTTTTGTGATTCTAAAAATAGTTTAGTATATTTTTCCTGATAGATTAATTAGATTTAATATCAATATTAAAGATATTATCAAATAGATAACATAATGATACAAAGTAAGGATATTTACTTGTCCTAATTAACATATAAGTTAAATATTTAATAAATATATTTATGACCTTCGAAACTCCAATTGCAAGATTGAGGGGTAAACCTAAAAATTTCAAACATGAAAAATTCTTTAGTATGTGAGACGGGTAAGTAAGAATTCCTCCTGGCAGATTTTTTATATTCTTGAGAACATCCTCTCTGGTAGGACTAAAATAGTACAATAACATAAGATCAAAACTGTGCAATGTAAACATTCTTGTTTAAAAAATAAATTAAAAGCAATAAATAAAACAAACAAACAATATTGTTTTACTTAAAAATGTCTAGTATCAGGATAGTGGTGCTAAGCCAGAGTTTCTACCAACCAAAAAAATAAACATGATTTTATGCCTATAGCACGTTTCAAAATGCTAAGAAGGGTAAAACAAATGTTGTGAAAGGATTACATAAACAAATGTTAGTTTTAGAAAGTGAGATTATAAAGTTATATTTCAGTATCATCTTAATTACCTTTATTAATTGTCTAAATATAATATTAATATAAAAAAATATAACATTAATAAATTAGGTATATTCTAAACTCAATCCTAAACCAATTTCAATGAATCCAAATAAGAGAACAATACAAGAAAATACACCAAATGAAAATCACCGATGGGGAGAACAACTTTTTTAACCGCTTTTAATAGCGTATGATTTCGTCGAAGAATGCAGGAAAAAAATTGTCATTCAGCAGCTCACGGCGGTTGCTACTGCACCTACCTCGAAGGTGGACAGGTTTCTACCTCCAAACACGTTGTTCTAAGGCAGACTTAGTGTTGTCACTATAATCTACATACATTATTACATCATTCATACATACATACATCTTGTTGGTTAATTCCGTTATTTCAAATAAAAATTTTTTAGGGGTAGTTCTAAAAATAGTTTAGTATATTTGTCCTGATAGATCAATTAGCTTTTATATCAGTATTGAATATATTTCTAAATAAATAATATAAACGACACAAAATAAGGATATTTACTTGCTCTAATTAATATATAAGTTATACTTATACATTTAATAAATATATTCTGACCTTCGAAACCCCAATTATAAGATTGAGAGGTAAACTTGCAAATTTTTAACATGAAAAAATGGATAAACTTTTTCACAATAATTTTTCATATAAATTGACGAAAATTCAAAATAAAATGAAAAATACTCTAATATGGTGGTTTTGATTAAAAGATAATTGGTTTCTATTTTTTTTTCCTAAAAAATGTTAGTGAGTTATATTTTGCTTATTGGTCATGGCTTATCTGTAAACAAATTATATTCTACTTTACTTTTTTTAAAAAGTGGATGTCATCGTATTTTAGTATAATATTATTTGTAGTGTATCATTTACGATGAGTATCATACCTTTTCCTGCACCACTCTCGTTTGAGTAGATGGATGCTAGTGCAAGCGCGACACTCAATGTTATCTGAAATCCAAATAAGAGTACAATTAATATGTCTAAAAATAAGAAATTCACATGGTCAATTTTACTGAAGTTAGAATGAATAATCATTTAAAATAAGAATATATCCTAATATGGCATACAATTTATATCTGATACGATAAAAAGATATTATTAATTACTGCAAGGGGAATGCCGAGAACGCCGAAAAAACGCAAGACCCAATCCCGAATGTCGTTGGAGGGATCACGAGTAAAGGTTAAATCATTGCGCTCGAGCCGCTCGTCCTTAGCTAGCTTGCTGATGTAAAGTGTCATTGCCAAGCCACTAGCAAGAATAAAATTTCCAGCTCGCTGATGAGCGGATAATTTGTACGCTTTTTGGCATTGTTTTTAGTATGTTTTTAGTATCTTTTAGTTAGTTTTTAGTATATTTTTATTAGTTTTTAATTAAAATTCACTTTTCTGGACTTTACTATGAGTTTGTGTGTTTTTCTGTGATTTCAGGTATTTTCTAACTGAAATTGAGGGTCCTGAGCAAAAATCTGATCCAGAGACTGAAAAGGACTGCAGATGCTGTTAGATTCTGACCTCCCTGCACTCAAAGTGGATTTTCTGGAGCTACAGAAGCCCAATGGACGCGCTCTCAACGGCATTGGAAAGTAGACATCCTGGGCTTTCCAGCAATATATAATAGTCCATACTTTGCCCAAGATTTGATGGCCCAAACCGGCGCTCAAAGTCACCTACAGAAATTCCAGCGTTAAACGCCGGAACTGGCATAAAATTTGGAGTTAAACGCCCAAACTGGCATGAAAGCTGGCGTTTAACTCCAGAAAAGGTCTCTACACGAAATTCCTTCATTGCTCAGCCCAAGCACACACCAAGTGGGCCCGGAAGTGGATTTTTCTGTCAATTACTCATTTCTGTAAACCTTAGGACACTAGTTTACTATTAATAGGATCTTTTGACATTGTATCTGTACCTTATGACCTCATGACATTTTTTACACGTTTCTTGTGTACTTTCTACAGCATGAGTCTCTAAACCCCATGGTTGGGGGTGAGGAGCTCTGCTGTGTCTTGATGGATTAATGCAATTACTACTGTTTCTTATTCAATCATGCTTGCTTCCATTCCAAGATAATACTTGTTCTTAATCCGGATGAATGTGATGATCCGTGACAATCATCATCATTCTCAACTATGAACATGTGCCTGACAACCACCTCTGTTCTATCTTAGATTGAGTAGTTATCTCTTGGATTCTTTAATCGGAATCTTCGTGGTATAAGCTAGAACTGATGGCGGCATTCAAGAGAATCCGGAAGGTCTAAACCTTGTCTGTGGTATTCTAAGTAGGATTCAGTGACTGAATGACTGTGACGTGCTTCAAACTCCTGAAGGCGGGGCGTTAGTGACAGACGCAAAAGAATCACTGGATTCTATTCCGGCCTGATTGAGAACCGACAGATGGATAGCCGTGCTGTGACAGGGTGCGTTGAACATTTCCAATGAGAGGATGGGAGGTAGCCATTGACAACGGTGAAACCCTACATACAGCTTGCCATGGAAGGAGCCTTGCGTGTTTGATGAAGAAGACAGTAGGAAAGCAGAGATTCAGAAGATGGAGCATCTCCAAACCTCAACCTATTCTCCATTACTGCAAATCAAGTAACCATTTCATGTTCTTGTGCTTTTTACAATCAATCCTGATAATTTCTGATATCCTGACTAAGATTTACAAGATAACCATAGCTTGCTTCAAGCCGACAATCTCCGTGGGATCGACCCTTGCTCACGCAAGGTATTACTCGGACGACCCAGTGCACTTGCTGGTTAGTTGTGCGGGATTGCAAAGGTGTGATTGCAATTTCGTTAGACACTGTTGCTAGAAACCAATACTTATATTCTAGCAATGAGTTCGTTCCAAAGGAGGAGGTCATGGCATTAGTCACTGATCCTAATCCTCAGGAACAGATGAATGAGCTTAATCAACAACTGCTCCTGATGACAGAACAGTTAGCAGAATTTAAAGAGATGCTCCATGAAACTAAAGTTGCTAATAAGAGCATAGAACTACAGTTGAATCAAGCAAAACAGCAAATATCTAAACAGATAACAGAGGAGTGTCAAGCAGTTCAATTGAGGAGTGGGAAGACCTTGAATAACACTGTTCAAAAGAGCAAAAAGCCAAACAAGGAACAATTGACAGAGGACAACCAAACCACTGTTCAAAATTCTTCTGAGGACAGTAAGAGCCCAGAGAGGAATATTGGCGTTCAAACGCCAGAAAGGGAAGGAAAGCTGGCGTTAAACGCCCATTCCTTGCCCAGTTCTGGCGTTCAAACGCCAGAAAAGGGGGAAAAGTTGGCGTTTAATGCCCATTTTCCACCCAATCCTGGTGTTCAAACGCCAAGGGAGGATCAGACACCTGAGAGTGCTGATAATAATCCTTCTAAAAAGGCTTCTTCAACCACTTCTGTAAGGAATAAACCTGCAGCATCTAAGGTTGAAGAATATCAAGCCAAGATGCCTTATCCTCAGAAACTCCGCAAAGCGGAACAGGATAAGCAATTTGCTCGCTTTGCAGACTATTTAAGGACTCTTGAAATAAAGATTCCGTTTGCAGAGGCACTTGAGCAAATACCTTCTTATGCTAAGTTCATGAAGGAAATCTTAAGTCATAAGAAGGATTGGAGAGAAACTGAAAAAGTATTTCTCACTGAAGAATGCAGTGCGGTCATTCTAAAAAGCTTACCAGAAAAGCTTCAAGATCCTGGAAGCTTTCTGATACCATGCACATTAGAAGGCACTTGCACCAAGACAGCTTTATGTGATCTTGGAGCAAGCATCAATCTAATACCTGCATCCACTATCAGAAAGCTTGGGTTGATTGGAGAAGTCAAACCAACCAGGATATGCTTCCAACTTGCTGATGGCTCCATTAAACACCCATCAGGCATAATAGAGGACATGATTGTCAAGGTTGGGCCATTTGCCTTTCCAACTGACTTTGTGGTGCTGGAAATGGAGGAGCACAAGAGTGCAACTCTCATTCTAGGAAGACCTTTCCTAGCAACTGGACGAACTCTCATTGATGTACAAAAGGGGGAAGTAACCTTGAGAGTCAATGAGGATGAGTTCAAGTTGAATGCTGTAAAAGCTATGCAGCACCCAGACACACCAAATGACTGCATGGGCGCTGACATTATTGACTCTCTGGTAGAAGAGATCAATATGGCTGAAAGCCTAGAATCAGAGCTTGAGGACATCTTCAAAGATGCTCAAACTGATCAGGAAGAACCAGAGGAGGCAAAGGAATTTTCGAAAATTCCTCAGGAGGAGGATAAGCCTCCTAAGCCTGAACTCAAACCACTACCACCATCCCTGAAATATGCATTTCTGGGAGAGGGTGACACTTTTCCGGTGATTATAAGCTCTGCTTTAAATTCACAGGAAGAGGAAGCGCTGATTAAAGTGCTAAGGACACACAAGACAGCTCTTGGGTGGTCCATAAGTGATCTCAAGGGCATAAGCCCAGCTAGATGCATGCACAAGATCCTGTTGGAGGATAATGCCAAACCAGTGGTTCAACCACAGAGGAGGCTAAATCCAGCCATGAAGGAGGTGGTGCAGAAAGAGGTCACTAAATTACTAGAGGCCGGGATTATTTATCCTATTTCTGATAGCCCCTGGGTGAGCCCTGTCCAAGTTGTTCCCAAAAAGGGAGGCATGACAGTGGTTCATAATGAAAAAAATGAACTGGTTCCTACAAGAACAGTCACAGGGTGGCGCATGTGTATTGATTACAGAAGACTCAATACAGCCACCAGAAAGGATCATTTTCCTTTACCATTCATAGACCAGATGCTAGAAAGACTGGCTGGTCATGATTACTACTGCTTTTTGGATGGCTATTCAGGCTACAACCAAATTGCAGTAGATCCTCAGGACCAAGAGAAAACAGCATTTACTTGCCCTTCTGGCGTGTTTGCCTACAGAAGGATGCCTTTTGGTCTGTGCAATGCACCTGCAACCTTTCAGAGGTGCATGCTCTCTATCTTCTCAGATATGGTAGAGAAATTTCTGGAAGTCTTCATGGATGACTTCTCAGTATATGGAGACTCATTCAGCTCCTGTCTTAACCACCTATCACTTGTTCTGAAAAGATGCCAAGAGACTAACCTAGTTCTAAACTGGGAGAAATGTCACTTTATGGTGACTGAAAGAATTGTCCTTGGGCACAAAATTTCAAGCAGGGGAATAGAGGTGGATAAGGCAAAGGTAGAGGTAATTGAAAAATTACCACCACCTGCCAATGTTAAGGCAATCAGAAGCTTTCTGGGGCATGCAGGATTCTACAGAAGGTTTATTAAGGATTTTTCGAAAATTGCTAAACCATTGAGTAACCTGTTAGCTGCTGACACACCATTTGTGTTTGACACACAGTGTCTGCAGGCATTTGAGACCCTGAAAGCTAAGCTGGTCACAGCACCAGTCATCTCTGCACCAGATTGGGCATTACCATTTGAATTAATGTGTGATGCCAGTGATCATGCCATTGGTGCAGTGTTGGGACAGAGGCATAACAAACTTCTGCATGTCATTTATTATGCTAGCCGTGTTCTAAATGATGCACAGAAGAATTACACAACTACAGAAAAAGAATTACTTGCAGTGGTCTATGCCATTGACAAGTTTAGATCCTACCTAGTGGGATCAAAGGTGATTGTGTACACTGACCATGCTGCTCTTAAATACTTACTTACAAAGCAGGATTCAAAACCCAGGCTTATAAGATGGGTGTTGCTTCTGCAAGAGTTTGATATAGAGATAAGAGACAGAAAAGGGACAGAGAACCAAGTAGCTGATCATTTGTCCCGAATAGAACCTGTAGCTGGGGCGTCCCTCCCTTCTACTGAGATCTCTGAGACTTTCCCAGATGAGCAACTCTTTGCCATTCAGGAAGCTCCATGGTTTGCAGATATTGCAAACTATAAAGCTGTGAGGTTCATACCCAAGGAGTACAGCAGAGTGCAGAGAAAGAAATTAATTTCAGATGCCAAGTACTACCTCTGGGATGAACCATATCTCTTTAAGAGATGTGCTGACGGAGTGATCCGCAGATGTGTACCCAGAGAAGAAGCACGAAGGATCCTATGGCACTGCCATGGATCATAGTATGGAGGACATTTTGGAAGTGAGCGAACAGCCACTAAAGTTCTCCAGTGCGGCTTCTACTGGCCTACTCTCTATAAAGATTCCCGAGAGTTTGTGCGTAACTGTGATAGTTGCCAAAGAGCTGGTAACCTGCCTCACGGATATGCCATGCCTCAACAAGGAATATTAGAGATAGAATTGTTTGATGTATGGGGAATTGACTTCATGGGGCCATTCCCACCATCATACTCAAACACTTACATTCTGGTGGCGGTGGACTATGTATCTAAGTGGGTAGAAGCAATTGCTACACCCACTAATGATACCAAGACCGTGCTCAAATTTCTCCAGAAACACATCTTCAGCAGATTTGGTGTTCCCAGAGTACTAATCAGTGATGGGGGCTCTCATTTCTGCAACAAACAGCTATACTCTGCTATGGTTAGATATGGAATTAGCCATAAAGTGGCAACTGCATATCATCCACAGACAAATGGGCAAGCTGAAGTCTCTAACAGAGAGCTAAAAAGAATCCTAGAACGGACTGTGATAGCCCGGAGAAAGGATTGGGCAAAGAGCTTGGATGATGCTCTGTGGGCATACAGAACAGCATTCAAGACTCCTATAGGAACCTCTCCATACCAACTGGTGTATGGGAAGGCCTGTCATTTGCCTGTGGAACTGGAACACAAAGCCTATTGGGAAACCAGATTCCTAAACATGGATGCACAGTTAGCTGGTGAAAAAAGGTTGCTCCAGTTAAATGAGCTAGAGGAGTTCAGACTCAATGCCTTTGAAAATGCAAAAATTTATAAGGAAAAGGCAAAGAAATGGCATGACAAGAAGTTGTCAACCAGAGTCTTTGAGCCAGGACAAAAGGTTCTGCTCTTTAACTCTAGGCTCAAATTGTTTCCAAGAAAACTCAAATCCCGGTGGAGGGGTCCGTATGTGATCACGGGAGTGTCACCATATGGATATGTTGAGCTTCAGGATACTGATTCTGACAAAAAGTTCATTGTTAATGGACAGAGAATCAAGCATTATCTTGAAGGCAATTTTGAGCAGGAGTGCTCAAAACTGAGACTTGAATGATTCTCAGTGAAAGTCCAGCTAAAGACAGTAAAGAAGCGCTTGCTGGGAGGCAACCCAGTCATTAGGAAGTTGTATGAATTGTTCTTACAGAGGCAAGTATCAAAAATGAAGGAATTCACAGAGTTACAGAAGGATTCAGCTCAAAAAGCAGAGAAAATGAGATCACTGGCGAAAAAACGCCAGTAAGGGGCATTTTGGGCGTTAAATGCCAGAATGGGCACCATTCTGGGCGTTTAACGCCAGTAATGGTACCATTTTGGGCGTTAAACGCCAGAATGGGCACCATTCTGGGCGTTTAACGCCAGGTGTGCAGCATCCTGGGCGTTTTAGAAAAACGCCCAGTGAAGAAGGATTTCTGGCGTTTAACGCCAGCCAGGGTACCTGGCTGGGCGTTAAACGCCCAAAAGGGGCAACAAATGGGCGTTAAACGCCAGAATGGGTGCCATTCTGGGCGTTTAACGCCAGCAAGGTGGGGGGACCACAATTTTGTTTTCAAATCAAATTTTTTCAAACTTTCCTTTTCTTACCCATACTTTTCTACAAAATCACACTTCAATCATTCATCATTCACTTTCAAATCTTCAAAAATCAAAACCATTTTTCAAATTTATTTCAAATCAATTACAAACATTGTTCAAAAATTTCACCCTTTTCTCAATCTCTTTTCATATCTTCTCAAATTTCCTTTCAAATTTCTCTTTTTTTGAAAACTCCCCTCCCCACCTTATAAATACACGTTTGTTCCCCCTCTTCCAACCACACCATTCGAATTTCCTCTTCCTCCCCCTCTCTTCTCTCGTTTCTTTTGCTTGAGGACAAGCAAACCTCTAAGTTTGGTGTGCTTTTCCGTGATCACTAAGCCAAGATTCATCAATATCATGGCTCCTAAGGGAAAACAAACCAATTTAAGAGGCAAGAAAGAGAATAATCCAAAGAATCTTTGGAATCAAGAAAAGTTCTTAACTAAAGAACATGAAGACCATTATCACAAAATAATGGGTCTGAGGTCAGTGATCCCGGAAGTGAAATTTGATCTGAAAGAAGATGAATATCCGGGGATCCAAGAGCAAATTCGAAACAGAGGATGGGAAGTTCTAACCAATCTTGAGACAAAGGTTGGAAGGAACATGGTTCAGGAATTCTACTCAAATCTGTGGCTGACAGATAAGCAGAGAATGACTGGAACCGCTTACCATACCTACAGAACTATGGTCAGAGGGAAAGTTATGTACTTCCATCTGGACAAAATAAGAGAAATCTTCAAACTACCTCAACTTCAAGATGATCCTGACTCCTTTAATAGGAGGATGGTGAGAGTAGATAAAGGGTTGGATCAAGTTCTAGAGGACATATGCCTCCCTGGAACTAAGTGGATAACCAATTCTAAGGGCGTCCCTAACCAACTCAAGAGGGGAGACCTCAAGCCAATTGCAAGAGGTTGGCTAGACTTCATTGGGCGCTCCATATTGCCCACTAGCAACCGTTCTGAGGTCACCATCAAGAGGGCAGTGATGATTCATTGCATTATGCTTGGAAAAGAAGTGGAGGTCCATCATGTGATTGCTTGTGAGATTTACACAATTGCAAATAAAAATTCCACTGAAGCCAAACTGGCTTACCCAAGCTTAATCTCCTTGCTCTGTAAAGAGGCTGGGGTGAAGATGGGGGTAGATGAATTCATACCCATTGAACACCCAATCACCAAGAAGTCAATGGAAGGACAAGTGCAAGACAACTCTATCAAAAGGAGGGCGCATGAGTTCCTCCCTGAATTTCCTGAAATTGGCTACTGGGCCAGCCTGGAAGCATCTATCACAAGTTGCAAGAGACTATGGAGCAACTTAAGGAAGAACAGCAGAATCAGAACTGCATGCTCTGCAAATTGCTGAAGGAACAAGAGAAGCAGGGGCGTGAAATCCAAGAGATGAAACGCCAAAAGTTCTCCTCTCAAGCTGAGGGAGCATCCACTTCTCAAAATCAAGGTTGTTGAGTCCTAACTCTGTGAAAACCTCTATCATTAAGAGCCTATGTTTTTCGTTTTCTTTTGTTTTGTTTTCTATTTTTATTTTTTATTCTCATCTTATATCTATATTTGAGTCTTGTTCTTAGTTTATAATTAATAAAATTTATGCCTTAAAGTTATGAATGTCCTATGAATCCATCACCTCTCTTAAATGAAAAATGCTTTAATCACAAAAGAACAAGAAATACAGGATTTCAAAATTTATCTCTGAAACTAGTTGAATTAGTTTGATGTGGTGATAATACTTTTTGTTTTCTGAATGAATGCTTGAACAGTGCATATGTCTTTTGAATTTGTTGTTTTGAGAATGTTAAAATTGTTGGCTCTTGAAAGAATGAGGAGAAAGAGAACTGTTATTGAGGATCTGAAAAATCATTAAATTGATTCTTGAAGCAAGAAGAAGCAGTGAAAAAATATATATATATATCTATATATATATATATATATATATTTTCGAAAAAAAAAAGAAAAAGAAAGAAAAAGAAGGAAATAAAGTTGTGATCCAAGGCAATAAGAGTGTGCTTAAGAACCCTGGACACCTCTAATTGGGGACTTTAGCAAAGCTGAGTCACAATCTAAAAAGGTTCACCCAATTATGTGTCTGTGGCATGTATGTATCCGGTGGTAATACTGGAAGACAGAGTGCTTTGGGCCACAGCCAAGACTCATACACTAGCTATGTTCAAGAATCAATATACTTAACTAGGAGAATCAATAACAATATCTGAGTTCTGAGTTCTTATAGATGCCAATCATTCTGAACTTCAAAGGATAGAGTGAGATGCCAAAACTGTTCGGAGGCAAAAAGCTACTAGTCCCGCTCATCTAATTGGAGCTATGTTTCTTTGATATTTTGGAGTCTATAGTATATTCTCTTCTTTTTATCCTATTTTGATTTTCAGTTGCTTGGGGACAAGCAACAATTTAAGTTTGGTGTTGTGATGAGCGGATAATTTGTACGCTTTTTGGTATTGTTTTTAGTATGTTTTTAGTATCTTTTAGTTTGTTTTTAGTATATTTTTATTAGTTTTTAATTAAAATTCACTTTTCTGGACTTTACTATGAGTTTGTGTGTTTTTCTGTGATTTCAGGTATTTTCTGACTGAAATTGAGGGTCCTGAGCAAAAATCTGATCCAGAGACTGAAAAGGACTGCAGATGCTGTTGGATTCTGACCTCCCTGCACTCGAAGTGGATTTTCTGGAGCTACAGAAGCCCAATTGACGCGCTCTCAACGGCATTGGAAAGTAGACATCCTGGGCTTTCCAGCAATATATAATAGTCCATACTTTGCCCAAGATTTGATGGCCCAAACCGGCGCTCAAAGTCACCTACAGAAATTCCAACGTTAAACGCCGGAACTGGCATAAAATTTGGAGTTAAACGCCCAAACTGGCATGAAAGCTGGCGTTTAACTCCAGAAAAGGTCTCTACACGAAATTCCTTCATTGCTCAGCCCAAGCACACACCAAGTGGGCCCGGAAGTGGATTTTTCTGTCAATTACTCATTTCTGTAAACCTTAGGACACTAGTTTACTATTAATAGGATCTTTTGACATTGTATCTGTACCTTATGACCTCATGACATTTTTTACACGTTTCTTGTGTACTTTCTACAGCATGAGTCTCTAAACCCCATGGTTGGGGGTGAGGAGCTCTGCTGTGTCTTGATGGATTAATGCAATTACTACTGTTTCTTATTCAATCATGCTTGCTTCCATTCCAAGATAATACTTGTTCTTAATCCGAATGAATGTGATGATCCGTGACAATCATCATCATTCTTAACTATGAACATGTGCCTGACAACCACCTCTGTTCTATCTTAGATTGAGTAGTTATCTCTTGGATTCTTTAATCGGAATCTTCGTGGTATAAGCTAGAACTGATGGCGGCATTCAAGAGAATCCGGAAGGTCTAAACCTTGTCTGTGGTATTCTGAGTAGGATTCAGTGACTGAATGACTGTGACGTGCTTCAAACTCCTGAAGGCGGGGCGTTAGTGACAGACGTAAAAGAATCACTGGATTCTATTCCGGCCTGATTGAGAACCGACAGATGGATAGCCGTGCTGTGACAGGGTGCGTTGAACATTTCCAATGAGAGGATGGGAGGTAGCCATTGACAACGGTGAAACCCTACATACAGCTTGCCATGGAAGGAGCCTTGCGTGTTTGATGAAGAAGACAGTAGGAAAGCAGAGATTCAGAAGATGGAGCATCTCCAAACCTCAACCTATTCTCCATTACTGCAAATCAAGTAACCATTTCATGTTCTTGTGCTTTTTACAATCAATCCTGATAATTTCTGATATCCTGACTAAGATTTACAAGATAACCATAGCTTGCTTCAAGCCGACAATCTCCGTGGGATCGACCCTTGCTCACGCAAGGTATTACTTGGACGACCCAGTGCACTTGCTGGTTAGTTGTGCGGGATGGCAAAGGTGTGATTGCAATTTCGTGCACCACTCGCCCAATGGGCTCCACAGCCAAGGATATAAGACCCGTAACCGCCCAAGTTAGCATAAGACACCGAACTCCATACCAGTAGCCTATGGTATATAATGGTATTGCAACAGAATAAAGCTTTTTATGCTCCCCACTGTACACCTCGCTCCCCATCCAATCAGAGATGTACCAGAAGAACCCGAACAATGTCACCCAGTTGAATGCCACAACCGCCATCAGCCGTAACATCGGTTTCTTCAGCCCTTTCATGGTCCAAAATATTTTCAGAAGCATTTAACCATGCCATCTATCATCTTCCTCTACCCTCTTACGTGACTCCTCCTCAGGAAATACCGGCTTGTCCTGGACGCAGGACAGAGCCACATCCATCAAGAACAGTAGTAGAAGGATCGAGAAAATTGATAAGGTTTTCACATTTGCGCAGAACCTGTGGCATGCTTTTGTCACCGTGAATGACAACATATCATCGAATCTCCTAAAGAAGACGGCAAAGTAACTCAGTTCATTTTCCATTGCCATGAAGAATGAGAACTACGTGTATGCCAGTCTAAACTGTTTAGAAAAATTTTGGCAGAACCTCCCCTAAAACTTGGATATTTCCACCGTCTACGGTTTCAACAAAAACAACCAATTCACAACTTATTTCTCAGCCAATACACAACCAAAATTATCAAACCAAATAATAGGACATTTGTCATTTCTCAACCATGATACAAGTAAAATGTCATAAATAGATCCATATACAAATTAATACTAATAATATAGGAATCATCTAGGAAAATGTATTAAAATCATAAGCAATTTTAGGAGTACCTTTAGGGTCTAGTTTCTTTTATTGTCAAAGCGCGCTGTGAAAGAGTTCACAACGGCTTGTTGAGCTTCCAATTGAGCTTACATTAGAGCTAATTCTTTCTCTTTCCGTGTTCGTTGCTCTTCAAGTTTTTCTTTGAGCACATCTATTTCCTTTGTTAGCTCCTCACGGTATTGCATTGCCTCTTGAACCATGAATGATAATTCTCTATGCAAGACATAGACAACACAAAACTACTATATATGGCTTCATTTGATTTCAATTCATTCTAAGTTTAACTTTTTCCCCAATAAAATTAGTTCAGCTAGCTGTGTGACGCGAGTAATAACAGAATCTCCACATAAGTGTGAACAGTATCTCTCTTGATGAATGGAGATAAAAGATTGTCCTAAAAGCTAATAGGACGATACTAACTTGATTTTGGCATAGCCGAATCAATGTATTGATCTAGTGAACTGTAACCTAGATTACTATATTTCTATCTCTCATGAAATAAATGACTTGTACAAACAATATCAATAGAACTTTAATTTGATGAATTTTTTTATTTTTGAAAAAAGGAAAGCTTACCAAAGCAAAGAACACCGTAGAGAGGACTGACTTGAGCACAAAAAGCAAGAGAGTCAAAGCCATAATTCCAACAGAAATTCTTGCTATTGGTCTTGGTACAGAATTGTATCATCAAGTAACAGAATCAAAGAAAAGTGAGATGTAAAAAACATGGACCAAAATTGATGAGTGAATGACACAAGGTTGAAAGGGCAGTTCTGACTTATAGGAACTAGATTAGCACCTGCCTAAATTTCATCCCTACCGACATTCCATGCAGTCTGCAGAACTACCTTGCAATCAACATGACAGATTATAAAAGAGTAACAATTAGACATCTTGGACAACCTAAGAATGTGGCAAAAGGATAGTTTAATTTATAAATATTTTCAATACTGAGGAAGATAATATATATAAATATTGGAAGACACTTGCAGCAAGCAAAGACCCTAAATCATAAAGTGTTATTTTTCTCTCATGAACGAAGGCATCAGAGATTATGGGCACCACAAGATTTCTTGAAATGACTAGATTTTTTAAATTGAAAAAAAAAAACCTAAAGTAGTGGCACAAAAAATATGAGTTGGTAATTATGTTGCAAACTTGAAAAACTAGTTTGGTGACAAAAATATTTAGAGCATTAATGCAGCAGAGACAGTAATCATTGAGGAACTGATTTAAGGGTTTATTCTTAAAATAACAAAAAAGAAAGAAAATCATCTGAACATCGTGTTTAAGATGCAATTTAACGCAGTCACCTGTGAAAATAAAAAGCGGGTATCATTCACTTCAGTTTAACCAACAAAGTGGCAAAGTAGATAAAGCATAGAGTAAATATCTTTTCCTCTCTCAACATAGCAAAGAAACAAAGTTTAAAACAGAATAAGGGTGAAAGGGGTTACGGTTTTGAGAATGGGAATCGGAACGACGATCGTGGTAGTGACGGAGGAGACAACCGTGGCAGAGCTTTTTTCGGCGGCAATGGTTAAGAAAACACCCACCAGTGTTCTTCTCCTCTTCCTGGTTGTTCGTATTTCCCCCTCTGCCTGCCCTAACCGACGAGCGACTTCAGAGATGATGGTGGAAGTCTCCATGGTGACGGTAGCTGCGAGCTTAACGGCAACACCCAGGCGCGATGGCGGCAGCAGTAGGACACTAGTGCGCTGGTGACGACTGGGCGCGGTCTCCCTTTCTCTCCATGCGCAGCAGCTTCGGTTGATGATAGTGGCAGCGACGAATGCATAAGGGTGAAGAAGTCGAAGCCTCCTTAATCATCGCGGCGTCTTCCTCCCCTTCCCTTGCTCCCTGACTCTCGAGCTCTCCATCTTCCCCTCTCGATTTCTCCTCTTCCCCGTTTATCCCCTTTTTCCCTTCTGTTTTCTTCTTTTCTAAGTGTATGAACCAGGTTGATTTGTAAAATTAGGTTAGAATTAGGTTTTTATTTAGTAACTTAGAGTTAGGATAAATTTTATATGAGTAATATAACAATTTTATAAAATATTTGATATAAAATAACAATTTGAGATTTAAATATAATACTATGAAGATTACTTTCAAAACGGATAAGATTCTATATATCAATCTGTTGATGAGCTCAAATAATTATTTTTAATTTAAATTACAAAATGAACATACTAATCATATTTTATAAAATATAATTAAAACCCGAAATATCAATTATTTTTAAATTTAATTATATGACCTTTCATTATTTTTCTATCACAACTTTAATTTTAATTAATATAAAATAATTAATTAAAATAGAAATTGTGCATAACTATTAATTATCTTAAACTTAAAGTATTTATAAAAATCAATCTAATCATTTCTAACAAATTAATCTCTAAGAACTCAATTTAATAAAACAAACCGTAACTCGATCATAATAAAAATTTCTTAAATTAAATTGTATAATACTTCTATTATTAAATTTTAATTTCAAATAACCAATTATAAAATTTGTACAAGAATATTAATTAATTTAATTCCAAATATTAATAAAACTAATTTAATTACTCTTAATAGATTAGTTTATAAAATAAGAAGTTTAAATTAATAATAAGTCATAACTTTTTCATGATAAAAGTTACTTAAATTAAACTATACAATTCTTTCTTATTTTTAAATTACTAAAATTACGCAAAATATTTAATTATAATAAAATTATTTAAGAATCTTAATTGATTTATAATGAAATTATCTCCGAATCTATTTAATTATTTCTAATAAAATAATTTCTAAAATTATAAAGTTTAAAGTTAATAATATAAAATCACAATTTATTTATATGTAGATTTTCAAAAATACAGGATGTTATAAAATAAAATTATTTTAAACTATACAATTTTTTCTTATTTTTAAATTACTAAAATTACGCAAATTATTCAATTATAATAAAATTATTTAAGAATCTTAATTGATTTATAATGAAATTATCTCCGAATCTATTTAATTATTTCTAATAAAATAATTTCTAAAATTATAAAATTTAAACTTAATAATATAAAATTACAATTTATTTATATTTAGATTTTCAAAAATACAGGATCTTACAAAATAAAATTATTTTAAAAAAATATATACACAATTTTTTTACTCTTAAAGTGTTTAACAATTTGAAAAAAAAATTGTTATAAAATATATTTATATTTTGTGACAAATAATTAACTTGTTACAAATAATATTGAATTTTGTGACAAATTAATTTTTTGTTACAAAGTAATTCGAGTTTTTGAAACAAAAAGTTGTTTTGTTACAAAACAATTGGAGTTTTTGAAAAAAAAAAAACAAAATTTATTACAAAATATTTTAAATTTTTGCAACTTGTTTTTTTTTTGTTATAAAATATTACAATATTTTGTAACAAAACACCATCTCGTTACAAAAATTAACATAATTTGTAACGGGTTTGTCTAAAATCAGCCCACCTCTTATGAGCTTATCTGATGCACCATTATATTCAAAGCGTTAGATTAAATTGATAAACGATCTAATGGTTTATATTTAAATCATTGTTAATTTATTAAAATTTGCATTAAAAGATAACAACTCTTTTAATATTTTAATATTGCCCAATATAAAAATTCAAAACTAAACCCTTGCTTGCTGCAGCTATGCGCCCCTGCCTCTTCCCTTCACCCACTTCCTCTGTCTTCTTCGTCAAACGATGAACCCCGTTTCTTCTTCTACCCCCTCTTTCCTCCGCTTCTTCCTCTACTCAATGTCCACCGAAGAATTTTCTATCCTTTCTAAGCCTTCTGGCGATGCGAATTCAGAGATTGTGAGCTACCAATTCACACCCGAGCGCGAATTTCAGTTTGAACCCTATGAACAACTCGTAGCTGTCTCAAATCCTACAGCGATTCATGAAGAGGGGAGATGCTACCAGTTGCAGCAAGGATCTGGGGAGAAAAGGCTGTCTTCCTCATCATAGGGTTGCTATGATGGACTCTAAACTCCTTGCTCCCCATTTTTACCGATGGGAGACCCCATATATCAAAATTAGTAAGATTATTAGGTTAAGCCGTCTTCCACAACGAAAATTCGTAGGGTTTTGGTCAAACTCTGTTGCTCGGCTTTCGTTTATCTTCTCAAATTTTCGAATCTTTTGTAGGGTTTTGCTCAAAAGAAGTTGATCTTTAATGGAGCCTCGAGTTGGAAATTAGTTCTGTATCGGTCGAAAAATTGGTAGCGGATCCTTAGAGATCTATCTCGGTGAGCTTTCTCTCCTCTCTCTTTTTAATTTTTTTTTTGTGCATTATTGAACTTCTAATTTCTGAATTTTCCGATTAAATTTTTCCGATCAGGGAAGTATTCCATAGAATTGTGAGAAGCAGAACAGAAGGGCGTGATTCTCTTGGAAAGCAAAACCTTGCTAATTAACCTTTTTTATGCATACCCTTCAGTTTTCATTGTTGGATTTTGCTTCCTTAGAAGCCGAGAATGGAGATCAGAATTGAAAATTAAGCCAACAATAAAAAACTTAGAGGGAGGATTCTTGTATCTAAGAACCGTGTAAAATGTATAGAGCTTAGATTATTTTATGCGGATCTTTTGTGATGTCTGGTGCTTTTTATTCTCTTGGTAGTTGTATCGCTATATGTTGAAATTTAAATTAATCTTGCATGCTACTGTTTCTTTTTTTTTACTTGGAATTCTCTCATGCTTGTGTAGTCATGCACACAAATTCTCTTGTTATGCTGAGTTTCGATGGCCTTAAGCAGGCTGTTGTTGTATTTCTATCCCATTGTTGTTGTCATGGAAAGACCTTTTCTGTGCAATTCATTATATGTGATTCTGACAGGGGATTAGGAGACCGTAGAAAGGTGTTCTCATGTTTGGGCCTCCCGGAACTGGGAAGACACTTCTTGCTAATATTTAAAGCAGTTGCTACTGAATGCGGTACCACTTTCTTTAATGTTTCTTCCGCAACTTTAGCTTCCAAATGGCGTGGTGAGAGTGAACGCATGGTGCGGTATTTGTTTGATCTTGCAAGAGCATATGCACCAAGTACAATTTTCATTGATGAAATTGATTCTCTGTGCAATGCTAGGGGGTAAGCATTTGCTGTTCTTTTCCCTACATAAAAATCTTGAGTTTTGCATCATGTATGCCATATTTTTATTTGCGTTGAGGCACTGAGGTTTGTATTTGCTTTTCTGCATCCTTTTCTTATACTTCTTAATGTGCATTGCAAGTGATAGAAGTATGCAATGAATTAGTTATATCTGTCGGAAATCTCTTTTAATGTGCATGTACTGATACAATGTAATATGTTGATGCAAATCAAATCAGGCGAGGGCTGGAAAAGTATATACATTCCTCTTCCGAATTTTGAGAGTCGTAAAGAGTTGTTGCATATCAATTTGAAGACTGTGGAGGCAAGTTAGGATGTTGTGATTTACCTATGACACTGTCTTAAAGATATTATTATTATGTATTGCCTTTAATTGATTTCTTCGATGGATTCAAATGAAAGACATTGAGCATCTAACAAATACAAGATTATCATGTTTTGCCTTTGCACCAGGTGGCCCCTGATGTCAATATAGATGACATGGCTCGCCGTACAGAAGGCTATAGTGGAGATGATTTGACAAATGTATGTCGTGATGCTTCCCTGAATGGTATGAGGCGTAAGATAGCGGGAAAACACGCGATGAAATCAAGAACATGCCCAAGGATGAGATTTCAAAGGATCTTGTTGCTATGTGTGACTTTGAGGAAGCTTTGAAGAAAGTCCAGCGAAGTATTTCTCAGCTGACATCGAACGTCATGTTTTATTACAGTGTTTTCCATGGTTGACAGCACTGTAATATACCAAGACAGGCAACAACTAACTAAATTGATAGCGCCACAATCATTATAATGAGCATGAGTCTAATTAATTTAATACACTAAGTAATTTAAGATTAATTAATTATCATAAGCTTCTTAGTTATTGTCAAGTACTTCTGTATGAGTAATTATTCTCACGTGTTATCTACATGCTAATATTCTAGATTTCTGTTCTTCAGAGAGATGCAAGATTATTAGTTAATTACTAATTTTATGTTGAGAAGAGAATTCTTTATTTTTTGACCATGATTTTTTCTTTTTTAACATTTTCTCATTGTTTTGTACTCAATAGATCAGAGTGCATGCATTAACTTCTTGGGGGAACAAAATAAAGTGAACAAAAAATTATTTGTCCTTTAAATTTTTAATATTCCCTTATTTGAATAGTGCTTGTTGTTAACAGCATGGAACAAATAATGGTGTTGCCAAGATCGAACACAAAACCCAAACATAACATCATTAAATATTCTTTGGTGCCAAATAGATTGTCACACTCATTTTGTTTTTGTCTGTTCATTTTATTCTTCCAAAGTGTGCTCCATTTGCATAAGCCGTCTGCACTATACGAAGACAGGCTTAAAAACTTGAATAAAAATTTTTATTTTATTTTATTTTATCAATTCCAAGATACAAATTTATAATTTTCAATAAAATGAATAAAATTTGAATTTTATTATAATTTTAATGCATTTGAGGATTTGCCCTGATATCTGTTAAAAAAGTCAGAATGAATGATTAAGAAAGAGGACAAAATTTGCATATTAATGATTATGCACTAAGAATGATTCAATATCATAGGTTTTGATTACTTATTACAAGTAATGAGATCATTTAATTAAAGCACATAATATAAAGTTAAAATCAAATCCAACAATACACATGAGATATTATTAAAGCGCATGATACAATAAATGATATAATAAAATTAAATTAATTAGTTGGTTATCTAACTACTTAAAAATTAATTAGTGTCATCAATGAGATTCCTGCCTCTGCTGCCACCTTGACCCAATGTTTTGTGAGTTCATAAGGGTTGAATACTGCAGGATTTTCATGGCCTGTTTTTCATTTTCTATCTGTGAATGTGTTGACTTTAAAGTGGAGGAACATTATGATCTCCTTTGTTGCCATTTTAACTGTGAATATGATGGACAGTGACAGAATTGGCAATGGTGGTAGTGTTAGTAGTTTATGAGAAAAAGATGTAATAATGCTGAGTTTGATTATTAGCAGGGACGGACCTACATATAATAATAATAATAATAATAATAATAATAATAATAATAATAATAATAATAATAATAATATATTATTATTATTATTATTATTATTATTATTATTATTATTATTATTAAATTTGGGTTAGTATAATAATAATAAATAAATAAATAAATTCAAAATTAGTGATAATTAATTTTATTATATTAGTTAATTAGTTGATAATTAAATTGAAACTTAATTTTTTAATGAAATACAACTTAAATTTTTAGTAATTTTTTAAAAAATTATTTAAGATAAAAAAATATATTATTTACATATTAATATATTGTATTAATATTCATTATTAAAATAGTCTTGATTATAGTAATTATTTTCGTTAAAAAATTTATTTATACCATAAAGATTATACTAAATAGACTTAACAATTAAATATGAAATAATAAAAAATAAAATATTTTTTTAAGAATATATATAGAAAAATAATATTGTTATATTAAAAATAAAAAGAAAGCCAATATAAATTATTGTTTTTATTATTTTGAATATTATATTGTGTGTAAAATTATTTTTTTTATTATTTTAGATATTATAATAAGTGATTGTGTGTATATTTTAGTCTTTATCAATATGTATAGATAGTTATAATTTAAAATTTTAAATATATCTAAACCAATTTGGGTTGGTCGAGTGATCAAATTAGTCGTTGTCCGCTTAAGCAAGTATTGAGAGTTCGAATTTCATCTCGTATGTGTAGTAACTCATTGGCCAATTGCAGACTCTTAAATAAAATTCAAATTCATAACGGATAAGTTCTTAACTTGTTGGGTATTGTAAAATTCCAAAAAAAATATATCTATTTACCTAAATTTTATTATATTATTGCCCCCATTGCAAAATTTTTCTGGGTCCGTCACTGATTATTAGTGTAACTAAGAAAGAATAGCATCATGGTGTTCTGTCTAGGCATGGTGATATTGATGGTTATGTTGTATCTGTTTTTTTTTTGTAGATTTTGTATATAATTGTTATGGTTGTAAGGATGGAATTGAAGAATCATGAAGATGGAGGTAAGTATAAATATTACTAAACATGTATAAATAATAAATATCAATATTTTATTTATGTTATACTCTAGTAATTTTTTTTATGACTATACAATATTTATTAATATTATTTTCTAAATAAATACATGTAATATACACTAATATAATAATATTAAATTAATTAGTTACTCATTAGAATACAAAATAGGTGCTTAACGTTAAAAAAAATAAAAAATTTGTACTATAGAGAATGTAAACCCCGCTAAAATCGGTAATTTGTTAGTTAATAAATTGAATTTTAGTTAGGAATGCTAAAAATGCAAAACTAATATCAAAATAGGATAAGGCTCGTTGAAACGAAAATTTTGATACCAATTTCGAAAATTTGGTCCAAAAACGGACCGAAAGAGCCAAACCGGTTGAACCGGGGCCCAAACCGGGCCCGTGGGTCCAACCGGACCCAAACACTTATATGAGGCAGCAGCTCTTTTCTTCCTCATAAGCTGCTGCGACGCCATTACAGCAAGGGAGGGAGAGGAGATTCACAAACCCTCACCATTCTTTCCAACTACCATAACTTCCTCATCCGGGCTCCGATCGCCGCGCCGTTTGCGGCCACGCGTCGGGCTCGTCGAGCTCTTCGATTATATCCAAACAAAACAGTAAGTGGATCGGTTTTTCCTAGCTCCATTTCTGCTGGTATATGAATTTCGAGTTTAAGGTTTGAGAAACTCAATTCCTTTATGATTTTTATGTTTTAGGGGTTCACTAGACTTGATTTCTTGTGGGTATTGCCCAAGGATCAGTGGGTAAAGGTAAGAGATCTCAAACCCTAATAAAATTTCTGAATTTAGGCATTTAGGTATTGAGTTGTTATGTTGGATATGTTAATTGTGGTTTAGGTAGTGTGTATGTGAATGTTGATGCTTGTTGGAGGCTTGTTGGTGATCAAGCTTGGTTTGGGGCTGTTTGATTGAGTTTGGAGGGGCTGTAATTTTGAGTTGTGAGGCTGCCTTGGGTGAACTAAGTGATCGGCCAAGGTATGGTTTAAGTTTCGCACGTTTAATATTTACGGTGTTGTGAAAACTTAGGTTAGAAGAACCATAGGATAAGTTGAATTGTTAATGGCATTTAATGAGTAGCTTGGTATTGTTGTTAGAATAATCTTTGGTAATCATATATTGGGAATAGGAGGCCTTGAGGTCATTAATTTTATGCCCTTGAACTTGCTTATGATGGACTGTGTTGGTGTTGGTATAGATTTATGATTATGGTTGATGTTTGTTCTTGAAAAATTGTTAAGTGAATTGATGGTTTAATGCATGTATGAGAGTTGATGATGGCATTAATGGATTGGTAATAGGTTGATGGAATATTGTGTGTGAAGGGTTGTACATATATATTCACATATGATTTATGCTAAACGCAATCTAAGAGTATGGCTTATTGGATTGTTTAAAAATAGCTTGAAATGGCTGTTGATGAGGTAGAAATGGAGGTGTTAGCAAATGTATGGGTTATAGGTAAGAAAGTTGTAAATGGTGGCTCTTATGAAGAAAATAAGGATGTAATGAAGTTTAAATGTTAAGGTTTGGTACTTGATGATGTACTGATGATAATTGCCATGGCTTATGAATGATGATATCTGAGATACGAGTTTCCCTGGGTAAAAACCGTGGCTCGCCACCACGTGTTCCAGGTTGATTCTCGATACTCTGTTAACCCTACGTCGTAAGGGTGACCGGGCACGTATAAATTCCCGGGTATGGATAGCCCCCATTGAGTGATTTTATGAAATATGAATGTGAACTCTATGCATAGACTCTTGGGGATGCGCGACGGGGGACAGTCTAAGGTTTTCGGACTTGTCGGGTTGGCTGGATAACCGACAGATGGGCCCCATCAGCCATAGGACAGGCATGCATCATATGCATTTGTTTGTTTTGATTGCTATGCATTTCCTGGGTTTGTCTAATTGATATATATCACATGCTATCTGTTATACTTGCTATTTGTACTATCTGCTAATTACTTGTGCGTGACCTTGTTTGGTTGCTTGTTTCTGTTGCATTGTGAATGATGGAGGGATGGAGGAAAAGGAGAAATGGTTTGGTGTTAGATTAGGACTGAAAATTGAAAAATGGAGGATTAACCACATGAACGTATTTCGGTTCAGTGGCTAGGGTGATTTCGGTTCAGTGGCTATTGTGATTTCGGTTCGGTGGCTATTGTGATTTCGGTTCGATGCAAGTATGATTTTCGGTTCAGTGGTTTGCTGTTAGGTTAAGTTTGAACTTGAGTAAGTTAGGCAGATTTAGAATACCTACCCTTGTTTATGGCTTCTATTTTAGTGCTTAAGTTGGATAACTGAATAACGGAGTTCTAGGATTGCCTATGGCATTCTCAGGACCGTATTTCTTATGCGCGTGGCACTTTTACCATGCTGAGAACCTCTGGTTCTCATTCCATATTGTTTTGTTGTTTTTCAGATGCAGGTCGAGAGGCTCCTCGCTAGGCGTCTGGATTCTGGAAAGCGAAGTAGTTCTTGGGTGTATTTTGGGTTCTATTTGTATATATGTATATATGTGTAGCTTACTCTCCAAGTAACTTATGTATGCTGCTCCTCTTAGAGGTTGAGGGAGAGATAGGAGTTTACTATGGTATATTTTGGGGATATTTATGTATGTTTATATGTATATATGTATCCTCCGGCCAGCCTTGGCTTCGCAGGCTGAGTCAGAGGCTAGTTATGCTGTTCCTTGGCTTTTCTTTATCCCTTTGTCTATTGTTCTATCATATTCCGATTAGGTTTCTTAGCACGCAAATAATCCTATTCCTTGAGCGTTGCGTTTTTTTATTTTGCGATTCTTGTTTACCCACTTTGTTTCAAGGCTCCTAGTATATTATTTCGTTCAGTATTATACGTATATCATTACTATTAGAGGTCTGTAATACCACACTACCTCTGTTCTATGACTTAAGCGTAAGACACTGTGTAGTAGGGTGTTACATTATGGTATCAGAGCAGTTCGTTCCTATAGAGCCTGAGGACAGACTGATTGTGCTTTTGTGCATTCTCTGTGTATGTGTTTATGTGCCATTAGGATATCTAATTGATATATGTGGCATAAACGTTCGTGAGCATGCATTTGGGACTTAAAGCACTGAACTTGAGATATTGAGACTGATCAACTTGATATCACTTGTTTGGTGTGTATAGGGACCAGATGTCTACTCGCGGACGCGGACGCGGGCGAGGTAGAGGCCGAATAGGCAATGCCATGCCTGAGGCATCAGGAAACACTCCTAATCCTATAGACTTCATGGCCGCATTAGGCAATATGGCAGCAGCAATGCAAGCGACAGCTGAAGCCCTGGGAAACCAAATTAATAATGGAAACAATGGTAACAATGACGAGAATGGTCCAGTGTCATTGCATTCCTTCCTGAAGGTTCACCCTCCAACTTTCAGAGGGACCTCGAATCCGACCGATGCTGATAATTGGATACAGGCCATTGAGCGAGCATTACAGGCTCAACAGGTTCCGGATGAGCAATGGGTTGAGTTTGGGACCTACCAGTTGCATGGTGAAGCTCAGCACTGGTGGCAGGGCATGAGGCGCACTCTGCAACCTGATGGGATTGTGATATCTTGGGAGTTGTTCCGAGATGAATTCTATAAAAAAATATTTCCCCACTTCAGTTAGAAATGCCAGAGAACTTGAACTGCTTCAGCTTAAACAGGGGCAAATGACTATCACTGAATATACCAGTAAATTTGAGGAATTGTGCCGCTTCTCACGCATCTGTCAGGGAGCTCCTGAGGATTTTGCTGAGTGGAAATGTATAAAGTATGAAGGAGGCCTTAGGAGTGACATTCAGAGCTTTGTGGCGCCTATGCAGATTCGGGTGTTTTCTGAGCTGGTGAATAGGAGCAGGGTGGCGGAGGATTGTGTCAGAAGAGCTGTAGCAGAAAGAGGGAGTCTGAGGACGCCATTCCAGAGGACCACAGGGAGAAACTTTGCACCCAGAGGCAGACAGTTCAAGCGTGGTGGCTTTGTTCCTCAGAACAATCAGGGGCAAGGCAGCTCCAGGAGGTTTAATACCAGTGCTAATCAGGGAAGGAGACAGGAAAAGCAGCCACAGCAGGATATGAGTTGCCACAGATGTGGGAAGTATCACTCAGGACCATGCAGGTTTGGGACTGGAGTCTGTTACTCTTGTGGGCAGCCGGGACACTTGGCTAGTAGTTGCCCCGAGAAGAAGGGGTATGAGACAGGCAGGGTGCAGCAACCAGGAAGGGTATATACTACTTCTTCTATAGGCGCTGAGGGGTCAGAGGCATTGATCCGAGGTAAATGTGAGATGGCGGGTAAAACTTTGAATGTTTTGTTTGATTCTGGAGCTTCACATACTTTTATTGCATTTGAGAGGGCTGATGAGCTAGGACTGAAAATAGTAATACTGGGGTATGATTTAAAGGTATATAATGCTACCCACGAGGCTATGGTGACTAGATTAGGGTGCCCCCAAGTTCCTTTTCGAGTACAAGGGCGTGATTTCGTGCATAACTTAATTTGTTTACCGATGACTGGTCTTGATCTCATTCTGGGATTGGACGGGTTATCCAAGAACCGCGTTCTATTAGATTGCTCGGCGAAAACAGTATATTTATGCCTGAAGACACTGAAGGGCCGGTTATAGTGAATAACTACTACTTGAATTCCATGATGGTGAACTGTTCTGGGGCTGAATGTCAGGGGATATTGTTTCTAGCTGCAGGTGTTTCGGGTGATGATCAAGACTTAGAACAAATCCCAGTTGTGTGTGAGTTTCCGGAGGTGTTCCCTGAAGATATTGATGAATTTCCACCGAAACGGGAAGTTGAGTTTGCTATTGATTTAGTACCTGGGGCCGGACCAATCTCGAGTGCTCCTTACAGGATGTCGCCTCTGGAGATGGCCGAATTAAAATCTCAACTGGAGGATCTGTTGGGTAAAAATTTTATCCGACCAAGTGTATCCCCGTGGGGTGCGCCAGTATTACTGGTGAAAAAGAAAGATGGAAGCATGCGCTTATGTGTTGACTATAGGCAGTTGAATAAAGTTACAGTGAAGAATAAATATCCGTTGCCAAGGATTGATGACTTGATGGACCAATTACAGGGAGCCGGTGTGTTCTCTAAAATTGATCTACGATCTGGGTACCACCAGATAAGGGTCAGAGATGAGGACATTCCCAAAACTGTCTTCAGAACGCGCTATGGTCACTATGAATATACCGTTATGTCCTTCGGACTAACTAACGCTCCGGCGATATTCATGGATTACATGAACAGAATTTTCCATTCATATCTGGATAAGTTTGTTGTTGTGTTTATTGACGACATTCTTATCTATTCTAAGACCGAGGATGAGCATGCAGAACACTTGCGAACAGTGCTACAAATTCTGAAGGATAGGAAGTTGTATGCCAAGATATCCAAGTGTGAGTTCTGGAAGTCTGAGGTGAAGTTTCTTGGTCATGTGGTGAGTAAGCATGGAATAGCAGTAGACCCTGCTAAGGTTGAGGCGGTGATGAATTGGGAGCGGCCAACTTCAGTGACGGAAATCAGGAGTTTCTTAGGATTGGCGGGTTATTATCGGAGGTTCATTAAAGGGTTTTCACAGCTTGCTTTACCCTTGACTAAGCTAACCAGGAAGGATGTTCCTTTTGTGTGGACTCCTGAGTGCGAGGAGAGTTTCCTTGCCTTAAAGCAGAGATTGACTACCGCCCCTGTATTAGTGTTGCCTGACCCGAGAGAACCATTCGAGGTGTACTGTGATGCGTCCTTGAAAGGTTTAGGATGCGTGTTGATGCAACATCATAAGGTTGTAGCTTATGCCTCACGTCAATTAAGACCTCATGAAAGAAACTATCCAACTCATGATCTGGAACTTGCGGCCATTGTCTTTGCCTTGAAGATTTGGAGGCATTATCTCTATGGAGTGAAATTTCAAGTCTTCTCTGACCATAAGAGTCTAAAGTACCTATTTGAGCAAAAAGAATTGAATATGCGTCAGAGGAGGTGGATGGAACTTCTAAAGGATTATGACTTCGAGTTAAACTATCATCCGGGAAAGGCGAATGTAGTGGCGGATGCCTTGAGTAGGAAATCCCTATGTGCTGCTTGGATGATGCTAAGAGAGGAAGAGTTGTTGAGAGCCTTCCAAGGATTGAAATTGGGAATCAGAGAGGAGTTTGGGACTTTATGCCTAAACCAGTTACAAATCTCAAGTGACTTCAATGCTGAACTGATAAAGGCTCATCAGAATAACCAAGAATTGTATAAGATTTTGCCGGCGATTGAGAAAGGCAAGCAATGGAGAGTGTCAGAAGATAGAGATGGGTTGTGGAGGTTCAAGGGCCGGATAATTGTGCCAGATATCGGGGGTTTACATCGGGGGTTTGCGACAGAACATATTAGAGGAAGCACATAAGAGCGGGTTCTCCATTCATCCTGGAAGCACTAAGATGTACCAAGACTTAAAAACGATGTTCTGGTGGCCAGGAATGAAAAATGATGTGGTGTTACATGTTTCTAAATGCCTAACTTGTCAGAAAGTTAAGATTGAACACCAAAAGCCAGCAGGAACCCTTCAACCTTTGGAGATTCCACAGTGGAAATGGGAGAGCATTGCTATGGATTTTGTATTGGGCTTACCAAGAACTCGGACCGGTTGTGATGCTATTTGGGTGGTTATAGACCGACTGACCAAGTCAGCTCATTTTCTGCCTATTCGGATAAGTTGTTCTATGGAGGAGTTAGCACGCTTATATATAAAGGAGATTGTGAGGTTACATGGCGTACCTTCCACCATTGTATCGGATAGAGATCCTCGCTTTACATCACGGTTCTGGAGTGCTTTTCAGCGAGCTTTTGGCACCCAACTAAGCCTAAGCACTGCCTATCATCCTCAGACGGATGGCCAATCAGAAAGAACAATACAAACCTTGGAAGACATGTTAAGAGCTTGTGTTTTGGATCAACCGATGAGCTGGGATCGATATATGCCTCTAGTAGAATTTGCTTATAACAATAGCTATCATGCGAGTATTGGAATGGCTCCATATGAAGCTTTGTATGGAAGAAAATGCCAGTCTCCATTATGTTGGTACGGAGCAGGAGAAAAGAGCTTAATAGGACCTGAAATGGTAAGTGAAACCACTGAGCAAATAAAGAGAATTCGGAGTCGAATGCTTGAAGCTCAAAACCGTCAGAAGAGCTATGCTGACCGAAGACGAAAGCCCTTAGAATTCGAGGAAGGAGAACACGTCTTCTTGAAAGTTACTCCGACCACTGGAATAGGGAGGTCCATCAAAACCAAGAAGTTAAATCCCCGCTACATTGGGCCATTCGAAATCCTGAAGAGAATTGGACCAGTGGCATATAAGATCGCGTTACCACCACATCTTTCGAACCTGCATGACGTGTTCCACGTATCGCAGCTTCGTAAATACACTTTTGATCCTAGTCATGTCCTAGAGCCGGAATCAGTCCAAGTGAGAGAAGACCTGACGCTTCCAGTAACTCCGGTTAGGATTGATGATACCAGCACCAAACGTCTCCGCGGAAAGGAAGTTTCTTTGGTGAAGGTAGCTTGGAGTCGGGCTGGTATTGAAGAACATACCTGGGAGCTTGAATCGGAGATGCGAAAGGACTACCCACACCTCTTTTCAGGTAATTCCCTCTGAATTTTGAGGACAAAATTCCTAATTAGGTGGGTAGGATGTAAACCCCGCTAAAATCGGTAATTTGTTAGTTAATAAATTGAATTTTAGTTAGGAATGCTAAAAATGCAAAACTAATATCAAAATAGGATAAGGCTCGTTGAAACGAAAATTTTGATACCAATTTCGAAAATTTGGTCCAAAAACGGACCGAAAGGGCCAAACCGAGGCCCAAACCGGGCCCGTGGGTCCAACCGGACCCAAACACTTATATGAGGCAGCAGCTCTTTTCTTCCTCATAAGCTGCTGCGACGCCATTACAGCAAGGGAGGGAGAGGAGATTCACAAACCCTCACCATTCCTTCCAACTACCATAACTTCCTCATCCGGGCTCCGATCGCCGCGCCGTTTGCGGCCACGCGTCGGGCTCGTCGAGCTCTTCGATTATATCCAAACAAAACAGTAAGTGGATCGATTTTTCCTAGCTCCATTTCTGCTGGTATATGAATTTCGAGTTTAAGGTTTGAGAAACTCAATTCCTTTATGATTTTTATGTTTTAGGGGTTCACTAGACTTGATTTCTTGTGGGTATTGCCCAAGGATCAGTGGGTAAAGGTAAGAGATCTCAAACCCTAATAAAATTTCTGAATTTAGGCATTTGGGTATTGAGTTGTTATGTTGGATATGTTAATTGTGGTTTAGGTAGTGTGTATGTGAATGTTGATGCTTGTTGGAGGCTTGTTGGTGATCAAGCTTGGTTTGGGGCTGTTTGATTGAGTTTGGAGGGGCTGTAATTTTGAGTTGTGAGGCTGCCTTGGGTGAACTAAGTGATCGGCCAAGGTATGGTTTAAGTTTCGCACGTTTAATATTTACGGTGTTGTGAAAACTTAGGTTAGAAGAACCATAGGATAAGTTGAATTGTTAATGGCATTTAATGAGTAGCTTGGTATTGTTGTTAGAATAATCTTTGGTAATCATATATTGGGAATAGGAGGCCTTGAGGTCATTAATTTTATGCCCTTGAACTTGCTTATGATGGACTGTGTTGGTGTTGGTATAGATTTATGATTATGGTTGATGTTTGTTCTTGAAAAATTGTTAAGTGAATTGATGGTTTAATGCATGTATGAGAGTTGATGATGGCATTAATGGATTGGTAATAGGTTGATGGAATATTGTGTGTGAAGGGTTGTTCATATATATATTCACATATGATTTATGCTAAACGCAATCTAAGGGTATGGCTTATTGGATTGTTTAAAAATAGCTTGAAATGGCTGTTGATGAGGTAGAAATGGAGGTGTTAGCAAATGTATGGGTTATAGGTAAGAAAGTTGTAAATGGTGGCTCTTATGAAGAAAATAAGGATGTAATGAAGTTTAATGTTAAGGTTTGGTACTTGATGATGTACTGATGATAGTTGCCATGGCTTATGAATGATGATATCTGAGATACGAGTTTCCCTGGGTAAAAACCGTGGCTCGCCACCACGTGTTCCAGGTTGATTCTCGATACTCTGTTAACCCTACGTCGTAAGGGTGACCGGGCACGTATAAATTCCCGGGTATGGATAGCCCCCATTGAGTGATTTTATGAAATATGAATGTGAACTCTATGCATAGACTCTTGGGGATGCGCGACGGGGGACAGTCTAAGGTTTTCGGACTTGTCGGGTTGGCTGGATAACCGACAGATGGGCCCCATCAGCCATAGGACAGGCATGCATCATATGCATTTGTTTGTTTTGATTGCTATGCATTTCCTGGGTTTGTCTAATTGATATATATCACATGCTATCTGTTATACTTGCTATTTGTACTATCTGCTAATTACTTGTGCGTGACCTTGTTTGGTTGCTTGTTTCTGTTGCATTGTGAATGATGGAGGGATGGAGGAAAAGGAGAAATGGTTTGGTGTTAGATTAGGACTGAAAATTGAAAAATGGAGGATTAACCACATGAACGTATTTCGGTTCAGTGGCTAGGGTGATTTCGGTTCAGTGGCTATTGTGATTTCGGTTCGGTGGCTATTGTGATTTCGGTTCGATGCAAGTATGATTTTCGGTTCAGTGGTTTGCTGTTAGGTTAAGTTTGAACTTGAGTAAGTTAGGCAGATTTAGAATACCTACCCTTGTTTATGGCTTCTATTTTAGTGCTTAAGTTGGATAACTGAATAACGGAGTTCTAGGATTGCCTATGGCATTCTCAGGACCGTATTTCTTATGCGCGTGGCACTTTTACCATGCTGAGAACCTCCGGTTCTCATTCCATATTGTTTTGTTGTTTTTCAGATGCAGGTCGAGAGGCTCCTCGCTAGGCGTCTGGATTCTGGAAAGCGAAGTAGTTCTTGGGTGTATTTTGGGTTCTATTTGTATATATGTATATATATGTGTAGCTTACTCTCCAAGTAACTTATGTATGCTGCTCCTCTTAGAGGTTGAGGGAGAGATAGGAGTTTACTATGGTATATTTTGGGGATATTTATGTATGTTTATATGTATATATGTATCCTCCGGCCAGCCTTGGCTTCGCAGGCTGAGTCAGAGGCTAGTTATGCTGTTCCTTGGCTTTTCTTTATCCCTTTGTCTATTGTTCTATCATATTCCGATTAGGTTTCTTAGCACGCAAATAATCCTATTCCTTGAGCGTTGCGTTTTTTTATTTTGCGATTCTTGTTTACCCACTTTGTTTCAAGGCTCCTAGTATATTATTTCGTTCAGTATTATACGTATATCATTACTATTAGAGGTCTGTAATACCACACTACCTCTGTTCTATGACTTAAGCGTAAGACACTGTGTAGTAGGGTGTTACATTATGGTATCAGAGCAGTTCGTTCCTATAGAGCCTGAGGACAGACTGATTGTGCTTTTGTGCATTCTCTGTGTATGTGTTTATGTACCATTAGGATATCTAATTGATATATGTGGCATAAACGTTCGTGAGCATGCATTTGGGACTTAAAGCACTGAACTTGAGATATTGAGACTGATCAACTTGATATCACTTGTTTGGTGTGTATAGGGACCAGATGTCTACTCGCGGACGCGGACGCGGGCGAGGTAGAGGCCGAATAGGCAATGCCATGCCTGAGGCATCAGGAAACACTCCTAATCCTATAGACTTCATGGCCGCATTAGGCAATATGGCAGCAGCAATGCAAGCGACAGCTGAAGCCCTGGGAAACCAAATTAATAATGGAAACAATGGTAACAATGACGAGAATGGTCCAGTGTCATTGCATTCCTTCCTGAAGGTTCACCCTCCAACTTTCAGAGGGACCTCGAATCCGACCGATGCTGATAATTGGATACAGGCCATTGAGCGAGCATTACAGGCTCAACAGGTTCCGGATGAGCAATGGGTTGAGTTTGGGACCTACCAGTTGCATGGTGAAGCTCAGCACTGGTGGCAGGGCATGAGGCGCACTCTGCAACCTGATGGGATTGTGATATCTTGGGAGTTGTTCCGAGATGAATTCTATAAAAAAATATTTCCCCACTTCAGTTAGAAATGCCAGAGAACTTGAACTGCTTCAGCTTAAACAGGGGCAAATGACTATCACTGAATATACCAGTAAATTTGAGGAATTGTGCCGCTTCTCACGCATCTGTCAGGGAGCTCCTGAGGATTTTGCTGAGTGGAAATGTATAAAGTATGAAGGAGGCCTTAGGAGTGACATTCAGAGCTTTGTGGCGCCTATGCAGATTCGGGTGTTTTCTGAGCTGGTGAATAGGAGCAGGGTGGCGGAGGATTGTGTCAGAAGAGCTGTAGCAGAAAGAGGGAGTCTGAGGACGCCATTCCAGAGGACCACAGGGAGAAACTTTGCACCCAGAGGCAGACAGTTCAAGCGTGGTGGCTTTGTTCCTCAGAACAATCAGGGGCAAGGCAGCTCCAGGAGGTTTAATACCAGTGCTAATCAGGGAAGGAGACAGGAAAAGCAGCCACAGCAGGATATGAGTTGCCACAGATGTGGGAAGTATCACTCAGGACCATGCAGGTTTGGGACTGGAGTCTGTTACTCTTGTGGGCAGCCGGGACACTTGGCTAGTAGTTGCCCCGAGAAGAAGGGGTATGAGACAGGCAGGGTGCAGCAACCAGGAAGGGTATATACTACTTCTTCTATAGGCGCTGAGGGGTCAGAGGCATTGATCCGAGGTAAATGTGAGATGGCGGGTAAAACTTTGAATGTTTTGTTTGATTCTGGAGCTTCACATACTTTTATTGCATTTGAGAGGGCTGATGAGCTAGGACTGAAAATAGTAATACTGGGGTATGATTTAAAGGTCTATAATGCTACCCACGAGGCTATGGTGACTAGATTAGGGTGCCCCCAAGTTCCTTTTCGAGTACAAGGGCGTGATTTCGTGCATAACTTAATTTGTTTACCGATGACTGGTCTTGATCTCATTCTGGGATTGGACGGGTTATCCAAGAACCGCGTTCTATTAGATTGCTCGGCGAAAACAGTATATTTTATGCCTGAAGACACTGAAGGGCCGGTTATAGTGAATAACTACTACTTGAATTCCATGATGGTGAACTGTTCTGGGGCTGAATGTCAGGGGATATTGTTTCTAGCTGCAGGTGTTTCGGGTGATGATCAAGACTTAGAACAAATCCCAGTTGTGTGTGAGTTTCCGGAGGTGTTCCCTGAAGATATTGATGAATTTCCACCGAAACGGGAAGTTGAGTTTGCTATTGATTTAGTACCTGGGGCCGGACCAATCTCGAGTGCTCCTTACAGGATGTCGCCTCTGGAGATGGCCGAATTAAAATCTCAACTGGAGGATCTGTTGGGTAAAAATTTTATCCGACCAAGTGTATCCCCGTGGGGTGCGCCAGTATTACTGGTGAAAAAGAAAGATGGAAGCATGCGCTTATGTGTTGACTATAGGCAGTTGAATAAAGTTACAGTGAAGAATAAATATCCGTTGCCAAGGATTGATGACTTGATGGACCAATTACAGGGAGCCGGTGTGTTCTCTAAAATTGATCTACGATCTGGGTACCACCAGATAAGGGTCAGAGATGAGGACATTCCCAAAACTGTCTTCAGAACGCGCTATGGTCACTATGAATATACCGTTATGTCCTTCGGACTAACTAACGCTCCGGCGATATTCATGGATTACATGAACAGAATTTTCCATTCATATCTGGATAAGTTTGTTGTTGTGTTTATTGACGACATTCTTATCTATTCTAAGACCGAGGATGAGCATGCAGAACACTTGCGAACAGTGCTACAAATTCTGAAGGATAGGAAGTTGTATGCCAAGATATCCAAGTGTGAGTTCTGGAAGTCTGAGGTGAAGTTTCTTGGTCATGTGGTGAGTAAGCATGGAATAGCAGTAGACCCTGCTAAGGTTGAGGCGGTGATGAATTGGGAGCGGCCAACTTCAGTGACGGAAATCAGGAGTTTCTTAGGATTGGCGGGTTATTATCGGAGGTTCATTAAAGGGTTTTCACAGCTTGCTTTACCCTTGACTAAGCTAACCAGGAAGGATGTTCCTTTTGTGTGGACTCCTGAGTGCGAGGAGAGTTTCCTTGCCTTAAAGCAGAGATTGACTACCGCCCCTGTATTAGTGTTGCCTGACCCGAGAGAACCATTCGAGGTGTACTGTGATGCGTCCTTGAAAGGTTTAGGATGCGTGTTGATGCAACATCATAAGGTTGTAGCTTATGCCTCACGTCAATTAAGACCTCATGAAAGAAACTATCCAACTCATGATCTGGAACTTGCGGCCATTGTCTTTGCCTTGAAGATTTGGAGGCATTATCTCTATGGAGTGAAATTTCAAGTCTTCTCTGACCATAAGAGTCTAAAGTACCTATTTGAGCAAAAAGAATTGAATATGCGTCAGAGGAGGTGGATGGAACTTCTAAAGGATTATGACTTCGAGTTAAACTATCATCCGGGAAAGGCGAATGTAGTGGCGGATGCCTTGAGTAGGAAATCCCTATGTGCTGCTTGGATGATGCTAAGAGAGGAAGAGTTGTTGAGAGCCTTCCAAGGATTGAAATTGGGAATCAGAGAGGAGTTTGGGACTTTATGCCTAAACCAGTTACAAATCTCAAGTGACTTCAAGGCTGAACTGATAAAGGCTCATCAGAATAACCAAGAATTGTATAAGATTTTGCCGGCGATTGAGAAAGGCAAGCAATGGAGAGTGTCAGAAGATAGAGATGGGTTGTGGAGGTTCAAGGGCCGGATAATTGTGCCAGATATCGGGGGTTTACATCGGGGGTTTGCGACAGAACATATTAGAGGAAGCACATAAGAGCGGGTTCTCCATTCATCCTGGAAGCACTAAGATGTACCAAGACTTAAAAACGATGTTCTGGTGGCCAGGAATGAAAAATGATGTGGTGTTACATGTTTCTAAATGCCTAACTTGTCAGAAAGTTAAGATTGAACACCAAAAGCCAGCAGGAACCCTTCAACCTTTGGAGATTCCACAGTGGAAATGGGAGAGCATTGCTATGGATTTTGTATTGGGCTTACCAAGAACTCGGACCGGTTGTGATGCTATTTGGGTGGTTATAGACCGACTGACCAAGTCAGCTCATTTTCTGCCTATTCGGATAAGTTGTTCTATGGAGGAGTTAGCACGCTTATATATAAAGGAGATTGTGAGGTTACATGGCGTACCTTCCACCATTGTATCGGATAGAGATCCTCGCTTTACATCACGGTTCTGGAGTGCTTTTCAGCGAGCTTTTGGCACCCAACTAAGCCTAAGCACTGCCTATCATCCTCAGACGGATGGCCAATCAGAAAGAACAATACAAACCTTGGAAGACATGTTAAGAGCTTGTGTTTTGGATCAACCGATGAGCTGGGATCGATATATGCCTCTAGTAGAATTTGCTTATAACAATAGCTATCATGCGAGTATTGGAATGGCTCCATATGAAGCTTTGTATGGAAGAAAATGCCAGTCTCCATTATGTTGGTACGGAGCAGGAGAAAAGAGCTTAATAGGACCTGAAATGGTAAGTGAAACCACTGAGCAAATAAAGAGAATTCGGAGTCGAATGCTTGAAGCTCAAAACCGTCAGAAGAGCTATGCTGACCGAAGACGAAAGCCCTTAGAATTCGAGGAAGGAGAACACGTCTTCTTGAAAGTTACTCCGACCACTGGAATAGGGAGGTCCATCAAAACCAAGAAGTTAAATCCCCGCTACATTGGGCCATTCGAAATCCTGAAGAGAATTGGACCAGTGGCATATAAGATCGCGTTACCACCACATCTTTCGAACCTGCATGACGTGTTCCACGTATCGCAGCTTCGTAAATACACTTTTGATCCTAGTCATGTCCTAGAGCCGGAATCAGTCCAAGTGAGAGAAGACCTGACGCTTCCAGTAACTCCGGTTAGGATTGATGATACCAGCACCAAACGTCTCCGCGGAAAGGAAGTTTCTTTGGTGAAGGTAGCTTGGAGTCGGGCTGGTATTGAAGAACATACCTGGGAGCTTGAATCGGAGATGCGAAAGGACTACCCACACCTCTTTTCAGGTAATTCCCTCTGAATTTTGAGGACAAAATTCCTAATTAGGTGGGTAGGATGTAAACCCCGCTAAAATCGGTAATTTGTTAGTTAATAAATTGAATTTTAGTTAGGAATGCTAAAAATGCAAAACTAATATCAAAATAGGATAAGGCTCGTTGAAACGAAAATTTTGATACCAATTTCGAAAATTTGGTCCAAAAACGGACCGAAAGGGCCAAACCGGGGCCCAAACCGGGCCCGTGGGTCCAACCGGACCCAAACACTTATATGAGGCAGCAGCTCTTTTCTTCCTCATAAGCTGCTGCGACGCCATTACAGCAAGGGAGGGAGAGGAGATTCACAAACCCTCACCATTCCTTCCAACTACCATAACTTCCTCATCCGGGCTCCGATCGCCGCGCCGTTTGCGGCCACGCGTCGGGCTCGTCGAGCTCTTCGATTATATCCAAACAAAACAGTAAGTGGATCGATTTTTCCTAGCTCCATTTCTGCTGGTATATGAATTTCGAGTTTAAGGTTTGAGAAACTCAATTCCTTTATGATTTTTATGTTTTAGGGGTTCACTAGACTTGATTTCTTGTGGGTATTGCCCAAGGATCAGTGGGTAAAGGTAAGAGATCTCAAACCCTAATAAAATTTCTGAATTTAGGCATTTGGGTATTGAGTTGTTATGTTGGATATGTTAATTGTGGTTTAGGTAGTGTGTATGTGAATGTTGATGCTTGTTGGAGGCTTGTTGGTGATCAAGCTTGGTTTGGGGCTGTTTGATTGAGTTTGGAGGGGCTGTAATTTTGAGTTGTGAGGCTGCCTTGGGTGAACTAAGTGATCGGCCAAGGTATGGTTTAAGTTTCGCACGTTTAATATTTACGGTGTTGTGAAAACTTAGGTTAGAAGAACCATAGGATAAGTTGAATTGTTAATGGCATTTAATGAGTAGCTTGGTATTGTTGTTAGAATAATCTTTGGTAATCATATATTGGGAATAGGAGGCCTTGAGGTCATTAATTTTATGCCCTTGAACTTGCTTATGATGGACTGTGTTGGTGTTGGTATAGATTTATGATTATGGTTGATGTTTGTTCTTGAAAAATTGTTAAGTGAATTGATGGTTTAATGCATGTATGAGAGTTGATGATGGCATTAATGGATTGGTAATAGGTTGATGGAATATTGTGTGTGAAGGGTTGTTCATATATATTCACATATGATTTATGCTAAACGCAATCTAAGGGTATGGCTTATTGGATTGTTTAAAAATAGCTTGAAATGGCTATTGATGAGGTAGAAATGGAGGTGTTAGCAAATGTATGGGTTATAGGTAAGAAAGTTGTAAATGGTGGCTCTTATGAAGAAAATAAGGATGTAATGAAGTTTAATGTTAAGGTTTGGTACTTGATGATGTACTGATGATAGTTGCCATGGCTTATGAATGATGATATCTGAGATACGAGTTTCCCTGGGTAAAAACCGTGGCTCGCCACCACGTGTTCCAGGTTGATTCTCGATACTCTGTTAACCCTACGTCGTAAGGGTGACCGGGCACGTATAAATTCCCGGGTATGGATAGCCCCCATTGAGTGATTTTATGAAATATGAATGTGAACTCTATGCATAGACTCTTGGGGATGCACGACGGGGGACAGTCTAAGGTTTTCGGACTTGTCGGGTTGGCTGGATAACCGACAGATGGGCCCCATCAGCCATAGGACAGGCATGCATCATATGCATTTGTTTGTTTTGATTGCTATGCATTTCCTGGGTTTGTCTAATTGATATATATATCACATGCTATCTGTTATACTTGCTATTTGTACTATCTGCTAATTACTTGTGCGTGACCTTGTTTGGTTGCTTGTTTCTGTTGCATTGTGAATGATGGAGGGATGGAGGAAAAGGAGAAATGGTTTGGTGTTAGATTAGGACTGAAAATTGAAAAATGGAGGATTAACCACATGAACGTATTTCGGTTCAGTGGCTAGGGTGATTTCGGTTCAGTGGCTATTGTGATTTCGGTTCGGTGGCTATTGTGATTTCGGTTCGATGCAAGTATGATTTTCGGTTCAGTGGTTTGCTGTTAGGTTAAGTTTGAACTTGAGTAAGTTAGGCAGATTTAGAATACCTACCCTTGTTTATGGCTTCTATTTTAGTGCTTAAGTTGGATAACTGAATAACGGAGTTCTAGGATTGCCTATGGCATTCTCAGGACCGTATTTCTTATGCGCGTGGCACTTTTACCATGCTGAGAACCTCCGGTTCTCATTCCATATTGTTTTGTTGTTTTTCAGATGCAGGTCGAGAGGCTCCTCGCTAGGCGTCTGGATTCTGGAAAGCGAAGTAGTTCTTGGGTGTATTTTGGGTTCTATTTGTATATATGTATATATATGTGTAGCTTACTCTCCAAGTAACTTATGTATGCTGCTCCTCTTAGAGGTTGAGGGAGAGATAGGAGTTTACTATGGTATATTTTGGGGATATTTATGTATGTTTATATGTATATATGTATCCTCCGGCCAGCCTTGGCTTCGCAGGCTGAGTCAGAGGCTAGTTATGCTGTTCCTTGGCTTTTCTTTATCCCTTTGTCTATTGTTCTATCATATTCCGATTAGGTTTCTTAGCACGCAAATAATCCTATTCCTTGAGCGTTGCGTTTTTTTATTTTGCGATTCTTGTTTACCCACTTTGTTTCAAGGCTCCTAGTATATTATTTCGTTCAGTATTATACGTATATCATTACTATTAGAGGTCTGTAATACCACACTACCTCTGTTCTATGACTTAAGCGTAAGACACTGTGTAGTAGGGTGTTACAGAGAATACTGGAAGTTTATCTAACTACTTAACAACAATCGATTTATAACCTGTTGATTGTAATTTGTTGAGACTTGATTGTTCTTAAGATATTAGTGAATGTATGTTATTTTAAACAACTAGTAAGTCGTTAACTACTCGATCCGCTAAGCTCATGAGATCGAGGCAACTTTTGAGCTTTCAGTCAAACTTGACCTTGGTTTGGTTTGGCTTAGCTAAAATTACTTAGCCTAATATAACTTTTATTATTAGTCTTTCATGTCCAAACAATTGACTTATCTTGTGAGCTTTTAGTGAGTTAATGTTGAGTTTGGTCTATTTTAGCTTAGTTTGAATTATTTCTAACTTTAATTATCAAATTTTCAGAGCTGTTAGTTCGAACGTATCAATGTAATCCGCGCACCTCAACAGTGCACCATGAAAATGTATACGAGTTATCTACTAGGTCAGTAGTATAAATATTTTATTTTTCCGTTTTATTAAGAAGTTGTAAGCATAAGTACTGTTGAAATAAATACAAAAGTACTTGTATTTAGGAAAGAAAATTAAAAATAGAAAGTTATTAATAATTTTTTTAAAAGGTTTAATCTTTAAAATATTGATATAATTTTATTTATTATGAATCTATAATAATAATTGCAAATATTAAAAATCAAAGGATTAAATGATGTTCCATTTATTGATAATAAATAAAATTACGTTATAGTTTATAGGTTAGTAATAACGCATATATTCGATTTTGAATTTTGAAAATTAAAAAACAGTGTGCTTTACTTGTTTTATTTTATTTTGGGGGTCAGGGTTTGCTTCTCACTCTCACGGAAGAAGCTTCGCAAAAGGGGAAGAAGATGCCCAACATAGATGATGTGAGAACAGAAGGGAAAATGGGAAGCACCACAACAATGGAGAAGGCCGGCGTGGGAGATGGCGACGAAGCAACTCATCATCGATGTGGTGCATGCCCTGTTAGGTAATTACATCTTCTCATCGCCTTTAATCACGCATTCATCTTCTTCTGTTATTGATTGATTACCTTAATTAGAGAAGATTTTGAAAAATAAATAAGAAAGAGAATCTGCATTTAAGAAATCAAATCAATTTCAATTAATGGATTGATTGTGTCATATCTCTACTGATATTGAAAAAAATCACAGAGATGATATCGATGGATTAAAGGAGTGTATGTGACGGGATCTTGCAAGAAAAGAGTCTGTTCAGAAGAAAAAACCTAGAGGGAGAATTACTCTGATCAATGGCAACCAATAATAGCCATGGGTAAAGGCTACACTCAATTCATTACGTTCATTGTTATTTTTGCTACTACTATTGGTTGAATTATATCTTACTATTATCATTATTGGTTCAGTTTACCTAACTCATGTGCACCACCAAGTGTTCTGATGAACTCCTTTGAGAGAAGAGTTATGGCTGATTTAGAGGTATGTAAAACCAACAAATATTTGTGTCCTATTTTTAAGTTTCAATGCTGTTGTATTTTAAATTACCCATGTTGTATCTTTTATCTGCAGGACATCAAAAGAGCTAACAATAGTATACGAGAGGAACAAATTCTATTGAAGTCCATGATTGAATGCATAAATTCCATTTATGTCAAGCCTGAGTTGAAGGAGAATGAAAGACTTCTAAAAAACAGCAAGACCAATCCTATCACCACCCCTCATAAGACATGCAAAATTACGGAAAATATCAAAAAGAGTGACAGCAAGTCAATATTTAATATGGATTTGGAACCAAATATATGTCTTGATGTGTCAGATGATGAGGATGATGTCATGGAACTAGATCGAACAACTATAACCCGCCAAGATCCACGCAAAGTTGCTGTCCAACGGAACATTCCCTCTATCAAACGCCAGAAACTGTCACCCCAGCCAAATGGAAAAGGGAAGGTGAAACCACTATCAAAGCCATGGTTCCCTGGACCTGGTGAAAGGAGAACCAGGTTCCAAAATACAGTTGAGGTAAAATCTTTGCACAACCATATGCATTTACATGTTATTATAAAAGGGATAAGTTTATAATGCCCAAATTTCGTATGTAGGCATTCAGAGGTGTACAACGACCGCGCCGTATGTCAACTTCTGAAATGGATGCACAAGAATCCCGTGGAGAAGCAGTACGAGCATCAAGCACGCCAGTTGCTGCACGTGTACGCGCAGAATCGAAACCGCTATCTATTTTTGGACAGCAAAATTTGGTAGTGCAGAAGAAACCAAAGGTCACCAGTTCTTTTTTCTTCTACTTTTTGTTTTGTCCTAACTATTGTGGTTAATAAATTAGAATTTTTAACTTTGAATGATGCAAAAATAATGCTTTAACAAAAATTATTTGAACTCGAACAGGGAATAACAACTTATTTTAAAATGGGTGGTGAGATTAATTTGACTAAGGGACAAGTAGAGATGTTTGCATATGTTTTTGATTCGGATTTATTACCAAGGTATAAATTTTTTCATGTTCTTAAATAAGCTCAATATTCATTCACGGCTGATTTTCGCATTGAGTCTATGTTCACTTGTTATCAGTGAGCACATTGTAAAGATAGGAGGTACGTCCGCAACACGTCAAGAACTTTTTTGCTTGAGCAAGGATCATACAATTACTGCCAAGGTAAAAGTGATTATCTATCAATCTAACTTAGTCATCTATATGCTCAAAAACTGGATAAATACCTAACCATATCTATGCTTGAATTAGATTATGGAGCTTTGGGCTAGGAAATGTACTTGGGACCAAAGAATCATTACTCTGAAGACAACTTGGTGCCTTCCTCCCTCTTTTTCAGTACGTTTTGTTATGGTTATCAAATAAGAAAGCTTGGATTGTTATATTTTATTCTATACTTCTTTATCTACATAATTTATGACATATAAAACAGGTTGATGTATTTCAACATCTCCAAATAGAAGAGTTAATTGATAAATATGCAGATTATATGGGAAAATACCCTTCACTTGAATATGTAAGCTCTTGTCCTTATCTCTTCAGTTAGCATACAATTATGTATATCTTTTGACACTTCTGTTGAACAATGCATTGTATTCAGATTTATATACCCATTCAAGATAATGATCACTGGTATCTAATGGTCATGAGTTTAGAACCAAAAATTATTTTCCATTTGGACTCCAACCTGCCCCATGAGCACAAGGAACCAAGAACTGAATCTACTAACACTCTGGTATTCTAAACTGTTTCAATTGATGTGGCTATATCCCTATGATATCTCCTTCCAAATTATAACGCTACTCGTTGTTTGTAGGCTGTTGTTTTGTCCCAGATTATTTCTTCAGCACACTTTGAAATCCATTGAATGCAAGATTGAAGTTCTTGAAACTTGGACACAATTTTTGTAATATTGTAATGCTTAGACACAATTTTTGTTCAGTAGACCTTTTACTAAAAGCTCTCCCAAACTACTCTTACAACATTGGCTTTCAATCTGTATTTCTAAGTAGCAAGTTTCTAGCAAAATGAGTTCTAAGAAGAGTATAAACTTGTATAGTCCCTGACAAATATATATATACTAAGCTCTCATAGTAATTTACTAGTTTGGAGCTAGCAAATATGACGAAAGCTTTGATGAATGGCAAACAGAAGTAAGAACTAAGAGCCAGTATAAAGGACATATTAATTCTTCCACAAACCAAAATAAGAGCCAGTATAAGAGATAACTATTGTCAAATAAAGATAAATCAATATAGCTTATGCTCAAATAAGGATGCAATGAAGTCAGGTCATAAGCATGTTGCAGATTAATGAGGGAACAGCAATCCCTTATCTAAATGATAAATACATGAATGGATCAAATGTCACGAAGACTTTCTATAAATTGGAAAAACTAATGTTGATTCATATTGAAACTAATGTTTAACATCAATAAAAAGCATTCTTGGCTGCAAACACAAGCAGCAACAATCATCCAAATATAAGTACATTCACAAAAATGAAATGAATAACTCATTCTCCTGTTCTAAAGTATTTAAGATTCAGAGTGATGTAAACAAGTTCCAAAAGTATAACTAATAGAAACAGAAAAAGTGCTCTTAAACTCGTCTTTGATTGTTGCAACGGATGGTTCACAACTCTGCCTCATCATCATCATTTGCCCCTAAAATTTAAGCGACATATTTTTAAGTTTAAAAATAGTAAAATAAGTATAACAAAAAATAAAAATAAAATTTAAAACATTTTATACCATCAGAATCGTAATCGATTGAGGACGCAGTCTCGCCACCACTCTGTTCATAATACCTTGAGGAATTTAAATATTCCTGGATCAAAACAGCAAATAGGAAGGCTTATGAACTAGCCATACAATATTATATGTAACAAAATATACTTGAACTTAAATTTATTGAACTTACATCTTCCTCCTCAAACCATTCACTGTGAATATACTCATCACTTTCAGCATCTACGAAGGAGTAGTCCTCACCCTCAATATTCTCCTCAGCGTCATCATCAAATTTGGGAGTCCTTTCATCCATTTTCTTCATGGAACACGTAGCAATGTTGTGCCCCCCCTTGCGACAGTAGCTGCAACGCTTAGGCTTCCTTGTGGTCTCTATCTCAGTACTTCCATTCTTTGCAAGGTCTTCATACATGTATTCTGCATGCTCCTCCATCATGTTATTGTCCCCGCTATGAGCCCTAATACATGAAAGTATATTTACCAATGCATCTCGTGATTCATTAAAAATATCCCCTTTTAGGCACCCTTCGTTCATAATTTGTTTACACCAATGTGCCAAACATGCACGCTGATTGATAGCCAAGGAATCCTCCATCAAGCCGCCCATGTCATCATACCCACTAATGCCTTCCTTCGCTTTTCTAGTCCATCTTCGCAGCACTAATCATTTTGGCAGCTCTGCAATGTCTAGAAAACCCAAAACAACAAGTATATGACTACATGGAATACCTATCGAGTCCATTCTCATGCATGAGCATTTAAATTCATCTTGCTCTCCATGAAAAGACACATGCCATATCATGTTAGGCTTGTAAAATTTTGACACTTGATAAATCTTGCAAGAACTCATTTCCTCTTCATATATTACCTTCAATGTGCTGGCCTTGTGGAGCATTGAACAGAACAACACAAAAATTTGCCAGGTATAAATGGTAGCTGCTGACCTTTCTAATTGTTGAAAGTGTGTCTGCATCACAGGTTGTCCAGTTGATAATTTAAAGTCTACCAAATCCTCTTTGTGCCGCATGTAGCTTAAACAACGCTGGAAGTGTTGAACAAATTCTGTCAAATTATAGCGTGATTTAATATATCTTTTGAGGACAGCATGTAGACTTTCACACTTCGAAGTCGTTCTAAACCCAGCAAAGAATTTTCCTCGGATATGAGCGGTAGCCCACATGTTTCTTTTTTCCTACATATCTACTATCCATTCCCGATCTTCCACTCCAAAGAATCCAACCATTTCCTCCCACTTTTGTTCGAACACACCAACTTCGTAATCACCTAGCATTAACTTTGTAAACATTTTCGTAAACTGAGGTTTGTGAATATTGCTTGTTGCATTACGCATCAAGTGTCATGCACATAACCTATGATGTACATTCGGAAACACTTCCTGAATAGCGATAGCCATCGAGTAATGACCATCCGTAATTACTGAAGTCGGTGTCTTTCCCTTCATTGCTATGAGAAGCTGTTTTAGTAACCACACGTAGGTGCTTTTCCTCTCATTCGAAACTATCGCAGCACCAAATACAACTGTTTGATTATGATGGTTAACTCCCGAGAATATTACCACCGGCAATCTGTATCTATTCTTCTTATACGTGGCGTCAAATGCTAGCACATCCCCGAACAGATCGTAATCCAACTGACACCGGCCATCACACCAAAAAATTTGCCGAAACACTCCTTTTCTGCCCTTTTCAACACTATAGAACAAGTTTTGATCCCTTGCTGCTAGCGTTTCCAGGTAAGCCATTGCAGAGGTTAAATCATCAGGTAATTGTCTTCTTTGCTTCGCAACTTGATTGTGCATATCCTTAATTGAAAAATTAACGTTCTCGTACCCACCACACTGGCTAGCTAATGACCCAAATATGTTTGGCATGCTGATCCCCACCTCTTTCATATGGTTCATTTGACTAATGTCAGGCTCAGTCATTTTCTTGTGAGATTTTAACATTCTTGCTAACTTTGGAACAACAAGCTCATGGTTGTGTTCATCACAAAAATCTCTCACTATCCAACTCTCAGTTACCGCATTGAAGATAACATGAAGTTTACTCATACAACCACATCTTGTCTCTGGTTTTGGCTCCCTAACTCGATTTTTCATATGGTTCCATTTTTCTAATCTATACCCTTCACAAGAACAAACATATGTTTTTTCTCTAACTTTTCCATCAACTATTCTACTTCTACTCTTTCGCACACTGAAGCCCCTCGTCTTGGCATATGAATTATAAAATTCGAATGCCAAGCCAAGATCAGCAAAGTGCAATTGACAAATATTTTTCATAGATAGACTTGAAAAATCAATCTTACCAATATCTTCCCAAGAGTTTATGCGATATTGATCCATATCCACCGCATTAGAAGTTACATCTTCATCCACATGATCACTAACATTATGCACATTTTGATCACTTGTGTGTCTTTGACTATTTGATGCTTCCTGCAATTTATAGTGACTAACGTTAATTACCCATTAAAAATAGCATAAATTAGGTACAATTTATAATCAAATAAGCAAAATTAACCAAAAACCATTGAATTTTCAAAAAGAATCACAATACTAATTTCTGAATTTTCTTATGGCAGCTTAAACTCTATCGTGTCTCATATTTTGGTGATTAAGATCAATTATATAGATTCATATAGGGGTGGGCATGGTTTAGATTTTTATAAATGCAAACTGGATCCACTTCAGAACCAGTTTTATGGTTCATGAAACTAAACCAATACTGTGAACAAGAGGGATTACGATACAACATTTTTACATGATCATTTCAAGTTAAATAAGAGATAGACACAACCAAGTTTTCAAATTACACCTTAGAAGCTCCACCTATTTAAAGTACATTATCTATCTCCCTTCCTTAGCATAAATATTCATGGCTAATCTTAAAACAAACATGAAAGGGTAGCAATCCAAACAACACTTATCAGCTAAGGTACCTTAACCTGTCACGAAAAGTGCATTGATAGCAATAACTAATTTGCTTAATTGAAAGAGCTAAAGAAGTTGCCTTCTTGAAAGGGTATCAATCCAAACAACACTTAAGCTCTTGCGCAATAAAAGAGCTTCCACTGAAAGCAGCTGAATTGCTACATCTAAGGTACCTTAACCTGTCTTTCAATCATGAGCTAAAGAAGTTGCCTTCTGCAATAACTAATTTGCTTAATTGGCAAACTTCAAATCTTAACGGATGTGATACTCTTCAGAAACTGCTAAAAAGTGTAGGAATATTAATTTGCAATAAGTAATTTGCTTAATTTTGCACTGCTGTGAAAGAAGCTGTTTCTTTAAAATTTAAAATAATTTTAAAAAAATTAGCTGATTTTCTAACATTACTCAAATCTAAAACACTCATTTTACAGGCACTTGCTTAGTCAACCAATAAAATGCAACAGTTCATCATAAGCTTTAAGCAAAATGATACTACTGAAATCCAAATTAAAAGCCAAGGGCATATATATGCATGTGCCTAATAAATATGATATATAATCATGTATCAGAATTTAGGTAAGTTTCCTTATTTCACAGTGATATAGTCATTTCATTTCACTATCATGTTCTCAAACATAATGTAACACTAGTCAACAAGCATTCAAAGATTTCCTTGAGTCAGGTGTTAAACTCATAATAGAACCATTAATGTAAACAAAGAGTAGAGCAATTTTCAAATTAAACTCAACAACTCCGTTGTTGTAGCCTCCAAAAGTAATGAAATAAAAAACACAACATCAAATAGCTAGAACTCATAACTTGTTCAATACTTGTATAAATAATTTGGCATAAGAAAATCATGATCTAGATGAACTATTTTCTTTTACTCATTTCATTAAAAAAGAATCATCTATAAATAGTTTGGCATTCTTCTTTTAATGCAGATTGCATAACTAACTAAACATTGGTTACTCAAAGACAGAATATAAGAACGGATTAACTAAAAACCAGAACATCAGAGTTTGTTACATCACTAAAAAGTAAGAACCGAGAAATTTACTTCTTACGCAACCACATCCATTCTCATACCATTGTTTGTAAAATCCATGAAGCCCCATGCCTCACTATGTTAGATACCAATATAACAATAATGGAGAATTACAATTGCTACATATGATTACCAAATTGGCATGAATCTTAGCTACACCAACATACTTGTAGCAACAAACAGAACAAATATCGCCTACAACCCGTGAATCAGAACAAATAAATAGAACAAAAAAATTGAATGAAATCAACGAAAGGAAGCAATACAACAGATTCATACAAGAAGTGGAGGAATACAACAAGAAGATAAAAGGAACAAAAAGAAAATTAAATCAATGAAGTAACATACCTGAGTCTGAGGCTCCATTGTTACTATAGAAGTGGAGGATGCAGGGGGAATGGAGCACCACAGCACTGACAACCACTCGACGAGAGAAGAGAGAAGAGAGAAGAGAGAAGAGGAGCCGGGGAGGGAGCATACGAACGACGTTGTTAGATGGATTAGACGGCAACGGCGACGGTAAATGCTAAGACCAGAGGAGAGTAGAGTAGCTGACGGCAACTGGTGAATAAACAGGGGGAAAGGAATTGGGAATTAGAGTAACGTATGATGAGTTTGGGGGTGGGGCTGAATTTGGATTAAGGGTTTTGTTAGTTAAAAAATAAAAAAATTATTATTATTATTAAACCCCATGTGGAGTATATGTCTAATTTATATTTTGTGCCTATTAGAAAAGTTCAAAAGGCTTGAGCTTACTAAAGACAGACCCAATTTATAATAAAATAAAACAGATTATTACAAAATATTATCATGTTTTACAACAACTTATAACATTGTTACAAAACATTATTCTTTTGTAACAATCACGGATCTATTTTTAATAAGCTCAACTCTTTTGAGCTTTTTAAAAATGCACAATAACTAATTTATAAATATAACCATGTGGGGTTTAATAATAACCCTAATTTATTTTACCTGTAACCTTCGTTGCCTCTCTACCCACTAATCACCACAACCTACTCCACGATTAATCTGTTCTCTGCCGTGCATCAAGCATTCGTTGCCGGTTTCAGGCCCTCACCCGGCGTCAGTATCATCCTCTTTCTCTTCTCAGCCCAGCACCTCATTGTCTCATTCATTCTCAGTATCTCTCTTCTCTCTTCGCGTCGTTCGTCTTCAGCCTCAGAGCCGTGGCGTGGGTCTCGGAGAGTCAATATCGTCATCTGCGCCGGGGTGCTCCGTCTCCCCCTTCATCGCTCCACTTCCAGTGTTCCAATGGATCCTCAGCCTCGGGTATGAAATTTGCTTGATTTAGCTCCTTTTTTTATCCTTTTATGTTCTGTTGTATGAATCTGTTTTGTTGAAGTCAATTCATTTCATTCAATTAGTTGTTTTGTTTTGTTTATTTTGAAATTTTTTGGGTTCTCTTTATGAGGGTTAAAAAATTTTGGTATTTGTTTTTATGATTTTGATTTCAATTTCTGAGTTTATGTTTCTGTTCATGATGTTATATTTTTTATTTGATATTGCTGTTTGATTTCTGTTCATGATTTCAATTTCTGGGTTTATGTTTCTATTCAATTGTGGTATTTCTTTGTATGATTCTGATTTCAATTTCTGGGTTTATGTTTATGTTCATGATGTTCTATTTTTTTTTGTTATTGCTGTTTGATTTCTGTTCATGATTTTAATTTCTGGGTTTATGTTCATATTCAATTTTGGTACTTGTTTTTATGAATTTTTCTGAAGCTTAAATTTTAGGGGCAAATGATGATGATGAGGCAGAGTTGGATCTATATCAAAGAATCTTGAATATATATGGTTGATTGTGCCTTAGGTATGGAAAAAGTTGGTGTTGATGGGAAACACAAGCTTGCAGATAAAGGTTTTGCTAGTGTCTTCGAATCACATTTGAGGGAACTTAATGCTCTATTCATGAGGCTACTCATAAGGCTGGCTGGTTTTTTACTACAAACGAAGCAATCAAGTTATGGCTGCAGTCTAGGTGTTCAACTAAAATAGTTGCTGCTTAGAAACTTCAAGGTTTTTTAGGTGTTCTAACAGTGTCTCCCTCACTATTGATGGTGTTACTTTAGGGAGTCATTTGCCAAGTAGTTTTTATGCATTTTCCTATCCCCTCTGCAGAAATTTTGTACTAGTAGATTAGAAAATTAATATCTTTTAAATAAATTTTTGGATTTATTAGAGAAAATCAATGTATTTGAACAATTCATATATTAATTGAAAATACAGATGATAAAGTATTTTAGTGTCAAGAATGAAGTACAAAAGGACTTCTGATTTTAATGCCAAAAGGGGCTTCTAACTTTCTGTTAATAATAATATTTGAGAAGTAATGGACTTAGAACTTGAAATCTTATCTAAAGAAGCTCTCATATATATATATATATATATATATATATATATATATATATATATATATATATATAGGTGATGTCTCTGGTAGCCACATGGTTTTGGTGGCTACGGTGGCCAAATTTCAGAAATGAATTAAATTTGGACACTTAATCACATGTGGAGTTACAAAATTATACTTTGACCAGGCTAAAGATTATAATTGCACAAATGAAACGTAGTGAAATTCTTCAATCAATAAACAAGAGTAGTCAATAATTTATTTGAACCTATTGACAAATCATCGAGACAAATTTATAAATTTTCAACATCTAAACTGAAAAAGATTGGACATTATCGATATAGCAATGGATGAAAAAAATAAAAAAATTTCGATACGTAAAGAGTCGTATTATATGAAGACACAGACCATGGTGGTTGCATGATTGGAGTTTTCTTAAGGAGAGAACATTAACCCTCTTCCATTGTTGATGCTACCACCGACATAAATATTAGTGCCATATAGATTGTGATACTGCATTTGCTGTTGGAGAAATAATTGTTCTTAGTAGTTTTGGATAGTGTTATGGATTGCTTGGGGAGAACACTGGCCTTGATGTTCTTCCTTTTTTATCATCCCAATCGGAACTCCAAGCCTTAGTGATAAATATGTATATGAAATTTGAGATGCTGAGAGAGAGAGAGAGGAAGTGATGAGGTTGAAATTTCAAAAATTTAAAGATGATTTTCTTTTTTGCTTGATAATGTTTTTGTCTTATACGAAGAGGAAGGAAAAAAGTATCTGCAACCAGTTTACCAGATGTCGTTTATTTACTGGATGGTCAATCCTTAGCCACACTTAGGCACAGTAAGCTTAGCCACCAGAGAATCACCCATATATATATACTAGCACTAGTGTAATACCCGCGCGTAGCGCGGGTTTCTTTTAATCAATTTTATAAATTACAAACTTTCTAATTATACCTAGTGAAATATCATATAGCGGATGAAAAATATAATAATATTAACATAATTGAATCTCAGTAAGAAAATTAACTATAAAATTATTAATGGAAACGTATTGTGTAAAAGTCTTGGATCTTTTTTAAAAATGTATTTAATTTTTATTTAGATTTTTGTTCTATGGAAGTAAATTAAGTAATTTGCAATATCAATCAATTTATGTCAATCAAATTGAATTAATAGTACACAATTTTAATGTGAGTTTAATAGTAACAATCTAGAAATATTCCAAAAAAAAATAAAAAATAAATCACAGGTCATAAAATAAAAACAAATTCTGAAAATATTACATTATTACTGAGCAACTCTGTGTACCTATCAAGTCTTTAGACAATCTCCAGTAGGAAATTCAACCCAATTTTTATTTATGGTCCACATGTCTTAAAAATAACTCTACATCAACTTTTGCGTCATAAACAGTAAATAGGAATTTAAAACATCTCTCTCTTCTTCGTTAGGAGGAACTAACTTTAATCCCTGTTGTGGTCTCACTTAATTAATTAATTAAAATACTTAAATTAATTTAATTATTTTTTTCAATAACATAATCTAAATTTATAAATTTTAAAAAATTCACTATTAAAAAATATTAATATTAAATAAATTCATATATAAAAATAATACACAATATATAATTTGAAATTATATTAATTTATAAAATTATTTAATATAAAAAATATAGTTAAATTCTATTATTTTGTAATGTGGTTAATATTTTAAATTTTATAAATAAAAAAAATAATTCACTAAAAAATTATTTTATAATGTATAAAAAATTAAATTTATTTTTTTATGTAAATAAATTTAATTAGTTATAATTGAATATAATTATTTTAGTTATGATTTAAATTATTAATATAAATGATTAATTAAATAATAATATAATTATTTATTATGAATAATTATAATTTAATTATTTAATATAATTATTTAATTAATTATTATTTTAAAGATAATTTGTCACATGGCAAATTATCATTGGTGGGTAGAATTTCTTTGAGGAGGAACTCCTCTTTCTTCAAATTTGTGTGAAGACTTCTTTATTCTTTTCTCTAACGATTGGAGTGCCTGTGTGTCAGGATGAAGTGGGAGAGGGACTATCGATTGGAGGTGCTCAAACCCTCATTTAAATTTCATAGTTTCCCAATTTTCTTTTGTTAAAAACGGCGCCCCCTGTATTGGGAAAAAAAAAATCCTCACTCTCTCCGTACCTAATACTAAACCTAAATACCCATAACACATACGGTGAGTTTTAGGGTGCGCCTGCCTTAATCAGGCGTGTCACACGCCTTGTGTTTTTTTGGATGTTGGCACAATTTCCATGAGACACGTGTTATTTTTAGCAGTATTGTGTAGGTCTGAGGTGTAATTTTTGACTGGCCAACAGGTTAATGAAATCTCCTCAGTATTAAAATTTTGCTCCATGGTCTTGGGTGAATATTTAAATTCGACATTATATATATATGGCAAGTGCATAAATATATTTTTGTCAAGAGACTGAACCTAGTTGGGTTGGCAGATGTCTTTTTTCTTTTATTATTTTGGTGGAACCGTGTATATATATATATATATATATATATATATATATATATATATAAACGATTTTTGGGTATACATTTATATAATAATTTATATAATGATGTATTTTTATATGATGATTTAAATTAATGTTAAATTACTTTTGAAATTTTTTTATATCAATTTCAAAATGAATTCATTGAATAATTATTAAAATTTTAAAAAATTTAACGTAAATTTGAATAAACTATATAAAAAAAAAACAAAAAAAGAATGTGGATAAAAGACAAGAATGTGGATAAACCACTACTCTTTTTGGATCTTCAAGAAAAGATATAGTTGTGGTGGACTTAGCATCAACATCACTAACATATGTTAATGGAACTAATTCTAAATTTTTATTAGCTAACGTTTATCATGTATGTTAAATTTACTTTTAAAATATTTATATTTATTTAAATAAATTATATTTAATTAAAAATTATATATAATTAAAAAATATTTATATTTATGTAAAAAAAATTTCTATGAAATAATATATTGACAATATGAAACTTACATTTTAATTTAAAAAATTATCTAAAAAAATTTGATAAATATTTAATAATTAAATCAAAAATTAAAAATTTTATACTTAAAATGATAGATATTAAAAATTATAATATTTCATGAATATTGAATATATTTTTTAAAAGAATTAATTAGAAAACTAACAAATCATAAAATAATACCAAATTAATAATTAGATATATTCAATTTCTTAAAATGATATGGAAAAATATAATTACTTAGAATTTAATTTGAAAGATTAAAATTTCAAAAATTGTAAATGGTAAAAAATTTTTATTAGTCTACACCAATACTTAAAAAATATCTTAATATTTTTCTGTAAAAGAAAATCAAAATAAAACCAATAACACATAAAATAATATTAAAAAGATAAATTAATTATTATAATGATTAGGATGATGAATTTTATTTATAAAAACTAACCTTTCATACGGTTCTCTATGTAAAATGAGAATTTTATTCAAAGCCAAAAAATTTTAAGATTTTTCCATACTCATTTACAGAAGTAGTAACTTTTCTCAGACTTTTTTTTATATTAAATTTTTCCAGACTTTTACTTCATAAAATAGTATTTATTCTTTAACCAGTGTGAATTTATTAGTTAAATTTTAAAATTCTTTTCATAATTTAACAAATATTTAAGCAAAATTTTGGCCCATCTTTTTATGAGTGTTCATCACTTATTTACTTACCTGGATCTTTTATGGCCCATTAACATAAAAAAAAAAGGGAAAAGTGAAAATATATCAAGTATCGAAGACTACTACATAATATGTCTTTTTAGCTAAGATCAAAATGAAATTTTGAATAAGACCCACTAGCAAAGCAGTAACCTGTATCAGAGAGGACAGGCTAATGCTGCGCCTCATTGTGACCGGCGCTTCCTAAAACTCACCTAACACATACATGATTCACATATTCCATTCACACTCCTAACAGCCATAGTAGCCATCTTCTCCATCGCCCAATGCCTCTTCTCCCAAAAGTGTCGTCGTTTTGGGCAATGTCACGGAAAGAGCGTTTCGCCGCCGTCCTCTTCTGCTCCAGGCTCTGTTATCTCTCTGTTTTACATGCTCATCTTCCTCCTCTGTTTCGTCCGGCGTCATCTATTTGTTCGCTATCCAAGGCCGTCCCACGCAGCTCCTCCATCGTCCTGTTGAAGCATCTATTTCTTCATCTTGTCTCGAGCTGTGCTGCCTCCAGCTGCAATTTGTTCCTCGCTCAGCCTTGGTCGCCTGGAGGCCTTATTTCACCTGCCAGCGTGGCTCGCCTCTGTTAGGTTCATGAGTTTCACTGTTGATTTATCGATTTGGATAGATTTCGTTGATGGCTGCTCAACTGCTATGTTGTAGAACTGTGGAAGGTTATTGTTGCTTCTTTAATTTAATTGTTCAGTTTCGTTATGTTTCTTGCCTTCTTGCTATGATTTTTATTTTCAGTTTAATTGTTGTTGTGCTTTGTTTTGCATTCTTGCTTGTTTTTGTTGCCTGATAATTGCCACAGTGGTTGTTGTTATTGTTTTGTTAATAATTAGTGCTTTATTGTTGTCTTGATTTTCTTTATACATAAACTCTGAATTTGTTTTCGACTATTTTGTAATAAATTATATACAAAATATTATGTGAATTTGTGAATTTTACAAACATAGTTCTTATTAAATTTGAGTGTAGGAATTATTTTAATGAATTTATAATGATTTTACGTTATATTTAATTAAATTGGTCTAATAACGGTTCGACTCCGGTTGAATCGTTGAACCAGTGACTTCAGTCTGACTGGTCCGGTTATTGCAACCTTGTATTAATCTATTGCTGTTGGTCATAAAACAGGAATAAAGGGGACTTTCCTTAGAAAAGATTCTTAAAACCAACTACTTCCCTTCATAGAGTATTGTGTCTAATTAATGGTCATAAATGTCTATCTACAAAAACCACCAAACAGAGTCGTTGTATCTATCCATGTAAAGAGAGTCGACCGTAGGAAATAGACTATTTTAGACAGTTGTATGGTTGATCCTTTAATAATCATAATAGCTCTTTACAGTATACCCTAATTCTATAGATTTGCCTCTCGTTGGTTTGGTAACCTCCAGATACTTGGTGTTAAGATGGGGCTGATTTCACTATTGATTTGTTGAATATTAAATAGGCGAAGCTCAAAGGTATGTATATTCTATGTCCCATGAACATCTTCCTTTCTTTTGTGTTGCGTTGTTTGCTTATTTTGTTTATTTAGATAATATTGGTTACTTTTGCAGGTATCTTACTCCATATATATATAGTCAAATGGCACACCTTGATTTGTTTCTCAAACCTATTTTTCTCCATTTTAATGCTATCAGTTATTTCCTTTCTAAAAAACTGTCAATTTGCATATGCATTGAAATATTGAATGCTATTTACATGTCCTATATTGTATAATAAATGTCTGAAAGTATTTGGGTGTGCCTTTTGTGTATTGTTATAAAAGAAGAAGGACAACTTTCTGGCGATCTGGACTGCTGAATGCTAAAAGGGTATTTCAGTTATAATTTTTAACTGATAATAATTAATTACAATACTTCCTCTTATTTTCATTTATTCCTCATTTGCACAATTTTGTAAAGAAAATTGAGACAATTGGATTTCTCGTGGCCTTTGAAATACGGACAGTGTTGATCGTGTCTCCTTTAACTTAATTGAGTTAATAGATACTGTTATTAGTTGGTAATTTGGTATATGCTGAAACTTTTCATTTTTTGTTTTCCCCTGCAGGAAGTGAAGGAAACATGCTAGAAGAAGCCAAATCAATCAACCTTTCACTAAGTTCACTGGGAAAGTGCATTAATGCTCTAGCAGAGAACAGTGCTCATGTTCCATTTTGTGATTCAAAGCTTACCAGGATGCTTCGAGATTCCTCTGGAGGTTGGATGTGCCTTAATCTGTCTTGTTAGATATCCTACTAATATTGGCCTCAAGTTTCACAAACTCTGGTCAAATCTTGTGAGATGTCATTAATGGTTCAGTAAACTGGTTTCTTAGATCCTTGACTGACACAACTACTTTATCTTCCTTAGTCTCTCAGGCACTGCATCACATAAATTGATCTTGGACGTTAGTTGTATCTGTTCAAACTTACAGTGCTATTATTTTATTTTACCTGCCTTATGTTTTCCAATAAATCTGTAGGCACAGCAAGGACATCATTGATTGTGACCATTGGCCCATTTCTACGTCACCAAGGAGAGACTTCTAGCACCATATTATTTGATGGCATGCACGTTAAGAAGACCTTCAACCAAAAAATTGACCTAAAGCTCTTTATATAAGGGAGAGAGCTTTTGTTCATTTCATCATGCAGAAAGCACTATGGGAAAGTCTTGTATAACGAGATTGCAGAAAATGGCTGCCTTCTTTACCAACTATTCCTGAAGGGTAGAACTATTGAGTTTTTGTAATTTTGGTCAACTATTAAGTTTTGAAAATTTGAATGATTCATTGACACATGTATCAAGTAAAACATACTGAAACCCCTATTGCAAAAGCTTCTTTGCTTTAATTTTTTTTCCTGGTATCTGTTGGCACTCATGATAATAGTGCAAAGCTTATGTCTCATACACGTAAATTGACCTGGATCAAATTAGACCAAACCATTTACAACACAAAACAGAGTTTCTATTACATAACTTGGAACATTAAATTATGAGTTTCTACTACAAGGTCTCAATTCAAAATCCTTCTGCAAAAGCCACCATTGGGATTCAACCTTCACCTAACTCAATTACTTTCATGTGACTAGCACAGTAGGAGCACCAGAAATTCTCAGGTAAGGTTCATTAGCTGGAATATCACCCATGGAATTTGCTAAAGTCAATGTTTGATTGAAGCCTGACCACTTTAGTTGCATGAATCTACTCTTCTTCCATGGACCAATGTGCAGTTTCTTCTCTTTCAATGACTTTTTGGCAGCTTCACACATAACTCTACGATGGCAATTAAGCATTCTGGCTTCCTGACATAAAGTTCCGGCAAACAAGATACAAGAAGGATGGCCTTAGAAAAAACCAAAATAAGAATCTCTATTTTCCAAACATCAAATAGAATTATATAAAAAATGAAACTTCATTAAAAAAAAAATTAAAAAAGGGGGTAAGTAGCTGTTTGCATTCCCTGAACCTAGGAGCAGACTCATTGAAGTTTGGCCTTGTCCACTGCTTCCTCCACCACCCTTCTCTTCCCCATTGCCACCGCAGCTACAACTCCTCCACCACCATCGCCTCCTCCTGATGCTGAAGAGGTTGCTGGGACTCCACTTGCCACCGCAGCATCCCATTGGCAAAAGGCTCAGTCACGGAGGAGGATGAGCCTTCCACGGCGGACACCTGCGGGAACTGATGAGGAACAGGATGAAGATTATAAAAAGGAGCAACAACGGTGATGTCGTCATTCGTGACGGCAACGTTTTTTTAGAGGAAAGCCTCAATGGTCATTTTCTCGAACAGGCGGTGATTAGATTGAGGTGAGTCTCTGTCACAGTGGGTTAGGTTCATGTCTTTTCAAACATCATCGACGGTTTTGGGCGGAGGAGGAGGGGACGAAGAAGGATTTGAGGGATGAGAGGTGGTCCTTGTTGTGGTGAGGCACTGCGTCTGAAACAATTCAAAGAAATTTGAATGAAATTGAGAATTTGAGTTGAAACATGAAGGTATCTGGTGAAGAAGAAGGTAGGGGAAGAAGCGGAGGATACTGGCCAGGAGGAAGAAGGCAACAAGCAGTTAAAATTAGGGTTTAGTTCTCAAATTTTATATGGGGAGAATTTTAAAATATCAAAACATTTGTATCTTTTGATGTAATTTTTAATAAATTTAAATAAATTAAATATAAACCGTTAGATCATTTATTAATTTAATTTAATGCTTTAAATTAAATGGTACATCAGATAAGTTTAAAAGATTTGAGTTGATTTTAGATAGATCCTTTTTTATCTATTAATTATATTTGGGTATAATAATATAAAAGTATTTTTTTGTTTATTTATTACATGAAAAACATTTTTTTTAAGAAAAAAAAATCTTTTAAAAAAAATGTAAATGACAGCTTCTCAAAAAAAATTTTTTTTTTATTTTTCTAATGCTTTTACTTTTACTACTAGAAATTTGCCAAACACGCTAAAAAATAAAAAAGATCTCTTTTTAATAAAAAAAAAGATATTTTTTTTAACAAATTAATGACGCCTAAACAAGCACATAATCTTATATAACTACTAATTATGGCCACACACCTCAAACCTATTAAGCATAAATTCTATGTGTACATGATAATGATTTAGATATAGTTATCTTGGTATAAACCTGTTAATTGATAATTATTAAATAATTTGATATGTTTAATTAAATTATTATTTAATAATTTTTAATTATTAATTTTACTATAAATATATACAACTGCATATAAGTTTTTATTATATGTATATACAAAATTAAAAATTAAATCAATCATCAATTATTTATATATAAATAAATATATTATTTAATTTATTTATTTTTAAAATCTATTTTATATTATTAAATGCATTTTATACATAACTTATTTAGTGATTGATTTTTATATTAATATAACGTGAATATTATTATTATTATTATTATTATTGATAAATAGTTGCTTGTATGTTTTACTAAAAGTTTTGTATAAACATAATAAATTTGGGCTTGAAGTAATAATAGATCAATTTGGCCCAAATAACATATTAATCAATTCAGCCATATTCATCATATGCTCTTTCACCACAGCTGAAATATTAAACCAATTGGGCTTGGATCACAATTTCTGACCCAAATATCATAACCATGTTTTCAGCCAACAAAATCACAACATCAAGGCTGAATATTCATATTACAATTGGACTTGTACCAGAATTCTTTTATTTTCAGTCCAAACATACCTGCATAGCAGAAATATTAATTTATTAACATATGTGAATTAATATTTTTGCTATTTATCAAAGTAATAATATTTAGTCATCACAAATATTAGCTTGGAGTTTTTCAAACTCATCAATCTCCCCCTTATGACAAACATTATTAAAATTGAAATGGAAAGAAATCTAAATATTTGAGTATGAGTACTCCCTTTGAAGATTGAATTTCTCCCCCTTTCTAAATGTCACATGGCTCCCCTTTGATGTATGCTATTTTACCAAGGAAAGCACAAACCTGAAACATTTTAATCAAACTTCAAGTAACAATGTTATTTGGCATATTACATGATGCTAAATGCTTGATTTATGAGCAGATTTACATTGATAATAAAAAAAACTCATTTGATATCATAAACTGATTTTCTACTCAATCTTTCATAATCAATCAAAGATTTATTTTTGAAAGAAAACATGCTGTTCAAATTGGTTAAAAAAATATTTTCTAACAAATCAGAGCAATCACAGTCATGGTAGAAAACATATTTTTCAAACATGATATAGTCTTTCCAAACACAGCAACTTTCATCCTTAAACATTAAAGGAACTGCCAAAAATAAATCCAACATCAATCAATTTATCAAGGTAAGCCAAAAGTATTATAAACACAGTAAGCACATATTTTACCAAAATAAACATCAAATAATGGCAGCAATCAGAATGCATTATCAAAAATATTTATATTAAAAAACAATAATCAAATAAACATATATATTTATATATTAATTTATACATTTTTCAATTAAATAATTAATCACTAAATTAATTAAAAATGTCATAATAAAATAATCGATTAATTATATAATAAATGCATAATCAAACTTATTTATACTAATATAATAAACTTTTGTATGAAATGTCAAATACTTATTAATAGCATGATTGAATAAATTATTATATTTTATCCCCCTTGACTATATTGGCTAACAAATTATTGGCCATCTAACATAACTCTAAAAATAATCCATGAACATATTAGATGACTTCAGCTACCCAATTAGCTGGTTACCACATTTTTTCAATAATTAGCTGACGAATTGTTAAATCATAAATGTCACACCAGTTTCTGAATTTGTGTCCTAGTCCTTACTATTAATTAAAGCATTTGTAAAGTTGTAATTGATATGATACCATGATGTTGCTTGCCTATATATATATATGTGTAGTGTGGTTATTATATACGTGCAGAACAATACCTAATTTATATATGACATTGCCACTGTTAATGAAAATGATGATTTTAGCTTTCTTCCTCTTCCTCATGGTTTTATCATCAATGTCATCACCCCTTCCTCCACCACCACCGTCACTAAGTGATACTAAGTGATGGCTTGTCCCTCGAGCTCATCCCACTCCATTCCCCAAAATCTCCATTTTATCATTCTAACCTTGTAAATCCCTTGGTTTCCCCATATAAACAAGACGTGGTAGTAAAGATTGGTATTGGTATTATCGACATATGTCGCTTACAAATCTTATCTGTTAGCATTGGACACTGGATCCGACTTAATATGGATTCCGTGTGAGGAATGCAAGATTCAAGATGAAAACCATAGGTGCTATCCTCAGAAAGAAGAACCGTTTCCGGATAGCAAGTCAAGAACCTACCAACCTCTGCCTTCAAGTCACCCCCTCTGCAAACCCAGTCGCTCCGACGAAAAAGGCCACTGCATATACATGGTGAAGTACAAAACTGGATCCATCAACAGCACAGGCGTGCTTTCCAGTGAGACCTTCAGATTCCCCTCTACTTCGTCACCAAGTGGTACGGAGGCGGTGAAAGGGATTGTCTTCGGGTGCGGTTATAAGAACTATGACGATGACGGTAATGCTGGTGATGCTTATCAGATAGCAGGGATTTTTGGCATAAGCCCTGGTCCCCTTTCTTTTCTAAGCCAATATAAAGCAAAGAAATTTTCATACTGCATGGTTCCGTGCCATGTGAAAAACCCTCCTCCAACCTACCTGAGGTTTGCCTCAGAAGTGAAACCGTTAGCAAGGTTCCAGACGGTGGATCTTCTTATGACTAAGGCAACTAAAAATCACTTTGTTCTGCAGCTGGAAGACCTTGGAGTAAACGGCAAGAGGCTTCGGATTGATCGGATGAGGCTTGGAAATCAGCAGTTAGTTGTTGACTCTGGCTCTACTGATTCACTTATGCTGAACGGTGCCCATGAAAAACTTGTGAGTAAATTAGATAGCATTCTAATTACCGCGCAACTGGAGACTTTGAAAAAGATGTAGTAACCTTTAAAGACAAAATTTGTTATAAGAAGATGAGGAAGCCACAAGGATTTACTGCCAACATACCAAGTGTCAATTACTACTTCAAAGGAGGTGCTCATCTCGATTTACCTCCTCAAAATGTTTTTGAACAGAAACTAAAACGGGACACTCTGTTTCAACATTGTCCCAGACCAGCAAGTGAATCTCTTGGGTGCCTACCAACAAGCTGACTTTAAGTTCATTTTTGATACCAAAAAAAATAAACTGCAGTTTGGTCCAGAAAATTGTGCTCAAAACAGTTAATTAAATCAAATAAGCTGACTTTATGTATATGCTCCAGCTTTACCACTAATTAATAAATAAATCCAATCTCTAATTCATTCTCTAGTGAAAATTCAACGATGAAACAGGACACGAACGGAGGATGTATAGTCGTCAATATAAGTTGAGACATGAGTGAGCGATTGAAGAGGGATGATGATATATCAAGTAACACTTAAGTTGCTAGCTAGAAATAATGTAATGCATTGCTGTCATATATATATATATATATAAGATTGGATTTATTTATTAATTAGTGGTAAAGCTGGAGCATATACATACAGTCAGCTTATTTGATTTAATTAACTGTTTTGAACACAGTTCTCTGTACCAAACTGCAGCTTATTTTTTTGTATCAAAAATGAACTTAAAGTCAGCTTGTTGGTAGGCACCCAAGAGATTCACTTGCTGGTCTGGGATAATGTTGAAACAGAACCATTCTGTGTCCCGTTTTAGTTTCTGTTCAAAAACATTCCGAGGAGGTAAATCGAGATGAGCACTTCCTTTGATGTAGTAATTGACACTTGGTATGTTGGAAGTAAATCCTTGTGTTTTCCTCATCCTCTTATAACAAATTTTGTCTTTAAAGGTTACGACATCCTTTTCAAAATCCCCAGTTGCGGTAATTAGAATGCTATCTAATTTACTCACAAGTTTTTCATGGGCACCCATAAATGAAGCTAGAGTCAACAACTAACTGCTGATTTCCAAGCCTCCTCCGATCAATCTGAAGCCTCTTGTCGTTTACTCCATCCAGTTGCAGAACAAAGTGATTTTTAGTTGCCTTAGTCATAAGAAGATCCACCGTCTGGAACCTTGTTAACGGCTTCACTTCTGAGGCAAACCTCAGATAGGTTGGAGGAGGGTTTTTCACATGGCGCGGAACCATGCAGTATGAAAATTTCTTTGCTCTATATTGGCTTAGAAAAGAAAGGGGACCAGGGCTCATGCCAAAAATCCCTGCTATCTGATAAGCATCACCAGCATTACCGTCATCGTCATAGTTCTTATAACCGCACCCGAAGACAATCCCTTTCAACTTTTTCCGTACCACTTGATGACGAAGTAAAGGGGAATCTGAAGGTCTCACTGGAAAGCACGCATGTGCTGTTGATGGATCCAGTTTTGTACTTCACCGTGTATATGCAGTGGCCTTTTTCGTCGGAGCGACTGGGTTTGCAGAGAGGTGACTTGAAGGCAGAGGTTGGTAGGTTCTTGACTTGCTATCCGAAAACGGTTCTTCTTTTCTGAGGATAGCACCTATGGTTTTCATCTTGAATCTTGCATTTCTCACACTGAATCCATATTAAGTCGGATCCAGTGTCCAATGCTAACAGATAAGATTTGTAAGCGACATCACCCTCGATGTCGATGGTACCAATACCAATCTTTACTACCAAGTCTTGTTTATATAGGGAAACCAAGGGATTTACAAGTTAGAATAATAAAATGGAGATTTTGGGAAATGGGGTGGGATGAGCTCGAGGGACAAGCCATCACATAGTGACGGTGGTAGTGGAGGAAGGGGTGATGACATTGATGATAAAACCATGAGGAAGAGGAAGAAAGCTAAAATCATCATTTTCATTAACAGTGGCGATGCCATATATAAATTAGGTATTATTCTGCACGTATATAATAACCACACTACATATATATAGGCAAGCAACATCATGGTATCATATCAATTACAATTTTACAAGTGTTTTAATTAATGGTAAGGACTAGGACACAAATTCAAAAACTGGTGTGACATTTATGATTTACAATTCTTTAGCTAATTATTGAAAAAATGTGGTAACCAACTAATTTGGTAGCTGAAGTCATCTAATATGTTCATGGATTATTTTTAGAGTTATGTTAGATGGCCAATAATTTGTTAGCCAATATAGTCACTACTTACTGAAGGGGGATAAAATATAAAAATTTAGTCAATCATGCTATTAATAAGTATTTGACATTTCATACAAAAGTTTATTATATTGGTATAAATAAGTTTGATTATGCATTTATTATATATTTAATCGATTATTTTACTATGACATATTTAATTAATTTAGTGATTAATTATTTAATTGAAAAATGTATAAATTAATATATAAATATATATGTTTATTTGATTATTGCTTTTTAATATAAATATTTTTTATAATGCATTCTGATTGTTGCCATTATTTGAGGTTTATCTTGGTAAAATATGTACTTATTGTGTTTGTAATACTTTTGGCTTACCTTGATAAATTGATTGATGTTGGATTTATTTTTGGCAGTTCCTATGTTTTAAGGATGAAAGTTGATGTGTTTGGAAAGATTATATCAATGTTTGAAAAATATGTTTCCTACCATAATTATGATTGCTCTGATTTGTTAGAAAATATTTTTTTAACCAATTTGAACAGCATGTCTTACTTCAAAAATAAATCTTTGATTGATTATAAAAGATTGAGTAGAAAATAAGTCTATGATATCAAATGAGTTTTTTTATTATCAATGTAAATCTGTTCATAAATCAAGCATTTAGCATCATGTAATATGCTAAATAACATTGTTACTTGAAGTTTGATTAAAATGTTACAGGTTTGTACTTTCCTTGATAAAATAACATACATCAAAGGGGAGCCATGTAACATTTAAAAAAGGAGAGAAATTCAATCTTCAAAGGGAGTACTCATACTCAAATCTTTAGATTTCTTTCCATTTCAATTTTAATAATGTTTGTCATCAAGGAGGAGATTGATGAGTTTAAGATTGATGAGTTTGAAAAACTCCAAGCTAATATTTGTGATGACTAAATATTATTACTTTGATAAATAGCAAAAATATTAATTCACATATGTTAATAAATTAATATTTCTACTATGCAGATATATTTGGACTGATAATAAAAGAATTCTGGTGCAAATCCAGTTGTAACATGAATATTCAGCCTTGATGTTGTGATTATTTTGGCTGAAAACATAGTTATCAGAAATTGTGATCCAAACCCAATTGGTTTAATATTTCAGCTGTGGTGAAAGAGCATATAATGAGTATGGCTGAATTGATTATTATGTTACTTGGACCAAATTGATCCATTATTACTTCAAGCCCAAATTTATTATGTTTATACAAAAATTTTAGTAAAACATACAAGCAACTATCTATCAATAATAATAATAATAATAATAATAATAATAATAATAATAATAATAATAATAACAACAACATTCACGTTATATTAATATAAAAATTAATCACTAAATAAGTTATGTATAAAATACATTTAACAATATAAAATAGATTTTAAAAATAAATAAATTAAATAATATATTTATTTATATATAAATAATTGATGACTGATTTAATTTTTAATTTTGTATATACATATAATAAAAACTTATATGCAGTTGTATATATTTATAGTAAAATTAATAATTTAAAATTATTAAATAACAATTTAATTAAATATATCAAATTATTTAATAATTATAAATTAACAGGTTCACACCAAGATAACTATATCTAAATCATTATCATGTACACATAGAATTTATGCTTAATAGGCTTGAGGTGTGTGGCCCATAACTAGTAGTTATATAAGATTATGTGCTTGTTTGGGCGCCATTATTTTGTTAAAAAAAAAATCTTTTTTCATTGAAAAAAAAAATTTTATTTTTTAGCGTGTTTGACAAATTTCTAGTAGTAAAAATAAAAGCACTAGAAAAATCAAAAAAAATCTTTTTTAAAAAGCTGTAATTTACATCTTTTTTTTAAAAGATCTTTTTTTTAAAAAAAAAAAGATATTTTTCATGTAATAAATAAACAAAAAAATACTTTTATATTATTATACCCAAATATAATTGATAGATAAAAAAGAATCTATCTAAAATCAGCTCAAGTCTTTTGAGCTTATCTGATGTAATATTTAATTTAAAGCATTAAATTAAATTGATAAATGATCTAACGGTTTATATTTAATTTATTTAAATTTATTAAAAATTACATCAAAAGATACAAATATTTTGATATTTTAAAATTCTCCCCATATAAAATTTGAGAATTAAACCCTAATTTTAACTACTTGTTGCCTTCTTCTTCACCAGATACCTTCACGTTTCAACTCAAATTCTCAATTTCATTCAAATTCCTTTGAATTGTTTAAGACATTTCTCAAATCCTTTCTCAACCAATTCCAAATTGCAATCACTTTTCAAAATTCAATCAATTCCAATATTAAAGTATTTTCAAATCAGACCAATTCCAATAATAAAACTCTTTAAAGTCAAACCAACTCAAGTATTAAATTATTTATAAAATCAGACTGACTCAAAATCAAACCGCTTTAACTTCAATCCAAGAAAAATCACTTTTCATAATAATCAAGTAAATGACTTTTCCAAATCCATTTCTTATCAACAACCATACTTCACTCAAGCAATCAAACACCCAATAATTCAGTCCAACAAGCAATCACATCCACAAGACAAATATAATCACAGAAATATATCTTTTTACATCAATATCTATTTATCACAACTCTGTAATGTAAATTAGATTTTAAGAAAAACCCATACCTCGATTGCGATCTAACTACCAGACATAAACTCTTTTTCTTTCGGCTCGCATTCAGCGGCAGCTGCATCCGCAGTTCCGATTACTTTCACAGCAAACAAAAACGGCTTTTACTCCAACCATGCGATTACCGAAACTCGACCTAGAACGTCAATATTACGAAATTCTCAATAATTCATAGCAAAATAATAGCAGTAAAGATATCAAGGTTAAAATAACTTACTGCAGCTATAGAAAACACAACGATGGAGCAGCAAAGAACATAATCAGGGACCTATGCATCTGTCCTGATGGCAGTAACACTATTTCGATTGGTAAGGCAGCAGGGATATCAATAAAATCAGAATAGCGGAGCAAAATAGAAATAGAACAGATTCAAGAAAGGAGGAAGCAGTTACCGGTAAATCTGGCCTGGTTCCGACAACAGCTATAGCCGAGTAACTTGCAACAACCAAAATCCAATAAGACAGAGGCTTCAGATACGGTCTCCGGCGGTAGCCTCCAGCAACTCCGGTGAGATTCTTCAACGACGGTGATGGCAAGAGCTTCGGCGGTGCTAACTGAGGCTGGACGGCGGCAGGAACGGCGGCGGTAGCTTCACGCAGCACGGCGGCGCCTATCCTTTCCCCCACCGCGAGCTCTCTGTCTCTCTCTCGCCCTCTGTTCCGATGACAGCGACGATGGCTCCCTTCGGCGACGACGACGGCGCGAATAGTAACAGCTGCGGCGGCGAGCTTCATCTGCAGCGAGGAACGGCGTAATAGCATCGTTCTTCTTCTCCTCTGGCTCGTGGTCGACGGCGACGGGCGCGAGGTCAGTGGCAATCCGCGATGGTGGCGACGAGCTGGAGGACGAACGGCGGCAGCTGTAGCAGCGGTCTTCCTCTCCCACCAACGCTCTCTCTCTCTTTCTTGGATCTCCCCTTCTCTCGATTAGCAGCGGCGGCGGCGGTGGCAGTGACACCCATCGCGCCGCCTCCCTCTTCTCTTCTTTTCTTTCTTTCTTTCTTTCTTTCTTTCTTTCCTTATTTTCTTTTGTTTTCCTCTGCCGTGGGTGTAATAGGGGAAGGACAAATGGCGGCTAGGGTTAGATACAAGGGGAATTAGGATTTAATTTGGGGCAAATTAAAAAAATATATAATATTATCTAATAAAAATAACTGTTAAAAATTATTTTATATATTTTGATATTTAAAAAATAAATTTAATTTTAATATATTGATAATATAAAATATTTTATATAATATACTATTATAATTATTTTTTAATAATAAATTATATAATTAAATATATATGTAAAACAATTTTTACATTAAAAATACATTAAATTTAAATTTTTAAAAAATTAGTATCCAATTTTAAAAATTTTAGTAATTAATCAAGATAATTATTCATAATTTTATGAAAATAAATTTTTTATTTTTAATTTGAAGAAAACACGAGATTTGTGTGGGTTTGGTGGGTCGGCCACGAGATTTGTGTTTGCGTGGAGTTCACGCTTCATAAAACTCATGCTTGCTTTCCAACACACTAACTCACCTTCTAACATCTTTTTCACACAATTTCATGAAAAAAGTATATGGATACTCCAAGGAATTTAAGTAATTATATTTGTATACTAAATATATAAAAATATTATTATTATAATTAATTACATATTTAGAATATTTTTAATTAAAAAATACATATTAATTATTAAAAAATACTAATATTAAAATACTGTCTAAAAAATGAATAATGTCACTGCTATTTTAATAATATTATTTTTTTCTATAAATTCATAAAAATATACAAAGCAAAGAAATTATATTTAGAGTTACTTTATAAAAAATTAGAGTAAAAATATTTTTTTTTAGCGTCTATTATAAAAAATGTATCAATAACGAAATTACAATGAGCCAATGACTAATAGCATATAAAATGAATTAATTACTCATAACATATATGGTTTTGTTACTTAGTTTAACATGAAATTTTTTGGGTTATGTTACGTATATACCAAAATCAGCCACTAAAGTCAGTTATCAATATAAAATACATGTTAGAATATAAATACATATTAAAAATAAATTAAATCACAAATATATTTATACACAAATACATTGATGACTAATTTTAATAACTGATTTTAGTGTACAAATAACATTTCTCTTTAAAAATATATTTTAGTTAAATCTTTAAAATAATCAAAATTTTCATAGCAGAATAAATAAACTTTTTAAAGTAAAATAATTAAATATTTTATCAACACAAAAACTCAATTATTGCAATATTTTATTATAAATATAATTATATAAATTATTTTGTATTCACATATAAATAACCAATTTGTGTGCAATCTTTCTATCATTCTATGCCTACATAACATGATCCTAAAATATTATTGTTTGTCTCCTAGTGAGTACGAAATATCTCCGTATGTAACTCTTAAATTTTAAGTCTTTTTATACAAATAACAAAAAGTAACAATATCTAACTTAATTTATCTTTTAATTATTTTCAGAGTGGCCCCAAATGAAAAAGGAACAAGTCGTACATTATTTTATCGATTCAAAGATACATCACGCTGTTGTACGGTTTTGTGATCCAGCCTCCCATTTGCACTAGTCATTTCACTCATTTGACTCATTTTCCATTGGAAAGGAAGAAATCAAAGTAGATAGAAAAATGATATAAACGTGCTTTAGTTTAAATATTTTATGGAATAAAACTTTCACGGTATAATTTATTTATATACTACCATATTAGTTGTTATAGTTATTTTCAATTTTATTATGTAAAGGTTATTCAAAATTTTTAATGTGATTTATTGATAATATAAAATAGTTTTAGATTTTAGTAGATATCAACATATGATATTCATGGATATATTTAAAAAAAAAGTTAAGATTTAATTATTCTATTAGTCTTTATAATTATATTAAATTTTTAATTAAATTTTTATATTTTTAATTTTGTCAAAAAATTAAATTAACAAAATATTTTTTCTAAAAAATATACGGTTAAAAATTTAATTAAATTTTTAATTATAAATACCTTTAATTTACAAAAAAATATTCAATTAATTTTAATATTTTTTATATTAAGAATGACCTAATTATAAAACTGAAAAGAGTATAAAAAATTAATTGAAAAAATATATATATAAAAATTTAATTATAAATTTGATAAAATTATAAAAATTAACAGAATAATTAACCCAAAAATTAATCACTCAAACATGGTGGATCAACACTTGTATTATTAAGTTAGACATTGAGGGGGAGGGACCTAACATAGTGTTAAAGTGCTTCTTCTAGGTACAATTTCCCTCCACTTATTTAATGACCCAAATTAAACAGACAAGCTTTTGTCATGCTTGTATATACCCCCTGTAATACCTTATTGACAGTGACTAAAATGATGAACTAACACTTCAATACCACATTCAACACTAGTGAAACAACTTTGTTTATTTTTGACATTCAATCAAAATAGATACAATATCAGTTTCTTATTTTTTATTATCATAATATTTTTTAATAAAAACCCATTTGTAATTATTTTTATGTAAAATTAATAATAAAAAACATCATAAACTAAGTTTTACCATCATAAATCTATCTTTATTCCTCATCTTTATGAGACCTGGATAAAACATTAAACTTGTGCTTAGCTAAATCAGATCAAACATTGGTACTTTAGTTTACTCTATTGATCGAATGGCATCCATCAAAGAAAAAATAATGTTTCACTTAAGAAAGGTTAAACTTTTGGTTGTCCATCATGTGGTTTTCATTCAACTGCATTTGTCATACATAATTGTGCTTAGTTGCTTAGTACTAATTTCAAATACAAGACAAATCAAGAAAAAATTAAAATATTGATCACTTAATATTTTTCTCTAATATCACGCTTAATGAATCTATAAAAGATAATAAAACATGGAGAAAAAATGTTTTTCCTTGCACTTCTATACTAATTAAGGAAATCAAGGAATAACTCAATATTGATAGAATGATAGTTGTTGGAAGCACGTTAGTTCTTGACATACATTAATTGATATGTCCACAGACAAGGACATATACAGACATATTTTCTTATTTGTTCTTGAATTTTATTGGTGTCACAAGTAAACATTATTTATGATATTCAAAATAAATTGATCTTCATAGATAACTGTTAAAATTATTGACATAGATTAGGAGGAAGAGGAAAAAACACTGGTTAAAATTATTGTTAACTTCTCATTAACTTGAAAATCTTGAAAATTAAATGAAAACTTCTCATACCCCTCTGAAGTGGTACCCAACTTTCTGCAGGATGGAGCTTTGCTGTTGGCTTTTTCTTTCTTTGTTTCCGTACTCTACCAAAATATAGTAATAGAATAGTATAGAGGTATTTAAAAAAAATCGGTATTTAAAATTTTAAATCAAAAAAAATTAATGTGAAAATTTTATTTTCTAATTTGTAAGAGTTAAGAAGTCAATATTTTTCCACCAATACCAGTTAATTTTTTTAATTTTAAATTTTAAATTCTTAAATTATATACCGTAAATTTTAATTTTAAATTACCAATTCTCCAAAAATAAAAATTAAAAAAATAATTAAAAAAATTACTATTATTAACTACTTAAAAATTGGTTCTTATACTTTTTCAATTTGTAAAATAAAAACTCTATTTCAACAACTTTTAAAATATAACTAAGCTTGAAAGAGAAAATTGGTGATAAAAACAGTTTATTAAAAAAAAAAAAAAAAGAGTATGAGAGAGAGATAGGGAAAAGTGTCATACATTTGAGGTTGAAGCAAAGACTAATGTTGCATGAACACATAACAAGAATAAACATAAAACAAAGTCTGTGCTGAATTTAGGTGTCGCCATGCATGCAGCTGAATCTGGCAAATAAGATGAATAACAATATTAAGGAAACAAATTTTCAAGAAACTGGCACATGTAATTTAAATGGATCAAGTTTGCCTCAACACAATGGACTCTCAAATAAATCTTTGACTACTCATTCCGGTGGCTAATATTTTGACTTTGAATTTAACCTTAACTTGTGCATGCAAAAGTTCAACGCCCAAAAAATCTATCATTAAAGTAACAAAATAAGACCAAAATAAATACAATACTATTTCTATATAATGAATATTATACAATACAAAGCAAGACCAAAAATTCTATGAGAGGATGGCAGCGGCGACTCAGAGATAATGTCGAGGTGAGGCTTCTAGAGAATAAGACGGCAGGGTCTGGTAGCGCTTGTGTGAGTGGGGGTGGAGAGCTTCTGATATGTTGCTGCAGCGTGTTGGTTGGGAGGGGGAGGGATGGAAACGAGGAAGTAGATATTGCCGCGACGGAAGTCAGCGTGTGGAGAAACGATGAGGAGATTGGGGGAAGAAAGGTTCTTGAGGACATGGTTAGGATGGGCTCTCATGACGTCAGCAGCCTTGATGGTGCAAGTGGTGATCTCTTCAACTCTGGCATTGGAGTGAACTATTCGTATCACGTCTAGTGCCCCGCATGGCAAGATGCATGATATGCATCCCCTTATGTTCTTCTTCATTATCCACATCCTTCCCTTTCCTACCCACAATACACACGCTTTCTTCTTTTCTCCTTATATATATATATATTTTTTTTCTCTCCCTATATTTTTTATTCTAAAACTCACTTGCATTTATCTTCCATATTAACCATATGCTTTGTACCAAGAGCCAAACACCTATTATAAAAAAGTAATCAGTACAAGAAAGAGGGAGGAAAACCTAGATCAGATTAGTTTCTAATTGAAAATATCTGAAGCATAGCATCTCAGATTAAGGATAGCCCTACAATTACCAAGTAATTCCACTAGTGCAAATAAAAGGAGAATTCTATGACACAACAACCTTTTCCTTTTCTTTTTTTTTTTCTCTTATTGCCCATACTCATGCTAGTTTTGTCTCTGTTTGCTGACAACACTTAATACGAAGAAAATAAAACGAAAAGTATACTAATGCGAAAATTAGTAATAGCACTTAGACTAGCCCAATACATAGACTGAAACAAAATCAAGCAGGGTTCAATACTATCAGAAAAAAATCAAGAGGTTATAGGTTTTCAAAATAATTAGTTTTCAATTTATTTTTTTCCGTTGACCATTGGCTTATGAGGAAAAATAATTAAGGTTCCTTTATCTTAACATGAGAGAAAGAATATGTCACCACTCACCACTCACCAGAGGTTATTGAGGACAATTCAACAATTTTGACTCTTCCAAGTCCTCCAAAGTACAATGTCTAAGCGGACACAAGTGGTTTTGTTTGACTTATTTAAGCATCATATCTCTCGGATTCCATTTTTAAAATTGTCTCTGTGCAATAGGTTTTATAATCAGTTCACTTTTAATTAGAGTTTTTAATTTTTTAAATTTTCATATTTTCTATTACTCTTAAGATTTTGTGAGAAAATAAAAATAATCTCTCCATGTATTAATTTATTAGGTTTTCTTTCAATACAGTTAGAATCCCTTTTAACTTTATCCGTTACGATAAGATTTTAAGTATAAATGTCGTTTATTTTGAATTTGGCATCCTCACTCACACTATATATTGTAATGGAAAAAAATTTGGTAACAAAAAATTTTCAGTCATAATTAGCCAAAACTTTCCATAAAAATATAACAAAATTAAATTTTTAATTATATATATTTATATTTGTATCACTTCTAGTTAAAATAGTTAGGGCTACATTTTTGTTAATTTGACTATATATATGGTTTATGTGAAATTAAGTTAAACTTTATATATAATTATATTATGTGATTATTTAGAAGAAGAGATAAACTATGATAGGTATATGTATTAGCAATTTTAACCATTAATTTTAATTATAAAAAGTATACATTATTTATTAATTGACATTAACAATTAAAATTATATTAATATTTTAAAAATGTTTAAAAATTTTCTATACGAAAAATGTATAGGAATATAAAGTAAGGTGTTAATATGTGTATAAAATATTAATATTGGAAGGGTATTATTATTATTATTATTATTATTATGGTGTAAATGTGGGGTGATGGAAGCAACAAGAATTTTATAGTTTATAGGATGAGTAACATTAACAAAAGAATAAAAGTAAAACTTTGAAAAGCCCATTTTCATTCGGCCATTCCCATTCCCTTTCTCTCTCTCTCTTTCTCTTTATGTGACCCGCATCTTTTTCTAGCTAATTCTTTTTCTATATATATTTTAGTTTAACATTATGCGGTTGCATCTTCTTCTCCAAAATGCGCGCAAATTCTGTCTTATAGCTTCCCCATCTTCTTCTCCAAGAAAATGGAGGTTTTTTATCATACGTCAACTTTAAGCACCGTGTGCTAAGTCCGCTACTTTGGTTTGGAAAGCTAATTGATTTAGTACGTTTAGCTTGGAACTATTAAACTTTACCTGATCACCTAAGAAAAAACCAGTCTTACCTTAAAATTTATTCTCTGATATCTATATCACCTAATCCCACAAGCGGATTCAAGCTTTTTTTAAGAGTTTCTTTAAGTAATTACACAAGAGTTTAGCTTTAATAATGAAGAATAGTATAAGGGGATGTATATCATGCATCCTACTATGCGGGGCATTGGACGTGATACGTATAGTTCACTCCAATGGCAGAATTAAGGTGTTAATATGTGTATAAAATATTAATACTGGAAGGGTAGTACTATTATTATTATTATTATTATTATTATTATTATTATTATTATTATTATTATGGCGTAAATGTGGGGTGATGGAAGCAACAAGAACTTTATAGTTTATAGGATGAGTAACACTAACAAAAGAGTAAAAGTAAAACTTTGAAAAATTCATTCCCATTCCCTTTTACTCTCTCTCTTTCTCTTTATGTGACCCGCATCTTTTTCTAGCTAACTCTTTTTCTATATATATTTTTTGATTTAACATTATGCGGTTGCATCTTCTTCTCTAAAATGCGCGCAGATTCTCTCTTATAGCTTCCCCATCTTCTTCTCCAAGGAAATGGAGGTTTTTTTATCATACGTCAACTTTAAGCACCGTGTGCTAAGTCCGCTACTTTGGTTTGGAAAGCTAATTAATTTAGTACGTTTAGCTTGGAACTATTAAACTTTACCCAATCAGCTAAGAAAAAACCAGTCTTACCTTAAAATTTATTCTCTGATATCTATATCGCCTAATCCCACAAGCGGATTCAAGCCTTTTTTAAGAGTTTCTTTAAGTAATTACACAAGAGTTTAGCTTTAATAATGAAGAATAGCATAAGGGGATGCATATCATGCATCCTACCATGCGGGGCATTGGACGTGATACGTATAGTTCACTCCAATGGCAGAATTGACGATCTCACTACTCGCACCATCAACGCTGCTGACGTCATGAGAGCTCATCCTAACCATATCCTCAAGAAATATTCTCCCTCCGACCTTCTCATCATTCCTCCCCACGCTGACCTCTATCGCGGCAACATCTACTTCCTCGTTCCCCTCCCTCCCCTCCCCCTCCCAATCAACACGCTACAGCAGTAGATCAGCAGGTCTCCACCTCCACTCACACAAGCACCAGCAGCCGTCTTACTCTCTGGAGGCCTCACCTCGACACCATCTCAGAGAATAGAGATGAACTGATAGAAGAACAATAGAAACTGTTCTTCTTAGTTGCGCCTTTCTATATGGCATCTTCTGGGTATTTGTCTCTAAGTGGTGGTTCCATGAGAGCGTAATGATAGTGGTGAGTGTTTCCTTCTGTTTCATTCTCTACTAAGCTCGATTTTGGTCTCATAAACATGATGCATTTCTTCCACTTGAATTAATGAAACATTTTCACTTCTGTACAGGTAGCTCGAGGCGATAGGAGTGGAGAAGATGGTATCTCCATGCTGCTTAGCATAATTGGTTTTGGGGACATAATCTTATCGGGGCTTCTAGTCGCATTTTCACTAAGGTCGAAACAAAAGTCATATATATTCGTCTTCCCTAGTTTAAACACTTTAATCACTACATAAATGAAAAGAATTCCTTGTCTCATTTTAATGGTTCCTGGACTTAATTATTGTACCGATAAATTTACAGGTATGATTGGTTGGCAAAGAGGAACCTTCGGTCTGGATACTTCGTGTGGGCAATGAGTGCTTACGGTTTAGGTATGCTATTTCTATGTTTGATTCTTGGTATGACTTTAGTTGGTAGGATGTGTCAAAGGGTAATTTTCCATAAAAACTTTTGGACTTTATTTACTTTGTTACAAAATTGAGCCGGCTCACTTTCGGACCAGAATTAGGATGTAGATGAGAATTGAGATTACTGTTTGCTTGGTGTCTTTACATCATTCTCTTGAACTTTGATCTGCAGGTCTCCTTCTAACATATGTTGCTTTGAACTTGATGGATGGGCATGGTCAACCAGCATTGCTTTATATCGTCCCGTTTACTCTTGGTTAGTACAATTATTATTTCAACATGTTCGGGTGGCTGCCAAAGGCACCTTTGAGAACTAATGTTAAACTTTATGCATGTTTCTTACTACGAGTTGTCATCGTGATTTACAAAAACTTGTATTGTTTTTAAAACCTTGGTTTTCTTCAAATGCAGGCACATTTTTGTTATTGGAAAAGAAGAGAGGTGAACTCAATCTTTTATGGATAAGAGGAGAACCAGAAATGCCTTGCCCTCATAACCAAGAGTCTCAACAATGAACGAAGTGATAATAGGGATAGTAGTATAGTGTACCATAGGTATTGGTTTAATAGAAGACTGATAGAAACTCTAGGAGATTATGTAAACATTTAGAACTGTCATAACAAAAATTTCAACCAAATCATGTTATTAGCATGTACTTTATAGTTATATCAACAGCTAAGACTTTAAGATACTATTACTTTTATTAGATTAGATTTTTTATTTTATTTTTTTCTTAGATAGAAGATGGTATGAGATAAGAAGTAAGAAGATTTAAGAGCTTCCTCTTTGGCAATTGTTTTTTGCCTTAGGGAATATAGTGTTCTTTTGTAATTATCTTCTGCAAGTTTGCTTATATGAGGGTGTGGCCAAAAATGATGTCTTTGTCAAGCAAATGGCAATAAGGCAAGAGACATCACAGTCAACTCTCAATGAAGGGGCCCGCAGAGGATGGTGACAAGGGAAAAAAGAAAAAGAAAAAGAAAAAAAAAAGAAAACAAAAACGAAAATTGTTGTATGAAGATGAAAGACTATAGTTATGTTACTTATAGCTGAAATTGAAATTGAAGTTGGATAAATTTCATTTTTCAAGTGTATTCTGTGATGAAGTAGTCTTACTCAAGTTGTAAATATTGATTATTAATTTCAGAGGTGAATGCCAATAACAAGGTATCACTCAAATTTTTCATCGAATTAAACATAAATAATTAATTTTAGGTATCTATAGTTTAATTAAATTCTCGATTAGCAACTTTAACTTATAAAGTTTGTAAATAGATTCAATTAGATATTGAGTAATTATTGTTATTGTTTTTTTTTTTCTAGAAAAAAGAATTATAATTTATTTTTTAAAATAAAAAACTATATCTACAAGTTTTTTGTCATGGACTAGAAACCCAAATCAACTGGCCCATAATGAATTCTGACGCAGGCCAAAATAGACAATCATAAGCCCAAAAAAATGGAGAGAAAAGTGACTCTTCCCGGGACAACGTTGTTTGATTTTGGCGCCATTTACATTCCTTTCCCCACAGTGTGTTGTATTGTAATTAGAGTGTTCAAAACCGATCCGGACCGAATAAAACCGATCGATCAAACCGAAAAAACCGAAAATCGAATAAACCAAAAACCGAAAAAATCGAAAAAATACTTAATATTCTATAGTTTGTGAAAGCTTTGACATTTGTCTATGCTATTTCATTTTGTCAGTGAATATTGAATATTTTGTGGAAGCCATTATACTTACTAATGCTACTAATATGGAACCAGATCATTAACGAATATGTATTTAGATGTTGTGAATTTGGGATTATTTTACAAATATAAATCACCTTGTTACTTATAAGCAAATACACCATAGTGAGTTGGGGCAACAGTTACCTGTGTTGAGGGTGGCAGGACTGCTCTATAGATGCTTGAGCCTCCGCACAATTTCGATGCTTGTTTCATGGCTCTCCAAATGCCAGAAATGGATCTAAAATCAAGATGTATCAGATACAGCAGAACATGACCACTAACAGAATTTGAAATTCACCACTAAGGGGCAAGAAAAGAAAAAGGGTGTTTGCTGAATATGAGCAATGGTGCATAGCTGATCCGCAAAGCAGCGACGTTGAGTTGCAGGCAGCGCTGAATTGGGCTTGTGGAAGTGGAGGTGCAGATTGTAGCAAAATCCAAGTGAACCAACCATGCTTTCTCTCATTGCATTGAACGCAGTTGCAAAAGTTGAGACAGGACTCAAACACCCCAAGAGACCTAATTGTGTTCCAATTACAATAGTGTCACAATCTTTGGTATTGACCTACAAAATTTGTGATGAGAAAAATGAGTTTCCATTTTATTTTTTGGAACGTGGAATTGGAGTCTCTTTATCTAAAGCTAAACTTTATATCACAAACCCTTTATAGACTTTGGACCAACCATCAAATATCACATGATATCAATCACACCACAGATTTTTTGTGAGTGGCTCATATGAATCCACCTTTAAGAGGTTGTAACAGTAAAATCTTTACAATTAATGATGTGTTTTGATTGATTTGTCTTCATGTGACTTCAAGGTTACAGATTCAAGTCGTAGAATCAGCTATTGATGTAATTATCATATTAGAGCTTATCAACTAGAACACAAACATAACAAATAAGTCAACAGAACATATTAAACTGACTGGATAGGAGATGATGCTCTTAAATTTGTCAAGAAAATAGAAAAGGGAAAGCAAGAGCAGTGAAAATAAGGACAAGGACAATGGGAACAAGTTGTAACATGATTTTTCTTTGTTTTCCCTTTTCTCTTGTTGAAAATGTGTCTCATTGCATTGTATAGATGGGAAAATGAGAAGAATTTGCTTCTTAACAACAACCGATTCCAAAAGAGTATGAACTGCTTTTGAATAGACAAACATGGCTCTCTCATTTGACAAAATGCAATCAATTGAAAAAGAAAATACTGAAGGGAGTGCCAATCAAAAGTCTACAATTCTAATATATTAAAACTTCAAATCTATTAAAAAAAATTTCTTTCCTGTTTTAACAAAAGAAGCAACATTAAGACACAAACTTATGGATACAACATGAAGATACAGTTGGCTCATTGCACAGTAACAAAGCAAGAGAAGAGTTACGGAAAAATGACAATTGACATAGCTTGAACAATAACTTCTGGCCCAATCCAACAATTTTGCATTTTTTGGAAAATATTCACCCACATCTTACTAATAAAACTCACAAAAAGTTTCCTTGCTAACATTGTTGTTCAGATATTGCAAACATAACGGGGGGAAATCTACCTTGAAAAAACCAAGGAGAATAGAGACTCAGGTTGCATCAGATGCAGTGGAGAATCCTGCACTCTACATATTGGATTCGGTTACAATTTCATCAAACTTCCACTAGTGACAGGTAATAAATAGATCATATGAATTTGTGTTATATAATACCTGAAGGATTGATCCAGCATACTGAAGCACATTTGGTTGCCCTGTGATCTGTCACAAATTTCAGTGTGAATACAATGAAAATCTGGGAACTATGATGATTTTTTACTATTTTACTTGAGCAGTTGTTATGATGATTTTTACTATTTTATTTGAGCAGTTGCTATACCTGTTGAAACAAGACCAATCCTACACCAATGGTAAGGGCTTTCAAGCATTTTCTCTGAATATTTCTCCAAAAATAACCTCTTTTTCTTCACCCACATAAGCTCAGCCAGAATTTCATCCACTTGCCGATGAGCTGATTCATCAACAGCTTGACCTCGAAGACGGCACAGACAATGAATTGCGGTGCTTTTCAACTCCTCTCCATCCCCTTTTCCCTGTATAGCACATAAAAGTAGCCATCTATGAGAAGCTAGGAGCAACACATTCCAATTCCCATGATTACTGCCAAAGGACTACTAACTCCAAATGTGAAAAAGAGAGACACTTGGGACAAGGGATGGTGAAAGACGCCGTTTTGAACAAACCCCACAAATCAAAAGGGAAGAAAACATCAGCGTCACGGTTTCAAGTTACAACTGACTTGGAACAATAAAATCCTACCTTTGTTAGAACTCACCAAATCATGAAGCAGCTTCTGATTGCACGAAGGAGGCTGACGGCGAGACTCGAAGCAAGAAGACGACGAGCCCCAAGACCTGCTGCTTCTGCCGCCGGCGACGAAGAGCGCAACAAAGCGCCCGACTATGTGCAAGACGATGACGACACAGATAGCAACGGCGACGTCACGGTGAGAGAGATGAGAGAGACCGAGCTCCAGGGGGAGAGAGACACGAAGAGGAGTGAAGAACATGAGAAGATGAAGAGGTCTCTGAAACTCAGATTTCACAAACAATTTTTTTTTTTGTTTTTTAGATATATTTTTGTTTTGTTGTTTAAATTATTTAAAAATATAAAATTAGGATAGGATGAATTCTAAAATTCAATTGATTTAGAAAGGTATTTTTATCTAATTAAATAGAATAAGAATGTTTAAGTCTTTTTTATAAAATTAAATAAAAGATATTTTTTATTTTTATTTAATTAAAAAGATGTTTTAGTAAAAGTGGTGATATAATATATATTTTAAACAAAATAAATTAAATGCTGATGTAGAAAATAAATTTCACATGACCTTGTTTGGGTAATAAAGTGGTAAAATTTATTTTTCACATCAGCATTTAAATCAATAATCAATATTTACAACTTGAGTAAGACTACTTAAAAGTAATAGTATCTTAAAGTCTTAGCTGTTGATATAACTATAAAGTACATGCTAATAACATGATTTGGTTGAAATTTTTGTTATGACAGTTCCAAATGTTTACATAATCTTCTAGAGTTTCTATCAGTCTCCTATTAAACCAATACCTATGGTACACTATACTACTATCCCTATTATCACTTCGTTCATTGTTGAGACTCTTGGTTATGAGGGCAAGGCATTTTTGATTCTCCTCTTATCCATAAAAGATTGAGTTCACCTCTCTTCTTTTCCAATAATAAAAATGTGCCTGCATTTGAAGAAAACCAATATTAATAGTAATAATAATAATAATAGTACTACCCTTCCAATATTAATATTTTATACACATATTAACACCTTAATTCTGCCATTGGAGTGAACTATACGTATCACGTCCAATGCCCCGCATAGTAGGATGCATGATATGCATCCCCTTATACTATTCTTCATTATTAAAGCTAAACTCTTGTGTAATTACTTAAAGAAACTCTTAAAAAAAGCTTGAATCCGCTTGTGGGATTAGGCGATATAGATATCAGAGAATAAATTTTAAGGTAAGACTGGTTTTTTCTTAGGTGATCAGGTAAAGTTTAATAGTTCCAAGCTAAACGTACTAAATCAATTAGCTTTCCAAACCAAAGTAGCGGACTTAGCACACGGTGCTTAAAGTTGATGTATGATAAAAAAAACCTCCATTTCCTTGGAGAAGAAGATGGGAAAGCTATAAGATAGAATCTGCACGTATTTTGGAGAAGAAGATGCAACCGCATAATGTTAAACTAAAATATATATAGAAAAAGAATTAGCTAAAAAAAGATGCAGGTCACATAAAGAGAAAGAGAGAGAGAGAAAAAGGGAATGGGAATGGCCGAATGAGAATGGGCTTTTCAAAGTTTACTTTTACTCTTTTGTTAGTGTTACTCATCCTATAAACTATAAAGTTCTTGTTGCTTCCATCACTCCACATTTATACCATAATAATAATAATAATAATAATAATAATAATAATAATAATAATAATAATAATAATAATAATAATAATAATAATAATAATAATAATAATACCCTTCCAATATTAATATTTTATACACATATTAACACCTTACTTTATATTCCTATACATTTTTCGTATAGAAAATTTTTAAACATTTTTAAAATATTAATATAATTTTAATTGTTAATGTCAATTAATAAATAATGTATACTTTTTATAATTAAAATTAATGGTTAAAATTGCTAATACATATATATTTTAAAAATATTTAAAATTTTTTCTATCATATAATATAATCATCATAACAAAGTTTATCTCTTCTTCTAAATAATCACATAATATAATTATATATAAAGTTTAACTTAATTTCACATAAACCATATATATAGTCAAATTAACAAAAGTGTAGCCCTAACTATTTTAACTAGAAGTGATACAAATATAAATATATTTAATTAAAAATTTAATTTTGATATATTTTTATAGAAAATTTTGGCTAATTATGACTGAAAATTTTTTGTTACCAAATTTTTTTCCATCACAATATATAGTGTGAGTGAGGATGCTAAATTCAAAATAAACGGCATTTATACTTAAAATCTTATCGTAACGGATAAGGTTAAAAGGAATTCTAACTGTATTGAAAGAAAACCTAATAAATTAATACATGGAGAGATCATTTTTATTTTCTCACAAAATCTTAAGAGTAATAGAAAATATGAAAATTTAAAAAATTAAAAACTCTAATTAAAAGTGAACTGATTATAAAACCTATTGCACAGAGACAATCTTAAAAATGGAATCCGAGATATGATGCTTAAATAAGTCAAACAAAACCACTTGTGCCCGCTTGGACATTGTACTTTGGAGGACTTGGAAGAGTCAAAATTGTTGAATTGTCCTCAATAACCTCTGGTGAGCTTATTACAAAATACTATTTTTTTTGTAACAATTTTAAATTTGATACAAATTTTTTGTTACAAATGTTCTATTTTCTTGTAGTGTCTGTTGGTGTTGCCTAAATTATTTCTTTATCAATAATAGACTTACCATTGTAATTATTTTTTAGTGAGAGTACATAAAGAGTATATATAAGATGTAATAATTCAACAAATATTTTTTAAGAGAATTTTTCATTCTCTTCAAAAAAAAATTTCTGTTCCACTACCAATTCTCTCTAACATTAGTTTGCTATGAGAAGATCAACCCCTTTTTTGAATGTTTTAAATTTCTATGTCTTCCACGTATAAGTCAAATAACCTTTCGTCATGGTTCATGATGTTTTGTGCCGTCATCCTTCCACAAATCTTATTCGTCAGCTTGATGGATGGTAACATAATTTTGTAATGCTGTTCGAATAACTCATGAATAGCCCTGAAGTGAGTTTGGCTCTCCAGTTTGGGTTTGGTGAAAATCTAAGTATTGCATACAATTTGTAAAATTTTACAATGCTTTTGTTTGAAGAATATTGATCTGGATAGTCTTTTTCTTCATAGTGGTATACTCTAGACAATGCTGGATGTTTATTTTCTTTAAATACCCATCGTGGATATGAATTGGCAATATAATGACAAACTAGATTTAGAACTCGCCCATTTCTATATATCAGCCAATAGACCGTGTCCAGGAATTGAATTCTCTTGGGGACACTCCAAAAGAGAATTAGATTCATCCCCCACCTTATTGTTAAGGAGGTAAGTGTCCCTTGTCTATATTTTGTTTGGAGAAAATTCAGTTGATAATAGCATAGTTTTTGAACTTCAATAATTTTAGGCTTGTTACCCGCTCCAAAAGGAAGGTTAATATTTGTTGAGTTATTACAACATTCCCTTAGAAAATTTTTTTTGAAGAGAATGAAAAATTTTCTTAGAAAATATTTGTTGAGTTATTACACCTTATATACTATGTACTCTTTATGTACTCTCACTAAAAAATAATTATAATGGTAAGCCTATCATTGATAAAGAAATAATTTAGGTAACAGCTGACAAGGTCATTAAGGAAGTCTTTGTAGCGGCATCGATAATGTTAATCGAATTCTCCAACATCTATAATCCGATCCAAAAACGGCTAAGGCATCCGACTAGGTTGCCTCCAAAGGCGTAGCCGATGTTTGCGGCAAAGCCAATTATCAAAAAAGTTATAGTGACGACAATGGCACCCACAAAGATGAAATGACAGTGCCACCCAAGTTTTCAGGTTGCTCGTTTGCTGTAATAACTAAGGATGGGATGGATAACAGAGCTAGAAACGGCACATCTATCAAGTACTCCGAGGATCACGTAGCCTGGTATTAGCCATGCTATTTGGATAGCGTTGACAAGGTGGATCCCGACGGCCATAGATGCCAGTGTTTAGGGATGGTTCTGAAAATAGTTTAGTATATTTGTCTTGATAGATTAGTTAGCTTTTATATCAGTATAAAAAATATTTTCAAATAGATAAAATAAATTACACAAAGTAATGATATTTACTTAGCTCTAATTAATATATAAGTTATACATTTAATGAATATATTCTTACCTTCGTAAACCCAATTGCAAAATTGAGAGGTAATCCTGAAAATTTTCAACATGAAAAATGCTTTAGTATGTGAGACGGGGTAAGCAAGAATTCGTTCTTGAGAAAATCCTCTCTGGTAGGACTAAAATATTACAATAACATAATATAAAACTATGCAATGTAAACATTCTTGTTAAAAAAAATAAATTAAAAGTAATAAATAAAATAAACAAACATTCTTGTTTTACTTAAAAACATTTAGTATCAAGATAGTGGTGCTAAGCCACTGTTTCTACTAACCAGAACAATTAACATGATTTTATACCTATAGCACATTTCAAAAAGCTAAGCAGGATAAAACAAATGCTGTGAAATGATTTCATAAACAAAGATTAGTTTTAGCAAGGTAGATTATAAGTTTATATTTCAGTATCATCTTAATTAACTTTATTGATTGTCAAATATTATATTAATATAAATAAAATATTGTATCCATAAATTAAGTATATTCTAAATTCTATTCTAAACCAGCTTTATTGAATCTAAATAAGAGAACAATACAAGAAATTACATCTAATAGAAATCATCGATGGAGAGAGCAATTTTTTTAACCCCTTCTAATTGCGTATGGTTGCGTCGTAGAAGGCAGTAAAAAAAATGGCTATTTCACTGCTCACGGCGGCCGCCACTGCACATACCAAAAGGCAGGAAGGTTTTCACCTCCAAATATGTTGTTCCTTGGCAAGCTTATTGTTGCCACTGTAATCTGCATACATTATACATACATACATCTTGTTGGCTAATTCAGTTATTCTAAATAAAATTTATTTTAGGGGTAATTTTAGAAATAGTTTAGTATATTTGTCCTAATAGATTAATTAGATTTTATATCAGTATTAAAGATATTTTCAAATAGATATCATAAATGACACAAAGTAAGGATATTTACTTGCTCTAATTAATATATAAGTTATACATTTAATAAATATATTCTGACCTTCGAAACTCTAATTACAAGATTGAGAGGTATCCTTGAAATTTTCCATCATGAAAAATGCTTGAGTTTGTGAGACCTAGTAAGCAAGAATTCTTCCTGAAAGTTTTTTGATTTTCTTGAGAACATCCTCTCAAGTAGGACTAAAATAATACAATAACATAATATCAAAACTATATAATGTAAACATTTTTGTTTATAAACTTATCTAAAGACAATAAATAAAATAAACAAACAATTTTGTTTTACTTAAAAATGTCTAGTGTCAGGATAGTGGTGCTAAGCCAAAGTTTCTACTAGCCAGAAGAATTAACATGATTTTATACCTATAACACGTTTCAAAAAGCTAATCAAGGTAAAACAAATGCTATGAAAAGATTTTATAAACAAATGTTAGTTTGAGAAATTGAGATTATAAGCTTATAGTTTAGTATCATCTTAATTATCTTTATTGATTATCTAAATATAATATTAAGGTAAAAAAATATTGTATCCATAAATTAAGTATATTTTAAACTCAATTTTAAACAAGATTCATTGAATCTAAATAAGAGAACACAAGAAAATATACTTATTGAAAACCACCGATGGAAAGAACAGTTTTTTTAGCCGCTTCTAATTGCGAATGGTTGTGTCGTAAAAAACAGCCAAAAAATGATTATGCTGCCATTTACGGAAGAAGAAAAGGTATCAGAATACAAAAGAAGAAAAATTGGGATTGAGAGTGGTGGAAAGAGAGAAAAAGTGGTAACTAGTAACAGAGATTATTACAAAATATCTAGAAATAAGACTTTTAGAAATAAAATTCTAGTAAGTTGGCTTCGAACATGCCTGAAAAAATAAGTATGATCCCCTTTCTTGTTCTCTTAAAAAGAAAGTATAAGTTGGCTCCGATCATGCCTGAAAAAACAGGTACCATCCCTCTTTTAAAAAAAGTTTCAATTTTTGCCAATTGTGAATTTAAAAAAAAAAATTTAAGTTTTGGTGTTTGCGAAAAATAAAAATTAGTTTGCAAAAAATGAAAATTATCAAACTTTGATAATTAAACTGACATATTGAAACTCATATTAATAATTAACTAATAGTAAAAAGATAATGAATTTTGATAATTCTATAATATTTTTAAAGAGGTAAATATCAAATCGTTATTCGAAAGGTTTTGACGCTGACAAAATGGTATTTGATCTTTGTTATTGACAAAATGATTCTTGAAAGATTTTAAAATTTGACGAAAACGACTAACCGTTAATTGAGTTACCTGGAGTTAAGATTTAAAGGTGACATGTCAGTTAACAATTATAATAATTACAAAATTTACTCACTTTTAATTTTTATAATTTTAAAAACACCCCAATTTTAATTTTTTAAAAAACTCTAATCCCCTTTCTTCTAAAACTCTCATCTCTTCCCCTTCCTCATCATTATCCACCAATTTTCTTTTCCAATTAAATCCTCTTCATTTTTATTGGTTGCTGCCTTTACCTTCTTTCTTCTTCTTACTCTTCTAACCAAAGATGCTTCTCTAATACTCAATTCCTTCTTCTCAAGACTCAACTCCTTTTTTATTTCTCATTTTTTTTCTCATATGCCATTAGCTCCTCCAAAAGCTTCTCCACCTCGTAGCTTTTCTTCTTCTCTTGATGTTGTTGATCACCACTTGACCCACCTGCCACCTCCGATGACAAACCAGAACCAAACTCATACTCAGAATTATCATCAACACAACTCACAAATGGATCTGCGTTGATGGCACCATCAACACCAATAGCTCCTCCATGATTCAGATCGTAACCAAACTCTAAGTTGAGGTTCAGAGTCGTTACCTGGTTGTTCATGTTGTTGTTGGCATCACCATATTGATAAAGAGGAGGATGATTACTCGATCTTCAAATGGGAGGAGGAAGAAGGTTTGGAATAATGTTACGAGGTTGTTGAATGAAGTGCTCGTCATCCTCGTTGAAAAAGTTTACTTTAACTTTTTTTTCGGGAATTTTATGAGCTTCTCTGTCTAGGCCATGACAGCTTCTTTGGTGGCGTTGAAGGTTCCAAGCCAAATGCAAACACCTTTTCTTAGATCACGAATCTCCGCCGTCCATTTTCCTTCTTCGCACACCTTCCCAATCACAAACTGAACCATTGTCTCAAGAACACGGGATCTTCCATGCGATACCTCTACAGCAGATTTCACCTCTTCTGTCGCTATCACCACCCCCACCACAACCACAACTATAACCATAGCCTTGTTAATCACTACCTGATTCTCAAAAATGGCATCGTTGAGAGAAAAAAGAAGAAAAAAGGAGATTAGGGTTTTAGAAAATGATGATGATTTAGAAAATGAGATAAGAGTTTTAGGGAAAAAAAAAGAGGATTAGAGTTTTAAAAAAATTGAAATTGGAGTGTTTTTAAAATTAAAAAATTAAAAGTGAATAAATTTTGTAATTATTATAATTATTAACTGACACGTTACTTTTAAATTTTAACTGCAGATAATTCAATTGGCAGTTAGTCACTTTTATTAAATTTTAAAATTTTTTGGAGATCATTTTGTCAATAACAAAGATCAAGTACCATTTTATTAACGTCAGAATTTTGCGATACTAATTTAATATTTACCTCTACTTTTAAAAGAGAAATGAGATGAAAATAAAATTTGAGAAATGAAAAAAAGCACATGTGCATGATAGTGGGACCCTTTGTTGAGTGATAGGTGTGATCAGTTATCCATATTTGTGATGATGTGTACACTATCCTCAATTGTAAGGATTTACTTGTAATTTTAAAATTTCACAACACGTGTAATGCACTCTCCAATCACAACCTTTTTCTTCTCCCTAACCATCCAACCTAGTTGGAAACACGACCATCTATCAGAAATTCAGAATCCACACTGTTTCTTTTATCCTAACACAATTCATCAGTGATCAATTAATATCATCTCTTCTTGAATCTCTCTCATAACTCAAATTTTCCAAGGTATTCACATGCTTCATTGTATTTATTTTAGTTGCTTAGAGCTTTAGACAAATAATGGAAGTTGGCCTATAATTGTACTCTAAGCACACTTCATATTTTCTTGTTTTGCTACTGAGAAAGCTTGAGGGGAAAAAATAGTATAAAGGAAGTCATTTGTGTAATGAAAAATATAATTTGCATTCCTCTTTTTTTTTTTTTCTAATTTTTTCCTTTTTAATTTCTTTTTCGCTTTCATTTTTCTTTTTTCAATGTTAGTTTGCATGTGCCTGTATATGAACAAGAAACTGAGCTATTGAAGATGAATACCATGTCACTCACAAGAGGGAATTATTATATGGATGGAAGATTGCTTATTGAAGAACATGGAATTGAGTCAGCAAATCAATGTGTTGGAAAAGATTTTCTTGGAGGTTCAAGGGCAATTTGCATTTGGCCAAAATATTTAACTAGTTCAAGGAATAATACTAATACTAATACCAATAACAATGGTAAGTGGCAAAGGTTCAATGTAGCTGCAAAGATTAGAAAGGGAAGGAAGCATGATTATCCTTGGCCTGATAAGATGGATCCAAATATCAGTAGTGGATACTTGACTTACCTTTCTCACTTTAAGCCTCTGGCTGAGAAACCTAAACCTGTCACACTTGATTTTGAGAAACCACTTGTTGATCTAGAGAAAAAGATTATAGAGGTAATAATTAAGGAAAGAAGATCTCATTTTTAGTAGAGCAATATAATTTGATGAATTATTTGTATCATGCAAGTTTACGCTTAAAAACTTTGTCGAATCTTCATGACAGGTACGTAATATGGCAGATGACACCGGCTTAGACTTCAGCAATCAAATTGAGGCTTTGGAAAGCAAATATCAACAGGTAAATGGAAACATGTTTTATGTTGTTAGATTATTAGATCTTTGTATGAGATGTCTTAGGGTTTAATCATGACTTTGGTACCTTCTTGTATTTCTTCAGCTTCAATTGATTTCAATTTAAAATTGAATGTTATGAGGAATGCAGTAACTGAAACCAACATCAAAAGTACCATGGACTTATAATATATGAAATAAAAAACATTACCTTATTCAGCAGAGTGTTTAGCTTTCTGTCAAATTTCATTGATATGGGTAATTTAGTTAAAGTTACTGAAGACAGACCTAGCATAGATCTTGGTGCTGCAAACTATGCAGCTCATACTATACTAGGGACAAAACCAATGGCCAAATTTCGTCGGTATATCTGTCGATAAATAACTCATCGGCAGAATATCTTTCTGTAAGTTCCTTGTTTGTTAGTAGTGAAACTTCTAACACAAGGAATTTCATATATTGACACAACTTCAAGATTGTCCTAATTCCAAATTTCTTTTTAAGTTGAAAACAGGCTTTGAAAGATCTATACACACACTTAACACCATTCCAACGGTTGATGATTGCACGACATCCAAATAGGCCAACAGTTCTTGATCATATACTTAACATCACAGAGAAGGTATATCAGAGGCTTGTTTGGTTTCTGTTTTCAATTTCTTTTCTTACTTTTATAGAAAATTTCCCACTTATATTTTCTATGTTAATTTTGGAACCTTTTAGTGGGTAGAGCTTCATGGCGATCGAGCAGGCTACGATGATCCAGCTATTGTGACTGGTTTAGGGACTATGGATGGTAAAAGTTACATGTTCATAGGCCATCAGAAAGGTAGGAACACAAAGGAAAATATTACTCGGAACTTTGCAATGCCAACTCCTCATGGGTATGCTTCATCTTTCAATTGATTACACTCTACACCAAATAGTTATAAAAATAAAGAATTTAAACAATGATGTTTTATGAAAATTTAAGTCGTTTTATGACCTCCTCCAAGATTAATGGATATTGAGTAATATCGCTTAATCACAGGAAGTTCAGTGTAATCTATCCTCTTTGTTTTGAAGACTAATCAGCCTTCATGATTGTTGTTTTTGAAACAGTTACCGGAAAGCTTTGCGCATGATGAAATATGCAAATCACCATAAATTCCCTATAATTACATTTGTGGACACTCCTGGTGCCTATGCTGATCTAAAGTCTGAGGAACTTGGTCAAGTGTGTGTGTGCACATTCTTTTTCTTTTCCATTAACCTTGAGAATTAGATTATTAGTACATAGTTTAATTTACTTCACATAATGTACATATGCTTGTGCAGGGTGAAGCAATAGCCCATAATTTGAGGACAATGTTTGGTCTCAAGGTACCTATACTAACAGTTGTAACCGGCGAAGGTGGTTCAGGTGGGGCACTTGCCATTGCTTGTGCCAATAAATTGTTCATGCTTGAGAATTCTGCCTTTTATGTAGCAAGGTAATTATATTAATTTCGCCCTTCTTTTTGAAAAAAAAAATCACATATATGTTGAATATTTTCTAGTGTTTGTTGATGAACTTCTATCATCTAGCCCTGAAGCTTGTGCTGCAATATTGTGGAAATCTTCCAAAGCTGCTCCTAAGGTAATGAATTTGAATAAGTTCTGGTTTTTGGCTTACTTTGAATATCTGAGCAATTTTGTAGTGACTTTAGTTAGTTTTGTATAGGCTGCTGAAAAGCTAAGAATTACAGCTCAAGAACATTATAGACTTGGAATTGCTGATGGTGTTATTCCTGTAAGCAAATTGAAAATCCCTGCTAGAGATTTTGTCTCATGACCTTCTTTGTGTTTTGAGTTTTGAAATGATGTTAGTACTATGATCTTCATATAGGAACCATTAGGTGGTGCACATGTTGATCCTACTTGGACTTCTCAGCAAATTCAGCTTACACTCACTCAGGCCATGGAGGTAATTAATAAAAATAATCTCATCTTTGTGAACATGTGATTGCATTTTCTTCTAAATCAAGAAATCATCAAGAAAATTTGTGGAATTAAGGTTGTGCATGAAAACTGTCTCAAAACAAGATATACAGAAAAATGTGCAAATCTTTTCATAGGACAAAGACATGTTTGTTTTCAAATTATTCACTTTCTTTGTATTTGCTCATTTGATCTAGTGGAAAAAGATTTGGTTGTTTTTGTTGTTCTTATCTACCAATTATGCAAACATTGAAATTATTTGCAATAGGAGCTGACCAAAATGAATGAAGAAGAGTTGCTTCGCCATAGACATCTCAAGTTCCGGTCGATTGGAGGATTCCAAGAAGGCATACCTGTGGAGCCAGAGAGGAAGAGAAACATGAAGCCGTCCGATGTAAACTCGTCCACTCTTACTGATATCGAGTCAGAGCTCCAAACTCTGAGAAAGCAAATTTTAGAATCAAAGGGACCAACTGATCCTATCACGAACGAATCGATTCAGAAGCTTGTAAAAGAAGTAGATGAGGAGATCACCAAAGCAATCATTTCAATGGGGCTAGCAGAGAAAGTTCAATCAGTAAGAATGGAGTTATCTAAGAACTCAAACCAACCTCTTAGTACTAACATGGAGGAAAAAGTGGACAGAATCATGGAAGAGATAAATATGAAGATGGCGCAGCCGGGAGCATATCTAGGACTAAAACAGAAGCTTAAGAAGCTAGACACTATAAATAGTTTCATAGAGATGAAAGTAAAACAAGAGAAACTAAGAAAAGAGCTCAACGAGAAACTCTCGGCCGATACCAAGGCGAAGATTGCAAGCCTGATGGATGCTCAGGAAAGGATACCGGATCATGAATTGGTAGAGAAAGCAATGGAAGTTCAGAGAGAGTTGGAAGAGGTTTTGAAATCAACTAACTTGGAAATTGTTGGAGTGATGAAGAAGAATGTGGAAACTCCACCAGCAGATATAAAACAGAAGATTGTAGAGTTGAACAATGAGATCATTGGTGAAATTGATAGGGTGGTGAATGCAGAAGAAGGCCTTAAGGATCAAATTAAGGAACTGGAGAATATGATAGCACAAGGCTTGGATTCTAAGGATGCTGAGAAGATGGAAGCCGGGATAAAAGAGCGAATCCTCGCTGCGTTGGATGCTGCTGGAGTGAAGGAAAAGATTGAGAGAATGAAGGAGGAGGTAGAATCTTTGTCCATGGCAGGTTTTGAGGACAAGATTGGTGTGGAAAATGGTAGATGCTAAAGCAAGAATTGAGTCATGATCATGTGTTTTTATGTCTAAATTATCATCTTAGTCAATATTGTAGAAATGAAGGGGTTAAATAACATCTTGAGTTGCACATATATATACACCTGTTTATGCATATCAGTCTCATTAGATAGTTTTGGATTCAACCTTATGCATTTTCAAGTTGAAAATTTGTTAAGTGAAAAGTAAAATTGGATAAAGAGTAAATTTTTTTACTAAATTTATAAAGAACTTGTGCATTGCACATAATAATTTTTTTTGTTGGAATTTTTCTTTACTAAAAAAAAATCTTCATTCTTCACCAATAGCATTTAGGGGTGGCAATACCACCCGAACCCGCGGGTACCCATTCCGTCCCTATCCGTTCGGGGCGGGTTTTTGGGAGGGCGGGGCGGGGTCGGGTTTAGGTAATACCCGCCCCTACCCGTCCCACTATATATATATATATAATTTTAATATATAATATGTACAATATATTTAAAATAATTAGTAAATGATTAATAATATTGTATCATATTTAAATTTTTATTTTAATTTATGTTATGTATGTGATGATAGTTGTATAAATTTTAAAATTTAATTTTATTTATTAAATTTTAATAATTATAGGGGCGGATAGGGGCGGGACGGATACCCACAGGAGCGGGTTAGGATTTAACATTTTACTATCCACATATTGAAACAGAACGAATTCTATGCGGGTTGTTGTACTGCGAAGCAGTTCGGATAGAGCAAAAACCTGCCCCAATACCACCCCTAATAGCATTTCCCTCTCAAGTTATGGTCTTTGTGAATTTTCATCAGCACCATATGCATGATTCACTATGCTATCTTGTTTCTACATTTCTTATATCAAATATTTCACTTCCAAATTTTTTATTATTTATTATTATTCCTTTTCCAAATCAGTAATATATTCTTACCTTAGAAACACCTTTTTTTAAGGAAAAAAATGCAAATGATAGACCATTATGTTAAATATTTATTAAATTAAAAGAATGTTTAAATAAGTTTTTTTTTTTATTTTTATAAATATATTTATTAATCTTAGTCTTATTAGTAGAGATGTTAAATATTAATTTATTACATTATTTAACTTATTTAACAAAATAAATTCTAAAAATAGACTATTTTCAAATTTTACTAATTAAGACAAAAAAGATAATCAATCAATAAGACCAAAGCCCATTTGAAGCCTAAGTCCCTAACCTATCAAATGCCGAATAAAAAAAAAAGAAAAGAAAATCACACTCTCTCTCTCTCTCTCTCTCTCTCTCTCTCTTCGAATTCTTCATCATTTCAACAAATCATCTCTCTCCTCCGATCAAAACTCAAAATCAAAATCAAACCTTTCAACTCTTCGCTGCTTACTAGATCTGTGTACAATAACAACACCACCACCGAAGAAAAAAGAACCATTTCCCCCTCCTCAAACCACCGGAAACCAAACCCTAAACTACCCAATTTTTTTTCGTTGGGTCCGCTTTCTTGTATGATTCGTTGAAAGTAAAAAAAAACTTCCAGATTTTCTTCGCAGATTTTGTTAGTTTAGGTTTGAATTGAAACCTCATTTCCATTAGAAAAGAAAAAAACCCGTAAAGGGTTCGGCATCCAATATCTCAGCGATCCAGAGGATAGAAAACCCTAGCTTCGTAGTTTTAGAGAGAGCACAGATTCTTGTAAATTCTTTTTTCGTGTAGTGAAAATTCTTCTTTTTTCTTTTCCCTCTTGTTTGTGGGTTTGAAATTTGGTGGTGATGAACAACAATAGAGCGCGGTACCCACCTGGGATCGGATTAGGTCGTGGAAATGGTGGTTTCAACACTGGGTTTCAACCAAGGCCACCTCAACAACAGTATGTGCAAAGGCACATGGTTCAGCAGCAGCATCCTCAGCACTATCAGCACTATCAGCAGAATCAGCAACAGCATCAACAGCAGCAGCAACAACAACAACAACAGCAACAACAGTGGTTGAGAAGGACCCAATTGGGTGGCGGTGGAAGTAATGACAATAACGTTGTTGAGGAGGTTGAGAAGACCGTACAGTCTGAAGCCGTGGACTCAAGGTTGTATTTTGATGCTTTCTTTGTGTAATTTGTGTTTTCGTACTTGCCCATATTTATTTATGAAGTTATTTGTATTTACTTTCTCAAATACCAGATTTTGTGTATTTCGGTGTATGCATTCTCTGTGGACATGTATTTGTGTTGTTTGATCCATGTGACTGATTCCATTCTGTGGGAAAAGGTGGTTGTTGGTGGTGATGATGTGTACTTCATTTTGAAGAGGTTAATGAGTGCAGTTTGTAGGTTAATGAGTGCTAGAGTTATTGGCTAGAACGTAGGTTAGGATTTTATTGATGTTAGTCACTCTTTTGAGTGGGTGATAGCCAAACAGTGATTTAGAATATGTGCTGAATGATAGGAATAGCAGTGAGGCAATCTTCTTATATATGATATTTGTGATTAATGTTTGTTGATGCTGTACACCTATTATTTAGACAGCTCGAGTATTTTCAGCTCAAGTTTTCTTCATTTCAATGGCGAAACCAGCATGCTACCTTGGATGCTAATTTAATTTGCTGGTTTATCTACTATAGTTACTTTTGGTTTTGCTGCTACTTTCTATTTGGTGAAGACTTGAGTCATGCTAATAGAATTATGTGATTGGAATATTTCGTGTAATATGGAAATTTGAAAGATGATGTCTTAAATGGGCGTAGAACATCAACTTTGATTACTAAACGAAATTTTTTATTGTCTAACATAACCAAAATTTTGTTGATATTCTGTTGCAAAATGTTTTATGATAAGGAGTGACATTTTCTTTCCTCTTTCTTTTGGTTGGATGAAGCTATAACACCTTTTGTTGCCTAAGGAAAAATGTGTTCTAATATTGTGAGGTCCTCAATTTGATTTCCTTTATTTAGTTCACAAGATTGGAAGGCAAGATTAAAGGTTCCACCGCCTGATACACGCTATAAGACTGAGGTATGATAATGAAAAGATTAAACTATTATCTTATGCTCTAAGTGATTGGTTATATGAAATATGGATTATTTTTTATCATATTTTGTTTGAGATATAAACTTTGTTTTTCCCTTTGAGATCCTTGAAGTGGTGCAACTATATATATATATATATATGATCTGGGGAATTTAGTTCATTATGTTGATTAATGCACCATTTTATGTACCCTGTGCTCTTTTTGGCATTTGAGATTGCCATCTTTCAGTACTTAGACATAGACTTTAAAATACAGCCATACATGCAAAACGTACAAACTGCATTTGCTATAACTTCCTTTGCAAGTTCTATTCTTTGTAAATGGTGAAATGGCATTTAATTTGGTGACTGTGTTAATTGTTTAAACATTTTATTCATGGGGTTCGGAGTTTTCATTTTTGTTGGATTTATGGGCACTAGGATCCACGCTTTGTACTTTTAGCTTCAATTTAGTACTTTTTGAAGAAAAAAATTTGAAGTTAGTAATTATAGATTAACAACAAATTATATATTTATATCCCGATCTTCATTTTATTACAGGATGTAACGGCAACTAAAGGAAATGAATTCGAGGATTACTTTTTGAAGCGTGAGCTGCTCATGGGAATATATGAGAAGGGTTTTGAGAGACCTTCACCAATCCAAGAAGAAAGCATTCCAATTGCTCTTACTGGCAGTGACATTCTTGCAAGGGCTAAGAATGGAACAGGCAAAACAGCTGCATTTTGTATTCCTGCATTGGAAAAAATTGATCAAGATAATAATGTTATTCAAGGTATGACTTTTTTACCATCAGCATTTAACAAGATGCGCTCTCATTGAAATTTTGTTTGTTCATTTTTTGTAATTCTTTCTGTATACTTTTGCTTCTTCCAAGCACTGAATTTGTCGTTAAAACTGGGAGAGAAGATAGGAAGGTTCCAGCAAGTTATATTTTTTTTCTAAATGTTCACTTTTCAGCTTTTTGATTAGATGAAGATGCAAAAGATCCGTAGAACTGCTTTATTTCAATTAAACTTATTGAAATTCCTGTATGATTTCACTGATTTCTGGTTTGTAAGTTGTTGTTGCACTTGAAAAGTAATGTAGTAATGAAACAAGGCATTGATGGATTTTGGTTGCCCAAAAAAAGAAAGAAAAGTAAAGGATATGTTTGATTGCATTGTTGATGCATGATTTGATTCTTCGTTATTCTTTAGTTCATGGCTAATGTGTTTTTGATTGAGTATTGATGTTATATTCTGGTAGTAAATTTGGATTTGTTCTATGATGCAGTTGTTATATTGGTCCCAACCAGAGAATTGGCCTTGCAGACTTCTCAAGTGTGTAAAGAACTCGGAAAACATTTGAAAATTCAGGTTATGGTAACCACTGGTGGTACCAGCCTAAAAGATGACATTATGCGTTTATATCAACCAGTTCATTTGCTGGTTGGAACTCCAGGAAGAATTTTGGATCTTGCAAAGAAGGGCGTTTGTGTTTTGAAAGATTGCTCTATGCTAGTTATGGATGAGGTAATGAGTTCACCTGAAACGTATTAGATTATATAGTATCTCGGGGATAATCCTTAACTGTTTGAAAATGTTGTATATTAAAGGAGAGTAGGAGATTTAGGAAGATGACGGTAAAAAATGATTTATGTTGATAGAAGGTATTGTCCTCTACATAGGTTCAGCCTGATCCACTAGGTTCTCTGATACCTGTTTATTGCATCTGGGGTTTTTGTCATAAATATTCACTTATCAGTAATCTCAGATTTTTCCTTTGCATTTCATTGTGGTACTTTTAACATCAGCCCGGTAATTCAATTTTATCTATTGAAGCTCTATGCTGTTCTCTTTTTCAGGCTGATAAGCTTCTGTCCCCGGAGTTCCAACCTTCAATAGAGCAGCTGATTCAATTTCTTCCTCCAACCCGTCAAATCCTGATGTTTTCTGCAACATTTCCTGTTACTGTAAAGGACTTCAAAGATAGATATCTTCGAAAGCCATATATCATTAATCTTATGGATGAGCTAACTCTGAAGGGTATCACACAGTATTATGCATTTGTGGAAGAGAGACAGAAAGTCCACTGCCTAAATACTCTTTTCTCTAAGGTATGTGCTATCTATGTCAATACTGGATTTTCCCAATTTTACCAGCTGTGAATTTATTAACAAGTCAACAATGTCAATATTTTACAGCTTCAAATAAACCAGTCAATCATCTTCTGTAATTCAGTGAATCGGGTTGAACTCCTTGCCAAGAAAATAACAGAACTTGGATATTCTTGTTTCTATATTCATGCAAAGATGTTGCAAGACCACCGTAACAGAGTATTTCACGATTTCCGCAATGGTGCATGCAGGAATCTTGTTTGTACTGGTATGTTGTTGGCATTATAGCATGCTTGCTAAAGTTAGCATAATTATTGAGTTCTTTGAGTTGAGTCAGGTTGATGCTTATCCTGCTTGATGTAGCCATCTAAAATATGCAAATTATTCCTGTGCCTGTTTACTTTATTTTCTTAGAATTATTATTAGTAGTTTTCATTTTTTTATGTTTTACATCAATTTTCATTGGTCGAGTCACTGATTATGTAAGAAAAACTGACAGTGGATGCTGATCCCTTGTTAATTATACCTTATCAGAAGTTGTTTTATTTTTCGAAGATAGATTGTCCTAACCATTTTTAAAAAAAATCTTGTATCAACCGCAGATCTTTTTACTAGAGGTATAGACATCCAAGCAGTCAACGTTGTTATTAACTTTGATTTTCCGAAGAACTCAGAAACCTATCTGCACAGGGTATACTTGATTTCTACTTTCTTCACTATATTGGTAGTGGTTCTTTCTACTCGTCCTTATTGATGTTCCTTTGATTTCAGGTTGGTCGTTCAGGAAGGTTTGGACACCTTGGTTTAGCAGTAAACTTGATTACATATGAGGATCGCTTCAATTTGTAAGTATTTAAGTTAGGTACGAAGCTAAGATATACTTTCTGCAGATTTCTGATTTGTTTCCATCAATTTGTGCAGATATAGGATTGAACAAGAGCTTGGCACTGAAATAAAACAAATTCCACCACATATTGATCAGGCTATATATTGCCGGTGAGTGGTGCTAAATACCTGTGTCGGACCCTCGACAGCGGTGAATAGTCATGGTGAGTACTTACAGTCTTGTTACTGAATTATCACTTCTGCAAATTGTTTTCATTGGAAACACCGATCCCACAAGAGAGTTGTTGATGTCAAAATTTCGGTTGTTTCTACTTTGTTCACCAATTTGTTGTCTGTGATTCAGTTATATTTTTCTGTTGTGTTGTTGATTGCTCTGCATGTATGTTTTTTACAGGTTTTAATGAAATATGAGGGTCGTTCAAGCACACGCGCATGATTTTAAATGTGTATATGCTATGAAAATTGTGGTATTGTCATTGTCAGACACTTCGATGAACGAACACTGTTTCGTTCATTTCTACTGTTGATACTTGAGAGCCCTGGGACATTATTAGGACCTTCAGGATGTTTAATGTTGACTTTTAAATGCCAGATAACATATGCAGATGTGTTTGTTACTAAATAGTATTTTTCGTTTTGTTTGACTTTCTTGGTAATCCCCTCAACTATATTTAGGAATGTACCATGTTATGAAGATGTCCCTTGGAATTCTACTATGCTATTGTGGATTTCCCTATAAGGTTCTTAGTGGTGGTTGATATTTCAACATAGTATGTTTACATTGAAGCATTGTTTGTTTCATGGTGATCCTGGTTTGTTTTGATTGCATTCATGGTGATGAATGCAAAGTTGTAGCAGCATTTTGTATCCAAGGTTATGCTATTTTAATTTTTCAATGTGGTTCACTTCACAATTAGTATTGCACAAGATAAGGTGCACATTTTGCATCTCCTTGTGGAAATTGTGAAGTTGCAAAATTCAATTTCATGGGTTATAAAATGGTTATTAGTTTCACGTGACATGCAATAGAAAACGATCATATCGGAATGTTGTAAACTTGTAATTGTTTGTATAATGAATTAGTCTTAGTACAAACAATGTGAAGTTTAGCAACGAAGATGGATGCTCATGTTTTTAACTAATGAATCTGATGTTACAAACATTAGCACAAAGGATAAGCGTGTGTTTATTTTTCTTATTTATATGGCATGATTTATTGAACCAAGTCAACCAACACAAAGGGAGAGGACAAAAGATTTTTTTTTTGGGTCAGTACCTGGTGCCAAACAAGGCCCAGATAAAATCACATAACCAATGCCCCGAACCGAACTGAACTTGATGGTTCAACATTTAACCTTAAGTTCTACCTTTGACAGAATCTGGCTGAGAAAATTAGAAACGAAAATGTTAGTTGAATATAAAAGAATGGTTTTTAAATTAATTATGATATATATTTGTATGTAAATATATTATTTATCTAATTTTTAATGTGTATTTTATATTTTAATTTGTATTTTTGTATGAATAATTAATTTTTTATTTATACTTAAGTATGATTGAACTAAAGATAAAGATGTAAAAATGACGGTCTTCTCGTACTCATCTAAGAAGTTGTGTGTTCGAGCCTTCCTATCTTTTGGTAAAAAAAAAAAGTGTAAGTTATTTATATAAATTTATTTTGTAAAGATAATCACTAAAATGTCTTATCTATACATAATATATTAATTTATTTAATTAAATATGTTAGATTATTTAATAAATTTTAATTAATGTATTTATATGAAAAATATTTTTATAAATAATAATTTTTTTTAACAGTTCAGTTAATTTCAAGAATTTTTGCTAGTAGGTATTATTTAAGAATACATACGTGAGTTTTTTTATAGACAAACTAATTATACATTAATATTTTTAAAAAATAAAAAATCTTACATTTTCTATAAATAAGAAAATAAAAAATTGTAACAAAGACACTGCAGATGAGATTTTGTGTAGTAAAGATAAACTTTGAAAACGGCATGACCTCAACTTGCCGTTGAAGAAGTGTTTGACTGCATTTATTATTTGCCACCTTTTTGTTGTATGTTGGTTTATATTTGACCATCAGTTAGAATTTCCTTCTCCATCCAATTACCTAGTCAACACTCAACAGTGGCCGAGTGGCTATTCTTTAATTAGTTGTACAAGATTAAAAAGACTATGAGTGAATTTTTTTAGAGTAAATATGTAAAATAATTAAATAATATTTAATTATTTATAAATTTATAATTTTTATCATGTATAAAATTATTATTTTTATTTTAAAGTAATTAATATATTATTTTATTAACTTTTTTATTTTAAATAAATTTAATATGTACAAAATTATTATGAATATTAAAAGTTTTAGAAGTAAAATAAAATGCGTTTGCTCTTGGGGAGTTCCTGATTGAAAATGAAAAATAAATGTCTTATTAGACACTTGTTAGAAAGACTATTTTTTTTTGTTTGGAAATTGTAGCACATACAAAATGTTTCAGGTTTAATTATTTTTAAAACTTTTTTATAGTTTTACTTAATTTTTAATTTATTTTTTATAAATTAATTATTTGTAATTAAATTTTCATAGTGTCAAAGATGTAAACTAAATAAAACCTAATTAAAAAATTGGGTAAAAAACCATATTAAGCCAAATGAGTCAAAAAATAACGTAAATACGCCAAAGCAAAAATCGTTTCAGCAATAAGCCAGAAGCTATTTTTATATAATTCGAACCAGCTTGGTTCGAACTCCATTTCTACATAATTCGAACCAGCTTGGTTCGAATTATATACAAACACATACACACACATAATTCGAACCAGCTTGGTTCGAATTACACACAAACACACGCACACACTAATTCGAACCAGCTTGGTTCGAATTATACACAGTAATTCATGGTATAATTCGAATTATGCTGTTAAAAAATTAATAATTTATTAAAAAAATTTATTAAAAAATTAAAAAATATATATTTTTATTTCATACGTTAAAAAAAAGTTAACAAAATATTTAATTACGAGACTTCTTTAAAATATTAATGAGCTATCAATTTGAATTCCATACAATACTTTTCTGTCCATTTTTAATAGTTCATGAATATTTTTTAATAAATTTTTTTAAATTATACTACAAAAAATATTTTATCCTATGCAAAACAATTTAAAAAAAATGGCTTAAATTTGTTAGGAGTACTATAAAAATTTGTAATGTTATAATAACTTAGGTAAATACATGCATGTACTCAAATTTTAAATAAAATACTCTACATAGTCAATAATAATTTAAAAATGAAAGAAAATATTTTATTCCATACAAAATAATTAAAAAATATATTTTATTCTATACAAAATAATTTTAAAAAATGGCTTAAAAGATGTTATGAGTACTATAAAAGTTTGTAATATTCTAGTGATTTAGGTAAATACATGATAAAAATATTTTTTCTTTAATTTCTAAATTATTAGTGACTATGTGGAGTATTTCTTTAATGTCCTAAGTCATTAGGACATTACAAATTTTTAAGCCTTACTTCTAACATCCTTTAAGCCATTTTTTAAATTATCATGAATATTTTTTAATAAATTTATTTAAATTATACCACAAAAAAACCATTCACAAAAACCATTAACAAAAACCATTACCGGAATGCCACTACTATTTTTTGTAGTATAATTTAAATAAATTTATTAAAAAATATTCATGATAATTTAAAAAATGGCTTAAAGGATGTTAGAAGTAAGGCTTAAAAATTTGTAATGTCCTAATGACTTAGGACATTAAAGAAATACTCCACATAGTCACTAATAATTTAGAAATTAAAGAAAAAATATTTTTATCATGTATTTACCTAAATCACTAGAATATTACAAACTTTTATAGTACTCATAACATCTTTTAAGCCATTTTTTAAAATTATTTTGTATAGAATAAAATATATTTTTTAATTATTTTGTATGGAATAAAATATTTTCTTTCATTTTTAAATTATTATTGACTATGTAGAGTATTTTATTTAAAATTTGAGTACATGCATGTATTTACCTAAGTTATTATAACATTACAAATTTTTATAGTACTCCTAACAAATTTAAGCCATTTTTTTTAAATTGTTTTGCATAGGATAAAATATTTTTTGTAGTATAATTTAAAAAAATTTATTAAAAAATATTCATGAACTATTAAAAATGAACAGAAAAGTATTGTATGGAATTCAAATTGATAGCTCATTAATATTTTAAAGAAGTCTCGTAATTAAATATTTTGTTAACTTTTTTTTAACGTATGAAATAAAAATATATATTTTTTAATTTTTTAATAAATTTTTTTAATAAATTATTAATTTTTTAACAGCATAATTCGAATTATATCATGAATTACTGTGTGTAATTCGAACCAAGCTGGTTCGAATTAGTGTGTGCGTGTGTTTGTGTGTAATTCGAACCAAGCTGGTTCGAATTATGTGTAATTCGAACCAAGCTGGTTCGAATTATGTGTGTGTATGTATTTGTATATAATTCGAACCAAGCTGGTTCGAATTATGTAGAAATGGAGTTCGAACTAAGCTGGCTCGAATTATATAAAAATAGCTTCTGGCTTATTGCTGAAACGATTTTTGCTTTAGCGTATTTACGGTATTTTTTGACTCATTTGGTTTAATATGGTTTTTTACCCTAAAAAATTAAGGAAAATATCCGACTAATGTCTTATGTAGTTCTCCTCACATTATGTGAATCTGTAATAATGTGATGCCATAGGGTTTATTCTAAGACCCTTCATTGGTTAATATCATAGACATAGGATCCTGTTTTGAATTGAAATTTCTACCAAGAAAATCATACGAAGAATTTTAGGTAGTTTTAGTTGTTGATCTTCATTATAAAAATATATATAATATATATTAATTAAAATTATTAAAATACTGATATTCTAAAAATATTTAAAAAATTTTCAAAATTATATCCCAAAATCATTCTAACAAAAACCATTTCTGTTAGAGTTATTTTAAAATAATTATGTTAGATATCTATTAAAATTATTTATTAAAATTAATTATTAATATAAAATATATATTAAAATATAAATTACACATTAAAAATAAATTAAATTATATATATATTTATATACAAATATATAATAATTAATTTTAATAATTAATTTAATATATAAATAATATTTTTTATTTTTAAGATTTTAGAAAAGATTTGTACATGTGATAAAAATTTGGAATATATTTTATAAAAATATGAATTTTCGTTTTTTATACCGTATGTACGAAAGAAATTTTATAACCAACTTCTCAATTCATCTAAATATATAAATGAATCAAGTTTTTTAATAAAAATGTTAGTAAAGTATATAAAATAAGAACAATTTGTGTATATTAAAAATAAATCACTAAATCAGTTATTCATAAAAAATATATATTAAAAAAATTAAATAATATATATTTATATATAATATATAATAATTAATTTAATGACTTATTTTTTATATATCTTTTTAATCAAATGAATATTTAGTAAATTGAACACTCAAATAATAAAAAAAATTGGTTTAAAATAAGGGTTGATTTTTTTGTTATGAAAATAAAAGTAGTGATATATTTTAATATTATAATTTTTTGTATTTTTTAAAATTGTGGAAAGTACATAAATTAGAAGGTCCGATTTTTATACCTTTATAAATCAGACGGTCCAATTTGTATACTTCTAAAAATCGAACAGTTTAATTTTTATACCTCTAATAAATCGAGTAGTCTGATTTTTACCTTTCTAATTAAACAATTTATAATTAAGAATAACACTCCAACAATCTACTCCAATATTAAAAATAAAAAATTCTAAAATAAGCATTACTGTAAGATGTAATAATCCAAAAAAGTTAGTGTGTCCGTACCTGCATGAAAATAAATGCACGTTACATTAAATGCTGATGTCCTTCTCCTGTAACTGTGTGAGTGTGTTGGATGTTTAATCCCAACACTGACTTTTCTGATAGAGAATCCGCCATTAATGCATTCCATTTTCTTCTCACTTCTCTATGCCATTAATGCTGTCACCATCATCATCTGCATTCTCTCTCTCATCCCTCTTCTGTGCAAACTGAAAAACCAAAATTTGCATTGCAACATTAAAAGCTTAATTGCTTTTTCATTCATTGTTTGTGCAACTTCTCTCAATGACAATCATGATGCAACTTCTCAATGTTAACAGCACTCACATTTATTGCTTGCTCCTATCCTGCAATACATATATATCTTCATCTTTATCTCCTTTCATTAAAATCACAATTGCTTGCGGTATCGTCTGCAAATTATTGCTTGTAATAAATTCTATGCTCATTTAATACACATATTAAATCATTTTTTATACATATTTTATTTTCAGAATTTAGCTAATATACTTTTTTTAATGTATTTGTTATTTATTTTTTTATGTAAAAAATATAATTAATTTATCGTATAATTTTTATTTTATAGAAACCTTATAGTTTTATAAATATTTGCTAACACTTTAGTGCATGTTCCAAAATATAATTTTTGTCCAAACTTTAACTATGAATTGAATAGTTGAAAATATTATTTATTTTTCTATGTTGAAGATAAGAGTCTTGCAATCATATATTTTATAAGAACATATTTTAAATGGGAAAAGTTTTTGCCAGTAATTTTATTAAATTCTGAACAGCTAACCAACAAAGAAAAATAAGTCATTGAATGAAATCTCACATCAATCTCACACAATTAAAATCATCATTAATGACTATTTAATGACTACAAATCACAAAAGTTACTGACCTTCTAACACTCCTTTATTTTAAAAATATTATAAAAAATATTAATTTATTTTATTTTTCTAATACTTTAGTTTCTAATACTTTAGTTGTCGTTTTCATCGGATTTAGTTTTGTTTTTCTGAAATGGGAAATTATGGTATGCTTGAGAAGTATTTAGATGGATTTTTTTTCATAAACTAATAAAAAAATTATCGCATACTCATGAATCACTTAAGTAGATAATTTTTAACCAAATTGAGTTTGTTTATTAGTTAGTTTACTAGTCTATTTAAGTAAGCATATGGATTCGAATTTCACCTTATGCATATAGCAACCTATTGGCGAGCGACAAACCCTTAAATAGAGTTTAGTATTGCGACGGATTAGTCTTTAACCTGTTGGACTAAAAGATACCGTGATAAACCATAAAAAAATAGATAATTTTTTTTCATCTATTTATAAAGTAATTCGTTAAATAAAATTATATATTATATATCATAACAAAAATCTGTATGTAACTCTATAAATAAATAAAATACAATCCATATAAGTATTTCATAAATTCTAAAGTGTATATCAATAATAGAGTATACTATTGTAATAAATGTTGATATATTTGTCGCTTTATGAATAAATAAATTATAATATACTAGAATATTTATGAGCATATATAATAATTCTTTTACTTCAAATCTTATTTCATCCTATAGTGTTGAGTACAACTCGGCAGCTAGAGACTTATAATTCGGAACAACAAGAATATGAGTTAACTCGCCATATGATACAAAATTGATTCATCCAATTTTTTTTAATAGTGTTATTTGCAAATAAAATTTTACCTCCACATCTAAGTAGATGCCACCAATTTTTTTTTCTTTTTAATAGTGTTATTGGCAAATATAAATTGTTGACAATAAACTTTTGACTAAAAAATTTAACATGAAAAAACTAATAAGTGTATATGCTTTAAAATGGTTCTGCTTGTGTAACTGACATATATACGAAAACATGCAATTTGTTGGGCCAAAATATTCTTTTACGTAAAAAACGAAAAACACGAGTCAACAATAACAAAATTAATAAGTTTGTTCGTTCCAACAAAATTGTTTTTCTCTATAAAAGATTCTCACTATATTAACTATTTTGACTTACTTTTCTATAAAACATCATTTTTTCATCCATTTAAAAGATGAATTTAATTTTAATATATTGATAATATAAAATATTATATACATTCGTACGATTACATTTGTCTATTTAAATGGTTATTCACGGAGTTAATAAAAATAATAATAATTTTTTATAATACACATATAAAATTATTTTACACTGACAATACATTAAAATTAAATTCCTAAAAAATATAAACTGTAAATTTTTAATCTAAAATTTTATACGCATCAACAAAATCTGTCACCAGCCAAAATAATATTTGAAGTGAGTTACAAAATTTGATTTGTAATTTTCTATATATGTTTGAAATTTACTAGCATGGTTGATTCCTATATTTATTGCTATGGAGCCAGGTTGAGAGTTTCTGATAGTCCTTACACACAAGTCCATATATTCAATAATAATGTCACCTCAAATCCCCTCAGAAAAAGATATCACACTTCACACTCACTTTTTCAACATCCAAACTAGTCCTTCCCCTATTTATGCTCTACTTCCTTAGACCCTTCAACTCCCCTCTCTCTCTCTTTTCAGCATGAATTCAATTCAATTCTCTAAAGGTGATTAATACACAACAATTAATTAAAGAATGGGAAGGAAGCCTTGCTGTGAGAAGAAGGGTTTGAAGAAAGGTCCATGGACTGCTGAAGAAGATGAAATCCTTTCTAACTATATCAAAAACAATGGTGGCCATGGTAGCTGGCGTTCTCTTCCTAAGATCACAGGTTCATTTAACTTTATATACATTTTCCATCATCCTTTATTTATTTATTTGCTCTGTATATTCTGTTCTGTCTCTCATTTTTAGTTACTATAAATGATTTTGAGAATGTATATGATGTATCTTGAGTGACCCTTTTTTTTTTAATAATAAACATGGTGTATTTATCTTATAACTTCACTTTGAAATGGGGTTAGTTTAATAATGCTTGTTTGTACAAATATTTGCCATGGTCTTTTTGTATGTTTTATCTATTCTGTCAACTATGGTGTGATTTTGTGGCATGTTTTGTTTTTCAAACACAAATATAAATAAATATAAAAATTCATTTAGTTATAAAGATAATGATAAAGATAATTTTGTATATTTTTATCTCTGTCTTTCTCTATTCTTTTTTCTCCATTTTATATATATTTTTCGTAGTGACAGAATCTAAAATTTAACATTAGATTTGTATTGACCTCAACGAATTAAAGGGAAAGAAAAAGTTCCATTTTTTTTTTATGAAGTAACTCTGCCACAGTAACAGATCAAGTACTAGCTTAACCAATAGAAAACAAGTTGAAGCTTATTACTCCTTTTTCATGTTCTTAAAAAGTTAAAAGGCATGATTGAATATAAAAGGGAAGACAAAAATGTACTGAAAATTAGTTCCCAAATTAATTATTAATTTATAATGTATTTATATATAAATAATCTATTTAACTTATTTTTAATACGTATTTTATATTTTTAATAAATTTATATAGATGACTGATTTAGTAATTGATTTTTGGTATACACGCACCATAAACCGAAGAAAGATTCTTTGAAATGTGAAGTATAAGACAAACTCACATTTAGGGCTGTACTTTGAGCTTGATATGGATCATGTTTGCATTACCATTTTTAATCTTTAATGTTTGTATATCCTTACCAAAACTTCAGCTTTTTAACCTACTTTCTTTAAAACATTTTTTCTTTGCTTCTAACTATGTTGAAAGAAGAAGGAAAAAAAAAGACACTTGATTATTTATTACTATATTCTTTTTTTTTTAAATCAAATTTGATACACATGAGCTTCTTGTTTTTGTTTCCATGGATTTCAGGACTCCTTCGTTGTGGTAAAAGTTGCAGACTTAGGTGGACAAATTATCTTAGACCTGACATTAAAAGGGGTCCCTTTACTTCTGAGGAAGAAAAACTTGTTATACAACTTCATGGCATCCTAGGAAACAGGTAATTAAGTAACTAATAAACTTTTATTTTTTTATTTGTGGTGGTTATATTTATATATTTGGATAAAACATTAATCTAAATTTATAAGTATTTTATAGAAATTGATATTATTACTCCTATTTTGATAATATTACTTTTTTTTTTTGGTACAAATTTGTACAAACATATAATGAAAAAAAAAAATCATGTATAGAGTGATATTATGAAAAAATAAAAGTGGCAATATTATCACCCGTATTTCATTTCTGCTTAAGTGCTTATTATTAAGCTTGTTCCCCGAAAAAATTTCTTAACTTCAATACTATTTCATTGTTGTCAATTTTAGTTTGGTGTTAAAATATTTGTTAGTAAAATTGTAAGGAAAATTTATCCCAATAATTGGCCAGGTAATATGAAAAGTAACATTATTTAATCAATTTGTTAAGACTTAAGACAGAATAAAAAAGAGCACCGAACTTTCAAAAAAAAAAAAAACGTGAGATTTAGTCATTTAGAAGTATAAACCTTACTTAATACCTTTCATAAAGAAAAGATTCCACAAACTGTTCAGGAATCTAATTTTGATGCATTATAAGTGGAAATTAGTTTTACATATATATTCAATTAATATCAGTAAAATAATTACTTTTTGTATTAATCATATGAATGGTCATCCAAAAAAGAACAAATATACTGTATAATACATTATGAGGAGTGCTAAGAGATTAGTCAGTTTTGTGATTTATAACTATTAATTACCATTATTCATACTTTTAATGGTGTGAGATTACTTTTTTATTTGTTGATTAAGTGCGGGCTAAATTTTAATAAAAGTACTAGCCTCTTAGACTTTCTCATACATTATGGCAAAGTCTTGATTGGTGAATCTTAAATTAATAACAATGTATTAAGAGTTTAAAATTTGTTAGTAACAAGAAGTTTTCAACAAACTTGCCCAACTTTTTTCAGGTGGGCTGCTATTGCTTCTCAGTTACCAGGAAGAACAGATAATGAGATAAAGAATTTATGGAACACACACTTGAAGAAGCGGCTCAAGAACATGGGAATCGATCCGAAAACACACGAGCCGGTTGCCTCGCCACATTACCCCCTCGACAAGGCACACTCCTCGTCGATTTCCACGCGCCATATGGCTCAGTGGGAGAGTGCAAGGCTTGAAGCAGAGGCAAGGCTCTCAACAGAATCATCAAAATTTAACAAGAATAATCCTTCTTCGCTCGGCGAAGGCAAAAGTACTAATGAATCCGATTACTTCCTCCGGATTTGGAACTCCGAAGTAGGCGAGGCGTTTCGCAGTGTTGGTAAATCTGAAAACAAAGGTGGATGCTGCCAGAGTGATAGTCCTATTTCAGCAGGATCATGTTCTAACAAATGTGAATCAATTTATAATGTGACTGCAGAATTGGCCTTAAACCAGTTAAGTACCTCAAACAATGGAATTGGAGGGAATCATGTGAAGGAAGAGTTAGTGTTATGTGCTGAAGAAGAAGGTATGGTTCTTCATGGTTCTGATTCTTCATGCTCTAATGAATTGGAAGATTCATCTGACACTGCATTGCAGCTGTTGTTAGATTTCCCCATAAACAATGACATGAGCTTCTTAGAGGGAAACTCTTTTGATTGCAACATTTAGTAGTTATGTTATGTTATGTATGATATTGTGTAATATTAATGTAGGTTTTGGTTTGGTATTTTGTAACACACTGGTATTTATTTTCTAAGATATTGAGGAATTATGTGAGAAATTTGATGTTAAATTCAAGCATTGACCTAAAGCTATATTTGGATATGCTTATAAGATTGTTCTCTTCAATCACATACAATTTTGTAGAAATGAATATAAATATTGCTTCCCTAATCTTCATAGTATTTTTTTTTCTCATATACAACACTCACTCACATTTAGTTGGTGTGCTTAACATGCAAAATTAAGAAAAAGAATATGAAACTTATGCATACAATTTAGCCTATAAGTTTTATACATAGTTCAAGTTGGTATAACTTATTGAAATTTTCAAATTCATGAAAATTTCACCCATTTTTCTAAGTTTTTTTTAGAGCTACATTCTCTGTTCACCTTCCTTTAAAATCTGAATAGTTTAATGAGGATGCAATAGCAACAAAGAGAACTTAGAAAAAATAGAAAACACAAACAATTACTTGATAAAAAATTAGATTATTCTTATAGTAATAAATCATCAAAGAACATTTCATATTTTTGAATGTTCTACAAAACTTGGTGATTTATCTTTCCCCTAGTGCATTCTCTTCCACATAGAGAACGACCTAGACAAAATTTTCTAATACAAATTACTATTAACTTTCTTGACATCAAAGTCAGAAAATTAAACTAAGAGATAGCTAAATAATTTAGAAGCACCCCATAGTAGGTTTCTTTGGGGTGGTTCCGGTCGCACGGTGCTTCGCGGCCATGTCCTCAATCTTAAGGACATTTTCGCCGCGCTTGGCTTCAATCACTGCCCTCTTCTCCTCTGCTTCTTGGTGAACCATGGCTGCCTTGTTCTTCATCTTTTCCGCATAGGCGGCTTTCTTTTTCTCAAGCTTTTCCTTTATGAACAAGAAAGTAGTGTTTAGAAATGTGTCTAAAACTTTGAATCTCACTTTTTTTAACCTAATTTCTAACATCATGATGCTCCAAGAAATTTTTTTATTACATGCATCATAATGAATAGAGAATACAAAGTATTATATGCCTCATGATGCACCATACTTCAGTTTCTTATCACGCAAGAAAACATAAACATCACCATTTCCTTACCTTTTCTCAAATATTTCTTTCATAAATATAAATAGTGGTTTCTTTGATCAAAATCAATTTAGAAAAATTGTATAATTAAGTATTTTTTTTAAATTTATTCAAGTAAAATAGTCTTAGTAGTGATAAAGAATGCCTTTCATTCTTTGAATTTTATGCCAGCTGGATTGTTGCATGTATAGGGCGGGATTTGAATCTCCCACACTTACTTAAGTAGACGAGCGAACTGACCACTCGACAAACCAAATTGGTTTATTTCTATCCAAATATAATGATTCATTTTCTAGCGACGAAAAAAGAGCTGAAAAACAATTTAATTCTAACCTCAAATTTTTTGAGCTCAAGAAAAAGGGCTGCCTTCTTTTTGTCTTCCCAAGCAACAACCGCGGCATGATGCTTCTCAGCCCTGTTAACAAGATCCAATAATAATGTCTTTAAAAGTTAGCTTCAAGAATTTGGAGCATAAAAGAAAATTTGAAAAAATTCGTAATATCTTTTTTTTATATAATTTTATTATTTATTTTTCACTAACTTGTTGCCAATTTTGGTTTTTTCACTTTCTTCCCATGCCTTCACATAAGCCAATTTTTTCTCCTTTGTCACTTCTGCCAAGGCTACATCTGTAAAAGTAAAAACAACCAATTAATTTTTTCAAGTACTTATGAATCCAATACAAAAAATAAAAATAAAAAATATTATTATTCAATTAAATCCTTTTGTTTATATCTAAATGTGTGCACAAATGCACAATTTTATCAAGAATATTTAATATTCGAATAGCCATTAATTATGTTTATTTAAAAAAATGCTATTTCAAAAACTAAAACTAGTTTAATAAATAACAACTGGAGATAAATTATCCAAATTGCCATTTTAAATTTGTTAATATTTAACAACTAAAGACAAATTAGATAACTCTTCCATATGTTGTTAGTTTCAAATTACTTTTAGTTGTCAAAATAATAAAAAAAATAAATTAATACTTACCCCTATCAAGGGATCCCCTTGACTCAAGCTTTTTAGGAGGGGCTGAAAGAAAAAAGGAATCATGGTAAACAAACTGATATGAAAGGAAATTACAAAAGTATAGATATCAAAGAAGCACAATTAAAATATAAAAAGATTAATGTGTATTAGATAACATTTAGTGGTATTAGATTCCAAAACTTGAATTCTTTCAAGATGAAATAATTGATTCTTTATAAGGATTAATGTGTACTAGATAACATTTAGTTAAGATGATGCTTTTGTACCGAGAATCCTTTCATAATAGGGAATGAAAAATTGAAAATTCATGTCTATTTTTTTTTTTTATTAGGAAAAGTCTTCATGAAGATATATCATGAATCATATGGCAAACTCACTTTGAGGCTGAGGCACAACAACAAGAGCTTTAGAATCATCAGAAGCTGTGTCATTGTTCAATGGCACTTCAGCAACAACCGGAGGCGAAGCCGGAGCCGAAACCGGAGCTGATTCGGCTTCCACCTTCACTTGTTGCTCTGCCATTGCTCTTGAAAAAAATTTGGATGAAATAACACCAAATTCACAAGAACAATGGCAGAGAGAGCAAGAAAGAGTGATTGATATTGGAGATGGAAACACTATTGAGTTTATATAGCATTGCAACTTCTTAATAATAGCTCCAAGAAAAATGGTAGGCCCCTCGTACATCCGTGGAGAATGCAATGATTTACTTAGGAACATGCAAGAATTTTTCATGGTTGATATTGGATGTGGTTTGAAATCTATTGTACTCCTCTAAATTAATTTGGTCACTGGAAAATTAAATTGGAACATTTTGAAAATCATATGTTTAGACATTAGATACTATAGGAGAGATTTCAAGTTAATGTAGAAATTTGTGTGGATATTGAAATTGTTGGATGGATGGACGTACATAACACTCTAATTATAATTAATGACTGCGGAATTTTTGTGATGACAAATATTTTTAGTATTTGTTTTGTTACGATGATAAATTTATATGTACCGATATAGTAAAAACGTAGATAAATTAAAACATAACACATGAATTATATTATTCACGTTAGTATTTATTTATTTTTAATATATTATTTCATTGTTTTTACTAAAATGCTGGATTATTTGTAAATACTTTAGTTACATAATCATGCGTACCAATCTTGCAATGGCCTCTTAGACATTTTCTTTCACACTGATGTGAAGGATTATTTTTGTTTTTGGTAATAATCAGGCCCTGAAAGATTTATATATACCTGGTTTGAGGGATTATGTCAACAAGTTTCATCCTTTAGGCCCTCTATCAAAAGCTCCTTCATTCTAATTCACCTGCTGCCCTTCCTCTCAACAGATCACTTCAGGTAATTTATTCTTAGTCTTGCATTCTTGAGTGAAACACTTGGCATATTTTTTATGTCCTAGGATTCAGAAAACAAATAATCGAACGGATAGAACAGGAGTTGTTGGAACTACTAAAAAAGAAAGACAACTGCTAAAGCAGAACCTCCAAAATTTGAGTATTAAGAATGACACTTCAAGGGATGTTATTGTTGATCTATTATTTTTAGTTTTTTACATTAGTGTCTAGTTTTTATCTTTTGTTGCTGTCTTTGCTGTACTGTCTTGGTAGATTATGTTTGATTGAGAATTAATAACTATAATATAAATATATAGAGAAACTCAGTCAATGTTAATTCATTGCTTTTGATATTATTGCTATTGGTCTTTTTCGGTTATGGAAGGTGTTGATGGGAAGGAGTTACATAGCCATCTACACAACATAAGACCATATTAATATAATTATACTTTCAAATTTACTTACTAATTAAGGATTATACTCTCTCTACCATTCAACAACAAACAATATTCTACCTGTAAATAAATAAAATTAGGTCCAATGAAAATACCACAGGCTAATCACTTTGATAAAACCAAAATGTGACCAATTACCACTTATAACTATAAAGAGAAAAGGAACAAAAGATATATATTAAGCAATGAATATTCATAAAAATATATTTAAGCAAGTATATCAAAGTTATTGTCATTTTGGATACTCATCAATTCCATCACTAAAATTAGTAGAAGCATGAGTAGCCCAACCGGCCCATACCCATTGCCGATATAGAAAACCCGAGTATATATATTATATGCATGGGAAGCCCAACCCGTTGCCGAGACAGAAACTCTAGACACTTTCTTATCTGCCTCCTCCCTTAAAACCGTGACTCCTCAGCGACGCACGCTTCTCTGTTCTGTGAGTTCTCTTCTTGTTTTCTGCTTCTTATATCTGTTTTTGCCACTGTCATGCTGTAAATTATTAGCTGCTTGGCACTCTCTTCTTAGTGGATTTGTATCTGCTTCTGTGATTATGTAAATGATCGATGTTATTATTGGTCTTATTCTTTTTATTTATGTTTGTGTTTGTGCTTCTGTTTTAATGTTTATTGATGCTTTTCGGAAAAGTCTAAACGGAAGGAGCTGTAGCCGCCGAGGGGGACAGACCGTGGGTGCCGTTGCCGCTTGTGGAAGGTCTGTATCTCGGCCCCCATCACATCGTTCCTCTTCTCCTCGCGGTCGCTCGAAAGTTTACGTCCAGCTCGTCGCCTCGCATTAGCCGTTTCTCTCTCTCTCTTTCTCAAGTCTTTTTCTCTCAGTCCGAGTTCGGTCGATTCTGTCGCGAAGGTCTGCTCTCTGTCCGAGGCTCTGAGCTAACTTCCCTTCCTCGTCGCGGTCACTTCCCATTTCTCCCTCCGGTAGGCACTGCTGCTTTAAATTTTTTTCTGTTTTGTATTTTTGCTAATAATACTGATTCCGAGTTGCCGGGTTTAACGATTCGGAGTTGCTGATTTTGTGGAATAATGGTTGAATTGAATGATTTGGTTGAATATTTTCTCAATTTCAATTTCTAAGATTCTGAGTTGAGCTTGTGTACTAGATTATGAGTTGAGATTGTGTTGTTAGTTGGGGTTGTTGCTTATGTGATTCTGAATTTAGTTTCGATGCTGAGTTTGGATTCTTTGCTTAGTTTTTTGGTTTTTGGATTCTGAGATGTTGATACTTGATTAGAAAGCCTTTGTTGAAACTTTTTGTGATTCTGAATTCTTTGTTGCCGATGGTTTGAGTTTTTGTGTAAGTTTATGTTTTCCATTGTTGCTGATTACTTGATTATTAGAAGTTATTGATGAAATTTTTTATTCTAAATTTTTGTTGCTGATGTGATGAGTATTGTTGCTGTTTACTTGATTAGAACTTAGAAGTTAATTAAAAAATTTTATTTTGTGAATTTTTAATGATAAAATATGAATAAGTTATGGTGCGAAATTGTAAAATTTTGAATTTTATTAGTTTAGAAATCATTGAATTTATATATTTGAAATTGTATATTGAATTAATTTTATTGTATATTTAATTAAATCGGTTCAACCAGGGTTCGATCCAGGTGGAACCATTGAACCAGTCACTTGACCGGTTTTTCAATGACCGGTTCTGTTCTTGCAACCTTGGTCCCCAGTTCCAATTGCAATTCCAGACCATGGTGGTGGTGGGACTGGCCATCACTCTCTCAAAGGCCGTCACTGATTTCTCCTTGGCGCACTACTCCCTCCATCACCGCCACCGCCACCGTCTTCTCCTCCTCTCAGCAACAAGACATCGGTCTCTCTCTCTCTCTCTCTCTCTCTCTCTCTCTCTCTCTCTCAAACATGTGGTTGGGATGACATTTTCGCTAACATATATTTGTTATTATGGTTGGACAGCGGCAGGCATCCTCTCTCTCTCTCTCTCTCTCATACATTCATACAAACGTGGTTGGGATGACATTTTTGCTAACATATATGTTATTTGTTATTATGGTTGGACAATGGCAGGCATCATAACAAGCATTGATTCGTCCTCATCCTCAATAAGCCCGAGTTTCGAAAGACTGAAAACTCAGAAAGTCAAAGCTCTCGTCCACAGGTCTAAGCAGCACAGAAACAGAAGCACTGACGATGGTCGACCACGTGATTCATCGCCAAAGCCAAACCCTCGTTCAAGAGGAGGATGGGGGGATGCTGGAGGATCCTTCCGTTCTCTTCATTCTCAGGAGCTCGCTCCCGACACCAGCTTCTTCAGTGTCAAGTCCTTCAGGGAACTAGGCTGCGCTGACTACCTCATCCAATCACTCCAAAAGCTCTCTTTCCCGCGCCCTTCCAATGTACAGGTACTTCTTTCATTGTTGGAGTGTGGATCTTCATTTATTAGTGTTATGTGAATCATAGTTACATAGAAATCTGGCATGGGAACGGTATTCAGTACGCGTTATGCAATATATAAATATTTTATGTGAAAAATACACACATGTTCAATTACGCAGATGAAATAGTATGTGGTACGCATGAATTGTTATGCAATAGATTATCGAGTTAATACTCAAAGTGGTTCATGAACTTGCAGTCGAGCCTCAATGTCATTCCTGAATTTAAAATTGCCCCAAATTTGTTCTTGAACTTAACAACGGTCGTCCCCGAAATACCTTTTGGTGACGGAATAATGATGTGGTGGAGGCCATGCTAAAAGCTATGCTGCACTGGTAAAATGTCGCCATTTCATTTTTGGCTCCCAAATATAACATAAACGACATCCTTTAGGGTATTTTGATGTTAAAACCCCCTCATAATATCCGTCCCCGAGGAAGCGAGATTGTGGCACTCCAGTCAGCCATCTTGGTCTCACTCATTGGGATTAGAGACAGAAAGCGGGCTGATCCATGAAGCTCAATAAATGCTTTACTCCAATGAACAGACGAACCAAATCCTTCGGTGTAGCTATTTCCTTTTCTCTCGAAAGGTCAGCTAGCTTAGCTTCTCCTAAATTTGGATTTGGATTAAGGAACCTAGACATGCTTGCCAGTCATAACAACTAGAACGGGTTAGCCTTTGTTTGCCCCAAGTTTTAACTCCAACATGTTAAAACCCCTCAAAATACCCTAAACAATGTCGTTTATGTTCTATTTGGGTGCAAAAAATAAAACGACGATGTTTTACCAGTCCAATGCGGCTTCCAGTGTGGCCTCCGTCCAACCACATTATCATTTTGTCATCTGAAAGTATTTCAGGGACGACCGTTGTTAACTTCAGGGACAAATTTAGGGCAATTTTAAGTTCAGGGACGACATTGAGGCTCAACTGCAAGTTCAGGGACCACTTTGAGTATTAATTCTAGATTATCTAATTAGTGAGTTCATGTAACTATGATATAAATTGTAAACTGTGTGATTGCTTTTTAGTTATTATGCTGTGGCTGATTTCTATACTCTATAATTTGATTTCGTGTAGGCCATGGCATTTGCACCTGTTATTGCTGGAAAGACTTGTATTATAGCTGACCAAAGTGGTTCTGGAAAGACTTTAGCATATCTTGCGCCAATAATTCAGCGTCTTAGGCAAGAAGAACTAGAAGGACACAGTAAATCCTCTCCTCAAGCTCCTAGAGTTGTCATACTAGCACCAACAGCTGAATTAGCTTCCCAGGTTGTTTTGCTTCTCCTATTGAACCCCGTTAAAACAAATATTCACTTTCAAGTCATTGGACCACTTATAACATTTTTTACCATGTTAAAAACATAACAGAATAGGAGAACAAGAAAGTAACCCATGAAACCAAAAAGGAAGATTACCTTGTTTCTACATTATTGTTTAGAATCATGTTGGTTATTCAAGGATTTGTCTTAAGCTTTTAGTTATTTTTTGGGTAATTTCAAAATATGAGGTTACAAAAATTCCAATTATAGTTTCTACTTGGGATTCAAAGTATGTCTCATTATTTCACATGATAGTATTTACTTTTTAGCATTTGAAATTCAAGCCCTAAAATCATAATACTCAGGGATTACGAGTATGCAGGGCCATGCCAATCATCTGACTGCACAAACACAAGTTTAGAAAAAGATGTGCAGTTTCATCATTTGGAGAGTGGTATAACTTTTGTTTGTCAAAAATTGCTTGCAGGTCTTAGATAATTGTCGATCACTGTCTAGATCTGGGGTTCCATTTAAATCTATGGTTGTCACAGGTGGCTTTCGACAAAGAACTCAACTGGAAACTTTACAACAGGGTGTTGATGTATTAATAGCTACACCTGGCCGTTTTTTGTTCCTTATGAAGGAAGGCTTCTTGCAGTTAACAAATCTAAGATGGTAAAAGCTGATCTTGTTTGGATTGAATTATTAATTAGCGTTGGTAATGTCAATATTCTGCTATGTTGGTTTGATCGTTGAACTAACAATGATGCCATTATTAATGCCATAATTATTAACGCACGGTTGGAGTTAGCTTAATCTGCCATCAACATGCATAAAGCATCCAATATGTGGAATTTACATTCTGTTGGTGTTGAAACTTGAACAATGTTTGATATCTGGAATAGATGTTAGCCACTGCAGATATATAACCATTGGGATAACAAACTTTCCTATTTCAACACTTAAATTTTTTGTTTCCAATACATTAAGTACCTCAAAACCTTAAAAAATTTCCATTATCATCTTCTTAACAAACACCCTTAGAATATCTTTTAGCGAAGTCCCTAATAACATGTACTAGATTTTTATGCCCGTTAGTTCCACTCTGAATATTTGTAGAATTAATGATATTTTGTTTTCCAATTGTATAATTTGACCTAACTAATAATTTGTTGCAGTGTTGTTTTAGATGAGGTAGATATTCTCTTTGGTGATGAGGATTTTGAAGTGGCTCTTCAAAGCTTGATCAATTCCTCACCCATAACTACACAATACTTATTTGTGACTGCAACTCTACCAAGAGATGTTTACAGCAAACTGGTTGAAATTTTCCCCGATTGTGAAATGATCATGGGACCTAGTATGCACCGAATAAGCCCACGCCTTGAAGAGGTACATTCCAGTTGAGAAAACTGGAATCAGTATTCCTGTATGAGTTGAGCATGAGAAACCATTGCTGGACTGTGACTTGTTCTTCAGCTTTATTTACTTTGTTCTGTGATATAGGATATGACACTGCAGCTTCAAAAATATAAAATTGGTTTCTTTATATTCTAGAAATGCTGGTTCATTTTGGTGTCAAAGCCATGTAACATGTAATGCCCTTTATAAATCATATTATAAACTTATAATGCAAGTGATTTCCAATATAAACATAATTGAAAATTGAATCTTGTACCATTTTAAAGAATCATAAAATTCACGGTAAATGAGCATGCTGATTATTTTCTCATTTGTTCAGATCATAGTAGATTGCAGTGGAGAAGATGGGCAAGAAAAAACTACTGATACAGCATTTCTGAACAAGAAATCTGCTCTTCTGCAGCTTGCAGAGGAACGCCCTGTTCCAAGAACTATTGTGTTTTGCAACAAAGTATTTCAATTCCTATTTATACAATATTGAATGTTTGTTGCGCTTATCTTTTTCTTTTTATTTGTTTTATTTGGTTTATAATTATGTGGAAATAATTTGCAGATTGAAACATGCAGAAAAGTTGAGAATGCATTAAAGCGTATAGATAGAAAGGGAGCAGTTATACAAGTTCTAGCTTTCCATGCTGCCATGACACAAGAATCAAGGCTTGCAAGTATGAAGGAGTTTGCACGTTCACCGTCAAAACAAGTGTCCCAGTTTATGGTTTGCACGGACCGGTATTCATTCATCTATTTTAAACAAAGTCTTGCATTTAGAGTTGTTTATTCTGATAATGAAATAAGTAAGGAGGGTTGTTGAGTGCAGAGCATCAAGGGGAATAGACTTTTGGGGAGTGGAGCACGTGATACTGTTCGACTTCCCGAGGGATCCAAGCGAATATGTGAGGCGTGTCGGAAGAACGGCGAGAGGCGCCAAGGGTGTGGGGAAGGCGTTCATATTCGTGGTTGGCAAGCAAGTATCACTTGCACGCAAAATCATGGAAAGAAATAGGAAGGGTCACCCCTTACATGATGTCCCTTCTGCTGTTACCTTCTAGTTTTCAGCTCGGCGATGGTTTGCAATGCATGAACTCATTTTGTGTATGAATGAAGAAAAATTCACGTTTGTTAGTTATGGTGATGTGCAAAATCCAAAGGAACTACTAATTTATTCTCTTCTCCTATTATCTTATACTAGTATAAAGCCCGGGTTACGCCAGGTTGTGTACATTATCTATTTTATTGTATTTATTATATAGTTTATTTATAAAAAAATTAATATATATTTATAATCTAATGTATATATATCAACTATGTTGTAGTGAATATATATTCATTGATTAGAGTAAAATATTGTTTCATTCTCTATTTTTGATAGTTGAAATAAACTTCTTTATTTCATATTAGTGGATTTTACTTATATGTGAAAAAACTATTATATATGTGTATTTTAAAAAAATTGTAATACTATGATATTGTTATACATAAAAACACATTAAATAATTTATACAAATAGTTTTTATTGTAATTGCACAGACAATGATTATTAACTATGTGACATTCAATTATATATTTAGGTTCGAATTTAGCTAATTTATTTTATGACAAGTGTACTATTAAGTAATCCTTAATCAAATAACAAATATAAAAATTATATTAATTGAATCATAATATTTACCGTTTTTGTAATGGAAAAAATAATGGTTATTATTACATCACCAACTTTTTATCATAATGCTACTTTTAGTTATTTTAAGTATCAAATTACATCACTAATTCTCTATCACAATGCTACTTTTAGATACTTTAAGTATAAAATCACTATAATCTTTTTTTCTCTTATCTAATATGAGACTGCAAAGAACAACCAAGTTTCTAGCTGAATACACACATTAGTTACATTGTCCAGCAACGAATATATGCAATTTCAAATCCGGACTCTTTTGTTTTCATGTGGTGTGAAGTATTCCCTTTCATACAATCCCTAAGTGCGGCTTGTTTGATGTGACAAAACTCATGGATCGCTATACTTAATTTATTTTATTGTATTTATGTATAATTTGTTTATAAAAAGTATTAATGTATATTTATTAAAAAGATTAATTTACTTAGTATATAGATAAATTAAGTGATTAATTTTTTTTGTTATATTAATGTTTAGTGTTTGTTTAGACGTTATTATTTTGATAAAAAAAGATATTTTTTCAATGAAAAAGATCATTTTTTTATTTTTTAACATGTTTAACAAATTTTTAGTAGTAAAAGCATTAAAAAAAAATCTTTTTTAAGAAGCTGCAATTTACATCTTTTTTTTAAAAGATCTTTTTTTTTAAAAAAAAAATAATTTTCATGTAATAAATAAACAAAAAAATATTTTTATATTATTATACCCATACATAATTAATAGATAAAAATTAAAGAGATATTTTTGTATGAGATATCCAAAGATAAAATTAATTTTACTTTTCTATAAGATCTTTTAAAAAAAGATAACTCGAAAAAAGATATTTTCTTAGAAGCTCACCCAAATAATTTTATTAAAAACTTAATATATATAAATTAGCATAGTTAATGATTTTTAATATGTTAGTTTACAATAATTTGTATATTTTTATTTTTTTTTCAATTAGTAACCTTTGAAGAAGCACATTTGAACTAAATCTATAAATATATATATAAAACAAATTCCAATTTTTTTTTTTACCAAAAATAGGAGACTCAAACCCGCTATCTCTTAATTGAGTATGGGGAGATTATGCCATTTGAGCTATTATTCATTGGCAAAAACAAATTCCAATTACTAATTATATAAATTAATAATTTATTCTTAGAAGATTAAACATATTTGTCATATAACTTCATTAGCATAATTATTTCAATGAAACAAAACAACAATTGAGATGTATAGTTACTTAACATAATAGTTGATATAACAACATAATTAACATTTTTATTCTACTTAAGCATATATAATTGGCTAATTTATTAAAGCTTCTGCCTTTGTTTCAAAAATTCTTTGCTTTTGCTTTGCATATTCGATATAAGATACAAAAGTTTATCACAAAATATATTACTCTAGTATAAAAAAGATTAAGAATAAAAATTTTAATATCAAAATTTAAGAATAAAACAACTAAAATTTAAAAATAAAGAAAAATAAAAATGAATACGATAACTTATTTTTAGACAATATTAAAAATAATATCACAAAGTAAAAAAATTACAGACCTTCAATTAAAAAAAATTATAACACTCTTCTATGTATACGTAAAAATTATAACATTTTTCTTAATATAGTACATTTTTTCTCTTTCTTTAGGTGGAATCGTTAATATAATATTTTTCTTCACCGACTAAAATGAGATTTATAAAAAGAATAAAAATTACACCAGATAAGAATCATGACTCATGATGCTATAGCCTCTGATAAACCCTTAAAAACAAATAAATATTATGTTTTTTCAAAAAAAAAAATTATGCACAAAAAAAAGGAAATAATAAATGTAGAAAGCAGATGGTGTTAGTTATTATATTTGCTGGTATCTCCAAACAGTTGAACGGGTCCTCAGAGACAAACCTGTTTTCCCTCAAAAACACAAATTTATAACCACAAATGAAAGCACCAATAATCCATATTTTCCTCAAAATTTCTGAGGTCTCTAATCACTTGTTAATCATTGATAAATTACTTTGATTAGACAAATCAAAGACTTTGTTCAACACCCATTTTTGTCTTTTGAGGTTATGAGTACTATTCTCTCTTTCTGAGTTTCTCTTTAATCCTTAGATCCCGGGTTAAAGGAAAAAAATAAATAAATTACTAAAAACAATTTATTAGAAGAAAATAAAACACAAGGAATAAATTTCCTTAGCCTTGTTTTGAGTTATTGTTGAGAAAAGAAATAAAGAAAAAAAAAATTGCAAAATGTCATTCACAGGAACTTTGGACAAATGCAAGGCTTGTGACAAAACTGTTTATGTGGTTGATTTGTTAACTCTTGAAGGTATACCTTACCATAAAAACTGCTTCAGATGCACTCACTGCAAGGGTTATCTTACGGTATGTTTAATTCTCCAACACCCTTTTAAATCTTGCTTTTTAACTATGTTATGTTTGTTTCTTTCATTCATTCATTCATTTCTTGTCACATTCTATTTATATAGGAATTTAATCATATTCTCTTTTTTAAATAATCATTCACGTAATCGATATAAAAAATTGTTAATTTTAATGACATAATATTATATGATTGAATGCACATGTAAAATTGATTTATAGGGATTGATAAAAAATTTCATGTAATTGAGTAAAAGCCACAACGATTCTATTATTACTAATTTTGTTCATGTTATTCGATGAATAATGAGACAACAAATGATGAGACATTTTTTAAAAAATACAAGAAGAAAATAAAAAATAATCAGCGGTGAAAATGCGGGAATGTCTATAATACTGGGATTGAATAAGATATCAAAATTAAATTCTTTATTTTATTTAAAATTATATAAAGTATAAAATATGAGTAGCTATGATGTTCTTTAATTATGCATTAAATTGGTTGCATGAATAATACTAAGTTATGTTGGTTTAGATGAGTACCTATTCCTCAATGGATGGTGTCCTGTATTGCAAGACACACTTTGAACAGCTTTTCAAGGAATCTGGAAATTTTAGTAAGAACTTTCAAACAGGTAAAGATTCATATTCTACAACATCATCTTCTGATTCTGTAGTCCTCTGCCTTCTATTTTTGCTCTCTGGCTAACAAACTGTGTTGCATTTTTCGCGACGATTAACACGACAGCAAAGCCTTCTGAAAAATCAAATGATGGGGTATGTTTACTCTCCAGGAACCTAACAAGAATTTGCATTACAATTTTGAGTGGTTAATTTCAATTTGAATGATTTTAATTAATTTGCAGAACAAGGCTCCAAGTAGACTCTCATCCATGTTTAGTGGAACTCTAGACAAATGCTCCGTTTGTGGAAAAACAGTGTATCCACTGGAGAAGGTTTGTGAAAATTATACAAAAGGGACTAGTAACTTCCATCACAAACTTGAACACTTTATGCATTTATTATCTGAAAAATTAATGTGTTTAACTTGTAGAATTTGTGTGCACTTTGTTCAGATGCATAGCAGCTAAAATTTCGATTTAACTTTTAAAATCTTTTGATATTATAATTTTAAATAAACAAATTCATTTTATAAAATTTATGGTAAGTTTAACGATTTTACGATTTAAATACTATTATTTAATTTATTTTTGTGATTTTACGTAAAGTTTCGATTTTCTCTACCTTGGATAGATGTCGCTGGAAGGAGAGTGCTATCACAAGACATGCTTTAGGTGTGCTCATGCAGGTTGTCCTCTGACACACTCCAACTATGCTGCCCTTGATGGTGTCCTGTATTGCAAGCACCATTTCCAGCAGCTCTTCATGGAGAAGGGTAACTACAACCATGTACTCCAGGCTGCTAAGGACAAAAAGGTCAATGCCACTCCACCTTCTGAACAAGCCGATGCTGAAGATGGCGAGAAGCCGGAGTCCGAGGAGAAGAAAGAGGAAGAAGAAGAAGCAGCTCATGAGGAAGAAGAATCTAAGGAAGAGGAAGAGGAAAAGAAAGATGAGGACACTTAGAGTGTTTGTCATGCATTGGAGAAGCATATATGAAGTCTAAGTTCTTTTTCTTATTAATTAAAATTTTACTGTCTAATATTTTATATTGGTTTTATTTTTCGCTTCAATTTTTATGTATTTATATACAAAAGAGAGATGTTCAGTACAATATATTGTTATGTTCAATTTTGATGGAGGTTTAATTTCTCCAGGATATGTATGTCATTACTATGTAATAACTTTTGATAGTAAAGCAGGTAATACAAATATACAATGTTATGTACAATTTTCTCTCTACTTTTCAACAACAACTAATTTTAATGGAGAAAAAACTTATATGCAATTGATAAACAAATTGATAATTAAAAATTATTAAATGATAATTTGGATCTAGAATAAAATAGTAAAATATAGTGAAAAGTTAAATTACTCTTAAATTAATATAGTGGGACATACTGTTTATTAAAGTTACAAAATCAATGACGATTAATCTTTTACTTTATCACTTTATTAACTTTCTCATTTTAGCAGCATCTCATTTATGTCAAAGTAATTATTAGGATGTATTTATTTATAGATAGGACACTATACAACAACATGAAGACATAAAATTATATCTAGTACATGAGACATGAATATAACATTGTATTTAAAAATATTAAATTAGTGCATTTTAAAAGAAAATATTGTTCTTCCTAATAGAAAAGATAGAAAAATACTAATAAAAGATATAACTAATTTTTTTATTATTTTTATTAATTTTTTATAATTATATTTTTTTTTAAAATATTTTGTATGAAAAAATTAGAGTAAATTAAATTTTGATAATTTGTTCTTTCTTATATTTACTTTATCATTAAATAAAATACAATAATACTAATTTTTATATTTCTATCTTTTATATTTTATTTTTAGTGTCTTATTTTTTTTTAGAACTAAACACAATTTTAGGATTTGTTTAAATGAAAAGATAGAAGTATAGTAGAAAAAAGTAGAAACAAAGAAAGAGGAACCAAAGAACGTAAAATTTTTAAAACAATAATATTAAATTTATTATTTATATAAAATATATATTAAAAATAAATATACCTTAAAAATAAATTAAACATTAGATAAAAAAAGAAAAGAATAAAAAAATGAGTGTTTTAAAAGGGACAATATGAATTTTTTTTTCGCTTTCTAATTTTAATCTATTTTCTGTCTATGATTTTGATCTTTTAAATTTTGAATTTCACTTTAGAGGGTAAAATGTGATATCTCACCATTTATTTTATAGGTGAAACTAAGAGAAAATATAAAAAAAACTATTTAAAAATGAAAAATCACACTTTATCCTCTCAATAAAAATTTAAAATTTAAAGAATCCAAATTTTTCTATTTAAAGGCAAGGAAAGATTTTTGAGTGGACTTCACACTCATTTTACACTCTAAAGGTTTTCAAGATTTTTATTAAAACAAATAAAAAATAAGAAATAATTGATATTTTTTCTTATTTTCTCCTCCTGTTTCTTTTTCTTTTATTTTCTATTTAAACAAACAAAACCTTAGTCTTAATTTAATGCACTAATATTAGTCATTAGTAAAATTTATATGTCAGTAGCAACAATAACTGTTTACAATTTACGAAAAACATAAATGACCAATGAAAAATTTTTCACAACAGCAAAATATATTTAAAACCTTCTATATTAATAGTTGTTTTTTTGCAATTTGCAAATTGTGTGGTATCAATATTTCGAAAATTGGATTGAATCGGCCGATTCAACCAAAAACGGGTCCTTTATTCGGTTCAATTAATGCCAAGAATCATCTTAACAAAATTGATAAAAAGAATTAGTCGAATCGAAAGTTAACTGATGAACTGACAGAATCGAATTAATTTTTAAAACTTTTGGTCTTTGATCCAGATCAAAACGATGCTGTTTTGATATTTATATATATCTAAAAAAAATCCAATTCAGTAGAAATCCCTCCCCTTTCTCTCTCCCAATTACAACGCAGAAAAAAACCTAATCCTAAACGGATCAAAAGAGCAAAGCCATTGAACAACCATCAACTATCATTACTATCGGCGTCGGTGTGCTCTTCTCCTCGCATCTCCAGAAGGTTGCTCTTTCTCCTCGAAAGTGTGTTCTTCTCCTTGCATCGGTAGAAGGTCGGTTCGGAGTTGCTGTTGGCGCCACTAGCTCTATCCTCGTCAAGCCTGCCTCTGTCTTCGTCGTCGTCGAATCATCTCTCTCTGTGTCTCGAGTCATCTCTTTCTGTGTGTGTGTCGAACACACCGCGAAGTGTGAATATTTGTCTTCTATCATCAGACTCTTCATCGTCTCTCTGCCACCGTGAAATTCATAGCGTGATTATGTTATTCAGTTCTCTCTGTTTCTTGAGTTCTTCAGAAATTTAGTTTTTTTTTTTCTTTGTTAATTATAATGATTCTGAATGGATATATTTTATATTTTATTGTTTTGAATTATGAATTTTGGTTGTTGGACAAAGTGTTTGTTTAGGTGTCACTCAATCGATAAAAAAAGATCTTTTTTTAATGAAAAATATATTTTTTATTTTTTAGTGTGTTTAACAAATTTTTAATAGTAAAAGTAAAAGTATTAGAAAAATAAAAAATATCTTTTTTAAGAAACTATAATTTACATTTTTTTTAAAAGATTATTTTTTTCTTAAAAAAAATATTTTTTCCTAAAAAAAATATTTTTTACATAATAAATGAATAAAAAAATATTTTTATCTTATTTTACCTAAATATAATTGATAAATAAAAAAAATTTTTTTTACATAAAATTACTTTAAATTTATAAAAAATCTTTTAAAAAAAATCATTAAAAACAGATCTTTTCTAAAAATAGCGTTGAAACAAGTCCAAAATAGATTATGCATTTAGGTTGATTATGTTTAATATAATTGCTGGAGGGAATAGTTCAATTTGATTAACTCTATTGAATCTTAAATGTATAATTTACTATTTTTGATTAATGTGTAATTTATTATTTTTTATTAACTCTGTTCAATTTGATTAACTATCTTGAGTGTGCATTTTTTTATTGCTGGAATTTTATTTCTTTTGGATTGGGACATTAGAATATTTAACGATAACTATGATTTCTGATGAGAGATGTTTTGTTTAGTTAAATATTTATTTGTTTAATATTTTTTTTTTGTGGTAGAACATTATGTGGTTCTCATTTATGTAGGTTTTGATTTTTTTAGCTATAAATTTTGATGTTTAAAGTTGTTTGTGAATTTTTAACGATAAATTATAAATAATTTATTGTATGAAAATTATAAAATTTTATATTTTATTAATTATAAAATTATTAAATTTAAATATTTAAAATTATATATTAAATTTTTAATAATTTATTGTATATTTAATTAAATCGGTTCAATCACAATTTAATTCTAATTAAAGCATTTTTGTAAATGAGTTATGCTACGTGTATACCAAAATCAGTCACTAGTATAAAATATATTTTGGAATATAAATACACATTGAAAACAAATTAACCCACACATGTATTTATACACAAATACATTGATGACTAATTTTAGTGTACAAATAGCATTTTTGTAAATTAAATCATTGAACAAATTACTTGACTAGATCGGTTCTCACAACCTTAATTGGTATCATGCAATTTTTGTAGCAAGTGGCAAAACATGATAGGGCCATACTTAAATATTTCAGGATTTTTTATTTTAATAAATAAAATAATTATAATAATTACTGAAATAAATAATTTAAAAAATATTTATCGAAATAAATACCCATATCTTATCTCGTTTACACTAGAAATGAGATATGACACGTCAGCCTGAAATGTGTATATCTCGTTTACAGCTAAAACGAGATATACTAATAAAAGAATGTGTAACATTTGGCATTCTCCACACACATTTCATATCTTTTTCTATCTCGTATTTCTCATAAAAATAACGCAACAATGGCTAGTAACAGCGTTTACATAGTTGTGTGTGTTTATTCTAATTGTCGTATGAGAAATGGCGACAACGGGGTGACATTTGAGTGTGAGAATCCGATATTGTTGCGCACTCAGCGTCTAAGTACGTTGTCGGACTTGAAGAGTTTGATATTGAGCAACCTTGGTGGTACAGAAGCGAGGGAGGTCGGAAGGGTGGGGTATAGGTTGCTAGCACCTATGGGTAATGGAGTTTTCCGGTTTCGACTATTTCAGCTTCTAGGGGACGAGCATGTTCGACTCATGTTCGACATCCATGGGAGAATCATGGCGGAACAGGTGATGGAGCTTTCTGCCGAGGTTGGAGATGTGGGTCGTGGTGGTTCTATACACTCGACCTATGTCTAGGACAACCGACCTCTTGCACCACCACCGATTCATCTCGCCATTCCAGTTGACGAGGCGGAGGAGGGCGACGAGGAGTCGGATGAAGAATACGTGGCAAATAGTGTCAATAGTGATTCTTCCAAAGGGGGCAATGAGGAGGAGTTTGTACCCGAGACACCCGCCCAGACTATGGCGCGCCATGTCTTGCCTCCACCTCACCCAATTCCGGTGCTATTGACAGAGCCAAGTCACTATTATAGTATGGATCTAGATGCCATGCATGAGAGGACTCTGTTTTCTAACATGGGAGAAGAAGATTACAACCTGGACGGTGGGGTAGAGTTTCAGGTCGGCCATGTGTTCAAATGCCGAGATGCAGTGCTACAGGGTATGAAGAACTACAGTATTCGAAGGAGTGCTGAGTACCGGGTGATCAAATCGGACCGATTAAAGTATCATGTGCAGTGCCGTCAAGCTATGAATGGGTGTCAATGGAGCCTCCGTGTAGCCCTTCGACAGAACCTCAGATACTGGTAAGTTCAACTTTAATTGTGCTTTTGAGAACTTCTGTGCACTATATTAAGCAAGATCCTGGGGCTAGTGCGCATCGTATGGCTGGAGCCCTCCAGAAGGTGAAAATGTGGCATACTGATGTAAATGACCCTGAGGGTGAAATGGTGGAGCTGATGGAGAGGTCACCTGAGGTTGTGATGACGTCAGCAACATTCCATAGTCGTAAGAGGGCGGGGTCGTATACTGGCTACCCGGCCGAAGACCCGCCCCGTACGACGAGGTAGAAGCCGGTGATATCTGTGGCATCCAGGAGGTGGTCTGCGTAGGAGTGGATGGATGCTGGTACTGTCCAATACCCTGCTCCCTACCGGTCCGGAATGACTCGGCGATCCGATGCATCGAGGCTGGATCGACGGTGTAAAGCTGGAAGGCGTCATCAAATAAGATCTCGTCAACCATCTCCTCCTCCTGACGGATGCTGGATTGACCTGCATCATGCCAACTCGGTGGTGATGTGTCCCAGACTGCCCGATGATGTGGCCCTCCAAAACTGGATGGTGGATGTAGTGCGTGTGCCGGGGGAGGTGGAGGAGGTGGAGGAGGCGGACCCAGAGGTGAAGCCTCTCTGTCCGATGTGATGTCTCTGTGATACTCTTGGCGGCCGAAATCCGCCTCCTCGTCAGACTCTACATTCAGCCTAACTTGACGAGGCCTGACCCTCTTCCTTTTAACCGGCTCGCCAGGTTGACGCTCTCTAGCGCCTCTGTCCCTCCTAAGAGGTCGTCGGGTAACCTCCCTGCCCCCTCGCATGTCTACGCCGATCCGGCACGCCCCGAGGAAGGTGGAGATTGTCCCTAGGCTGGCTGGCAGTGGGTTGTACGTTTAGGGGCAACTCCACAAGTCTCGGATCCTCCAAAACCTCCTGACTCGACAGATTCCTAACACGGCAAGCCCCACGCCACCGATCATAGTACTCTCGGGTTGGCCTGGTGTCAAATATATGAAGTATGGAGATCCTGCGACCGGGATCAAATTGCTTGCGCCAACCATCGTACCAATCCTAAAGTTGATCAGGCCACCAGACATCCTCACCACGGGCAGTGGACACCCAGAACCTATCAGGAAAAACAAGAAGTTGTATAATCTACTATCACATAGTGACACACACAACATAATTAGAATAATTGACATCTAAACTCCGATAAGCAATGATAAATAAGATATCATTTATACCTGTCAAGGTTCACCGGAGTGCTAGGAACTTGCTACTCTCAATTGAACTGCCGCTTCACATGATCAACTTGGTGAAACTGCACAACGTTGAAACATACCAGTGGGACGGCTGACAACCATGTCCCCTACTCCTCCTCCTCTAGGAACCAAGTAAGGCACAGAGCCTGCAGAGCAAGGTCATCGTACACTCTCCATGCAAACTGAAAAAACTGTAACCGACATAATAATCAGCCACCCAAAAACGAGACAACATTAAGAAATAAAATGAATATGTGGTGGTGGTAAACATGAACTAACCTCATCAAATCGTAACCGGTCGATCGAAACCCTCCAATGCAGGACCCTAGCCTCATGTTGATCCTTGCTCTGCTACTGCAATCCAACCAACCTGACACCAACCAAGAGAATATAAACAGTTCGTTAAGTAACAGGTCGTAAGAAGTTACAAATTAATTTAAATAAATACAAAAATAAACATTTGTTACCTCGCAGCCATAGGATACTGGTAGATCCCTCTATCAGGTGGACACCACTGAGAAAATCTCTGGTAGATCTAGGACATCAACAGCAGAGTGCAGCCGGCAATGTTCATGACGCCCCGCTGTGCCGCCGAACACAGTGACTGGTACGTCTAGGCCAGCACGGGCGATCCCCAAGACAACGCCCAGCACTGCCCAAAGTCCCGGAGGAGAAGGAGCTAACGCACGTGGACCAAGTTGTTCAAATTGTTCGTCATCAGATATCCTCCGATCAGTAACATAATGTAGCACCTAGTGTACTGTCGGAGGGTCTTTGGTCGTCTGTAGGGGGCATCTGGCGGACACGATCCCACAGCCAAACAAGCTTGAGCGTGAACGACTCCTTCCTCTGCGCCGCCTGCTGTGGAGCCGCTGGAGGCTTGGCACCAAGCAGCTGCTCCACCAACGCCCACGTCTCCATGTGGTACCACCTACCGAAGTCACGGAGGCACCCCCAACTAGGGCTCCATGTGCGCATAGGCCTAGGTGGTACGTCACGTCCTACAGGGTGATAGTGACCTCACCCCACGGGAGATGAAACGTGTGCGTTTCCGGACTCTATCGCTCCACAAATGCTGAAATCAGGGAATTGTCAAAAGTGAAATCCCTGAGGGGCACCCTGTCGTCGAATTCAACCTCAACCAGATACGGGACGATGGCGTCGGGTGGAGGAAGGGTATGACTCACTCGTCGGGGCAGTAGAAGGCGAGGCCTCTGAAGAATAAAAAAAAATTCGGCCTTATAAAGAAATAATTTAAAATTTTTGTGTTTATTGAATTCTTACACTTTTTATTAGCTTTGTAATTAAATCAATTTAATATGATATACAAAACATTAAAGTTAAATAAATATTTTTTTCTAACTTACATGTCCTTCTATTTAAGAATATATTTCTATGTTTCAAACTTACACATATTTCTAAATTACATATTACATACTAAACAAAACCTAACTAAAACGTTATAAGTAGTAACAACCTAGCACAAGTAAAACAGAGTTCCAAACTAATAATTATATGGTAACAACCTTCCACAAGCAAATAAAGTTCTAAATTTATACTAGAGACCTACTGCTAAAGCTACAAACTATGTTCTAGTTCTTCGCGACTAGCCTAACCATGGCCACTGATGAGCGGATATTTTATACGCTTTTTGGGGGTAATTTCATGTAGATTTTAGCATGTTTTAGTTAGTTTTTAGGAGAATATTATTAGTTTTTAGGCAAAAATTATATTTCTGGACTTTACTATGAGTTTGTGTGTTTTTCTGTGATTTCAGGTATTTTCTGGCTGAAATTGAGGGAGCTGAGCAAAAATCTGACTTAGGCTGAAAAAGGACTGCTGATGCTGTTGGATCCTGACCTCCCTGCACTCAAAATGGATTTTCTGGAGCTACAGGAGTCCAATTGGCGCGCTCTCAACGGCGTTGGAAAGTAGACATCCAGGGCTTTCCAGCAATATATAATAGTCCATACTTTGCGCAAGGATAGACGACGTAACTTGGCGTTGAACGCCAAGTTCATGCTGCTGTCTGGAGTTAAACGCCAGAAAAACGTCATGATCCGGAGTTGAACGCCCAAAACACGTCATAACCTGGAGTTTAACGCCAAGAAAGGCCTCTACTCGTGGATAGCTTTAATCTCAGCCCCAGCACACACCAAGTGGGCCCCAGAAGTGGATTTCTGCACCAATTATCTTAGTTTATTCATTTTTTGTAAACCTAGGTTACTAGTTTACTATTTAAACAACTTTTACTGACATTTCTTGTACCTCATGACATTTTCAGATCTGAATTACATACTTTTTGACGGCATGAGTCTCTAAACTCCATTGTTGGGGGTGAGGAGCTCTGCAGCGTCTCGATGATTTAATACAATTCCTTTGTTTTCCATTCAAACACGCTTGTTCTTATCTAAGATGTTTATTCGCGCTTAATTGTGAAGAAGGTGATGATCCATGACACTCATCACCTTCCTCAACCCATGAACGTGTGCCTGACAACCACCTCCGTTCTACATCAGATTGAATGAATATCTCTTAGATTTCTTAATCAGAATCTTCGTGGTACAGGCCGGATTGATGGCGGCATTCATGAGAATCCGGAAAGTCTAAACCTTGTCTGTGGTATTCCGAGTAGGATTCCGGGATTGAATGACTGTGATGTGCTTCAAACTCCTGAGGGCTGGGCGTTAGTGACAGACGCAAAAGAATCAATGGATTCTATTCCAACCTGATTGAGAACCGACAGATGATTAGCCGTGCTGTGACAGAGCATAGGAACGTTTTCACTGAGAGGATGGGAAGTAGCCATTGACAACGGTGACACCCTACATAGAGCTTGCCATGGAAGGAATCTTGCGTGTGGGAAGAGGATTTCAAGGAAAAGTAGAAATTCAAAGGACAAAGCATCTCCAAAACTCCAACATGTTTCTCATTACTGCACAACAAGTAACACTGTTATTCTCTTTTATTTTTATAATCAAATCTGGTAATTTCACTTTTTAAATCCTATTGGCCTCCTGACTAAGATTAATAAAATAAACATTGATTGCTTCAAGCCAATAATCTCCGTGGGATCGACCCTTACTCACGTAAGGTATTACTTGGACGACCCAGTGCACTTGCTGGTTAGTTGTGCGAATCACAAATTCGTGCACCAAGTTTTTGGCGCCGTTGCCGGGGATTATTGAGTTTGAACAATTGAAGGCATATTTTATTTCTTAGATTAGGAATAATTTATTTTTGTTGTTATAGAGTCATTAAATTTTGATAGGATAGTTTCTTTTCAAAAATTTCTTTTCAAAAATTTTATTTTTCTTAATTAATTTTTCGTGAGATTAGTGTCTTGTTCTAAGTTTGGTGTCAATTGCATATTTTATATTTTTTCTTTAAAATTTTCGACTTGTGCTCTTTGTTCTTCATTGATCTTCAAGTTGTTCTTGTTTATTTTTCTTGTTTAATCTCAAATTTTTCTTGTTTTGTGTCTTTTCTTGTTTTTCTTGTGCTTTTTCAAAACATTAACTTTCAAGAATTAAACATTTATCCATAAAAATAACACATCTTTAAAATACATTGTATTTTTAGCTCAGTTGATTATAGCGGGAATTTATATTCTTAACAATTGGGCACTTTCTTTTTAAAATCCTTTTTCAAAAATAATTTTTCTTGATTTAATCTTGTGCCAAACTCTAAGTTTGGTGTTTTCTTGTTGACCTTTCTTTAATTTTCGAAAATTTGTCTTGGTTTTCTAAAAATTTTAAGTTTGGTGTTCTTTCTTGTGTTCTTGAGTTTTTCTTGTGTCTTGATCTTAAAATTTTTAAGTTTGGTGTTCCTTGGTGTTTTTCCTCCAAAAATTTTCGAAAATAAGGAGCACTAAATCTAAAAATTTTAAGTCTTGTGTCTTTTGTGTGTTTTTCTCTTTCATCATAAAATTTAAAAAAAAAAATTTATTTTCTAACTAATTTTAAAACTACATTTTCGAAATTTTTAATATAAAATCCAAATTTCAATTTCAAATTTTTCGAAAAAATTTTCACAAAGTATTTTCAAAAGATTTTTCGAAAAAATATATTCCATTTTTAAGTTATTCCACTACTATAAAATAAATAATATCAACATACATATCATCACTCTTGTATTCCATTATGGAAGTAAGTATGAATGGACAAGACAAGAGGACTTTGGGGTCATATGCTAACCCCACTACTGCTTCATATGGGAATAGTATCTGTATACCCTCCATTGGAGTTAGTAGCTTTGAGCTGAATCCTCAGCTCATTATCATGGTGCAGCAAAACTGCCAGTATTCTGGTCTTCCACATGAAGAACCTACAGAGTTTCTGGCACAATTTCTATAATTTGCTGATACAGTACATGATAAAGAAGTGGATCAGGATGTCTACAGATTATTACTGTTTCCATTTGCTGTAAAAGATCAAGCTAAGAGGTGGTTAAATAACCAGCCTAAGAACAGCATAAAAACATGGAAACAGTTGTCAGAAAAATTCCTGAATCACTATTTCCCTCCCAAACGGATGACACAGCTAAGGCTAAACATCCAAGGCTTCAAACAAGGAGATAATGAATCCCTTTATGATGCCTGGGAGAGATACAGAGAGATGCTCAGAAAATGCCCCTCTGAAATGTTTTCAGAATGGGTGCAATTAGACATCTTCTACTATGGGCTTACAGAAAAAGCTCAGATTTCTCTAGACCACTCAGCTGGTGGATCTATACATATGAGAAAAACAATTGAAGAAGCTCAAGAGCTTATTGATACAGTTGCCAGAAATCAACATCTGTACCTAAGCAGTGAATCTTCCATGAAGGAAGAAGCTAAAACAGTAACTGCTGAACTCAGTCCGGTGGATCAGGCTAATGAATTCAATCAGCAATTAGATTTTCTAACTCAGCAGCTAGCCGAATTCAAGGAAATATTACAGGAAACAAGAATGGCTAACAGGAACATGGAAGTACAATTAAAGTAGACAGAAAAGCAACTGTCAAAACAAATAACAGAAGAATGCCAAGCAATTCAATTAAGAAGTGGGAAAACATTAAATACCTCACTTCAAAGCAGCAGGAAACCAAGAAATGAACAAGAGGATACTCAAAATCCCTCTGAGGACAATCAGAGCCCAGAGAGGAACAAAGCTGGCGCTGAACGCCCAGATCATGCTCATTCCTGGCGTTCAACGCCAGAAACAAGCATGAATCCGGCGTTGAACGCCCAAAGGGAGCATGGTTCTGGCGTTCAAACGCCAGTAACAAACAAGGAAGTGGCGTCTAACGCCACTCCAGCTCCCACCACTGGCATTCAAATACCAGTGGGGAATCAGTCACATACAAGTGCTGACCTTTCTAAAAAGGCTTCCCAACCCACTCCTGTAGGTGATAAACCTGCAGCAACTAAGGTTGAGGAATACAAAGCCAAAATGCCTTATCCTCAAAAACTCCGCCAAGCGGAACAGGATAAGCAATTTTCCCGCTTTGCAGACTATCTCAGGACTCTTGAAATAAAGATTCCGTTTGCAGAAGCACTTGAGCAAATACCCTCTTATGCTAAGTTCATGAAAAAAATCTTAAGTCATAAGAAGGATTGGAGGGAAACTGAAAAAGTCTACCTCACTGAGGAATGCAGTGCAGTCATTCTGAAAAGCTTACCTGAGAAGCTTAAAGATCCTGGGAGCTTTATGATACCATGCACATTAGAGGGCGCTTGCACCAAGCAAGCTTTATGTGATCTTGGGGCAAGTATCAATCTAATACCTGCATCTACTATCAGAAAGCTTGGCTTAACTGAAGAAATCAAACCAACCAGGATATGTCTTCAACTTGCTGATGGGTCCATTAAATACCCATCAGGCGTGATTGAAGACATGATTGTCAAGGTTGGGCCATTTGCCTTCCCTACTGACTTTGTGGTGCTGGAAATGGAGGAGCACAAGAGTGCAACTCTCATTCTAGGAAGACCTTTCCTAGCAACTGGCCGAACCCTCATTGACGTCCAAAAAGGGGAAGTAACCTTGAGAGTCAATGAGGAAGAGTTCAAGTTGAATGTTGTCAAAGCCATGCAACATCCAGACACCCCAAATGACTGCATGAGTGTTGATATTATTGACTCTCTGGTAAGAGAGGTCAATATGGCTGAGAGTCTCGAATCAGAGCTAGAGGATATCTTTAAAGATGTTCAGCCTGAATTGGAGGAATCAGAGAGGATAATAGAACCTCTGAAAATCCCTCAAAAAGAGGAGAAACCTCCAAAACCCGAACTCAAACCATTACCACCATCCCTGAAATATGCATTTTTGGGAGAAGGTGATACCTTTCCTGTAATTATAAGCTCTACCTTAGAGCCACAGGAAGAGGAAGCACTAATTCAAGTGCTAAGGACACACAAGACAGCTCTTGGGTGGTCCATCAGTGATCTTAAGGGCATTAGCCCAGCCAGATGTATGCACAAGATCTTGCTGGAGGATGACGCCAAACCAGTGGTCCAACCACAAAGGCGGCTGAACCCAGCTATGAAGGAAGTAGTGCAGAAAGAGGTCACTAAATTACTAGAGGCTGGGATTATTTATCCTATTTCTGACAGCCCCTGGGTGAGCCCTGTCCAAGTCGTCCCTAAGAAAGGTGGCATGACAGTGGTTCATAATGAAAAAAATGAACTGGTTCCTACAAGAACAGTTACTGGGTGGCGTATGTGTATTGATTACAGAAGGCTCAATACAGTCACCAGAAAGGATCATTTTCCTTTACCATTCATAGACCAGATGCTAGAAAGACTAGCAGGTCATGAATACTACTGCTTCCTGGATGGATATTCAGGTTATAATCAAATTGCAGTAGACCCCCAGGATCAGGAGAAAACGGCGTTCACATGCCCATCTGGAGTATTTGCATACAGAAGGATGCCATTTGGCCTGTGCAATGCACCTGCAACCTTTCAGAGGTGCATGCTCTCCATTTTCTCTGATATGGTGGAAAAATTTCTGGAAGTCTTCATGGATGACTTTTCAGTATTTGGAGACTCATTCAGCTCCTGCCTTAACCATTTAGCACTTGTTCTGAAAAGATGCCAAGAGACTAACCTGGTTTTAAACTGGGAAAAATGTCACTTTATGGTGACTGAAGGAATTGTCCTTGGGCACAAAATTTCGAACAAGGGAATAGAGGTGGATCAAGCTAAGGTAGAAGTAATTGAAAAATTACCACCACCTGCCAATGTTAAGGCAATCAGAAGCTTTTTGGGGCGTGCAGGATTCTATAGGAGGTTTATAAAGGATTTTTCAAAAATCGCCAAACCTCTGAGCAACCTGCTAGCTGCTGACACGCCATTTATTTTTGATAAAGAGTGTCTGCAGGCATTTGAGACTCTGAAAGCTAAATTGGTTACAGCACCAATCATCTCTGCACCAGACTGGACTTTACCATTTGAGTTGATGTGTGATGCCAGTGACCATGCCATTGGTGCAGTGTTGGGACAAAGGCATGACAAGCTTCTGCACGTCATTTATTATGCTAGCCGTGTTCTAAATGACGCACAGAAGAACTACACAACCACAGAAAAAGAGCTACTTGCAGTGGTTTACGCCATTGACAAATTCAGATCCTACCTAGTAGGATCAAAAGTGATTGTGTACACTGATCATGCTGCTCTTAAATATCTACTCACAAAGCAGGATTCAAAACCCAGACTCATCAGATGGGTGTTGCTTCTGCAAGAGTTTGATATAGAAATAAGAGACAGAAAAGGGACAGAGAATCAAGTGGCAGATCACCTGTCCCAAATAGGACCAGTGGAAGGGGCGTCCCTCCCTCTCACTGAGATCTCTGAAACCTTTCCGGATGAGCAGTTGTTTGCCATCCAGGAAGTGCCATGGTTTGCAGACATTGCAAACTACAAGGCAGTGAGATTCATACCCAAAGAGTACAGCAGGGTGCAATCAAAAAAATTAATCACAGATGCAAAGTACTATCTTTGGGATGAACCATATCTCTTCAAGAGATGTGCAGACGGAGTAATCCGTAGATGTGTGCCTAAAGAAGAAGCACAGAAGATCCTTTGGCATTGCCATGGATCACAGTATGGAGGGCATTTTGGAAGTGAACGAACAGCCACAAGAGTCCTCCAAAGTGGCTTCTACTGGCCTACTCTCTATAAAGATTCCCGAGCGTTTGTGCTTAATTGTGACAGTTGCCAAAGATCAGGCAACCTACCTCACAGTTATGCCATGCCTCAACAAGGAATCTTGGAGATTGAGTTGTTTGATGTATGGGGCATTGACTTCATGGGACCCTTCCCACCATCATACTCAAACACTTATATTCTGGTGGCAGTGGATTATGTATCCAAATGGGTGGAGGCTATTGCAACACCCACCAATGACACTAAAACAGTGTTGAAATTCCTCCAGAAACACATCTTCAGCAGATTTGGTATCCCTAGAGTGTTAATTAGTGATGGGGGCACTCATTTCTGCAATAAACAGCTTTATGCTGCTCTGGTTCGTTATGGAGTCAACCACAGGGTAGCTACTCCATATCACCCACAGACTAATGGGCAAGCTGAAGTCTCAAATAGAGAACTCAAAAGAATCCTGGAACGGACTGTAATTAACCGTAGAAAGGATTGGGCAAGGAGCCTGGATGATGCTCTGTGGGCATACATAACAGCATTCAAGATCCCTATAGGGACCTCTCCATACCAGCTTGTGTATGGAAAGGCATGTCACTTGCCAGTGGAACTGGAACATAAGGCCTACTGGGCAACCAGATTCCTAAACCTTGATGCCAAATTAGCTGGAGAAAAACGATTGCTCCAGTTAAATGAGCTAGAGGAATTTAGACTCAATGCTTTTGAGAATGCAAAAATTTACAAAGAGAAAGCAAAAAGATGGCATGATAAGAAATTGTCATCCAGAGTCTTTGAGCCGGGGCAGAAAGTTCTGCTATTTAATTCCAGGCTCAAATTATTCCCCGGGAAATTAAAATCCCGGTGGAGAGGTCCATATGTGATCACAAGCGTATCACCATATGGATACGTAGAGCTTCAAGATAATGAATCCAACAAAAAGTTCATTGTTAATGGACAAAGAGTTAAACACTATCTTGAAGATAATTTCGAGCAAGAATGCTCAAGACTGAGACTTCATTGAAGATCAGTGACAGTCCAGCTAATGACATTAAAGAAGCGCTTGCTGGGAGGCAACCCAGCCATTTACAGAGTTTAATTACTAATTAAATAAATTTTCTTTTCTTTACAGGTTTAAGTCCAAGTATCTTCAAAGGTGAAATAGCAATTGGTTGAAATCACAAAGTTACAGGGAAATCTGGAAGCTCACTGGCGTGAAAAAGCCAGTAAGAAATACTTTGGGCGTTAAACGCCCAAAAGAAGCACCCACTGGGCGTTTAACGCCAGTAAGGGTAGCCATCTGGGCGTTAAACGCCAGAAAGATGCACCTTCTGGGCGTTTAACGCCAGTCTGCTAGCATCCTGGGCGTTCAGAAAAACGCCCAGTGACGAAGGACTTTCTGGCGTTCAACGCCAGAAAGAAGCACCAGATGGGCGTTGAACGCCCAGAACATGCACCATGTGGGCGTTAAACGCCCAAAACATGCATCATGTGGGCGTTTAACGCCAGGATGATGGGAGGAGGTACAATTCGTTTTTCTTCATAATTTTTCAAAATTTTTATGTTTCAATTCATGATTTCTTGCATAAACATATTTTAAATTATCATCCCTCAATCCAAATTAGTGTTCTAAAAATCCTAATTTCTAAAATCCCTTTTTCAAAAATATCAAATGTATCTTAATTTATAAAAACAAATGGTTTTCCAATCCAATCCAACTCTTTTAAAATTTTTTTCAACACTCAATTTTCCTTTTAAAATCTTTTTCAAAATTTAAAATTTCAGATTTATCTTTTAAAATTATTATTCATATCTTTCTCTTTTAAAATTATATCTTTTTCTTATCATATCCTTTAAAATCATATCTTCTATCTTATCTCTTTCTTATTTTTCAAAAATTTTCCACCCCCTCCCTATATCTTGTATTCGGCGCCTTCCTCATCCTCACCATTCCACAATTGCTCTCCTCCTATCCCTCTTCTTTCTTCTCTATTGCTTAAGGACAAGCAAAGCTCTAAGTTTGGTGTGGTTATCCGTGATCATTAAATTCATGGCCCCTAGAGGAAAGCAACCCACCCCAAGGGGCAAGAAAGAAAGCACTCCAAAGCCACTTTGGAATCAAGGGAAGTTCTTAACTAAAGAACACTCAGACCATTACTACAAGATAATGAGTCACAGATCAGTGATCCCGGAAGTCAGATTTGATCTGAAAGAAGATGAATATCCGGAGATCCAAGAGCAAATTTGAAACAGGAATTGGGAAATTCTGGCCAATCCTGAAACGAAAATGGGGAAGAACATGGTTCAGGAATTTTATGCTAATCTATGGCAGGCAGAAAGGCAAAGAATCATTGGAGCTGCTCTCTTTGACCATAAAACCTTAGTCAGAGGAAAAATCATTCATACCAATTCTGACAAGATCAGGGAGATATTCAAGATTCCTCAACTGAAAGATGACCCAGACTCCTTTAATAGGAGAATGATGAGGGTCAATAAAGGATTGGACAAGATCCTGGAGGATATATGCATCCCTGGAGCCAAGTGGACTACCAGCACGACTGGCATCCCAGTTCAACTAAAAAGGGAAGATCTGAAACCAGTAGCCAGAGGCTGGCTGGATTTCATTGGGCGTTCCATATTGCCCACCAGCAACCGTTCTGAAGTTACCATCAAAAGAGCTGTCATGATTCACTACATCATGCTGGAAAAAGAAGTGGAAGTCCATCAGCTGATCTCATGTGAGCTATATAAAATAGCAAACAGGAATTCTAAGGACGCCAGATTGGCTTATCCAAGCCTAATTTCTATGCTTTGCAAAGATGCTGGAGTAAAGATGGGAATAACTGAATATATCCTAATTGAAAAGCCCATTACTGGAATATCAATGGTTAGACAACAGCAACAAGATGATTCAACCAAGAGAAGAGCACCAGAAGCTCTCCCAGAATTGCCCCAATTCGAATATTGGGAACATCTTGAGGCTTCTATTTCCAGATTGCAAGAAGCTATGGATCAAATAAAGGAAGAACAGAATAATCAAAGTAGCATGATTTGCAAACTGCTCAAGGAACAGGAGGAGCAAGGGCGTGATCTAAGGGAGCTGAAGCGCCAAAAATTAATCCTTGAATAACACCCCACAGATTAGAGGAACATTTACTCCTCAAAACAACAGGTTGCTGAGTTCCAATTTTTCTGCTTTAACTTAGTGATAATGTTTTTATTTTATTTTAGAAAGTTCACCTTAGGAGATATATAGTAGTAGTAATTAGTATGTCTATTTTGATTTTATATCCAATTAAGCTATAATTTATTTTTCTCATCATCATTAGGCATGAATAAAGTAGTAGATTTTTTTTAGAATAAAGAAGTAATCTATATTTTTCGAGTTCTTAATAATAAAAATTATAATTAATTATATGTGGTGGCAATACTTTTTGTTCTCTGAATGAATGCTTGAACAGTGCATAAATTGTACTTTGAATTTGATGAATATTGGCTCCTGAAAGGATGAGGAACATGAAAAATATTATTGATGATCTGAAAAATCATAAAATTGATTCTTGAAGCAAGAAAAAGCAGTCAAAAAAAAAAAAAAGAGAGAAGCCATGAGCACTAGCCAAGAGTAAAAAAGGGATCCAAGGCTTTGAGCATCAATGGATAGGAGGGCCCAAGGAAATAAAATCCAGGCCTAAGCGGCTAAACCAAGCTGTCCCTAACCATATGCTTGTGGCATGCAGGTCCAAGTTACAAACTTGAGACTGAGTGGTTAAAGTCGTGATCCAAATCAAACAGAGTGTGCTTAAGAGCTCTGGATACCTCTGACTGGGGACTTTAGCAAAGCTAAGTCACAATCTGAAAAGGTTCACCTAGTCATGTGTCTGTGGCATTTATGTATCTGGTGGTAATACTGGAAAACAAAGTGCTTAAGGCCACGGCCAAGACTCATAAAATAACTGTGTTCAAGAATCAACATACTACACTAGGAGAGTCAATAATACTATCTGAATTCTGAGTTCCTAAGGATGCCAATCATTCTGAAAATTTAAAGATACAAGGGGATGCCAAAACTGTTCAGAAACAAAAAGCTACAAGCCCCGCTCATCTAATGAGAATATGAGCTTCATTTAAAACTCTAAAATATTATTACTTCTTAATTTCTGTTAGAACCTATTTTATTCATCTAGTTGCTTGAGGACAAGCAACAGTTTAAGTTTGGTGTTGTGATGAGCGGATATTTTATACGCTTTTTGGGGGTAATTTCATGTAGATTTTAGCATGTTTTAGTTAGTTTTTAGGAGAATATTATTAGTTTTTAGGCAAAAATCATATTTCTGGACTTTACTATGAGTTTGTGTGTTTTTCTGTGATTTCAGGTATTTTCTGGCTGAAATTGAGGGAGCTGAGCAAAAATCTGACTTAGGCTGAAAAAGGACTGCTGATGCTGTTGGATCCTGACCTCCCTGCACTCGAAATGGATTTTCTGGAGCTACAGGAGTCCAATTGGCGCGCTCTCAACGGCGTTGAAAAGTAGACATCCAGGGCTTTCCAGCAATATATAATAGTCCATACTTTGCGCAAGGATAGATGACGTAACTTGGCGTTGAACGCCAAGTTCATGCTGCTGTCTGGAGTTAAACGCCAGAAAAACGTCATGATCCGGAGTTGAACGCCCAAAACACGTCATAACCTGGAGTTTAACGCCAAGAAAGGCCTCTACTCGTGGATAGCTTTAATCTCAGCCCCAGCACACACCAAGTGGGCCCCAGAAGTGGATTTCTGCACCAATTATCTTAGTTTATTCATTTTCTGTAAACCTAGGTTACTAGTTTACTATTTAAACAACTTTTACAGACATTTCTTGTACCTCATGACATTTTCAGATCTGAATTACATACTTTTTGACGGCATGAGTCTCTAAACTCCATTGTTAGGGGTGAGGAGCTCTGCAGCGTCTCGATGATTTAATACAATTCCTTTGTTTTCCATTCAAACACGCTTGTTCTTATCTAAGATGTTTATTCGCGCTTAATTGTGAAGAAGGTGATGATCCGTGACACTCATCACCTTCCTCAACCCATGAACGTGTGCCTGACAACCACCTCCGTTCTACATCAGATTGAATGAATATCTCTTAGATTCCTTAATCAGAATCTTTGTGGTACAGGCCGGATTGATGGCGGCATTCATGAGAATCCGGAAAGTCTAAACCTTGTCTGTGGTATTCCGAGTAGGATTCCGGGATTGAATGACTGTGATGTGCTTCAAACTCCTGAGGGCTGGGCGTTAGTGACAGACGCAAAAGAATCAATGGATTCTATTCCAACCTGATTGAGAACCGACAGATGATTAGCCGTGCTGTGACAGAGCATAGGAACGTTTTCACTGAGAGGATGGGAAGTAGCCATTGACAACGGTGACACCCTACATAGAGCTTGCCATGGAAGGAATCTTGCGTGTGGGAAGAGGATTTCAAGGAAAAGTAGAAATTCAAAGGACAAAGCATCTCCAAAACTCCAACATGTTTCTCATTACTGCACAACAAGTAACACTGTTATTCTCTTTTATTTTTATAATCAAATCTGGTAATTTCACTTTTTAAATCCTATTGGCCTCCTGACTAAGATTAATAAAATAAACATTGATTGCTTCAAGCCAATAATCTCCGTGGGATCGACCCTTACTCACGTAAGGTATTACTTGGACGACCCAGTGCACTTGCTGGTTAGTTGTGCGAATCACAAATTCGTGCACCAGCCACATAAAAAAAATTTCCATATGCTTATTGCACAGAATTAAACACAACAAAACTAACCTCCAAGTCGGCTGCCTCGGCGTAATGCGACGTCTCGTTCAATCTATTGATGTCTCCGTCGTTCTTTGCCTGGCGCACCATCGCAGTATTAGTCGATGATATTGTCAAAAGGGAATAATAGAGAGGAGAAAGTGGTTGACAAGGTCAAATTGGGATCCAGAAGCACGCTGTGAACGACATATACTTATAGGCGACATGCCTTATCTGGTTTACATTGTAAATAGAGTAAATGCCCTTTCCGGTCCCTAACGATTTGCCCGATGGACTTCCCACCCCCTAAGAAATCTAAATACCCAAATCGATTCCTATCTATTATGATTTCAGTACGTTCCAGTCCCTGCAACCGGATCCGAGCAGGTCACTGACTGATGTGTCAGTAACTTGTCCACGTGGGTTTTTCTCCTTCATAATTAGGACAAATCGCCCCCTGTACCTTTGTTGAAATGTTGCGTTTCATTATGAGCATTATTCCATAAAACACCTTCCTCTCCCTCTTCATTTACATTTGGCCCTAACTCTGAAACCTTTCTCCTTCCCTCCAAAAGAGCGTTACGTTGAGGACGTGCGATCGTGCTGCACCACTGTGTGGGAAGACATTGGAAGCATTTGGCAAGTTTCTTTGAAACGGTAAGCAATCTTTCGTTCTCTTCTACTTACTTTATCTTTCACTGTAGTCAAATTGAGGATTGTGTCAGATAGTGGGAGTGAAATTAGCTTTGATAACTCAGTTCTCCTTTGCATGGTGATTATGGGTGGATGGGGTGAAGCACTAGCTTTGTTTGATGAGTTAGGGTTGTTGCAAAACTATAATAGTGATGTTAACTTTGAAAGTTTCTACCGTTCTGCTTATTGATGAGTTAAGAATTCTTAACTGATAGATATTTTAGTCTATTTGCTGTTGATTAAGTTTGAAGTTTAGCTCTGTTACTGAGTTATAGTTTGGATTTTTACAGATGTCTGTGTTTGTTATCCCTGTTTTTCATCATGGTGGGATACTAAAAAAAGATCTAAATGGAGTGTTGCAGTACGTAGATGGAAAGATTGAGAAATTTTCACCCATGGATGTTGATTTTGTCAACAAGAAGGACTTGGAAGAACTCTTCAGGGGATTAGGTTATCTAGAATACAAAGAAATTTACTGGCTTGATCCAGCAACAAAAAACCTGGAGTTTGGGCTTCATATCCTTAAGGGTGACCAGGATATTAATGACATGTGTGAAACCACCCTAAGTTGTCCAGATAGAAATGAGTTCTACATCTACTTTGAGCACCTGGTAAGTCAACCAATGGCAGTCGAACCAGAGCCAGAACCAGAAGAAGAGCCCGTTGTGGTCACAGAGGAATCCTCATCGGATGATGGATACGAGAGTGCCGAGGATGAGGCCTACAAGCCTCCTCCTCCTAGTTATGAGAGTGATAGTAGTGATATTGAGTCACCAAAAAGACATGGAAAAAAAACAAAGGAAAAAGCATCAGTGTCTCCATCAAACAAGAAGAAAGTGTCACCTAAGAAAAATGGTAAGAAATCATCAAAGAGGTATATTGGGAGGAGGAGGAAGAGACATGTGCTATACGGTGAATCTAGTAAAGGAAATCGAACTGAGACACCTCCTAGTGGGTCGGATTCTGCCCAAGGGCCAGTAGAAACAGATATGGGAGGGCCAGTAGAAGATGAACTAGGAGGTCCAGCAGTGGTTAATGAGAAGAGTGACAGTGATAACTACAACTATGAATATGCTTCTGAAGAGTGTCATACCCAGGTATCTTCTGAGGATGAGAGGACAATGCACGAACTTGATTTCAATGAAGAAAATGAATATGGAGAGGTTTGGTTTGAGCTTGGAATGCAATTTTCGAGTATGGAGAGATTTAAGAAGGCCTTGAAGGATGTATTTATCTAGGATGAAAGAGATTGCATGTATATCAAGAATGAAAAGGAGAGGGTCAAGGCTAGATGTGCGGAGGAGAACTGCCCATGGTTAATATATGTGGCAAGGAACTCAAAAACAATGGCATTTGAGGTAAAAACATTTCACAACAAGCATATATGTGGAAGGGATTATGGAAGCAATTTGGATGATAGGGCATGGGTCACAGATAAGCTGGAAAAAAGGTTGGCAACACAGCCTAAGCTGACACCGAGGGAAGCAACAGAGCATATGAAACAGGACTACAATGTTCAGGTCCATCCAAAAATGATCCAAAGGGCTTTGAAAGCAACTAGGGAAATTGTTGTTGGGAATGACAAGGCATAATATGGGAAGTTGTGGGATTATTTACAAGAGTTGCACAGGAGTAACCCAGACAGCACGGCTGACATGTGTGTTGACCCAATTCCGCAATCTCTACCGCTATTTGACAAAATTTACATATGCTTAGATGCGTGCAGAAATGGGTTTGTTAAGGGTTGTAGACTGGTGCGCGAAATTGTGAACAATACTTTTTCACAACTCTCATAATCCCCGGTAATGGCTCCAAAAACGTGGTAGCTCAATACCATGGCATTACACAACTTCGCACAACTAACCAGCAAGTGCACTAGGTCGTCCAAGTAATACCTTACGTGAGTAAGGGTCGATCCCACGGAGATTGTTAGCATTGAAGCAAGCTATGGTCATCTTGTAAATCTTAGTCAGGCAAACTCAATTGTATATGATGATGAACGAAAATAATATAAAGATAAGGATAGTGATACTTATGTATATCATTGGTGTAAGAGCTTCAGACAAGTGTATGAAGATGCCTTCCCTTCCGTCTCTCTGCTTTCCTACTGCCTTCATCCAACTCTTTCTTACTCCTTTCCATGGCAAGCTCGTATAGGGTCTCACTGTTGTCAGCAGCTACCTCCCATCCGCGCAGTGAAAGCTAATGCACGCACTCTGTCACAGTACTGCCAATCACCGGTTTGGTTCCCTCCCCTATCGGAATAGAATCACTCTTTTGCGTCTGTCACTAACGCCCAGTAGGTTACAGGTTTGAAGCACGTCACAGTCATTCAGTCATTGAATCCTACTCAGAATACCACAGACAAGGTTAGACCTTCCGGATTCTCTTGAATGCCGCCATCAGTTCTTGCCTATACCACGAAGATTCCGATTAAAGAATCCAAGAGATATTCACTAAGCCTCAGATGCTTGTAGAACAAGAATGGTTGTCAGTCACCTTGTTCATGAGTGAGAATGGTGATGGGCGTCATCACCTTCATCATGTTGAAGAACAAGTGATATCTTGGATAAAGAACAAGTGGAATTGAATGGAAGAACAATAGTAATTACATTAATACTCGAGGTACAGCAGAGCTCCACACCTTAATCTATGGTGTGTAGAAACTCCACCGTTGAAAATACATAAGAACAAGGTCTAGGCATGGCTGAATGGCCAGCCTCCCAAAGGTCTAAGATAGCATAAAACAAAGATCGCTACCAAAAGTCTCTATAATACAATAGTAAAAGGTCCTACTTATAGAAAACTAGTACATAGATGAGTAAATGACATAAAAATCCACTTCCGGGCCCACTTGGTGTGTGCTTGGGCTGAACAATGAAGCAATTTCGTGTAGAGACTCTCCTTGGAGTTAAACGCCAGCTTTAGTGCCAGTTTGGGCGTTTAACTCCCAATTAGGTGCCAGTTCCGGCGTTTAACGCTGGAATTTCTTGAGGTGACTTTGAACGCCAGTTTGGGCCATCAAATCTTGGGAAAAGTATGGACTATTATATATTGCTGGAAAGCCCAGGATGTCTACTTTCCAACGCCGTTGAGAGCGCGCCAATTGGGCTTCTGTAGCTCCAGAAAATCCACTTCGAGTGCAGGAAGGTCAGAATCCAACAGCATCTGCAGTCCTTTTGAGTCTCTGGATCAGATTTTTGCTCAGATCCCTCAATTTCAGCCAGAAAATACCTGAAATCACAGAAAAATACACAAACTCATAGTAAAGTCCAGAAAAGTGAATTTTAACTAAAAACTAATAAAAATATAATAAAAACTCAACTAAAACTACCAAAAACATACTAAAAACAATGCCAAAAAGCATACAAATTATCCGCTCATCACAACACCAAACTTAAATTGTTGCTTGTCCCCAAGCAACTGAAAATCAAATAAGATAAAAAGAAGAGAATATGCAATGAACTCCAAAAACATCTATGAAGATCAGTATTAATTAGATGAGCGGGGCTTTTAACTTTTTGTCTCTGAATAGTTTTGGCATCTCACTCTATCCCTTGTAATTCAGAATGATTGGCTTCTTTAGGAACTCAGAATCCAGATAGTGTTAGTGATTCTCCTAGTTAAGTATGATGATTCTTGAACACAGCTACTTATTGAGTCTTGGCCGTGGCCCAAAGCACTCTGTCTTCCAGTATTACCACCGGATACATACATGCCACAGACACATGATTGGGTGAACCTTTTCAGATTGTGACTCAGCTTTGCTAAAGTCCCCAATTAGAGGTGTCCAGGGTTCTTAAGCACACTCTTATTTGCTTTGGATCACAACTCTTATTTCTTTCTTTCTTTTTTTTTTTTCGAATTTTTTTTTTGTATTCACTGCTTTTTCTTGCTTCAAGAATCATTTTTAATGATTTTTCAGATCCTCAATAACATGTCTCCTTTTTCATCATTCTTTCAAGAGCCAACATTCATGAACCACAAATTCAAAAGACATATGCACTGTTCAAGCATACATTCAGAGAACAAAAGTGTTGCCACCACATCAAAATAATTAAACTATTATAAAATTCAGAATTCATGCAATTCTTTCCTTTTCAATTAAGCACGTTTTTTATTTAAGAGAGGTGATGGATTCATAGGACATTCATAGCTTTAAGGCATAGACACTAAGACACTAATGATCACAAGACACAAACATGGATAAACATAAAGCATAAAAATCGAAAAACAGAAGAATAAAGAACAAGGAAATCAAGGAACGGGTCCACCTTAGTGATGGCGGCTCTTCCTTCCTCTTGAAGGTCCTATGGAGTGCTTGAGCTCCTCAATGTCTCTTCCTTGTCTTTGTTGCTCCTCCCTCATGATTCTTTGGTCTTCTCTAATTTCATGAAGGATGATGGAGTGTTCTTGATGCTCCACCCTTAGTTGTCCCATGTTGGAACTCAATTCTCCTAGGGAGGTGTTCAGTTGCTCCCAGTAATTTTGTGGAGGAAGGTGCATCCCTTGAGGCATCTCAGGGATCTCTTGATGAGAGGGGTCTCTTGTGTACTCCATCCTTTTCTTGGTGATGGGCTTGTCCTCATCAATGGGGGTATCTCCTTCTATGTCAACTCCAACTGAATAATAGAGGTGACATATGAGATGAGGAAAGGCTAACCTTGCCAAAGTGGAGGTCTTGTCCGCCACCTTGTAGAGTTCTTGGGCTATAACCTCATGAACTTCCACTTCTTCTCCAATCATGATGCTATGGATCATGATAGCCCGGTCTATGGTAACTTCGGACCGGTTGCTAGTGGGAATGATTGAGCGTTGTATGAACTCTAACCATCCTCTAGCCACGGGCTTGAGGTCATGCCTTCTCAATTGAACCGGCTTTCCTCTTGAATCTTGCTTCCATTGTGCGCCCTCTTCACATATGATTGTGAGGACTTGGTCCAACCTTTGATCAAAGTTGACCCTTCTAGTGTAAGGATGCTCATCTCCTTGCATCATAGGCAAGTTGAACGCCACCCTCACACTCTCCGGACTAAAATCCAAGTATTTCCCCCGAACCATAGTGAGATAATTCTTTGGATTCGGGTTCACACTTTGGTCATGGTTCTTGGTGATCCATGCATTGGCATAGAACTCTTGAACCATCAAGATTCCGACTTGTTGAATGGGGTTGGTAAGTACTTCCCAACCTCTTCTTCGGATCTCATGGCGGATCTCCGGATATTCACCCTTTTTGAGTGAAAAGGGGACCTCGGGGATCACCTTCTTCAAGGCCACAACTTCATAGAAGTGGACTTGATGCACCCTTGAGAGGAATCTATCCATCTCCCATGACTCGGAGGTGGAAGCTTTTGCCTTCCCTTTCCTCTTTCTAGAGGTTTCTCTGGCCTTGGATGCCATAAATGGTTATGAAAAAGCAACGCTTTTACCACACCAAACTTAAAATGTTTGCTCGTCCTCGAGCAAAAGAAGAAAGAAGAGAGTAGAAGAAGAAGAAATGAGGAAGAGGGAGATGGTAGTGTGTTCGGCCAAGAAGGGTAAGAAAGGGTGTTTAGGTTGTGTGAAAATGAAGGGTTGAAGAAGGGTATATATAGGAGAGAGGGGGGTAAAGGTTCGGCCATGAGGGTTGGGTTTTGGGAGGGAAAGTGGTTTGAATTTGAAGGGTGAGGTTGGTGGGGATTTATGAAGGATGGATGTGAGTGGTGAAGAGAAAGATGGGATTTGATAGGTGAAGGGTTTTTGGAGAAGAGGTGTTGAGGTGATTGGTGAATGGGGGAAGAAGAGAGAGAGTGATGGTGGGGTCCTGTGGGGTCCACAGATCCTGTGGTGTCAAGGAAAAGTCATCCCTGCACCAAATGTTGCTCAAAATCATGTTTTGAGCTATTTCTGGCGTTAAACGCTGGGCTGGTGCCCATTCCTGGCGTTTAACGCCAGGTTGTTGCCCTTTTCTGGCGTTTAACGCCAGTCTGGTGCACCTTTCTGGCGTTAAACGCCCAGAATGGTGCCAGACTGGGCGTTAAACGCCCAACAGCTAGCATTACTGGCGTTTGAACGCCAGCTTCTTCTCCTCCAGGGTGTGCTGTTTTTCTTCCTGTTTTTCATTCTGTTTTTGCTTTTTTCATTGTTTTTGTGACTTCTTATGATCATCAACCTACAAAAAAGATAAAATAACAAAAGAAAATAGTTAACTATAAAACATTGGGTTGCCTCCCAACAAGCGCTTCTTTAATGTCATTAGCTTGACAGAGGACTCTCATGGAGCCTCAGAAATGTTCAGAACCGTGTTGGAACCTCCCAACACCAAACTCAGAGTTTGAATGTGGGGGTTCAACACCAAACTTAGAGTTTGGTTGTGGCCTCCCAACACCAAACTTAGAGTTTGACTGTGGGGGCTCTGCTTGGCTCTGTTTTGAGAGAAGCTCTTCATGCTTCCTCTCCATGATGATAGAGGGATGTCCTTGGGCCTTAAACACCAAGGATTCTCCATTCACTTGAATGATCAACTCTCCTCTATCAACATCAATCACAGCCTTTGCTGTGGCTAGGAAGGGTCTGCCAAGGATGATGGATTCATCCATGCACTTCCCAGTCTCTAGGACTATGAAGTCAGTAGGGATGTAATGGTCTTCAATCTTCACCAAAACATTCTCTACAAGTCCATGAGCTTGTTTTCTTGAATTGTCTGCCATCTCTAATGAGATTCTTGCAGCTTGCACCTCAAAGATCCCTAATTTCTCCATTACAGAGAGGGGCATGAGGTTTACACTTGACCCTAAGTCACACAAGGCCTTCTTGAAGGTCATGGTGCCTATGGTACAAGGTATAGAAAACTTCCCAGGATCTTGCATCTTTTGAGGCAGTTTCTGCCTAGACAAGTCATCCAGTTCTTTGGTGAGCAAAGGTGGTTCATCCTCCCAAGTCTCATTTCCAAATAACTTGTCATTCAGCTTCATGATTGCTCCAAGGTATTTAGCAACTTGCTCTTCAGTGACATATTCATCCTCTTCAGAGGAAGAATACTCATCAGAGCTCATGAATGGCAGAAGTAAGTCCAATGGAATCTCTATGGTCTCATTTTGAGCCTCAGATTCCCATTGGAACTCAGAGGAGATTGGTACACGCCCACTGAGGTCTTCCTCAGTGGCGTCCTCCTCCTCTCCTTCCTCTCCATATTCGGCCATGTCTATGGCTTTGCACTCTCCTTTTGGATTTTCTTCTGTATTACTTGGGAGAGTGCTAGGAGGGAGTTCAGTAACTTTCTTGCTCAGCTGACCCACTTGTCCTTCCAAATTTCTAATGGAGGACCTTGTTTCAGTCATGAAACTTTGAGTGGTCTTTATTAGATCAGAGACCATTGTTGCTAAGTCAGAAGTATTCTGCTTAGAACTCTCTGTCTGTTGCTGAGAAGATGATGGAAAAGGCTTGTTATTGCCAAGCCTGTTTCTTCCACCATTATTATTATTATTGAAACCTTGTTGAGGTCTCTCTTGATTCTTCCATGAGAGATTTGGGTGATTTCTCCATGAAGAATTATAGGTGTTTCCATAGGGTTCTCCTAGGTAATTCACCTCTTCCATTGAAGGGTTCTCAGGATCATAAGCTTCTTCCTCAGATGAAGCTTCCTTAGTACTGTTTGGTGCATTTTGCATTCCAGACAGACTTTGAGAAATCAAATTGACTTGTTGAGTCAATATCTTGTTCTGAGCCAGTATGGCATTCAGAGTGTCAATCTCAAGAACTCCTTTCTTCTGACTAGTCCCATTGTTCACAGGATTCCTTTCAGAAGTGTACATGAATTGGTTATTTGCAACCATTTCAATCAGCTCTTGAGCTTCTGCAGGCGTCTTCTTCAGATGAAGAGATCCTCCAGCAGAGCTATCCAAGGACATCTTAGATAGTTCAGAGAGACCATCATAGAAAATACCTATGATGCTCCATTCAGAAAGCATGTCTGAGGGACATCTTCTGATTAATTGTTTGTATCTTTCCCAAGCTTCATAGAGGGATTCTCCATCCTTCTGTCTGAAGGTTTGGACTTCCACTCTAAGCTTACTCCATCTTTGTGGTGGAAAGAACTTTGCCAAGAAGGCATTGACTAGCTTTTCCCAAGAGTCCAGGCTTTCTTTAGGTTGAGAGTCCAACCATATTCTAGCTCTGTCTCTTACAGCAAAAGGGAATAGCATCAGTCTGTAGACCTCAGGGTTAACCCCATTAGTCTTGACTGTGTCACAGATTTGCAAGAATTCAGCTAAGAACTGATGAGGATCTTCCATTGGAAGTCCATGGAACTTGCAATTCTGTTGCATTAGAGAAACTAATTGAGGCTTAAGCTCAAAGTTGTTTGCTCCAATGGCAGGGATAGAGATGCTTCTCCCATAGAAATCAGGAGTAGGTGCAGTAAAGTCACCCAGCACCTTCCTTGCATTGTTGGCATTGTTGTTGTTTTCGGCTGCCATGTGTTCTTCTTCCTTGAAGAATTCGGTCAGGTCCTCTAAAGAGAGTTGTGCTTTAGCTTCTCTTAGCTTTCGCTTTAAGGTTCTCTCAGGCTCAGGATCAGCTTCAACAAGAATGCCTTTGTCTCTGCTCCTGCTCATATGAAAGAGAAGAGAAAAAGAGAATGTGGAATCCTCTATGTCACAGTATAGAGATTCCTTGAAGTGTCAGAGGAAAAGAGAAATAGTAAGAAGAAGGAGAAGAAGAATTCGAACTTTAATTAGATAAGGTTCGAATTGTGCATGAAGAAGGAGTGGTACTCCATAAATAGAAGGATGTGGGAAGGAGGGAAGAGGATTTTCGAAAATTCAATCAAAAGATTTTGAAAACATTTTGAAAATTTGATTGATAATTTTCGAAAACTCAAAGTGGAAAAGAAATCAAGTGATTTTTGAAAAAGATTTTGAAATTAGAAATTAAAAAGATTTGATTGAAAACTATTTTGAAAAAGATGTGATTAAAAAGATTTGATTGAAAAGTTATGGTTTTAAAAAGATGTGATTGAGAAGATATGATTTGAAAACAATTTGAAAAGATATGATTTTGAAAATTAGTGACTTGCCTAACAAGAAAAGATATGATTCAAACATAAAACCTTCCTTCACAGAAAAGGCAAAAAATGTTCAATCAAATCATTAATTGTTAGTAAGTATCTTTGAAAAAGGAAAGAAATTGATTTTGAAAACATTTGATTGAAAAGATATGATTTGAAAAAGATTTGGTTTTGAAAAACTTTGAAAACTTGAAAAAAATTGATTTTGAAAACAAAATCTTCCTCCTAGCACCATCCTGGCGTTAAACGCCTAGAATGGTATACATTCTGGCGTTTAACGCCCAAAATGCTACCTCTTTGGGCGTTAAACGCCCAACCAGGTACCCTGGCTGGCGTTTAAACGCCAGTCTGCCTTCTTCACTGGGCATTTTTGAATGCTCAGCTTTTTCTGTATAATTCCTCTGCAGTGTGTTCTGAATCTTCAATTCTTTGTATCATTGACTTGAAAAGACACAAATTAAAAATATTTTTGGATTTTTAATAATCAAAATGCAACAAGAATCAAATAACAATGCATGCAAGACACCAAACTTAGCAGTTTGTGTACTACTGACACTATATGAGACATATGAACACTCAAGTCAATAGAATTTAAAGATCAAAACAAGAAATACATGCATGGATTCGAAAAGTATAACAAAAACATGCATTTGACACCAAAACTTAAGGTGAGACACTAGACTAAAGCAAGAAACATCAAATATTTTTGGGTTTTTTTTATGATTTTGTAAAATTTTTTTTGTGTTTTTTGAAAATTAAGTGGAAAAAGGTATCAAAATTCTTAATGAGAATTCCAGGAATCAGTGCAATGCTAGTCTAAGACTCCGGTCCAGGAATTAGACATGGCTTCACAGCCAGCCAAGCTTTCAAGGAAAGCTTCGGTCCAAAACACTAGACATGACCAAAGGTCAGCCAAGCCTTAGCAGATCACTGCTCCAAAAGCAAGGTTGATGAAAATCAACAAGTTCTTGTGGTGATAAGTTGAAACCTCGGTCCAATCAGATTAGACATGGCTTCTCAGCCAGCCAGATTTCAACAAATCATCCTGAAACTCTAGAATTCATCTTCAAGAATTTCGAAAAAAATAAATACCTAATCTAAGCAACAAGATGAACCGTCAGTTGTCCAAACTGAACAATCCCCGGCAACGGCGCCAAAAACTTGGTGCTTGTTGCCGGATCTTGGCACTGATGTTACCGGACAAAAAGCTTGCTCAAAACTTGAACAATCCCCGGCAACGGCGCCAAAAACTTGGTAGCTCAATACCATGGCATTACACAACTTCGCACAACTAACCAGCAAGTGCACTGGGTCGTCCAAGTAATACCTTACGTGAGTAAGGGTCGATCCCACGGAGATTGTTAGCATTGAAGCAAGCTATGGTCATCTTGTAAATCTTAGTCAGGCAAAATCAATTGTATATGATGATGAACGAAAATAATATAAAGATAAGGATAGTGATACTTATGTATATCATTGGTGTAAGAGCTTCAGACAAGTGTATGAAGATGCCTTTCCTTCCGTCTCTCTGCTTTCCTACTGCCTTCATCCAACTCTTTCTTACTCCTTTCCATGGCAAGCTCGTATAGGGTCTCACTGTTGTCAGCAGCTACCTCCCATCCGCGCAGTGAAAGCTAATGCACGCACTCTGTCACAGTACTGCCAATCACCGGTTTGGTTCCCTCCCCTACCGGAATAGAATCACTCTTTTGCGTCTGTCACTAACGCCCAGTAGGTTACAGGTTTGAAGCACGTCACAGTCATTCAGTCATTGAATCCTACTCAGAATACCACAGACAATGTTAGACCTTCCGGATTCTCTTGAATGCCGCCATCAGTTCTTGCCTATACCACGAAGATTCCGATTAAAGAATCCAAGAGATATTCACTAAGCCTCAGATGCTTGTAGAACAAGAATGGTTGTCAGTCACCTTGTTCATGAGTGAGAATGGTGATGGGCGTCAATCATCACCTTCATCATGTTGAAGAACAAGTGATATCTTGGATAAAGAACAAGTGGAATTGAATGGAAGAACAATAGTAATTGCATTAATACTCGAGGTACAGCAGAGCTCCACACCTTAATCTATGGTGTGTAGAAACTCCACCGTTGAAAATACATAAGAACAAGGTCTAGGCATGGCCGAATGGCCAGCCTCCCAAAGGTCTAAGATAGCATAAAACAAAGATCGCTACCAAAAGTCTCTATAATACAATAGTAAAAGGTCATACTTATAGAAAACTAGTACATAGATGAGTAAATGACATAAAAATCCACTTCCGGGCCCACTTGGTGTGTGCTTGGGCTGAACAATGAAGCAATTTCGTGTAGAGACTCTCCTTGGAGTTAAACGCCAGCTTTAGTGCCAGTTTGGGCGTTTAACTCCCAATTAGGTGCCAGTTCCGGCGTTTAACGCTGGAATTTCTTGAGGTGACTTTGAACGCCAGTTTGGGCCATCAAATCTTGGGCAAAGTATGGACTATTATATATTGCTGGAAAGCCCAGGATGTCTACTTTCTAACTCCGTTGAGAGCGCGCCAATTGGGCTTCTGTAGCTCCAGAAAATCCACTTCGAGTGCAGGGAGGTCAGAATCCAACAGCATCTGCAGTCCTTTTGAGTCTCTGGATCAGATTTTTGCTCAGATCCCTCAATTTCAGCCAGAAAATACCTGAAATCACAGAAAAACACACAAACTCATAGTAAAGTCCAGAAAAGTGAATTTTAACTAAAAACTAATAAAAATATAATAAAAACTCAACTAAAACTACCAAAAACATACTAAAAACAATGCCAAAAAGCATACAAATTATCCGCTCATCATAGACCACTAATAGGCCTAGATGGATGCTTTTTAAAGGGGTATTATGGAGGCCAACTTCTAACTGCAATGTCACTTGATGCTAACAACCATGTATTCGTTATTGCATATGCTGTTACAAGAGCAGAAAATACAGAGAACTGGATGTGGTTCTTAACTCGACTTCAGGATGATTTGGGAGACCATCAAGTGTGCGGATGGAATCTCATGTCCGACCAACAGAAGGTAACAACATTTGCCAACCTATTCTGATATTGTTTATAATTCTGCAGAGTATAGTTGGATTATAGTGTAGATATTGTTTAGATTATTAGATATTATTTTATAAATACAAGTCTGCAGAGTATAGTTGGGAATGAAGCCTCCACCAAAAAAACAGTGAAAGAACTTGCTATATGGATATTATGTTGTTTAGGAAATGTAGAACTTTGGTTTAGGGGGAGACTCTATCTTAGTTATTTTGGTTATAGTGTTGATGTTATTATTAGGTTATGATTTGAAGTCTACATAATACTCAAGGTTGATTTAGAGATACAGTCAATTTTTTTGGTTTTTGTTTTAGCATCAAGTTGAAAAAACACACATGGTCTTCTGAGTGAAACTCTGGAGCAGGTCATATTTTGGAGTGAACTTTTTGTAAAATACTCATGCTTTGGTTTGTGAATCACTTTATATGTTGGTTTCAACTTTTATGAAACTCTCAGAAATTAGAGTGCAAATTCCAAATTTCCCTGAGATTTGAATATTTATTTACATTGTTATCTTCATAGACATGTGTTTCAGAAACTCATAATAATACAATATGATAATATCTCAATACACTATTTTAAATTCTAATAACTACATGAAATAAAATAAATTAAGTATCATTGAATTAGAGTAAATAATCATAACATCAGTTGTTGTCTTCATACAAGCTATGAATTTCAACAATAATACATTAAGTAGTTGTTTTCTATTTACATAACTTTGCACACTAAATCAAATTCACATTTTTCTCAATTAACCCACTGCAAATTGATGAAATTATAAGTGTAACTGCAATTCCAATTAAAAAAATGGTTAATTTTCTGCATTTAGTGTTGCCTCCAAATATTTTTTTCAATTTTCTGCTTTGCCATCATTACTTCCAGTGCCTCCAATCTTTCTTCCATCGTCTTCAAACTTTCAACCACACTATTCTGATTGACATAAGCTTTATGTGAATATGACTCAACATATTCATCAAGCCAAGCAAAGTATTTGCAATGTGGAGCTGCGGTCTGCAACAAATAACACTCCATGGTAATGGCAAGGAATTTTGAAACAAAACTAAAATTGAAAAATGATTACCTTAAAATAAGAGCAGCAAAAAAAAAAAGTCTGTTCGGATTTTCTGCAGTGCTAGATTGAAACAATATTGCATATGTGCCACAATGACATCTGGGTGCTACAAATCTTTTCTTGCCTTGATTTGCCTTTTCTCCTATACTCCCAGTGGAACCCAGAGTTGGACTCCAGCACAAATTCTTCCCAGCTTCATTGCTTTCCTCCACGGTTCGTGAAGAAGAGTCTCTGACTTTCATAGCCATATTGTTCTTCAGGAGAAAACCCTTTATCTTCACTCTACACACAATGAAGACAATGAAGAATAAAGAAAAAATCCTAAATAACTATGAACACCCAGGAGATAACGCTCATAATGAAACGCAACGTTTCAACAAAGGTACAGGGGGCGATTTGTCCCAATTATGAAGGAGAGAAACCCACGTGGACAAGTTACTGACACATCAGCCAGTGACCTGCTCGGATCCGGTTGCAGGGACTGGAACGTATTGAAATCATAATAGATAGGGATCGATTTGGGTATTTAGATTTCTTAGGAGGTGGGAAGTCCATCGGGCAAATCGTTAGGGACCGGAAATGACATTTACTCTTGTAAATATGATATACACGTATCAGGTTGACGTGTCATATCTCATTTACAGTGTAAACGAGATACGTATAAAATTATCTTTTTTACAGTATAAACGAGATAAGAAAGTGATATTTATTTTGGTAAATATTTTTTAAATTATTTATTTTAGCAATTATTATAATTATTTTATTTATTAAAATAAAAAAATCCGATATTTCATCTAATGGACTCATTTTAATAAAAAATACTAATTTTGGATGCATATTAAATTTTTTATCCCATTTTACGTGTTAAAGTATTTAAGATAAATTTATTATGCAATAATAGAGAGAATAATTTACTTCTTTTATGTGTCAAAAGTATTCAAAATAAATTTATTATAATTACTTTATAATTTTTTTTTATTTTTTTAATACACTCACAATGTAAAGATATTTTATATAATTGTCTAATTATATTTAATTTCTTAAATAATTATTCATGTGATAAATATAAATGCAGTTATTTTTCTGACACAACGTTACCTAATTAGACGGCATATTAACATAGTATATCAAAATTAAATTTTCATAATTAAATATATATTTTCAATTTTCAAATTTCAAATTTCAAATTTAATTTGTTAATTTGTTAATTTGTGCAGAAATATTTATAGGTTTATATGGGGTCTTACCTCTGAGGCCTTGTTCCCGCCGCATTCCTTTCAGTTTGGCAGTTAGGTCCATCCAAACGCTCTGTAAAGCAAACAACTTCACTTCAATTCAATGGAGAACCAGCGACACCAAGAAAGAGAACCAGAAGAACAAGTAGTAGTAGTAGATGAGGTTGATGATGATGATGATGATGAAGAAGAGGAATCGTTTTCTTCGGATTCCGAGATCGGTGACGCCCTTGACTGGCTTGACTCCAAGGACGATGACGACGTCGTCGACGCTTCCTTCTCTCTCAATTCTCGCCGCCCCAACGCCCATGGCGGCCACCACCACGCCGCCGTCAACTCCTCCACCCTCCAGCCTCTCTCTAACCGCAACCAGAAGTTCACGCACCACATTCGTGCGTCTCCCTTAGAGGTAAACCCTAAAATTTAGATTTTCACATATATAATTGGATTAATGACTCAAAATTTAGATTTGGTGGTGCAGGAGTGGGAAGGGAGGATGAATGTTGGGATGTCTAACTCTGTGAGTACGGCAATTCGTGGTAGTGTTCGAGAGATGGCCATTGGTAAAACTAAAACTACTGATAAGGCAGACCGCGCCACTGTTGAGCAGGTGATACTACCCTAATCACTCTTAAACTTGTCTGTTTGCCAAATATAATTATTACTATGCAACTAACTCTGGTTTTCCTAGGCAATTGATCCTAGAACGCGCATGGTTTTGTTCAAAATGCTTAACCGAGGTGTGTTTCATGATATCAATGGATGCATTTCAACTGGAAAGGAAGTATGTGGTGCACCAGAAACTTTTATTTTGTGTTTTCCTGTTTCTGAACATCATGGTTTAGGTTCCAAGATGATGTCTCAGACTATTCTGTTTTGACAATTAGTTATATGTCATATTGAGTTCGTTTCTTCCTTTTTATTTGTTCTAAAGGCAAATGTTTATCATGCAACCAAATCTGATGGTCAAGAACTTGCAATTAAAGTATACAAAACATCCATTCTGGTTTTTAAGTAAGTATAACGAGTGTTACATCGTTCAAAGTTGCATTTTTATTAATTATATAAACTGAACTTTATTCTCTGAATGATATCAGGGATAGAGATAGATATGTGCAAGGAGACTACCGTTTTAGAAATGGATACTGCAGGCATAATCCCAGGAAAATGGTAAAAACATGGGCAGAGAAAGAAATGAGGAATCTTATGAGGTTTGCTTCCTTTTCTCCCCCCTGTTTGTTTCCCTGTTGGGTTGGTTATGAACTTTACTAAAAGAAGTGCTATGAAAAATTCATGTAAAAAATTAAATTGGATAATCAAAATAATTGGAAAAGAAGGTAAACTGTACACATGTTTCTCAGTCAAATGTTCTTTACAGGTTTTTTTGTCATTAATCCTTTTACCTTTACACTATGCATGAAGTGCTACGAACATTCATCTTGTTTTTTCTATCAAAAAAAAAAAAAAAACAGTTTAAAATTATTTGGGTTTATGGCAGTTACTTAACCAGGTACTAGAGTAATAATAATTTGTTACAGTTCAAAGATCTTTTATGGATTTGATGTATGTCTGATAGAATAAACTGAAATGAACCTAGTAAATCTTTATGTGTGTTAGAGCCTTAGAGGGCCAGTCCCATGTGCTTCAATTTTTTAAAGCTTTTACTTTACCTTTTCTTTTATTTTTCCAGTAAATCTGTATCAGATAGTTTGGATCCATGCATACCTAACCTTAATTATTTCCTTCTCTCATCTCTTCCCAAATTGAATTGCAGGCTAAAGGCAGCAGGACTTAGGTGCCCTACACCTCTTCTTCTGAGGCTGCATGTTTTGGTTATGGAATTTATAGGTACTGCTTTTATTCTCCACATTCACAAAACGTCCCCATACTGTGATCAATGTAATTCTGTGCACATATTTGATACAGTGCTTTCATCCATCTGCTGTTCATTATCTGGTATAAGAAAAGAGAGAAAAGGAAGAAAAGAAAGCGAGGCAGTTGTTCACTAATTTTTGTCACATATATCGAAGTTGGAATTGATTGTAATTGCCCCCAATATTGATCATTCATAAGAAACATAAGTACAATTTCAATTGAATTTCTGAGTTTATTTTTTCATTTTTCACAGGAAAGGCTGGTTGGGCTGCCCCTCGTCTTAAAGATGCAAACTTATCTTTAGACAAGTTACGTGAAGGCTATCTTGAGGTGTGTCAAATTACTACAATAGTATATTGTGATGCTTGCATGATATAATTTAGAACTTGGCCTTTTAGCTGATATCTCAATTCTTAAAGATTATACCTTAAAGATGCTTTGGTGTGAAGTCAATAATAGAGTCAGTGAGTCGACAGTTTTGAGTATTATTTTAGGGATCCTTAATGGAAATACTGTTGCACATTTTTTTTTAGTATTCTAAGGGCATTAGGCTCTTCTGTGCTACCAAGGTTTTAATTTGAAATTATACGAGGATTTGTTTTACAGATGATTATTGCAATGCGGACATTGTATCAAAAGTGCAAATTGGTTCATGGTGACCTCAGCGAATATAATATACTTTATTTTGAGGTGATCTCCTCTTCACCTGTTTATATTTCATTGATTAAATGCCTCTGTCAATAGCTAATATGGTTGTTCTCTATTTGTTAGGGTCACTTGTATATTATTGATGTTTCTCAAGCTGTTGATCCTGACCATCCTCATGCCCTCGATTTCTTGCGTGAAGATTGTATTCATATATCAGTAAGCACTTGTAGCAATAAATGATTGATTTCTTGTTCTGTTTTTTATATCTCTGTAATGGGGATAATGAGGTAAAGGTGTGATTAAGTAGTTTTTGTCATGTTGGTTTGCAGGACTTCTTTAAAAAGCATGGTGTGGCTGTCATGACGATAAGAGAACTGTTCGATTTTATTGTTGATCCAACTATTGCTGATGATGCTGTGGATGGTTATTTGGAAGAGGTATTTGTCTTTTTTTTTTCTTATTAGTTATTTCTCTGCATTTTCTGAACAACTTCAAGAAATAATTTTTTTATGCTTCTCAAAAAATTCTAGATGCAACAAAAAATCTCAGCAAGAGGAGATGTATCTGTAGAGGATGAGATTGCAGACTCGGTATTTATGCAGGTAAACTGATTTGTTATGTCAGCTTCTTACTTGATCCTTTTCTTAATTAGTATGATATTTAAGTCAATCTATAGATATGAGTTTGATTCACTTGTTTTGCTTTTTATTTTGAATAATTGAAATGGGGTTCAGATTTGGTCTTTGAATCAACCGTGTTTATAGTCTGGTCAGCACGATGTTCTTTTGTTCTTTTTTACATTTTCAATTTCCTGAATTCTCTGTACAGACTTACATTCCTAAGACGCTAGATGATGTTAAGAATGCCGAGGAGGATGTGCAACGCATAACAAGTGGGAAGGACACCGGCGATTTATACTATCAGACCATCACTGGACTTAAACACGCATTATCAATATCACAACCTTCGTCGCAAAATGACAAGCAGCATGTGAAATCAAATCCTACAGAGGTTTCACATATCAACTCTGATGATAAATCTGGCCTTTCAAAGGCAGATGGTGACTCAGAGTCCGACGAGGATGAAAATGATGAAAGTGATTCCGAAGTGGATTCATATTCTGAAAGCGATACACAGACGCCTGCAGACAGGAAAGCGGCTAGAAAAGAGAATAAGAAGAAGGTGAAGGAAGAGAAGAGAGAAGCGCGGAAAAATAAAATCCCCAAGGCTGTCAAGAAAAGAAAGAAGAAGTTGGCTAAAGCCAAAAAGACAAGGTAGGCAGAAGCAGCTTCAAGTTTTCGCCTTCCAGGTAGTAGGATTTAGGTAGAAGTTAATACACCATATAAAAATTGAGCAATTTTGTTGAGTGGATTCAAAGCAATATAACAGTTGCTGGTGTGGAGTTTTCTAAGTGTGTCTCACAATTCTTAAATATACTAGTAATATATTTGTCCACACTATTTGCTTTTGTTTATACTTTATACTATTGTTTATGGAAATTTAGAAGTGGAAGTGTGATTGATTTTTATTTCTTATTTTATTTTTTGGTTAAATATTCCTCCATTTAGTTTCATTAATGACTTCGGTTTTCTTTTATTTTTTTCACATTTTTTTGACGTATATATAGGATTTTTTATTTTAATAAATAAATAAATTATAATAATTACTGAAATAAATAATTTAAAAAATATTTACTAAAATAAATACTCCTTTCTTATTTCGTTTACACGGTAAACGATAGATAATTTTGCACGTATCTCGTTTATTGTATAAAGGAGATATGTGTAGTTTTTTTAATTTTTATATATCTCGTTTACAATATAAACGAGATATATGTTATTTATTTTGTTTGCATCGTAAACGATATATATATATATATATATATATATATATATATATATATATATATAATTTTTAAAAATAATAAAAATATTAATAATTTAAATTAGACCAAATTCTTAAAAATAGAACGTTTCACATAATAGGAAGTACATAAAAGTTTAAAATATAATTTAAAGTAAATGTGCTTATGTGTTTTTAAAGTAAATGTGTTAACGTGCTCATTTTAAATGGACAATTCATCTTCTTTATTGTTTAAAATGTTAAAATCGTCTATTTTTACTATTATTTAAAATGTTCTATTTTTAAGAGTTTGGTCTAAATTAAATTATTAATATTTTCTATTATTTTCAAAATCTATATTTAATTATTTATAAATACATATATCTCGTTTACACACGGGATAACATGTATTTCGTGTATCTTATTTACCGTGTAAATACTAAATACATGCAAAATTTTCTCATTTACAATATAAACGAGATAAGAGAAATATTTATTTCAGTAAATATTTTTTAAATTATTTATTTCAATTATTATTATAATTTATTTATTTATTAAAATAAAAATTCCATATATATATATATATATATATATATATATATATATATGCAAATACAAGTATCTGAACGTCAATTTCAATTACACCCCAAATGTTGTCCTTTGACATTTCTAAGCGATATTAATTTTTAGTTACTTTTTATTTGGGGTATAAATAATTACTCATAATATTCTTTAACCTCATAAAAGTAACTAAGAACGAGAAAAAAAAAAAAGAAGAAAGTAAATAAAATTGATTCATAGAAACATCATTTATTTATATATTTTAAGCTTTTTATTTTCCATTATTGAAACATTTATTCAAAGGGAAAATGTTGCAAACATAGGACTACAAATTGTGACATGGAGGTGGGTACTGACACATACATTTGCTATTAATGCAAAACCCACTTGCTAGCCTTCCAAAACGGTTTTTGCAAATATCTTCGCACTGGTGATCTGCTACACATATTTCACTGTTGAGTGTTTGTGTACAATGGTTTGAGACAGACTCTGTTACTTTCATTAGCCTTTCATTCCCTACGTATCCACATCAAAACACATCAAACAATTACTACTTGGACAGTTGGATGTGCAATCTAAACTAGAATAAACAAATAGAAATTTATAATTTTTTTTTCTATTAAAAAAACCAGTTTTTTTTTGGTTGAAAAAATCACTTTTCACCGTATTTTTATAATTTTATAAATTAATTAGAATTTAAATAACAGTCGGTTATTTTTTTGTTTGGAGAATCAAAAAGACTATTTTTATTAACATCAAATTTTAAATAATTTTAACTGCATGAAGAGAATCAGATTGCAAAATTACTTTTCTGAAAATCATAAACAAACACAGCCTCAATTCTTTTAATTCTTTTTTGGTAATTCTTTTTCGTCTAAGAAAAATGACTTTCTTTATATTTCTAAACATTTTATAAAATATTCGCTTTTTAAAGAAACGAATTTCCATTTTTTTTAAAAAGAAATAAACATAAGCTTTTTTTTTTAACTATTTTTAACAATATAAAATATAACATGTAAAACTGTTCTTTTTTAAAAATAAAAAATAAAAGACAAAAAATTTATTTCTTGAAACAAAAACATAGAAGATAAGAAAAATTAAACATTGTCTATTGGATATAAAGATACCTATGCCAATGGAAAAAACAAGGAGACTGATCAGAACATAAGTGAAAGCCTTCATCTTACTATGTACTTGAAAGTTGAAAATTGAAAGTATGAAAGAACCTGTATATGTCTATGTATATATAGTAAAATCATATGCGTTTAGTAAGAGCCATAAGGGGGCACTTGCCCCCACTGGGTTTTCATTTTTTAAAAAAAATAATTATATATAATAATGTATCTCTATTTTTTTAAATGATCCCATTACAAATAAATTATATTTAATTGGTTAAAGTTCTAAATTAACTTTTTTATTTTTTATTATTTTAATTATTATTTAACCTAATTAAATTTAATTTTTGTACCGTCACTCTTTTATTCTCTTAAATTTTTTTATTTTTATATTTTTAACATTTTTTTTCTATTTTTTGTCTAGTAGTCATCTTCTGTTCATCAAAAGGTAAATTTTAAATTCTCCATATTTTTTTTATATAATTTTCTATGACTCTATGTATCTTCCAATTTCATTATTTTTCTTTTTGATATTTTCAATTATAAATTTTAATTCAAACAATCATAGTTTAGGTATTAATCTAATATTTTTCTTCATAACTTTATATATTTTATTTTATTCTCAATTTATTCATTTTTATTACTTATTTTTTATCTTTTATTTTAGTATATATACCTGTGTTACATATAAAATTTTAAAATAAATTAATTAATTTATTAATTTAGAATATATTTTTTATTTTTAAAAATAGTAAAGACAAAATATTTTAATTACAATATATAATTAAACAGATGAATAAAATCTTTCATCTAACATTATATCAAAATTAAATTAAAAAATATATAACAAACTTAATTATTTTAAAAAGGACAAAAGAAAAAAATTGTAAATTAAGATTATATTATTTTATATAAACATACTTTTATATACAGATTTAATTTTTCTAGTATTTATATATAATTCTAGTTTTAAATTATAAATATTTTAGTTATTAATGTGTCAATTAAGTCAGTTTTTTATTATTAAATGTGTATAAAAAAATTAGTTAAGATAACAAGTTATCTATAATTTAATTAAAATATTTTAAGTTTAAATTTTAGAAATAAAAAATTTTTATAAGAATAAAAGTGTTTAGTAATTTTTTTAATTTTTATATCTTTATATAATTAATAATGTTTAACAAAATTTATTTTAGTATATATATTTTTGTCTTTATTTTTAAAATTTTTTGGATCCATCATTATATTTAATGGCATATTTATTATAAAAATAATATTACATATTTAAATTTTTTTATTAATTAAATCTAATTAAATTAATTTAATATAACAAAAATTAGTTACGATTAATATTATTCTAAATCTTATTATTTAACTTGATTAAATGAGACTCATAAAAAAATTTAGATATGTAACATTATTTTTATTAAATTAATTAAATTTGTACCGAATACGTGGAGGATATGCTTTAAAAGGGGGTCATAGCACACAATCATTAATTATTTTTGACTTATAGTCTTTAACAAATTAAATTTGTCAAGCACCCCATTATTAAGGTCAAACTAAATAATTATCCTTACAATAAAAAATATTAGGATTTTGCTAACTTATCTCTTAATATATAAGTTAAAAATACTATAAAAAAATATTTATAAAAAGTTATCGAAAAAACAAATGTTTTTTGTATTTTCAATATATTAAATATATAAAAAATATAAAAAATTTATTGTTATTATATTTTTAAAATGTACTCTTAAAAAATAAGTTAGTTAAATTTAAAAATTATTATATATTTTTTGATTGTTTATATTATCTTCTAACGTGACAGGTTAAAGACTAATTTATTATAGATACAAGAATCATTTAAAAAATTTTCATTGACTAATAAATTATTGCATAAATAAGGCTAAATTTAAACTTTAACACATATTTAAACAATTAAGTGAACCAACTAACCAACTAAATTAATATATTATATGATTGATTTTATCTAAAATATTTTTAGCTAAATCAATCGTATAATAATTGCAAAAAAAAAAGAATAATCTAAATAGGATAATTATTTTTATTAACTAGAGAATTGTATCACCAAATATTATCATGATCGTATTATTCTAAAATATATAACATTTTTGCATTAGCATGTCGACATGACATGTTGTAGTATTAGTGAATGGATCTATGCGCGCGAGGCATGAAAAATATTTTTTTATTTATGTCTAAAATATGTTTTGTAAAAAAGTTTATTATGAATATATTTAATGTATATAAAATAATTTTATATTTTTTATCATTTATATAAATACCAAATAATAATAATAATAATAATAATAATAATAATAATAATAATAATAATAATAATAATAATAATATATTAATTGTACCTTCAATATCTTATATGTATTATAAAAAATTATCTTGATTATAATAATTCAATTAATATATATTTTATACTTCTGTTCAATGATTATTCTATCCTATTTTCTTTCATTATTTATAGTCATAATAAGAAGTTATCCTATTTTTGATTTTGTATAAAATAAATTTTGAAAATATTTAATATTATTAAAAATATTTTTTTAATAATTGTATGTTCCCAAAATATCTAAGTGTAGGTAGAGAGAAAATGAAGAGCATCAAAATAAAATCATACTCATCAATACATTAAATAAAATCTCAAAAAAATTATCTAAAATAAACTAATAATGATATTAACATATTTATCCTTAAGGTGAGTCTATGCATTTAATTATAATAGTTTTAAGATTAGAAAAAGATTATTAATTAATTATATATATAATAATTTACTTTTCTAATCTAATAACAAACAATTATGTGTAATTGTAGTATAATTTATATAATTTATATTTAGTGTAATTAGTGATAAATTAAAATATTATATTTCTCCTAATAATATAATCAAACACATTCCTACTATTAATTTATTTAAAATATTATTACACGCATTCTAATTTTAATAATATATAAATATTTTCTTTCTCATAATCATATAATATACACTTTCCTTTCATAATACTTTTGAGATTAGAAAAAAATTATTAATTAATGATATAATAAAAAATATCAAAATAAGACCATGCCTAATATATCAGAAAATAAAATTTTGAAGTAACTACCTTAAACAAAATAATCACAAAATTTTTAACAATAAAAATATTAAAATATTATTTTATTCTCAAAATTCACTTTAAAAATTATATTTAATAGACTAAAATATTTAACTTTTAAATAGAGTCTATGCATTTAATTATAATGTTTTTAAAATTAGAAAATAAATTATTAATGAATGATATAATAATTTGATCTCTACCTTAAACAAACTAATCACAGAATTTTTAACAACGAAAAAAATTAAAATATTATTTTATTCTCTAAGTTCAGTTTGAAAATTATATTTAATAGACTAATGTTAGTATCGCTTAATTAAAGTATGTACATTTAACTATAATATTTTTAAAATTAAAAAATAAATTATCAATGAATAATATAATAACTTGATCTCTAGTTTAAGAACAAATAATTATATACAATTATAGCATAATTTGTATGATTTACATTTGGGATAATTAGTATTAAAGTAGAATATTTTTTTTTTCTAATAATATAATTGTTTCAGGACTTACTTAGAACCGGATGATTGGGCTTGAATTGAAGGCCCAAACGATGAGGGAATGTGGACTTCGACTAGCTTTGCGTCTGGGAGCCGTCATCCGAGGTGATTGTATGTATATTGGCGAATGGGGGTGGTATTTGCAATGACACTCCGATGCTTAAGTCAGCAAGGAGTTAAGCAGGTTTAGAATGTATTGGATCTCTTCATACCTAAGGGGTGTCAGTATATTTATAAGTGATGAGCTGTGGATAACCGTCCCTTTATCTTAAGGTTGTTGAGATATCTCTTCTAGAAGTGGGTGAGAGATTTTAGGAGGCAGTTATTTATTTGAATAAGTGTCATCTGCCAGCTGTAAACCCCAATTTTGTGGTTTATCTTGTGTTGAATTTGGTGGGTTTTATCAACTTTTCTCACATTTATTCAATGAAATAGCATGTTTTTGTAATTCTCCCTAATTTGTACTTAAGAGTTAAAAACATGTTTTTTAGGCCTTTAAATTGCTAATTTTAATTCACTTTAATTCTATTCGATGCCTTGATATGTTTGTTGAGTGATTTCAGGCTTATATTATAAGGCTAGGATTGGATGAAAAAAGTGAAGAAGAAAGCATGCAAAGTGGAGAATTCATGAGGAAATGAGGATTTGCTAAATTGAAGGCCACGCGCATGCGTTACTCACGCGTACGCATGAGGAGGAGATTTGACAACGACGCGTACGCGTCACCCACGCGTACGCGTTAGGAGGAAATTTGCAAGGCGACGCGCACGCGTCGACCACGCGCATGCATGACGTTGATCACGTGACCTCATTAAAGTGAATACGCTGGGGTGATTTCTGAGTTTTCCAGGCCCAAATTCAACTCATTTCTGAAGCTATTTGATGCAGAATTCAAGAGAGAACAAGGGTGGAGCAATTATATTAGCTTAAGATCATGTTTTAGGTAGTTTTTTAGAGAGAGAAGCTCTCTCTTCTCTCTAGAATTAGGTTAATTTCCCTTAGATCTAGGTTTTAATTCTTGTTTTCATCTTATTTTCTTTACAATTTTTTGTTTCTACATCCTTGTTCTCTTAGTTCCTTTTGTTAATTTCTCTTTTATATCATTTTTATGTTTATGAATACTCTTGTTAATTTTCATTCTCTTTAATGCAATTTTGAGGTATTTCATGTTTAATGTGCTTTCCTTAGTTGTTATTGTTAATTTCTTGTAATTAGTAGTTGTAGATTTATTATTCTTGCATTTTTATGATGCTTTTCTTTTATGCATTCCAAGTGTTTGACAAAATTCTTGGTTGGATGTTAGAGTAGATTTTTGAGCATTCTTGGCTTGGAAAGAGAAATTAGGTGCTCTTGAGTCATTAATATCCAACTTATGTTGGTGATCTAGAGTTGTTATTTAATATTGTTTCCATTGACTCTAACCTCTTGCTAATTCAATTAGTAAGTTGATTAGGACTTGTGGATTGAGATTAACTAGTCTTATTTGACTTTCTTCCTATGTTGAAGATAACATTGTACCTTCTTCTGATGTTGAAGATGACTAAATAGGATTAGCTCTTGTTAATTATTATATTATGACTAGGATAGAAAGTCTAGATTCTCAATCCTTGCCATGAATGCCTCTTTTTAGTAATTGTTTTCCTTAGTTGTTTGATTTACATTTCTTGCCTTTTTAATTTTTTGTTTTATCAATCCAACCCCCTTTGGCCTCATAACCAATAATTAAGTACTCGATTGTAATTCCTATGGAGAACGACCCGAGACTAATACTCTCGGTTATTTTTATTGGGTTGGACTTGTGACAACCAAAAATTAAACTTTGATTGAGTGTTATTTGTCGGTTTGAAACTATACTTGTAACAAAGTTATTTTCTAAGCCGACGGTTTTACTCTTTTACCAGCTCATGTCGAATCCGATCTCTTTTGGAGAAGTCGGGTGAGCGATAAAGGCCATCTCTTTGGATTGAGCCTTTTTAAATTAATTGAGTCTGACCATTGCATTGGTCAAGATATGAACAATAATCGTATATGTTTCTATTATTAATTGATTAAAAACATTAATACACATAATTTAATTTTAATAATTTATAAATATTATTTTTTTATAACAATATATTAATATCTACATTCACCAAATAATATTGGTTATTAATATTATATAATATATTAATATACATAAAGTATTATATAGAATACATATTTAAAAACATTTTTATACACATTTATTATTATTGATAAAAAATACTATTATTATTTTAAATAATTTAATTTTTAATTATTGATAAATTAAAAGTATATCAAAATTATATGCTATATTATCATATTAGCAGCATTTTTCACTCAATTACTTGGATATTACTGATAAAATAAACTCATAAATAGTAACAAAAATTAAAGATTAATAAATTAAATATTATATATCTAAATTAAACAGACTTAATAAATAAAGTGATATCAACTTTTAAATTCTTTTGAAACTAAAATAATCAAATACTAATATTAGAATTAAATTTTTTAAACAATATCTATGGTATTTAATTATAGACTTGAGATGCATATACATTAGAATAATTTTCGTAACGATAATTAATGAAAATAGTTTGACCAGATCGAATATGTAGAATCCAAACAAAATTCAGACCATTCTCTTATTAAATAAGTTCCATCATCTGTTATCTATATAATGCGGCAAGACAAAAATAACCACATTTAGCTCAATGATAAATTTAGCTTTCCTACGAAAGATAATTTCATGGGATAAGTATTGTTTTGATCCCTAACATTGAGGGTTAGAATTGAAACCGTCCCTGATGTAATTTTTTATTTAGAATCGCCCTTAATGTTGCATTTCATTTTAAAATCGTCCTTTCTAATAATTTTTTTTAAATGATAAAGATACCCTTTTTTCCACCATTTCATTCTTCTTCTTCTTCTTCTTCTTCTTCGAGGAGAACAAATTCTCTTATTCCTCTTCTAATAAAACTCAAAATTTCAAATTTTTAAATACAATTAACGAAATTCAATTACAAGAATTAAAAATACCCAAATTCATCTTCAATTATAAAAATAAAAAATTTATAAATTTAATTACCAAGAAATCAAATATAAGAACAAGACCAAAAATTAAAAAGAAACAAGAAATCCAAAAACAAAAAAATATTCACTTGAATTTGTTAACTTGCATGTGAAAAGCATATAACTAGTCTTCCTTCTCATGGCCCCGCACAAAATGCTTCTTATTTTTGAGAAGCATTGTATTCTAATACATACCCAGATAGAAGGACTTTTTGCAGCCAGAACCAAGATATGCTTCAACATAGCGGCTTCCACCAATGAAGCCCGAAAGCACTTTTAATTTAAAGGTAAAGGGCAGCCAATTTCCAACAAGAATAAAACTAACAATAAAAATTAGAGAATTGGGAATTATGACGAATAAATTAATTATTTAAATTCATATTCAATAAATCAACACAAAATAACCATAAAATCAGAAAATAACAAATCAAAATCAGATTAGAAGTAGAAGCAGAAGCAAATTCAAAAGATACAGAAGCAGAAACACTCAAGTAGAAGCAGAAAGCAGAAGACGAAGTAGAAGATGCAGAAGCACAAGCACTCAAGCAGACCTAGAAGAAGCAGAAGACGAAGTAGAAATAGAGGCCGAAGCAAGAAACAAAAGCGGCAAGGTGGCGAGGAGCAGCAGCGAGGCAGCGAAGAGCAGTGGCAAGAATGCGGCGGTGAGGAGCAGCGGTGCAGAAGCAGAAGCTCTCTCCCTGGCTCGCGACGGCGACGCCAGCTCCAAGCTTCGCCGGTGCCGTCCCCCCTCTTCCCTCCCCCTTCCCCTTTCCCTTTCCCTTCCCCCTTTCCCTTTCCCCTTTTCCTCCCCCCGCGTCCTTTCTATTTCTCCCCTGCCCCTCGTGTCTTTTCTTTTTTTATTTTATATTTTTTATTTAAAATAACGATTTATAAAAAAATGGTAGTTTCGTCATTTATAAAAAAAAATTATTAGAAAGGACGATTTTAAAATGAAATGCAACATTAAGGACGATTCTAAATAAAAAATTATATAAGGGACGGTTTTAATTCTAACTCTCAACGTTAGGGATCAAAACAATACTCATCTCTAACTTCACTTACATTCTATTAGCTAGATTGGTTATAATATATAGGAAAATCTAACCATTTTTAAGCAAAATAAAGTTCGTTACCTATGTTGTGTTAAACTCTTACATCCATATAATTAACACATAAATCAACCAAATAATTCAAGATAGAACATGATAGATGTAATGCATAATAAATAATTGTGGTAAAAGACAATTATGTTACAAGAACAAAAGAAAACAAATCAAGGAAGAACACTCATTATATACTTAAAAAGAATAAAAGTAAGGTTAGATTTATAAAAAATGATAAAATTTTAATTTATACCTTAAAAAAGATCAATTTCGATAAAAGAAAACGAAGAATGCATTATTATTGTATAAAATAATTGAGAAAAGTAAATTCAAAAACAAAGAAAAACTTTGGCTCTAAATGTTACAATTATGAACAGTAAATGAAACACTATATAATACTCATGGAGATATATAAAAGACTCATTTTAATTATTAAAAAGATATGATGTAAAATATTATGATTATTGACAATTGTTACTATAAATAATTATTAAATATTAACAAATATAATTATTTAAAATTGATACTTTTCAGAAATGAGAAATAAAAGAGAGAGGGCGAAAATATACTGATACTAAAATACGTTATGTCAGCGCTAACATAAATATCATATAATACTAATTATATATGATTGACAAATAGAATAACTGACACTTAGTATAATTAGAATGATTAACAATTAGTATAATTTTCATTAAATGATAATTTTATATAATTATAAAGAAGATACTTTTTTTAAAATAAATTGAAAAGAGAAAGGTATGCATACGAAAACTAAAACTCACCATGTTGGTATTCTTACTGCCAGTTCGTTATAAAATAATATAATGATTAGTTTTCATAGTATCTCCACCTCTAGAAGAAGAAGAGATATAGTAAAAATGCTAAAGAATGCAGATAGGATTTGGATAAAAGATGTATAGAAACTTTATGACTTTGGTCCAGTATTTTTTAAATTTGTATTTTGAGGATACTCTATATAAAAAAAATCAATAACTCCTAAACTTTTTTCGTCACTAACAAAAAGATGAGAAAAGCAACCAGAAAAAATGGTCTTTTCGGAGAAAGTTTCTCACTTCTCATTCTCTATGGAAGGTTGGAAGGTCCCAAGGCCAGATGGATTCTGTTACTGTGGGTAACCAGAGATAAATAGGATAGATGACGTTGGGTGGCCCAAATATATGAAGGAGGAGGGCTCCGGATGGATCTGCAACTCGGGAGACTCCGTCCGACTTGTTCGCGTGAATGAATGGGGGGTGGTACCTGCAAAGACACTCCGATGCCTAAGTTAGCAAGGGTGTGAGCAGGTCTAGAGAGTATTGGACTTAGAGATACTTGAGGGGTGTCAGTGTATTTATAGTGGTGAGCCAATAACCACCGTTGGAGTAGTGCCGTATCTTTAGGGTGTTAACCGCCCCATTATCTTGGGGAGGTTAAGATATGGCTTTATGAAGCGGTTAGAGAGATTTTAGGGGCGGTTACTCATTTGAATGAGTGTTTATCTGCCAGCTAATCTCACATCCGACTTCTTCAGACCAAGTCGTGGTTGATACCGACTTCTTACGTGGAGGTCGGTACTTAGCTAGGCTTAATCCTTCAGATTAGGCCTTTTATTTGGACCTGGGCCTTTGTCGTTGGGCCAGGGTATGAACAGTGCCCCTACTTGAGCCCAAATTTTCTTTAAAGTTTGGGTTCAAGTACTTAACTCGGGTTCGTAGTCGACCTACTTGGAGGAAGCATGGGTCTTAGAAACCGACGTGATTTTCGCGACCCTTTGTTTCTGACAGTTACGTCAATTCAAGCGTCATGTCCGTTGGGGAAGCATTGAGGGCTTTGGTAACGGTGCAATCTCATTAATGACTGCTCCGCTTTTACCATTATGCCCCTTAGCATGTTTATAAATACTTTCCCTCTCTTTCATTTTTCCGTTTCTGCAATCTTTCAAACTTCTTCTTTCCTTGCTCGTGCTGTGTTCTTGTGCTCGAAGATTTCTGCTCTTTCCAACCTTCTCTTTTCGGATAAAGGTTAGTTTTACTTCTTTCACGTCATGCCTTATGTTTGCATGCTTTGTTTTGTGGGTGGATAGGTTGGTCTGTAGGTTTTGGCTTCGTATCCCCTTTCTTTAGGGACCGTGTTTTTTTATTTTCTTTTCCTTTTTTCTTTTTGTAGGTTTCTGTCACCTTTTATAGAAAAAATGGCTTCTGTAGATGTTTTTTCTCAGTGGGTTGATGTTACGGTCCTTGGGGAGGAACCCCTGGTCGATGCTGAGTTTATCACTCATCTTCGTACTCATCACAGGCTTTGTACTTCGGAGGAGGACGAGCCAAAATATGAGTTGATAACCCCAGGTCCGGAAGACCGGGTTTGTTTTGGGAGAGTTAATGAGGCGGCCCCTCATTTTTTCTTTATGTATGAATGTATGATCACCCGCTTGGGTGTTTTTCTTCCTTTCTCGGATTTCGAAATATCTGTTTTGCGCCACTGTCGGGTTGCCCCTACTCAACTTCACCCCAATTCTTGGGGTTTTCTGAAGATTTATCAGTTTATTAGTCACGCTCTGGACTTTCCGACCTATTTGAGGATTTTCTTCTTTCTTTTTCATATGACTAAGCCCTTTAGTGGGCTAAACAACAAACATCAATGGGTATTCTTCCGAGCCATACAAGGTCGGAGGGTTTTCACTCTTTTTGACGAATCCTTCCATGACTTCAAAAATTATTTTTTCAAAGTGCAAGCTGTAGAGGGTCACCACCCCTTTTTCCTGGATGAGCATTCCTCCCCTCGCTTTCCCCTTTATTGGTTGGCGGCCTCCCCTTGTGAGAAGTATGGTCCAGATGACCTTGACGAGGTGGAGGCGGCCATTGTGGGGTTTTTCCGAGAAGCGTGGGGGAGGGCCCCATACTTGGATACTAGGAAAATCCTCCAGGGGACGCCGACCTTTGTTCGGTCGCAACTAGGTAGTAAATGCATTTTCCTATTTCCGACTTGTTTCTACCGACTTGAGTGTTACCGACTTGTAACTTTTGTTAGTTGTTTTTCTTGTAGATATGGCAAGGAAGAATGCTCAGGAGTCTTACCAAAGAGTTCAGGAGGCTAAGGCAAAGTCCCGAGCTAGGTCCGGTGGTGCCAGAGCGATCACCTCTCCTCCTCCTCCTCCTCCTCCTCCTCCTAAGAATGTGGGCACTCCCTCTCAACCCATTATAATTTCTTCTTCAACCTTGTCTCGGCCACTCCCTTCTGCCCAACTTCTTCCTGAGCCGGAGAAGAAGAAGCGCAAGACTTCAGAGTCTGGCTCTTCTTTGGATGGTGGGGTTAAGGCGGATGCTCTTGCATTCGTCCGAAAGAACATCTATCCTTATATAAGTATGGATGATGTTTCTGTTCGAAACCACCTCACCACTCTGGCCGAGGAGAGTTTTAGGGCGGTGGGTGTTTGTGGCAAACTTTTGGACATTTTTGAGAAGACTCCCTCAGCTCTTTGGGGGCAACCTCGAAGGTTGAGGAGTTGGAGGGGAGGCTTCTTGCTTTCCAACGCCAGGAGAGGGAGTTGAAGGAGGAGAGAGATAAATTGAGGGAGGAGAGGGATCACCTTCAGGAGGAGGAGAGTAAGCTGCGAGCCCAATGTACTATGGAGGCGAATTTGAGGAAGACAGCACAGGACAGCTATCAAAGTTTATTTCAAGATATTGTGGCTGTGAGGAAGGATTTGCTGAATTCTCGGAACGCGTATGCCGAGTTGGAGGACTCTATTGCTGATGGGGCCGAGGAGTCTTGGAGAATTTTTCTGGAGCAAGTCAGAGTTATCGCTCCCGACTTGGATCTTTCTCCTTTACATCCTGATAAGGTAGTTATTGATGGCGCCATCGTGGATCCTCCTGTCCCCGAGGTTGTTTCCGAGTCGGAATTGAAGACTCGGGGACAGAGGATTATTGAGTCTCCTCCTCGTTCCACAGATGCTCCGAGTTCTTCAGTCGTTCCTCCGACTTCCTCTTCAGCTTCTCTTCCTGGTCCTGGTGGCGTTCCTCCTGGCTCTGGTGGTGGTGATCCGTCTACTCCTCTGAAAAAATGACTTTATTTTTTTATGGCTATAAGGGGGCTCGGCCTGTGAGTCCCCCCTTTTTTAGACTTATTTATATGTTGCTTGGTGGTCGTGTGAACAATTTCTCTTGGCCTTTTAAGGCCGTTAACAAAACATTTCTAGCGAGTGCCCTTTCGAATAAGGGTGTAGAAAAATAAATGCCCTTTTTTGGATAAGGGTTTAAGTTTACCTCGTGCGTGTATGCTTTTCTAATTTCGATATTTCAAAACCCTCTTGACCTTTTTCTGAAAACCTTTTTGTTGGCTTGTCTTGTTTTTTGGGAGCCTTTTTGTTTAAGGGCTTTTAAGCAGCCTTCAAACTTTTCTCAGGTTTTCCAATCTCTTTTTGTTATCCTTTATACTCAACTTTGCTTTAGTGAGTTTTTATGACTTAGGTTATTTTTGCGATGCGTTTTTCTTCTACTCGGGGTACTTCCGAGTTCGTTTTACTCGGATTCTCATTTCGACTTGAGAGTCGGATTGTTCCCGAGTTTTTACGATCAACTCATATAACCTCTTTACGCCGACTTGTACCTCGTCGTTTTATCCTGACGACCATCTAGGTCGGTTCATGGGATTTTCACGTTTTGTCGAGCTTAAGTCGGCGCGTTTCGTAGAAAGACTTAGAAAAATAAAGAAGGATATTATAAGAGATATTGTAAATGAAAAAGATCTTTATTAATTGGGGGGGGGTACCTTCTTGCTACTAAAGGTTTTGATAGCCTATTTTCCCTTAGC